>NC_134270.1:67486570-68907820 GCF_031893055.1 Leptodactylus fuscus
GCCTTCCAGCGTACCTTCAGTTATAAACAAGTTTTCAAAAATGAATTGTGCATTTGAATATAAGAAACTTTATAATATTCAGTCGCGGCTACCTGTATTTTGGACCAGAACCAGAGGCGGTTCCGGTCCAAAATACTCGGTGTGAACTTACCCTAAGTGTAACCTATGTCTATGCGGTCATGTGGAGTGAAACAACATAAGATTGCAAATCTGCTCTACCGCATTGTACCTAAGGGGGTGTTCATACAACATTTCAATGAGATTTTATCTTGTGTTCGTTAATGTCCATTTACACCCAATCCGTCACATATCCGTTTTTGTAACGGACAAAAAATCTTACATGCAGGACTTTTGTGTCCATTAAGAAAAACGGTTTAATGACGGATGTCAAGCATCCATTATTTTTTAACATCAAAGTCTATGGGTGTCCATTAGTGTCCATTTTTGCTGTCCATTTTTTTTCTGTGCACGTTCATTAAGCAGAAACAAAAAAAATAACAAAGACAGACAGCAAAAAAACAAACGCTAACTGACAGTGTGGCCGGAGCCCCACAAGACTGAAATGCCGCGATTTACCCGCAGTGGAAATGCAAAAAATCACGGCGTTTTACGTTAAGGGCAAAGTGGATGAGATACTAGCGAATTCCATGCCCACTCTGTGGTACACACTGCCATGCGGAGCGGTTTTGGAAATCGCGGCATGTCAATTATAGCTATGGAAACACTGGCAGTTTCCTCACAAGTATAATTGTAACAGAGTCCACGGTAGAAAACTTAGGAAACTTTCTGTCTGAAGCGCTGTGGGAAGGACCACGATGCGTTGCCACCACAGTTTTTCCCACAGCGCTTTTTTTGCTGTGGGATGTCCCATGGGGCCTTAGTCTGACAAAAACTAACTGATGCTAAAATGTACGTTTTTATTAATCGATCCAGTAAATGGATCATTAAAAAAAAACGGAAAAATTAACATCAGTGTCCGTTATTGTCTGTTATGATAGGTATCCATTTTTTCTTTTTTTAAAACGGACACCTTTATAACGGAAACCAATAGTAGTGTGAACCCTGCCTAACCATAGTGAATTGGAACGTGTTATGTCCTGCAAAGTGCTGTGACCCCACAGTTAAAGAGGACCTTTCACCATTTTGCCCACAGGCAGTTCTATATACTGCCGGAAAGCTGACAGTGCGCTGAGTTCAGCGCACTGTCGGCTTTACCGATCTGTGCCCGGTGTGAAGAGCTTACGGCCCGGTACCGTAGCTCTTCTATGGTCAGAAGGGCGTTTCTGACAGTTAGCCAGAGACGTGCTTCTTCACAGCACAGCCAATCGCACTGTACTGTGAGAGCCGGGAGGAACGCCCCCTCCCTCTGCTCGCAGTACTCGTCCATAGACGGGCATTATCAGGGAGGGAGGGGGCGTTCCTCCTGGCAATCACAGCACAGCGCGACTGGCTGTGCTGTGAAGAAGGACGTCTCTGGCTAACTGTCAGAAACGCCCTTCTGACCATAGAAGAGCTACGGTACCGGACCGTAAGCTCTTCACAACGAGCACAGATCGGGAAAGCCGACAGTGTGCTGAACTCAGCGCACTGTCAGCTTTCCGGCAGTATATAGAACTGCCTGTGGGCAAAATGGTGAAAGTTCCTCTTTAACACACATGCAACCCTGCTGTATTTCTGTGAGATTGCTTTCCGTATCATTAGTTGAAACTGGTGGGGCAATATCTGCAGTCATGATATCATGTACCCAATAGTTGCCATGTAACCCCAAGGATTTTTGGAATTCATGTGCTCTGGCGTTCCAAATATTTTTTATGGCCACCTTTATTAGTATTTTATTAGTTTAGCCAATGACTTGAGTACTAGTGCTTATATACACATGGCAAGTAAACAGTATTATGCCTACATATACTGATGTATTGTCCTTTGTTGTGAGGTATTAGTAATGCAATAAGCATGACTATTCTTTCTTATGTGCTTAAGGTAGATGATTCTTAGATAGTATAATGACGGGTGGAGTCTATAATGTCAATAATTGCTTATTAGCAGCTCGAACATGTTTACACCTTGACTACTTGTGACTAAATGTATAAAAATGTCAATAGTATATCTATCTATACCAGCTTTGTGGTATGTGTATAAATATTGTGGGGGAGTTAGCTTTGTAGAAGCAGTGCTGCGGACCCAAACAGTCAAGACAGGGACACAAAATGTGAAGCAAAATAGTTTATTTAGAAAAACAGGGAAATAAATAAACCTTGACGTGAGGCACAAAATGAGCAGAACAAAATACAGCCTTAACTTTAGGCAAAAACAAAATAAATACCTGCTCGTCTGAGCAACTAACTAAACAGAACTGATAACCTAACTATACGTGTGGCTTAATTCCAGCCACATAAACAAAACAGGCACAATATAGTCTCAACGGACTCAGGGTTACAGGACAGAACCATACGCCTCCTTTCACCTCATGGAACTGCCCTGCAATGCACGAGCAGCATTTTGTGGCCCAGTAATGAGCCAAGGATCTACATCTGGGCTGAGGCCTACTCCAGATCCACCCTGGACCATACATATGTCAGAAACCTGGGGCTGACTGAATTGCAGACTGCCACAGCAATTATAATGGAGTAACCATGGAGTTGTGTGCTACTAGAATTGTGCCCTTATTTCTGGAATTACATGCATTAGCTGAATACAATGTACATTGAGGTTACTAAAATTACTTAGAATTACTAACACTGTGTAAGAGCTAGACAGGGCAGACTTAGACTATACAATCTTAAACTGCACCAGATTTATCAGAGTCTGATGCTGTTTGATAAATTTGGCGTATTCTTAGACTGTGTAGTCTAAGTTTGCACCTCCTTTTAGTTGGCTTAAGGCCTTACAATGTGGAACACAGTTAAAAAATGCAGCAGAAAAAACTCATGGTATTTTTCATTGTGTTTTTTGCTGTTTTTATCTTTGAGATATTTCTTCCCCTATTAAATCTATAGGGAAAACGCTTAAGTTTCCACAGGTAAGATCGCCATGCTGCATTTTTTGGCCGGGCACCATGGGACAGAAACACTGCAGGGCATATTGCGTCTTTTTACAGTAATGGCAAAGTGGCTGGGATTCTAGTGAATCCCATGCCCACTGTGCGGTAATAACCGCGATGCGGAAACACCACAAGTTCAGAAAAAGTGTCTAAGCCACTTGATAAATTTGGCACACAGAATGCTGGGCAATTTAATGGTGCAAATTAAGTCAGAATTCTGGTACATTTTGCCTAATAATTCTCCGCCACTGCTTGTAGTTGAAGCTTGAAAGCTACTTCCTAAGACTTGTGACATACTCATAGTTGTAAATCTTTTGCATTATGAAGGTTGAGAGCTGTGGACAAAACCAGCAGCAATTTAGGTCACTTTAAGGGTAAGTTCACACAGAGTTTTTTGACAGTGGATTTTGAGGTGCTACTTAGTAGTAGAAAAAAGAAGCGACATGACCATTCTTGCACTTGCATCCAGTTGCAGTGTCCAAGTGGGCAGCATAGGTATACCGATATCATCACTATACAGTGATGGTATAGTGTTAGATATCGGCCCTACACAGGGGTCTGCAGACCATTTAAGTAAATACAGTAGTGACGTCTCTGACTGTAATCGTTCACAGCTGTTACTTACAGAAGTACTCCGATGACTCTGCTATAGTCGGCCTTATCACTGATGGTGACGATAGGGAATACAGAGACTTAAACCGGGATTTTGTTGAATGGTGCCAGCAGAACCACTTCAGGATTAATGCTGGGAAGACCAAGGAGATGGTGGTGGACTTTAGTAAACTGAGAAGTGCTCCGATCCCGGTGAAGATCCAAGGGACATGTATTGAGATAGTCAGGACCTATAAGTATCTGGGTGTGCTGCTCAACAATAAACTAGACTGGGCTGATCACCTGGAAGCACTGCACAGAAAGGGCCACAGCAGACTCTACTTGCTCAGGAGGCTGAGGGTCTTGGAGTCCAGGGGCCACTTCTTAGGGCCTTCTTCAACTCTGTGGTTGCTTCAGCCATCTTTTTGGGTGTGGCCTGCTGGGGGAGCAGTATATCAACCAGGGACAGAAATAGACTTGACAGGCTGATCAGAAGGGCCAGCTCTTTCCTGGGGAGCCCCCTGGACCCAGTACAGGTGGTGGGTGACAGAAGGATACTGTCTGTGGTGACCTCCATGCGAGAGAACAAATCCCACCCCATGTATGGGACCTTGATGGGACTTGGCAGCACTGTAAGTGACCTTCTGCTTCACCCCAAGTGTGAGAAGTAGCGCTATCGCAAGTCCTTCTTTCCAACCGCGACCAGGCTGTATAATTTACATCAGTCCAAGCGAAGATCACTCCGCACAGAAAACTAATGATTATTAGAGATGAGCGAACACTAAAATGTTCGAGGTTCGAAATTCGATTCGAACAGCCGCTCACTGTTCGAGTGTTCGAACGGGTTTCGAACCCCATTATAGTCTATGGGGAACATATACTCGTTAAGGGGGAAACCCAAATCCGTGTCTGGAGGGTCACCAAGTCCACTATGACACCCCAGGAAATGATACCAACACCCTGGAATGACACTGGGACAGCAGGGGAAGCATGTCTGGGGGCATAAAAGTCACTTTATTTCATGGAAATCCCTGTCAGCTTGCGATTTTCGCAAGCTAACTTTTCCCCATAGGAATGCATTGGCCAGCGCTGATTGGCCAGAGTACGGAATTCGACCAATCAGCAGCTGGCCAATGCATTCCTATGGGAATGCAGAGACTTAGCATTGCTGAGCCAGTTCTGCTCAACTACACCATGTGCCGGTCAGCCCATCTGATATAGCAGAGCCGAGTGTGCACACTCGGCTCTGCTATATCAGATGGGCTGACCGGCACATCAGATGTAGTAGAGCCGAGTGTGCACACTCGGCTCTGCTACATCAGATGTAGCAGAGCCGAGTGTGCACACTTGGTTCTGCTACATCAGATGTGCACACTCGGCTCTGCTATATCAGATGGGCTGACCGGCACATCTGATGTAGCAGAGCCGAGTGTGGATATAGGAATCCATATGAATGCATTGGCCAGCGCTGATTGGCCAGAGTACAGAATTCGACCAATCAGCGCTAGCTCAAAAAGTAATTTTTAATAACATTCCTACCTAAATAAAGGTTATCCCTCGCTATCCCTGCCTGTACAGCTATCCCTGTCTCATAGTCACAAAGTTCACATTCTCATATGACCAGGATTTGAAATCCACTATTCGTCTAAGATGGAGGTCACCTGATTTCGGCAGCCAATGACTTTTTCCGATTTTTTTCGATGCCTCCGGTGTCGTAGTTCCTGTCCCACCTCACCTGCGCTGTTATTGGTGCAAAAAAAGCTCCAGGAAAGGTGGGAGGGGAATCAAATTTTTTGGGAGTTTGCCACGTGATGTTCGATTCGAATCGAACACATCGAACAGCCTGATATCCGATCGAACATGTGTTCGATAGAACACTGTTCGCTCATCTCTAATGATTATGATTATGACGTCTTCCTTCTTTCTCTTCTGTTCCTTAGCTGCTATGGACTCCTAGTTAGCAACATAGACATCTTTGCTTCCTCATATTTCCAGATGCCTATCTCACATTGTCCTCACCTATATAAAGTCTCCATATTGCTGCCACCCCAATAATATAATATATGATATGACCCCTCCACTAAGAATAAATAATATTTCCAAATATATCTTTTAATTTATAATGTCACTGTGCACCCCCTGAAATATTGCGCCTTATTAACAATACCCCATATTTTTTCATAATTAAGGCTAAGGCCCCATGTAGAGAGCCGCAGCAAAAAAAACCACTGTGGAAAAAAACGCATCACTTCACTTCGCTTTTTTGCTTCCATTATTTCTATAGGGAAACCACCAGCATATTTGACATATTGCAATTTCCAAAACTGCAGTGGCTTCAAGGGGTTTTCCAGGTCAATAAAAAAAAAAAAAGTCTGCAGGGTTGCAGCACCTAGGATCCCTGCTGATCAGATATTTTCAGGGACAGTGACACTTGTGCAAAAATAGCTATGACCCCTTTACTGTTTAAATTGTATCATTCATTAAATAGCGGCCATGTAATGTCACTACAACCTCTTACTTTACACTGCTATGGGATAAAGTGATAATTACATCACACGGTCACTAGATAGCCATGATCCCTTCAAACAGTTGATCAATGGGTGTCCTAAGTACCACTCCCCCACTCCCCCAGTACCAGGTGCATCCATTCATTTCTATGGAGCGTGCTGTTCGGATTGGCTGATCCGAACAGTACTCGCTCAACTCTATTTATTATGTTTAACCAACTTCCTTAGAATTCTATTGGGAGGCTTTTTTTGGAGGCTGATTTTGAGTCTGATTCATCAGTGCCAAAAAACTCTGTGTGCACTGACCCTTAAGCTGTAAATGATACTTTGCATGTATTTACAAATTGCGTGTTTACAACAAACGGACTGACTTGTGAATGCAGCTTTGGAGCATAATACAGGTAATTTAGGATCTGTACATTAATCTAATGTATGTACACAGTAATTCCTCCAGCAGAATAGTGAGTGCTGCTCTGGAGTTTAATACAGGATGAGACTCAGAATTAGTACAAGATAAGTAATGTAAAGTTCTGAGATGTAATACAAGCTGTAACAATACATTTTCATACAGAATCAATAAATAAGCCATAAAATAGTGTTCAAAGGTGGATGTAACTGGTGTGATAACGATTGTCATTGCTACCTATAAACTAAGATAAATAATGAATAAAATAACTCAAATAGAAAAGGACCTAAAGATAATAGTAGATAATACACTGAGTCATAGCAACAAGTGCTAAGCAGCTGTTGGAAAAGGAGATAAAAATTAATTCCTTAAAGGGGTACTCCCACGTCGCATACTTACCCGTCTTCGTTTCTCTAAAATCTTCTGTCTTCCGGCTTTGTTTCGTCATTGGTGGGCGGGGTCACATATGCAAAGCCAAGCGGCGAGATGCCGCCGGCCCTGCGTGCGCGCTCATACACCAGTCTACCCTTCACAATGCAAATACAGACCCGACACCCTGCGGGTCTGTATTCGCATTGTGAAGGCTAGACTGGTGTATGAGCTTGCACGCAGGGCCGGCGGCATCTCGCCGCTTGGCTTTGCATATGTGACCCCGGAGCGGAACAGCATCGCTTCTGCCGCTGCTGGCTTCATGCAGGGCAGAAGCATAGTGATGTGCCTGTGCCAGCGTCTAACAGTCCCCAGCATCCGCCTATTACAGCGGATGCCGGGGAGTTAGACGCCGGCACAGGTGAAGCCAGCAACATCGCTATGCTTCTGCCCTGCATGAAGACAGCAGCGGCAGAAGCGATGCTGTTATTCCGCTCCTCCGCTCCTCCCGCGGTGGAAACACCATGGGAAAAATTGTGGCATTTTACAGTACTCACAAAGTGGATGGGATTCATGCAAATCCCATCCCCACTTTGTGGAAAAAAATCATAGCGCGGACACGCTGCGATTTCCAAAAACATTGCGGTTTTGAAAATCGCAGCATGTCAATTATATATACAGAAACGCCGGCGGTTCCCTGTAGATATAATTGTAACAGAAAGTCTGTGGAGGAAAACTCCCTGAACTTTCTGTTCAAAGTGCTGCGGGAAAAACCGCAATGCGTTCACACCATGGTTCTTGTTTCTGGCCCGTGGGGCCTTAGTCTTAGGGTGCATTCACACTGAGTAAACGCTAGCTTATTTTGTAGAGTAAAATTACACTTGTAAATTTTGCTATCCCATTGACTTCAATGACATTTTACAGGCGTATTTTTACAGGCGTATTTTTTACAGGCGTATTTTTTACAGGCGTATTTTTACACTTGTAAAAAAATATCATTGAAGTCAATGGGATAGCAAAATTTACAAGTGTAATTTTACTCTACAAAATAAGCTAGCGTTTACTCAGTGTGAATGCACCCTTAGGGTGCATTCACACTGAGTAAACGCTAGCTTATTTTGTAGAGTAAAATTACACTTGTAAATTTTGCTATCCCATTGACTTCAATGATATTTTTTTACAAGTGTAAAAATACGCCTGTAAAAAATACGCCTGTAAAAATACGCCTGTAAAAATACGCCTGTAAAATGTCATTGAAGTCAATGGGATAGCAAAATTTACAAGTGTAATTTTACTTTACAAAATAAGCTAGCGTTTACTCAGTGTGAATTCACCCTTATATAGGTTTTTTTTTTGCATTTTTAACCCCTTAAAAAAATAAAATTTTGCAAAAAAGAACATTTTTGGTGTCTCTATTTTACCTGTTACACTTGTAATTTTCATGTATGGTAATGCATGTGGCGTCTTTTTTTGTGGTGCCAGATGTAGTTTTTATTTATACCAATTTGGGGAATGTAAATTACTTTTATCCCTTTTTGTCCAATTTTTTATGGGAAGCAGAAAAAACAGCGGTTCATTGCAAAATTGTGGCACTTTCATTGCAGGCTACTCTATGCAACCTGTAATGGAAGATAATGCCAGACAAATTTGTGATTCTTCAATAGGCTCCTGGTTGTCATGGCAATGGCCAGCAAGCCCCAGATTGCATTCTGGGTGTGGGCATTCCTTCCCAAAACGGCAGCATGATTTGTTTAGGACAAACCAGAAATGGCTGGTTCCTTGTGAAACATGCAAAGAGTAGGAGGGTGACATGATCTATGAACCAGGCAGGCTTTCCAATAATCCCTTGTATCTGCCTCTCAGCCAATCACAGGGGGCTTTGAGTGATATTGTCATAGGCACTATATAAGAAAATACTAGAGAGGAGCCATTGTGAAGAAAAGAAGGCAGCAAGAACAAGGCTAGACTCAACAGGCAAACTGTAAAAACAATGTAAAATAATAGCATTAGTAGAGAAAATACAGATGGAGATAGTGGAGACGCTGGACTGAGGAGAAGTGGAAGTTATGATTCCTGTTCTGTGCCACTCTATTACAATGTGCAGAGCGTATAGTAATAGCACATCACATCACAGAGATGTAGCAAGCACAGAACCTGTCCCTGTTAAATTACTTCTGTGTTCTGCCTTTGGCAAATTAACTATTTAGATGCTATGATCAATAGTGATCATGTCATCTGTTAGTTAAAAGGGTTGTCCAGGCAAAAATGGACAACCCTTTTAACTTTTAAATCAGCTGGGGGCAGTGAGAAAATTTTTTTAAAAATGCACTCATCTGCCCCTGATTCTCCGGTGTCCTCCCGTTCGCCCTGGTTCTTCTGCTCTGGTGGCTTCTCCTGGGTCTCTTCACGTGACCACTGAAGCCAATCAGCGGCCTCAGCAAGCCTTAGGAAGAGGACCCGTGATGTCACAGGTAGTGACATTGTAGGCCCTCCATTGATTGGTCCAGTGGTCACGTTTCTTCATTACCATCATAGTACTTAATTTCCCAAGTAGTATTTCTGCTCTATCAACTCTGTCTTCATCAATGATTACTCTGAATCCTAGTAATGAACCTTCCTTACCCACAGTGGTAACAGTTGGGCTGCTGAGAAAGATATTTCTCCTAGTGTTCTTGTCTTTGATTAGTTAGATTAAATTGAGAACAATTAACATTTTGTAATGTAGAGAAGGCAGGGGTAGAAGTGGAAGACATGACTGTTGGTAGAGGCCATAGTAGTGGCAGGGATGGAGTACTTGCCTCAGGGAAAATCTAGAGGTGAAAAATTAGGGGGATTGCAAGAAACCCTTGCCTTTGATGATGACCCAATGGCAATTTAAATTCCATTGACAGACACAACCTGACAACTGTGTCAGGGTGACAAGATGACATAATAATTAGCAAACACAACATCCATGAAACCTCGTGAGGTGATGATGGAGGCACTGGCAGATATGGTTTTAGCACTGCTCATGGTGGGGGCAGATATGTGTGGTCATCTCCCATGTTGGAATTTTTATTTACTTTACCAAATGACAAATCCATGGCATTGTGCAATATATTCAAGCAGAAAATAAGCCATGGCTGTCCTTCACATGTGTTCGAACTGCTCCTGCGCATTCGCTTCCATATCACTTAGTAATGTCATGTACTCAGGCTAGAATCTAGCCCCAAATAATACATAGCCACCATTATTTCTCTAGGAATGTGGTTCCTGTCTGGTATTGCCATGTAAGAGCTTATACAAAACACAAGAACACAAACCGTACCGAGCAGCGCATAGCGTCATATTGAGCGATTAGACTCACAAAAATATCCAACTTATTGAATCAAAGTAAAGATGGGAAGCTTTACACTTACAAAGTTACACTGACTATGGCCCAATTTGTGTTTATGGCCTAACCTAGTTTACATATCTATAAATAGCGATTCCTGTTCCTGAATGGCTTATAAATAGAAAGCTTGATAGTAGGGTGCCATATAACAAGCAGATAAAAGCTGCACTTTGCACTTCTTCTTGCCACATTTGCATTATTTTATGTAACTGCTTTATCAGCTTTGCAGTCCAGCCAGTAAAATAGTAAGGTGTCATTTGGCGAATAACTACAGTATATACAAGGCACTATAAGTTATGGGTTTTAGGAACGTGGAGCTAAAAAACGGAAACATTTTTTGCATCCTTAAAAGGGTTGTCCCTCTATAGGCACTTTGTCCTTATACCTAAGATAGATGGGATAGATGATATTTGAGGGAAACCAGGGGAACTTGCAAGTATTTTCGAGTGCTCCATGTGAAGGGAGTGCTGGTGTGGCTACATGGCCACCACTCCAATAACTTCTATGAGACTGGATCTCAAGCAGTTCCATAGAAGTGAAAGGAGCGATGGTCACACAGGCACTCCATTGCTCCAACGGGTAAGGGTTAAATTGCTGAGATGAGAAAACCTCTTTAAGAATAAGCTTAATCATCTTTCTCAGAATGTGCTGTTCCTCTGTTACTCCTTCTAGAATTGCATTTGACAGCTGGCTGTTACTTCTTGCATGGTGCCCTTATACTGTCTCACTCAGTCCAGTCAGTGCTGATAGTATCAAACTGTGCGTGGCCACACTATAGTGACAAGGGGAATGGAAACACTTGGATGTCAATTTATTTGTCCATTTCCTGGGGGATTGGCTTGATGCATCAATATAAGAAAAATACTCCACAACTGCTTTTTATCTGGGTATTCTCTAGAACAGATATACTATATATATATCACCCAGTTCCCCCACCCCATTATACAGTACCCTGTGGCCCTTACATCCTATTACTTGGGTCTAATTTGTATTCAGTGGGAGCCATAATGGATTGAACTGGAGAAGGCAGCCTATGGGAATTTATAAAACTCCTTGTCACGCGTCATTGGTGTCATAGAGGGGAAGTCCACATCTTAAGACCCCCTATATCCCCTATATATGTCAAGGTGGAAATCCTATAGGACCTGACACAACCAAGAACTAGAAAGAAGTATTATTCTACATTTGTATAAGTGGTCACACAGTTATATCACCGAGCAGTAACACTTGATTGATAGATGTAAGAATCAGGTATTGTAAGAAAGGATTTTCCGGCAGAGAATTTATTGAGCTTATTCCTGATGATTTATGCAATATTGATTAGAAATGGGTTGCACAAGTTCTGATTCAGCTATCTATAAATAAGCTTTTATTGATGATATATTATCAATATGTGTGTGAAATAGTGTGGGAGACTGAATTTGGCAGTGCTGTAGATGTTACCTAACACTAGATACAAAAATGATGACCCTGCACTCATAAACACATCTGGAAGAGAATTAGTAAAAGATTTTTCAGTAGGTCATAGATAAAGGAAGCAGTACAAGGTTAAGAAGTCTAAGGTTAATCCTACGGATTGCGCATTATGAATGTACTCTTAGGCTGCACCTTTGAGATATAATTTTGATTTACTATTAATACTAAGGTAAATGTATCTACTTTTAAAGGGGTTGTCCACAAATTGGAACTGCCCATCAGGAGGTGGTGTAAAATAAAGAAAATAAAGTATACTCTCTTATCCATGGTGCTTTGTTGTCCACTATCGGTGTCTGGTTGGCCTCACTCTGCTGCTGGTGAATACTTAGAAAGTTTCAGAAACAGCAAAACATCATAGGCCTAATTCACATATGGGTCACAAAGGACAGGAATGATACAGTTGGGAATCTGTGATTGTTTTAATATCTAAGTACATTGACACATGACTGTTAGTCCAAAAAAATAAATTTTGCTACTGACACATCTCCCATGTACATGGTGAATGTTGACAACGATTAAAAATATGGTAAAATTATTCTTCATTTTGTGTTAAAACTATTGAACCCCTTTAATGGTTGATTGTCCCTTTAAAGGGAGGTTGAATTCAATCCTTCACTTTTCCTACATCTTTGCAAATAGCCTTCAGAGTACTGGTGCAATCAGGTGAGGAGGACTATAGGTGAAGCGAGCACAAATCTAATCGGAATATTATTTAAGAATTCTTCAACAACTTTATTGTATACCAAGCACTACGTGTTTCGGGCTGGGCCCTTTCTCAAGTGCAATCAGAACTAGAGATGAGCGAACAGTGTTCTATCGAACTCATGTTCGATCGGATATTAGGCTGTTCGGCATGTTCGAATCGAATCGAACACCGCGTGGTAAAGTGCGCCATTACTCGATTCCCCTCCCACCTTCCCTGGCGCCTTTTTTGCTCCAATAACAGCACAGGGTAGGTGGGACAGGAACTACGACACCGGTGACGTTGAAAAAAGTAGGCAAAACCCATTGGCTGCCGAAAACATGTGACCTCTAATTTAAAAGAACAGCGCCGCCCAGCTTCGCGTCATTCTGAGCTTGCAATTCACCGAGGACGGAGGTTTCCGTCCAGTTAGCTAGGGGTTAGATTCTGGGTAGGCAGGGACAGGCTAGGATAGGAAGGAGAAGACAACCAACAGCTCTTATAAGAGCTAAATTCCAGGGAGAAGCTTGTCAGTGTAACGTGGCACTGACGGGCTCAATCGCCGCAACCCAGCTTTCCCAGGATCCTGAATGGAACACACTGACAGTGTATTCCCGTATACCCCATATATACACCCCAAATCCCCGTTCCAACGGTGTGCCCCCCCACCTTCACCTCAGAAATACCCTGCAAGTCCCCTAGCAATAGAATTGGGGCTATATACACCCACAATTTTTGCTACTGGTATATAGTGCCATTGTCTGACTGGGAATTCAAAGAATATATTGGGGTGACGTGCACCCACAATTTTTGCTACTGCTATACAGTGCCATTGTCTCACTGGGAATTCAAAGAATATATGGGGGTTATGTGCACCCACAATTTTTAATACTGGTATACAGTGCCATTGTCTGACTGGGAATTCAAAGAATATATGGGGGTTACGTGCACCCACAATTTTTAATACTGGTATACAGTGCCATTGTCTGACTGGGAATTCAAAGAATATATGGGGGTTACGTGCACCCACAATTTTTAATACTGCTATACAGTTCCATTGTCTCACTGGGAATTCAAAGAATATATGGGGGTTATGTGCACCCACAATTTTTAATACTGGTATACAGTGCCATTGTCTGACTGGGAATTCAAAGAATATATGGGGGTTATGTGCACCCACAATTTTTAATACTGGTATACAGTGCCATTGTCTCACTGGGAATTCAAAGAATATATTGGGGTTATGTGCACCCACAATTTTTACTACTGGTATATAGTGCCATTGTCTGACTGGGAATTCAAAGAATATATGGGGGTTATGTGCACCCACAATTTTTAATACTGGTATACAGTGCCATTGTCTGACTGGGAATTCAAAGAATATATGGGGGTTATGTGCACCCACAATTTTTAATACTGGTATACAGTGCCATTGTCTGACTGGGAATTCAAAGAATATATGGGGGTTATGTGCACCCACAATTTTTAATACTGGTATACAGTGCCATTGTCTGACTGGGAATTCAAAGAATATATTGGGGTTATGTGCACCCACAATTTTTACTACTGGTATACAGTGCCATTGTCTGACTGGGAATTCAAAGAATATATGGGGGTTATGTGCACCCACAATTTTTAATACTGGTATATAGTGCCATTGTCTGACTGGGAATTCAAAGAATATATGGGGGTTACGTGCACCCACAATTTTTGCTACTGCTATACAGTTCCATTGTCTCACTGGGAATTCAAAGAATATATGGGGGTTATGTGCACCCACAATTTTTAATACTGGTATACAGTGCCATTGTCTGACTGGGAATTCAAAGAATATATTGGGGTGACGTGCACCCACAATTTTTGCTACTGCTATACAGTGCCATTGTCTCACTGGGAATTCAAAGAATATATGGGGGTTATGTGCACCCACAATTTTTAATACTGGTATACAGTGCCATTGTCTGACTGGGAATTCAAAGAATATATGGGGGTTACGTGCACCCACAATTTTTAATACTGCTATACAGTTCCATTGTCTCACTGGGAATTCAAAGAATATATGGGGGTTATGTGCACCCACAATTTTTAATACTGGTATACAGTGCCATTGTCTGACTGGGAATTCAAAGAATATATGGGGGTTATGTGCACCCACAATTTTTACTACTGGTATACAGTGCCATTGTCTGACTGGGAATTCAAAGAATATATTGGGGTGACGTGCACCCACAATTTTTGCTACTGCTATACAGTGCCATTGTCTCACTGGGAATTCAAAGAATATATGGGGGTTATGTGCACCCACAATTTTTAATACTGGTATACAGTGCCATTGTCTGACTGGGAATTCAAAGAATATATGGGGGTTATGTGCACCCACAATTTTTAATACTGGTATACAGTGCCATTGTCTCACTGGGAATTCAAAGAATATATTGGGGTTATGTGCACCCACAATTTTTACTACTGGTATATAGTGCCATTGTCTGACTGGGAATTCAAAGAATATATGGGGGTTATGTGCACCCACAATTTTTAATACTGGTATACAGTGCCATTGTCTGACTGGGAATTCAAAGAATATATGGGGGTTATGTGCACCCACAATTTTTAATACTGGTCTACAGTGCCATTGTCTGACTGGGAATTCAAAGAATATATGGGGGTTATGTGCACCCACAATTTTTAATACTGGTATACAGTGCCATTGTCTGACTGGGAATTCAAAGAATATATTGGGGTTATGTGCACCCACAATTTTTACTACTGGTATACAGTGCCATTGTCTGACTGGGAATTCAAAGAATATATGGGGGTTATGTGCACCCACAATTTTTAATACTGGTATATAGTGCCATTGTCTGACTGGGAATTCAAAGAATATATGGGGGTTACGTGCACCCACAATTTTTAATACTGCTATACAGTTCCATTGTCTCACTGGGAATTCAAAGAATATATGGGGGTTATGTGCACCCACAATTTTTAATACTGGTATACAGTGCCATTGTCTGACTGGGAATTCAAAGAATATATGGGGGTTATGTTCACCCACAATTTTTAATACTGGTATATAGTGCCATTGTCTGACTGGGAATTCAAAGAATATATGGGGGTTACGTGCACCCACAATTTTTAATACTGCTATACAGTTCCATTGTCTCACTGGGAATTCAAAGAATATATGGGGGTTATGTGCACCCACAATTTTTAATACTGGTATACAGTGCCATTGTCTGACTGGGAATTCAAAGAATATATGGGGGTTATGTGCACCCACAATTTTTACTACTGGTATACAGTGCCATTGTCTGACTGGGAATTCAAAGAATATATTGGGGTGACGTGCACCCACAATTTTTGCTACTGCTATACAGTGCCATTGTCTCACTGGGAATTCAAAGAATATATGGGGGTTATGTGCACCCACAATTTTTAATACTGGTATACAGTGCCATTGTCTGACTGGGAATTCAAAGAATATATGGGGGTTACGTGCACCCACAATTTTTAATACTGGTATACAGTGCCATTGTCTGACTGGGAATTCAAAGAATATATGGGGGTTACGTGCACCCACAATTTTTAATACTGCTATACAGTTCCATTGTCTCACTGGGAATTCAAAGAATATATGGGGGTTATGTGCACCCACAATTTTTAATACTGGTATACAGTGCCATTGTCTGACTGGGAATTCAAAGAATATATGGGGGTTATGTGCACCCACAATTTTTAATACTGGTATACAGTGCCATTGTCTCACTGGGAATTCAAAGAATATATTGGGGTTATGTGCACCCACAATTTTTACTACTGGTATATAGTGCCATTGTCTGACTGGGAATTCAAAGAATATATGGGGGTTATGTGCACCCACAATTTTTAATACTGGTATACAGTGCCATTGTCTGACTGGGAATTCAAAGAATATATGGGGGTTATGTGCACCCACAATTTTTAATACTGGTATACAGTGCCATTGTCTGACTGGGAATTCAAAGAATATATGGGGGTTATGTGCACCCACAATTTTTAATACTGGTATACAGTGCCATTGTCTGACTGGGAATTCAAAGAATATATTGGGGTTATGTGCACCCACAATTTTTACTACTGGTATACAGTGCCATTGTCTGACTGGGAATTCAAAGAATATATGGGGGTTATGTGCACCCACAATTTTTAATACTGGTATATAGTGCCATTGTCTGACTGGGAATTCAAAGAATATATGGGGGTTACGTGCACCCACAATTTTTGCTACTGCTATACAGTTCCATTGTCTCACTGGGAATTCAAAGAATATATGGGGGTTATGTGCACCCACAATTTTTAATACTGGTATACAGTGCCATTGTCTGACTGGGAATTCAAAGAATATATGGGGGTTATGTGCACCCACAATTTTTAATACTGGTATATAGTGCCATTGTCTGACTGGGAATTCAAAGAATATATGGGGGTTACGTGCACCCACAATTTTTAATACTGCTATACAGTTCCATTGTCTCACTGGGAATTCAAAGAATATATGGGGGTTATGTGCACCCACAATTTTTAATACTGGTATACAGTGCCATTGTCTGACTGGGAATTCAAAGAATATATTGGGGTGACGTGCACCCACAATTTTTGCTACTGCTATACAGTGCCATTGTCTCACTGGGAATTCAAAGAATATATGGGGGTTATGTGCACCCACAATTTTTAATACTGGTATACAGTGCCATTGTCTGACTGGGAATTCAAAGAATATATGGGGGTTACGTGCACCCACAATTTTTAATACTGCTATACAGTTCCATTGTCTCACTGGGAATTCAAAGAATATATGGGGGTTATGTGCACCCACAATTTTTAATACTGGTATACAGTGCCATTGTCTGACTGGGAATTCAAAGAATATATGGGGGTTATGTGCACCCACAATTTTTACTACTGGTATACAGTGCCATTGTCTGACTGGGAATTCAAAGAATATATTGGGGTGACGTGCACCCACAATTTTTGCTACTGCTATACAGTGCCATTGTCTCACTGGGAATTCAAAGAATATATGGGGGTTATGTGCACCCACAATTTTTAATACTGGTATACAGTGCCATTGTCTGACTGGGAATTCAAAGAATATATGGGGGTTATGTGCACCCACAATTTTTAATACTGGTATACAGTGCCATTGTCTCACTGGGAATTCAAAGAATATATTGGGGTTATGTGCACCCACAGTTTTTACTACTGGTATATAGTGCCATTGTCTGACTGGGAATTCAAAGAATATATGGGGGTTATGTGCACCCACAATTTTTAATACTGGTATACAGTGCCATTGTCTGACTGGGAATTCAAAGAATATATGGGGGTTATGTGCACCCACAATTTTTAATACTGGTCTACAGTGCCATTGTCTGACTGGGAATTCAAAGAATATATGGGGGTTATGTGCACCCACAATTTTTAATACTGGTATACAGTGCCATTGTCTGACTGGGAATTCAAAGAATATATTGGGGTTATGTGCACCCACAATTTTTACTACTGGTATACAGTGCCATTGTCTGACTGGGAATTCAAAGAATATATGGGGGTTATGTGCACCCACAATTTTTAATACTGGTATATAGTGCCATTGTCTGACTGGGAATTCAAAGAATATATGGGGGTTACGTGCACCCACAATTTTTAATACTGCTATACAGTTCCATTGTCTCACTGGGAATTCAAAGAATATATGGGGGTTATGTGCACCCACAATTTTTAATACTGGTATACAGTGCCATTGTCTGACTGGGAATTCAAAGAATATATGGGGGTTATGTTCACCCACAATTTTTAATACTGGTATATAGTGCCATTGTCTGACTGGGAATTCAAAGAATATATGGGGGTTACGTGCACCCACAATTTTTAATACTGCTATACAGTTCCATTGTCTCACTGGGAATTCAAAGAATATATGGGGGTTATGTGCACCCACAATTTTTAATACTGGTATACAGTGCCATTGTCTGACTGGGAATTCAAAGAATATATGGGGGTTATGTGCACCCACAATTTTTACTACTGGTATACAGTGCCATTGTCTGACTGGGAATTCAAAGAATATATTGGGGTGACGTGCACCCACAATTTTTGCTACTGCTATACAGTGCCATTGTCTCACTGGGAATTCAAAGAATATATGGGGGTTATGTGCACCCACAATTTTTAATACTGGTATACAGTGCCATTGTCTGACTGGGAATTCAAAGAATATATGGGGGTTACGTGCACCCACAATTTTTAATACTGCTATACAGTTCCATTGTCTCACTGGGAATTCAAAGAATATATGGGGGTTATGTGCACCCACAATTTTTAATACTGGTATACAGTGCCATTGTCTGACTGGGAATTCAAAGAATATATGGGGGTTATGTGCACCCACAATTTTTAATACTGGTATATAGTGCCATTGTCTGACTGGGAATTCAAAGAATATATGGGGGTTACGTGCACCCACAATTTTTGCTACTGCTATACAGTTCCATTGTCTCACTGGGAATTCAAAGAATATATGGGGGTTATGTGCACCCACAATTTTTAATACTGGTATACAGTGCCATTGTCTGACTGGGAATTCAAAGAATATATGGGGGTTATGTGCACCCACAATTTTTAATACTGGTATATAGTGCCATTGTCTGACTGGGAATTCAAAGAATATATGGGGGTTACGTGCACCCACAATTTTTTCTACTGCTATACAGTTCCATTGTCTCACTGGGAATTCAAAGAATATATGGGGGTTATGTGCACCCACAATTTTTAATACTGGTATACAGTGCCATTGTCTGACTGGGAATTCAAAGAATATATGGGGGTTACGTGCACCCACAATTTTTAATACTGCTATACAGTTCCATTGTCTCACTGGGAATTCAAAGAATATATGGGGGTTATGTGCACCCACAATTTTTAATACTGGTATACAGTGCCATTGTCTGACTGGGAATTCAAAGAATATATGGGGGTTATGTGCACCCACAATTTTTACTACTGGTATACAGTGCCATTGTCTGACTGGGAATTCAAAGAATATATTGGGGTGACGTTCACCCACAATTTTTGCTACTGCTATACAGTGCCATTGTCTGACTGGGAATTCAAAGAATATATGGGGGTTATGTGCACCCACAATTTTTACTACTGGTATACAGTGCCATTGTCTGACTGGGAATTCAAAGAATATATGGGGGTTACGTGCACCCACAATTTTTGCTACTGCTATACAGTTCCATTGTCTCACTGGGAATTCAAAGAATATATGGGGGTTATGTGCACCCACAATTTTTAATACTGGTATACAGTGCCATTGTCTGACTGGGAATTCAAAGAATATATGGGGGTTATGTGCACCCACAATTTTTAATACTGGTATACAGTGCCATTGTCTGACTGGGAATTCAAAGAATATATGGGGGTTATGTGCACCCACAATTTTTAATACTGGTATATAGTGCCATTGTCTGACTGGGAATTCAAAGAATATATGGGGGTTACGTGCACCCACAATTTTTGCTACTGCTATACAGTTCCATTGTCTCACTGGGAATTCAAAGAATATATGGGGGTTATGTGCACCCACAATTTTTAATACTGGTATACAGTGCCATTGTCTGACTGGGAATTCAAAGAATATATGGGGGTTACGTGCACCCACAATTTTTAATACTGCTATACAGTTCCATTGTCTCACTGGGAATTCAAAGAATATATGGGGGTTATGTGCACCCACAATTTTTAATACTGGTATACAGTGCCATTGTCTGACTGGGAATTCAAAGAATATATGGGGGTTATGTGCACCCACAATTTTTAATACTGGTATATAGTGCCATTGTCTGACTGGGAATTCAAAGAATATATGGGGGTTACGTGCACCCACAAGTTTTAATACTGCTATACAGTTCCATTGTCTCACTGGGAATTCAAAGAATATATGGGGGTTATGTGCACCCACAATTTTTAATACTGGTATACAGTGCCATTGTCTGACTGGGAATTCAAAGAATATATGGGGGTTATGTGCACCCACAATTTTTACTACTGGTATACAGTGCCATTGTCTGACTGGGAATTCAAAGAATATATTGGGGTGACGTGCACCCACAATTTTTGCTACTGCTATACAGTGCCATTGTCTGACTGGGAATTCAAAGAATATATGGGGGTTATGTGCACCCACAATTTTTACTACTGGTATACAGTGCCATTGTCTGACTGGGAATTCAAAGAATATATGGGGGTTATGTGCACCCACAATTTTTAATACTGGTATACAGTGCCATTGTCTGACTGGGAATTCAAAGAATATATGGGGGTTACGTGCACCCACAATTTTTAATACTGGTATACAGTGCCATTGTCTGACTGGGAATTCAAAGAATATATGGGGGTTATGTGCACCCACAATTTTTAATACTGGTATATAGTGCCATTGTCTGACTGGGAATTCAAAGAATATATGGGGGTTACGTGCACCCACAATTTTTGCTACTGCTATACAGTTCCATTGTCTCACTGGGAATTCAAAGAATATATGGGGGTTATGTGCACCCACAATTTTTAATACTGGTATACAGTGCCATTGTCTGACTGGGAATTCAAAGAATATATGGGGGTTATGTGCACCCACAATTTTTACTACTGGTATACAGTGCCATTGTCTGACTGGGAATTCAAAGAATATATTGGGGTGACGTGCACCCACAATTTTTGCGACTGCTATACAGTGCCATTGTCTCACTGGGAATTCAAAGAATATATGGGGGTTATGTGCACCCACAATTTTTACTACTGGTATACAGTGCCATTGTCTCACTGGGAATTCAAAGAATATATGGGGGTTATGTGCACCCACAATTTTTAATACTGGTATACAGTGCCATTGTCTCACTGGGAATTCCACAAATAATTTGGGGATTCATTCACCCTACATCTCAGGCTCTTGCCATATTCACCCAGGTTGTCAGTGCTGCACCAGCTCGTTCCCAGACAGCTCGGCCCGAAAAACACGTTACCTATATAGAGGATTTGGACAATGAAGACAACATGTTCTAAATCTAATGTCTGCACCTTCTCCAGAATTAAAATAAAGGCAGCGTTTAACTTTCAAATAGCACTGCACAAAGGAAGAGCTTATCAGCTTGTCTCATGACATGCTACTGAAAAGTTTCATTTGTGTATCTTAATGTAAATATAGTTGTATAAGCTTTTTGGGTTTTAGGCACTGCCAAGTTATTTATTACCACCCGCTCCCTTATAATGATGATGACGCCAAAGTCACTGTGGGTGTTCAGAGCTCACAGCTTTGGGTGACATTTGTCTTGCTCTCTGTCGGTACCAGCTGTCTTTTTGGATACCGTAAAGTTATGTTGACTTTATTAACAGCTATAGAAGCTTTAGCCAGGTTGTGACGGTGTGTAACCCTAACAACACTAAGTGGGATACACATTAATAGTCAGTCTATGTACGCTAAACGTATCACTGAAGTAATTTTTTTTCCCTCTCCCCTAATATAAGAAAGGAACAGACATTAGACCTAGACCGGGTTCGAGGCTTGAAAAAATCCAGTATTATTTGTTCTTCATGATGTGAAATATGTGTTGAAAAGCAACCCAAGATGAAGTCAGCCATGTGTGCCAGTGTGTTACTTGGCATGCCTTTGCTGGCCCCAACTGTAAGGGTCACTCTCCATTTCCTCCATTTTCCACTCCCCTTCACACCATTTGTGGTGAAGCAATGGGATGCACTGAAGTGCACCCTCTAGCCTCGTGTGGGATAGGGACATCAGATGCCACTCCAACCCCCTCGTCTTCCTCCGCCAGCCAACGGTGCGAAGATGAGAGGAGTGTGCTCTGAATGTTTTCTGCCTAGCAGAGGCTAGTTCTCACTTACGAAAATGGCCCCACTTTGACCTGTATATCAGGCACAATGGTGTAGGTTTCAAAGAAACATGGCACCAACAAGTTGGAAAACGTGGGCCATGCGTGGACCGTGTTTGAGTCTGGCAAGCTCCAGATCTGCTACCAGGTTCCAGCCATTATCACAGGCGCAAAAATGCCAGGCCCCAGGTGTAGCAGGGAAAAAAAAATGCCATCTCAGCCAGGATGGCATCCCTGACCTCGGAGGCACTGTGCTGTCTGTCCCCCAAGCTGATCAGTTTCAGCACGGCCTACTGACATCTCCCCATGCCAGTGTTACAGTGTTTTCCGCTAGTAGCTGGGGTGGAGGTTGCAGCTTCGTAGGGTTTCAGTCTACTCCTGCCATGAATTTTGGCCTGGGAGAGGAGATAGGCCACCCCAGTTTGCACCCGGGGAACAGACTCCACCACATTCACCCTGCCTGTCATTAAAGATAAGCACTGCAGCATCCCTGACCACAGGCGCTTGTCCATGTGTCGGTGGTCAAGTGGACCTTGCAGCAAAGCGCAGAGCTCTGGGCCCGACTGATGTTATGGGACACATGCAGGCGCAAGGCAGAGACAGCACACCAAGAGAAGTAGTAACGGCTAGGCCCAGCATAGGGAGGTGCCCCAGCTGCCATCTGCTGACGGAAGGCCTGGGTCTCCAGAAGCATAAACAAACACCAACATCTCCAGGGCCAGCAGTTTATCGATGAGGCTGTTACAGGCTTGGGCATGGGGGTGGGTTGTATTGTACTTCTGCCTGCAATGAAAAGCTTGGGAAATGTGGAGTGGCTGGGAAGAGGCGCATGATGGTGCAGGCCAAAAGGGCGCATGAGGGTGAACTCCCCAATGTGTCAGAGATAGGTGTGTAGGTGTCCTTGCATCATATACTTGCACCATATTTGGCTTTGGAAGTTAATTTTGTGCCAAAAAGTGGTTAAGACAGCGATCCCTCAGCTACTCCCGTTACACTGTCTATTGAAGTTACCATCTGTGGAAGTGGACCACCATTTCTAAGATCCCAAAGGAAGCAGGCAAGAGATGTGCAGTTCAGAAAAAAAGATGAGAAAATAAGTTTAGGCTGTAGAGCACAGAGGGATCGGAGAGGACAGAGCTGGTGTTGGCCAGGTATTCCCACAACATGCGCCTATACTTGTCCCTCCTGGTGACACTAGGCCCCTGAGTGGCAGTAATTTGTCCAGGGGGGCCATTAACGTGTTCCAGACCTAGGAATAAGTCTTCCAACAGGGTAGAGTTTTGCATGCCTTTGCTTCTACCCACTGTTTTTGCTGCTTAGCTTCCCTCCACATCTACTCTGCTTTCACCCCTAAACATCACCCCAGTTTATGCCTTTGCTTCTACCCAGGTTTTTTGTTGATTTAGCTTCCCTCTACATCTACACTGCTTTAGCCCCTAGACATCACCCCTGTCCATGTGGGGTCGGTGGCCTCGTCATCCACCAACTCCTCTTCCAATTGCGCACTGCCCCCTTACTGCAAACCGCACATGACCACAGCTTGCCTTGATGGCAACTGTGTCTCATGATCCCCACTTAGGTCCAGACAAGTCGGTGGCGGGTCCAAAACCCCAAAATTGGAAGGAAATGGCAGATGCTGCAGTATTTCTAACACCTGTTCCTGGTGCTCGGGCCTGGTCTGTGTTGTACCCTGCACCCTGCTTAACGCATCTGCCATATCCGAAGTTGTGCTGAGCGCATGCTAATGTTTCGTGTCCAGTGCAATGGATGGGATGGGATTTCACATAAGTCTGCCACCCATGGCCACTCATGGTTGAGCAACTGAGGGAGTTGACTTTGACGAACCCGAGGGTTTTGGAGTTGGAACTACATCAAAGGTCTGTGCTGCTCACACACTCTGCTCAACACATGATATGTTTAGTGCCAGCAGTGTGGAGACGTCGCACAACAGCCGTTGTTCCAGCAGGTACAGGCGTTGTAGGAGTGCATAGAGGCTAGCAGCGGCAACTATACACTTTAAAAACTATCCGCACAAGCGCCACACTTTCACCAGTAGCTCAGGAACATTGGGGTACCTTTTTCAAAAGATTAGCAGCAATGAGTTAAAAACGTGGCCCAGGCATGGAATATGTTGCAGGCTGCCAAGCTACAGAGCCAATCCCAGGTTACGGCCATTATCACACATGACAACATGCCTGGGCCCAGGTGCAGTGGTAAAAACCACATTGCCGTCTCATCGAGGATGGCATGACTCACTTTGTAGGCAGTGTGCTGTCTGGCCCCCAAGCTGATGAGCTTCAGCACGGCCCGCTGACGTCTCCCCACACCAGTGTTGCAGCGTTTCCAGCTCGTAGCTGGGGTCAATTTAACAGCGGAGGAGGGTGGTGTTTCAGCCCTCCTCCCAGGAATGTTGTGTGGGGAGACAAGTCAGGCCACCACATTTTGCGACCCGGTCCACGCCTCAACTACATTCAACCACTGTGCCCAAATTGAAAGGTAGCGTCCCTGTCCGCATGCACTTGTCCATTCGTAACTGGTCACATGGAACTTTAGGGCTAAGCGCTGAATTTAGGGACCGCCTCATGTTTGGGGGAAAGTGCTGGTGTGGACGGCACAGTGCGGTGGCGCAGTAGACACTCTGCCCAAAAAGGGCAGAGTGTCCCCCAGCCGGGATTCCAACATCTCCTGGGCCAGATTTCTTGAGATGAGGCCGTTGAAGCCTTGGGCATGTGGGTGGGTTGCGCTGTACTTTAGCATGAAATGAAAGGCTTGGGAGATGGGGAGTTGCTGGGAAGAGGCGCATGATGGCGCGGGCAAAAGGAGAAATGGCAGGAAAAGGTGAGGATAAGGGTGAACTCCCCAAAGTGTCAGAGGCAGATGTGGAGGTGTCCTGGCTCCTGGTCTGGACTGCAGCGCCAGCCCTGTCAACAGTGGAAGAGGCAGTGGCCGCCAGGCCAAACGACGATTATCCTGCGCTTGCTCTCACCCACTGAGCCCAGGGCTTGCCTTCCAAATGATGGCACCCGCAAGAGGTGGTGAGATTCCTCTCCGCAGATCTCCAAACCATCTTGGACTTGCAAATTGCACTAAATTTGTCATGTAACTGACATGTATATGATGAGTCTATCCATTGTCTGTTCATTTTGGTGAAAGTCAGCCTGTCAGCTGACAGACAGCTGTGCTTGTCAGTGATGATGTCACCGGCTGCTTGTACCCCCAGTTTTTGCTGCTTAGCTTGCCTCCACATCCACACTGCTTTTGCCCCTACACATCACCCCTATCCATGCCTGTGCCTCTAGCCATAAGTCTGCCACCCATGGAAACTCATGGTGCAGAAAGTGAGGGAGCTGACTCTGAGGAACCCTTGGGTTTTGTAGCTGGTACTCCATCAAAGGTCTCTGCTGCTCACACACCCTGCTGAACATACGGTATCTAGGGTTAGAGCGTGTGGTGACCTCGCACAACAGTAGGTGCTTCAGGCAGATGTAGGCCTTGCTGGAGTGTATTGCGGCTAGCTCCAGGTACTGTAGACTTGGGAAAGTGGGTGTCCAAGTGCCGCACTTTCACCCTTAGCTCAGCTAATTTGGGGTATGTTTTTAAAAATCATTGCACCACTACATTGAACATGTGGGCCAGGCATGGAACGTGTTGGAGGCTGGCAAGCTCCAGAGCCCTCCAACAAGCTAAAAAACCTGGCCCCAGGGGCAGCGGGGATAAACAAATTGCCATCTCATCCAGGATGGCATCCCTGACCTCAGAGGCAGTGTGCTGTCCGTCTCCCAAGCTGATGAGCTTCAGCCCAGCCTGCTGACGTCTCCCCACACCAGTGTTGCAGCGTTTTCAGCTCGTAGCTGGGGTAAATCTAACAGCGGAGGAGGAGGAGGGTGGTGTTTCAGCCCTCCTCCCAGGAATGTTTTGTGGGGAAACAAGTCAGGAAAATTCTTGAAACGGGAGAGTTTTGCATCTTTGCCCTTGCTGCCTATGGACATCCCTTTGCCTCTAGCCACCATTTTCCCTGCTTTGCTTGCCTCCACATCCACACTGCTTTGCCCCTAGACATCACCCCAGTCCATGCCTTAGCTTGTACCCCCAGTTTTTCCTGCTTAGCTTGCCTCCACATCCACACTGCTTTTGCCCCTAGACATCACCCCAGTCCATGCCTTAGCTTGTACCCCCAGTTTTTCCTGCTTAGCTTGCCTCCACATCCACACTGCTTTTGCCCCTAGACATCACCCCAGTCCATGCCTTAGCTTGTACCCCCAGTTTTTCCTGCTTAGCTTGCCTCCACATCCACACTGCTTTTGCCCCTAGACATCACCCCAGTCCATGCCTTAGCTTGTACCCCCAGTTTTTCCTGCTTAGCTTGCCTCCACATCCACACTGCTTTTGCCCCTAGACATCACCCCAGTCCATGCCTTAGCTTGTATCCCCAGTTTTTCCTGCTTAGCTTGCCTCCACATCCACACTGCTTTTGCCCCTAGACATCACCCCAGTCCATGCCTTAGCTTGTACCCCCAGTTTTTCCTGCTTAGCTTGCCTCCACATCCACACTGCTTTTGCCCCTAGACATCATCCCTATCCATGCCTCTTCCCCTAGCCATAACTCTGCCACCCCTGGAAACTCATGGTGCAGAAACTTTGGTTGCTGACTTTGAGGAACCCTTGGGTTTTGTAGATGGAACTCCATCAAAGGTCTGTGCAGCTCACACACCCTGCTCAAGATATGGTATTGTAGGGTTTCAGCGTGTGTGAATGACGGACAACAGCCTGTGTTTGGACAGATGTAGGCCTTGCTAGAGTGTTTTTAGGCTAGCAGCGACTCCTGTGCACTTGCAAAAGTGGGCGCACAAGCGCCGCATTTTCAACAGTAGCTTCGGTACATTTGGGTATGTTTTTAAAAAACTTTGCACCACTAGGTTAGACGTGGGCCAAACATGGAACGTGTTGGAGGCTGGCAAGCTCCAGAGCCGCTACCAGGTTCCAGCCATTATCACAGGCGTAAAAATGCCAGGCCCCAGGTGTAGCAGGGAAAAAAAAATGCCATCTCAGCCAGGATGGCATCCCTGACCTCGGAGGCACTGTGCTGTCTGTCCCCCAAGCTGATGAGCTTCAGCACCGCCTGCTGACGTCTCCCCACACCAGTGTTTTAGCGTTTGCCGCTAGTAGCTGTGGTGGAGGTTGCAGCGTCGTAGGGTTTCAGTCTACTCCTGCCATGAATTTTGGCCTGGGAGAGGAGATAGGCCACCCCAGTTTGCACCCGGGGAACAGACTCCACTACATTCACCCTGCCTGTCATTAAAGATAAGCACTGCAGCATCCCTGACCACAGGCGCTTGTCCAAGTGTCGGTGGTCAAGTGGACCTTGCAGCAAAGCGCGGAACTAAGGGCCCACCTGATGTTGAGTGACACGTGCTGGTGCAAGGCGGGGACGCCACACCGGGAGAAGTTGAGACGGCTAGGGACGGCATAGTGAGGTGCCACAGTTGCCATCAGGTCCGGGAAGGCGGGAGTTTCAACAAGCCGGAACGCCAACCTCTCCTGGGCCAGCAGTTTAGCGATGTTGGCGTTCTAGGCTTGCGTGGGTGGGTGGTTAGCGGTGTATTTCTGCCGGCGCTCCAATGTCTGAGAGATGGTGGGTTGTTGTAAAGAAGCGCCTGATGGTGCCTTTGATGGTGCAGGAGAAGGAGATAAGACAGAAACAGGGGAGGATGAGGGAGAAGTCAACAAAGTGGCGGAGGCAGATGAAGTGATGTCCTGGCTCGTCCTCTGGAGTGCATCGCCAGCACTGTGAGCAGAGGCAGTGGCATGAACGGCGGGCGACGTTTGTCCTGCCGTTGCTGCCTGCCACTGATTCCATTGCTTGGATTCCAAATGACGGTGCATTGAAGTGGTGGACAGGTTGCTCTTCTCAGGGCCCCTACTCGATTTCGAGAGGCAAATTGTGTAGACGACACTATATCTGTCCTCGGCGCATTCCTTGAAAAAACTCTACACCTTCAAGAAACGTGCCCTCGATGGGGGAGTTTTTCTGGGCTGGGTACAAAAGGGAACATCTTCGGACATTCCGGGTCTGGCCTGGCTTCGGCAAAGCAGCTGACCTCTGCCTCTGGACATGTCTCTGCCTCTAGCTACCCTTTTTGGTGCTGCACCTGCCTCAACATCCACACTACTTTCCCAGCTTGACATCTGCCTTGTCCAGGTGGGGTCGGTGTCCTCGTCGTCCACCACCTCCTCTTCCAACTCCTGTCTCGCCTCCTCCTCCTGCACAATGCGCATGTCAACTGGCTGCCCTGACAGCAACTGCGTCTCATCGTCGTCGATGAGGGTGGGTTGCTGGTCATCCGCCACCAAATCGACCGGAGATGGAATGGAGGAGACTCTAGTGTTTGAGCATCTGGACACAGATACTCGTCTGTTAGGTCCGTGGAATCGCGAAATGGAGGGGCAGGTTGCGGTACAGTCAAAGGAAGGGAGAACAGCTCTGGGGAGCAGGGACAGTTGGGGTTATTGTTCTGAGAAGATTGGGAATTTTGGGTGGAAGGAGGACAAGACTGTTGGGTAAGAGGAGGTAGAGGCTGACTGGCTGGTGGACAATGTGCTTTAAGCGTTATCCGACAGCCATTGCAAGACCTGTTCCTGGTTCTCGGGCCTACTAATCTTTGTACCATTCAGCCTAGTTAATGTGGAACTTTTGTGCAAAGCGCAGAACTTAGGGCCCGCCTGATGTTAAGGGACACACGCTGGTACAAGGCTCAACTCACCCTAAGTGCCAAAAACACTGCTGGTGCAAGGCTCTACTCATGCCAAGGGCCTCAATCTCTGCTGGTAGCTCAGCTTAAGGTCATGTAACTTTGTTTGGAAGGGCTCATGTTAAGGGCTAGAAAAGTGAATTTTGGAAGGTCTTACCACATCACACACACACACACACACACACACACACACACACTCAAAATGACAGTTAAGGGTGAGGGCTTTTGGAATTCCCATTGCCTATTCCATTTGTGGTTGTCATGGGGAACGTGATTTAAAGGGGTGGTTGTTACTGTTTGTTGAGCTTAAATTGGGGTTTGTGTCCATCCATTTGGGGAGTAAAGAAGGTTTCCAGGTATTTTCCCACTTTGATAGAGGTTTTTTTGAATGTGGAAAGTGTGTAGTTGTTAGGCAGTGATGTTGGGGTAATAGAGGGTCTTTGGTGTGTTAGATGCCCCCAGGCATGCTTCCCCTGCTGTCCCAGTGTCATTCCAGAGGTGTTGGCATCATTTCCTGGGGTGTCATAGTGGACTTGGTGACCCTCCAGACACGGATTTGGGTTTCCCCCTTAACGAGTATCTGTTCCCCATAGACTATAATGGGGTTCGAAACCCGTTCGAACACACGAACATTGAGCGGCTGTTCGAATCGAATTTCGAACCTCGAACATTTTAGTGTTCGCTCATCTCTAATCAGAACTACAAAATGCACAGCAAAGAGCAATAGCTCAATACAAATATAATATAAAATAGTGGTATATTATATTTGTATTTAGTTGCTGCTCTTTGCTGTGTATTTTGTAGTTTTGATTGCACTTGAGAAATGGCCCAGCCCGAAATGTGTAGTGCTTGGTATACAATAAAGTTGTTGAAGAATTCCTAAATAAGATTCCAATTGGATTTGTGCGCATTTCACCCATAGTCCTCCTCACCTGATTGATCCAGTAGCCTGAAGGCTATTTGCATTGTTGTTCACACAACCCACGGTTAGCATTAAGGGGGAAGCTGCTGCCACCTATCTTGGGCTTATTGTATGCTGTCTATGGTGTTGTGACTTATCACAACACTTGGAGGTAAGAGGCCACTCACAGCAATACTTACTTTATTGTATGGTCCTAATTACTACACTATAGCCGATCGGTGTCTCCTCTTTTGTATTTTGTATTTTATTTTCTTACATCTTGTCTTGGCTAATTGCATTGTGTTGGTCTTTTATAGAGATGACAAAAATGCTTGGTTTTAAAGCTTAACCCAAGTTCTAAACAACTTTTAATAAATCAAAACTGCAACTATATATAAGAAACTTTGTAATATATCTTATTAGGGATATTTGTTTCCTTCTTGACTTATTAAGCTATCCTCCTTTCTTATCTTCAATCTCACTGCTTATTTACACTATCTCTCTTTATCTCTGTATATATACATTACACTATATCTCCATATTTAGCCTCATACATAGACCATAGAAGGGAGTTAGATTCTTCTGCCAGCTGGTTAATTGATTTACTGCCTCATTTTGTGCTATTGCAGCCTCTTATCTACAACCTAGTAGTGTTAAAAAGCAAGGAAAAACAGAGTGTTTTCTAATTCCCCTCTCCTCTTTATAGACGAATATGGAGAAGAAAGTGCCTATAAAGTAGTATGTGTATTACAAAGTTTATATACAAACATGCACTATTCAGCTGTGAAACATTGTTTATAGCTAGAGGTATCGCTATAAAGGATTTCAATGTGTGAGTGTTATTTCACCTACTGTTACTGACTTTTACACAATTTTTTAAGCTTGTCATATTTGTCATATTTCTTGGTCAGATGATATTACTAACGTTACCTGTTTGTTGATTTACAGCTTTCTTGTTTGTGAGATGTGGGCCTGGGCTTTATTACCAATTTGCCTGACAGTATGGGCCACTGCTGGAATATGGGTTGTGTAAGTTATCTTACAATAAACTTTATTGTAGCTGGACACTACACTTTTTGTCCCTTGTCTCATGTTTTCCTAGACTCTCTTTGTGTTCCATAATACTCCTCTTTCCTTTATGTTCAGCCCTGAATACTCTTTTGTTTTATTTTATTAGGTTCTACATTTTGTGATGATTAGTTTCTTAACAATGTTATAAGTGTCAGATATAGTTTATGATACAGAGTTCTAGGTAGACATAGATTTATAGAGATTTATAGTGTCCTTGTTGTTAGTAAATAATTGTGTTCCACAGTGCTGGAGTATATTTTCTTTAGAAGTCTGCATTGTATCACTCCCTAGTTACCCCTCCTAGAAATATATGATAAATTGACATCTGTACATTACCAGTTGGGGTTGTGCCCCCACATACTCCTACATTTCCATGTACTACAACCATTGTTAGACTGACCATCTGACAATAGGAACTGTAAAACCGAGTTGCCAGTGTATTAATAAGCAAGCCATAGAGAAGTATAGAGGCAAAAATATGTCTATGTCTCTTACTTGGCTCCTCCACCCAGATCTCTCTTCATGAACTTCCATGTAACCTATCTATGAGCTAACTCATCTTCACTGAAGACAAAAGTGAGCAATTTAGCAGGAAGGCAGGAGAAGGAAACAAGTTTAATAAGAGGATAAAGAAGCATTTTGTCTCTCATAAGATATAGCACAATATTACATTGTTTAAATATTGTGTAAGGAAATTGCAATAGGAGCAATTCCCCAGTAGCTGCTGGAGAACCCTGGGGGCAGGGGCACAATAGACAGTGAGCTCTAAGATGAACCCACCACTGCCCCTACCTGCTTGCCAGTCCTATCCTAAGTAATAGGTGGCAACTGCTCAATGAGCCCTTCCTATATAAGTGACTGTGGAGGATGTCAGCTTGTGTAACCTCCATTATGTATTTGAGATGTGTGCTGACGGCAGCCATTTTGTGAGACCATGCCATGTGCTCACAGACTCCATTTTGGATTTTGAGACACCTTTGTTCAAGAGCTAACATCCCCCATCAGCCCTCAGGGAGGTGTGACCTCTCTCCAGTTTCTTATCCAATAGACATGCATCAGGACTATTGTTACAGCTTGTCCACCAATCATGTTATGCTAATTATCCTAACCAAACCTATTCCTGTGTATGCAATGTGTTATATACTGCTTCATTGTCATCATTAAAGCAGAACCACCATTTACACCACAGCTGAGTGTAATTTGTGCGAGTCTCTAGCATATGCTAATATGTCTTTATTAATTTGGACTTCAATACGGTGATACTTAGAGCGAATTGCGCTCACAGAAAATGGCGCCCAACTTGTGGGGCCAGAGGTCAATTACTACGCATCCGGAAAAAAACACATGGAAAGGACACCAGGACACGGAAAAGTTGGAAAATGGTTAAAAGCAGCTGCCAAGGTAAGAAGCCTTATTCTTACAATTTCCATGTTTCCACTTTTTCCTGTCCATGTGGCCTATCTGGATGCCGGGTGTGTGGTAAGAAATGTAAATCCTCTGGTCTTTTTAAAGAACTCTGTTTTATGAAGAAGTATCCGTATTTGAAGAATATGCATCCTATTTAGTTTGTGTGTGTGTTGGACTCTGTAGAATGTTAAGAAAAGATTAGCCAGGAAAGATCAGGCCACTGCTATATAGAGTCTAGTAGCCCGGTGCTAGTGTATGGTTTCCTTGTGAGTAGTTAACACTTATGTGCCGAAAGATATTCTGCGAGGATTTGTGGTGAGACGTTGCCATAATTAAGCGCTTAGGACGCCCGAGAGTTATCTTTTTGGCGGATCTACTACAAGTAGTGTGTCGTTAAGCGTAGGAGGCCCGAGAGGTACCGGTACCGTTTGTACCCTTTGAGGTTCGACACAGAAGATTTAGGCAAATCATGGAGGGTTTGCCTGGGCAGTGTAGGCTGATTTTAGGAATAGGTGAAGTCCAGCTATAGAGATTGAGAGCAAATGAGGGTGCTGAGGTATTGAAGGGGTGTTCTATTGGGAAAGTGAAAGCACCAAGAACAGAGAGATAGGTGATAATAGGATGTGAAAAGATGGATATGTGCATGTTGAAAGATGGAGTGGAATGGAGGGATTCTCATTAAGCAAGGTATTTCAGCAAGTTAGTGATTGTTAAGGTCTCAGAAGGAGCTAGGGTTGGTGTAAGAATGTGTGTTTGGAAAGTGCCCCCCACCCCCTGCACTGCAAACAAAGGCCTGGGCTGTGGGGGTTGCGTGCGCATGTACATGTATAGCAGAGAATCCATTATTTTAGTGCATTAGAGATAACTCGTATGTCTGTTTTGTAATGTCTTTTTGTTTGTAATGCGCATTTTAAGGAATTTATGAGTGTGACTGAGTGAAGGCTGTGGTTTGCAGGAGAGTGTATGATAGTCATGTATATTGTCTATAAATCTTGTATTTGCTTAGATTTGAGTAGGTGTATGATTAGTAAGAACAGATGTGGTATGGTAGATAGATTTGGGAGACCAGTGGCCACGATGAAAATTATTTTTGATTTTAATCCATATTATAAGCTCTCCCATTTCTTCTGCCTGCTGCACTGATTGGCAATGTTGAGTTGTTTGTACTTGTGAAGTGTGTAGGAGCTTGAGAAAGTTATGTTTACTTATATTAGATAGTCTGAATGATAATTTAAAAGATGGCTAAACTGTGAATTATAGTGTATAAATCCCTTTGTCTATATAATTCCTATGCCATGTGCCGTGCCTGTGTAAGCCAGTTTGACCACATGGGAAAGAGAGATAAAGGCCAGCTCTTTCTATGTTAATGAGTTTGGACACAGAAAGGAATGTCATTGATTTTGGAGACAATTGTTTGGTTGATTGGAAGTGTGACAGAAACTTTCATAAGAAGTGTGGCAGAGATGGTTGAAAGATGAGAAACTAGTTGAACAATGCAAAATATAGATGAAAGTAATAAAGGAAGTGATGAAGGAAAAATATATATGTATAGAAAGACAACAAATGGAAGTAAGGTGTTATAAGAGGGTTTTACAGGAAATATTCCAAGCCCATGTGAGGAGGGGGAGGTGCTAAATGCCTCAAAAGAAGGGCCATTAGAACCCTGAGTTAGAAGTTCTATTGCAGACAGGCCCACACCTATACTACAAGAGGAGGTTGATTTCCATGGTGGGGGAGTGAAAGATCATTCTGGTGAGGAGGAGTCAGGAAAAGAGTTACTGGATACCGCCTTTGGGCGTGGTACTTCTCCTGTATGGGGTTGGCCAAATTTATACTGCCCCCCACAGGAGATATGTGTGCAAGCATCAGTATCTCTGTCTTGCTTGTTAGCAGAAAATGGATGTAAAGCATCTAAGTCTAGGCCTGCAGTTCTGCCTTACTAAGGTTATTTTTGTATGTCGTCTCACACTCCCTAATGGTGTGGCACAACTTAGGACATTTTTAGGCCTTGTGTCCTGCTGCAGACAGTGGATCTGTAATGCATCCTTGTTAGTTTAATCTTTTTATGACTGCATTACTAAACTAGAACAGGCACTGGAAAACTTTCACTCCCTCAAGTTGGCAATCTTATTTATGCAAGTTTTAGAGCTTCCTAATTATGACAAGAGTTTTTCTCTTTTCTGTACTTGAGATTTTAGGATATGAAGCAGCAGCGCTTACTCAAAGCCATGGACACCAGCAAAGACCAGCAGCCTACTATTCTGCTAGATTAGACCCAGTGTCCAGAGGAGAACCTTCTTGTGTTAGGGCTGCGGCTATGGTCCAATTGCCCCTGGAGAAAAGTGCTGACATTGTACTGGACTTCCCTGTCACAATACTTACTCCTCATGATATGCATAGTATATAGTGTCTCAGGTCCAGCCAAAGCACATTTCAATGGCCAGACGACTCACACTACAGTGTGCTGTATTTATGACACACTTCATCCTTCTACCCTCTTACCAATAGATTCAACGGGGGAAAAGGGCAAAGGACAGCAGTAAAACATCCTGTAGATACATGTATTTTCTGATGAACTATATTTAAATGATGAATCTATTGCTAATTTTGATTTTGAGATTTCGCTAACTTTTTGATTTTGAGCTCTTTTATAGATGGTTTTGTATTTGGAAAAATGGCGGATCCTGCACCAGATATGCCGTGGTCACTGAAAACAAGGTTAAGCAAGCAGAACCATTACTCCCACAGGCCTCAGCTCAAGAAGCTGAGTTGGAAACAGGCCTCACTGAAACGGTGTAAAACAGCTGAGGGTAGGCCCGCTATGCCCCTGATATAGAATACGACTATGGCCTGATCTGGAGAGCAAGAGCCTTCCTTATGTTTAATGGTAAGCCTATAAAGGATTTCCAGGCTGTTCAGGAACTGATGGAGCTGTTACTTCTACCTGAACTGATGGGTATAGTCAAAAGTCAAGGCACTCACCAAGGCTGATACAAAATAAAGTTAACGCAAAGGCAGATGGTGCCGCCAAACTAGCTGCAGAAAAGCCTAGGGTACATGCCTCAGAACTGGTGGTCACCATACCAGAGAAAGTTTCTCAGCTCTCTTTTCAGGTTTTCAAAACATTGCAAGACCAAACTGGTCCAGGAGAAAATACGACTTGGGAGCAGCAAGGTGCACAAAGCCTGATGGGCAGTGGTAAGAGAGTATATTGTTTCCAATGACGGCGCAGGCAGCTCATTCTTAAGTGCACCACTCAATAACAGCCATGTGTGACCTGGTGGACAAATGATAGGCAGCTCCAGGTTGTAGCATGTGATAGGCACAATATGGGCCAAAAAGTAAGCTTCCTTAAGAACACGACCCAAAGCCTTTGTACCCGTTTCAGAGATTGCAGGTTGACTATATACAGTTACCAAAGGTGGGAAGGTATGAGTAGGTGCTTGTGTGTGTTGATGGTCTGAGGCATATATGGTACAGAAAGCCATCGCAAAAGCAACTGCAGATAAGCTGTTGAAATAGTATGCAAGTATGGGTCCCTGAGACCTTTTGAGAGTGATAGTAGAGCTCACTTCACTGTACAGTTTTCTTCTAGATCCAAACTGAGTACTGGAAACACATTCCCTAAATCCAGGAGACTGGGTGGTGGTAAGAGATACGTGAGAGCTTTGATCCATGGTTTGACGGTCCTTTCCAAGTGCTACTGACAACATCGACCAAACTAGAAGGAACGTTGATATGGAACCATGCTAGTCACTGTAAAAACGTGGCCTGCCCAGAAGAGGACTGAAAAGATGTGGTACCCATTGGTGATCCTAGCTCTGGTGATGCAACCAGTGGGCTTGATACATGAAGTTCTAAAAGAAGAAGAGTGGGACAAGAAACTGATTAAACACCATTAGGTGTTAACTGATAACATGAATGAAAACCCAGAGACTGTTGGATCTGTACTCACAGTCCTGGTTCTGGAAAGACTATGCTTTATTTAGCTCTCTTCATCTAGATGAGGTCTTCTTTATATGACTCCTGTTTTCATAATGTTTCTATAATGTATGTTGGAGTTCAGTGACTGAACGTCACTAATAATCACTTTGTTCCAATTCCCATAGCAGGTTGGGTGACCCTCCCATGGTTAGAGATAAACTTGACAGGGAGACCAAGCAAGTGGTATGATTAGAATGGGGTAAAAGGAAAATTTGAACATAAATCCAAAGTCCCATTGCATACCAGTGCCATTCCCACAGAAGAGCAGAATATCAGCTTAGGTCTGCCAGCTACCTCTAATGTAAGGTCAGGTAAAGTGGAAAAAGATTCATGCCCCCTTACAAGTTAGTGACAGATCGTTCACAGAAGGAATAAAGGGTTGTCCAGAGCACAACTGCTTAATAGAACGGGGCCTAGTCAAGGATAGTCAGGGGTGTCTGATACAGAGAACCGGACTACAAAGAGACCTAGAGATGGGAGATAAGTGGTATGAAAAACCCTTCTATGCAGCGACTCTTTAGCTACCTCTATTGCCTAGTCTAGCCTCAGAAAGCATGCATATTACCCAAAGATGTATATCTAGTATGTGGTCACCAGGCATACAAGTGGCTACCCTCAGGGGAAGATGGGACGTGTACTCCTGCTAGACTGACACCAGCCACCTTTATATTTGCTGATGAACATGTGACACCTGAGATGATACCCCGTCATACTCTGTACAAGCGTGCAGGAATTGATACGGTCAGAGAGCTCAGAGAAAAATGGATCCAAGAACATGTGAAGAGGCAGGATAGTTGGTGGTCAGATACTTCTTCATTCTTAAATTCTGCCAATTGATGTAAGGGATTAGGTGGATGGTTTATGGGAATATTACAGGGAATATTCTAAATATTACTGCTCTGCCTTTGCATCTATGTGAATATAAAGTTTATATTCTGGTTTGAAAAGAAACTCTCTACGAAGAGGCCTAAACCCAAAACAGTAGGTTTGCAGTCTGTAATGGTGGTTGGGTGCACACAGACATGTGAAGGTTCCTCTGTATGTAAATGGTATAACATATTTATGGGGAATGAGGTGAAGTCTCCAGGGGAGTCCTCAGGATCTGATTAGCAGCTCCTAATGTACCCTGAGTATGGGTTATATCATTTACAAAAGGAGGGAAATGTGGAGGATGTCAGCTTGTGTAACCTCCATTATGTATTTGAGATGTGTGCTGACGGCAGCCATTTTGTGAGACCATGCCATGTGCTCACAGACTCCATTTTGGATTTTGAGACACCTTTGTTCAAGAGCTAACATCCCCCATCAGCCCTCAGGGAGGTGTGACCTCTCTCCAGTTTCTTATCCAATAGACATGCATCAGGGCTATTGTTACAGCTTGTCCACCAATCATGTTATGCTAATTATCCTAACCAAACCTATTCTTGTGTATGCAATGTGTTATATACTGCTTCATTGTCATCATTAAAGCAGAACCACCATTTACACCACAGCTGAGTGTAATTTGTGCGAGTCTTTAGCATATGCTAATATGTCTTTATTAATTTGGACTTCAATACGGTGATACTTAGAGCGAATTGCGCTCACAGTGACAACACAGAACAAAGACAAGACAAACAACAACAAAGGAAGGTCAGCTAGCCAAGGGTCCGGTAACAGTCAAGCAACTCAGTACAGAATCAAAATCCAATAGAATAGTCAATAGGATAAGCCAGAGGCCAGTAATACAATAGCAGCAGACAGAGGAGCTAGCAGGGACAAGGTCTAAGGACAGAGTCACAATAGCCAGCGAGTCAGTGTGGGTGGATCTCCTGTATATAGAAAGCCCAGGACCACCCCTAGACTTGAATGGAAGACAGTCTGTCAATCACACAGGAAAGACTAGAATTAACCATTTCATGAACAGAGGGAAACAAGGTGCAGGAGATGGCTGTGGTGGAAATTCAATTACTGAGATAGAGCAGTGTTCACACAGTGCAACAAAAAACACTATGCAATGAATCAAACTGAACTCTCCACCTGCGCCGCAAAGGGTGGCACAGAGACCCGAACAGGCAGAGACGTTACATATTGCTTTGTTTTTTTGCATAGTTCTCATGTGTTATTCTATTTCAGGTATGCGATGGCAGTGTCCAATGGCTCAGTCAATATCACAGAAAATTTTCCTTATATCAGGTGATTATATAGTAATGTAAACATTTTATTTCGTTTCAGGGGTGTACATAGAAATTATGGGGATAAGGATGACAAAATTTAGAATCCCCCTTTCCATCCCCCAGTTTCTATTCACTTATGTTTCATTGTAACCCGCAATGAATTGTTATAAATCCTACAATATTGTCTAATCTGTTACAGTGGAATGAAAAAAAAAACTCTGACACTCCTAAGGCTAGGTTTTCTCAAACTTCAGTAAGTTGGAGAATTCTATTACTGTGGTTAAGAGTCAATCTATTGATCTATTTCATTATAGTCCCGATCAAGTTTATGAATGGGGTTGTTGGGATAAATTTGTCAGTATACTGAAACCCATTCTTACGAAGGCAATAGATATGGGTTCTAAAAAATTTCACATGGATCACCCTTAAATCCATTATAACAATATAGAAAGAATATGGCACAGACCTGATGAGAAAAGGCTGATCACCAAAAGCAAGAAGGGTAGTAATTCAGGATTCAACTATGACAACAATGGAGGAGCTCTAAAGGTCCACTGCAGAGATGGAAGTACATGTGTATAGGACCCTTATAAGCTGTACACTTGGGAGTGGGCCTTAGGGTGCATTCACACTAAGTATATGTTGAACTGATTCTGAATGTAAAACACGTTCAGAATCAGTGTGTACAAAGCAAATCCCATTCATTTCAATGGGAGCCGGCATACGTGCGCTCCCCATTGAAATGAATGGGCTGTTTTTTTCCCTATTGGTTTCAATGTGATACACGCGTATGACATTGAAAGCAATAGGGGAAAAAAGCCTCCCATTCATTTCAATGGGGAGCGCACGTATGCTGGCTCCCATAGAAATGAATGGGATATGCTTTGTACGCACTGATTCTGAACGTGTTTTACGTTCAGAATCAGCTGAGCGAAGACTCTGTGTGAATGAACCCTAAGCCTACATTCAGACGAATGAAGTAAAAAATGTCCATTTTTCATGAGGGGTGTTTATTTTCACAGATCCCTCAAACATTTGAATATATTGAGGGATCTGTGAAAATGGACCAAAAATGGGACAGGACTTTTCATGTTATATAAATGTAGATTTACTAGAAGCAGTTGGAGCAGTTTTCCCTGGTAGAAAGGGCTAAAATCCCAGTATCTACCAGTAGATGAGCTAAACTAACAGAGATCTTACTTTCAAGGGGGTGAATATTTGTGCCCATTAATGTTTTTTTTTTTTCTTAGATATTGTTTGCTTTACACTGAAAATATCTGCACCTCCATAATCATTTTATTTCCAGGCTGTAGTGCAATGTAACAGCAAAAACATGAAGGAGATAAATATTATCACAAGGCACTGTAGATCTACATAGGATCTGCACATCTACAAAAATGGAGAATATTTGCAATGAAGACTATTTGCAAAGTTGCTTCATTTGTCATTGAAAAAGAATTGAAAATGAAGAGACCGTAGCCTTTATGTTATGGAATATGTAACACATTATTCTAGTACTGATAACATGATCTTTTTTTGGACAGCACGTGTGGGTCATATCCTCCCCAGAGCTGTATATTTGGCCAAGTTCTAAATGTAGGTGCAATATTAGGTAAGTACTTGTACTATGTTACTAGCAGCTCACTACTACTAAGGGCGGATTCACACCTCAGCCCAGTCTTCGCTTTGCAGGTTTCCGTCTTCTGCCCATGAAACTGAACAGGAGACGGAAACAGGCAGTCATCTTTCAAACCCATTCACTTGAATGGGTTTGCAAAGTGAGCGCCTGTAAGTGTTTTCTGACTCTCTGCGGCAAAACGTTTTTTTTTAACTGGACACAAAGTCGGACATGCAGGACATTGTGTCTGGTTAAAAAAAAAAAAAAAAACTGTTTCGCCGTGGACACCAGAAGACGCTCACGGGCGGACACTGATTTCCGGGTTTCCGTCTCCTGTCCAATTTCTCGGGCAGAAGACGGAAACCCACAAAGCGGAGACCAGGCGCAGGTGTGAACCCGCCCTTATTATGATGTGATATTTTATTTTGTATGCACTTCCCTCACATTTCCTTTCCCTCTATAACTAACAACTCCATCATAACATGGACATATTTATCTTCTTAAGGATGCTGCCAGTTGTGGCCTTAATGTTCAGCAATTTGTACAATTTTTTACACGGCAGAATTCAGAAATCCATAACTTTTTTCTATTTTTACACCAATGTAGCTGGTTGGACTTGTATTTTGCAGGATAGGTTACATTTTTCAGTGGCACCTTTATCGTTTGCCTGCAACTTATTGACTACCGTAATTTTTCTTAACCCACCAAGTTTCAGATTTGTATCTATATGATAAATTTTGCACTGTTTATTGTAGAGCATAAATAATATAATATTCTTATTTTATGGGACAGTACGATTGTAGTGTTTTATGTTTTACTCATTTTGATATATTTGTTTTGTGTTGCCATATTCTGAAAGTCATAGATTTTTTATTTTTCCTTTAGAGCTAATAGAAGGCTTGTATTTTGGAAGACGTACTACTTTATATTGATACCAATTTAGAGTACATAAGACTTCATCACTTTTTTTAAAAAAAAATTTGTGTGGCTAGATAATCAATAAAATAGCATTTTTAGATTTATTTTTTTCTAGTGTTGGAGTATAAAAATGTTATTTTTGTAGAACAGGTTTTTATGAATTTGATGATATTAAATACATACTTTAAAAAATATTATTATTCTTTTGCATTGCAAAGAATGTTATAATAATAATAATAATAATAATGATTAATAATAATAAATTTTATTTATATAGCGCCAACATATTCCGCAGCGCTGTACAATTTTTAGGGTTCAAATATAAACAGAAAGATACATTACAAAGAAAGTAATTTCACACAATGGGACTGAGGGCCCTGCTCGCAAGAGCTTACACTCTATGAGGTAGAGGGGGTGACACAAGAGGTAGCAGGGGCGATATTGCTTATACAAAGGTCAGACAATGTTGTAATAGAGGTTACTGTCATTACACAAACATAAAACTTTATGAGCCGTCACTAATCGTGTCCTTTAACATGTGGATGGAGCTTGGACATATAAAGTTAGCCTGAAATGGCATCATATCATGTGGGGTAATGTGGGAGCGGGGACAGAAGAGGGTTAAATTTTGGGGATTCTAATTATAGTACGGAAGGGTTTACGTTAGACATAACGTAGGCTTGTCTGAAAAGATGTGTCTTTAGTTTGCGTTTGAAACTGTAGAAATTGGGAGTTAATCTGATTGTCCAGGGTAGAGTATTCCAGAGAAGTGGTGCAGCTCAGGAGAAGTCTTGTATACGAGCGTGGGAGGTTCTGATAATAGAGGATGTTAGTGTTAGGTCATTGAGTGAGCGGAGAGCATGGGTTGGTCAGTAGACAGAGATGAGGGAGGAAATGTAGGTGCAGCATTATGGAGAGCCTTGTGGATGAGAGTGATAACTTTATATTTTATTCTATATTGAATAGGCAGCCAATGTAACAACTGGCACAGACCAGAGGCATCGCTCTAGCGTCTCGCCTGATAGATGAGCCTGGCCGCTGCATTCAGAATAGATTGTAGAGGGGAGAGTTTAGTGAGGGGAAGACCGATTAGTAAGGAGTTACAGTAGTCAAGGCGAGAATGAATCAGAGAGACAATAAGTGTCTTTAATGTATCTCTGGTATTTTGGAGATGTTTTTGAGGTGGAGGTGACATGAACGTGCGAGTGATTCAATATGCGGGGTGAAGGAAAGGTCTGCATCAAACATGACCCCGAGGCAGCGGGCATACTGCCTAGGAGTTATAGTAAGGCCTGAGACTGCTATGGATATATCAGGGACAGATCTATTAGATGGTGGAAACAGTAGTAGTTCAGTCTTAGAGAGATTTAGTTTCAGATAGAGTGAGGACATGATATTTGAGACAGCAGAGAGACAGTCGCTGGTGTTCTGTATGAGTGCAGGGGTGATGTCACGGGAAGATGTGTATAATTGGGTGTCATCAGCATAAAGATGGTACCGGAAGCCAGATCTGGCGATGGTTTTTCCAATGGGGGCTGTGTAGAGAGAAAAGAGCAGGGGGCCTAGGACCGAGCCCTGAGGAACCCCAACAGCAAGGGAAAGAGGGGAAGAAACAGAGCCCGCAAATGATACACTGAAAGTGCGGTCTGAGAGATAAGAGGCCGACTGAGGAGGAGTTGATGGTCAACAGTGTCAAAAGCTGCAGAGAGGTCCAGAAGAATAAGAAGAGAGAAGTCACCATTAGATTTAGCCATTAGGAGATCATTGGAGACTTTTGTGAGGGCCATTTCAGTAGAGTGCAGAAGCCAGATTGTAAGGGGTGAAGCAGAGAGATAGTGGATTAAACGAGAGTAGACCAGGCATTCCAAGAGTTTAGAGATGAAGGGGAGGTTAGAGACGGGTTGATAGTTAGCAGTTATGTTATGGATTTTGATATTTATTTTATAACATTTTAGAGGGCTAGATCCTGAGGTCTTCTGATCTGGTCTTCAGGTTCCAAGATTTGTTTTGGATCTAATAACATGCCACAGCTTAAATTGGCTTAAAAAGATAGTATATGACATTGTCAGTGCCCTGCGGAACCTATCTATCCCAATTTCTATAAGGCAAACACAGCTGAAGTTATGTCAAAGTGAAAGTGACATGAATATCTATGGAAAAATGCATGATAAGCAGAGGATACAAACTCCGAGTCATACACTGCATTTAAAACAAAAAAATGACCCTTATTTTGGGGAAAGGTGCTTGCTTGTGTTTTTTTTAGACACTCATGACAGTTATATCACAAAAAATAATGGATTTATAGAAAAATCCAAAAAGCTATTAAAAGTTATCTCTTCAAGGGAGCAGATTTTTATGCCAACACTATGGCAGTAACAGTGTAGTATAATGTAATGTAATAGACTAGGCCTCACAAAATCTCTGGCTGAGCAGTGGCAATGGTGGTGGCTATAGCAACATGAGTGGCAGTATGGCATGGAATAATATGATGGACCAGGCTGCAGGATATGTCTGGTTGAACAGTGGTAGTGGTGGTAGCTGTAGCAACATGAGTGGCAGTGTAGCATGGAATAATGTGATGGACTGGACTGCAAAAGATGATGATTCTCAGGAAGTACAACAATTCTGCTGGTACCGATGGTGCCATCAAAACAAGAAGGGTTTAGCCTTCCTATTGCCTGTCTCCTGATGTTTTTATTTTATTTTATAGCACACTGGTTAATTATAATAGTGATTGGCAACAATTCTGCTTCTGTATTTGTCTTTTTTTTTTACAAAAAAACTATTCCAAGAAAAATAGCATAGCAATAATAGCACTACAAGGGTGACCTGGTAATTGATTATTATACTACAACTGCGTTATTCAGGTTGTTGGGGGTGGGGGGGGGGTTGCTGATACAAAAGGGCAGTTTCTATGTATGTTAGGTAACTAAGAAAAACCTTAATAAACTGGGTTTTTTTTTTGTTAGATTACTACAGTGTATCACTGTTAATTGGGTGAGCAAAAAACCCCAAACCTTTAACAAACAGAAATCCTTCAGATTAGTAGGCTGTAGTTGCATACTGTAGTTGTGGCAGAAAAGTACATTTCAATATGGACTACCCTGTACCACCCCTACTCCCACTTTTTTGTAACCCTCTTTTCCCTCCTGGACTTTCTCCGGAGGACTTCACATAGTGGAAGCATGCCAGATTCAGGCTTCTTAATGATTTCCTTCTTGGCAAGACAGTGATCACAAAAGAGTTTCTCACTTGCATTCATACTTCTCCCCCATTCGAGGTCTTCAGAACTTACCAGATATTTCCTTTGTGTGAGTACTAACTCCTGTCACTACTGTTATTCAGGTTACTGATTTTAAGAGACTATATCTTTACAGAGCTGCACATAAAGATTCACATTCCTTTACATATAGTAATTTGTCCCCCCCCCCCCCTTCCTGCCTCCAAGGACAGTTAAATTGGACTTTATGATATCCTGGGAGACTGACCTGGGGGCCACTATGGATTGTTGTACTGTTACTAGGAAAGGTAGTTGGCAAGTCACACTCATGGAATCTTCTTTGAAGGTATTGCATAGGAATTATATGGTGCAGGGTAAGCTATATTGCATATATCCTACTATATCCTCCTATGATATCCTCCTTTCAGGCTTTCAGGATAATGGGGATACTCTCCATACTTGGTTGACTTGGCCTCTCGTCTGACATTTGTGTCATTCACTACATTGGATTATTCATCACCAGACCACCAGGAATCCAATGTGCTCCTTATAAATTAGTTCAATATATTATGATGTCTGCTAGATTTCTTGTAGCATCGAAGTGAAGGCCTCCAACCCTCCTGATGACCTATTGGAGGTCATCAGACGAGTTGACACTTTATGCTGTTTTAGAAGATTAACGCTACCATAACTGATATTGGAACACATTTCTTCGATAAGGTGTGAGCCCCATAGGTGACATACAGGTCTGTCTTATTGTTTGCACTACTATCCCCCAGGATGAGTTTTACACTCCCACCCACGGTATGATTTCTAATGTTGGAAGCCATGCTTTTCCAATTTTTATTTTAACTGTTTATTGCTTGTTTGGTTTCTTTTTTCTGTATCTTGTCTTTATATTTGAACTGTAGTGTTTTTGATTTTATTTTTTACCTGTATGTTCAATACGCTGGCATCTCTGCTGGAATATAGAAACTACTTTTGTAATACTCTGTTATTTTCTATTCTCTTTTGTACCCAATACCACTCTATATTGTGATACACTGTGCCAATGATGTATTTTTTCATTAATAATTACTTCTGAACCTAAAAGTTCCTCGATTAACAATGTTACAATGTTATGTTATATTAAACTATGCTAATCCTATTTCTGTGTCTTTATTAGTGGTCTGGATCTGTGCTATACGCTTTCAGCAAATCAGAGATTACGGGTGCCATTCTCATGTAAATTCTGCTGGTCTTGCTTTGGGGTTTCTTTGTGCTCTGGGAACTTCACTCGTTGGTAATTTTCAGGTATGTTTTACAATGTAATGTAATATACGCTGCATGCGTAGGTGTCTCTGTATTGCTGGGGTCTCTTATAAACACTGGGGCAGATTTTTGAGTGCTAGTGCTAATGATCAGGTGAATGAGTGCTGGAAAAATATATAAATGCAATAGTGATTAAGGCATCAGTCAGGTGACAAACAGGCAAACACACCTTTCATAGTTGGCAGGTCATCTTCCCATGTAAACAGGGAGTGATTGGGGGTATAAGTAATATTTTACAGCTCGGTGTCCCCAGTTATTGCACTGTTATAAATAAAAAAAATCAGCCTAGTCAATAACACTGTCAGATGTGTCTTCTGCTGATTTCGCATTGAGCAGAATTTTGCCGCAATATCACCAACTAAAGCTAAGGCTCCACGTATCAGGTTGCAGTAAAAAAGTGCTGCGAGAAAAATGCGGCGGCAACGCAACACGGGTTTTCCAGCAGTGCTCTTCAGAGAAAATCCACAGAGGTTTCCTCTGCAAACCTTCTGCTTCAATAATACTTATAGGGAAATCACCAGTGTTTCCATAGGTATAATTGACAAGCTTCGATTTTCCAAAACCACAAATACCGCAAAATGCGTGGATGGGATTCGCTAGAATATATCTGTGCAGCATGTGGATAAGGTTCTAATTGACTTTGCTGCTATTGTACATTGCAGCAGATTGGCTGGTGGCAAGTCCATGGCAGAGAATCTGCTGTGAGTATGTCACGTGTAGGCTAGTGTTGGGTTAACGGTTCATAACCAGCCAGGTTTGTTACAAATTTTCCAGCTAATTGTGGGTCATTTGTCCACAGTTTTAGGACACAGGGAAGGTGTGTAACAATAGAAAAAAAAACATTTACTCATCTCTCCTGAGCTCCACTGCAGCATCTTCCAGAGTTCTGGTCTTCTTCACAGGTCATCCACCATCTTCTGAGACCCTCAGGGTACATCTGATCCCCAGTGATTGGGTCTTGGTGGTTTCAAAGTGGCGTTATCACTCTTTGATCCAACAACCCCATCATATACTCATCATGATAACACTGACCCTTCCCCCATGACCACTAGAACCTGGAAGGTGGCAGACAGTTCAGCCCATTTTTGCAAAGCTAATCTTGTGAGGTACACATTAGACTTGGTTTCCTTCTGTAGGCTATGACTTCACATTGCAGAAACAAGCATTTTTGCCTGCTTTTGATAAACAATGGAAATAAATTCTGTGTTTTCTAGTAAAAGAAAAGTAAATGAGATTTCATCAATCTCATCTACAAATTGCTTAAAAATATAAAGAGCTGTGGAAAAACTGTGTTTTGAAAAAACCACGCAGCATATTAATTTCAGCTGCAGAATCTAGATTTATTATTATTATTATTATTATTATTATTATTATTTTTATATTTATGAATCTATTTATAATATGGGCAGAAAAAATGCTGAGAAAAATTTACCAAAACTCAATGAAAAATACTGCGGAAAAAAACACAATGCCTCTTTTTCTCTTCATATCTGTACGTGGGGCCTAAAGCATTAAAGGGGTTGTCCAGCCAAAAATTTTACATTTTAAATAGGCCAAGGGAGGTGAAAAAAAAATCATACACACCTTTCCCTGGTGCTCCAATGCCTCCCAGTGCGGTCCAGTCCTGTCGGTCCATTGTTGTCTTCCAGTGGAAGTCCTCGCCACGGTCGACTGCTAAAGGTCACATGACGTCACTACCTGTGACTTCCCAGTGACACTTCCTGATGCCGCTGAGGATGATAATTGCCTGCAGCAGTCACATGGCCAATCAGCGGCTTCAGCAGAAGTGATCTGGGTCATCACACCAGGCGAGGAGCTTCACTTATACACGACACTGGAGCAGAAGGACCGGAATACAGGGAGGACACTGGAGCACTGGAGACATGTGACTATTATTTTTTTCACCCCCCTTCCTGCCTATTTTAAAGAAACAATTTTGTCAAGACAACCTCTGAAAGCCACCTCATACATAATTTAGATGTTTTGCCAAAAAATGGGACTCACCTGTTGCACCTTTTTTAAAAATTGTATCAAGGTGTCTAGTTGCAACCACATGTTATTAATTGTGCAAATCAATAATTAATGGAACAAAAACAAATTTGTGCCAAAATTGTGGCACAACTAAAAGCTGAATTTAGCAGAACAAAAGCAGAAAATGTGCTCCATGTTTATAGGCCAATGTTTCCATGAGCACCATTGTCGCTAGATGTGATGTCACATTAGCACATAGAGCTTCTTGTACATAATGGATAATCACATTTATATCTCCACAGCAATCCAATCAGCTGGAAACACACCTTGCTGGAGCCTTTCTGGCATTCATCATTGGAATTGTTTACTTTTGCATACAATCCTATTTGACCTTCAAAGTGAAGCCACGACATGGTGGGTGCTGGATCATAGCTATACGGATTACCCTCACTATACTGGCTATAGCATCGATGATTCTGAGTATCCTTAACAAGGCAGTGGGCAGCACAGAATACATACTGATATCTCCATAATGAAAGTAATCCTTAGTTGGTTCACAAGGTTTAGTCACTAAGAACAACAGTGAGCAAGGCTAAAAGTACCAGGCCATGGATCACTTAGTGCTGGGCCAGCCATATCATTGGGGACCTCTATTGCCTACACCCAACAGATCACTTTTCTGGTTACTAATACAGCTCCCGGGACCGGTTGTTGCTCACAGGATGTGTGCATCGTCTATTCTGCTCCCAGAACCTTCGCAATGGGGCCTGAGAGCAGAATAGAATATGCCCACATCCTGTGGAGCTGTATCAGTAGCCAGATAAGTATAATGTACTTGTAATTATGGTAACAATATGTGGGGTGGGGGCACTATTAGGCTACTATTACAGTAATAGTTTCACCCCACAGTTAAACACATTTCCTGTAGGGGTGGTGGCACTATTACAGTTATAGTTTCCCCCTCAAATAATAACATTAATTGTGTGTGGGAGGCAACGACATTTACCTGTGGGGGAGGACTATTAAGGGAGCTCTTTTCATATCTATAAACTCAGTTTTGGATATGGAAAACTCTCCCTTAATAAAGTATAGGTAGTGCAGTTATGGCCGCCAACTGAATAATGATCCCTCTTGCTCGACTGATACTTTAGTAAGGGGGCTTTCTCCATATCACCCCTAATTGAGGGAGAACCCCTGGGAAATGTTGATCCAGGGTTTCTATACTGACTGCCAGTCAGGAAGGAATTTTTCCCCTTTAATAGGGCAATTGGCATGAGCCTCATGGTTTTTTTTGCCTTCCTCTGGATCAACACTATAAGGGACTGTACAGTTATAAGTTGGACTTGATGGACTGATGTCTTCATCCAACCTCATCTACTATGTACCCATACTTTTATTAAGGGAGCTGTCCATGCCATAAGTAAGTTATGCATGATATGGAGAGATCTCCCATAATAAAGTATTGGTAAATGTAATCATTAAATATGCAATTTATTATATTTTCTTATGAGCTACCCAAACACCCTAACACAGCCACGCCACCAAAAGCCCTGCCCTCCCAAACTCCACCCTATCAAACCCCCTTACCCCGCTATTGCCTTACATGATAGTGGTTCTTAATACAAAAAGGGTTGGGGACTGCTGTGTTAAAAGTTTTATGTAAGATTGTCCTATGGTAATGCTGTAGGGGAGGGGTATAAACTCCAATTATTTTCTTACTCCCAGACCATAGCAGAGAAAATACGATGACTTTAGGTGGTGGCTTTGTTGATTTAGTAACCACTATACTTACACGTTCCACATTGTAGGGTCCGGCTTGAGCACAAACGCAACACAGTTATTAAGCCATCAAATAAAGGGGGCAATGTTGCCCTCATGGGTCTGAAGAAACATAAAGAAATGAGTAATCATATGTTGACCAATGGACATTATCACATTATCCTACAATGCCAACACACTTGTTCAAACAAGAATTTAAATTCATCTTGATTGATGGGCAGGGACTTAAAGAGATGACTGGGATAAAAACGAATCCCTACACTAATCTAAAAACCTTCCCCCCATCTACTTTCTAAATAAAATAATTTATCAAAAATGTATATTTATCCATATCCCTATCATGTGACCGCCCCAGGGACATTTGCTGGTTATCCGGTGATGTCACTACTACTCTCCTCTCCATCTACTCCATCATACCGGGTTTCCCCGAAAATAGGTCATCCCCCAAAAATAAGGCATGGGGGAGGTTTCTGTTTAATTGCCTAATATAAGGCACACCCCGAAAATAAGGCATCACCCAAAAACCATTGCAGAACATCATTGTGCGTGATGTTCTGTGTGCACAGGAAAGCCGGCTGCTGCCTCTGCTGTAAAACCATAGGTTGTATCCACTGTCCCTTCTGCTGTAGGATATGCTGGGAGATGCCCGCTGTGCATATGCTGCGGGGAGTCAGCTCTCCCAGCTCATCCCACAGCAGCCAGAACAGTGGTATCGCAGCAGCAGGCTTTTCTGTGCACATGGAACACAGTGCACAGCATTCAGCCGGCTGCAAAGCCCACAAAGTGAGGCTCTCCGGCAGGGCCGCCGATAGGCCAGTACTACTGCTACTGGCGTCAGGGGCCCGGCCAAATTGAAAAATGGGGGGGCCCGGTTTTGGCCCACCACCGTGTGCCGGCTCCCTGGCGCCCGTACAGTCATTGTATATCCTATTTCAACTCAGATCTGCATCCAGAGGATGCAGATCTGAGTTGAAGACATACGCGGCTGAAGCAAGGAGCTGACACAGGTCAGCTCCTTGCTTCGCCGCTGCGCGCCTCTCTCGCTGACACATATGCGGCTGAAGCAAGGAGCTGACCTGTGCGCCAGTGAGAGAGAGGCACGCAGAGAGCTGTGAGGGAACGAAGGAGAAGGTAAGTGTAATGTCGTGTACGCTGAGGTGGAACGTGAAACTGGGGGCAGATGAAGGAGAGGACGGCATGACACTGGGGGCAGAGATGGAGAGGACGGCATGACACTGGAGGCAGAGGAGAGGACGGCATGACACTGGGGGCAGAGATGGAGAGGACGGCATGACACTGGGGGCAGAGATGTGGGGACATGAATCTGGGGGCAGAGATGGAGAGGACGGCATGACACTGGGGGCAGAGATGGAGGGGACGGCATGACACTGGGGGCAGAGATGTGGAGACATGAATCTGGGGGCAGAGAAGGAGAGGACGGCATGACACTGGGGGCAGAGATGGAGAGGACGGCATGACACTGGGGGCAGAGATGGAGGGGACGGCATGACACTGGGGGCAGAGATGTGGAGACATGAATCTGGGGGCAGAGATGGAGAGGACGGCATGACACTGGGGGCAGAGATGGAGAGGACGGCATGACACTGGAGGCAGAGGAGAGGACGGCATGACACTGGGGGCAGAGATGGAGAGGACGGCATGACACTGGGGGCAGAGATGTGGGGACATGAATCTGGGGGCAGAGATGGAGAGGACGGCATGACACTGGGGGCAGAGATGGAGGGGACGGCATGACACTGGGGGCAGAGATGTGGAGACATGAATCTGGGGGCAGAGAAGGAGAGGACAGCATGACACTGGGGGCAGAAATGGAGGGGACATGAATCTGGGGGCAGAGATGGAGGGGACATGAATCTGGAGGCAGAGATGGAGGGGACATGAATATGGGGGCAGAGATGGAGGGGACATGAATCTGGGGGCAGAGATGGAGGGACATGAATCTGGGGGCAGAGATGGGGCATGAATCTGGGGGTAGAGATGGGGGACATGAAACTGGGGACAGAGATGGAGTGGACATGAAACTGGGGGCAGAGATGGAGGGGGGACATGAAACTGGGGGCAGATGAAGGGTTTATATGAAGCTGGGGGAGAGATAGAGGGGGGACATATAATGTACGGGTGACTGTAGGAGGATTATACTGCGTGCGGGCACATGAAAAATTAATGAGAATGGGCGGACTCAACATAACCGTGGGTGGGGCTAAATTTGCCGCGGTGCGCAAAGCGCGCTGCACATTTTGTCCCTCTTTTGGTTCTTCAAAAGTTGGGAGGTATGGGTACAGGGGGCAATGGAAAGATGTTAGAAGGTGGACGGGGGGGGGGAGATTGTTGGGGCATCGGCTGTGCGGCACTGCGGAGAGGGAACTGGGGCAATAATATATAAGTTTTTAGCTGGAGAACTACAAAGCACACAATACCTCCAAAGGTATGTGTGCTTTGTATTAATAATGATGAATCTGGGGGCAGAGATGGAGAGGACGGCATGACACTGGGGGCAGAGATGTGGAGACATGAATCTGGGGGCAGAGATGGAGAGGACGGCATGACACTGGGGGCAGAGATGGAGGGGACGGCATGACACTGGGGGCAGAGATGTGGAGACATGAATCTGGGGGCAGAGAAGGAGAGGACAGCATGACACTGGGGGCAGAAATGGAGGGGACATGAATCTGGGGGCAGAGATGGAGGGGACATGAATCTGGAGGCAGAGATGGAGGGGACATGAATCTGGGGGCAGAGATGGAGGGGACATGAATCTGGGGGCAGAGATGGAGGGGACATGAATCTGGGGGCAGAGATGGAGGGGACATGAATCTGGGGGCAGAGATGGAGGGGACATAAATCTGGGGGCAGAGATGGAGGGACATGAATCTGGGGGCAGAGATGGGGGCATGAATCTGGGGGTAGAGATGGGGGACATGAAACTGGGGACAGAGATGGAATGGACATGAAACTGGGGGCAGAGATGGAGGGGGGACATGAAACTGGGGGCAGATGAAGGGTTTATATGAAGCTGGGGGAGAGATAGAGGGGGGACATATAATGTACGGGTGACTGTAGGAGGAATATACTGCGTGCGGGCACATGAAAAATTAATGAGAATGGGCGGACTCAACATAACCGTGGGTGGGGCTAAATTTGCCGCGGCGCGCAAAGCGCGCTGCACATTTTGTCCCTCTTTTGGTTCTTCAAAAGTTGGGAGGTATGGGTACAGGGGGCAATGGAAAGATGTTAAAAGGTGGACGGGGGGGGGGGATTGTTGGGGCATCGGCTGTGCGGCACTGCGGAGAGGGAACTGGGGCAATAATATATAATATATAAGTTTTTAGCTGGAGAACTACAAAGCACACAATACCTCCAAAGGTATGTGTGCTTTGTATTAATAATGATGTAGGCTGCTATGCTACTAGCATAGCAGTCTGTTTGGGGGTGAGACTTTCACTTTAAAGGAGTGTTCACATTGCGTTTTTGGCCTCCCTTGCCGGGATACGTTGGTAACCAGTCACAATCAGCTCCCCACTTATCTCTGCATGGAGAACTGCAGGCCCCCCTTTTTTTTTAATGGCCAGTTCTTCGTGCAGGGATAAGTTGACAGCTGATTCTGACTGGTTACCAATGTATCCCGGCAAGGGAGGCTAAAAACGCAATATGAAAAAGCCCTGAGGATTTATTAGGAGGGCTCTTATAGATGGTGTTGGCTCTCTATAGGCGCTGTCACACGTAGCAGATTTTACCTGCAAATAGAATCTGATTAAGCCTTGTAATGCTGCTAAATAAAGGGAAATAAAGGGAAATGTAATACAGAATTGGTATGTCGCAAAATAAAGTAGTTTTAAAATGGTGAGGGGGGGGGGGGCAGACACTTAGGCTGTATGGGGCCCCAAAATTCCTGATGGCGGCCCTGCTCTCCGGCCTCGCTAAGCCCCGCCCACCACTTCCGCCGCCGCTATCAACAGCAGCACCAGCGCTGCTATGAAGATGGGGAAGGTAAGTAGCCTACCTCCCCCCCTTCCCCTAACCTCCTGCATGTCTTATGTCCCCCGCTCCATAAGACATCCCCCCGAAAATAAGACATGTCCTATATTAGGACGAGAATTTAATATAAGACACTGTCTTATTTTCAGGGAAACACGGTACTTATCTAGCGCTGCTCTCTGCTCTGCAGCTGATGATACATCTCTACTATACAGAATTGTGAGCATCTCCCACTCCTGCTCAGTAGAGGTGGATCATCGGCTGCAGAGCACAGAGCAGTGCTGTGACTATAGCTCACCGGCAGAATCCTAAAAGAAGGATGGGCCTTCCGGCAGGAAGAAGCGTAAAAGGAAGAAATGTAAGTATAATGGGGTCAGGGGTTGGGCTGAGTAGATTGGGGAGGGTTAGTAGTGAGTAGGATAGCAAGGGAGGGGTTGTATGGAATGGAGGGAGAGAGTTAGGGGGAGAGTGAGGTGAGAGGGAGGTAGTGTGGAAGTTACATACTCTCACCTATTCACAGGAGACACGCATGGATGGGTGCTGAATAGGATTGCAATGAAGCTTCAGACATTCATTAGCTCTTTTGCTCCTAATTTCAAAATTAGGAATCAAGGAAAACACAGAATTGCACCATTTCTTACAATGTTGGTGATTAAAGTAATTGAATTCATTGGTGAAACTTTGCACATGATACTAAGAGTTATCATACCAAGCTCCATGTTTTATTGGATTGACCATTGTTTTTGTGGGATATAGTGATTGGCATCATAGGGAACTCTAACTATACATTATAAGTAGAGATGAGCGAACAGTGTTCTATCGAACTCATGTTCGATCGGATATTAGGCTGTTTGGCATGTTCGAATCGAATCGAACACCGCGTGGTAAAGTGCGCCATTACTCGATTCCCCTCCCACCTTCCCTGGCGCCTTTTTTGCTCCAATAACAGCGCAGGGTAGGTGGGACAGGAACTACGACACCGGTGACGTTGAAAAAAGTAGGCAAAACCCATTGGCTGCCGAAAACATGTGACCTCTAATTTAAAAGAACAGCGACGCCCAGCTTCGCGTCATTCTGAGCTTGCAATTCACTGGGGACGGAGGTTTCCGTCCAGTTAGCTAGGGCTTAGATTCTGGGTAGGCAGGGACAGGCTAGGATAGGAAGGAGAAGACAACCAACAGCTCTTATAAGAGCTAAATTCCAGGGAGAAGCTTGTCAGTGTAACGTGGCACTGACGGGCTCAATCGCCGCAACCCAGCTTTCCGCGGATCCTGAATGGAATACACTGACAGTGTATTCCCGTATACCCAATATATACCCCCGATACCCGTTCCAACGGTGTGCCCCCCCACCTTCACCCCAGAAATACCCTGCAAGTCCCCTAGCAATAGAATTGGGGCTATATACACCCACTATTTTTGCTACTGCCATATAGTGCCATTGTCTCACTGGGAATTCAAAGAATATATTGGGCTTACATATAACTTCAATTCCAGGGAGAAGCTTGTCAGTGTAACGTGGCACTGACGGGCTCAATCGCCGCAACCCAGCTTTCCCAGGATCCTGAATGGAACACACTGACAGTGTATTCCCGTATACCCCATATATACACCCCAAATCCCCGTTCCAACTGTGTGCCCCCCCACCTTCACCTCAGAAATACCCTGCAAGTCCCCTAGCAATAGAATTGGGGCTATATACACCCACTATTTTTGCTACTGGTATATAGTGCCATTGTCTGACTGGGAATTCAAAGAATATATTGGGGTTACGTGCACCCACAATTTTTGCTACTGGTATATAGTGCCATTGTCTCACTGGGAATTCAAAGAATATATTGGGGTTACGTGCACCCACAATTTTTGCTACTGGTATATAGTGCCATTGTCTGACTGGGAATTCAAAGAATATATTGGGGTTACGTGCACCCACAATTTTTGCTACTGGTATATAGTGCCATTGTCTGACTGGGAATTCAAAGAATATATTGGGGTTACAAATACCCTCATTTCTTGCTACTGCCATATAGTGCCATTGTTTGACTGGGAATTCAAAGAATATATTGGGGTTACAAATACCCTCATTTCTTGCTACTGCCATATAGTGCCAGTTTCTGACTGGTAATTCAAAGAATATATTGGGGTTACGTGCACCCACAATTTTTGCTACTGGTATATAGTGCCATTGTCTGACTGGGAATTCAAAGAATATATTGGGGTTACAAATACCCTCATTTCTTGCTACTGGTATATAGTGCCATTGTCTGACTGGGAATTCAAAGAATATATTGGGGTTATAAATACCCACAATTTTTGCTACTGGTATATAGTGCCATTGTCTGACTGGGAATTCAAAGAATATATTGGGGTTACAAATACCCTCATTTCTTGCTACTGCCATATAGTGCCAGTTTCTGACTGGTAATTCAAAGAATATATTGGGGTTATAAATACCCTCATTTCTTGCTACTGGTATATAGTGCCATTGTCTGACTGGGAATTCAAAGAATATATTGGGGTTATAAATACCCTCATTTCTTGCTACTGGTATATAGTGCCATTGTCTGACTGGGAATTCAAAGAATATATTGGGGTTACAAATACCCTCATTTCTTGCTACTGCCATATAGTGCCAGTTTCTGACTGGTAATTCAAAGAATATATTGGGGTTACGTGCACCCACAATTTTTGCTACTGGTATATAGTGCCATTGTCTGACTGGGAATTCAAAGAATATATTGGGGTTACAAATACCCTCATTTCTTGCTACTGGTATATAGTGCCATTGTCTGACTGGGAATTCAAAGAATATATTGGGGTTATAAATACCCTAATTTCTTGCTACTGGTATATAGTGCCATTGTCTGACTGGGAATTCAAAGAATATATTAGGGTTATAAATACCCTCATTTCTTGCTACTGGTATATAGTGCCATTGTCTGACTGGGAATTCAAAGAATATATTGGGGTTACAAATACCCTCATTTCTTGCTACTGGTATATAGTGCCATTGTCTGACTGGGAATTCAAAGAATATATTGGGGTTACGTGCACCCACAATTTTTGCTACTGGTATATAGTGCCAATTTCTAACTAGGAATTCAAAATGCGCAAGGCTCCCGGAAAGGGACGTGGACGAGGCCGTGGGCGAGGTCGGGGGAATGGTTCTGGGGAGCAAGGTAGCAGTGAAGCCACAGGGCATCCCGTGCCTACTCCTGTGGGGCAGCAAGCATTGCGCCACTCCACAGTGCCAGGGTTGCTTGCCACATTAACTAAACTGCAGGGTACAAACCTTAGTAGGCCCAAGAACCAGGAACAGGTCTTGCAATGGCTGTCAGAGAACGCTTACAGCACATTGTCCAGCAGCCAGTCAGACTCTGCCTCCTCTCCTCCTATTACCCAACAGTCTTGTCCTCCTTCCTCCCAAAATTCCCAAGCTTCACAGAACAATAACCCCAACTGTCCCTGCTCCCCAGAGCTGTTCTCCGCTCCTTTCATTGTCCCTCAACCTGCCTCTCCACGTCACGATTCCACGAACCTAACAGAGGAGCATCTGTGTCCAGATGCTCAAACACTAGAGTCTCCTCCATCTCCGTTCGATTTGGTGGTGGATGACCAGCAACCCACCCTCATCGACGATGATGTGACGCAGTTGCCGTCAGGGCATCCAGTTGACCGGCGCATTGTGCAGGAGGAGGAGATGAGACAGGAGTTGGAAGAGGAAGTGGTGGATGATGAGGACACTGACCCGACCTGGACAGGGGGGATGTCAAGCGGGGAAAGTAGTGTGGATGTTGAGGCAGGTGCAGCACCAAAAAGGGTAGCTAGAGGCAGAGGCAGAGGTCAGCAGCTTAGGCGAAGCCAGGCCACACCCGGAATCTCCCAAGATGTTCCAGTTCGTACCCAGCCCCGAAAAACTCCCACCTCGAGGGCACGTTTCTCGAAGGTGTGGAGTTTTTTCAAGGAATGCGCCGAGGACAGATATAGTGTTGTCTGCACAATTTGCCTCTCGAAATTGATTAGGGGCTCTGAGAAGAGCAACCTGTCCACCACTTCAATGCGCCGTCTTTGGAATCCAAGCACTGGAATCAGTGGCAGGCAGCAACGGCAGGACAAAGGCCGCCTGCCGTTCACGCCACTGCCTCTGCCACTGCTGACTGTGCTGGCGATGCACTCCAGAGGACGAGCCAGGACACCACTTCATCTGCCTCCGCCACTTTGTTGACTTCTCCCTCATCCTCCCCTGTTCCTGTCTTATCTCCTTCTCCTGCACCATCAAAGGCACCATCAGGCGCTTCTTTACAACAACCCACCATCTCTCAGACATTGGAGCGGCGGCAGAAATACACTGCTAACCACCCACACGCGCAAGCCTTGAACGCCAACATCGCTAAACTGCTGGCCCAGGAGATGTTGGCGTTCCGGCTTGTTGAAACTCCCGCCTTCCTGGACCTGATGGCAACTGCGGCACCTCGCTATGCCGTCCCTAGCCGTCACTACTTCTCCCGGTGTGCCGTCCCCGCCTTGCACCAGCACGTGTCACTCAACATCAGGCGGGCCCTTAGTTCCGCACTTTGCACAAAGGTCCACTTGACCACCGACGCGTGGACAAGTGCATGCGGACAGGGACGCTACATTTCACTGACGGCACACTGGGTGAATGTAGTTGAGGCTGGGACTGCTTCCCAAACTGGCCCGGTGTACCTCGTCTCCCCGCCTAACATTCCTGGCAGGGACACGAGAAGAACACCCCCCTCCTCCTCTTCCGCCTCCTCCTCCGCCACCGCCTCCTCCTCCGCTGTTAGATTGACCCCAGCTACGAGTTGGAAACGTTGCAGCACTGGCGTTGGTAGACGTCAGCAGGCTGTGCTGAAGCTGATCAGCTTGGGGGACAGACAGCACACTGCCTCCGAGGTGAGGGATGCCCTCCTCGATGAGACGGCAATATGGTTTGAGCCGCTGCACCTGGGCCCAGGCATGGTCGTTTGTGATAACGGCCGGAACCTGGTAGCAGCTCTGGAGCTTGCCGGACTCCAACATGTTCCATGCCTGGCCCACGTCTTCAACCTAGTGGTGCAACGTTTCCTAAAGAGCTACCCCAATGTTCCAGAGCTACTGGTGAAAGTGCGGCGCATGTGCGCCCACTTTCGCAAGTCGACAGTAGCCGCTGCTAGCTTAAAATCTCTCCAGCAACGCCTGCATGTGCCACAACACCGGCTTTTGTGCGACGTCCCCACACGCTGGAACTCAACGTTTCAGATGTTGAATAGAGTGGTTGAGCAGCAGAGACCTTTGATGGAATACCAGCTACAAAACCCTAGGGTGCCACAAAGTCAGCTGCCTCAGTTTCACATTCATGAGTGGCCATGGATGAGAGACCTTTGTGACATCCTACGGGTCTTTGAGGAGTCCACAAGGAGGGTGAGCTCTGAGGATGCGATGGTGAGCCTTACAATCCCTCTCTTGTGTGTTCTGAGAGAATCCCTGATTGACATCAGGGATAACTCAGATCACACAGAGGAGTTAGGGATAGCATCCGATCCGTCACAGCTGGAGAGTAGGTCCACACATCTGTCCGCTTCACTGCGTTTAATGGAGGAGGAGGAGGAGGAGGAGGAAGAAGAGTTGTCCGATGATGTGATGGTGATACAGGAGGCTTCCGGGCAACTTCGAATCGTCCCATTGTTGCAGCGCGGATGGGTAGACATGGAGGATGAGGAGGAAATGGAGATTGAACTTTCCGGTGGGGCCAGAGGAGTCATGCCAACTAACACTGTGGCAGACATGGCTGAGTTCATGTTGGGGTGCTTTACAACCGACAAGCGTATTGTCAAAATCATGGAGGACAACCAGTACTGGATCTTTGCTATCCTTGACCCCCGGTATAAAAACAACATCTCGTCTTTTATTCCGGTAGAGGGGAGGGCCAATCGCATCAATGCTTGCCACAGGCAATTGGTGCAGAATATGATGGAGATGTTTCCAGCATGTGACGTTGGCGGCAGGGAGGGCAGTTCCTCCAGTAGGCAACCAAGTTCTCACCGGTCCACACAAACGAGGGGCACACTGTCTAAGGTCTGGGACACCTTGATGGCACCCCCTCGCCAAAGTGCCGCCACGGAGGGTCCTAGTGTCACCAGGCGTGAGAAGTATAGGCGCATGTTGCGGGAATACCTTTCTGACCACAGCCCTGTCCTCTCTGACCCCTCTGCGCCCTACACGTATTGGGTGTCGAAGTTGGACCTGTGGCTTGAACTTGCCCTATATGCCTTGGAGGTGCTGTCCTGTCCTGCCGCCAGCGTCCTATCTGAGAGGGTGTTCAGTGCAGCCGGTGGCATCATCACTGACAAGCGCACCCGTCTGTCAGCTGAGAGTGCCGACCGGCTCACTTTGATAAAAATGAACCACCACTGGATAGAGCCTTCATTTTTGGGCCCACCTGTGTAAAGCACCCCAACATGAAACTCCATGTCTGTACTCAACCTCTCCAATTCCTCCGCATCCTCATCCACCATAAGCGTTGCACAATTCTGCTAATACTAGGCTCCCTCCACCCTGATTTCCACCAACTCTGCTGGTTAGAGGCTCCCTCCACCCTGATTTCCACCAACTCTGCTGGTTAGAGGCTCCCTCCACCATGAATTGGTCCAAACTGGGCTGTTTAGAGGCTCCCTCCACCATGAATTGGTCCAAACTGGGGTTTTTAGAGGCTCCCTCCACCATGAATTGGTCCAAACTGGGGTTTTTAGAGGCTCCCTCCACCATGAATTGGTCCAAACTGGGCTGTTTAGAGGCTCCCTCCACCATGAATTGGTCCAAACTGGGCTGTTTAGAGGCTCCCTCCACCATGAATTGGTCCAAACTGGGGTTTTTAGAGGCTCCCTCCACCATGAATTGGTCCAAACTGGGCTGTTTAGAGGCTCCCTCCACCATGAATTGGTCCAAACTGGGGTTTTTAGAGGCTCCCTCCACCATGAATTGGTCCAAACTGGGCTGGTTAGAGGCTCCCTCCACCATGAATTTGCCCAAACTGGGCTGTTTAGAGGCTCCCTCCACCATGAATTTGCCCAAACTGGGCTGTTTAGAGGCTCCCTCCACCATGAATTGGTCCAAACTGGGGTTTTTAGAGGCTCCCTCCACCATGAATTGGTCCAAACTGGGCTGTTTAGAGGCTCCCTCCACCATGAATTGGTCCAAACTGGGGTTTTTAGAGGCTCCCTCCACCATGAATTGGTCCAAACTGGGCTGTTTAGAGGCTCCCTCCACCATGAATTGGTCCAAACTGGGGTTTTTAGAGGCTCCCTCCACCATGAATTTGCCCAAACTGGGCTGTTTAGAGGCTCCCTCCACCATGAATTTGCCCAAACTGAGCTGTTTAGAGGCTCCCTCCACCATGAATTGGTCCAAACTGAGGTTTTTAGAGGCTCCCTCCACCATGAATTGGTCCAAACTGGGGGTTTTAGAGGCTCCCTCCACCATGAATTTGCCCAAACTGGGCTGTTTAGAGGCTCCCTCCACCATGAATTTGCCCAAACTGGGCTGTTTAGAGGCTCCCTCCACCATGAATTGGTCCAAACTGGGGTTTTTAGAGGCTCCCTCCACCATGAATTGGTCCAAACTGGGGGTTTTTAGAGGCTCCCTCCACCATGAATTTGCCCAAACTGGGCTGTTTAGAGGCTCCCTCTATCATGAATTGGTCCAAACTGGGGTTTTTAGAGGCTCCCTCCACCATGAATTGGTCCAAACTGGGGTTTTTAGAGGCTCCCTCCACCATGAATTGGTCCAAACTGGGGTTTTTAGAGGCTCCCTCCACCATGAATTTGCCCAAACTCTGCTGGTTAGAGGCTCAATCCACCCTGATTTTCAAAACAAATGTTGGTGCCAACCTCAACTTACTACGAGGGCCAAATTCACTGCTGGTGACAAGCTCTCCTCACTGCAAGTGCCAAATACACATGTTTCAAGGTGTTTTCCTACTGTCAGAGAGGTGGTATTGAGTGTGTAAAGTGTGTAGTTGTTAGGCTGTGATGTTGGGGTAATAGAGGGTCTTTGGTGTGTTAGATGCCCCCAGACATGCTTCCCCTGCTGTCCCAGTGTCATTCCAGAGGTGTTGGCATCATTTCCTGGGGTGTCATAGTGGACTTGGTGACCCTCCAGACACGGATTTGGGTTTCCCCCTTAACGAGTATCTGTTCCCCATAGACTATAATGGGGTTCGAAACCCGTTGGAACACACGAACATTGAGCGGCTGTTCCAATCGAATTTCGAACCTCGAATATTTTAGTGTTCGCTCATCTCTAATTATAAGAAAAGATTCTATACAGCACGGCCACATGTCCTGTAATCAACCTGGGGAACAAAACACCATTTCTTGTGGTTGGTGAGAGTCCCAGTGATCAGACCACCATCAAGCAGCAAGTTACTCCCAAAATACCACTTTTACTTGAACCATGAAATTTGTAGGGTCCACTAAGATGTTTTTTTAATTTGAGCAAAATAAATTTTCTTCATAGACTGGACTTTCATCCATCCAGTGTAGCCTATTATCTTGACTGCCTTCTTTGGTGCTGCTTTTATTTTATGTATTTTATGCACTGAATGTATTTTTATTGTATCTTTTTACTTATGATTCCTTAACTGATTTTACTAACAGTGATTGTATTCCTTAACATCAATAGGAAATCTATAGCTGCCATATGTGAATGGATTTTAGCCATGATTTTATTTTTACTATTTGGACTCTTCTGTGTTGACTTCTGGCATCTTGAAGGACACTTCTTCCATGTCAAAAAAAGGACTGTGGCTATTCCCAATGAAGTTCAAGCTTCCACTGTCACCCTGAGTTTATAGATGCCAAATATTAAGAAGCTGTACATTGGTGTACAAGGTTATCAAGACTCTTGTTTTACTATAGATGATGTATGGAGGATTCTAGGAATTTCTATTTATTATTTTAACAAATTTGAACTTTTATACCATCCAGTATTGTATAATCTATGAAAAATATCTTTAGACTGAGAAAGTGAATTTAGGTTGGGTTTATCTAGATCAGTTATTGGACATATTTGGGCACTATTCTGGCAAACACAACCAGGCAGGACAACCAGTGTCCGATGCAGAACATCTCACGCCAAAGCTGCTGCCAAAGGCAAAACTAGATTCTCAGATATACTATATATGAAGAGGAACACTGTTTGTTAATGGTTTGTGACCGCTGCTACTCAATCAGGCAGAGATATCTGATCAATATGGTATTTGGTTTTATGTTATTTCTGTCAAATACATTTCAGTAAATCAAACAAAGGAACAAACTACTATAAGCTTTATACTAAGCAATAAAAGGTATATTTTATATACTGTTTACATTTTATAGGGCTCATTCACACTAATGGTTTTTTTTTCTATGCTGCCTGTGAAAAAAGGACACAGACGCATTAAAGGGAGTGGAGCCATTCTCTTGTCTGTTTTTTGTTCTTTACCCATCTTGGCAATGCAAGTTTATGGGGTTTTGACAAAAAAAAAACAAAAAACACACACACACGTTATCCATGTGCTGTCCATGCTTCATCCATTTTTCAACGCTTTTTCAGGGCAGAATCACACCTGCCCCCGGTCTCTGCTTTTGGGTTTCTGTTTTCTACCGAGAGTAACTGGACAGGAGATGGAAACCCAGTAGTCAGTTTTCAAACCCATTCACTTGAATGGGTTTGCAAAGTGACCGCCCGTGAGCGTCTTCTGGTCTCCGCGATGAAACCACTTTTTTTTTTTTTACCAGACATAAAGTCCTGCATGTCCGACTTTGTGTCCGGTTAAAAAAAAAACAGAAGACGCTCACGGGCGGTCACTTTGCAAACCCATTCAAGTGAATGGGTTTGAAAACTGACTACCGGTTTCCGTCTCCTGTCCAGTTTCTCTCGGCAGAAAATGGAAACCCAAAAGCGGAGACCGGGGGGCAGGTGTGAACCCGCCCTCACAGTTTCCTTGCAAGATAACAGTGAGAAATAAAGAAAACCGCATCCACAAAAAAAAACTAATTACACACCGAGGGCACACAGACACAGTTCAAGAATAGAAATACACTAGGATGTCCATTTTTTTTAACCCTAAAAATGCATTGTTCATGTGACAGCAGCCTAAGACATATTTCCACTCTCATCTGCACTGTATTTGCACTGTATTTGGTATTTCAGCTCATTGCTTTTACTTTAATAAGAGTAATCTGTCTACAACATCACACATGGTCAAGGGATCAGGATGGAGCTGTGTCTTGTGAAGCTATAAAGTTGGTATGGTTTTCTGATGATCTTTGGAAATCTCCACTTAACTTGGAAAACCTTTTACAATGAAGGAATATGTTCACGTTGGCACACTATTTTACAGATTCTATGCAACTTTGTAAATGAATTACTAGTTTTGTACTGATCTAATCTGGATTTTGATCTGAATTGCATCTTGCATTGTTTTCTAGGGCCATTCATAGAGTGCAGCTAGTTGTTCTTAATAAGAAAGTCTATAAGATTGTTGTCATACACATCTCTAACAATTTAGCAACACTCCTGATGCAGAGTTTTGGCAACGTCAAAAAAAGTGACATTTTACATAACCTGCAAAGTGTATGGGATTCTGGCTAATCTCATCCACAAGTTGCAGAAAAAAATCTGCAGCATGTCAATTATACCTATGAAAATGCTGGTGTTTTCTGTATAGGTATAGTAGAGGCAGAAAGTCTGCAGAGGAAAACGCTATGGACTTTCTGTGATAAACGCTATGGAAAAAAGCAATGTGTATCTGCTGCTGTCTTTACCGTTTCTAGGCTGTGGCTCACTACTAGGGCAAGGGCCCCACGTGGCATAAAAAACAGTCCCTGCGAATCCCAACCACACTTTGCAGATAAAGATGTACAACGGAGAAGCTGCGATTTCCAAAATCGCAACGGTTTACTATAACGTGTGCCCAAAATTGTCAGGTATTGATTTCAGTTTCTAGCATAAAATAGCAAAAGATGTGCCAAATTTATTAAGAGCAATATACTTTTGTTTAAGACTGTATGAAAGGCAAGTGTAAGTAAGTCTGAATGCCTGCTCCCGCCACTAGCGGGGGCATATTAAGTGACTACCTACTGTTTATTGCACATTGCTGATTGGTCACATTATATCTTGGGTGCAATGTGTTTTACCCCTGAAAATTAAATGTTGACAGTGAGTGGAGATTTACTGTGAGATAACAGAATAAGGCCCCATGTGACATAAACAATCCCATCCACACATTGTGGAAATATATGTCAGCAGACACGCTGTGATTTCCTACGGAAGTGTTGGCGATTTCCCTATAGGTATAATGGAAGCAGAAAGACTGCAGAGGAAACCACTTCACATTTCCCGTGAAAACACGACAGGAAAAACCATGATGTGTTCCTGTCGCGTTTTTTGCTGCAGCACATTTTTATTGCGGCCTACTACATGGGACCTTAGTCTAATTAGTTCTTAAAGGCAAATTGATGTAAGTATCCATGTAGTATTCTATAAGTTGATGTTATAACAGTCAAATATCCACTCAATGACTGTCTATTTTTTTATGATTTATATTTTACATTTAGTTCAGAAGAAAACACTACCCCCATATAAAGTATTCCCATATGTTAAAGGGGCCAGCCCACACAAAATATTCATCACCTATGTACATGATAGGTGACTAATGTATGACTATTAGATGTCTGACTGCTGGGACGGCCACTGATCATGAGAATTATGAATAGGTAATAATAGCTTTTTGTGGCCCAACTCCTTTACATGACGCATCTGTGTTTGATTCCAGATCACTATATGCTACTTGTACACTTATTACTGTCAGTTCCAAAATGCCTCCCAAACCAATAATATTGTCACCTTGTAGGGACCTTTAATATAAGAAGCCACAAACCAATGAAGCAATGCAGAAATAATCATCTTTTTATGGATATACAAATCAGACTGGATGTACAACTTGGCTTGATCTTGATTTACCAGATTTTCCTATATGGCCACAAGACCTGTGCACTACAGTCACCACCTAATTCTGCCTGCTTAGCCATGAATGTCTGTAGGTATGTCTGACAAATCGGGCCTTCTCCCCAATGCACTTGCCGGATGATTTGCATATCCATAAAAAGATTATTATCTCACAAAGGTATATTTCCTATTAAAGCCTATGTATGGTAGTATGATTAGTTTAGGAGGTATTTGGAGATACACTCCTTTAAGAGCGCACCTCAGTTCAAGTTAGACTAAACATCACCATATAACATGAATTTGGATAGCCTTCATAATAGGACAGAGTTGTGCTCATAAACTGTGAATTAAGGTTCGGTTCATGAACTGTGAAAAAAAGGATTACAATAAACAGTTTTAATTTAATGGTTTGGGCGTATGTCTTCCATCATTCCATCTATGTTTTTGATGTGACAACCTAGGTAACTGACAATAAGAATAGCTTTTTTTAGTTAAAGAGGAGCTGTCAATTCTCTTGACATGTCTGTAGTAAATACTTGCAAGAAGCAATTTTGGGGAACCTTTTTTAACAACTTTCCATTTTATCATTCATGTGTTATTCCTTCAGGAATATATGAATAAGTTAATAACTCGACATTACCATTGAGGTGTTTCTCTAAATAGTACGGCATTGTGAGCATAGTCAGAATTTGTAAGGACAAGTCCTATCAACACAGTGAATTGTAACATCAACTTGTCAGTTTATTCTTACATTTTGAAAGGAATATATACAAATTGGTGATAAAACAGCTACAAGTGTTATGAACTATTTCTAAATTCTTAATGGGATTCTATCATTAGAATCCCGTTTTAAGCTAAACCCACGTTGGAATAGCCTTAAGAAAGGCTATTCTTCCCCTATCTTTAGATGTCTTCTCCGCGCCACCATTATTTAGATATCCCGATTTTCGTCCATATGCTAATTAGTTTTCTCATAGCACTGGGGGCAGTCCCCAGCACTCAAATAGAGCTGGGGGGAACCCCAGTGCTGTGAGAAAACTATCCAGTGACGTCTTCTTCTTGTTCACTGCCTCCATTTTTTTGCTGACTGTGCATGTCTGTCGCCATTTTCTTGAACAGGAAAGGCCACAGGAAAATGGCCGACGGACATGCGTAGTGTGCACAGTCAGCCATTTTCCTGTGGCCGAACAGGAAAGAAGAGGTGGATGTGGTGAACAGGAAGAAGGTGGCGCTGGATAGTTTTCTCATAGTACTGGGGACACCCCAGAGCTGCAAGAAAACTAATTAGCATATGGACGAAAACTGCTATATCTAAATAATGGAGGCCGGGAGAAGACATCTAAGGGTCAGTTCACATGTGAACCGTCCGCACGGGTTTTGACACAGAGAGAGCCGTGGCATATTCAGGGAGGGAACGTCTTCGTGGTTGCCGCCTATTACGTAGGATAGGGCCTGGCTATAGGAAGGGACAGTTGGGGGCATAAGCTTAGGGCTCACTGTCTCTTGTGCCCCGTCCCAGGGTTTTAACAGTTACTGGGGAACTGCTGTCCTAGCAATTCCCTTACATAATAGCAAGCCCAAAATCTACTGCCATTGCTTCTCTCCTGATAAGCATGGATCCTATTCAGTGCCTTGCAGCCAAGATGGAGGGAATGACAGGCCTGGTAGCTGAGCTAGCTAAACAGGTTCAGACCCTAACTGAGGCTGCTGCACCATCCACAGCTGTTTTGGCACCTTATAAGGTCAAGATGTTACTCCCGGATCGTTTCTCAGGGGACCGTGAAACATTTGAGACTTTCAGGGAGTCCTGTCGCTTGTATTTTCTGATTAATCCACATGTGACTCAGGCCCAAATGGTGGGAGTGGTTATAGCTTTGCTACAGGGGGATCCACAAGCTTGGGCCCTTAAACTCCCTCCTGATGCTCATGAGTGGTCTGATGTGGAAAAAATTTTTAAGTCCCTGGGCTCTATCTATGCTGAGCCAGACCACATTGCGCTTGCGGAATCTCAACTTCTCACCATGCGGCAGGGAAAACTCTGCAGAGGAGTATTGCGCAGAGTTCCGTAAGTGCAGTGTAATGGCAGGTTGGTGTGAGTCAGCGCTAAAAGCTCACTTTAAAAAAGATTTGTGTGACCGTGTGAAGGAGCTCTGGGTTGGTCACCCAGATCCCCCTACCCTTGAGCAGGCCATGACTTTGGCAGTCCGTATTGACCGTAAGATCCGGGAAAATTTGAAAGAGAGAGTAGGACTTGTGTCCTCCAAATTTTCTGTCTCTTCCTCTCTCTCTCCTGAAAAACTCACCTTTCCTCCTATCACTTATGGTGAGGAACCCATGCAACTGGGAGCTATGGACGCCAAGACATGACGAGAGCATCGTCTCAGGAACAACCTGTGTCTGTACTGTGGTTTTCCAGATCATATCATCCAAGACTGCTCGATCAACCCCTGACACCAGCGAAAAAACTTCAGTGCCTGGGTGGTAATCAGAAGAACCACTCAGGCAACCAGGTATTTGGTGGAAATAACAATAAGATGTTGTTATCTGTGCCTTTGTCCTCTGGGGACAGATCTGTTTTTGGCCAGGCCCTAGTTGACTCTGGGTCTGCAGCTAACTTTATTAAATACTCCTTTGTTTCATTTTTGGGCATTGAGCTTTTGCCACTTGAGGACTGCATTCTTGCACAGCAGGGGGTCAGGCACCCTGGAGATTGTTTATCCTAACAGCCTAAGCCTCAAAGAACAGAAAGCCATAAAACATGCCACACTCAGGGAACATCCAGAGGTCTTGTTTGCTGATTACTCTCTTAATGGAGAGACCAGGAGAATTTAATATTCTATACTAAGCAGCTATCCGCCTGGCATACCGTGCTGTCCACCCACTATAAGAAAATTACAAAAGGGAACAACAGCACAGGCAGACGAATTAGAGTAGGAAACCCACGAAACGATGATGAATTGATACTCACTATAACCGTAAGCAGAAGACAGACACCACTGCCTGCATAGAGACTGACACAGGAGAGCCATCCCCTCTACTGTACACAGACACCCACCAGCAACCCCCCCCACACACACACTGCTCCAAGCCACAACCCCCTCACCTTTCACTTGAGATCCTCAGAGACTCCTTATCTGAACTAGAAAGAGATTTCACATACTTCAAACAACAAATTAAAAGGAACCTCAGTGACAACACAAATAAGCAAACCATTGCTGAGCAGACCAGGCTGAGGTGTGAAGCCCTGCAGAAACTAGAATGCGATTTTCATAAACTACGCCAAGAAAATGCAGAATTGTGGAGCGTGATAGCAGACATGAAATCTCAGATACAACACCTCACCCAAGAGAGAGGGTCAGAGAATGAGGGGGGTGAGAAACAAAGGACAGACAACAGACAGGACCCCAACAAAGCAGAAGGAAATACAACACAGGAGAGACCAGAGCTGCCCCCCACCCAAAGAACAGAACCAGAGCTACCCCCCAACCCAAGATCAGAACCAGAGCTGCCCCCCACCCAAAAAACAAAAAAACAGAACCAGAGCTATCCCCCACCCAAAGAACAGAACCAGAGCTGCCCTCCATCCCAAGATCAGAACCAGAACAAACCCCAACAACCCAGCCGAACAGCAGACAAGTCTTGACTAGGAGATCACTGGGTCCAGATATTGTCCTGATCACAGACTCCAATGGCAAATACCTGGACACAAAAAGACTGTTCCCAGGGAAAAGAGTCACCAAAATCTGCTGTTTAACAATCGAATAAGCAAACGCTGTCATCAACGACCATTATTTCACCAAACCCAACCACGTCATCATACACACAGGGACAAAAAACCTTGAGGCCCAGGACCAGCACCAACAGATAGCGGGGCAGCTGACCCAGCTAGCAGAGAAAGCGCAACAACAGTTCCCAGATTGTAAAATCATCCTGTCATCTCTGCTCCCACGAAAAGACATCTCTGAACACATCATCAGAGATATCAATTCAGAGCTGGCATCCAAAATCGGATCAACACCAGGCATCACCCTGGCACAACACCCCTCCATAGACAAACGTCACCTATATGATGACAAACACCTCAACAAACAGGGAGTCAGCCTCCTGGCCAAAGAACTTAAAGACATAGTGCTCAACAGAGACCCTTGGCCCATACACCATACAAGACAAAAACCTGTGGAGAAGTCACCTGTGGAGAAGTTACCTTCCAGGAGACACACTCAAACACCATACCCCCTTCAACATACAAGACAAAGACCCATGGGGAGGTTGCCTGGCTGGAAAATATCTCAAACACAATGTCTCCCCCAAAAAACTGGAAATGGGGACTACTATAAGCCAGGGCAGAAGCCACCTGTGCCATACAGAACAAGGCAGAGCACAGACATGGAGGAGATAAGAACCATGTTCTGCACCCTGTGCAACACACTGCTCCAGACTGGGATCCACAACATGGCCACCAGTCAGGAACCCAGCCCGTCCTCTGCAGGACAGCTCAATACAAGGTATACCCACCAAAGATGACACCACTGACTATCAGTAGCTGGAATATCCAAGGGCTGAATGCCTCAGCCTTTGGATCCAAACCAAACGATCCAGACTTTATAGACAGACTAAAAAATATCGACATCCAAATCCTCCTAGACACATGGACCCGGGCAGAAGATGAATCCCTAACACCCATGGGCTACAAGGAATTCTCTGTCGCTGCCCGGAAAAGCAAGACCACCAAACTAGGCCGCCACTCAGGAGGCATACTAATATGGTTCAAGGAGGAGCTTAAAGAACATGTGAAAGCCATCAAACGCAGTGACAACCACATGTGGATAAAAATAAGCAACTCCATCCTCAACGGCCAACACGACATTTATCTCTGTGCAGTATACATCCCCCCATCAGAGTCCCCCTACCACAATCCAGACATCTATGAGGTCCTACAAAGGGAATCTGCCCAGTTCCAGTCCCAAGGCAGAGTTCTGATCTGCGGTGACCTAAACGCCAGGACTGGTACAGAGAAAGACTTTCTGTCCTCTGATGGAAACCTGCACATCCTGGTAGGCGAGGTCCACCACCTGGAGTCTGCACAGAGAAGAAGAAATAGCTATGACATAGTCGTCAACAAGAGCGGGAGACAGCTGCTGAACCTGTGCCGGAGTCTGGGACTGTACATAATGAACGGGCGTACCAGAGGGGACTCTCAGGGACGCTTCACACTAAACTCCCACGTGGGCAACAGCGTGGTGGACTATGTCATCACAGACGCAGACCCAGCAGACATAGATGCTCTCATAGTCACCCCTGAGACACACCTGTCAGACCACAACCAGATCCTGCTGTACATGAGATCCACTGACAAGCCACTCACACAGCAGCCCCACCAGATTGGTCTCTACAACCTACCACCATCCTTTAAATGGGCCAGCCACCGGGCCACCGAATACACCAATGCGGCTAACCGACCCGAAATCAAGGAACTGCTCACAAACTTCTATATGAGTTCCTACCAGCCAGACCAACAAGGGGTCACCCGAGCAGTAAAGGACTTCAGTAACATCCTGTACACCACAGCAGAACTAGCAGGCCTGAAACAGACAAAGCCCAAGAGACCGACTAACAAACAGTCTCACAAATGGTTTGACAGCGACTGCAAGGCTTTACGCCGTTCTCTAAGGGCAGTCTCCAACCAGAAACACAAAGACCCCAACAACAGAGAGACGAGGGAAGCCTACAACAATCTATGCAAGCAATACAAAGGCACCCTCAGAGAGAAGAAACAGAGGTGCCTCTCCCACAAAATAGAGCAACTAGAGGACTCCCTCCAGGACAGCTCATTCTGGGAGACCTGGCACAACATGGGCACAAAGCCCAAGAAAAACTCCCTCCATATCCAAAATGGCAATATCTGGCTCAACTACTTCAGAGGTCTCTTCAAAAACATCCCAGAAGAAGACCTAACCCCAGAACAGCAACAGATAATCACCAAACTGAGGAACATGGAGAAAGTCATCAAAGACTTCCAGAACCCTCTGGAATCACCAATCACCATAAAAGATATACAGGAAAGAATTGCCCTGCTGAAAGGCAAAAAGGCCAGTGGCCCTGACGGTATCCTACCAGAGATGATCAAATACAGCCCTCCAGCAATACATGCGGCACTGGCAAAGCTATTCACCCTCGTGCTCAATGCTGGGCACTTCCCCGAAGACTGGAACAAAGGCCTCATAACCCCCATCTACAAAGAATGGAGACCATTATGACCCCAACAACTACAGAGGGATCTGAGTCAGCAGCATGCTGGGCAAACTGTTCAACAGCATCATCAATAACAGAATCCTCACCTTCCTCACACAACACGGGGTCCTCAGCAAGAGCCAAGCAGGGTTCATGCCAAACCGCCGCACCACAGACCATATCTACACCCTGCACAGCCTCATCAAGACGCACGTCCACAACACCAGAAGAGGCAAGATATTCACCTGCTTCGTAGACTTTAAGAAGGCGTTCAACTCAGTATGGCACCCAGGCCTACTCCTAAAATTCCTAGAGAGTGGAATAAGAGGAAGAACGTACAACGTCATCAAGAGCTCCTTCACCGGAAACCAGTGCAGTGTGAAGGTGAATGGGAAAAGGACAGCATACTTCCAACAGGCCCGAGGGGTCAGACAAGGCTGTAGCCTGAGCCCAACGCTCTTCAACATCTACATCAATGAACTGGCTACAGCCCTGGAGGCCCCACTAACCCCAGGCCTCACCCTGAACGACCGGGAGGTGAAGTTCCTGCTATACGCCGATGACCTCCTACTCCTGGCCCCCACCGAGAAAGACTTCCAAGAAAGCCTGTCAGTGCTGGAAAAATTCAGCACCACATGGGCTCTACCCATCAACCACAAGAAGACCAAAGTCATGGTATTTCAGAAGAAAGGCCACAATAAAGCCTCCACCCCACAATTCACACTGAACGGCTCCACACTGGAGAAAACCAACAGCTACACCTACCTGGGGCTGGAGCTCAGCCAATCAGGAAGCTTTAAAGCAGCAATAGAAACCCTGAAAGCAAAAGTCTGCAGAACCTTCCATGCCATCAGAAGACAACTGTACCACCTCAAACCACCGGTGAGGGTCTGGCTGAAGATATTTGACGCATCTCCCCGATCCTTCTCTATGGCAGTGAGGTTTGGGGCCCAGCCACCTACCCAGACCAGTAAAAGTGGGATTCCAGCCCAACAGAGAACTTCCACCTGGAGTTCTGCAAGTACCTGCTCCATGTTCATCGCAGCACCTCCAACATGGCCTGCAGGGCAGAGCTAGGCAGACTCCCCCTATGGCTCACCATGCAGAAGAGTGCGCTATCATTCTGGACTCACATACAGGACAGCAGTCCTGGCTCTTACCACCACCAAGTCTGGCTGAGCCACAGAGCCCATAGAAAAACTGATATCCCCTAACCAAGCATCAGCCATCTGCCAAGCCAAAACCCCCAACATGCCCTGAACAAGGCTCAAATAAAAGGAGTCATTGAGAGAGACAAAGAGCGGTACATCGAGGAATGGAGAAGCGCAATAAATAACTCCAAGAAACTCACCGTGTACCAGTCACTGCAAAGGGACTACACCATGGCCACCTACCTGGAGAGAAAACGCCACCCCAAACACAGACAGACCCTGAGCTGGTACAGACTGAGTGCCCACAACCTGGAGATGGAGACGGGGCGACACAGGCAGACGTAAAAGCCACAGACTTGAGAACAGACTGTGCCAGCACTGTGACCAGGGGGCCCTAGAAGACGAGACTCACTTCCTGCTACACTGCACCAAATACTCAGCTGTGAGGGCCGTCTACTACCAAAGACTCTCTGCCCACATCCCAGACTTCATATCTGCAGACGAAAAGAGGAAACTCTACATCCTACTGGGAGAAGAAGAGGCTACTGTGGAGATCGCTGCCCAATACGTGTCCAGCTGTCACCAAACAAGAGGAAGATGAGACTCCACGGATTGTTATACCCCAAACCACCTGGCCCACCCCACCCCACCATATAGCGGTCACCAACTAAGAGGAAGATGAGACTCTACGGACTGTTATACCCCAAACCTCTTGCCCCCCCATATAGCGGTCACCAACTAAGAGGAAGTTGAGACTCTATGGACTGTTATACCCCAAATCAGCCCCCACCCCCTTACTCCATACTCTCACCCTCGACTCCAACTCCCCCCCACACACTTTGCTAGCTTTGGCAATTCCAAATATCTATTCGGACGTGCCAATAAAGCCTATTTGATTTGATACCCCTCTGTCTGTTACTGGAGCGGACTTTGCCCCACTGGCCAGGGGAAAGGTTCAATTTAAGACCCCCTTAATTCCATTGCAAGTGGGTTCTACACATTCAGAGGTCATAAGCCTTTTTGTTATGGAGCATCTGTCTGCTGATGTTATTTTGGGGTTCCCCTGGCTGAAGCTCCATAACCCTATTTTTGATTGGGGTAAAAAGGAGTTGGTAAAGTGGGGAGATCAGTGCTCATCCCACTGTATTGCTTTGCGTTCCTTAGACTGTGACAGTGAGGGGAAGGTCTCAGCGACTAAAGGTTGGGAACGTCCCTCCAGTCTTAAAACACAACAGTATCAAAAACGTCAGGTAAATAAACATTTGCCTGATCCGCAAGTGTCTGTTGTTCAAACAGATGGTAAATACAAGGCAGAGAAAATTCAAAATTTCTCCAGAACTGGTTTATCTAGTGAGGGTCCGGTGGCCCTTCATAAAAGGGGGGGTACTGTTACATCTCTGCCTGTTCGGGTCACTGCACTACCCTCTGCTCGCGTGCTGCGGTGCCGGAGGCGGGTGAAGTTTGGTTCTTGGATTCAAGTTTTTGGTCGCACTGTGTTAACTCGGCTCTAGTTCTGTGATTGCATTTGCACCACACCCGTCTTCTGCCAATGTTGCCTCTGTCCATTAAGTGGTTAATTTGTCTTGCCGGTGATTGACAGCCTGCCTTCCTGTCAACTCCAGGGGCGGGTTCTTCCTCCATATTTAGCCTTGGTTCCCATTCACACCAAGGCTTGCTATTGCCGTGTGCATACTTGCTCTTTACTGTCCCTGTTTTGATTACTCTATTATCCTTGACCTTTGGCTTTCCTCACTGACTTCTCTTTTGGACTCCGATTTGGTACTGCATCGCTCGACTGTTACTGACCCTTGGCTAAGTTGACCTCCCATTGTTGTTGTTCGTCTTGTCTGCGTTTTGTGTGTCACATATTCAGGGAGGGAACGTTTTCGTGGTTGCCGCCTATTACGTAGGATAGGGCCTGGCAATAGGAAGGGAAAGTTGGGAGCATAAGCTTAGGGCTCACTGTCTCCTGTGTCCCTGTTCCAGGGTTCCCTAACACTGCATAACAGTCCTACAAATAGATAAGTTATGGTCAGCTGAATCAGTGTTTTTCTTTACCCTTGAGAATTGGGACTTCAATTATTGAGAAGTCACCATTTTTGTCAATAATCAAATTAGCTCTTTGTAGCATTATGGCTATCCTCGTTTACCTCTGTCGAACAACAACAGCATTCTTGCACATTGAGAAGAATTGTAATATCTCAGCAATCGAGACACAGATTCATAAAATGAAAACACCCTTTATGTGAGGTGACCCTAACCTATCTGGGATGGAATTGATATACTGGGCCCGGGTGACAGACTCCTTTTTAATATTCAAGCCTGTAGTGCATTTTTCTTATTACGCAATCTCAGGTACACCCATTAGGGAGCCTTCACACGGAGTATACGCTCCGCTGATTCTGAACGTAAAACACGTTCAGAATGAGCGCGTAAAAACCAGCTCCCATTGACTTGAATGGGTGCCGACATACGAGTGCTCCCCATTAAAATCAATGGAAGGCTTTTTTCCCTATTGCTTTCAATGTGATACGCGCGTTTGCCGGCACCCATTCAAGTTAATGGGAGCTGGTTTTTACGCGTTCATTCTGAACGTGTTTTACGTTCAGAATGAGTGGAGCGTATACTCTGTGTGAAGGCTCCCTTAGCCACTGCTTGCTAGTAAGTGTACTAATGGGTCTATAGGTATATATAAAAAGCACACCGTGAATCCCAGATATTGACCACATCTCTGGTCATGCTGCAAGGTCTCATGCTGGACCTCTTTTTTATTATTTTCGTTATCCCCTGAAAAATCCATGTTTGAGGAAACACATAGGGATACCTGAAAAGATTGTACTTTTCAGGGCTAACCAGGGACAATACATTTACAAAATATATTTAAGGACTGGGCAGGGGAAAGAACATTGGGCCTATCCATTTCATGATCGATCAGGGATAGTACTAAGGGTCGTATTAGTGACTACCATATCACTACTCAGTCCATCTCTCTTTTCTGTCTTTATTTGCAGTGGTCTGTTTTGGTTAGAGAACAGTCATGGTTCATAATGGACAAGCCTGTCTTAGTCGCCAAAATTTTAGGTTATAAAACAGAATCCCAAGCTTTGAGCATCCCAATGAGCACTGTTCAATCCATCATCCAAAAATGGAAAAAGTTTTCTACAACTGCAGAAATCCACAGGACACTTATAAATTGTGCACAAATCTGGCCTTTATGGAAGAGTGGCAAGAAGAAAACCACTGCTGATAGAAAGACATAAGACGTGCTGTTTGCAGTTTTCCCCAAGCCATATAGGGGACACAGAAGATACGTGGAAGAAGGTGCTCTGGTCAGATAAGACCAAAGTTTAACTTTTTGTCCTAAATGCAAAGCACTATGTGTGGCGGAAAAATCACACTGCTCATCACCCTGAACACACCATCCTCACTGTGAAACATGATAGTGGCAGCATTATGCTGTGGGGAAGCTTTTCTTCAGCACGGACAGGAAAGCTGATCAGAGTTGATGGGAAGATGGGTGGAGCTAAATACAGGGCAATCCTATTAATATTATAAAGGTGAAAGTTTGTGAGTTTGTGGGTTTGTGTGTTTGGATGTTTGTGGGTTTGTGTGTTTGGATGTTTGTTCCTCAATCACAGCCAAACGGCTGAATGGATTTTGGTGAAATTTCACACACACACACACACACACACACACACACACACACACACACACACACACACACACACACACACATATTTGCCAGGAAAAGGTAGTAGGCTACTTAAAATGTGGGTCACTCACTCCAAATCGCCACCGTGACCCTCCAAAGACACCTCCGGGCTCGGCTGTAGAAGCTGGCATTCTGCCAGCACTGGTCTGTCCACGCACCTCCTATTGGTGCATGGCAGGCTGTGGGCGGGCTATAGAGCCAGGGCTGTGGCACCATAGGTTGGGGGTTGAATGTGGGCGTGCCGATTGAGCAGGGACACAGTGAACAATATGGCGGCAGCCCACATCGTCCCGGAGACGCAGCTATACTGGGTCACCTGCACACATCGCGGATGGAGGAGACTGCTGCACCCGACACTCCACATACAGGTCAGTGCAGTGGGGGGAGGGGGTGTCCCGGGGAGGGGGGTGTCCCCAGGGATCAACCACGTTCCCCAGCTTCATGTCCCCCTCCTACATCGGCCCCAGGGTAGTAGCACTCACCTTGGCCAGGCTCCCCCGCCACTCTCTCCGCCCGCTCAGTGCACATAGTTCGCGCGCTGCTGCCTGTGTGTGTGTCGTATATGCAGCAGAGCGTGGCCCGGCGTCATAACAACCTGACGCTGGGGCCTCGCTCTGCCACATATAGGACACACACAGGAAGCAGCCCGCAAACTATATGCACTGAGCGAGCGGAGAAAGCAGCAGCGAGGGAGCATGGCCAAGGTGAGTGCTACTACACTAGGGCCGATGTAGGAGGGGGACATGAAACTGGGGGCAGAGATGGGGGGACATGAAGCTGGGGGCAGAGATGGGGGGGACAAGAAACTGGAGGCAGAGATGGAGGGACAAGAAACTGGGGCCAGAGATGGGGGAACATGAAGCTGGGGGTAGAGATGGGGGGACATGAAGCTGGGGGCAGAGATGGTGGGGGGACAAGAAACTGGAAGCAGAGATGGAGGGACAAGAAACTGGGGCCAGAGATGGGGGGACGTGAAGCTGGGGGCAGAGATGGGGGGGGCAAGAAACTGGAGGCAGAGATGGAGGGACAAAAAACTAGGGCCAGAGATGGGGGGGGGCAAGAAACTGGAGGCAGAGATGGAGGGACAAGAAACTAGGGCCAGAGATGGGGGGACATGAAGCTGGGGGAAGAGATGGGGGGACAAGAAACTGGGGGCAGAGATAGATGGACAAGAAACTGGGGGCAGAGATGGGGGGACACAGATGGGAGGACAAGAAACTGGGGGCAGCGATGGGGGGACAAGAAACTGGGGGCAGCGATGGCGGGACAAGAAACTGGGGGCAGAGATGGGGGAACAAGAAACTGGGGCAGAGATGGGGGACAAGAAACTGGGGCAGAGATGGGGGGACAAGAAACTGGCGGAAGAGATGGGGGGGACACGAAACTAGGGGGAAGAGATGGGGGGACAAGAAACTGGGGGCAGAGATGGGGGGACAACACATATAAGCGGTTCAACGCCACCGCCAACCCGCAGACGAAGTCGCGGGTAACTGCTAGTCCTAGAATAAAACCTATTGGAGGCTGCAAAAGACTAGAGACTGGGAAGTTTCTCGGTTTCATTTTGGATTCCCAGAACATGCAGATCTCCCTTACCAGCCCAAGGAGATCGAAGATAGAGGCCGCCGCCAAATTTCTCCTCAAAACCCGGCGCGTTACCATCCGGACCGCCATGAGGGTGGTAGGCCTGATGTCATCCTCGGCCAGGGCGGTCCCTTGGGCTTTATGGCATTTGCGACCTCTCCAGATTGATGTGTTGATCACCTGGAACAGGTCTCCACGGGGATTGCAAAGAAAGATCTGCCTCTCTCCCAGTACCTGTCTTTCCCTCAGATGGTGGATACACCTGAAAGACGGAAGGTCCACGGTTCCACCAGAATGTATCCCAGTGGGGATGGGGAGCCCATTTGTACGACAAGACTATACAGGGATGTTGGAAACGACCAGAAGAAGAAACCTCCAATCTGAAGGAACTTCAGGCGGTGTACCTTGCCTTGTGCCACTTCGCCCCTCTCCTCTCCGGGAAGGCAGTCAAAGTCTGGTCGGACAATATGACCACGGTAATATATATCAACAAGCAAGGGGGCACCAGGTCTCCACCCCTCCTAAGAACCACAAACAATATTCACTTGAGCAGAGAAAAATCTGTCCCATTTATCCACTGTTCACATCAAGGGCTCCCTGAACATAGTAGCGGATCAGTTGAGTCGGGGTATTACCGTATCCGGAGAATGGTCTCTTCATCTAGACATGTTTCAGCAGATCATCCAAAGATGGGGTCTCCAAGAGGTAGATCTTATGGCGACCCAACTCAATGTCAAGGAGGAAACCTTCTGCTCTCTGTACCAGGAGGACAATCCCTTGGCAGTGGATGCCCTGTCCATCCCGTGGAGGTTCAGGCTGATTAACATCTTTCCTACAATCCCCATCATACCCAGGGTATTGATGAAGATAAGACAGGACCAAGTCTCGGGAATTGCCATAATCCCGTTCTGGCCAAAAAGGACTTGGTTTGCCCAGCTCATGAGGATGAGTCAAGGCGTTTACTGGAGGCTTCCCCCTCTCCCAGACCTGGTAACTCAAGGAGAGCTGGCCTGCCAGGATCTGAGGAGATTCAACCTGACAGCCTGGAGGTTGACCAGTCCCTATTAAGGAATAGAGGACTCTCAAGAGTCGTCCTGAAGACACTTACATGTGCCGAGCGGAATCAACTAACAGGAATTACTGCAGGATCGGTAGCATATTTAATTCCTGGTGCCGGGAACGTGACATGGACTCCTTGGATCCCCCAGTAGAGGTGATCCTGGACTTCCTTCAGGACGGACTAAACAAGGGGCTCGTGGTTGCCACCCTGAAGGTACACGTAGCCGCCTTATCCGCCTATCTGGGGAGGCGTTTATCTCAAATACTCTCTGATAATCACCTTTCTAAAAGGCGCTGGGAGCTTGAAGCCAGCAGTGACTGCTCCCGTCCACAAATGGGACCTAAGCACGGTCCTGGCAGCACTATCTGAAGACCCTTTTGAGCCTCTAGAAGATACAGAACTGAAGTTCCTCACCTTCAAAACAGCTTTCCTCTTGGCCAATATTGGAGTTCTCCTCTGAAGAACCATACACCATCTTCTTTGAGGATAGAGTTCAGCTCAGATACCTCCCTGGATTTAGGCCAAAGGTAACCTCTGTTTCCAACTTGGAACAGTTGATTACACTGCCGGTATTCTACCCGTCGCCATCTTCAGCGGACGAGATTAGATTCCATTCTTTGGATCTATCCAGATGTCAGAGGACCTATATAGAGAGCACTCGCCCTTTCAGGAGGGCAGAAAATCTCATCAATTTTGCAGGAAGACAGAAAGGCCTTAAGGCATCTAAACCCACCATATCCAGGTGGGTGAAGGAGGTTATTAAAACTGCTTTTTCATCTCGGGGCCAGCCTCCACCTGCCTTCTAACGGCTCATTCTACTAGGTCAGTAGCGACCTCATGGGCCAAGAAGCGGGCTTTGCCCCTAGAGCAGATCTGCGCTGCAGCTGCATGGTCCTCAGACTCCACTTTCATCAAGCACTACAGACTATGTAGTCTTTCTGCAGAAGCTTCTGCCTTTGGGCTTACGGTGTTAAGCTCAGTTGAGCAACAAAACCCGCCCTAGGGAATTACTTGATATCTCCCCGTATTGTGCCGCTGGTGGGACGACAGGGAATGGATGATTATGTAGATAATGTCTTTTCCCTTAGTCCCAACAGCGGCACAAGGTTTCCCTCCCTAGGGGAAAAAAATAAAAAATCTAAACAACTTTTACAAATATGTGCATGTTATATAAAGATGTCTGTATATTATACTCTTGTGCTAACACACGGGGGGGAGGGTCTCGGTGCCCTCTTATAGGGGTCAGCCATGTGTATTTTATTTGGTTACTTAAAAATTCCACCTGTCCTACCAGCACACAGGGGCAGAAAATACCCCGTATTGTGCCGCTGTTGGGCCTAAGGGAAAACAGATTATCTACATAATCATCCATTAAAAAGTGTATGTCCTTTGCTAGCAGGTATTAAATCTGTCCAAAACATCACTGTTGTGTGAATAAGGCCTAACATGCTTTTTTTATGTACAGTCTTGTTACTAACCCCATGTTCTCATGAACACCGTAACCGTATCACCTGTGTGATAGCTGTTTTTTTATAGCCATCATACAGCTGCATTAATATTCATTGATGTGAATAAGGACCATTCACATGACCAATGATTTAGCGGTCCGTTGTAGCGTACCATCAAAATCTAGGTCAGGCTCCATTTTTGTCCGTTTCCCTAAGTCCCTCCTTACATTCAAATATATGAGGAGTCCATGAAAACGAGCGCCCCTGCAAAACCGCTGTGAAAAATGGACGTTTTTAACTGCCATTTTCAATATTGGTGGTCTGACTGTAGCCTTAGTTGATAATTGAGTTAATTTTTTTCAACTGAAATGATCCTCTGCTTGTTATACATTCTGATCAGTATATAGTCTTCAGCGTGCTAATACTCTGCAGACTACTTGTGTAGAACTTGTATCAGACCATTATAGTCTCTTTATGGTGGTATTATTATATATTAATCCTTCTATGGTAGTTATATACACTGAAAACGACCATCTATCCCGACGATCTATCCTTGACTATATGACTAGGTGTTTCTATATTCCACTTTTGGATTTCAGCTTGTATTTATGCTGTTACATATTGGCACGACCAAGTTGCAGCATACATATCTTTGGTAGGGTTACAGCCCTGGCTTTAGTGCTGTCTAAAAAATTAAAATGGTAGCTTAAGAGAGCCATTATAAGAGTTCCTGTAAAAACAAAATCGAAAATATCTGTGTGCATAGTCTTATCTAACACAGTAAATGTTTCATACATCTACGTTCTGTGGGTCACTGCAAGCATTTACATTGAATGGTGGACATCTCTGTCTACAACTTTTCAGTATCAGGCCATTTGGAAGTTGTTTAGTAAAACCTTATCCGCAATCTTTCTATTCCTGTATTACAGATAACTAGGATTTTACTGTGCTGACCAATGAATGCAGATGTATAAAGTTGTGAGCACGACCTTTCAGAAAAATTCCCATTGCTTATATCTATTAGTTTTATCTAGTTAGGCTTTACAATGACATGTTCATGATTTCTGTGAGTTAATACAGATGAATAAAGATCCAGGTCCTTCAAGTTCAACCCACACGTTATTCTATGGATCCATCTTGTTGATAATCACAAACTTTATTCAGGATTCTTATCTGTTCACAGTAAGTTCATTTGAGCCACAGGTGAGGGCGACTTGGTGAAGGATCAACTTTTTATCCAGAATATTAGTCGAACATCAAAGTTAACCATAATGAGGATGCTCAACAGGATATGTCAGGAGGGACCGGGCATGTGCCAAAAAAAGCACAAAATAGTGAACTTGTACTACTTATCTTACCTCGAGATGGAGGCATTGTTTTCGGGGATCCTCAAGGAAAACTTCATTTCTACAACTCTTTTTCTTCCTCTCAGCACTTTTGGTTGTTCTTCAGAATGCTCCGGACTGCTCCCATATTGACTCAGAAGCAAGGTAAAGTGCTCAGACTATGTATAAGGCCTCATAAACATATATATGTGCTGCCATAAGGTGCCCTTATGGAAGCTTCTATTACCAAATAGATCTGTATTATAGAATCTATTGGATCATGGCATGATTTTCCAGAATTCTATAAATGCCATATGATGGCGGCTCCATACAACAAGAAGGTTGCACAGAGCTGAAATAGGATTATGTGTATGAGGACATACAATCGTAAAACTATTCCCTTAGAGGGAACTACATATAATACCTGATATGAAGGCAGCTTGGACAACTTAGGATAAAGTTAAATGACACAAAAACTCTAAAAAACTTAATTCAAACATCATGACCACAACAAATAGTACTATGTGCAGTGAAAAGTAAATTGTGTCTCCTTTAACCACTTAAAAGTAACCTGTTAGCTCCCTTTTTTTTTTCCTCACCCCTAAACTGTAGTCCATACTTTAGTAGGTGTCTTATGTGGTTTTTCTCTGCTGTGTCCATAACTCCAGCCCGATCCCATTATCTGTCTGTGTCACAGAGGCAAGAGGATGGACATGAGTGGGGAGCAGTCAGGTTAAGGGTGTTCGGAAAGCTTGACTTGACTTGCGCCATTAGCTCTCTGGCTCTAGACCTCAAATTATTCATATAATGAATACAAGTGATTTTTCTGTTACTAGTGGCATCAGACCGGCATTGTCAAAATAGCACGTGAGAATGCATGAGATGCCCTCTGAGATACTGAATGTGATTTAGACTATGAAATGGAGCTCACAGGAGCTCTTTAAGTTTTGAATGATGCTTCATGGAAGCGTAATAGTATTCCTCTAGACACCCTGCACCTTGTACATCATCACTAGATACTGGAGCAATGCAATTTTGTATTTGCACAGTTTTACCACAATTCCAGCATTATTATAAGTCTCCCTATGCTGATACAAGAGTCTATTTAATAAGATAAAGTATCCCTCTTGACCTGAATCAGATTCCAATAATTTGAGAGGACCTATCACCTCCTCGGGAATCCCATGAAGTATTAGGCAACCAAAATCTAATCTTTTTCTCAAATTCAGAAATATTAACACATTTATTCTCTAATAAAAGCTCTGAACCTTTAAAAAGGTGAAAGGACTTCAACGAAAGTCGCTTTTGAAAAACATTTGACTGCTTTGTCAGATGAAATTCCTAGCTGAGTCTACCAAAAAGGGGGGACTGAGTGAGTAGAATGTCCTGTAAATCCAAAACCAAAAAATCGGTGCTGCATGATGAATCTTATTATATTAGCAATATATGTATTCTTGTGTATTATGGAGCAGCAGGCGTAGTAGGCTAGAAGCAGAAGCAACAGAGGTAAACCATCTTATAATATTCTTCTCAGTGTGATGTGACTGCTGATATGTAGTGAGTAACTCTTCTCAAGCAGATATTGCCTCCTGTAGCAGATAAACCCTTTACAAGCAGCTGTATCCTCCTTAAAGGGAGTCTATCATGGGTGTCAGTGGTTTGAGATAAAGACATGCCTGGATAGCCTTTAAAAATGCTATTCTATTGCTACCTTCTCTTTTTAGATTCTCCCCACCGTTGCCTTGTAATTCTGGTTAATTTATGTAAATGAGCCCACGGAGCACACTGGGTTTTCCCCAGGGCCTCCGATCAACCCCTGCATCATACCTTTCATTCCTCCCCCTCCAGTGCTTGTGCTCCGTCTGCCCTCCTCCTCCCCGCATATTGTGTCACCTTCTTTTCTCCAATCCCAGTCTGGCAGTTCATATCTGGCATACTGAGCATTATGCTCAGTTCTACACTGTAATGGCCATCGGACATTTTTAAAGGCTGTTTAGGCATGTTTTTATCTCAAAATCACTGACACCAATGATAGACTCCCTTTAAACTAGGAATCTTAAATGAAGTCTGTCAACAAGAAAAAACCCATTAAACTGGCCCCAGCGCTCAATGCCGTGAGCACAGTCCTGTAACTTGCAGAACGGTTGCTTGAATTTCATGAAAAATACATTTTCTTTCCTATACAAATTTGATAAAAGTTCACTGGAGTGTGGTTAAGCGTGGCTGAGTGTGATAGAGTAAGACCTTCTTCTCACAAAGCTGAGCTCTAGGACTCTAGGAAGCAGTAGATGATGACCAAAGATTAAAGGCAATGCGCTTACTCATCTACGTTCCCTTCATCCTTTGTGGATTTTTGGGGCTCCAGCTGCTGGTAAACACTCCGTACCATTGGAACAGATATATCCAGGGCTCTAAGGACCTTTGAGCAAGATTACCTACAATTGCTCGGTGCCTATTATTCGGTGTGTATCAGAAGAATGCAGGGCAGCACTGTTGATATCTGTTGCTGGGAAGAGGGTTCACGTTTTCCTTCAATACTGTGCTCATTCACGCTACAAATGCACTTTTATCTAATTTGCATATGATATATTTTTTCATGATATTCAAATGACTATTCTGCAAAGTAATTCCAGGATTGTGCTCACAGCAGTGATCACTATAAATTACAAGGCTGGTTCATTAGTGATTTTCTTATTGACAGACTCCCTTTAAGCAAAGTGAAGATCAGTTAAATATGGTCACCCACATATCTAAAGCTAGGTGCACATTGTAGATAACAGTTTCCAATCCTGATAATTTGGCATGTCTCTACTTAGATTCTAATGTGTATAGGAGCTTTCAACTGTCCCGGTTGGAAAATATAGAGGCAAATCAAAACTGGGCATGTTGGGTTACAATTAGGGTTGAGCGATCGGGATTGGAAAAGATCGGATTTCGATCGGCGATCGAGTAAATTTCATGATCGAGATCGGAATTCCGACCCGATCTTTTTCAGCGGGATCGAGATCGGAGGTTATCTCAAGATCGGCTCAACCCTAAAAGTGACTTTTCCCATAGAGAAGCATTGACTAGGGTTGAGGATCGGGTTCGGAAAGGATCGGATTCCGATCGGCGATCGAGCAAATTTCACGATCGCGATCGGCTGGAAAATGATCGGAAATCGGATTTTAAAATAGATCTTGAAATCTCAAGATCGGCTCAACCCTAGTTACAATATGTCTGATCCTATGCACCAATCGGAGATATTCCTGGTAGTGATTTATTCTCTTTTGAAATCAATTCATGCTTAGGGTGGAGTTGGGCGATAGCGCTGTTGTCCCAATTGCATTTTTGTTTCCACAACTTTTGTGAGAACTTCTTCCTTCACAGTTATGAAGAATTCTACTTAATAACATAACATATAGAGCAGATGATTATTTTGCATTTTCCCAGTTCCAGCATATATTTCATTTATTAACAAGAAAGTACCAGGAAACCATTTTGTTCATATTTTTTACGATTTGTAATTGGTTTTAGAGCATAGTTTAACTTAGAGATAAAACAAAAACCAAATAAAATACAGGTTAAAAAGAAAACAGAAACAATCAAGTAAACTCCAAAGGGGTGGAGGCTGTAAAACAGAAATGAGAAGGAACAGAATATAACAGTAAAATGTAAATGAACAAAGGCAGAAGAAGGAAGGGCATGTCGCGGCAGAAGACCTACATGTCTCTTCTTAGAAAACACATTCTCAATAATCAGCTGAGCTTTACTTGTCTTGGGCAGTCAAGGGGTGGAAGACAGAAAAGGAGGGATAATGGGACATTTACATACATTTCATCTGGAGTAATGTGCACGCCAGCATGCGTTGTAGTCCACACCTACATTGAACTCTCTGGAGAGGCTGCATTAACCTCCAAAGCTCCAGCCATTCAAACATAGTTCCAAATGTTGGAGGTTAATACATTACAATGTCCAGTTTGGCATACAGTTCTAACACAGGACACAGGTAAAACTTTGTTCTACATTCCCACTCCACCCCAAACCTTGTATAAATGAATAAGAACTATAAATGTGATGGCGGAACATTAATGGTAAAGTTACATCAAGTGCATTGTTCTTGTTATTTCTAGTGAGAATTAATGTAACATCCTAAGAATGTGTTGTGAACAAGGAGAGTCTCCATTATAGTTTTAAAAATATTAACTTTGGTATTTATTCATTTCTTCTCTTGCAAGCATATAATGCCGGTCAACAACCCATCTAAAGATGCGTTGTAGTTTAGAAGAATATGGATATACATGAATAGGAAGAAGCATCTGAAATCTTTACTGTACATGGATCATTCATTTCTTGCTATAATATAGGTGAGTTGAGACTGTACGGAGAGGACATTGTGTGTACCTTGCCTTCATCATGTCCTACCACTTTTCTATTCTGCCAGTTGTGTTGAAACCTTGGATCCAAAGAATATATTTAAGAAGTCTATCCAATTCTTAATTTGGAATCAGGTTCATTGTCTATTTTGCTTAAAAATTTCCTTTTATGAAGAGTCACGACTGTTCCATATCTAGTAGGGAACCATAAGTTATGTAGGCCGGCTCTAGACAAGGCATGACTAACGCTTGGACTGTGATTCTGCATCTCTTAGTAAAAACAGAGCAATACCCATAATATGTAGACTGTGGCTCAAACAGGGTCACTTTGGCTATTCATTTCCGAAGGCAGTGATCGAGTGCTTAAGTCACTTTTCCTTGGGTGTGAATAGACATTATCTAAGTAGATTCATATATAAGGTGAAGGTATGATATCTGGTAAAAGGCATTTCAACATGGACTAAAACACTGACCTTTGCTTTAAAGGGAATCTCTCAGTATGTTTTACAACCACAAAATGCAGCTATGGCTGAATAGGTGAAGAGATGCTTAATGTGAATATGTCATTTTTATGTCGGTGCTTACTGGCATTCCCCTGCAGTCAGCCTACAAAGTGTCTATGCACTGAAGCACTTAGGAATCCTCTCCATTATGTCTCCAAGCTTAGCAGTCCTGGGAATGTATTAGTATACCGCACATGGACCCGTTGTAAACTGACTGTGGGGCATCCAGTGAATAGTGAGCTAAAGACTACATTTTTGGAATCAGCGTCATTTCACCCATCCAGTCTATACAAATGCTTGGGAGAATTTTCCATATAGACAGATTACGTTTACGAATCTATTAAACCACAGAAACTAGTGGAATCGGCCAATGAAAGAATGATTGACATGAAGTAAAGGAAAATAGCTCCCTCTAAAGTGCCCAATTTATACCATAGTTTAAAGGGAAATTCACTTTAAATCTTCTGAAATATCACTGAGATATGTGAGAAAACAGCATATTGGAGTGCTAAGAGGAGTCTATGATCTCGCCAGTCACCAAATCTGATTGAATTCAGCTCTCCTCCAGACAGCATGCAATTTCATCTTCTCTGGGAGATTTTTGGTCAGATTCAGAAATTTCAATTTCATTGCAACTGGACTCTAATATATATATATATATATATATATATATATATATATATATATATATGTTTAATTTTAGTCAATGACAGCTTTCTGGCTACAAACTTTACACTCCCCATCTGGCTAAATCTTTACACTCAGAAAGGTCTTAGTGATTTATGAAAGTTACTAAATAACCTCATGTTTCTGAAGGCCACCATTTTCAACATGATAACGCCTGTCTTTTTAATTGTTTACTTGCCCTTCCGCCCTCTAGCCAGGATGACTAGGTCTTGGGAGGACAAATGCTCTAGCTCTCTGCCAGGCCACCTTTGTTGTGTTCTATTGCCAACTATGGAGGTCCCTGGGGCATGAGCTGGAAGCCTTGAGGCCGTTCAATAGGTCAAAGGGTAACTTGCCAGATGTGAATATCCCTTTAAGTCAGAAGATGAAAGGCACAACCTTTGAAGGAGAGCTACCCCAACTAATGACATTTCCTCACATATGTTGTAACAGATCAGCAAATGTTTAACCTAGGAGTCGTGGTCCATTATCCCTCCTTATATTCATTGAGTTACGGCATTTGACACTTCTACATAGTTCAGAAGGTTTAGCCATTTTACATCACTTTTGGAGCAGAATGCTATATTTTTATGGGAATGCTAATCCCTCTAAACATGTTCTATGCCTGATAGCAGAAGTGTCCTAGCGGCAGCATTGCAGTGACAGGGGAGCCAGTTTACAGTCTATTTTATTATTACTGAGCAGCTCATCTTCAGAACAGATGGATCCCGCTGTCCGGAAGTGTTTAGCTGAATCTGTAAAATTTATGGCTAGAGAAGTCAATTTTAAACTGTGTAGATTAGGTCTTATTAATGACATTTGCCTTCTGCAGAAATTATCTTTCCATTTAACTCCGAGTACATCCCGTAAATCTTTGCCTCGACTCTCAGGCTGTCTTCAGAATTTCAAGTTTTAATTTAAATTCCTCTCCCATGAGCTTAAATGTGTTTTTAACGCTGATAAAAAACTTGAGTGTCTATATATTTCTGCTCTACTTCTTTCTGACAAGACGGTGCTCTCCACATAGCAGTTGCATCTGGTGGACATGGTGGGGACTGCAGGCTGTCATAAGAGGTTATATCTGAAGGAGGTAACATGAATTTACATGGCGACTTAAAAAATTCTTAGTAACTGTGGGCCATTATTACGTTTCTAGTATGCTGAATATATTGTTACAATTTTGGAACCTTTATCCGAGGTAATCAATTCCACCATCATGAAACCTTCCGATGGACAACGTGTGGACCAAAGTATGACAAAATCATCAAGACATTTAAAAAGAGCATATTTATATATATACATGCAAGATGCCTAATTCTATTACAGACTATTAAAAGCCTTGAAAGCATGTCATAATTTGGTATCCAGATTTGTTGCCCATTTTTATGCAGAACCCATATCCTATCTTGTATATTAATAGATAAGAAAACCAAAAAAAAAAAAACCCCACAATGCAATACTGATTAAAATTCATATACAACAAGCAAGCGGCTACAGCCGTCTAAAGATGGCTTCTCTCTCAGTGTCAATACGGAACCTCGAATACAATAGACAAGTTTAAAATAAGTTTCTCTATGATTTAATCTTCGGGGTCAATCCAAAATGGGTATGTCAGCCATCTGAAGAGATCCGACCGCAATGCCTTGGTGGAGATTGCATAATGTTTTCCAAAAAAATAAAGGATAACAAGTAACAAAGACAATGGAGAATGAGTACAAAGGTAATGAATCATTAAGACTCAGGCCTACAGAAGACAACCATTTTCAGGTAATAACCAAGGCATTTGCAAGAATATCAATAATAGTATTATAGTATAGTAGATTCATAGCTGATCTGCTCATTATTACACGTTTATTAGCTCGCTGGACCGTAGTCCGAAAACTGACAATAGCTCCAACTTTTCCAGTTCACTTCCATTGACGTTGCCCAGAGGAGGCCCTATCAATTTCTTTTGGGGTATCAATTTAATGTATAATGAAAGGCAAAAAGCACTTTGTTAAAATAAACAATTGACATTCGTCTCAATGGGCAACTTTTTTGTTGGTTATATGGGATATAAAGGAAAGATACATAAATATTCTATAAATATATCTATATTTATCACTGGCGCAACTAGGTGACTTCCATACTAAACAAGAGTCGCATGATGAATAATACAGATGGCGTCACAGCGGAGAGAATACCGTGACATTTCAATGGTATGGCACAATAGGGATTAGAGAGATTTCCCAATCTAGAGGTGCCTTATTGCCATAGTAGTTACGTTATAGCAGCTGATCGGATAGAAGAAAACAGCCATCAAAAGGGCTTCGTAACAGATGTGCAGCCTTTCTGAGACCGAGCTTTGATCAATTGGATGAATTATTTTGCTTGCACCCCTGACTATATATTAAACATATAGGCAAATTGTATATAGTATGACTAAGCTTTGAAGGAAATCTGTATTCCACATAAAATAAAAAATGAATTACAATCACACAGAAGAGGATATGTGTGCTGGTCTTGCTAACTGGTACCAAAACCTCTTCATCTCCAACATGGATGGCTGTGGTAATGCTTGAACCTGTGGTCGGTGTCTGGTCACTATGGCACATGTGGTTTGCACATGCAGTTTAGGCTATAGCACAAGCCCTTTGATCCTGATGTTCAAAAGAACTTGTCATTGATAGAAATTGGTTCTCCTAATCTATATCTCAGTTGTATTGGCCAAAGGTCTTCGGGAGTTTTCATCCTGTGCAAGAGTGAGATATGGCCACTGCATATAGGTGTACAAGTAATGGAACAATCTGAGCCAAAAAAGTTAGAAGTTCATGAGAATGCAGTTTGGGGCATGTTATACAGGTCATGCCTTTTGGCGTCAGCTGCCTCTGAGAAACAAAAAAGTGGAAAACAAAACTAGAGGGAAAAAAAACATACAAAAAGATAAAATGAAAGAGCCCCACACCCGGACAATTTCCAATGAAATAAATAAATATATTAAAAATAAGAATAAACTTATTAATGAAGAATTGCAGTTTCTTCATAGATTTTTTTGTTTCCTTCTGGTTTATTTTCTTGAATTCCATTTGTTGTTTGCTTTTTTTTTGTCATTTTTGATTTTTTGGAAATATTTACATCTTCACAGTAACGCCAACCTTGAACTCCTGTCGCTCGTTCTTTTCTGTGTATGTGCTCATTGCTTTGTATGTTCGTGCACTTGTACATGTACTGTATGTGTATCAATGGTTTTATCAAACCTTAGGTATGCATAACGGTATATCCTGCCACGCATGGAAGCGTGTGTGTACACCTGGAATAGGATATATGTCTGTGTACCTATTGATTTATGTAAGCGGATCCATGTGAGTTTTCTCTCAGACATCAGGGCGCTGCGTTCTCTTGCGTTGTTTTGTTCAGTTTTTATATTGTTCATTCATAGCTGTGCCAGACATGTCCTGGCAATGATAGTTTCCCCTTGGTCATGGCTGTGTTTGCGTTCCGTTGGAAGCCAAAAGTTTCTTGTCTTTGGAGGATCCTCTCTGATGGTGTTCTGCCATGTCAGGCTCGGAGCGACGCGAGTTCTGACAGCTTCGGGTTGGAGTTCCAGGCGGTCGGCTTTGCTGTCCATTCTTCTCATCTGGTGGCAAGAAGAGAAGATGATCCAAGGAACACTCCATCTGGGTTCTTGTTGTTACATTTGCTCCTAAATGAAATCATCAATTGCACTTATCTCTCATAAAAGTTACTTAAAACCTAGCAGTCAAATACAAAATAGAATACACAAGATAACTAGGAAGCGATACCCATATTACATTATACATTCCCATCTCATTTAATGGTATACCTGGCATAATGCCAATAGTTATGGTGCTAGTGGTGGGTAGGGGCTCTCGGTGTTAGAAAGATGCCATTTGCCAACCTGCAACCAACACTAGAAAAAACTCAATGCCTACAAATGCTAGATTGATACTGGCTGTGTAAGCCTGTATGCAGTTAGTTCTAGAGATGAGTGAGTAGTATTCAATCGAATACCTCCCCTGCATAATTATTGGTGTACTCAGTTGAATACCACGCGGTAAACGCAGTAAAAATTTGATTCCCCTCCCACCTTCCCTGGTGCTTTTTTTTTACTGTGCAGGGGAGGTATTCGATCGACTACTACTTGCTCATCTCTAGTTAGTTCCAGATAGTGGTGTCTATACAGAGATGATTTGTCAATGAAGTTTCTTTATATAGATATATTATGACACTGATCAGCACAGAGTTTAGGATCTAAAAGGACAAGAAGTAGGAAATAACAGAAAGTAGAAATACCCTTTAATAAAGACATAGTGCATAAGGTGTGGAGCCTTTTAATTAAAGGGATTCTATCAAGACTGAAACTTAACAGCTATCCACAGGACCCCCACTGATCATGAGAGTGGGGGTCCTGGAGAGAAAAGGGAGTCAAATGGAGCGCCAGTCGAGAAAGTGCAAAGATGCACCATTCACAGTGAAGGGTAGGCCTGATATAGCCATAGAATGAAATGAATTAGTGGATAAAATGAAAAACCGACATAATGCTGTTAGTTGAATATAATGGGGGAATCCTTAAAAAAAAATAGTGCAAAAAATAGGAGAAATCTAGATAATATTATCAGGTTTGTGTGTTGTGATTGGTTAATCGTTTTTAGGAAGTAACCCAATATACTTTAATAAATGGTATTTGACAGCAGGCAGAAGCCAACCTACAAGTCAACATAAGCATTGAAAACCAATGTACACCCTTTAATACTATGTCGATTTTAGGCTCCATAGTCTGTGCTGATTCATGTCTTCCTATATTTATATAACAATCACAGCCATGTTTTTCTGACCCAAGTCCGTTGCATGGAGAGCATTAGGTGATAACATTATAGACACCACTAGAGGGAGCTTCCTGCATACTGTTATATTACTGAGCATCTAAGCGCCATCTAGTGTTAAGTTTAATAAAGGCCATGCAGGGAATTGGCAACTCCTGCCCCACAACTATCATGCAATATACAGTACATAGGTACATGGAAAAATCTGACAACATAAGCAGTTTATAGCTTTCTTGCCACAAATGAATTGATAACATGAAAAGTGCACTTTGGGAAAGTTCACACGTTTCAGGTGCTTTTTCTGACTCTCCACTGAAATGAACAGAACTCTTGCAAAACAGAGAGCCGCTGCATTCAGCAGATGCAACTGATCATTTTGTCCCCTTTAATTTAAACTTCCAATTCCCACCAGAAACAATGGCATAGGTGAGAATAACTTGTATGTAATATATTGAATAAATTGTCACTGAGGGGACAGAGGGCGTTAAGCGGGGGTTAATTGAGGGGACGGTACATGGTGTGGGCCATTTGAGGGGCATTAAATTAATGGGAAGGGCTCACAACCTTGGAACAGGGCCCATTGACATGTTAAAATGACCCTGACCTTATTATGTCACATGACCCAATGGGTGTAAAATCACAAGAATGCTCTTTTTCAATCTATCTTATCTATAATTTGTATACCCCCTGTATAGTATGGCAGTTTTTCTTTTAACATTTACATTATAAATTATAGGGTTTCAGGTCTGAATTGTAGATGACAGACCTAGATAAAACAATCTATATATAAAGCGTAATTCAAAGAATTGTCCTTCCCGGATTTCATAGGATTTTCTGGCAAATTACACTTTTGTTCCAGTTGTCTTATAATTAGAAGAAATCTCTGAACCTTATAACAATAATACCAAATTAAGCACTTGTTGCATCTTAATAGAGTAGGGAGGTATTGGTACCTCTGTTGATGGACCTTATTAACTGTAGGTTCATGATACTGTATAGCTGTAATATGGATCTTGAAGAATACTATATAATTCAATTAGTCCTTAATGTGCTATTGTCTATGTACTAACAAGGTCTTTGTATTGTCTATGCTCTCTACTTCATACTGCACATACAAGTCTTGGAATTTAACTTAAAATTCTAATGGCTTCCTGTTTATTGGGCATGAAAACACACCATTTTGTATGTATAGTAAGGGCAGGGATTGCCTACATTGGAATGGAATTGTAGGCAATCACAAGGTTGGCAGGAGTTCTATTGTTTTCACTACAATTACCAGCAATAATAGTACATGGCATGCCTAAAAGTAGCTGTAAAACTATAATAATAATAATAATAATAATAATAATAATAATAATGCTTTAGCTATTGGCCATGTGTCCCCTTATTCTTCCATGTACTTCACCCAAGGTAATTTCACCAATGTACTATAAGGCTGTATTCACACAGAGTAACGCCAGGCGCTTTTTGTGTGTTTTTTGCACATAGCGGCGCGTTTATGCCGCGTAGCGCCGCGTTTACGCCGCGTTAACGCCGGGCAACGCCACCGCTAAATAGCGCGGCGTTAACGCGGCGCTACGCGGCGCTATGTGCAAAAAACACACAAAAAACGCCTGGCGTTACTCTGTGTGAATACAGCCTTAGATAACAATCCCCTTTCATACAAAAATACTATATATATATATATATATATATATATATATATATATATATACAGTATATGTGTGTAAATTTACCTGCCAAGGCCTGAACTGATGGCTGGTCATGTGTGCTCAGCAGCTGCGCCTGAATAGTCTCTACAACCCTCTTAAATCGGCGACTGGGACCTGGGAAATAAATGAAAAAGGAAAATAAATCTGTTAAATGGCAAAAATATTAAAAGCCGTGAATAAGAGAACTTTACATTTTGAGTAGCAGAATTCATGAGTACAGTAACCATGATATGAATGGGCCACTAAAGGCTGCATCCAACATGAAAACATATGAGTGGCTATTGAAAGCTGCAGGCATATACATATACAACATGTATTGTAACAAATGGACAAAGGGAAGGTGGATGCTAGCAATTCCACCCTGTACAGCGTATTCATGATATTTAGCAATTCTGGCGCTTGGCCCATGCTTTGGTGAAGAATATGTCTTACAGTCCGGTGTATATTGTAATTAATGTAATTGTGGAGGAAAAATGATACAAGTCAAGAACAGGACGTACTACAAAAACTTCTCAACGTAATGTTAGTAAGTGTCTCTCTAAAGTAATGCATTCCTGGTAGCAATGAATCTCTGTGACTAGGGCAGGTTGTCCTTGGTGGTGAAGGCACATCTTCCCCCAGGGTTTGTGCCATGGTAATGATTTGTGCCACTGTGGGAGGACACGTGTCTATCAGAAAAGTTACTGTCACAAGCCCTGCCAGCAGAGCTATCAATCGGTGTTCTGCTTCATGTAACTATGTCACACAGTGTTTCACAAGTCCAGTGAGCAGAATGGTGATTGACAGCTCAGCTTTCCAAATGCTTCTTAGAGGAGCCCCGTCTCACGTCATTCCCTACATTGGAGAGCGGCACACAGGTCCAGGCATCCCAAATGCACAGTATCTGTGGGGTTCTGGCAGCATGCAATACGTTACATTCATTTATCTTTCCTGCAAAGTAAAAGTTGTCAGCCTGTTGTACGCCGCCTGGTATTACCTGATATTAGAGTGAAGGTCACAGAGTAGATGCCATTCTCTTTTTGTGCCTCAGCTCCCTCCGAGTAACTTATGTCCACCTGAAATTTGACAGGTTTCTGAAATACAGATGGACCCCCTGATGACTTGTACTCTGCTCTGAAACTGGTCTGAGAGATCACGCTGTGACTTAAGCTTGGGATCTGAAGGAAACAAAATTTAGAAATGTAGCAGACATGGTATAAGCTAGAATAGACTGTATGAGGAGCTGCAAGCCCCAGCCTATTCAATTACAGCCTATTGCTAAGGCAGAAGTTCAATACAATCGTATAATACCTGCCATCTAGCTAATATACTAGTAAAAGTCATGGCTTTCAATGATATACCAGAAATGCTAATAGATTATATATAGAATTATGTATATAATGTATAGATATAATTTGTATTTGTACATTATATATACAAATTGTATATACTGTATATTGCTTATCTTACCTGCATCCTGAGTTACAAGCAGTATCACAGTCCTACAGATTACACGCAGCTCCAAGTACTCTTGCTTGTTCAGCATCTACACAGGGGCTGCTCTAGCAACTTCCTTTGAATGCAGTTCATTAAATTCTAAAATAGTGGTGAAAGGTGCACATATGTATAAAGAGGACCTTTCACCACCTCTGACAAGTCCAGTTCTTTGCATTATTTAATAGATGCTGCTCCACTGATTCCAGCACAGTTGACATTTTTTTTTCAACCCCCCTCCATTTCCGAGCAATAAGTACGGTTATTGTTGGTGTCTGATATGCTATTTGGGCTCTGTACCGTCAGGCAGGCAGTGTCAGGTATTAGTAGGCAAGGGGTGTGATTATGAGCTATGGCACTGTACACCTATGACTGCAGCTCAGAATAACACCCCTTGCCTGCTCCTGCCTGACAGCGCCCACCTGACAGTACAGAGTCTAAGTAGCAAATCAGGAACCAAAACTACCGGCAATGATTGCTCATGAATAGTGGGGGTTAGAGAAACTATGGCAACTATTAACAGATGCTAAGAACTGGAATTGGGGAGGCGGCTCTTTTATATTAACCATTTAGGAACTGTATGTAGGGCTGTGTTGACATATATGTCGGTTTTTTTCTTGTTCTGCTCGGTTAGGGCTTGTTCACAAGGGCACAGAGGGGGCGGATTATGCCACGGAATCCACGTCATAATCCGCCCCCTCACAATGGAGGTCTATGGACCACCTTTCGTCAGGCAGATTCCGCGGCTCATTGAGCCGCCGTGTCCGCCTTGCGGCAGCACCTTCCGGACAGGGCCCATTCATTTTGGGCCTACTCCTGAGCGGGAAGGGCTTCCCGCATCAAAATCAGGACCAAAATACGCTATTCCGTCCCCGTGTGAACTAGGCCTTATTGGTCCACAACAATGAAAGTATGGGGAGAATTGGATCTGCTTCATTACGAACACAAACAGCAGATTTTTTGACCTGCTTAACTATAATGGAGTCCATCTGGATTGGAGACTCCATCACAAACTTCTTTCTGTAGCTACCCTTTTGAGTCAGAAGAATCCAAAATGTTACAATACAACATGAGCCATACTTACAGAGAGAAAAGCGTGCACTATGTCGGCCTTTATGGAGCTGAGAGGTTTATCTTTAATCACCACAAAAATCTGCTCTTCTTTATCTAAGTTGATGAAGTTTCCAAACCAAGACTTTTTGGCAAGTCTGTGAGCAGAGGGAATTAGAGGAAGGTTAGAGAATTCCTAACAACAGATCTATATGTAAGTGGAAGCAGTACTAACAAGTAACAAAACAGATACTCACTCTGGTGATGACTCTGGAGTGAGACTTGACATTTCTTCCGGTGTCGGTACTGACAAAAAATAAAGACTGTATTAGAAACCAGTACATAATAGGATCCAATTATGAATAAATTTCGCAAATTAACTAAAAACTGGGCAGTGACAATTCCCTTGTCAATAGGGTATACCCCTGAATACTGATGTTTGCATTCCTGATTGGACAGTTTCAGACTGTACACCATACACCAATGGAAAAGGAAATTATAATATCGGATTATCAGTTATTCACAGTGCTTAAATTGGGCTGGAACGCGCCAGAATTCGGTTCCGGCATAATTACAAACTGTCTTTCTTTCCGGTATATAGAAATCGAAGCCTCACTAATCGAATATGACTGAAGCGGAATGTGGAACACACAAAACATGGTTACTTACCTCTCATGGCTCCGTAAGGCTTCAGGCCTACTTGGTGACATTCCAGACGTCACGTGGGCCTGAGCTTGCGTCCTTAATGCGTTGCGACGCAAGCCCGGCTCAAGTGACGTATTTTCCATCATTGAAGATGGCCGACATCTGGGAGTGTGCTGAAGTTCAGGAGAGGTAAGTAACATTGTTTTTTATTTTTATATCCTACCCTGAGCTCCGATTATTATACTCTGGGTTCTGAAAAGAAACTAGAGTATAATAATTGTACATGGGTGGTCTACAATGGGGCATAATACTGTGCGTAGGGGACACGATGGGGCATAATATTGTGTGCAGGGGCTACTATGGGGCATAATACTGTGTGCAGGGGCCACTATGGGACATAATACTATGTGCAGGGGCCACGATGGGACATAATACTACAGTCCTATGAAAAAGTTTGTGCCCCCCTATTAATCTTAATCATTTTTAGTTCTAAATATTTTGGTGTTTGCAGCAGCCATTTCAGTTTGATATATCACAGTAATATTTCAGGATTGAAATGAGGTTTATTGTACTAACAGAAAATGTGCAATATGCATTAAACCAAAATTTGACCGGTGCAAAAGTATGGGCACCTCAACAGAAAAGTGACATTAATATTTAGTAGATCCTCCTTTTGCCTCTAGTCACTTCCTGTAGCTTTTAATCAGTTCCTGGATCCTGGATGAAGGTATTTTGGACCATTCCTCTTTACAAAACAATTCAAGTTCGGTTAAATTGATGGTCGCCGAGCATGGACAGCCCGCTTCAAATGATCTGAAAACAAAGATTGTTCAACATAGTTGTTCAGGGGAAGGATACAAAAAGTTGTCTCAGAGATTTAACCTGTCAGTTTCCACTGTGAGGAACATAGTAAGGAAATGGAAGACCACAGGGACAGTTCTTGTTAAGCCCAGAAGTAGAAGACCAAGAAAAATATCAGAAAGGCAGAGAAGAAGAATGGTGAGAACAGTCAAGGACAATCCACAGACCACCTCCAAAGAGCTGCAGCATCATCTTGCTGCAGATGGTGTCACTGTGCATCGGTCAACAATACAGCGCACTTTGCACAAGGAGAAGCTGTATGGGAGAGTGATGAGAAAGAAGCCACAAACAGAGTTGCCTGAGGTATGCAAAAGCACATTTGGACACGTCAGCTTCATTTTGGAAGAAGGTCCTGTGGACTGATTGAGTTGTTTGGTCATACAAAAAGGCGTTATGCATGGCGTCCAAAAAAAAACAGCATTCCAAGAAAAACACTTGCTACCCACTGTAAAATTTGGTGGAGGGTCCATCATGTTTTGGGGCTGTGTGGCCAATGCCAGCACCGGGAATCTTGTTAAAGTTGAGGTCGCATGGATTCCACTCAGTATCAGCAGATTCTTGAGAATTATGTTCAAGAATCAGTGACGAAGTTGAAGTTACGCCGGGGATGGATATTTCAGCAAGACAATGATCCAAAACACCGCTCCAAATCGACTCAGGCATTCATGCAGAGGAACAATTACAATGTTCTGGAATGGCCATCCCAGTCCCAAGACCTGAATATCATTGAACATCTGTGGGATGATTTGAAGCGGGCTGTCCATGCTCGGCGACCATCTAACTTAAAGAGAACCTTTCATCAGATTGGGCACAGGCAATTCTATATACTGCTGGAAAGCTGACAGTGTGCTGAATTCAGCGCAGTGTCGGCTTTCCTGATCTGTGCTCCGGGTAAAGTGCTATCGGTCCCAGTACCGTAGTGCTTTACAGTCAGAAGGGCGTTTCTGACACTTAGCCAGGGACGCCCTTCTTCCCAGCAGCGCCTATCACACTGTACTGTGGAGCGGGGAGGAACTCCCCCCTCCCGCTCCTGATAATACTCGTCTATGGACGAGCTGTGTGAATTCAGCGCACTGTCAACTTTCCAGCAGTATATAGAACTGCCTGTGCCCAATCTGATGAAAGGTCCTCTTTAACTGAACTTGAATTGTTTTGTAAAGAGGAATGGTCCAAAATCCCTTCATCCAGGATCCAGGAACTGATTAAAAGCTACAGGAAGCGACTAGAGGCTGTTATCTTTGCAAAAGGAGGATCTACTAAATATTAATGTCACTTTTCTGTTGAGGTGCCCATACTTTTGCATCGGTCAATCCTGAAATATTACTGTGTCCTTCAGCTATGAGATATATCAAACTGAAATGGCTGTTGCAAACACCAAAATATTTAGAACTAAAAATGATTAAGATTAATAGGGGTGCCCAAACTTTTTCATAGGACTGTATGTGCAGGGGCCACTATGCAGCATAATACTGTGTGCAGGGGCCACCATGGGACATTATAGTATGTGCAGGGGCCACTATAGGGCATAATACTGTGTGCAGGAACCACTAGGGGGCATAATAGTGTGTGCAAGGGAGGGGAGGGTCGGTCGGTTGGGGTCTTCAGGTGGGGTCGGTCAGAGGGAGGGGAGTGGTGTTTGGGAAAGGGGGGACATTAATTATTCCAGAATTCACTCTAAAAAATTTTTCCAAATTTAAGCACTGGTTACTCTTTAATTTCCAGGAGGAATAAGAGAGGCATGGTACAACACAGAGTTCCTGAGAGAGATGTTATATTATGGGGAATACTAGTATTTGCTAAACCAGACTTGATCTTACATTACTTGCAATGTGCAGCCATGTAAACATTAGTAACTAAACTAACCACTTCATGAACTGGCCATTTTCCCTGGTTCACAACTGGACACATTTTTCTTTTTTATCGGTACATGTATTTTGGTGGGCTCTAACAATTTTTTCATTCGGGTTATTCAAATAATTTTTGCATCCTTTTTCACTGATACATAGAGCTTTACTCTTATACAATTTTTATTTTTGCAGGGTTTTTGTCTTTTTTTAAATATCTGGATAAATATATACGGTAAAAAGGGGATGAAAACTGGCCTGAGTACTAAAAAATTTTTATAAAACGTTTTTCCCAAAAAAAAAGTGCTGCAAGAAAAAACGCGGAGAAAAGCAGTTCTCTGCGGACTTTCTGCTTCAATTATACCTATATGGAAAATGTTGCTGAAATCGCTGCAGATATTTTTCTGCAATGTGTGGATGGGATTAGCCAGAATTCCATCCACTTTGCAGGTACTGTAAAAAGCCACTTTTTTCGCTGTGTCATTCACACTACATAGGGCTCCGTCAAAAAAGCGGCATTTTACAGTCACTGTGTAGTACATAGAATTCTAGTGAATCCCATCACCACAGTGAGGTAAAATATGCGCAGTGAATCGCAGCATGTCAATTATACCTAAGGAAACGACTCTGGTTTCCCTATGGGTATAATTGAAGTAGAAATTCCATAGAGGAAACCTCTGCGGACTTTCTGTCAAAGGAGCTGCGGGAAAAACTGCTATGCATTGCAGTTTTTCCCATGGGACGCTACGTGGGGCCTTAGCCTCAAGAAGAATTTTATGAAGATGGCAGTTTTTTTTTTCACTGGGATGGGGCTAAAACCCATGTATGTAGGCATTGTAATAGTATTATTATCTTTTTTTTTTTGTTTTGTTTATTCTTTGCCCAGCCCCTTCCTCCCCATAATAGAACCTTTGGGGCCATTTTAACATTACTTTTATTTATTCATTTAATGATTTCCCCTGCAACTGAGACTTTAGCCCCAGTTACAGGAGGAATGCCGCCTCCAAGTATACAATGCATAGCTTGTCTGATCCAGCTGCTGTTCCTGGGCCTGGTGACGCCCATAGCTGCACTGAGCACCATGTTGGCTTCCTACCCCTACAATCTTGTGCTGCTGCTAACTCTGCAAGGACATACAGGTACATCCTTGCAGAATTAACTGCTAAGTGCACAGATGTACAAAGTCAATGGGCTGTCCATACACATGTCCATAGTCTCACACTGTAAATACTGATAGGAAAATGTCAGATAATGTAATGACAAACTCCCAACCCCAATTTATGCAGATATTTATAGGAACACCTATTACACAAAAAAAAATGATTATACATGGAGCTATTCTTTGAATTCAGTTTTTTCACAACGACCAAGTGTCCATGTGAATCAAAGTCAGAGCATTTCCTATTCTGATCCATTTTCTAGAACCAGAATATCCCATTTCAAGGTCTACATTTACATCACCCTTTCAGGAAACAGGAACATAGCAGTATGGCTGACACGTTTGAGGCTATGAGTAAGGGACTCAAAAATCTGGTCCTGAAATGCGTCAGCCATATGCTATGTTCCTGTTTCCTGAAAGGGTGATGTAAATCCATTGTTTTATTTTTAACATGAAGTAAAGGTTATGTTTTATTAATTTATGGCATGCTGGGTATTTTTTGTTTTTTGCTATGGAACTCTTACACAGTAGGGAGTAGTTTCCGTGCAGCCACTACTATTCTCAAACATTTTGTATAACCAGGTCAAGTGTTTTTCTCTGCTGAACTATTGTTTCCAGTAGTCAAATGTACATTTAAACAATGAAAACTAATTCAGGGATTCCCACTGTACAAACAATTGGCCGTGTTCAGATATTAATCTGTACAACATCTCGTTGCCCTGGTTAACTCTGGCAGTGGATTCAAGGGTATTCCAATAGGATATGATAGAAATGACTAAAGTCCATTCACGTGTCAGATTTGATACAGATTTCAGCATGGATTCCATGTTAAAATCATCTTCAAATCCAAGAACAACCTGCGTCCCATACTGCAGACAATTCTGAAAAAGATTTTGGTCGTACTATAGAAAAAAGTCTGTTATGAAAATAATCTGCACAATGTTTATTTCTGCAGATTCTGCAAATGAGGCCTGGTTCATATCTGTATTCAGTTCGGGGAGTCTGCTTGGGGATCCCCCGAACGGAATACCGAACTCATTAAAAAGTGGTGAGCAATGAAAGCACATGGACCCCATAGACTGTAATGGGGTCCGTGTCTTTTCTGTGCTGCTTGAAGTGCTACCTTTCTCTCCGCATGATTCGTGCGGACATTTTGCGGAAAACACAGAAACCCCATTATAGTCTAAGGGGTCCATGTGGTTTCTTTGCTCAACGCTTTCTAATGCATTCGATATCCAAGTGGACTCCCCGAACGGAGTACCGAACGCAGATGTTAACCAGGCCTGAAGCAAATTTGTGGTGCTTCAAACTGCACATGCATAGCAGAAACCAGAGTGTCATGTTAAGTCCAGCACATCTTACCATAATCTTAGGTATGGGAACCTGCTAATAGTTCACACTGACAAGTGCAATCTGGTTGTTACATGTGAATGGTTTATAGTATAAGTGGTAAAGAGTTAATAATCTCAACAGATTTAGCACTTGTTAAGGAGAAAGCAATCATTCCATGTCATGTAAAATCCACACATGACAGCAGCCATTTTGATAAAACCATTTAAACACTTTGGCCACTAGATGGCACTCATATATAGAAAGAAAGAAATAAAACCTACCTTGCAATTTCCGACGGTGGAAACGTGGGGAACCCAGGAAACTATTCTTGATTGAGTTGAGTCGTGTCTTCCAAGCCACCCCACCAACACCTGGACTTGAGGGAGGGGTGCCACTGGGCGTCCCAGTCGGGCTGTCCTTAGGCGTATGCACTGGGGTACCCAGCGGGGTAGGGAGGGGACTACCTCGGGGAGAAGGGTGAGGGGTCACCTGCGGCAAAGGGATAGATTTGGTGGTGGATTTAGTACCAGGGAAAAAACGAGCAGGTAGTGAGGAAGGGAAGAAAGGAGGGGATAATGGGGAACGATGAGGTGAAGTTGAGGATTCATGCGGTGGGGAGGAGGCAGTCATGGTAATTGGTAAGGGATTTGATTTAATGGTGTGGAGGGGCTTCTCTCCCAGGCTGGTCTTAGCAGGCAAGGTTTGGGTCTTCGGGTCAGGCTGACGGTGAGCAGCTTTGGATTGCCAGATGGCACGGGGGTCCTCCCCATCAGCGGTTTCCAACGGTGTAGGGGAGAAAGTGAATACGGGACTCTGGCAAGGGGGGACAGAAAAGTGCCCGATGGGCATTGATGTTTGACATGAGATGGAGCAATGTGGCAGGAAATGGGCTCTAGTGGTGTGTGTATATCATGTGTAACAGGCATTTCATCAAAGCCAGTTCTCAAATAGGTGGAAAATTCAGTATTTCTATACTTTTACAATTATCTTTGTTTTGGAATTACCATTGAATTGTGATTATATTGAATAAAAACAGCATCTGCCAAAAATGGAGACCCAGTCTAAAAATGCCTGCTATTGAGTAGATTTTTGTATTTGTTCTGGCCCATGACGGACCAGCGGTTTATGGCATAATGCAGTATAATACAATAAAGATATGATCCGTATACAAATATGAAAAAAAGACCTTATGCGTTTTTTTTATTAGATCCCAAGATGATCCCCAGTACAGACCAAACAGTTGGCATCCCACATGTCTCAGGTGGGATCAGCGGCTAACATCCCATATGCCATACTGCTGGTGTACAGGAAATACTTTAGAAGAATATGCAGGATAAAAAAAATATCTAATTCGATGAGAATCTTTTCTATATACAATGCTTGTGATGGGAAGACAAAATACTATTAAGGTCTCCATATACCATTCCACTATATCATTCCACTAACAGTTAAGGTGGTTTTCACATCCATTTCTGGACATGTGTAGCTACCATTTTCTCTTTTAAGACATCTATCAAATGGGGGCTCAAAAGGTACAGTGAGGCAAAAAAGTATTTAGTCCGTCAACAATAGTGCAAGTTCCACCACTTAAAAAGATGAGAGGCGTCTGTAATTTACATCATAGGTAGACCTCAACTATGAGAGACAAAATGAGAAAACAAATCCAGAAAATCATATTGTCTGATTTTGTAAGAATTTATTTCTTACCTCCACCATAATTTGCAAATAAATTCTTACAAAATCAGACAATGTGATTTTCTGGATTTGTTTTCTCATTTTGTCTCTCATAGTTGAGGTCTACCTATGATGTAAATTACAGACGCCTCTCATCTTTTTAAGTGGTGGAACTTGCACTATTGGTGACTGACTAAATCCTTTTTTGCCAGTGTATCAGCCCACCTACCCATGTACCATTTTATACCTTAAAGGGGTTGTCCAAGAACCCAGTTGTTTAGGATAATGCCTAAAGACAGGTCATCAGCATCAGATTGGTGAAGATCTAACACCCACAACCTACACCAATCAGCTGATCCACCTGTCAGTAACAGTGTATATGGTTAGAAGATGTTCGTATTCAAGTGAATGGGAGCAGAGACGCATTTCCTACCGCCACTGCTACAGTATACGGCTCTGTAATGGTGGTGCCAGTAAACGGCAGCTCTTCTCCTTTTCACTTAAATAGAAGCAAAGTGGCTTCTTGCTGTAAACACTGTATACAGCTTTTGGTGATTGGTGTGTGATCCTGGTATCGAACCACCACTGATCTGATACTGATGATCTATCCTGTGTCTTGAACAACCCCTTTAAGAATAATGGTGGAGCAGAAAATGTTGCTGACACGCTGTGAACCAAAAACAACAAGAGAATGGGCAATAAAGCTCCATTATTAGGTCTAAGCATGGGTCTGCCAGGCCTATAGACAATAGGTGGTTGTGTGATTCTGTATATGAAATGTATATGGTACTGGCACTGTGTGAAATTCTTTATTATTCTAAAGCCTATTTAGCTTTTTTTTAATTTTATTTTTTTGCAAAGTATGAATTAATGGACAAGGGGGAGGAACTTTATGAAATAATTGAAACCTATGAATTCCAAAATAATTAAACATGAATTTTACTCCACACTTTCTCCCCAAAAAATGTAATGAAAGGAAAGCCCTTACACAAGGACACCTTAAATTTGAAAAAGTTACAAGAGCCAGAATATGGCCATTATAGTCTATGGGGTCCATGTGCTTTCACTGCACACCGCTTGCAAATGCCTTTGGTAGTCCACTTTGGAGGTCCCCATGCGGACTCCCCGAACAGATTACCAAACGCAGATGTGATCCAAAGGTTAGGACAAGGCTTACCTACTCTAGCCTGCCCGCTCTACCCACTTGTGTGAATTGTGCCAAGCAAGGCGCTGAATGGGAAATTTGTCATACTTTTGGCGCAAGATGTGTGCCACACCATCACCCATCTATGCCAGAAAAAGTATGTAGATGGTAGAATGAATTTCCCCATTGTCTAAAACAATGTCAGTAGTTTTCAGAATATCTATGAAATATGGGGCCACACGGTGGCTCAGTGGTTAGCACTGCAGCCTTGCAGCGCTGGGCCCTGGTGTTCAAATCCCACCAAGGGCAAAAAAAAAAAAAAACATCTGCAAGGAGTTTGTATGTTCTCCCCGTGTTTGCATGGATTTCCATCCCATATTCCAAAAAAGACATACTGATAGGGAAAAATGTAAATTGTGAGCCCCACATAGAGCTCTATGTGGGGCTCACAATTTACATTAAAAAAAAAAGAAAGAATATCTATGAAATATGTACAGGTTACTTTTTTATATTATTTTATTGCCTTTGAGTTCTAACAGTTCAGTAGAATAATTAGACATTTTCTATACCCAGGTTTCACACAGTGCCTATAACATATCAATTCAGTGGTTTCCATACTTTTGGATATTTTTAGTGCCAGACTGGATTATATAAATTTAGGAATATAAGCAGAGGAGCTATATATGATATATAATATATTAGAGGCGCTGAATATAGGAAATTATAGGTCTGTCATTTTTATAAAGAGTTTCTTTGTATACTATGTTACAGCCACATTTGAGCACCGCAATGATGAATAATGCAAAAAACAGCGCTGACTATAAGGTATGGAGGAGGCTAGGCCTGAATTGGTACATGATGGCTAGTGATGGTGTATGTAATGCATGGCACCAGGAGGTGATAATGTGATCTGCTGTCATGGTATGCCAAAGTAATACAATTGTATTCAGTCCATTTCTGCTGTTATTTCATCTGTAAAACTGTATTTCGCTTTCAATACTTACCCTTGGACTGCTGAGAGGGCTGGATGAGAGACCAGTTGACGCACCGCTCACAGATCTGGACCTACATAAGAAAGATCTATTACCTACGGCACATGGAACAATGAAGCTGACCCCTTTCTGCCCTGATCTAAATTGTATGCTTTGGAAGGATTAGGTTTCAGCCAGATAGATATATAGGTCAAGTGGTATGATTTCAGACGGCTCATTCCTTTTGCATCTAGCAATTTCATGTGATCTCTCTCTTTTTAAGCCATACATCATTTTCCCTACAATATAATCAGGGATTGCCTCTTGTATTTTTAGACATAATGTGATCATGCAGTCTGAATGTAATAAAGGTACCTGGAGGGTGAGCTGTGGTTTTCCTATCGCTGTTACAGTTATACCTCAGTTCATCTCCTACTTATATCATTGTACTCGGGGCCTCTGTCATGTATTAGAAGCAGGTTTGCCCTATGCAATTAATCCATTCATTAGATTGCTCCATCAGACCCTGTGCCTGCTGTATGAAGGTATTCTCTGCTAGAAGCATTGGCTCTATGGTACAATAACTTTCTACATGTAACATCTGAAGAAGCATATAAATCCATTCAGGCCCTGGGCATTCAGTTTTCTGGGTGTGCAAACTTTTATAGCTTCTGATGTAGAAATCTAAAACTGTATATAAGATTATCTGTGTCTCATGATAGTGTCTCAGTTTATGTACAAGAGCTATATTCACATGTGTTTTTGCTGCTATTTGATACCACTGACAAGCTTGCGGGTTAATACAGCTTGCTGTGAGTCAGAGCTCCTTTGATGTAGTGGGAGAATAAGTAAAGCAATGTATTTGCAAAGGTAGTAAAAGGGATTATCTCCAAAGAACACCTCCTGTCCATATGCCCCCTGAAAAAGGAGGTGTTCTGGTGGATCAAGTGTATAAACATTACATGGTTTGGCTAGATGCTGCTTCTCCTAGCTCATCGTAGGTGGTCCAATACACTCTATAGTTAAGTACTAACATTTATTCCTTCTGACCACTCCATACACTGCATTCATGTGTTTTGAATTTCAACAGGCCAAATACTTCTTTCCTGACACTGGTCAAATGCACATCATACCCATTACAAATGAGATGCAGCGGCAAGACTATCGCTATGTTGACCAAGGCATTCGGAGGCCTGGCCCCCTGCTGCTTTCATTTATTTTTTTAATATGCCGTTACCTGCTAGTAAAGGAGGCAGTACATTGTATGGGAGACAATAAAATGGGAAGTTACTGTGCAGGAGCCAGTAAATGGGGCAGTATATTAAATGGAGGCATTATATTGTGTGGGGACCAGAAAAGGGGACATGGGAGCGTTATACTGTGCGTAAAAATAAGTCTCTGATATCCAGACATATTACCCAAAATGTCCTATAGCTGTAAGTAATAAAATTAATGTAATATATTTAAATTAAAATTCTCTTCATAACCTTTTCAGGCCTATGTACATGTAACACTGGTGGCCTGTATCATAAACCAAGCGGCCGCCTAAACTGTGACTGCTCTGACCTTAGCCTGAGTCTCTTGGCCCACCTTGGTCAGCTGTCATTGAAGGTAGACTACTTTAAGAGGTAGCAACCTGGTGGCTTTCCTGCAGCAAAGTCCAGATCCCGGTATGGGGGTTGAAAAGATCACTTAGTAGTAGCACAGGTCACATTCAATAAGTGACACAGTGGGTTCAGACCCACCACACTATAGTATACACAAAGCTCTAGAGACCTTATATTTATACTGGGCAATGTGGCCACATGACTATAGAACCGTACTACTGTATAGACAGGACCTGAGGAGGGGTTTTTAAGTACCTGATTTTTTTTTTATATAACATAACCCTAATAATGTGTTAACCAATGGTTGCCAGTAGAATGGACTGTTACTACCTTTCATAGTAACGAAGGATAAGTTGAATTTGTAAACCACACTCATTGTATAGGCCAGTTTGTACCTTTGACTGTGCTGTGCCATTTCAATAGCCCGTCGTGCAGGAACAGGTGAGCCACCATCTGTCACGCTCAAGACTTCCATAGACTTTCTCTCAGGGCGGCGCTTTCCATGGCGGTTCAGCATTGGAGAATCAACTCTTTTGCGGGGTGGATCTATTGTAAAAGTGTAAATAATATAATGGGCATACTACTGATTCACGAAGGCTTCTATTATACCATAGCATAATAATAGTTTCACAGTAACTTCTTTTATAGGACTTAGCTTCACCAGTATTCTACTTCTATTCTTCCAAGTCTAAGCTATAATTAATATAATTACATTAAGATGGTGGAGTCTTGGATATTTGTTATGCCCCTTGAAAACCCATATTGTATGAGTCACTTTGAAGTTAAAAAATATCTTTTCAATATCTTTTAGATGTACTGGAATTATATGAATCTGGTGACAGATCTATTTGCTATATAAATATCAGGGGGTGGGGGAATTTGCAGCAGAGGCAACCAAATTATTAAAATGCTCTGACATCTTATAATTCTGGTACATCATAGGAGGTCCTCTGCACCAGAGATGAAATCTACACCAAAAATGTGCCACTTTTTCACTAGAACATTGGCAAGATCAGTGTAGTAAATTCCCTCCAATTTTTCAACAATAAAGAATTCAAGGCAGGACTTATTGGGCTTGCTCAGGAAATATTCTAGACTACAAATATGGCCTAAATTTATTGGTCCTAAAAATGTTCCTATTTGCATTTTACTATTACAGATGTGGATTCATTTTGGTCGTAGTATGGGTTGTTCTAAAGAGCTCGTTGACTTTAAATGTGCCACTGTCACAGAAAGCAACTTCTGCCACAAGTCACTATGGGAAATTTTTGATCTACTCAATCTTCCCCAGACAACTGTATGTGTTATTATTGTAAAGTGGAAGCATTTAGGAGTAACAATAGCAGAGGCCTTGAGCGGGGCTATATCAGACATTGAGGTGTACCACTCACTAGAGAACACCAAAGTGACTGTGGAAGTCATATGAGCAGAAGAAGGTATCGGTAGCTTCGCATAATGGGTTTTTATGGTCGGGCAGCAGCATAATAGTCTAAGATCATATGAAGGATGCCATCTTGTCCCTCTACCCATCTTATATTCCCTGTTTGGGCCTTCTCCAGAGTTCATCCTGTCTTACAAATTAATTTCTTCTTCTACAGGATATAACTTGCTTCAGCCTAAGCAATAGCGATATGCCGAAACTCATGCTACAGCTTTATGACAAGTCATGAGATACTAACCTTGCCTTCTCTATCTATGCAATGTATTAAACCCTATCATTTCCTCATTGAATCATCTGAAACATTCTCTGAGCAGCTTATATACCAATTATACTGATTTGATACTTAGAGCGGATTGTGCTCACCGTTCACAGTGTCACACAGTCTCAAGTAGTGGAAACATCTCTCTCTGTCTGGAGTGAAGAATACCATTTGTCTGGCAATTTAATGGGCGATCTGGCTTTGGCAAATATGGGAACACTACATACTGGAATGCGTAAGGCCTGATGTACGATATTGTGAAGGAAGGATAATGATATTGGGCTGTATTGCCTAACCTCATAATACTCCCCATTCAATAATATACTCCAAAATCTTGTGAAAAACCTTCAGAAAACAGTGGATGCTGTTAGAGTCACAAAGGTGGAAGACTACATATTAATCTATGTTATTTTAATGACATGTCCAACACTCACATATTGGTGCAATGGTCAGGTATTCTCAATTTTGACAATATAGTTCTATCTAACATATGTAATAAAGCACTAATAGAGATAAATTAATATTTATAGAACATTCCTCAATCTTATATCTCAAAATATACAAAGAGTGACATTGATATTTTATTGCATCAGTGACAATTTTCATATAGTAACCAGATTTTTATACCTATATCATTTCGGGGAGGGAGATCTTCATCCTCACAACTTGGATATCTTTCCTTACGATCTAGGAGAAGATAATAAATCATCTTCTCTTGGTTTTCACTGAAAGAAAAAAAAAAACCTTTGAATAAAATTTTTATGATCCAGAGTGTTTCATGAAATTCAAGAGCTGCAAAAGTGCTATATTTATAGGTGGACAACAAAGTAGACTTCCTCTGAAGTTATAGATCAGTTCAAAGGAAGAAGTCTTGTAGATAACTGAATGTTTCAGTAGGATATGCTCCATCTTGAGGTTTTTACTAAAGGACAATGGATGATTAATACATGAAGAAACGGTAGTGCCATCCAGCTGCACCCAAGGTCACACTTGTGACTCTTGAAGAACATTTCAATGTACATTTTAGGAAGGTCATAGTTACATTATGAGTTACCATCATGAAACATTGTTACAATATACAAGCTAGTAACACATAAAAGAGGCAAAAATGTAAACTTATGTTTACGAAGCCTGCCTGTGTGCAGGTGAAACGCGCGTCAGGCGTTTCCTTTCTTGTTGGTAGGTAAGATGGCAACACTGTATTGTTATACCACCTAGGAGATATACTGGGTTCCTGGCTTTGTCACACTGCTGTTAATGGTTAGGTGCATTTTGCACCATACATTATTATATATTGTTGTTCTTATCCAGGACCATTCCTACTTCATGTAACTGTTATTGGCCATCTGTTTTCTACCTATTACTGGCTAGTTGGTACTATGTAGTTTTGTCTACCCCCACTTGCTTATAGTAACAGAATTGTATTATGTAATTGTCTCTCATATATGTCATGTGATTCTACTGTTTTAGTAGGTATTAATAAAATTTATTATGTTTTATTAATCAATTGTGTGGTAGTTTTGTACTGTTGGACATGAATATACAAGCTAGATTACAATTAATGGGTAGGGTGCATTTACATTGCAGTGTACATTTGGTATATGTGGTGGGAAACCTGTCCATAAACTCTTACTCACCTGGTAAAGGCCAGAAGAGCGTCTTTTTTTTTACCTTGTTGGGTGGGTACCCTTTATACTTTTATATAAAGAAATGTGTAGTCAACTACACTCACTATTTTATACAGAAGCATCCAGATAAATATAAGGGAGCAAGCACAGTGTGAATACACTGCATGCACTTGGTCAAGTAATGTAGATCCTACAGTAATATTATTGACAACCACATGGGGTAAAGCAGAAGGGGTTCATAAAACAGAAATGAACCCCATAATAGTTCACTGGTTTTCCTTCTTTTACTCCCATTAGGAGAAAAGGGGGATGTGACCATAAACTGTATTTCTTCCTTTTTCTGATGTTGCAGTGACCATGGAGAGAAGGAGCCATACACAGATTCGCAACATCTATTGGGAAACTGATAAGGTTAGCTTTAGCCGTAGTCCTCCTCTCTGTCGGCAAAACAGACTGTGAGGTTTCCTACTGGACAGAACATAATAAACTAAATTCATGTATCTGATTAAAACTCCTATTCATTGTAGAGGACACAATTACTTACTCTTCATTCTGTAGTTCTTGTTTCAGTTTGGTTTTATCCCTGAAGCAACCCAACGAATGCATACTATCCAAGACATCCGGGTCAAATTCACTTACTGAGTGAATTCTTCTGATGGATACCTTTCGGGGAGTGGGCTGTTCAGGCTCTGGTTCATTTTTGCCACCCCTATTGAAAGAGTCAATAAATATGAACATAAGTATAGTAATGAGATTCACCTCATAGAAACATTAAGTTGATCCATATTTTGTATCACTGATACTTGACAAGTTAGACTGAGCCAGCAGAGTACAAGAAGATACCAAGGCAGGCTCAGCTTCTGACTCACCAATGGACCGATAATATAGTCAGGTCTCACAGAAGTATTAGAAAGTCCAATTCTGGCCATAATTTAAGAAACTTACAAACAAGTCTATTTCTTAAAAGATAATTCAAACATAAATTGTTAGAGCTTAAGGATGATCTGTTTTGCATATTTCATAACATTTTAATAGGTACATATTCTGTATAGATGAACCATGGGCCCTCAGAGTAATTATAGTAGGCTCAATGACTCAATAACTGATTATTAGAGCTATAATAATGGCCACTGGTAACCGCTGACCAACAGCATCAAAATTTAAAATGCTTTGGTCCTATATCTTGGGCACAAATACACCATACTCGATATACAAATAGGTTCAATCTTCCCATCGAGGGGAAGTGACTGCAGGGAAACCATATAAATATATATGGACAGTGGTGTAGCAGCTTTTCAGACCCCCGAGTATAATAATTGGAGGCCTGGGAGAGGTAAGCGAACATAAAAAACTGTGTTACTTACCTTTCCACGTGCCTAGCAGGCGTGGGGCCTACTACTGTGAGGTTCCTGACGTCACATGACCGGGGCCTGCATCTCGGGTCATGTGATGTCTGAACATCAAGGAAGGTAAACAAGAAAATGAGTAAGGGACAACAAAATGAGTTCCGAAACGCGTAAGCTTTTGACTATGCTCTTCTATCCTGGAGGCACAATGTAAGAGTGCCTTTTTATTTTTTATAAATGAAGTAAAAGTTATATTTTAATTTTTGGTTTGCTGGATACATTTTCACATTGTTGCACATCAAGGAAGATGGCCAACACCACCGAAGACTGCAGTGGAGCCGGGGATAGGTAAGTGACAGTGGTTTTTATGTTTGTATCTCCCCTTTGGGTCTTCGATTATTATATTCTGGGGTCTGAAAAGACCCCACAGTATAATAATTGCTCATGGGTGTCCACAATGGGCATAATACTGTGTGCAGGGGCCACTATGGGGCATAATACTGTGTGCAGGGGCGCTGCACGGTCGTTGGGGTCTTTGGCGTCGGTTGGGGGGGGGGGGGCATGTCAAAATTTCACCACGGGGCCCCGCCATTCCTAGATACGCCACTGTATATGGATATCATGTATATGGATGCCATGGATGTCTTTTACCATGTATATTATCCAACACAAAAACACATTCACCATTACAATAACACAAGTACAGTAGAAGATTTGAAGATTCACTTGTCCATAGAATACAATTGTATTGCTGACAACCTATCACAATATAACTTCACTATGTCACGTGTTAAAGTTACAAAATTGTAAAATATTTAGTCCAATCTGAGGCCCCAGGTAACAGAAACTCTTAAAATAATAATGGGGTAGCCATCATTGTATTATATGCCATCATCAGTTTCTTTGATTCGAGTCCAAATAACATGGGAAATCTTGAATACTTGAGATTATAATGCATTGATAAAATGTATGCTTCACAGGATTAGCACCATTTTAAGGCAGAATATAATATCACCAAAAAATAGACCTAATGTATTCAGCTAGCAGTATGACCCATTTTGTACATCTGGAACTAAACCTTTCCGATTTTTCATGTACTCTGCAGGTGCAAAAACACAACCTGAAATGCTTTCCCCATTGTCATCCAATATTTACAACAGGTAATTGCAACAGGAAAATTAAAAGATGCCATAACGTGGTCATAATATGTAATAATATAAGATATACATATATATACAGCAGTATATGATCACTGTGCAGAGCTTTGCTTAAAACCTCTTGCCCTGTACAATGTACATTTTAAATATTTGAAGCCTTAGGCAATGCGAAAGAGTGACTTCTCCTCTGTCACAAATTGCTGACACGGGAATCTAGAATACATTCGTCCTTGGTACTCAGGAATCTAATAATGTGACTATAGTCTGACAGTTTTTGAATTTTCATTAGTCTTGTGTGTGGAATTTGCTTTCTCTTTTTACCAGAGGCATAACTCAAACCTCCTGGGCCACAATGCAAAATCTGTAATGGGTCTTCTACGTACCTTGTGCCATCTAGAATACTGCTATGTTTTATGTGGCAGAGGAACCTTTAGGGCCCCTTGAGGGTCCAGGGCCCAGTAGCAACTGCTACTGCTATATCTGCTATAGGTACGCCCCTGCTTTTATGTTTATGTATGACCAAACTTGTATATGATGTAAATCATATTTGCAATATACATAGCAAAAAAGCTACGGTTAAATTGTGGACATTGGGCAGCCCAGTAATGCTTTAGATAAATAAGTGATATTATATGTATAGTATGAATATTAAACTACTTAGTAGACGATGGATAGACCCAAATATTACTGGCTAAAGAGAATGCACACGTATCTAACCAGTGGTCAAGACTACATAGAAAATATGCCCCGTTATTTAGTACCAACTACAGCACTGGCTTCAGTAATAAAGGAGGGAAAACATTGGTAAACAAACTTTTTAATGACGTTCTTGGCACATATATCTGGCCTTAGTTACACATTTGTAGTGCTTTGTTTTGTATGGAGCTGTTATATGACTTCTATTGAGAGTCACAAGTCCTCTAATGGACCTATGTATTCTTCTGAGGTTTTCTCATTATTGGTAGTCTCATAGTAAGGTGTTCTCAGCTGGGGAGGATATCTTTTTCTACAATGAGTTCATCCAGGGCCAGCTCCAGGTTTGTGTGGGCCCTTGGGCGACAGAGACTCAGTGGGCGCCATTTGGAGCAGCTCATGAGCAGCACAGTAAAAAGAAATAAAACAAATTAGGTGTTTTTTGCTGAGGAGAATAAAGTCAATTCCATACAGTCCATTCCATATGAGCAGAAAGAACCTGTTCAAACATCAGAAAGTAAAGAGGAATTTGAGGCAGACATGTGCCTTAGATACCTCTTCATTTTCTGCCCCTGGCTCACGGTGGAAGATACAGAGTATCAGCATTCTATTGTGGCTTTCCACTGTTGATTTGGTCTGAATGAATGGGTCTAACCAGTGGGGAGTCTTGAGTAAGGCATCCAAATCAGCTGCTAGATCTGCAGCAAGATCGGTCAGGACGCTTTTTTTCTCTTGCCTCCTGCTCCAATGGGAAGAATCTACCGCTGATTTGGTATTAAATCCACTGCAAAATCAGCACCATATGAACAGGGCCTGATACTATTAACAGTGCAAAGAATGGTTTTATCCATATTAATGGAAGTGGTCAATGCAGAAACTGAGTGGGCCCCCACAGAACTTTTGACTTGGCCCACTCTCAAACAGCATAGTGCCCCCTTTCTTAGCCCCCTGATGGTATAATTTACACACACTATAATGTCTTACATTGGCCACTCCACATAGTATAATGTCTAATAGCAGCCCCTCCACACATTATGATGTCCCATAGTGGCCTCCACACAATATAATGTTCCATAGTTGCCCCTCCACACAGTATAATGTCCCATAGTGTCCCCTTCACACAGTATAATGTCCCATAGTGTCCCCTTCACACAGTATAATGTCCCATAGTGGCACCTCCATACAGTATAATGTCACATAGCGGCCACTCCACATAATATAATGTCACATATTGGCTCCTCCACACGGTATAATATCCCATAGTGGCCACTTCACACAGTATAATGTCCCATAGTGTCCCCTTCACACAGTATAATGTCCCATAGTGGCTCCTCCACACAGTATAATGTCACATATCGGCCACTCCACATAGTATAATGTCACATATTGGATCCTCCACACGGTATAATATCCCATAGTGGCCACTTCACAAAGTATTATGTCCATAGTGTCGCCTACAGTGCTCTTTGAAAATATTGAAAAAAAAATTGGTTTTGGTAGAATCTGAAATTTGGGGGGGTTCACCAACCTATTATTTAACTGTGAGGTCTCTTCAGACCCCAAAGTATAATATTCGAAAGGGCAGAATAGGTGATCAAATTCTGGCATGACTCCTTACTGTCTTCGGGATTCTTCAATGTTGTCACAGTTGTGGGTTATACTGACATCACTATACGTTGTGACACTGGCCTCACCCAAGTGATGTCTGCGACATCATCGACTAGGGCCAAAGATGACAGGGAGTCGTGCCATATCCCAGGAGAGGTGTTTATTTATGTTTCATCACCCTCCTGCTCTTTCGAACATTATACTGCAGGGTCTGAAGAGACCTTATAGTATAATAGCAGTTTTGTTTCAGATGTTTTCGATCTGAACAAACCTGCCAAGTGGTCTTTGTGAGACGAATCAACTACTCTTACCAGAGGGCCCTGTGCATCAAAAATCACGTTGCTGTCAGCAACGTGCTGACTCTGTTGAGAGTCAGCAACATGACACTCATCCCATTCATTTATCTATCTGCCTTTAAAAGTCACATTTCTTCTAATTCTATTTACTATTAACCCCTTAGTGACCAGCCTGTTTTGGACCTTAATGACCAAGCCACATTTTGGAAATCTGCCCTGTGTGACTTTATCAGTTAATAATTCTGTAACAGTATTGCGCATCCAAGCGATTCTGATATTGTTTTTTCGTGACATGTTGTACTTTACTGAGAAGGTAAAATTAGACTGATATAACTTGCGTAAATTTATTAAAAAAACTCGCAAATGCTGAAAATTTTTTAAATTTTTCAATGTTTTCCATTTTCAGCTGCGATATCTCACATATGCACAATAATACAGGGCAAAAAAGTTAGTAGTTATATATTTCTAAATGTTCCTTTTATGTTTCAAGCATATTTGAAATAATTTTAGCATATTTGAGTAATTTAGACAATTTAGAAGTTTATCAAGTTTATAAGCAAATTTTGGAAATTTTGAGTTTGTGATTTTTTCCTGTACCAAGCTATGTTTGCAGACAGGAATTGGTGGCATAATGACAGAAACTCCCATTAAATGACCCAATTTATGAAACTAGACCCCTTCAGGTATTCCTTGTGGGGTATATTGAGCATTTTGATCAAACAAATATTGTTTTGCAAGAATTATTACAAATGATGAAAAAAATAACATTTTCATTTTCTTCAAATATATGTCAAATATATTTCATTTTGCGCACAACACATAAAAAAGAAGAAACACACCCAAAAATATATCACCCCACTTCTCCCGTGTTAAAAAATGTTCACTTTGTGGCCTTAGTCCTATGTACGCTCATACAGTAGGGCAGAAGAGGTAGGGAGGGCCAAATGGATTGTAAAACACAAATTTTGCTTGCAGATACCGTATTTTCCGGACTATAAGGCGCACATAAAAACCTACGATTTCCTCAGAAATTGTAAGTGCGCCTTATAGTCCGGTGCGCCTTATATATGGATGGAAGCGGCGGCAAAGTCTGCGTTCCGCTTCCATACATACATAAAAGGCACCGTAAGGGTGCATTCACACTACGGAATGCCAGCGTGTATCACAGCCGTACACGCCGGCGTTACAGCAGGGCTGCCGGACACTTCCCATTCATTTCTATGGGAGCCGGCATGCGAGCGCTCCCCATAGAAATGAATGGAAAAAAGCAGTCCATTCATTTCTATGGGGAGCACTCGCATGCCGGCTCCCATAGAAATGAATGGGAAGTGTCCGGCAGCCCTGCTGTAACGCCGGCGTGTACAGCTGTGATACACGCTGGCGTTCCGTACCCTTAAAAGTTATATTAAACTACCCCCCCCCCCCCCCCCCGTTTTAAAATAAAACCCTGAAACAGAATGTGAAACTTACCGAAAGGTGCAGGGTGGGCGGGCATTCAGGCCTCCTCTTCCTCCGATGTCCTGACCACTTCCTCCGGCGCTCGCGAACTGATAATGGCCTGGGCGCATGCGCAACATCATAATGCTTCTACTACGGCTACTGCGCATGCGCCCAGGCCATTATCAGTTCGCGAGCACCGGAGGAGGAGGACGGAACATTGGAGGAAGAGGAGGCCTGAATGCCCGCCCACCCTGCACCGTTCGGTAAGTTTCACATTCTGTTTCAGGGTTTTATTTTAAAACGGGGGGGTAGTTTAATATAACTTTTACGGTTGGGCTCTATCAGCATGATTTTGCTGATAGAGCCCCTTTAACTCCTCGCCTGCCGAGCGCTTCCAATAGAAGCGGCTGGCACGCGGGGGGTTAAGCGGCCGCTGGCAAAGTCTGCGTGCCGCCGCTTTCAATAACATATAATGCGCACCGGACTGCGCCTTATAGTCCAGTGCGCCTTATATATGAACCGAGACGGACTATAAGGTGCTCATGGCCCATTGCACATTTCAACAAGATTTGAGTTACCAAAGCAATTGAAAACCCCCATAAATGACACTATTTTATAAACTAGACCCCTTGAGGTATTCATTGAGGGGTATAGTGAGTATTTTGACCCCATAGATTTTAAAAGAATTTGTGTCAAACAAAAAATTCTCATATTTTTTACACAAAAAAGTCATTTTAAAGGCAGTTTTTTTACACAACGCATGAAAATGAAGAAAAACACCCCAAAATAGATTACCCCATTTCTCCTGTGTTCAAAAATGTACACTTTGTAGCCTTAATCCTATGTACGGGCACACGGTAGGGCCCAAAAAGATGGGAGCACCAACTGGATTTCAAGATAAAAATTTTGCTTGCAGATATTTTAGGCCCATTGCGCATTCAAACAAGATTTGAGATATCAAAACAATTGAAAACCCCCATAAATGACCCCATTTGATAAACTAGACCCCTTAAGGTATTCATTGAGGGGTATACTAAGTATTTTGACCCCATAGTCGTCTCACAGATTTTACTACCGTATTTTCCGGACTATAAGGCGCACATAAAAACCTACGATTTCCTCAGAAATCGTAAGTGCGCCTTATAGTCCAGTGCGCCTTATATATGGATGGAAGCGGCGGCAAAGTCTGCGTGCCGCTTCCATACATACATAAAAGGCACCGTAAGGGTGCATTCACACTACGGAACGCCGGCGTGTATCACAGCCGTACACGACGGCGTGACAGCAGGGCTGCCGGACACTTCCCATTCATTTCTATGGGAGCCGGCATGCGAGCGCTCCCCATAGAAATGAATGGACTGCTTTTTTCCATTCATTTCTATGGGGAGCGCTCGCATGCCGGCTCCCATAGAAATGAATGGGAAGTGTCCGGCAGCCCTGCTGTCACGCCGGCGTGATACACGCCGGCGTTCCGTAGTGTGAATGCACCCTTAAAAGTTATATTAAACTCCCCCCCCCCCCTAAAATAAAACCCTGAAACAGAACGTGAAACTTACCAACCGGTGCAGGGTGGGCGAGCGGGCAGTCAGGCCTCCTCTTCCTCCGATGTCCTGACCACTTCCTCCGGCGCTCGCTAACTGATAATGGCCTGGGCGCATGCGCAATATCATAATGCTTCTACTACGGCTACTGCACCCAGGCCATTATCAGTTCGCGAGCGCCGGAGGAGGAGGACGGAACATCGGAGGAAGAGGAGGCCTGAATGCCCGCCCGCCCTGCACCGTTCGGTAAGTTTCACATTCTGTTTCAGGGTTTTATGTTAAAACGGGGGGGTAGTTTAATGTAACTATTACGGTTGGGCTCTATCAGCATGATTTTGCTGATAGAGCCCCTTAACTCCTCGCCTGCCGAGCGCTTCCAATAGAAGTGGCTGCCACGCGGGGGGTTAAGCGGCCGCTGGCAAAGTCTGCGTGCCGCCGCTTTCAATAACATATAATGCACACCGGACTGCGCCTTATAGTCCGGTACGCCTTATATATGAACCGAGACGGACTATAAGGCGTTCATGGGCAATGCGCCTTATAGTCCAGTGCGCCTTATAGTCCGTAAAATACGGTAACCTTGCGATGTGTAGGTTAAAAATTACTAAAATGTTCCTTTATCCCCAAAGTTTTCACTTTCACAACTGGTTAAAAGAGAAAAAGCCCCCCACAGTTTGTTACACAATTTCTCCTGAACACGGCAATACCCCATATGTGGCTATAATCTGCTGTATGGGGACATGGTGGGGCTCAGAATGGAAAAAACGCTATTTAGGTTTTGGAGGGCAGATTTTGCTGGAATAGTTTTGTGGTGCCATGTCGCATTTTCTGAGCCCCTAAAGTATCAGTACAATGGAAACCCCTCAAAAGTGACCCCATTTTGAAAACTACACCCATCAAGGAATGTATCAAGGGGTATTATCACTTTGAGCCTAAAAATTCTTCCCAAAAATTAATGTACAAAATGAAAATTGAAATTTTAAAAGAAATATGCCATTTGGTGCCCATTACGTTGCACCCACTTTGTGTTGTCAGAGACCTGTACTCCTAAAACTATTAAGGGGCCATCCTGAGGGGCAAAAAATGATATATGTGGGTGTAAACTGCTGCTTGGGCACACAGCAGGGCTCAGAGGGGAAGGCGCCTTTTTGCGCTTTTTGGGTACAGAGTTAGAGGGACTTTCTGGGCGCCATGACGTTTTTGCAGAGCCCTGGAGGTGCCAGTAAACTGGAATTCACCAAGAAGTGACCCCATTTTGTAGGGGCAATTTTAGGGTCTCCGCAAATGTGACATGGTGTCCAAAAACGAAGAATCTAAATCTGCACTCCAAAAGCACATATCGCTCCTTCACATCTGTGCCCTGCTGTGTACCCAAATGGTGGTGTATGCCCACATATATGACACTGGTGTACCCCGGATAACGGACTTAATGCCATATGTGGGTAGAAATGGCTGTTGGGTACAGCCGGGCACAGAAGGGAAGGAGCGCGATTTTGGTTTTTGGACGTCATGCCACTTTTGCAAAGCCCCTGAATTGCCAATAAAGTGGAATCCGCAGCAATGTCACGCCATTTTGGACACGAGCCCACTGATGGCATTTATCAAGTGGCATAGCGAGCATTTTAACCCTTGAGGGTTGCATTTATTTAGTTTCCAGAAATGAACTCGTAGCTGATAATGAGAAGTTAAAAATGAAATTTTTCCAGAGATTCGCCATTTCAATGCCCGATATGTTGTGCCCAACTTATATCAGCAGAGACACTCCAAAAACTGGTAAGCGGGTATCCCGGGCACAACAGCTTTCAGAGCGTTCATCTCTGATACAAGGCGGGCACAATATATTACGCACTGAAATGCGGGGTTCCTGGAAAAATTGTCATTTTCACCAATTCACCTTCGTATTCATTTATGGATAATACGTTATAGCAACACTTGGGGGTTAAAAATACTCTCTGTACCCCTGGATAAATCCTTCAGGGGTGTAGTTTCCAAAATAAGGTCTCATATCAGGGGATTCCACTTTACTGGCGCTTCAGCTCTGCAAAAGTGTCATGGCATCCAAAAACCAAACTGTCTACGCTCCAAAAACCCAATAACCCTTCTTCCCTTCTGTGTCCGGCTGTGCCCCTATATCAGTTTATACCCACAAATGGCATTACATACGTTATCCGGGGTACACCAGTGTCATACATGTGTCATACATGTGGCATAAACTGCAGTTTGGGCACACAGCAGGGCGCAGAAGGGAAGGAGCGCGATGCGGCTTTTGGAGTACAGTGTCAGATGTTTGGTATCTGGACGCGATGTCATGTTTGTAGAGCCTGTAAGGTACCAGAAAAGTGCATTTCCCAAAGGAGTGACCTAATTTTGAAAACTGCACCCCTCAAAGAATTTATCAGGGGGCGTAGTGAGTATTAGTATGCCAGACGTGACTGCACAGCGGATGACGAAGAGGGAATATACAGTATAAGCTGTGTGGAGAACATTGCAGACACCAAATTGCCTACTATGTCCCAGTAGCTCCTATGATTGGGGGAGTCACTTTGGGGGTCACTTCTGGTGTCTGTTCCCTCATAAGCTGTAAACATGGGGAGTCCCCTGATATCCGCTCGCACAGCTTAATCCGTCTGGTGGCACACCACCAATGCATGAGGACGGACCTCACATTCCCCCTGAGGGTACACTGCTACTTCTACAGCTACTAGAAGGAAGGGAGACAGCTTATCTCCAACCACTACAGCATTTAATATTTGCCCTACGGATTCAGCATTACAGCCCCCACTTTAGGTATCACCTAAAACGGCATTTTACTGCGCTGCAATACTCTCTACCTCAACCCACAGAGGGTCCTTTGAAACACCTTATTGTTTCTACTCACCTTCTACTCCTCCATCAGTTTGAATTGAGTCTGATGAAGGCCAAATAGGCCGAAAACGTTTATAGTTTTTCACCAAGCATTATCGAATCCTTTGAAAAATAAATAAGCATTCAAACTAAAGAATCTTTGTTTCGTGGTGAGGTCTTCTTGATTAGTATAAGTAACATGTCACCTTTATTCTGTGGGTCGGTACGGTTACGGCGATACCTCATTTATAGTATTTTTTATGCAATACTAATTCTGTAGAATAAAAACACATTTGGGGTCATAAATCAATGTTTTTTGCATCGCCATCTTCTGAGAGGCGTAAAATTTTTATTTTTTGGTTGACAGTGTTGGTTGGGGGCTTATTTTTTGCGGGACAACCTGAGCTTTTTATTGGTACTGTTGTGAGGTGCATATGACTTTTTGATCACTTTTTATAGCATATTTTGTAAGGTAAGATGCGAAAAATCACTACTTTCGGCGGGTTTTTTCCCTTTTTTTTTCCCCGACGTGCACCGTGTACGTTAAATATTGTTTCAGTTTTATTGTACAGATTGTTACGGACGCGGCGATACCAAATATGCATTGTTTTTATTAATTTTTAGGTTTTTTTTTATATAATTCATTTTCTATACAAAAAGGGAATTTTTGGGGCTTTATAACTTTATTCATTTTTATTATAAACTTTATTTATTTTTTCACTTTTTTTCTCTTACTTTTTCATGTGTCCCTTTAGGACACTTGGATTAGTGATGCTTTGATAAAAGCATCACTAATTCTGTATTAGACGCTGCAGGACACAGCTGTCAGTGTCTTGCAGCGTCTGGAGGAAGTCAGTTGCAGGGGCTGCCTGCGGCTGACTTCCTCTTACCCCAGGCAGGATCAACCAGGTATCGGGGGTCTTTAGCAGTCTGGGGTCACTGGCCAGACCCCAGACTGCATGTTGGAGACACTGGCACCCCCCGATCTCGCCACGGGGGGTGCCGATCAGACCGGCAACACAGCAGAACCGCTTCAGTTCCGTGATCATGTTTGTAGGGGGTAATGGGGGGGTAATGGAGCAGGGTCTTAGCTGTCAGGTACAGCTAAGATCTGCTCCATTTACGTCGGCACTGACAGGGAATCCTTCCCTGACTGCCCGACGTAATTTTACTATAGGGCATTCAGGAAGGACCTGTCAGTGCCGACGTAATTTTACTATGGGCCGGTCGTTAAGGGGTTAAAGGGGCTCTATCAGCAAAATCATGCTGATAGAGCCCCACATATGCGTGAATAGCCTTTAGAAAGGCTATTCAGGCACCGTATATGTTATATTAAACTACCCCCCCCAGTTTTAAAATAATACCCTAAAAAAGAATGTTATCTACTTACGCATCGTGCATGCTGGGCGGGCATTCAGGGTGCGCCGTCTTCTTCCTCCGGTCCCGTCCTCCTCCGGCGCTCACGAACTGACACTGATAAAAAAAAAATGGCCTGGGCGCCTGCGCAGTGGCCGTAGTAGAAGCCGCATGCTACTGCGCAAGCGCCCAGGCCATTTTTTTATATCAGTGTCCACTCGCGAGCGCCGGAGGAGGACGGGACTGAAGGACATCGGAATATTATTACACGTTTCAGGGTATTTGAAGTCATATAAGTGGCTTCACCCCTTCATCAGATCTTTTCCTCATGAGCTGAATAGCATGCAGACTGGTTTGCACGTATATAGCAAGAAGTAACTGCAGTGGATTCCTGCTATTTTTTGGGCAGGGAAACCCCTGAGAAAAGCTGGTTGGAACGTATATAGCAATAAGTAACTGCTGTGGATTCCTGCTATTTTTTGGGGGGACACCCCTGAGAAAAGCTGGTTTGTACGTATATAGCAAGAAGTAACTGCTGTGGATTCCTGCTATTTTGTGGGGGGACACCCCTAACAAAAGCTTGTTTGCACGTATATAGCAACAAGTAACTGTTCTGTATCCCTGTTTTCCACCGTCCGTGGAAAGCTGGACTCCTCTTCCTGCAGTATATAGCTCTGAGAAGAACTGTTGTTGTTCTTCGGTTTTTCCCTGCCTATCTAAAGCTAATGCCTATCTAGCCCTCAGCAGATATGTTTCTCTCCCTATCTCTGACCGCAAATCTGGCGAATATGGCGGCGGCTGTTCTTATAAATGGGAGGTCACGTTTTCAGCAGCCAATGGGTTTTTTCAATTTTTTTTCAATCCCTCCATTGTCGTAGTTCCTGTCCCACCTCCCCTGTACAGTTATTGGTGCAAAAAATGCGCCAGGGAAGGTGGGAGGGGATACAAATTTTTACTGCGTATGCCGGGTGGTATTCGATTGGGAACCAATACCTTGAACGGCTGGATATTCGATCAAATACCTATTTGATCAAACGGTGTTCGCTCATCTCTGTTTATAGGTAATTTGCGAATACTGGTCTACAGAGGTTAAGAAAAATTCATAAATAGTATATAAAACTTTAATCGGTATAATCTTTGTGACAGTGAAATGGAAGAATAGGTGACGCATACCTATCAGCTATGTTCCCTTTTTATATAATGTACTGGGATACAGGCAGCAGAAACACATAATTATTGTAGAATAATGTCACTTCTGTTCAGTGTGAGGGACATGTTCAACACGGCTTTTATTCGCCATAAGCGTTAAGATTTGTAAGGGTAAAGCTATAACAACTTATGACTCACAGCAATATCCTTTGGTTTTGGCCATCGTGTTTTTCAATAATTCCTTCTATGCATTTGAAAAATAAAATCCTAATAATATCAATCTTTCACAAAATACTTGCAGTCTCCAACAAGGAATTCAAAGCCGACAATCTTTAGAGGCCACTACCCAATGACAGAGGGTCAGTGATTATTGACCAATGACTACACAGCTTGATGGCATGGTTTGTAAATTGTAATACCACTCAATGCAGAAAAGCGTTTCATTTGCTCATAATTACACCCCTTGACTTGTCTTATTGCAGCAATAACTTGCTGAGAAACAGATGAAGACTTTATTGGAAAATAATAAAACAAGATGGTCGAAACAAGCCATTTATTCCAGCTTCTTGGTCAAGTCAGTCCTTAAATCAGAAAACAAAACTGCAGCTCAATATAGGCACTTAATGTCTCAGAAAACGCTCTTTAAATTTCCCTTGTACCCTTTCATTATCCCAGGATACTTTATTATTTATATGGCAAAATATTAATTTATCAATCGTACAAAAATGGCTTAGTGATTGTTTATCTGTAATTGCTAAACAAAAATTCTAGAATCTGTTCTAGTTAATTCTTGTAAAACTAGTATTAAAAAATAAATGTCAACTAATTCTAGTAAAAACTGGAAGATTATCAAGTTCAACTTGTGTTACATGGGTTGTCCATTTTAGAAAAACATTTTCAGAAATTCTAGGTTGATAGTAGGGTTGAGTCGATCTTGAGATTTCAGGATTGATTTTAAAATCCGATTTCTGATCATTTTCCAGCCGGTCCCAATCGCGATCGTGAAATTTGCTCGATTGCCAATCGGGATCTGATCTTTCCCGATCCCGATCACTCAACCCTATTTATGATATGTACATGGATAGGGTTGAGCAGATCTTGAGATAACCTCTGACCTTGATCCCACCGGAAAAGATCAGGATTTGAATTCCAATCGCGATCGTGAAATTTACTCAATCGCCGATTGGAATCCAATCTTTTCCGATCCCGATTGCTCAACCCTAGTTAATAAGCTAAGATCCTCTCAGAATCCTGATCCCTTGGATAGTGAGGATAGCAGTCTCTCACTTACTCCTGTATTATTGGTGATACTGAAGAGAAATTAAAGACTTACGGATAGGTTCCCCTGAAAGCTTACGGCTGACTGCTAATGTCTTTGTACACTGTATTGTCAAAGGACTCTTCTAATAAGATAAAAATGTCCATAGTAGAGATGAACCCCTTAAGCTAGACAGAGGCTTCAACAAAATCCTTGTAAAGTTATTGTGAACTTTCCTCATGTAATAAAAAACCCAAAAAAGAAAAACATAGCTGACCCTAAGCAATGTGATCATAATAAATCCGAGTCCCCAATAAGTGTAAGATGTCAAACATTGATATACAGAGAGCAGTGGTGATATCCATACAAACCCTTCATTACAGTTTATAGCAGGAAAATGCCATAAAGACACTACCCCTACATTCTATTAGACTGCGTGTAAGGGACTAGGATAATAAACCTCCTGGTTTACCATTGTTGCTGAATAGTAAGAAAGGTGCTCAATGCTGAGTTTTACAAATGGAAGGAGTCTATCTATAGATTGGGAGCAAATGCACGACACCGTTTAGACCCAAGGGTATCACAGCAATAATCCTATATCTCAAGGGAAATCCAACCAAATGTATATTTGGATATGCATCTATGCATCAGCTAACGTAAAGGTGACCCATCAAGCAGTCTACTCTGCAGGTAGCATGTTATAGAGCAGGAGGAGCTATTCAGACGACTATACAGTTGTATGACTGCATACCGAGATAGCTGTCACTCACTGTTAGACCCGCCCACTGGAATCAAATATTTCTTCTAAAAATAGAAAGAATTAATGATAAGTTATACTGAATCTTTTCCCACAAAACTATATATCAATCTGCTCTGTTCCTCTTGCTTCATAATGTCACCACCTGAAGACTACACAGCAATTTCATGGCTTTTTAAGCATGTCACAGGTTTTTCTGCAAGAATTCAAGGGGTTCAGGAACATCATAAAACAGCTGATTAGGAACTACGTAATATATAGTATTTTTGCGTCTGGACTTGTACCTTGGATTTCCTTCATGTGGGGCCCTAGCTGAGACTGAGAACTAACTTGCTGGCGTGCCCTGGCCCCTAACGCATAGCAAACATGACCTAGCAGCCCCCTCTTGTTACACCCACTTCTTTAGAAGGAGGGTACAAAGTGGGGGGATTTTGTGCCAGCACCATGATTGTTCCACACTGACTTATATAGTAATACTAGCTGGTACCCGCGACTTCGTCTGCGGTGATTGTAGAAGTGGGTATATACAGGCGCGGGTAAGGTTTTCGTACTGTGTATAAGGTATGGGATATGAAATGTAACTTTGTATCTTGTTTTTCTGTAATTCAGAGAATACGTGAGACTTTTGTGTAGAAGTTACTTTGTATTTGAGCTGCTATTACCCGCGACTTCGTCTGCGGTGATTGTAGTAGTGGGTATATACAGGTGCGGGTAGGGTTTTCGTACTGTGTATAAGGGATGGGATATGAAATGTAAGTTTGTATCTTGTTTTTGCTGTAATTCAGAGAATACGTGAAACTTTTGTGTTGAAGGTAATTTGTATTTGAGCTGCTATATATACGGTGTTGTGAGAAACTTTACATAGTGTCTTTGGGACAGTAGTATTTGAAGTTAACCCTTTCCCGCCGATGGCATTTTTTGATTTTCGTTTTTGACTCCCCTCCTTCTAAACCCCATAACTTTTTTATTTCTGCGCTCCCAGAGCCATATGAGGTCTTTTTCTTCATGATGCCACCATTATTTATTCTATATAATGTACTGGGAATCAGGGAAAAAAATTCTGAATGGGGTGGATTTGAAGAAAAAATTCATTTCTGCGACTTTCTTATGGGCTTTGGTTTTACAGCGTTCACTGTGCAACCAAAATGACATGTCCCCTGTATTCTGTGTTTCGTTACGATGCTGGGAATACCAAATTTATATGGTTTTAGTTACATTTTGACCCCTTAAAAAAAATCCAAAACTGTGTTAAAAAATTTTTTTTTGAAAAGTCACCATATTCCGACAGCCGTAACTTTTTTATACATCCGTGTACGGGGATGTATAGGGCGTCTTTTTTTGCGGGACTGGGTGTACTTTGTAGTTCTACCATTTTCGGGAAATGTTATTGCTTTGATCACTTTTTATTCAATTTTTTATCGGAATCAAAACAGTGAAAAAATGGCGGCTTGGCACTTTTGACCATTTTTCCTGCTACAGCGTTTACCGAACAGGAAAAATATTTGTATAGCTTTGTAGAGCGGGCGATTTCGGACGTAGGGATACCTAACGTGTATGTGTTTCACAGTGTTTAACTACTTTTATATGTGTTCTAGGGAAAGGGGGGTGATTTGAATTTTTAATCCTTTTTACTTATTTTTTTTTTAATTTTTTTACTTTTTGTAAACTTTTTTTTTGCATTTATTAGACTGCCTAGGGGTATTGACATGGGTGGGCGGTGTCGCGGATTGTCAGAGCGGTGGGGGTCGGCAAACAAAAAATAAAGAATATATTAAAAAGAAAAAAAAGTAGCAAAGTTGTGAAGGCTCCAATACAAGCTGGTAAACTAAAGCAACCCAAAAATGGAGAATCCATTTATAAAGGATGAAAATTCAAGCCGTGGAAGGGATTGATTTCACAGAAAATCCTTGCTTGTGGCTCAGTATGGAGTAATGTAGTAATGCTTTTATGTGGCCATGGCTGACATATCCCTGTTTGATGCAGAGCTGGACTCTGGCACAAATAACATCACTATGATAGTAGAGACCTGGGAATATGGATATTGATTCTGGCGGTAATAAATGCAAGAAGTCCTGCCTTAAAGTAGCAACTAATGAATTATGCACAGACGAGAATTGTACTGCAGTGGAATAAGCATGATGTCAAGGCTCGCTGAAGTATGGGGGTGGGGAGTTTAAGTCTATGTCTCCCATAGTCAAGTCATTAGCCCTCTAATCTGTATCATAATAAGAGGAAATCAGGTTAGTGGTCTGTTTCAAGTTTGATGATGGGCTGTGCAAATCTGTCAGCTATAAGAAGTCATTTTAAGGGTTACATCTGCAGGCAGGGATGCTATTACCCTGCTGATTCCCTTATTAATGTAGTTTAATGTAATATAGACATATTCAGACTGAAGAAGAGGATTCTGTGAGGGCTTGCCTGTAGTGTTGAGAGTTCGGCCCATGTAAATGAGTCCAGAGCTTAACCACAATTACAGCCAAGAATGATCTTATTAGCTACTATGACCATATATGAAGGCAAATTTACACAATGCAACGGTGTGGAGAAATTAAATACAAATTAAAGATGAGAAACATATTAAATCACAAGGCTACAAACTGGATGAAGCCAGGATAGGGGTCAGGAAAAGTAGAAGATGGCTGCCATATAATTTTAGTATTTTCAGTGGAGTGATATGTGCACAAGAGCTGAGAAGGGGTGTTTAATATCATGTGTAGACACCTAAGTACTCTGTGCTTTGCCTTAATTGGTATTCCTCATTACTCTCTAGGAAACGGGTCTAGTTACATTTCTATACAGCACTATGATATTTTGTGGCAATGTTGTGTAATATGTGTTTCGCTGTGTTTCTCCCATAGGTGAAAACTAAACTCCTGTTTGTGAGTATATTCTGTGGCAACATCCCCATATAGCACAAAGGAATGCACGCTTTAGTCCTGAGCATTGCTAATCTATATGCGTCATTTCAGAGTCCGGTTACTGGCAGTGCCACAATTACTCCAGACCATGTTATGACGTAGAAATGACTGGACATTTGCATATCTTGAGTTAAGAGTTGCTGCTACTTGGTTATTATCACTGTATTATTAAAGGGGTTGTCCAGGATAATAATACTGATAAACTGATAATTAACGCCTAAACTAAACTCCCTCCCCCACCTATCTTCTAATTTACTTCAATTTAAATAAAATCTATAATTACCTATATCCCTGGAGTGGTCATGTGACCACTCCCGGGACACTTTCTGATCATTCAGTGATGTTTCATTTCACCGCTTCCAAAATGGAATACCACCATCACTCTTCCACCTCCCCTATCCCCATCAATACTTACCAAGCCTTCCTGTGTCCGGGGAACGACTCCTCCCCTCTTCCTGTCTGTGGACTAGTGGACAGAATAGATTAGTCAGGGAGATGGGGGAGGAGCTAGTAATGGGTGGGATCGATAGACTTTGTGTGCTAGGGATGGTGGGTGGGGCTAGTAAAGGGCGAGATTGTTAGTCACTGAGAGAGGGAGAAGCTAGGCTTAGTGAGACAGTGAGGGTGGGTGGGGCTAGGCTTAGTGAGAAGGAGGGTTTTGTAACAGAGTGAAAGAGGAGGGGGGGCTGAGTGAGAGGGAGTTAGTGCAGCAGCTACATAGGAAGCTGCACAGAAGGAAGCTAACACCAAATAAACAAAGGGAGAGGATGTGTCAGCTGCCAGAGATACCCATAATTCACTCCAAATACTGCTAAAGGTATATGGGTGTACTTATTAACCCATCACTAGCACTAACAGATCTTTCTAAAAAAAAGAAAGATTTCCTGCCCAGAAAACCCCTTTCAGGGTCCATTCACACGGAATCATTTTGGCAAAATACACATGTAAAGAATACACGTGTAAAAATAAGGGCCCGTGCACGCGAAGTTAACGCGCGCACATTTTAGAATAATACATGTGTATAGAATACATGTGTAAAAATAACATTCACATTGACTTCAATGAAATGTTTTACACATGTAAAAAAAATGTCATTGAAGTCAATGGGAGTCTTATTTTTACACGTGTATTTTTTACCCGTGTATTTTGCCAAAATGAGCACGCGTTTACTCCGTGTGAATGGACCCTAAGTCATGCTCCAGCAAAAGAGATTAAACTGCAACAAGTTGAAGCTATGTACTAAGTCTACTCAGTTCACAACTACACAGTTAACCCGAAAAAAGCAGGACGAAATGGGCTGGCCACAGATTCCTCAGTTGATCCAATATGTAAAGGTAAGAACACATGTTCAGGTCTTCTTGATGCAGTTTTTAAAGTCAAAACCAGATTGAAAAAAAAAAAGAAAAAGAAGAGAGGTACTGTCTGTCCTTTATTGGTTTTTTGCATTTTATGATTCACACCTGTTTTTCCAGTTAAAAAAAACTTTATCAGCAAAACCTAAATGTATGTTCTCACCCTTACAAAGTCCATTGGGGGTTAGCCCTGCCCCTTATCTTAAAGATAAGTCAGACATAAGTAAGCAGATGCAGAAGGGTAATACCACAATAGCCATAGAGATGGCCATATAACATGAAGAATACAATAATACAAGCTGGAGAGTCCAGGAGAAAGTCATTCAATAGAATATGTAGTTATGTTATTGCTAAAGTCATAATCTTTTAAAATATTATTTTATTTTACCAAAACAATGAAAAAATTTAATATTCCAGTTCCTGAAAAAACATTGCATGCAGTCTCTAGTGGGAAACTATAACATGAAAACAAGTAATATGGACATAATAAGATAATGATGAGTAAATATGATAATCCTCTTATTGTCTCCTCTGGGGACATAGTATTATTTAGTGTTAATTAAATTATCATGAATTTATGCAGTTTGTGTTCAGTCCTATTTTCATTAGTATGGGTACAGATCCTTTATAGATACACTACATTTCAACGCAAGTTTAAAGTGAATCTATCACCTATATGAGTCTTTTATAAGCCCTAGGATTCAAAACTGAGCAGAAGTTAAACCCATGACCCACCAACAGAACTCAAGTACATTGGTGTAGAACCTCTGAATACAGCATTCATATTTCATAATTCTATAGAGCCCACTATACCTCGATCTTCCAGTCCCCCTGTCCCCTTACTTTTATTTACCAGTACGGCTCATGCATTGCGAGATTACGAGAACCGTCCAGTGACCTTGACAGACGGGAGCCTCGTGAAGGCTTTCAGACCTGTCTTTGTAATGTCACTAGTGAAGCCTGTCTCTAATGATCGCAGGTTTGAACCCCCTAGGACAGCTGATAAAACGTAAAAAAAAATAAATATATATTTTAAGAACTCAAAAAATCTAAAAATTCTAATTTCTAGATCTCAAATAAAATGAATAAACAAAACCAGACATAAATAGATTAGGTATCCCTGCAAAATTGACTTTTTTTGCAGTTTCAAAACATCACACATACATCAAAATGGTATAAATAAAATGTACATCTGGCCCCACAAGGAATATACCTGAAAATTTTGGTTTTAAGAGGGAATTTTAAATCAAGGAAAGAGTGACGAATTTAGGAGTATAAACTTATGACTCTGCTTCAAACACTGGAGAAGGGGTTAAATCTGTCACATGGGTTTATGGCATCTTACAGAAATCACTGACCTGAGACCCTGAGAACTGATAAGAACCTGGAATTGTTTACATTGTTTCTACCAATAACTAATAACCCTCTATCCCCCCTTCCTCCTAGAATTCTATCCCTATGTGTTCTTTTGTACATAAATATGCATCCTTCAGAAATGGTTTTTAAATTTACTTGAGAAAGGAGCCTAGAGTTCCGAAACATTGTAATCTGTCATCATTATTAGTTAGCCATTAAAAAGGTATCAACTACTGAAGATGATCAAGGTTTTTTTTTTTTTTTTTTGTTTTCTTAATGAACACTGTAAAGGTTATTCTCTAAATCTACCCTATTGTGAATTTTTTTTCCACCTTCCCAATACATGGGAATTAGATAAAAAGGTGTTTTTCTAATGATAGACTCCCTTTAAATGCAAGAAGTCCAGTCTTAAAGAAGCAACTAATGAATTATTCCGACAAGAATGAAAAATTGACCCCCAAAATCTGACCCCATTTTAGAAAATATACCCCTCAATTAACTTAAAGGATATAGTGAGCATTTTAGTGAGGTAGCCATATGAGGGTTTGTTTTGGGAAGACAAAATTACTGGCACCCTCAACTTAATATTTGGTTGGAAAAATGGAAACTTTGCAAAAACAAGGGATTTTGTAATGTAACACTATGTACAAAACTCCACTGGCACTTGGAAATTTCATAACTAAAACTAGACTCATTTACTGATCCCGGATACAAAACAGCGTATAGTCAGTCCCTGGTGCTACTAAAAAACTCTCCAGGGGTGAGTGTCAACTGGAATTATGGTAAAGTTCAGAACTGTACAGTCACCCCTTCTTCTCCCCGAAAATCATTAGCATATTACCATACTAGCCACATGGCTAAGATTTGAACAAATCTGTTCTACAGAATTTTGGCCACTATGTGCGTGTTTACCCTTAGGCTGGGTTCACACGATGTATTTTGGCTCGTAATGTGGCACGTACACGGCGTGGGAGCTTTTGCGGGCCGTATACGCTCCCATTGATTTCAATGGGAGCTGGGACCGTATACGCGGCGCTATTTTGCGGCCGCCGCAAAATCACGGCCGCAAAATAGCGCTGCGTATACGGTCCCGGCTCCCATTGAAATCAATGGGAACGTATACGGCCCGCAAAAGCTCCCGCGCCGTCTACGTGCCACATTACGAGCCAAAATACATTGTGTGAACCCAGCCTTAGAGGAAATACACTGGAGGAGATTTACAAACACTGACATTTTATAGGATACGTTTTAACACACTGTAAATCTTTTGTTGATCTGTGTGCTAAAGATAATCATATCTACTCCAGCAATATACACAATATGATTTTTCATAGTGGCCCTCCATGAAGTATAATATCCCATAGTGGCTCCCATGCAGCACAATGTTCCACAGGGGTTCCTTCACACAGTATAATGTCTTATAGTGGCCGCTCCACACAGTGTGATATCACACAGTAGCCCCTCAAAACACCATAATGTCCCACAGTTCCTATCCACACAGTATAATGTGCCATAGTGGTACATACATAGGGATAACCAAACAGGTTCTTGTTACGAATTTACCAAAAAATTCAGGCTCCGTCAAACATGTAATTTTTGGGGTTCAGCACCCATGAATTACTATTATATTCTTGGGTCTCATCAAACCCCAGAGGCCCATGGGAAGTGACATTGGGAACCACTGAGGTCTATGGTTGGGCCTCGGTGGTCATGCTAGCATAATGAAATAGTCTCCTACACTTTAAATCTTCTAGATCAGAGGGTTTTAAACTGTGGTAAGCATTCAATAGCCCGTGAGGGTATGCAGCAAAAATCCAGCTTAGGCCTACCTGTCAAGGTATGGTTGCAGGACAGGGATTCACTGACACTTAAAATCCACAACTATGAAACCGAGCTCTACTTCCTCTTATCAGGAAGTGACATTACATCAGTTTATTACATGGCCATGCTACAGTTCAGTCTCATTTATTTGAATGGGACTGTGCTGAAGTATGGCCATTTTACCAATGGATGTGAGGTCACGCCATGAAAAGAGGAAGCGGAACACAGTTTCAAAGTCCTAGATAATCCCTTAAATGCCGTGACGTAAATGTTTGGGTGCATCAGAAACAACTTTCTGTGAAAAGTTTTTGCAGTTTTTCATGCAGCGTTTTTTTTGCTGCTGTCCGCTATGTGAAGTCTTAGCCTAACGATAAGGGTCCAAGTTTCAGAAACACAGCAATGTGGCTGCTGCAAAAACACATCTAAAAAAGCATTGCATTTTACAGTTCTAGCAAAATAAACAAGATTTTGTTTACTATTAGCCACACATTGCACAAAAAAAAAGCTACGTTTAAAAAAAAAAAAAAATGCGTGCTAAAAAATGCAGGGTAAAACGTAGCGAAAAATCTGTGAAAACACTGTGGAAAAAAATTGCAATACACTTGCAATACATTTTTTTTTCACAGTACTTTTTAGGCTAGGTTCGCACTTGGGCAGGGCTCTATGTTGTTTGGTTCAGTCAGGGGACCTGAACGATGGAGAGCTGGTCCGCTAAATCAGTGATTATGCGTGATCCTCATAGACCATAATAAGTTCTGCCGCTTGTCCGTTTCCACCATATTTATACTGAAACCGTATAGGTATGTAGGCTCCTTAATGCCCCCACCCTCAGTATAATGCTCCTTAGCGCCTCCACCCACTGTATATTGCTCCTCAGTGCTCCCACCCACTGTATATTGCTCCTTAGTGCTCCTACCCACTGTATATTGCTCCTTAGTTTCTCCACCCACAGTATAATGCTCCTCAGTGCTCCCACCCACTGTATATTGCTCCTTAGTTTCTCCACCCACAGTATAATGCTCCTCAGTGCTCCCACCCACTGTATATTGCTCCTTAGTTTCTCCACCCACAGTATAATGCTCCTTAGTTTCCTCAGCCACTGTATATTGCTCCTTAGTTTCTCCACCCACAGTATAATGTTCCTTAGTTTCCCCAACCACTGTATATTGCTCCTTAATGCCCCCACCCTCAGTATAATGCTCCTTAGTGCCTCCACCCACTGTATATTGCTCCTCAGTGCTCCCACCCACTGTATATTGCTCCTTAGTGCTCCCACCCACTGTATATTGCTCCTTAGTTTCCCCAGCCACTGTATATTGCTCCTTAGTGCTCCCACCCACTGTATATTGCTCCTTAGTTTCTCCACCCACAGTATAATGCTCCTCAGTGCTCCCACCCACTGTATATTGCTCCTTAGTTTCTCCACCCACAGTATAATGCTCCTTAGTTTCCCCAGCCACTGTATATTGCTCCTTAGTTTCTCCACCCACAGTATAATGTTCCTTAGTTTCCCCAACCACTGTATATTGCTCCTTAATGCCCCCACCCTCAGTATAATGCTCCTTAGTGCCTCCACCCACTGTATATTGCTCCTCAGTGCTCCCACCCACTGTATATTGCTCCTTAGTGCTCCCACCCACTGTATATTGCTCCTTAGTTTCTCCACCCACAGTATAATGCTCCTTAGTTTCCCCAGCCACTGTATATTGCTCCTTAGTGCTCCCACCCACTGTATATTGCTCCTTAGTTTCTCCACCCACAGTATAATGCTCCTTAGTTTCCCCAGCCACTGTATATTGCTCCTTAGGGCTCCCACCAACTGTATATTGCTCCTTAGTTTCTCCACCCACAGTATAATGCTCCTTAGTGTCCCCAGCCACTGTATATTGCTCCTTAGTGCTCCCACCCTCAGTATAATGCTCCTTCGTGACCCGACCTACAGTATAATGCTCCTTAGTGCCCCCGACACAGTATAATACCACATTAAGATATATTTTTCCTAATTTTTCTTGTGTGCTTTATAGCTAGGTGTGTATTTTTGCCTGAAAAATACCATAACTGCTGGACATGTTCTGCTGCTGATCAGCTCGGACCTTTACTTGTTGGTGGACCCCTCTCAAAGTAGTTGAATACCCCTGTCCTAAAGGAATAAACTTCATATAGAAGGCAATGTTTTAGCCAAGAGACTTGCGAGCCCTGCTATGCCACCTACATCCATACTCAGACTTCCTTGCGCATTAGATACTGTAATTATCTTCATGTCTATATTTGTTGGTCTTCTTGGTATTCAGTATGAACGCTGACAATGAATCATACGACAGAATTGGATAGAGACAGTTCTCTCAGGATCTTAAAATGATAGAATAATGAGGTGAAGAACAAGGAGTGATATACTGGAGAGCAGAACTGATCCCATTATTCAACACAAACCATTATTTAGAAGGTAATAGGCGGATTCAAGGACAAAACATATTGCTTAAAACACATACAGAAAAAATTACCCGTCTACATCCCTTCAATATAGTAAGCGTAATCCACTCATATCATCTAGAAATATCATAATACGGCCAGCCATGAGACTATGTACACAACCGCAGGGTGACCATGTGGTTGTAGCTCAAACTGTGCATATGTGATTGAATAGTTCACAGTTAATAAATACTGGCTGAGCCTCTTCTTGTCATATAGCGCTGTATTCTAGATATCTTATATAATACATCACTGCTCACACAGGTGGCTTATTGGATTTTATACCAGTTTTATAGATTAGAAAAAACTGGGCAACTGCGTAACATAAAAAAGGAATATAGGCTTGCACGCCTGGTGGTGGTGAAGAGTTAAGGCTTGTGGGGGAAGTGTTCTTGATGAACATGTCAATGTATACATTGTAATATGTCTTCTTTATATACCTTATTTGTTGGTACTCCTGTCAAGTCTCAGGTTATGAATTAATACTTTTATACTTTTATATTGCATGTTTGTATATTTAGAAATACTAATTGTTTCCCTTACTACTAAGTGCCTAAAGTATTGAACAAAGGAGTTTGGAATCTAAGATGGAGTTTATGTCCTGTCTTAATACCTTGTGGTGGAAGTCTTCAGATTACAGCGAGAGGGGGGTTGTCTGGGTGGACAAAGGAAGGCTGGACATCAAAGGACTGAAACCAATAGAAGCTGGACAACTCAGGATTCTGGACAAGCTTTGTTGAACTATGCATTAAACCCCTCCTTCCCTTTTGTAAAAGTGTGTGTACTTGCAATAAAGGGTCAGTAGCTTTGCTGTGTTGAGCTGGGCACCGAAGCATCTGACTAGCTGATGAAACAGACTTGGTCTCTGTGTCATTATTTAGCAAAATTGCGCGACAATAAGCTTCTTAAACTAGGACTGACTGATTGATCCAGGATACAGTCTATTACGATTCCGACACTACAAGGGTATGGAACAAAATAATAAGGTAGTAAGACAAGCAGAATGGATAAAGTAAAGAAGAGGGAGGAAGGAACAATGAAGTGCATTGTTAGGCTGAGGCCCCACATTGCAGAAACGCAGCTTTTTTTGCTGCAGATTTTGTTGCTTTTTTTTTTTTAGGCAAAGCCAAGAATGGCTACAAAACGAATGGGAAGTATATAAGAAGTTCTTATACTTCAACCTTCGGCTCAATCCACTCCTGGCTTTGGCTCAAAAAAACCGCAACAAAATCTGCAACAAAAAAAGCTGCGTTTCGGCAACATGGGGCCTCAGCCTCAAGTAGCTTTTTGAGGTCTATGCTATTAAAGGGCCTTTCACACTAAAATGAGGGCTGAATATGCCATTACTTATAGTGAACCTGTTAGGAAATTCTTGCCCAACGTTCCCTTTGAGTTATGCTGACAGGCTCCCTCATTCCTTCCTGCTTTAGTCTGAGACATTAAAGCATTTCATAGAACATCCCATGGTCATCTAGTCTGCCCTATATTATACTCCTCTATATTGAGAGTTCAACACCAAGAAGGACAAGCTGCAGGGTCATGCAAATCGAAGTTTTGCTAAGATAAGCAAAATATCAAATTTAATTGTGATATCCAGTGAGTGAACAATAGAAGCTGGAATGGGGGTCTATCCTCTTCAGTGATGAATCCCGCTTGTTTCTCAAACACAATAATACCATGCCAGAGGTTGTTCTGCAGACCACGTGGGCAACACCATGAAGAGGCCTTCATAAGGGAGATGTCACATGGGTCCTACTTCCAGCGTTACGATGTGGAGAGGCATAAGGTATAGTAGCTGAACACCTCTAGTATTCAAGTATTCAATGGTGGAACGGCCATTCTTTATGGCATAACATTCCTCAGCCAACCATTAATAACTTCATTGATAGCATGGCAAGGCGAGTAAGTTGTGTATTTCTGTGCGCAGTACTCATACTCAATACTGAATTTTTTTTTTTTCATTTTTTTGTATTATTTTTATATCATGTTGTGATGAATGGCCCAGAGATATGGTTTTTTTTCACTGCCTTCTCAGATATATTTCCCTTTTGCCCTGTTAATTTACTCAACCTTATTAGCAAGATGCCAGAGATAGTGTCCAATTGTCCAAGCCTAATTCCTCCCTGGAGGTAGCTTGGCTCATCCCTTTGTTTCAACCTGGGCACAGCATTGTCATGATTGTGCTAACTTTGTTATTCTTAGCAGGGGGTGTCTGGGTTCAGTGGACTGAGAGCCTTGCTATCATCTTTTGGCAGACAAGCTGACTCCACAGGAGACTTTCAAAGAGTTATGACCGTATATAGTCATACTGGTACAAGGTGAGGGGGAGAGCTGCCCACCTTGCTGACTTCATCGTGACAAGTCCCCGGGTTCTTGTTGTTCTTCCTGAACTGCTGCGATGTGTCACGAAGTGCTGTGATGCTGTGGAAGCTATACCCTTGGACTAAGGTCTCTATTGCCTATGGAGATACCATGCACCTGGGACTTTTCTGGTAATGGGGCATCAAACCCTTACCACCTAAGGATTACTTATGGACTCTAAAGGACTGTGCCCTGGATTTCATGATGTGAACTCCCAGGACCCAACTGGGCATTATAATTCTGTTTCTTATCTTTTATTCTTTTTATCTTACTGCACTGTAACATACCTTTCTGTAACCAATTAAGCTTGCATCCGCTAGTATATATCTCTATGTATGTTGGTCGTCTAGTATCGACCCTCTTTGGTTAATAAACATAAAACTTTAGAAAGCTCATTTCATATTATCCTATAAGACCCGGTCCCGCTCTCAGGGTGAGAGCGGACGGTATAGCTAAGAAGGTGATCGCAGTTTTGCCCGTTGCAAGGCCAGGTAGGCCAGAGGCTGGGTCAAAGGGGCTTTGGCGAGGCGAGATCCTTCACACATGTGTATGTATATATATTCTGTAATTGCCATAATTCCAAGACATTTACTTCTTGGTGTTGCAATGTTGTAGCATGTATTTCCTATTTAGATGTGTTTATTCTAGGCATGTTTAACTTCACTTAGGGGGTGTTCACACTACTGTTGCTAATGTCAGTTGCTGTCTTCCATCATAGGATGACAGCAACAGACATTAAACTGTCACAGTCTGACTCTGTGTTCATTTCCTTTGACACTAATGTAAACAACCTGACTTTGCCGGCGGCCAGCCGGCGTCACAGGTGCTTCCATTCATTTCTATGGGAGCGTGCTGTTCGGATCGGCTGATCCGAAAAGTGTTCGCTCATCTCTAGTTGAGACCTGACAATCTAGATGAATGTGGTAGAAATCAGTCGGGGAGCCCCCTAATCTTTTTTTGCCTATTCCTGGCTCATTTTTAAACTGGTTTTCCTGAAACGGCAGCATTTCAGAGCAAAACATGGCTCTCAGTTTGTGCAGTATGAATCTTCTAACAGACTTTCCTTTTTAATGATGCAAAGGGCAGACTTCTGAGACCCCACAAATCCTTAGAATAAATAGGCTGCAGAATTAGCTAAGAACTGTGGCTGCTTCACTGATTTTCCTTACACCACCATGCTTTCAGCCACCCACGGTGCAGAGTACTACAGTAAAACACAATCCTGTTCACTTAAAGGGAAAATACCCCTTTAATGTTTGACCATTATTACAAAGATAAATAGATAAATAGAACCACTTACAGCATAGTACACACACGGACTATACACAAGCACACGGGTCCAAGGAAAGCTTTATACGTCTGCAGTTTTATTGTATTTTCCTCAGTGGCCCTAAAATGGTTAAAATCTATGAGGTTAGACAGCTGTGTGCTTGGCCACAATTTATCATGGTCTCTTGAGCTTCCATTGTGCCAAGTCCCTAAAACTGCCAGACAGCCAAGGGGACTTTGTACATATGGACCTAATTAAGCATCCACTTTCTAAATGACTATTATTTCCATCATTTTATAATTGGTTTAATTCGGTTTAACCAATGTAATTTCTTGTAATGAATCAAGTATTTAGAAAGCTTAGGAAACGGCTTTGTGTCTTTTCATTCGTCAAGTAGGGATTATGGTTTCATGTATTTGATCAGATTAAAATCTAATACTGTTTATAGGTATTCTTGGCACCATGAAGTCTGCTAGGTTTTCTGTTATTTTCATTCCTACAATAATTTAAGGTGTCTTGTTTGAGTTTACCAATATTCATCTGGCAGGCATAAGAATGGGTAGACTACACAAGTATTATGGGCCTGTTGATGTAGATAATGGTTTCTCAAACTTCATTCTACTCAGGATTCATCAGCCGAACCATAGTAACAGCAAACAATCTCTACTGTGCATTACCATGTATCACCACACAGGCTGCAATTAACCCCAGCAGCACCCACCAAATATCAACATGCAGTAGGACCTGTGCACTCATGGTCATGTCACCAGGACATCAATACAGGTCCTTCACCCTCTCTAGTCACAAGGTTGACATTATCAGTGCCACTTTTGTGTCCCTGCTTTTCCCAAAGCACAGCACAGAGGTAGACCTGCGCCACATCAGTCAACCACGATTTGCAAAGTGCAGATGAAAAGTACAGTTATAACGGTGAGGCCATGCACATTATGGTCCTGGACTTATCCTTGCCTTTTTCTTCTGCAATTTAGAATTTTGGTAAGCAGATCTTCAAACAAAGTCTTAAGTGCTCTTACAATACTACTAAGGAATGTACTGAATAAGACTGTGACTACATTGATGCCAGATATGTAAACATGTGAGATGCTTGAGTGACTACAGTAAAACAGCTACATTAGGAAGATGGCGAAAAAAAAAACAGTTCAAGGCTGAGGCCCCATGCTGCGGAAACACAGTTTTTTTTTTTTTGTAGCAGATTTTTCAGCAACTTTTTTTAAGCCAAAACCAGGAGTAGATTGAGCATAAGGTAGAAGTGTAAGTACTTCTGATATGTTTCACATAGCTTTTGTAACCATTCTTGGCTTTGGCTCAAAAAAAAAAAAAAAAAAAAAAAAAAAAAAATGCAGCAAAACTGCAACAAAAAAAGTAGCTTTTTCACAAAGATAGGTAAATAATATTAGCATTTACGCAATTTCTGACTGGGGTAACTTGGGTCTATCCTGCACCTCTACAGTACATGTGAATGTCTACATGTACAGTAATTGAGTTGTAACATTTCTTGTTATCATTGCAAACACAAGACATGGCATTAATATGGTTTTGTAGATTATTCCAGGACCACGTGGAAGTCCTTGTAGTACTTTAGTAAACCAACACTGCACTCAATGAATTTTGTCATAGGGCTCTTTATACAGATTTAAGGTGTAGATTGAGATTTTAAAAAAAATTGTTAAAGGGATCCAATCATTGTAATCCTATTTTTCTCCCTAACATGTAGGAGTAGCTTTAAGAAAGGCTATTCTTCTCCTACCTTTAGATGTCTTCTCAGCGCCGCCGTTCGGTAGAAATCCCGGTTTTCTTCTGTATGCAAATGAGTTTTCTCGCAGCACTGGGGGCAGTCCTCAGCACTCAAACAGCACTGGGGGCATCCTTAATGCTGCAAGAGAAATCTCCAGCGACACCTCTGTCTTCGTCTGGAATGCCTCTCACTGCGTCTTCTTCCGTCCTGGGTTTCAAACTTCTAGGCATGCACAGTCAGCTCTTCCATTGGGCCTTGGGCAGCACCGACTGCACATGCCCGCGGCCATTTTTTGAGACCACTAACATCAGATTACTGTGTAAGCGGCCACAAGAAAATGGCTGCGGGCCTGATCAGTCGGCTCTGCCTGAAGCTCGATGGAAGAGCTGACTACGCATGCCTAGAAGTTTGAAACCCAGGACAGAAGAAGACGAAGTAAGAGGCTTTCCAGATTTCTCTCGCAGCATTGAGGACGCTCCCAGTGCTGTTTGAGCACTGGGGACCACCCTCAGTGCTGCGAGAGAACTAATTTGCATACAGAAGAAAACCAGGATTTCTACCAAATGGCAGCGTGGAGAAGAGATCTAAAGGTAGGAGAAGAACAGCCTTTCTTAAGGCTATTCCTTATCAATGCTCACTTGTTCAGTCCTCTGCCAATTCAGTGGTCCTTACTGGTCTTTATCACCTGCTTTCAGCAGTGGAATCAAATATATCCATGTCTCTGCTACAGTCAATCACTGTCCTCAATGTTCTTATGCAAATCATACAGCAATTGGAGCTATGGTGTGCCAATCCAAGTGTCTGAAGGACACACACAATTACACCAGATATTATTACATAAGCAAAAGCACTGATGCCCAATATTAAAACATAACATTTATTTATTCCTATATAAAATATACCTTGATCCCTTATAAAATATCCTTGTGTAAGGACAACAGATAGTCAAGCTTTCAGACTCAGCACATGAGTATTATTCTTTCCTCACCCATGTAGCAAAGCCCAACCGTCTATCAGATGTAATAAATAGAAACGGTCTTACCAGGTCTAGTCGCCGGCAGGAGTACTGTGGACAAAGGGTTAATTCAGGAATCCTCCCTATGCATAGTCTCACAATGACCCTCAATTCCCCGTAACTCCCGCCCTGACAAGGGCAGTCCACAGCTGTCCCTTACAGTTGCCTGGTATAATATAGTATATATCCCTACGCGTTTCCTGGCACCGTATTGCGCCAATCATCAGGGGATTTTCAAAAACACTAAAGTATCCAAGTGCTATGCCTGCCCACAGTGGTGAGACTAGACTAACTTAGCTAGACAGTGCTAACTAGCATGACTACCAATGATGACTATGATAGCAAATGAGGAACGATACCTGGTTTCTTTAAAGAAAAGCTGTGGACTGCCCTTGTCAGGGCGGGAGTTACGGGGAATTGAGGGTCATTGTGAGACTATGCATAGGGAGGATTCCTGAATTAACCCTTTGTCCACAGTACTCCCAGCCGGCGACTAGACCTGGTAAGACCGTTTCTATTTATTACATCTGATAGACGGTTGGGCTTTGCTACATGGGTGAGGAAAGAATAATACTCATGTGCTGAGTCTGAAAGCTTGACTATCTCTTGTCCTTACACAAGGATATTTTATAAGGGATCAAGGTATATTTTATATAGGAATAAATAAATGTTATGTTTTAATATTGGGCATCAGTGCTTTTGCTTATGCTCAATGTTCTTATGCCATACATGTTACATCATCATTGCAGAGATGTAAATAAAACCTGGCAGGGACCACCAGAGCATTACTGCTGAAGCAACTGGGTATTCAACGGTTGAGTACTGGTAATATTTCTCTTATTTATTCTATTGTTCTTGTTGTTAACCAATTTTTTTTTAAATTCTGGACAACCCCTTTAAAACATTTTAGAAGGAAGCTTTTCTGTAATCTTGATATTAGAGAGGACATAGTGGTACCCCTCAAGCTAACCAATGTTCACTTTCATCAACCATCAAGGCAATGATCTTTAAAACACTAAAAACCCAACAAATGTTATGTAATGTATACAATTATGAATGTAAATATTCAATATTAAAGGGGTTTTGTGGGCTAAAATGATTGGTAATCAACATCTGATCAGTGAGGATTCACTCAAGACCCCAAATCAGCAACTGATACACAGGGAATGGAGCAGGAAGCAGACAGCTCCATTCTCTGTATAGTGGCTGAACTAAGTCACTGTGGCTTAACTCTCGTTCAAGTGAAAGGGAGCTGATCTACAATACCCTGGTCTGGCTAGTATACAGAGAACAGAACTGTCTGCTTCCTGTTTCATTCTCCAACAACAGATGGTTCATGGGGGTTCTGAGTTTCAGCCCCTCACTGATCTGATATAGATAACCTATCCTTATGATAAATTATCAATTATTTAGCGCAGAAAACGTCTTTAAATACTCTGAAATGCATAACTCATTTGCATACCGGTAAAAACCGGTATTTCTACCGAACGGCGGGCCGGAGACGACTTCTAAAGGTAAGAGGCGAATAGCCTTTCTAAAGGCTATTCCGATGTGTTAACTAGAAAAAAAACATTTTTAATGGTAGAATCCCTTTAACAACCAATATCCAATCAAAAAGTGAATTCTAAGACTTGAAAACGAAAAAGGGTCTCTGTGTGCCTTCTTTAAAATCAGTGGCTCTCAGAATTATGGGTAAGGAGCCCTGTCTATGCAGGTGATCTAGGGATCTTAGTTCAAGTAACACTGTGACCACAGACATAAACTGGAGGATATTGCAAAGTCAAGTTTTTTTGATATTTAGACATTAGCAATATTTCTGACTACAAAGTATCTAACACATACACAACATAGACCTGAGATGAAAAGGCAGAAACCTTTGTACCGTATTTTCCGGACTATAAGGCGCACATAAAAACCTACGATTTCCTCAGAAATCGTAAGTGCGGCTTATAGTCCGGTGCGCCTTATATATGGATGGAAGCGGCGGCAAAGTCTGCGTGCCGCTTACATACATACATAAAAGGCACTGTAAGGGTGCATTCACACTACGGAACGCCGGCGTGTATCACAGCCGTACACGCCGGCGTTACAGCAGGGCTGCCGGACACTTCCTATTCATTTCTATGGGAGCTGGCATGCGAGCGCTCCCCATAGAAATGAATGGACAGACACTTCCCATTCATTTCTATGGGAGCCAGCATGCGAGCGCTCCCCATAGAAATGAATGGAAAAAAGCAGTCCATTCATTTCTATGGGGAGCGCTCGCATGCCGGCTCCCATAGAAATGAATGGGAAGTGTCCGGCAGCCCTGCTGTCACGCCGGCCTGAAACAGAACCCTGAAACAGAACGTGAAACTTACCGAGCGGTGCAGGGCGGGCGGGCCGGCATTCAGGCCTCTTCCTCCGATGTCCTGACCACTTCCTCCGGCGCTCGCGAACTGATAATGGCCTGGGCGCATACGCAATATCATAATGCTTCTACTACGGCTACTGCGCATGCGCCCAGGCCATTATCAGTTAGTGAGCGCCGGAGGAGGAGGACGGAACATCGGAGGAAGAGGAGGCCTGAATGCCCGCCCACCCTGTACCGCTCGGTAAGTTTCACATTCTGTTTCAGAGTTTTATTTTAAAACGGGGGGTAGTTTAATGTAACTTTTACGGTTGGGCTCTATCAGCATGATTTTGCTGATAGAGCCCCTCCTCGCCTGCCGAGCGCTTCCAATAGAAGCGGCTGGCACGCGGGGGGTTAAGCGGCCGCTGGCAAAGTCTGCCTGCCGCTGCTTTCAATAACATATAATGCGCACCGGACTGCGCCTTATATATGAACCGAGACGGACTATAAGGCGCTCATGGGCAATGCGCCTTATAGTCCAGTGCGCCTTATAGTCCGTAAAATACGGTATACAGATTTAAGCACTACGGAGCCTGCACACACATATCACATTGAAAGCAATTGGGAAAAAAGCCTCCCATTGACTTCAATGGGTAGCGCACGTATGTCGGCACCCATAGAAATCAATGGGATCTGGTTTTTACGCGCTCATTCTGAACAAATTTTATGTTCAGAATGAGTGGAGCGTAACTCCGTGTGCAGGCTCCCTTACAGAGTTTTCAGTTTCACAATTCAATACATCTTTCACAAGGCAAAGTGCAAGAACCTAACGTATTACTTACAGATACCACGAATGCTTCTGGATTTGATCTAGCTGCAAGAAAAAAAACATTAAATAATTAATATTTACTTACATTTTTTTTTAAATAACATTAATGATAAAAATATGTCATTACAAGTTTGGCAGTTGCAGGATCAGCAGTCAGTTGAGGATGTTTCACAGACAATTTTTATTGAAATAATACTGCAGTTTTGATGCATTTTTAAGCCAAACCAGCTGACTTTTGTTAATGCACGAAAAACTGCTATCATTTTCCAAAAAAAATAGTCTGGAAGAACATCCTCAAACGGGATTGTAGATAAAACAAGCAAGATGAGGTTCACAATACAATTAGAGGGTGCCCACTATAAAACATTAGGTTTCAATGGCAGCAAATATTTATACTGAAAATGATTTAACTCAAAATAGATAAAAATTTCTGATTATTCATGCAATGTCTCCGTGGTAACAGACTACCAATAAAACTTGTCTGGAAACTAATCTTGCAGTCCATGACGATATAAAAAGAAGGAGGATATTATATGGATTAATATAATAGTGCAGGATCAGACTACAGTCAGTTTAGGCTTGGGTAACAGATTGTACTAAAAAACAGGTACCTATGAGACTGGGTTATGGGAACGGACTACGGTGCCCTTTTTAAAGATATCATTTGTATGAAAATCCTTAAATTTGGCCTAGCCTGTAATATCTGATAACAGTGAAGTACAGACTGCTGTCAAGTGCACAACAATCAATATATCAAAACCTTTATATTTAATAGGCTGGTTATGGGCTATAGACACCATGGGAAAATGTTTTTACATATAGTTATCATGAGTTATAAGGGGGGCAGCATCCTAGACAGACAGAACTCACATCCTGCATACATTACTAGGAGGGACACTCACACAAGAAAAAGTCTAAACCTAAGACCAGGTTGCAAGTGGAATTTGAGGGATCTGAAAATAAATGAAGACTGGACCTTAAGGAAGCAGCATTCGACTGTATTTCACCTACGTGTGTTTGTCAGACAGATTTGATGGGTGAAACACAATCGTATGCTGCACCCCTAAGGTTGAGTCTTCACTCCATTCATCTTCAGATCCCTCATATTCCACTTGGAAGCTGATCCTAGTTTTTGACTTTTCTTGTGTGAGTGTCCCTCCTAGTAGTGAGTTCTAGGATGAGGCTGCCTTCACCAGCTCTTACAGGTTCATTACAGGTACTGATTTTCTTGCATAGTCCTAATATCCACATACCACCATTGTGGACATTTTATGTGGATATTAGACTCCAGGATTGCATAGCAAATATTACAGAATAATGTTCTAAAGACTGCTTTGTCAAGAAAACATCATAAACAGAGAAGGTCCAAAGTGTCACTGCGTATACCATGAAAGGTAGAAATAAACTACTCACACTGAGACGTTTTTCAGGTTCCACCTCAATCATGCCCCTTAATAGGTTCTGACAGTCTGGTGGAATAAAATGCGGCATGTGAAATACACCGCGTTTCACCTTCTCTAGCAGCTGGCGCAAGTTATCATCATCAAAGGGCAACGCTCCCTGCAAAAGAAGAATTCATGATAGAAACTAATACTTTGTCATAAAATCTGCGTAATACCTGGAAGCAAATACAGTAAGATATGAACGACAGTTACATTTTACAGAATTTATGTTTGGCAAGGGTTAAAAAGCCACTTATGATGTGTAATACTCAACCACAAAAGTTTTGCCGGACTTATGTCACATAATGAGACTTTTATAAGATCCATGACAAGAATGGAGTATCTCAGCTCCAGTCTGCAACAGCCGTATTTAAGCAGGGTCTCCAGAAATTGGATTCATATGGTCGTTATAGGTACAGAACAGTTATGACAATTATGTACAGCAGTTCAGGGATTGGTTTTGTTACAATCATATAGACATAAGACGCCTCCATCAGAAAGCAGCCACTTAAAGTCTGAATATTAGTATGTTGTGCACATACTCTACAGCTAGTGCAGTGTTCATTCTTCAAGTAAAGGAGGTCAAGTGAGCTATGACCATCACCTACTATCACTACTATCTAGCTATATAATAAAGCCAATGCCTGTCTGTAATGATAATGAGAACTGATGATTGCTGAGAAGTGATCTTCACAGAACAGGAAGAGTTAGACTACTGAAAGCTCAGTGGGCAGTGTGGAAACTTTAACTTTTTTTTAGTATAGCTCAGGGTCAGCAACCTTTCTGTACGGAGTATCGATTTAAAAAAGAAATTTAAGTGTGCCATTCAGAATGAAAAGATGTCAACCTGCATGAAACTTATACTAGTAAAAGTCTCTGCCTGCGACTTCATCTGCAGGTTGTTGGAGTGGATGATCCGCCCATATTCATCAAATTGCTGGCCTGTCCCTGAACACGTTCCTCGCGCTGTGCCTGGGATTGTTCCGGCATCTCAGCAGCTTGCTGGGAAGCCATATAATGAGTATGTTGTTGGCGTTGATGATCCACATGCTCCGGCATTTTGGCAGCTCTCAAGCTGGCCTGTCGCTGAATTCGCTCCTCGCGCTGTGCCCGCGATTGTTCCGGCATCTCAGCACCTCGCTGATAAGCCATATAATGAGCGTGTTGTTGGCGTAGATGATCCACATGCTTTGGCGTTTCGGCAACTCTCAAGCTGGCCTGCCGCTGAACTCATTCCTAGCACTGTGCCTGTGATTGTTGTGGCATCTCAGCAGCTCACTGGGTTGTCATATAATGAGCGTGTTGTTGGTGTTGATGATCCGCCTGCTCCGGCGTTTCAGCAGCTCTCAATTTGGCCTGGTACTGAAACTGTTCTTCACACCGTGCCTGTGATTGTTCGGGCATCTCAGCAGCTCGCTGCTACGCCATATAATGCATGTGTTGTTGGCGTCGATGATCCCCCTCAGCTCCGCTTCAGGAGAACTCTGTTGACTTCTGGATACCTTCATAGCTCTCGTTGTTTGCGACAAATTACTGTTCACACCAGTGCTTGGATTCCATTCAGGGATCCGTCTCCGCTTGAAAAATGCAGAGAGAAAAGTCCTGCAAGCATTTTTCGGGCAGAATCTAGGTGGACACACATTGTAGTCTATGGGGTCCACAGGTTTCCGTGGGCAACCTCTTTCTAAGAGGATTGTGTTTTCATTTTTTCGGGTCCCCAAATGGACTTGAAGATTAGAAACCCAAGCACAAGTGTTTTCACTCAGTATGGAACAATTCTAACCAGAACACTGTGCAAAATAAGATATAGCTCTGTACTATGTCCCCAAATGTACCAGTGTGCAGGGAAAGTCTACAATATTAATAGCAATCCTATTAATATTATAAGTGTGAAAGTTTGTGTGTTTGGATGTTTGTGAGTTTGGATGTTTGTTCCTCAATCACGCTAAAACGCCTGGACGGATTTGCGTGCAATTTTCCACAAACATAGTTTTCCCTTAGGATTGAGTCACAGGCTACTTTTGGTGCCACTAAACAACATGGCTTCCTAGCAGGAGACTCACAAAAGCAGGACTCCTAGCCCCAGCTATAGACTCACACACACTGCCTGGCATTTCCTGCCTCAACCTGCCTGCACACTCCTTACTGTCACCTCAGGAGTACCCTCACTCACATTTACATATAGCTTTCCACTATATAACAGATGACATAGCTTTCCACTATATAACAGATCACATTGTCTGTATCACTACATACACAATACAACACATATCACTACATACACAATACAACACATCACATTTTCTGTATCACTACATACACAATACAACACATCACATTGTCTGTATCACTACATACACAATACAACACATCACATTGTCTGTATCACTACATACACAATACAACACATCACATTGTAGGGTGCCACTAAACAACATGGCCTCCTAGCAGGAGACTCACAAAAGCAGGACTCCTAGCCCCAGCTATAGACTCACACACACTGCCTGGCATTTCCTGCCTCAACCTGCCTGCACACTCCTTACTGTCACCTCAGGAGTAGCCCTCACTCTACTCACTCACATTTACATATAGCTTTTCACTATATAACAGATCACATTGTCTGTATCACTACATACACAATACAACACATCACATTGTCTGTATCACTACATACACAATACAACACATCACATCACATTTGCTAGACCACCAAACTTTTTAAAGCACTTTTACAGTTTCACACGTCTGTGCCCGCCCAATTCTCAAATCACCGCAGACGAAGTCGCGGGTAAAAGCTAGTATTTAATAAATGACTGCTTCATTCTTATTTTCAGCTCCACTGAAAAATATATTAGTATGGTTGACCATCTACATCACTTCTAGAAAGCGTGACTTCCCATCCACTTACTGTAACGTGCTTGGACATCTTAACTATGACCTGAGCTTGGCTAACCCTGACACATCTCCATATCAAGAAGATATTTTTCACCTCCAAATTGCTGTGCTGGTCTAACCTTGGCCTTTTTCTTTTAAGCTTTCTTACTATCTTCTTATACCTTGAGGCGGATTAGTTACTTCATGTTGCCTTGGGATATGACAGTTATGCTGTGCTTCTTGATCCAAATAAGTCAATATCCAAAAAGCAGCCTTGTATTTTACCCCCAAGCAAAAAAATAAAAACAACACAGAGCTAAGTAACATAAAGATACATATATGATAGAAATCACTTGGAAGAATACAGGCAGTCTACATGGTGGGTGAGTATAAGGAGTTCAAGAAACACAATTTTGGGGAAGAAGGCAATACAAATTTTCAATTGCTTACTACTGGAGTACAATGGGATCCTGAAACCTCAGTGCATTTTTTGTTGACAATTATTATATATCTGTTGTAGACATAATAGCATCTGCATCTTCATAGAACCCACCATCAGTTTTTTTTGTTGCCAGTTGTAACCTTCTGCTATAATACTATACCCTTTGCTATACAACTATGAACATACAATGTAACTATTAAGGTTCTGTTCACATATGTGTTAGTGATTTTCATTGTTTTGAGCAGAACAATAATATTCATGAAAGTGCCAGGCACATTGCAGTCATATCACAATGACAGCACCCACATATCCTATGATGGGGTCTACTGAGTTGCCTCCAGTGCAGATGTGAATGCAGTCTAATAAGACTGCACAATTTGGAACCATAATGTGAGGATAAATATCTGTAGATCAGTATTTATAATGACAGGAAAGGGACATACCACAAGAAGTGCAAACAGGATGACTCCACAACTCCATACGTCAGCTCTGCGCCCATCGTACTTCTCCCCCTTTTAAAAGAAGAAAATACTTTTACTACTTGCAGTATAGGTAGTCAGATTTGTAATTCATTAACATGGCAATACAGACTGATAACCCCATATAAAATTTTAAAGCAAAGTATAAATCCACTTTTCATAAATAATTAAAAATATAAAAAAACCTTTGTAACATATTTTATTAAAGAAATGTGTTTCTTTCTCCACAGGCTGGGTTAATTTTTACACAGAAGTCTATAGAGATGAGAGGGGATGAGGAATCTGCTGGAAAAGACAAACAAATAGTTGCAGCTGCTAAATAGCTGCTACACTGTGAATCAAGGAGCTCTCATAACATTGCTATATCTTCAAGACAAGATTACAACACTGAACATAATAGAACAATAAAACTATTAATAACTTCATCCGCCCCCCTCACCTCTCCATAGACTTATATGTGTGAGGTGAATACCAAGAGGGATTTCATATAAGAAAGATGATAAGAAAGAGGAGATCAACTGAAGGAAACATATTTAATAAGATGTCTGAAAAAGTGGAGAAGGAAATATATTTCTTTAACAATATATATTACAAAATTTCTTATATTCAGCTGTACTATTCATTTACGGTAGGCAGTGTTGTTTTATAATAGAAAGTACATTGACTGTCACCCAACTTTCCCAGAAACATATATAACTATAAGATTATAAAACTTATAAACTGGTAATACTCAGGTTATTTAGGATAGATCCTGTTATATCATACTGTAAGTTGGTGAAAGAGTTAAAGTACAATGGCAGGTAATGTCAAAAAGAAAAAAATACCACACAAATAATAGGGAATTGCTACTTAAATAGGTCTTGCATTGACTGTCCATTACAGTAAGTACATTTTTTCCATGGCCTCCCAGCAAATACTCTTGCCCCCCTCCAGTCCACCTTAAACTGTGCTCACTTAATACACCTCTCCCCCTATTCTTCACGGCCACTCCCATCTGTCAATCCCTTCACTGGCTACCCGTTGCCCAAGTTACTAATGCTGACATACAAAGCCATCCATAACCTGTCCCCTCCATATATCTCTGACCTAATCTTCCACTACCTGCCCACACGTAACCTCAGATCCTCCAAAGACCTCCTACTCCGCTCCTCACACAACCGTCTCCAAGATTTCTCCCGTGCATCCCCCATACTCAGGAACTCCTTACCAAGACACATAAGACTGACCCCCACAATCACAAGCTTCAAGAAGGCCCTGAAGACTCACCTATTCAGGAAGGCCTACAACCTTCAATAACACTATTACCACACCACCATCTGTACAGTCTCCCCCTCTCCTTCTGTCTCTACCCCCCCTTCCCTCATAGATTGTAAGCCCTTGCGGGCAGGGCCCTCTACCCCACTATGCCAGTTGGTCACTGTTAGTATTATATTTGTTTGTATATTTTGTGTATTGTATGTAAACCCTCAAATGTAAAGCACCATGGAATTAATATAATAATGTAAAGCACCATGGAATTAATGGTGCTATATAAATAAGCAATAATAATAATAATAATAATAATATTTCTTTTTATACAATAACAATTTATTTCTGAATAAATTGACAGGTGTATGTTATCATTCTTCTTGTCAACCAGATGTGTTCCCAAACAACCAAAAGGCTGTGCCCAGTGGAGTAGCTATAGGGGTTGCAGCAGTTGCAAACTAGACTATAATCGAGGCTTGCAGGCCCTTCTCACATTGGTTTCCTTTAATATCTGGTAGTCTATGGATTGTGAATCTCTCTTTATTGCAGTCTTTCCTGAGATTTATGATACACAGGGGGTTCAAAATTCCCCCCATCCTATCAGGAGATGATCAACCTCTTAATGCCAAAAGTAGCAGCAGTACAGTATAAAGTCAAGCAAGGGAGGCTGCGAAGAAAAGGTACAATTACAGATGGCATCCATGTGCTGTCCACACTTTTCATGGACCCATAAACTTTAGTGGGATTCTGTGGTTTGCAAAATGGACCAAAATAGATATTGGAAGGCCTCTGTCCTAGATGATACTTTGCTGCATTGGTATCATATTGTACTAGTATTGTGCTGAGTGTGTACCTATTTGTGTACTGGTAAAAGCTGATTTATTACACTTCAATTGGATTGTGTATTGCCTGCCATTGATACCTGTGCGAAATAACCAATGTTATATCATCTTTATATTTTGGTTACAAAGTTCCAGCTCTTCCTAGGCAACATTATAGAGGCGAAACATTTGTGTAAGCTGGGCATTGTGCTGAGGTTGCAACCCTGTGTTGTCTACAATTTCACACTACATCTACGCCATAGCACAGGAACTGTCTACATATGGGGGTGTCTGACCATCACTTCGAGCTGTTCGTGTTCAGGCCTAGTGGGGTACACCTCAGTGCTGTCCTGTGAAGTGCAATTATTCCATCATCCAGGAATCATCATACCACTCCTTTGAACTGTAATGTTAATCTATCATACTGAGTTTGCTTTGCCTGTTGGTATTTTCACCTGTTGAACCACTTCACCCCTGTTAAGAGCTTTGGGATAAGTCTGAGCTGCACTTCTCAAGTATGCCACAACTTCTGCAGTGCATTTTAGAGTAGATGGAACCGCAAACTGTGCGCTTGTGAGTTACATAAAGTGACAGATTGTGAATTGTATACAAGGACTTTAGAAGACTCCTTTGCACAAGTGAAAGACATTTATACTTATTCCTGCTTCTGATGCTGATATATACCTGAATGTCTGCAAGTAAACTACCATTTCAGACACAACATTTGTGAGAGTTTACTTCTTGGCCAACAAGTGTCTGACTACCATGTTATCATAATGCTAAATTACATTGAGGGGAAAAGGATATAAAGTGAATAGGGACCTACACCCAGTTTGGCAAAGGTATTAGATCCATTTTGGCTTTATTCTGGAGAATAATGGGCAATAAGGAGTTAAACCAGGCAGTAGTTTGTGTAAAATATGGCAAGAAGCCACAACCGCTTTCCTTTTGGTGCCACTATGGATTGAGTATATTGGTTATTTCCAAGCCAGAAAGAGGCAGAGATGACTGTAATATGTTGTTGCTTGATATGAAAGAGAAGTATGGATTAAAAACTGACAGTTCCTGAAGATTCAAGTGGAACGGAAGAGTCATGGAGTGGTTCACACCTACAAAAGGGTTTGGCTTTGTTTGAGTAGGACTTTATTGATGAAAGTATTATAGATTGGTGATCCTGTGCAGAAGGCCTTTTAGAAGGAAGCATGCCAGCAGGTGTATACAACCTGGGTGTGTGCTACAGAACAAAATATATCAGAGTTCTAGATTCAAAAGGCTGGTAGCCCAGAGCATTTGAAGGTCTAATGGAGAGACAAAAGCCACCAGTTACTTATGAGAACTATGGTACTTCAGTACCGTGGCAAAAAGTGTCACCACAGTATGTTAACCTGTTCATGGTTAGACTAGAGGAATAGTTCTTATCAACTTGTGTAACTAATCCTCTAGTATATATATATATAAATATGAAGGATAAGGTGGCACTACTGCGTGTATATAAATTGTGCTATAAAAAGTCAGGGATAAGCTCACATTTTTCACTGGTGGTGCTCACAGCAAGTAAAAAAGTCCATATGCAATCCAGAAAATAGAAAAAGCTGGGCACTCACCATTGGTAGAATAAAAATATTACAAATCGTTAATTCATACGTCCATGTTAAAATACAGTGCGGGAGGAGGCACGCCTGGAAGAGGAGAGCGACAGTCGTTTCGTACTGGTAGCACTTTTTCAAGCTCAGCATGTCTACCAGCACGAAACGGCTGTCGCTCTCTTCTTCCCGGCGTGCCTCCTCCCGCACTGTATTTTAACATGGACGTATGAAATAAAGATTTGTAATATTTTTATTCTACCAATGGTGAGTGCCCAGCTTTTTTCTATTTTCTGGAATCCTCTAGTATACATCTAAGACATTGGTGACCTGCTAATAATCTGGACAGGCTTAGAAAATGAACTACTGTCTTCTCATGAAAACTTCAATAAGATTCATCTTACCATCAGACTCACTCTCAACTACTTTAAATCTCAAAATAAAACCATGTACATGAATAACAACCCTATACAAACTACAATCTACCATAAACCTACAGGCCGGTCAGGATATCTGAGATGAAACAGCTTTCATAGCTTTCATAACACAAAAAAATCATTTACAGCCAAATGAACATCTTGAGGAAAATTGCTGCTGACCTTCAACCAATATTTCACAGGGACAATAAACTAAATGAATTATTCTCAGTTTTGTCTCTCCTCACATATAAACAATCTCCTGGTTAAAGGCGCCTTCATGTCACCATGAGAGACTGGCACATTTCCATGAAACAGCGACAAATGCAGACCAGGAAGAATTTACGCCGGCACACAATAACGTTTCTGTTGGATACCCCTGTGGGAAAACACTTCTCTGGGCCAGATAATGTAATTTTTCTGGTTAGCCAACAAAGGTATCGTATTGTTCCTATAGCACTTTTGTCTTTTTAACACTAATGTATAAAATATTGCACAATTGTTTTCTGGCTAACACGGTTCTACACTATTTTTCCCCAAGCCACTCAATAAAATGTAGCAAAATCTGTAATAAAAAAGCAGTTTTTCCGCAAAATGTGGCTTCAGGCAACGAGAGTTCTAAGATATTTGTGTAATATCTATGTTTAAAGGGGACCTTCCATGTCCTTGGGCACATGCGGTTTAATATGCTGCTAGAAAGCCGACATTGCGCTAAATTCAGCATACTGTTGGCTTTACTGTTATGTGCCCCGAGAGAAGAGATATCCATGTCGTTACCGATAACTCTTCACTGTCAGATTGGCGTTCCTGACAGTCTAGCTGGGATTGCCCCTTCTGACAGTACTGTTTGTAGTGATATACTGTCAGCGGGGGCATTCCTTACAGTGCTGAGCTCACCACTCAGTGTCATCTCTGGGCACGTAAGGAACGCCCACTCTGACAGTATAGCGCAATGGACAGTACTGTCATGAGGGGCGTTCCCAGATAGACTGTCAGGAACGTCCTTCTGAAAGTGAAGAGGTATCAGTAACGGCGCCAATATATCTAGCCCCAGGGCACATAACGGGAAAGCTGACTTCAGTGCATTGTCAGCTTTATAGCGGTGTATAAAGCTGCATGTGCCCGAGGACATGAAAGGTTTGCTTTAAGCACAGTTAACTCATCCCAATACTTCTACTGTAAAACTAAACACCTGAAGTGACCACATTACACATATTTTTATAATGCTTGAGAGTAAAGCCTTTTCTCATTAAAGACAGTACGATGATACCAGATACTTAGTCACTAAGGATCAGACCTAATGCGCATATGACCAAAGTCACGATTCCTGGCACTCATCACAAGCAGGAGTTTCTCTTGTCCGTGTTGCTCTTGCATATCAGTTTTATGCCACCAAAGCTAAAATGAGGGTAATGTGATCTCTGTGAATTAAATCCTCTATTCCCCAAACAGCCAGTAAAGCTGAACAATGCACTGAGGAAAGACAATGACATAACCAGCAGCGAGCATGTGAATGCCTGTTTGATAAGTAAGCAAAATACCAAAGATGTCACTGTATATACAGTATGAACACTATATAATATCATATACTGAATAATACACTTATATGTCTGTACGCCCATTTTCCCTGTACTTCCAGGGGTGTAAAGATAAGATGGTTTAGAGTTTAGTGCTTGGTGTATGTGTTTAGTGTGTGTGTGTGTGTGTGTGGGGGGGGATGGTAAAATGACACTAGAAGACACCGGTATTGAAAATGGCACATGGTAAGAAGGATTATTACAGATTTTGCATTGCGACCTAGGAGTTCCAGTTAAAAGTACTGATCATATCTCACATGCATAAACCATCTCTTGCCCCTATCTCCAATCCTTAGGGCTAGTTCACACGTAAATTATGCGTGGCTTAATTTGGTCCGGAAAAAAAACACTTCCGGTTTTTGGACCTTGACGCATTTTTTGGAGCATTTTCTGGAGCAGTTTTTGGTAAAAAGCCCTTCAGAAAATGCCAGGCAGTTTTCCCCTCCCCTAAAGTGAATGGACCATAAAAAAACACGCCAAAAACGCAACGATTTTTTTGCACAAAAACGTGACGCGGTTTCTGCCTCCCATTCACGTCTATTGCTTTCCTCAAGCAGAATCCGCCTGAAGAAAGGTCATGTTGCTTCTTTTTTCCGCTAACGGCAAAAAAACGCTATCGGAAAAATGAACACTAGCGGTCTCCATAGACCACCATTGTATGGAGGCGGATTTTGAGGCGAAATCCGCGGTCAAAATCCGCCTCATTGCCCCCGTGTGAACTAGCCCTTACATTTCCTTTTGATCTCCAACATACCATATTCTACAATGCTGTACTGACAATGTATAACTTGTATCAGTCAATGCCTTCAGTACAATTGACATTGTAGTCTACCTATAAAGTTAATACTATTTACAATTTCGCAGAGAGACAATTCACCTAACTACATTTTTAGACCATGCAAAGAATTTGCAGTATAAACATTTAACCCAGTTGTACCTGGGAAAAACATGTCAGATCCATGCAGTTGTTGCTCTCGGCAGATATACGCATGTCCCTGTAGTCGTCCTGCTGCTTATTAGTGATATATGTATCTTTATATGCTTTATTGTTTAATACGATTGTAATAGTTTTGTGATAATTCTCGCAGCTTCGCTTTACAATTGTGTTCTTTTGGAACCAAGCATGGATATTTTTAGTAAAATGTAGCAGAGTTGATTTTGTCATGAATTTGTTTCTTTCGCAGTAACACCATTAGCAAATTATTGTTGAATACTTTTTTAATGTAGTTGTATACTAATTCAGTGAAAACATGCACCCCGCATTTCTAAAATGATTGGTAGCTGTATTGTAAGGCATATTGCTTCCTTGTGTGGCCATATTTAGTCCATGTTATCATGTGCCCAGTTATTCTTGTAATGTCTTCTCTGGCCTGCTCATTCGGTTTACATGTTTTCAGTATTATGTATTGTGGTTTTGTCCTTCACTGCCCTCCTCCTCCTCTTTGTTCCCCTCCTCTGTGATCTCGGCTGGAACACATGTCCTCATTGTTTACAATTGCTTGTGTCTCCTTCCCTTCTGTTACTATTGGCGTGCTGTTCCTCACCTCTGCTCTCATAACACCTTCTGTTTCTTGCTGATATCTTTTTTCTTTCTCATTGGATGGGTTCCTATGGAGGGACCCTTTACATGTCACTTTTTTTTGTATTTCAGCAGGTTGTAGTACATGAATGCAGCAGAAAGTTTATAAAACACTTATCACACTGCATGTACTTCCATGACAACTATTACATTTCTGTTCCTGGTAATTTCTTCTCTCCGCTTTTTTCGTCAGGTCAATAGAAGCGGACATACTCTACCACTGCTCCATTAAACATCTTCTCACTTTGGTCATGTAGTCATGTAGTGAGGAGGAATGGGGGCTTGGGTACCCCGCTGCTATACTTTCATAAATATATACTGTACTAGCTGGTACCCACAACTTCGTCTGCGGTGATTGTAGAAGTGGGTACGTAGGCGCGGGTAAGGTTTTCGTACTGTGTATAAGGTATGGGATATGAAATGTAACTGTGTATCTTGTTTTTGCTGTAATTCTGAGAACACAGACTTTTGTGTTGAATGTAATTTGTATTTCAGCTGCTATACGGTGTTCTGAGAAACTGTACATAGTGTCTTTGGGACAGAGGTATTTCAGGTTAATATACTTCGATATACGACATTGTATGATTTGTTATTTTCCGCCAGTACATGTACATTTTGGGCACAGGATACTCTTGAGCAAGCAACATAAAGTCTGGCCCTGTGCATGACAGTTTAGTAACTCCATGTGCCTCTTATTAATAGCAATTAACCCCATCATGTCCCTCACATTAACCCCTGTGTAAGAGTTACTGATATGTGAGAGGCTTGGAGGTAATAATTAAGTATCTTCATCTTAGACATTAGGAAAAACTTTCTGACAGTGAGGGTAGTGAGAGAGTGGAATAGGCTGCCACGGGAGGTGGTGGGCGCTCCATCAATGGAAATCTTCAAGCGGAATCTGGATAAACATATGCTGGGATGATTTAGGAAAACCTGCATTCGCAGGGGGTTGGACCCGATGGCCCTTGAGGTCCCTTCCAACTCTACCAAAAAGTAAATTATTGAGGTCTTTTATTAGTACCTCCATATGTCTCACATATTAGTAACCTTTATATGAGGCACACAGGGGTTAATATGAGGGACATGATGGGGTTTATTCCTATTAATGTGAGGCACATGGAGTTACTAAGACTAAACTAATAACCCCAAATGCCTGACATTAATGAGAACAGTAATCCTATGTACCTGTGTGTTTTTCAGTTTCACTTTGCTAGCAGCTTCCTCTCCTCCTCTGGGAATGTTTGCAGGGTGCAGATGGCAGGAGCTATCACTATAGCAGGCAGGCAGAGACTTGAGCGATTAAGCTCCACCCCCTGGGTTTCCTGCACCCCTCTCAAAGGGGAGTGTCCTTATGCCTCAGCTCTAGCAGAGCACGGACTTCATTTAAAGGGGCTCTATCACTAGGAAAAGTCATTTTTAACTAATCACACCATTGTATAGCCTTTAGAAAGTCTATTTCATACCTACCTTTTGTATATAGACTACCTCAGTGGTTTTTGAATAAGTCCGTTTATATTCATATGCTAATTAGACTAGTGCACGATAGATGGTGCACACCTCTCTGCTGTTTTCTATGGGAGGCTGCTGCTGCTGCTGCTGATGAAGCAGCTTCCTGTTTGCTTCACACACATAGAAGATAATGGGAGAGAGGAGGCTGCTGGGAACTTCCTGTGCTGGCTGGAGGCTCATTAGCATATGAATAAAAACGGACTTATTCAGACACCACTGAAGCAATCTACATACAAAAGGTAGGTGTGGAATAGACTTTCTAAAGCCTATGCAAGCATGTGATTAGATAAAATGACTTTTCCCAGTGATAGAGCCCCTTTAACTCTTGCAGGTCCTGTGCTGCTGGTGTGCCAGTGAAATATGGCAGGAGTGCTACTCTTGGCACGTGTGCCAGGGGTTGCTGACCTCTGCTGTAGAGGGTAATATGAATTTTGTGGCTTGCTATGGTCCAAAGTGTGTGAGATTGCAGAGATAGTGATGTGAGTTTGGGTTTTGTGGGGGTTCTGGGAAAAACGTATGTGCGCTATTGTGTCGAAAAGTAGCCTATTGCACAATCGAGTATAATAACTAAATTTCAGCCAAATCGGTGGAGCCGGTTTTGCGTGATTGAGGAACAAGCATCCGAACATCCAAACACACAAACAGCCAAACTCACAAACTTTCACCTTTATAATATTAATAGGATACTGAAGCCCTCTAGATACAAAATGGCTGCCTCTGATGCTAAGTACTTCCTGTTTGAATTCTATGGTTTTACATCTGGTCCATATAAATTCTCACAATTAGGTAACTTCAACCTCAGGGGAACACCACATGACACTATGCCATTGATTATTTGACGAAAACTAGGTCAAAATGCAGAAGTAGTGTATGAACTATTAAGTACACCCTCCTGCTTCCATGTAAATTAATGCCCTTAATTAACTGATCATCATTAAAGCGGTTGTCCGGAATAAATTAAAACTTTACCCCTAAACTAAACGCCCTCCCCACGCCTAACTTCTAATTTACTCCTTTAAAAAAAATTATATTTACCCATATACATGTGACCACCCCAGGCACATTATCTGATTTCCTGGTGATGTTCCGATTCAGCATTTCTGAAGATGGGAAGCCACCAGAACTCCTCTCTCACCCCCCACCCCTACCCTTCCTTCACAAGGAGTCAGCATATGCACAATAGAACGCCGGCAGAAGCAAAAAGAAGCAGCATTATATTGCGCATGCATGGCTTTTGCTGGTGTTCGATTGCGCAGGCACCAGTTCTGAATCCCATGTAAAGAGGCAGAAGAGGGGACAGTGGCACCTCAAACTCATCCCCGGTACAAGAAGACAGGTAAGTATTATGGGGTGAGGAAGGGGTTGGGGGACGGAACTAGGTAGCTAGGTATATAGGGCTAGTAGTCCATGGGATAGTTAGGGCTAGTTCACACGTGGGCAAAGGGGAGGTTTTTGACAGCGGAATTCGCTTCAAAAACCTCTCCTTTAACATGGTGGTCTATGTAGACCACTAGCTTTTTTTTTCCTCCTAGCGTTTTCCGCCTGAAGAAGGGACATGACCTTTCTTCAGGCGGAAAACGCCTGAAGAATTGCATAGAAGTGAATGGGAGGCGAAAACCGCGTGGTAAAAAACCGTGCGGTTTTTTGCACACAAAACCGCGCGGTTTTTTGCAAAAAACCGCGCGGTTTTCGCCTGCAGTTTCCATAGCACATATAGGAAAAAAAAACCCTAGCGAAAACCGCTAGCGAAAACCGCGTCAAAAACCTCGTCAAAAACCGCGTGGAATGCAAAAAACAGCGTCAAAAAAACTCCTCGAGGTTTTTTACCTCGCACAAATAAGCTAGGCGGTTTTCACGTGTGAACTGACCCTTAGGGAAACGGGAGGGGGGTTATGAGGGAGAAAATGAGAGGGGAAAACTGAGTGAACTGCAATGCATCATGGTAGTGTAGGCTAAGACAGTAGGAAACTACCCTTGTAAACTAAGGCAGGACACCATAGAAAGCCAGAAATCACTCAAAACACTGCTAAAGGTATTTGGGTGCACTTATTAACCCATTGATAGCACTAACAGACCTTTAAAAAAAAATAAAAAATTGCCCGGAAAACCTTGAAATGTAGACGTTTTGACAGTTTGCTGGTCTAGAGCATTTAGGATTATGTTAACACAATTCAAGGAAGAAAGACATCTGCAATGATCTTAAAGAGACAAATGTTGCTGTTTATGAATCTGGAGAGGGTTACAAAGTAATTTCCAAACAAATTGAAGTCCATCATCGTACAATGAGAAATATTATTTACAAGTGGAAAACATTCAAGACATTTGACAATCTTCCCAAGAATGGATATCTCAACAAATTCATTCCAAGGTCAGACTGCGCAATGCTCAGAGAAATTTCAAACAACCACCCCCCCATCCAAAGTTACATCTAAGACTCTACAGACTTCAGTTAGCATTTTAAATGTTCAAATTTCTGAAACTTCTACCGGTATTAGAAAAAGACAGAACAATGATTTGGAAGGATTGCCAGGTTTTCTTTGTAAAAAAAAACAAAAAAAACCCAGAAACATCTGCGGTGAGAGCAAAGTGGAATGTTTGGCCATAATGTACAATGCTAGTCATATGTGAGGCCATCTATGCAACTGTTAAAGCTTGGCCACAACTGGGTAATACTATAGGACGATGATCTCAAGCATACCAGTGCTATATCAGAATGGCTATAAGGATATGTTCACACAGAGTTATTTTGCAGGTGGATATTGACGAGGAATCTGCCTCAAAACCCACCTGCAAAAGGCCTCCCACTAATTTGCTTTTTTTCCCCGCTAACAATTTTTTTGCAGCTAGCGGGAAAAACAAGCAACATGCCCTATCTTCCAGCGGATTCCATGGCTGAGACAGCTATGGCATTCGCGACTTGAGACTCCCTCCTGCTTTAGGCCCATTCATTCGGGCCTAATCAGGAGCGGGATGTCGTGATGGGATGGCACTGCATCGGCATCCCGTTGTGGTTAGCCGTGCAGGAAGGTCACACAGTGGAAAAGTTTCCGCCGTGTGAACATACCCTAGAAGAAAAGAATGAAGGTGTTGCAGATTCTACTTAATTTTGAGTCAAGTTTTTTCAAGTTTAAATTTGAGGCAGAGATCACAGCAGGTTGCTAAAAAAATAGGTAAAAAACAAAATATTATATATATATCCTGGAAATAAAACTTTATTCACTCATCTGTGCATGTGAATAGGTCCTTAGGCTGGATCTCTGCTGTGCACCCTTTTGTATATTATAGTAGGACCGTTTTTTTCCCTTTTATATATGTATATAAAGACAGAGAGAGATAGCACTAACACTGTCATATTTTAGTACATAAAGGTATAGACATTTATTTTGGTCGTTTATTGGGGTCGTTTATTGAGCCGTGATAACTATAGAAATTCAGTAATGCAAAGCTGTGGCCTCCTTTGGCATCCAGACAAGCCAGTGTCACATCAGCTGTGGCGAGAAATGTATTAGAAATCATTGTACGCTGGCATCCTCAGTCTGTCAGTACAGCTCAGCTCCGTAGACGCCAGGCTTTCCATAGAACTAGTGCACAACACTGATTACCTACACGACTACACCGCAGGCCTTCAGCAGTGTGTCAGACCAGCGTGTCTCTGCATGTCATATCAATGCTGCACTCATTCCATATGTGTCTCCTTACATGACACCCTAGAATCCATGAAGTCTCCTTTAGTCTAAAGATCTCTTTCCGCTGGCAGTATGGCCTAATACACATAAATTTACAAATCAGTCAGCCATTCACTTAAGCCCCCTCTGAATTATTGAAATACTGTACATTTTTAAGTTAAAGGGCAAAATCCCACTAAACCTACTTCTCGCCTCAGACACCTATATATCTATATGATACGTCGCAAAGAAAGGTTCACCCCTTAACCTATAGCAATTGAGGAATTAGGCCATGTACCACTGGGGTAATACATTGAATAGGATGAAGAGTAAGCTGGCCATACTGTACACTTCAGATTATAGACGACCATCATGTAGCTGCCCAGTTGATGGTGACTGATCTCACAATCGATATTAACAATGACACTGCCGACTCGGGAGGCTGCCATTGGCCGGCTGCTAATCCTCTACATGTCAGATACCTGGCTGTTCATCAGCTATTTCGAACGACAAAAATCGAGTCTAGCCAGATTTATGGTCAGGCCTGGCCGAGGTTTTCTTAAAGTGATTGCCCAACTTCATGAATTTTTTTTCTTTTACAAACAGTATTAGGGTAAGTTAACACGGAGTTCACACAAAGCTATCTTTGGAGCCCAGTAAACCTTTTATTATATTATAGCATGGTATTCAGGGGCATAACATGAAGATCCTGGACCCCAAAATCTGTACCAGGTGCTCCTAATGCTCCTGGGCTCTGTACCCTGTGCACCCCCTCAAGTTATGCCCTGATTGTACTGTAGGCTCTTTCTAAAGACATTCATGAGGCTGGGCGAGCCTTTAAAGGGGTTTACAGGGAAAACATTTTTTTCTCTGGAGGACGGGAAAGGTAAAAAAATAAAGTAAAATTCCCCAAAACATACTCATCTGTCCCCAGTGCTCTGGTGTCCAAGTGACCACTGAAGCCAATCAGTCATTCATATGGCCACTGATTGGTCTCAGCGGTCAAGTGCAGCAGGGACTTCCACTGGAACAAGCCCCAGGATGCCGCAAGACCAGACACTGTCCTGGGACACTGATGCACCAGGGACAGGTGAGTATGGTTTTGGGTTTTTTTTCACCTTCCCTGGCCTCAAAGAAAAAAATAGATTTCCTAAACAACTCCTTTAAGTTCCTATTAGAAAGGAATGAAGCCTTCTAAATCTTGCTGTCACAAAGCATCATGTGTTGAGAGGAATGTTCTTTAGGAGAAGACAGTTTGCATATTGGAAATGAGATGTTATCAACCAATTCCCATAAGAAATCACTGGTAGTACATTGTACGTCACATATGTGTTAGCCCCAATATTTTTTATCATCACAGAACCTCTACTGTAGCGAGGAAATTAGAGGAAGGGGAAACATTCCAGAGAAGATGGAAGTCAATAAAACTTACCTTGATCACCTCAGGACATGCATAGTGAGGAGACCTGGACGCAAGGAAGTGAGGCATGAAAAAAATGCAAGAAAAAGGAAGACAGAGAAAGAATAGGGATGTTAACAGCAGGACAAAGTGAAGAATTGGTTAAGTAGATTCATGTTGCTAAAGTTAGAAATTTCAAGTGAAGTAAATGTTGACACCACATAATAATGGAAATGATACGTATGTCATTGTCTTCAGATTGAGCAGAGCTGAAGTCATTATTTAGGTATTTCTAAGAAACCCTTCTAAAGTACCACAGATAACAAACACACTGTGTGATCTGGCAAATGACAAAATCGGCTCTGCTGTATCTGTATATGGTAGTCAAGACCTGAACCTTGCATTCAACACACACAACTATACAACACACAACTATACACAGTGTCAAATTTATATCCATCAATTATTGCAATATCTTGTAAATTTTGAAAAATCTCTACTCACCCACAGCTGGTCTCAAGTAAACTGTCCCCGACTTGCAGTGACGCCATCCCAAAATCTGCTATCCGTATGTTGTTTTTTTCATCTAACAATAAATTTTCAGGCTTCAGGTCTCTGTGGCTGGCCAGGTGGAGAGTAAAAGGGAAAATGATTGTGGATTGGAGACAACGGCAGACAACTTAGAGTCAAAAAATTAGCAAGGTAGGTATGTTACATGTAGCCATTTTTTGGAGGGCGAATGGGTCATTTTTCTTTGATACAATTGGGCTTCCTCAGGTCTGAACCATGCATTATAGTATTTATTCCAGTTACCGAAAACCGGCCTACTGTTTGTGATGTTATAGGATGAGTGTACTAGTTTCAACATCCATTCACTACTCTTTTTGACAGATTGTGCATTTTTCAGTAGGGATAACAACAAAGTAGGAAAACGTGGGAAAATTGAGATCAGTGATTGACAGTGATCTTTATACATATATAGCTCTCAATCACAAGAGCACGACTGCCCACATGATTTTGATGCTCAGAATGAGCATGGATTGAAACGGCTAATTGGCTAAAAGGGTTGTCCCATCTCAAGGATCCTATCTATACTGGTAGCTTATATATTGCTTTAGAAATGCTGCTTTGTTTTCCTGCTATGTGAATTTATTCCTCCCATAGTTTACACAGCGTTACCATAACCACGGACCTGTGTGATAAGACAAGTGACATCACTCACTACTCTTACTGTTATCTACAGCTCTGCTGGCAGAACAATCAGTTCAGCTAATTGCAGTTTGTAGTCTGAGATCCCTCTATGTAAACATTCAGATAACACTGAGTCCATTCTCTACAAGCATTTGCATATTATCTGATCTGCAAAAGTATTGTGAGATGGAGGTGGGTGAGGAGAAATTCAGGGAGTGAGAAGAGACAACAAGCAAAGTGCTGAAACAGTGAGATGAGAAAACCCCTTTAAACTGAATTTTTATAAAATTATATATCAATCTGCTCAGATCTTCCTGCTGTATAACATACTGCCTGCAGATTGAACAGCATTTTCAAAAGCACAGGTTCCCTCTACAACAACCGTGACTTCATATTCAAAAATAAATATAAGAGTATACTGTACAGAAGGCGTCTTCACTTTGTCTAGTGGTTACTGCAAACAATCCGAATTTTAGCATTTTAAGCTCTAGCCTATATGAAGATTTCTTATTTCATTATTCCGCACAGAATTTTGGATTTAAAAATAAAATTTTGCTAAAAGTTGAACATCCATTGAAATGTAATAATGCATCCAATAGAGGGCACACACACCAGTGCCTTAGTGAAAGTTTTATTTTTATTTTGCTACCAGCTCCTCTTCGTAGCCTGAGCCTCAGGCAAGTTACACAGAGTCTTCCTCTAAATGTTGCTATATAAATAATTTATATCCATCAAAGATAGCTTGAAAACCATTTGGATTTCAAATTTAAATCAGTCTCAAATATTAATATATTGAACATTAGATGGCAAAAATCTCTCATTTTTAGTAGCCACGGCAATATTGTGAAAATTTTAGGTAACCCCAAGCAATGCAGTTGAATCCGTACCGGGTAGATCAGGCTCTGCATCATTTTAGTACTTAGTTAATTTGGATTTTTTTTCATTCCCATCAACCTGACAAAAGACTTTTTGCTTTTTACTGTATCTGTCAGCTCATTTTTCTGGATTTGCAAGCTGAATGTTGTAACCTTTTCAATTCCTACTATCTTTAGCAAACATTTATCACGTCACTGCCCACAGAAAAAAAACAAAAGCTCTGACTCACCATATAGAGTAGCTGTGACAGAAATCAAGAGCGGATATGATTTGTCGGAAGAATTTTCGAGCCTCCTTTGGAGTTAGTCGTCCCTTTTTAACCAGATAGTCAAAAAGTTCTCCACCAGACACATGTTCAAGCACCAAATATCTGAAAAAAGAAAATATAGTGAAAGTGGAAATATTATAGCGTTCATTTATTACATAACATAACATTAAAACTTTCAGAGTCTCAGGCCTAGGAATGTACCCAAGTGTAAGCTATTTTATTTGCTGATATTACAAAATAATAATAAATTGGGGTGCATCCTGTACGCTAGCAAAGCTTATACATTTCCCTTCTTGCTACAGCCAGTTTTGCCTTTGCAATTTTTTTTTCTTTTGTTGTAGAAGTTATAAGGAAGCTTCTTTTTTTGTGAGATGACATGCATTTTCACTGGGTCAATATTATACACTCCAGCACAGAAGTACTGAAGTGTAGTATGGCTGTCAGCCTATGTATCTATGCTGACATAGCTAAATTAATCCTGGTAGGGCAACCTTTACACACGGTGGTCATGATTTATCAAGGTAACATCCTACAATTGGAGATCAACTCTGATCGTGATGTTGCAGATGCGTGTCAGCTGTATCATACTGATCGCAGGCATTAAGGCCACTGGTGCCTTGGTGATAGCCATTTTGCGAGGATTGCTAGCACCAATCCATTACAATGAAGGCTCTCAGACTTGTCTGGCATTCATTTTACATTTGGCATACTGATATTTTGCAATGTATTAGTATTGTAATGCATTGCATTAGTGATCAGAATCCCTGTGGTTCAAGACCTCTAGGGGGTCTAAATAAAGTATTTAAAACAAAAAAATAAAAATAATTTAAAAATTCAAATCCCCTCCCCTTCCCTAGAATACATATTATGAGAATTGGGGGTAGTTTGACATCAAAGGTTTCCTGGACTTAACAGAGGTGTTGGTAGCTCTGGGTGCCAAATAAACAGCAGATCAGGTAATGGCAATCCAAAATAAGTGGCTTTATTCAACTTAGAACAGAACAAAAATAACAGCGTAACCCACACACAGGGCAATATTTCAATTCTTGAACCCTCGCTAATCTATTGAGGGCAAGATACTCTACTGAGATTTCTTCTCATCAGTCTGGCTCACATTGAGCTTAACCAAGTCCCTTCTGGATACCAGTTCTCTTGGGACAGACCTCCTGTCTGTCTCTAATTGGTCCACAATCCACCTGCTCCTAAAGGTCCCCAGCAGCACTCTCCTGGTGTGTGCACTCCCTCTAGAGCTGAGCCCCTTTCCTCAGGTATGGGTGTGGTCAGGGTCCTTTTCAACCCTGTTTTTGGTCTCTCTACAGCGCCCTCTAGGTTCACACCCTCACAATATAAAAGTAGAAAATTACTGTAACACTTCACAGACAGTACAAGGAACCACCCTCTTGCAGTTAGCGTATCACATTATAGGGTCCCGGGAAGAAAAAGATAAACAAATCAAAATTTACTTTTATTGATAAATCTAAAATCAAGTACTATCAGCCCAAACACTTGGTGTATGATATAAACACCAACCACAGATATCATAGCAACCCCAGGTCTAGGATATCCAATGAATCAATCCATTTACATCCTCCTAATCTCTTAACCTTGGTGTTTCATATATAGAAAATTACTGTGAAACACATACAAATTAGGTATCTCTGTGTCCAGAAATGCCGGATCTACAAACTTATAAACATAGTTTTTCCATACGGTGAACGCTGTAGCAGGAAGAGAATCAAAAGTGCCAAACCAACATTTTTTCACAGTTTCGCCTCTCATAAAAATGTGAAAAAAACATAGCAATAGACATTCCCCAAAATGGTATAAATTAAGAATACACCTGACCCTGGAAAAAAGACACCCTATGCACCCTTGTACACGGGACAGTAAAAAAGTTATTAACCCCTTCCCGCCGATGGCATTTTTTGATTTTCGTTTTTCGTTTTTGATTCCCCTCCTTCTAAACCCCATAACTTTTTTATTTCTCCGCTCCCAGAGCCATATGAGGTCTTAATTTTTGGGGGACAAATTTTTCTTCATGATGCTACCATTAATTATTCTATATAATGTACTGGGAAGCAGGAAAAAAATTCAGAATGGGGTGGATTTGAAGAAAAAATGCATTTCTGCGACTTTCTTACGGGCTTTGGTTTTACGGCGTTCAATGTGCAGCCAAAATGACATGTCCCCTATATTCTGTGTTTCGGTACGGTTCCAGGGATACCAAATTTATATGGTTTTATTTACATTTTGACCCCTAAAAAAAATTCCAAAACTGTGTTAAAATTTTTTTTTTCTAAATGTCGCCATATTCCGACGGCCGTAACTTTTTTATACATAAGTGTACGGGGATGCATAGGGCGTCTTTTTTTGCGGGGCCAGGTGTACTTTTTAGTTCTACTATTTTCGGGAAATGTTATTGCTTTGATCACTTTTTATTCAAATTTTTATCAGAATCAAAACAGTGAAAAAACGGCGGTTTGGCACTTTTGACTATTTTTCCCGCTACGGCGTTTACCGAACAGGAAAAATATTTTTATAGATTTGTAGAGCGGGCGATTTTGGACGCGGGGATACCTAACATGTATATGTTTCACAGTTTTTAACTACTTTTATATCTGTTCTAGGGAAAGGGGGGTGATTTGAACTTTTAATTCTTTTTATATTTTTTTTATATTTTTTTTAACTTTTTTTTTATTTATTTTTTTGCATTTATTAGACCCCCTAGGGGTGTTGAACCCCAGGGGGTCTTATCACTAATGCAATGCATTACAATGCTAATGCATTGCAATGCATTGCAAAAAAGCATCCTTTCTTTTGCAGGCTGCATAGACCAGCCTGCAAAAGAGAGGATTTGCAGACAAGCCTGGGAGCCTGTACAAGGCTCCCGGCTGTCATGGCAACGGGACGTCAGCCCTGGAGCATGCTCCAGGAGCCGGCGATCCCGGACCAAAATGGCGGCGCCCATGCGCCGCCGGGAAAATGGTGCCTCCGGCGCCTTTGACCGCGGCGCCGGAGGGGTTAATGCCTCCGATCGGTCCAGGGACCGATCGGAGGCATTAGAGACGGTTGTCTACTGCTTAAAGCAGTAGACACCCGGCGGCTATGGCGGCCGCCCGGCTCCCGGGCGGTCGCCATAGTTACAGACCCGACATGCGCCGTACTATTACGGCGCATGTCAGGAAGGGTGGCAAAATATGGTGACTAAGAAAAAAAAAATATTTTTTTTGCAAAGTTTTGGAATTTTGTTAATATAAATTGGATATCTCTGGAATCATAGAGAAACATAGAATACAGGGGACATGTCATTTTGGCTGCACAGTGAATGCCGTAAAAATGAAACCCGGAGAAAGTAACACAAATGTACTTTTTCGCCAATTCCACCCCATTCTGAATTTTTTTCCAGCTTTCAAGAAAATTGTACAGAACAATAAATGGTAGCATTATGAAGAATAATTTGTCCTGCAAACATTAAATCCTCATATAGCTCTGTGAACAGAAAAATAAAAAGTTATGGGGTTTGCCTCTGGCGGAATAGGGTTAATAAGCATCTGGTATTCACAGAAATTACTTACAGCTAATCTACTATCCGCAATAATGAGCCACATTTGGAAGTCATGCAACTTGGACGTGTTGTAAGTAAATGTAATATTCCTGGGAAGTTTGAGCTTTTTCTAGTATAAAATCAGCTTAGCTATTTGAGTATTTAAAAGCTTTAATAAGATAAAAGATATTTATGCGCATTAGTGACCTTGAATGATTAAGATGCTTAAAGGGCTTACCAGGAGGGCTTCAATATATGGTGGAATATGGTAATTATCTTGTAGAATAGAGTTAAGACATGTATCATTTATGATCCACACATTAGTCATTGTGAAAGGATGTTCAAACAATTATATTGACCTCATTAAATAGAAGAACCCTTTTGACCCGCACCTTTTCAGAGTATAGATATGGAGGATGCTGGTGATAATGGCTCCTACTTTGAATGTGAGGGGGTGAAATCAATCATACCATCCTGGCTTTATCATAAAGACATTTTAATTAACAAAGAGAAGTAAAGTGGGTGGTAAAGTAAAAATTCTCACTACTTGAATAGCACAACTTGGCCTAAGACTTAGAAGGTTATAGATAAAGACGTTTCCCCGGTCACTCAAAAAGAAAAAAAAAATCACTCTGGACGCAGTTGGGTTCCATCTCAAAACTATTCTGAAAATCTGCATAATAGGGTTCTGTCCAAACATCAATCATATATAATAAGACGGGAGTCAAATGCGGATGCCAAGCTCGACTCCCACTCTTAGTTTTTTTAATTTTTGTTTTTTTGTTGCAGATGTTGCTGTTTTCTCAAGCCAAAGCCAGGAGTGGATTCAGCAGGAAAAGAAAAATACAAGACCTTCCTAAATTTTTCCAATTCGTTTTGAGTCCTCATTTTGGCTAAAAAAAATAACTGCAACAAAAAGCACTAAAAATTCTACTTGTGTCTTCAGCCTCAGAGTTACCTGATATTTCAAAATATCAAGTCAATTGGCTGTGTCTGGTATTGCAGCTTGCCCAATTCACTGGGACAAGCTGCAAAAGCAAATAGCATGAATAAGGCTTTATTCACATGTGCATTTTTATGAATGTTCCATGCATATTTTTTAAGGATGGAAAACTGAGTTTATAATGATTCTGTTTGGCCGAGGCATCCCTACACCACTCTGCATTCACACAATATGGTGGGCAAGGTTTGAAACAGGAGTTGTGGTGCACGTTTGGTGCAAAACAGGGTTTGTGCCAAATGCACGCCACAATATCATCCCATCCTTCTATGTCAGTTTTCATACAGGGATTTATTAATATTCCCCATTAATTTTTATGTAATTATTAGAGATGAGCGAACACTGTTTGGATCAGCCGATCCGAGCAGCACGCACCCATAGAAATGAATGGAAGCACCTGTGACGCTGACTTTGCCAGCGGCCGGCCGGCGTCACAGGTGCTTCCATTTATTTCTATGGGTGCGTGCTGTTCGGATCGGCTGATCCAGTGTTCGCTCATCTCTAGTAATTATACATGTTTGTAAAATCTTCTAACCTCTAACCTCATCAAAGTGACCCACATTAGGGGGTAGGCAAATGAGGCAATTTTTTGTGACATTTAGCGGTGCCTACCATAACTAAATAATATTGAATCTCCACAAAAACTTTTAGTAGTAAGTACACAAATTATTATGCAAATTATATTTTTATCTAATTTTGCCTTTTTGCAATGTGGGTCCCCGGCCCCACATGGTTCACATTAGTGTTGTCCATGAGGACCCCCCCCCCAATGGAATACCAACGCAACTGCAAGTGCTTTGCAGTTAAAGCCCACGGACCACATAGACTATAATGGGGTCCATGTGCTTGCCATGCACTGCCCGCACAAATGATTATAGTCTATGGGGTCCATGCGCCTTTAAAGCACAGTGCTTGCAATTGCGTTTGTATATCGTTCCGTTGGGTCTCCATGCGGACTCTAACCGGACGGAATACATACGCAGATGTTAACCAACCCTTAATGTTTCCTTTAACCTGGTAAACTAATAATCACAGGTATTTAAGATTGGTTTATGTGATCCAAAGATCCCGCAGACACAATACCATCCCAAAAAAATGAAATCTTTACGATCCAACATGTTCTTACCTTGCAAGTTATATCCTTATGGACATGAAGTACTTTGATGAGGACACTACTTTTAGTGGACTAATTTTGGAATCTAATAATCCAAGATGGAGAGGGTTTAGAAGACGGGGTATGCATTGCATTGCTGATCAGACTGTGATCATAACCGTCCCGCATATTGGATTTAGTTGTCATAACAATTTGATTGATTATTTATTATCAATGCATTAACCATTTGTTGACTGGAAGTGTACTGTTCTCCAGCTGCAATCAGTAATGGTAAGCCAAGACACATCGCCTTGAAATTTCAATAAGAAGGTTATAAATCTCATTTTATGAATGAAAAAAGTGTTTATAGAGCGAAGACAATCACATGATGAAAGATCTGATGGACATCCCCACAACAAGTTAATGGAAAGAGCGGATGTTATTGTAACAACTCGAGCAATGCTCTAGACATGTTAAGATGCTCTCACACCAGTGCTTCACTATGGCTTGTCCTCATTACAGATGTATCCCTTTACACCATATAGCACAGCTCGCCCTCATTAAAGAGCTCTCAGTATAGAGAACTCTCATTATAAGGCTTTCATGCCGGCCCTTTACTCAATAACACCCTTGTTACCCATTTCTGGAGAAGTCTTTGACTTTCAGAATCCTGTTAGATTTCATTCTTAAATGATCTGATAGTACTCAGTATATTTCTTAGTTCTCCTAAAGCTCTTGACTTGTGCGCAAGGTTCATTATCAGAGTTCAATATCCCCTAATAACAGCCTTGGAGCGCCTCATTCATTTGGTGAAAGTCAGTATGTCGGTGATCAGTTGTTACTACACAATCTGGCTGTAGATGCTTGTGTTACTCCACTGAGGAAATCGGCTCTTGTAAAATGCCAAATACATTTCAGATAGGAATGGCTGTGTGCGTAGATTTACTTAGATAAGAAAGAGAACAGACATTACATAAGGACCACTTGTACTCCACAGATTACCTAAAGCTTATTGTTCTCTATGTTCATGACACTTTCAGCAGCCCTATTAAACATTAAAAAAAAAGAAAACCATAAAAACCACCAGGTAACAAGATTTTAAGCAAAAGTGAAATTTTTTTTATTAAAAAATCAAATATAACAATACAACATATAACAAAAATACAAAAAGGGGCAACTGAAATACCCAGTGAACTGGAGTGAAGATAGGGATTACGGTAAGTATGCACAATACAAAACAAATAGATATAAATAGCATAGTAATAGGCCAGAAATAGTAGGTGTATATAAATATAAACAGCAGATATATCACAACCGCAGCACAGAAAGGGCAAAGTATAATGCTAGAATTGCAACAGCCACATACCACAGTTGCTAGTCACCTGCCAAAATATAGTAAACCTAGAGGCCCATAAGAGATGGAAAGGTAAAGGATTATGAAGATATTTGCATACAGACCGTATAGGCCCTAGGGCCAGATGTCCCACTCCACTCCACACCCGACGCGCGTTTCGCCCGTTAGGGCTTTGTCAAGGGATCCCTATCTTCACTCCGGTTCACTGGGTATTTCAGTTGCCCCTTTTTGTATTTTTGTTATATGTTGTATTGTTATATTTGATTTAATAAAAAATTTTTCACTTTTGCTTAAAATCTTGTTACCTGGTGGTTTTTATGGTTTTCTGTTTAATCACACCAGAGGTTATACCCATATGTGGTATATTTTTGTATACTTATTAAAAAAAAAGAGTCAGGAAACCCCTTTAATTTCTCCATGATTGTATTTGGCGGGAATTTTAGCTATCGAGCTACGAAGCCATCCCACAGGACAACATGAAAATTACACTTACAAGTCTATAAGAGAGATTTCCATGTGATTTTGTAATGCAATATTGACAATACTCTTCTAAAACAGGAAGCATATACAGTATGCCCTGTAGACCAGTATACAGGTATACACAAAGCCAGATCTGTCCTAGCCTCCTTCTACACATGCACTGGTATTCCTGCACCCTGCAACCTACTCCTGTGTCAAGACTGAGCTATTTATCACTAGAGATGAATCAATGTGAAATAGCTTGCAGCAAAGTCTACGTGTAACCATAACCTTAGACTTTATATACAACCCCAATTCCAAAAAAGTTGGGATACTACCCTGTTTCCCCAAAAAATAAGTCATCCCCCCCCCGAAAGTAAGACATAGCAGAGGTTTAGTTGAATTGTCTAATCTAAGGCACCCCCCGAAAGTAAGACATCCCCCAATAATAATAATCTTTCTGCGTAAAGATTGTATGAAGAAAAACATTGCAGCTGGCTGAACACTGTGCTCGATGTTCCGTGTGCACAGGTATGCCGACTGCTGACGCCGCAATACGTTGTATCTAGAGATGAGCGAGTAGTACTCGATCGAGTAGGTATTCGATCAAATACTACGGTTTTCGAAACACTCGTACTTGATCGAGTACCACTCGCTGTTCGAATGTAAAAGTTCGATGCAGAACCAGCATTGATTGGCCGAATGCTATACAGTCGGCCAATCAATGCTGGTTCTACCTTTAGAAGTCTTCTCCGTGCAGCTTCCCCGCGGCGTCTTCCAGCTCTTCATTCACTCTGCCAGGCATCGGGCCTGGGCAGAGCCGACTGCGCATGTCCACTTGTAGTGCGGGCATGCGCAGTCGGCTCTGCCCAGGCCCGATGCCTGGCAGAGTGAATGAAAAGCCGGAAGACGCCGCGGGAACGCTGCAAGAAGACTGCTCGGAGGATCCAGCCCGACCCTCACTCGTGGACTTGGTAAGTATAATTTGATCGAACATTGCCTAACCCTGAAACGAGCATTTTCCCTCCATAGACTATAATAGGGTTCGATATTCGATTCGAGTAGTCGAATATTGAGGGGCTACTCGAAACGAATATTGAACCTCGAACATTTTACTGTTCGCTCATCTCTAGTTGTATCCACTGTTCCTGCTGCTGTACCATTAGGATGAGCTGGGAGATGCCTGCTGTGCATACACTAAGTAACGTATGTGGTGGGGGGTTCCACTCTCCCAGCTCATCCCACAGCAGCAGGAACAATGGATACAACGTACAGTATCAGCCGGCTTTCCTGTACACATGGAGCACTGCACACAGCGTTCAGTTGGCTGCAATGTTTATCTTCATACAGTCTTTGCACAAGCAAGCACATCTCAGTGTAGTGCAGTGGTGGCAGCAGCACACAAAAATAAAAGACATTCCCTGAAAATAAGACATAGCATATCTTTAGGACCAAAATTTAATATAAGACACTGTCTTATTTTCGGGGAAACACGGTATGTAAAATATGAATAAAACAAGAATGCAATGATTTGGAAATCTCTTAACCATACTTTATTCACAATAGAACACATCTCTCATGTTGAAAGTTAGCCATTGTTCCATTTTGTTTGAGAAAATGAATCATTTGGAAATTGATGGCAGCAACACATCTCAAAAAAGGTAGGACTGGTTGCCAGATTGGAGTTGGAAAGGAATGTTTTCCCCTGACATGGAGAAATTGGCATCAGCCTCATAGGGGTTTTTGCCTTCCTATGGATCAAAACTGTAGTGTTATAATTTGGACTTGATGGACCCATGTCTTCAGCCAACGTCATCTACTATGTAACTATGTAACCTCAGCACTTGTGCATGCGCTGTGACCCCTCTGGTTACATTGTATTGTTTCTTTCATGATTGCCATGATTGTAACTATGGTTGTAAATATGTATGCATGGTTGTATCTATGGCCTCATCCTATACACTTCTATAGGATGAGGCTTTAATTATGTCACAAAGTCACTATAATTCAGACAGCATGCAATATAAATAGTGAAGGGGTCACTGTCCCTGCATATATGGCATGGCTCCTTCAAACAGCTCATCAGTGAGGGTCCCAAGTGTCATAACCCCACTGATCTCTTATTGAGGATCTATTCTGATCACCAATATAGTTAAAAGAATTGCATGTGTTTATGATGGCCTCAGGGTGGGCCCCACAGTCATAGGCTCCCATGTCCTAACCGGCTCCGACACTGATAACTGCGCATATAGTGGTTGTGCTGGTATCACTTAAGGACATTAGCAATGTTTCCTCTAGACGTGTCTGGCCCTTAGATGGACTTTATAACTTAGAGGGGTAATTTAAAGCTTCAGAACCTCGATGCAAAATCTGTAACTTGGCCACCCCCACACACATACCACATGCCGTTTATAGCACTGGTGTATTCTTAGGGTAAGTTCACATGTAGTTTTTTGGTCAGGGTTTTGAGGCCGAAATCGCCTCAAAACCCTGACCAAAAAGACTGCTCCCGATGAAATCAATGGGAGCTGCTCAGGAGCTTTTTCCGGGAGCTTTTTCTTCCGACTCCTGGAAAAAAGAAATGAGGTGTTCATTCTTCAGGGCCAGTCGCCTTGCGATTCGGCCTGAAGAAACTCCCTCTCCCGGACAAGGCCTACTCATTTGGCCTTATCCAGAGCAGAGCACGCGACTGGATGCCGATGCAATGTACCGGCTTTCAGTCACAGCGACCTGGCTTTTGGACCGGAACCTGAGGCGGCCTCCGCCTCAGGTTCCGATCCAAACATCTACGTGTGAAATTACCCTTATGTGGAGAAGAGAAGAGCATTCAAGCACAAGGATCTGGGTGTGACTGCTACTTCTGCACCTGCTGTAGCGATGTCTCTGTTATGACAGATATCAAGCATCTTAGATAAAACTTATACATCCAATGGATTGATCCGTACAGTTTGGCATCTGAGAGTTATCCATGTATTACACCGATATTCAATTTATACAAAACCATTAATTTAAAAAAAAAAACAAAAAACAACACAACATAAAGATGGCTACATTGTATCAGATAAGAGGTGCTGCATCATCTGGAATTGTTACCAAACTCACTCATGCTACAAAGAGAAATATTGGCCAATGTATGTGTTAATGGTATCCTAAATCATAAAAATAAAATGTCTATCAGTTTATACTCCTTCTATGCCTAGATATCCAGAGGCTTGCAATTTGTGGATAAATAATTTAGCTAATACAGACCTATTTTTCAGACAATGGCAGCTGACAATGATTGATTCCCAGGCTCTGGGTAATATGTTGTACAAGGAAGTAAATATTTATGGCAATACGCACACCATAAATGGTTTAGGCGATTGAAATTGAATGTGTATCTAGAAAACATTTATAAAACATCTCATGATGTAATGAGAGCTATATATTTGTGTCCTAACTGCTCCCATGTGTGGCTGAGCCCTTGCTTCATTGGTTAGATGATCAAGGTACAAGATTAATGATTGAAAAAGCAATACATATAAGACTCATGCAAGATTACATGGAGTCTATGGAAGTCAAAGAATGATCCCTGCAGCTGCAAACTGCAAACAATGATGCTTTGCAGTACAGCGCTAAGCTCATACAGGTACGACTACGAGCAGGTCTTCTTAAAAAGCTTCATTCCCTTTGAAGTTTAGCACAAGTACAAAAGATTATTGGTTAGCACTGCTTATAGATCAATCTAACAAGGGCAGCATTATATGTATAAGGGATAAGCTATCCTTGTACTCTGGTTTCCTTCCACTCTTGAAAAGCATATTGACACTGAAAATGGGTCCTAGTGTAGTTTGTGTCTATTACAGCCAGGAAAATTAGATTGTGAGCACCTTCATTATGCAGAGACCGATATGAGTGATGACATCTTCTGTACAGTGAAACAGAATACGTTGGAGATGTAATAGTTGCTTGGGTGGCTGTAACTTTTATAGGTCATTCTACACCATCAGCATTTTCTTATGTAAATTATACATCACACATCCGCACCCTCTTCTCTACATTCAATTTTAAAGGGATCCTATCATTAAAACTCATTTTTTTTCTGCCTACCACGTAGGAAAAGCCTTAAGAAAGGCTATTCTTCTCCTACCTTTAGATGTCTTCTCCGCGCCGCCGTTTGGTATATTCATTCGTTTATGTTCATTCATATTCATTCATTTGGTATATTCGTTTTTTGTCGGTATGCAAATGAGTTTTTTCACAGCACTGGGGGTGGTCCCCAGCACTCAAACAGCACTGGGGGCATACCCAATGCTGCGAGAGAACTCTTCAGTGACGCCTCCATCTTCTTCAGGAAAGTATCTTCTTCACGTCTTCTTCCGGCGGTGGTTTCAAACTTCTAGGCCTAGGGCAAAACCGACTGCGCATGCCCGCCGGCCACAAGAAAATGGCCACGTACACAGTATTGTGTACAACAGTAAGCTGGTGTAAACGGCAACAAGAAAATAGCCACGGACATGTGAAGTCAGCTCTGCCCGAGGCCCGATGGAGGAGCCAACCGTGCATGCCTAGTAGTTTGAAACCCATGACGGAAGAAGATGCGGAGAGAGGTGTTCCAGATGAAGATAGAGGAGATTTTAGAGATTTGCAGTATTGGGGACGCCCCCAGTGCTGTTTGAGCGCTGCAGACCGCCCCCAGTGCTCTGAGATAACTAATTTGCATACAGAAGAAAACCTGGATTTCTACCGAACGGCGGTGCGGAGAAGACTTCTAAAGGCAGGAGAAGAATAGACTTTCTTAAGGCTATTCCTACATGTTAGAGAGAAAAAATGGGATTCCAATTATTGGATCCCTTTAACCATAGTGGTTTCACAATGCTCCAATTTCATGTCACAGTGCCACATTATGATGTCAGAGGGTCCTAATGCTAGGTCCCCATTGTTGAGTGTCAGCTACAGTTAACTTAAACTGGCGTTTGAGATTCATATTCAATCAAAAGTATGAAGTAAAATTGGAGAAATAAGGTATGAAATTGCAAACATTTGCATATATGCAGCTGTAATTATTATAGTGTTATTACACCATCTAAATTGGCTTTGCTCATTGGCAATGCATTTTGATTTTGCCAACATTTACGTCTTATTGTAACCAATGCTTATGCCCATAACAGATGGGAGTCAAATTATTTTTCCATTAAGAACATTTATCATTTATCTATAGTTTAGGTGGCAAAATGTATGATCTGTGGAAGCACCACTGGGACCCACATCAATCTCTAGAACAGAGAAGCTTAGTCCCCTATTTCCCCCATCACGCTTCCACAATAGAAGGACATGTAATGGAGGGACTGTTAGGGCACGTACATGATCGCACCATTCAGAGTCTATGGTCCTGACACAGAAAGCTGAGACATCATCAGGATGACCTGGGCACATATTGTGGCTTTCACAAAGTTTGCTGCTTTAGTGTTTCTAGATCTTTCAGTCTGATATTTCTATGGTATAATAAAGTGCAATTACAAGTATTTTAGAGGAACTTCCAATGATCCAGGAGTAATTTTGTGATGAAAAATGTTTTTTTTCCAGCATGATGGATCACCATTTCACAAGGCAGAAGTGATAACTTAACAAAAGCATTTCCATTCTACGAGCATAGCCAGAACTTACCAGATCTCAATCCCATTGAGAACCTGTGGCCATTCCTCAAAAAGTGGGAGGGCAAACAAAAACATGGAAATTCTGATAAACCCCTTTTGGCAAGAATGGGTTGGCATCAGTCAGGAGTTGGCCTAGAAGATGGTATCAGCATGCCAGGGTGAAATATAGAAATCTTGAAAAATAAGGGTCACAAATATCGGGTCCTATGAAATTATTCTAATTATAATTCAGTAACCATAGAAACATGTGACTAAAAGATCTAAAAACACTGAAGCAGCAAAAAGAGTGAAAACTAAAATTTGTGTCAGTCTCAAAACTTATGGCCATGACTGTACAAACAGATAAGGTCTATTGGAAAGATCTGCTCTTGTTCTGTATCTTTGACCCGTTCCTGGTTTTGGCTAATATTCATGCACAAGACTGACCAAAAACTACGATATGTACAAGTAACTGCAATAAACTCTTCATACGATAATAACACAAAGAGAAAAACGACCTTGTCTGTTCTTTTCTGTATGACAATCACTATAATCCATCACTAAGCAAAAGAGGATAAGCCAAACTTAATGTACATTAATGTGGAAAATCCCTTTAAACACGTCTACGGTTGTTCACATCACTTTCCGGTGAAATGCACAAGAGGCTTTTATATTCTTCAGGTAAAAGTAAGTTAATCTGGTAAATGGAGGCCTGTGCAATTTTGAATAAATACAGATTTCACCATAGCTTAAGCTTTAAGAATCTTTTAAAGTATAATTTGGGGCAAAAAGTGAAATCTTGGGTTTTACTGGGATCAAATTCTGAATCCGATATCCCAAAATCTTACAATAATGAGCGCGTTCTTGTTTTAGCACCATGTTGTAAAACTGTATGGGCAGAGCAGCTGAAAACATCAAGAGAATTAAACAAAGTGCCCAAATGTAATACTAGCCTAAGGCCTGGTTCACATCTGCATTCGGTATTCCATACGGGAAGCCCACTTGGGAACCCCTGAACGCATTAAAAAGCGGTTAGCTAAGAAACCAAACGGTCCCATAGACTATAATGGGGTCCGTGTGTTTTCCATGCAGTGTCCACACGAATCATGCAGAGAGAAAAGTACTTCAAACAGAAGTTTGGGGTCCATGTGGTTTCTTAGCTAACCACTTTTTAATGTGTTCGGTATTCAGTTTGGGGGAGGGGGGGTCCCCAAGTGGACTCCCCGAACGGAATACTGAACGCAGATGTGAACCAGGCCTAACATAGACAGGAATGCAATTTTCAGTTTTACCCCAAAGTGTCACTTTTGGCACATCCATACAATATTCGGTAAACCTTTAAATGCTGGACGTTCCACCTCTGGAATCCTTCCCTATTGAGAAAATGAAGGTCAACTGATCATTGTTCTGTATGTGAAATAGCTAGTGCAAAGTTCTTTCCATAACTCTCAAATACTTGACTGGAAACAGCCGTTCACATGCAGGTTCACAAGTCAATTTAGACTGTGTGTGAATATGGCTATTTTGGATGCAGGAATGAGGGGTCTCCATATATAGTATCAGGGATGACATCCCTGTCAAATATGACATCTCTTTACTGTCCTTTATTGCTTATGGCCCAGTTCACATCTGTGTTCGGGTTTCCGTTCGGGGAGTCTGCTTGGGGAGCCCCGAATGGAAACCTATACGCATAAAATAGTGGTTACCTGAGAAACCCGTGGACCCCATAGAACTATAATGGAATCCGTGTGGTTTCCGTGAACGGAAACCCAGACGCATATGTGAACTGAGCCTATGGTATACAGCTCTATACAGAAGGCGCACAGGGAATTGGTTAAGTACCAAAAACGCTAACAATAATCAAACACAAAAAATTGTGTTTTTTTACTTTACATTTTTTCTCAACTATAGGGGTCTGGCTCTGCGTCATATGGTTATGACATATGTATTATGCAAGTATAGTGGGTATGAGCACCAGAAAATGTACACGTTACAGTGCTGAGTAAGCCATTCTTTAGTTTAAAGAGGTTTTCCACTTGCCATAAAGCTGATTGCTTATATTTAGGGTACGTTATTAATATTAGGTTGGCGGGAGTCCAAATTCGCAACCCTTGCCCTTATCACCAATCTACTACTTGAATAGGTAGCAACCCCGTCATTCTTTCCTGGACACAACTCTATACTATTTGTAGTGACTGTGCTTTGTATCACATTAACTTCTTTCTATTCAAGTGAATGGGCCACAATACCAGACTTAGCAGGGTAAATAATAAAGGGAACCCTTCAAACATTGGTCCAGTTGGGTTGCCAAGAATTGGACCCCTAATAATTTAATATTGGTGGCCTACCCTAAAAATAAACTAGCAATTATACAGAACTAAAAGTTATAAGAAAAAAGTACAGTACCTTGCAATATATATTAATATTTTATGTTGTATTTCTGATGGCATTATTACTAGAAATTATACTGTTGCTGCATGGGCATCACACTCTTTTCAAAATAATACACTGTCTATGATACAATGCAAGCGCACTTCAAAATAGCTGTTTATGCAGGATGTACTATTACACAAATTGTACATATACTGCAGAGTATTGTGAAAAAGCCTAGGAAGCATTTACTATAGAAATATGGGAGGAATATAAATTGCACCTGTCACTGATTTGTTTACATGCGGGATCACAGGGTTCAATACACCAAGGAAATTAAAAACCCAATAAAACAAGCAACAGAGGAAGACTGGAAACAAAAATGTGAAGGTAAAAAGCTTCCAGACATCTATTTAGACTGGGTAGAAAATGGGGAAACATGAAAATTAAGGAAATACGGGGTGATGCAAAAGGTTGGAGGTAAATAGTCAGTACAGTAATTGAAAATCTAAGCAAAACTGACTCTGATGCCCATAACAAACAATCACCATATTATGACAACCAATCAGAGCACGGCACATAATGTAACATAAGATGGTGACATCAAAGCAAGAAAAATGTCTTGCATGTCGGAATTTTCAAAACTGACGTCACACTATTGTGACAGGATGGCGAAACTTTCAGAATAAATTTGGAAACTCTATTTCACTTTGGGTGAAGCAATTCAAACCATTGGGTGTTTAAGTAATGGGAAAAGTCTATGGTGTGTCTAGGTCATTGGAAGAGACAGTCAACAGGTTTCTAGCTGTGTACAAAGTAGACCTATAGAGTCTTGCAAAAACATCTGCATCATAGACATACAGATTACATCTTCTTTACAGCTGAAGGCGGACAACAAACTGAAATGTGTTAACTTGCACGGCCAATTGGAAGAGGACGACTTCGCTGATGGACTGGTGCTCAGTGATCAATCATCAAAGTGGAAAGGTCAATCCCCACAACGTAACAATTTGGGACTTAGAAAAAAACATATGCCCTTAGGAACTGACCCAAAATAACTGTTTTATGGGCACTATGCCAGACTACGGTCTCTTGTTTTGCCAAAGATTCTGTCTCTGGCCACTCCTACCTGGACAGATTAAAATGACTTATGCCTCAAATATAGAAAGATCTGTCAAACGTAGTCTATCAGCAGGATTGTGAATTCCATATTTACATTTTGATTTTCGCTGATACTTGAATGAATATGATTTCCAGACTTAACACCATGTAATTTCTTTCAAGGGGCTCCATTAAGGGGGTTTTCCCATCTCAGTGTTTCAGCAGTTTGCTTGTCGTCTATTCTTCTCACTTCCTGTATTTCTCCCCTCCCCCCTTTTGCTGAAATGGGCACTGAAGTATCACAATACTTATGCAGATCAGAAAATATGCAGATGCTTTTAGAGTATGGACTCAGTGTTATCTGTGTGGTTATATAGAGAGATACCAGACTCGGCTTTATCAGCAAACTGCAATTAGCTGAACTGATTATTCTGCATGGCAGTCAGTGACATCACTTGTCCTATCACACAGGTCCATGGATATGGTAACGCTGTATAAACAATGGGAGGAATAAATTCACTTACCAGGCAAACAAAGCAACATTCCTAAAGCAATATATTTAGGAAAAGTCTTCAATTTATATAAGCTACCAGTGTAGATAGGATTCTTGAGATGTGACAACCAATTTAAGAACTTAGAGTATCTGTCCCTGACCACCACCACCACAGGATCTCAACCCCTTCCCTTTGACTTTTGTTTTTGACACCTTTCAAGGGCCATAACTTTTTAATTTTTCCAGATTTTTTTGCGAGACAAATTGTACTTCGTAATGGTACCATTCAATATTTTGTACAATGTACTGGGAAGTTAGAAAAAATGTGGTGAAATTGGAGAAAAATTGTGTTTGTGCGACTTTCTCACAGGCAACCCAAATGTCATGTCACCTGTATTCTATGGGTCAACATGATTTCAGGGATACCGAGTTTGTATAGTTTTTCTTTTTCTTTTTCCATATAAAATCCTAAATTTTGCACATATTGACATATTCTGACGCCCCAAATTTTTTTCTTTATATTTACATGGCTGCATAAGGCATCTTTATTTGTTTGTCTGTCTGCCTGTTGTCTGCTCTTTATGAAATGCTAAACGACTAGATAAATCTGCATTAAATTTGTCATATAGATAAATCAAACGATTTTCAGCTTTCTAGGATCTACAGTTCGTGAGATGGTCCCAAAAGCAAAAACAGCACCACTGAACTCCACATGAAGGAATTGCCTTCATATCACATAACACGTTCTGTATTAGCCAACAAAGGTTTGGCAAAGACAGGGTGCACAAACGGATTGCCGTGGCAGACACATGAGTACGGGGGACAGGTTAGTATGGATTTTTTTATGTAATGCCTTCCTTGGTTTCCTCTGTAATTTGACCAAATCCTGGACGACTTTCTCACTAATGTTCTGTTATCAGCCATTATCACAGGACAACACTCACGTAATCTTTATACACCTACCCACTGTTGTTCTCTAGTATCAGTAATTATTAGAAGATTGTATCCAGATGAGATAGATATTAATATTGTTCCATAATATTTCCATAACTATAGCCTGTATTATACCAATGGAAAATCGACTTTCAGTTGGTGCAATCTATGAGATTTGCCAAAATTTACTTTTTACCTTTTTATCTGACAGTAGCATGTTGTACATTTTACTACATAATCCTACATGGAAAGGTTTGTGGAGTGATTGTCTATACCAACCAATCAGATGGACAGATGACATCAGATTGATTATGTGAACAACTGAGGCCCGGTTCACATCTGTGTTCGGATCCTTCTGTTCCGCTCTCCGCAAGCAGCACTTTTCTCTCCGCATTTTTCGTGCAGAAGCCACACGGACCCCATTATAGTCTATAGGGTCCCCATTATAGTCTATTAGGGTTCCTTTCGGGGGGTCACCAAGTGGACTCCCCGAATGGAAACCCATGCACAGATGTGAACCGGGCCTAACTCATTTTATTTTTTCACCACTTTAAATAAATCATCCCCCATTGTATTTTAAGCTTTTTCAATGAAAAGTAATTGTGTGAACTTTTCAATGTTTTTTGGGGCACCCCTATATGTATACACGTTAAAGATACAAAGGCTGTAGTCACCAGTAGTTATTCGGTGCTGATAACACTGATAGATAAAGCATAAGATGAAGTTTTCTCCCGCAGCGCTATTCACAGAAAAGAAAGCAAACCTCTGCGAACTTTCTGCCTCAATTTTACCTATATGAAAACCACTGGCGTTTCCGTAGGTATAATTGACATGCTGCGCATATCACTGAAATCATATAATCAAGTGAAATTACATAATTTCCACTGTGCGTATCATCGCATTATTTCTGTAAAATGCCACGGTTTTCACTCTGTCGGTTACGTCACGTAGACTCCCGGCTTTCTATTGTTATAGGCAGTTGTGAAACAAAGGGAGAGGGGTCGGATGAAAAAAAATAAATAGTACAGATGAGTAACATAGGGATTGGTGTTCTATCTTGAACACTCTAGATCTAAGTGCTAAAGCATTTTAGCATCTAATGCATGTACAATGATCTTACAATACAAGGGGAACACAGATAATGATATAACAGCACAGGAATAATGCACACAGAGATATTGTAGTACACGTATGCACCCACCCCGGGAGAACCGTGCAGGAGGCTGGACTGTCACGGTGACCTTATAGGCACCAGAACTCCCAGGAGAGGTGCACAGGGAAATAGGCAGAGTCAGTTAGATGTGACGCCAGTTGGAGTATTGAGACACCCGCTGGTCCCTGGGCTGAGATGGTGATGTGGGTGCCAGTGCTCTACTCCAACAAAGAGCATTTGCCCAGGGCTTAGCTGTAAGGAAGGCAATGTCCAGGCCAGGATCAGTAGAAGTGCTCACTGCTTTATTGTAACAGGCATCTGCTGGTCACTTGTCCTGTAGCAGTGAGCTGTGGCACAGTGGCTTGTAGCTGGCTGACACCTTCCCCTGTATTAGCAGAGAGACTAAGATGGCTGCAGGTCCAGTTACCTTGTAGAGGTCGGTGCAGGCTGCCAGGGTTATAGCTCTGCTTAGCCTGATATAATCCTGTCCTCTTACTGATAGTGATGGGGGCGCTGTCACACAGCTACTCTGACCTGCTGCTGCTGTGACAATCCTCACAACACAGTGTCTGAAACACAAAATGGCCACTGCCACACTTCTCCTTGCTCCTTCTTCCCTTGCTGCTTACAGAATACTACTTCCTCTCCCTGCTATGACTATTTCCTGTTCCAGCTACAGATCCACTCACCATAGTGTGTGTTGCTATGGAGACCACAGCTCACTAGGACAAGTGAAACCAGAGAACAACAGCTTAACAACATTACACAAATGAATACAGAATAAACATAACAACATACACAATCTATCATAACATGTAAGGCACTTATATGGCCAAATAACCATTAGTAACTCCTGTGAGGGGGTTACATCCCTCCCTTCTTGAATGTAGCACGTCCTCGGGCTACCAATAACACAGAAAACAGTCAATGGCTTAAATATCCCATAGTCCAAAGTAAATGGAATAAACGTTAAATGGGTTAGGAACAAATAATAAACATAGAGGTAGAACTTTGGGCAGTCCAAGCATGGTGTCGCCACTATGGCACCAGGTATATGGCTTATTTGTTGAAGTGAAGATAAGTTTCCAAGGCAGATGATCAGCTGAAATGCACAGTCTACTATGGCTGATCTTGGCATGCTCCTTTAAGGGCTGTAGCGAACTGAGGGTTTACCCTTGTTTACCCTTTGGGATCTCCTTTGAGAAATTGTTTCAGGCTCTGAGGCCTCCTCTCTGTCAACAGGGAGTACCTGAGTATCCGGAGTCTCTGATACAAAGTCCTCTAAGGAAATGGAGTCACTTGTTTCCCTTGACACAGAAGGAGTCTCTCTTTGCAACGGTGTAACCGTAGGTCTCACAAAGAAGTATAAGTTAGGGGAAGCCAGAGCAAGTCCTAATTCTGTACCATGTTGGCCAGGAATGGGTATACAGGGTAATGTCCGTCTTGGTTGTGACAGAGCGTGTGGAGTAGCTGGTAACCGACGGGTCACTCTTGGACTTGTATAAGAGGAGGGACAGACTTTGAGATCATCTCGAGACACTAACTGCGATGGACCTTCTCCATCCTCTGGAACAATTTTACACACTTTAGGGTTATCATGTGGTGCCTCTTGGACAACATAGGCTTTGTCTTCCCAACGATCCTCTAACTTATGATGCCTAACATGTCGCCTTTTTAGGACCTTATCTCCAGGTTGCAAGGGTTGAGCATTTGCTCCTTTGTCATACTGGAGAGCCTGTTTGTGTCTAGCCTGGTCCAGAGATTTACACACAAGTTCCTGAAGTTCTCTATTAACCCTTAGTCTTTCTGCTACCCAAGTGTCATTTGGTAAAGGTGGGGACCTAACCTCTGTAATCACTCCCATTTGGTGATCAGCGGGGAGCTGTCCTAACTGTCCTCTAAGGAGGTATGCAGGAGTGTACCCTGTGGAATCCTGTCTGGTGTTATTATAGATCTCAGTGATCTCTGGCAATAGCTCTGGCCACTCAGATCGTTTTTCACGGGCAACTGTTCTCAGCATGTTAATAATGATTTGATTGGCTTTTTCACAAAGCCCATTACCCTGGGGATGGTAGGCTGTAGTGCGGATCTTTTGACACCCATAGAGGTTGCAGAACTCTTGAAAAAGCTCTGACTCAAATGCAGGACCTTGATCAGTAAGGATCTTTTCAGGATAACCGTAGGGTCGCCCAAAATGTCTTTGGAATTCCCGAGCTGCTGTTTTACCAGTGAGATCTTTTACTGGGACTACAACCATGAATTTTGAAAAATGATCAATCATTGTTAGTGCATAAGTGTAACCTGACCGACTTGGAGTCAACTTGACGTGGTCAAGCGCTACCAACTCTAGTGGTCTGACTGTGACAATGCCCTGTAGAGGGGCCCGTTGGTTAGATCCTCTCCGCAAAGCACATTGTGCACAATCCCGGCACCACTGTTCAATTTGAGGGCGCATTCCCACCCAGTAGAAACGATCCTTAACGGTTCGTTCTGTCTTTTGGGCATTGAAATGTCCTGACTGATTATGATACGCATCCAAGATCAAAGGAGCGTCTTGTCTTGGTATCACAATCTGAAACACTCGCTCATGGGTACGAGGATTTACATAACGGCGGACCAGTTTTCCCTGCAGATAGGTTAAACGACCGCGCTCTCGCCAAAGATTTTGAAGTTCAGGGCTTGCATTGTTATCTGGACCTATTGAATTAGAATCTTTTAAAAGGTCTTTTAATCTTTGCAATGTTGGATCTTGTTTTTGGACTTGTTCCCAATCCATATGATGGAGGGACTCAACTCGCACGGTCTGAAGGGTACAATATTTGGTCCGGACATTTTGATTAACACGTTGAGTGACTTTGTCATAGAAGTCAGGGAGTTCAATTTCTTCCCATATGTCAGGGTCATCTAGGTCATTAGTTGACTCTTGGGGTAACCGAGATAAAATGTCAGCATTAACATTCTCCCTCCCTGCACGGAATTTTAAGGTAAACTGATAATTGGCAAGACGTGAAGCCCAACGCTGCTCAATTGCTCCCAATTTGGCAGTGCTAAGATGGGTCAGAGGATTATTATCTGTGTATGCAACAAAAGGAGTGGCGGTGAGATAATGATGGAATTTTTCGGTAACCGCCCAAACCAAGGCCAGAAACTCCAACTTAAAGGAGCTATAGTTAGAGTCATTACGTTCAGTCGCCCGAAGCGAACGACTGGCAAATGCAATGGGTCTAATCAAACCTTCTTGTTTCTGGGAAAGGACAGCACCAAGTCCAGTTTTACTTGCATCTGTTTGCAGAATGAACGGTTTACTGTAATCAGGGTAAGCAAGGACATTTGGACCGACTAAGGCCGCTTTTAACTCATCAAATGCTTTTTGCATTTCAGGGGTCCATTGGATAGTTGGACTCTTACCAGATCGGGTGGTAGACTGACCTACCAGTACAGCCTGTAAGGGTGCAGCAATCCGGGCAAAGTTTTTTACAAATCGGCGGTAATAACCGGCGAACCCAAGGAATCTACGGATGTCTTTTACCGTTTCAGGAGTTGGCCAGTCGCGTATCCGTTCAGTGTACTGAGGATCTGGCGACACCCCATCAGCGCTCACAATATGTCTCAGGTATTGGATTTCAGATTTTAGGAGATGGCACTTGGAAGGCTTGAGTTTCAGACCATAGCGATCCAAAGACTCAAACACTCTCGCAAGGTGATCCAAATGCTCTGCATATGTTCTGGAGTAAACAATTATATCATCCAGATATAACAGGACAGACTCAAAGTTTAGATGACCTAAACAGAACTCCATGAGCCGTTGGAATGTGGCAGGCGCATTGCACAACCCAAATGGCATCCGGTCAAATTCAAACAGACCCATTGGTGTTGTGAAGGCAGTTTTTTTCAGCATCAGCTGGGGACATAGGGACCTGCCAGTATCCACTGGTAAGGTCCAGGACAGAGAAGTAGGCTGCAGACTGAAGAGCTGCAAGGGACTCCTCTATCCGGGGCAGCGGATACGCATCCTTGTGGGTGATATCATTCAATTTGCGGTAATCCACGCAAAGGCGAATAGTACCGTCCTTATTTTTGACAAGTACTAAGGGAGCAGCCCAAGGGCTTCGGCTGTCCCTTATGACACCAGAATCCTTCATGTTTTGGAGTAAGCCTTTTACTTGTTGGTATTGTGCTGGGGGAATGGGCCTATGTCTTTCCTTGATGGGAGGATGATCAACAGTTTGAATTGTGTGTTCCACTACAGTGACATGCCCAAAGTCCATAGGGGACTTGCTGAAAATGTGTTCGAATTCGTGAACTACCCGCAATACCCCTTCCAGCTGAGATGAAGGCGTCTCAGGGGTTCCAAGGTGAATCTCTTGCCACCATTCTTTTTGCTCCCCAGTGGGGTTATCTGTGGGTTGTGAATTGGTGGTCTGAGCTTCACAATGGACTCTCTGGAGGCAATCGGCATCCTGAACTCTGGATAATTTGGCAACCACTGTATACCGAGGTAGTGTAACTTCAGAATCCCCAAAATTCAACAATTGTATAGGGACTCGTCCATGGGTCACCTTAGCCAAACTACGGGCAGCAATAACTGTACGATCCGTAGGCATTGACTCGATGAGCACGGAGTAATCCCTGCCTTTGACACCAAACCTGGCCCGGCACCAGACCATCATCACATGACCAGGTGGTAAGATGATGGGTCTAGCGTCAGTCACCCTAGCTTTTCCGATCTCACCTTGGGAAAGTTGGACCTGTTGTTGTTGGACCAAAACCTTAATGGCCTTATGGTAGATGTGTCTTTCTTTTGGAGCGGCTATTTGAAGAGTGTCAGACAAGGCAGCAATGGCTTCATCAAAACAATTAACTAGGACATTGGTCCCAATAATGATGGAGGGAGTGTCTCTGTTTTTGGCAACGTCCACAATGACAATTCCTTGATCCTTCAGTTCGGTTTTGCCAATCTTAAGGGTGGCTAGGAAGTATCCCACCTGTTTAAGTTCTTGTCCATTGCTGGCAATTAGAGTCACATGCTCATGAGGATTGCATGGTTGTAGCTGATCTCGAGACCAATATTTTTCAAACTGGGCAAGGGGCATGGTAGTCATCTGTGATCCCGTATCCAAGAGAGCAGTCAGTGGAATGTTGTTCATATTGATGGAAAGAATAGGGCGGTCTCCAATGAAACGTCGGCCCCATTCAGGTGCTAGTGGACCATGGTGGTGGTTGTTTCCTGGGGGTAGGTCCTCTGCCCCAGGACGGCCTAGTTTAAAGGCTGGCATTCTCGTTCAACGTGTCCAGGTAGATGACAATGTCTGCAGATGGGCCTTCCGGATGAATCAAACTGGTCCGTGACCCTGCGACCAGGTCGGAATAACGGTCTGCGTGAATACTGACGTGGCGAAGGTCGCTGCCAGTGCCGGGATGAGGGAGACCTCGGTGGTGTCAGCTGAAGGTCATCCACTTTTTTGCAAAGCTTAATTAGATTCTTTGAAAGTTCAGCAATTTGTCCTTGGAGTTCAATGTTGGAGTCAGAAGGTTGGATCTGTGCGCACTGAGCAATGGGTTGTTGGATTACACAGGGCGGAGGTGCTGTAGAAGCTGAGGGCACATTATGCTGCTCCACTGGCATTGTGTCCACTTTAAGGATTTGGATGGCTGTCTTTTTAAATAGGTTGAAGGGTCGGTCAGGGTCTTGAGAGTTAAGCATACGTAGTTGCATTTTAACTGCATCAGGTGTAGCACCCTCGATGAATTGCTCCTTCAGCGTGCAATCATAATTGTGAAGCTCATGGGGATCTAGTTGCGCAACCTGGCGGAGACCTTCATCCAAGCTCAGAGCATAGTCTCTAAGACTTTCACCTGCGTTCTGCTTGCGGCTAAAGAACCGAGCTTTTAGTTCTGACAGAGTCTTAGTTTCAAATATGGCGCGCAGTTTATCAAATATTTGCTTAACAGTTTGTTTCTCCTTAACATCCCAGGACTTAACTTCACGGAGGGCTGCTCCTCCCATCTGACCCATTAACATAGCAACATTCTGCTCAGCAGTGAGGGGATAAACTTTGAAAGTTGCTTGCATCTTTTCTTTAAAGTCCTTTAGGGTATTTGGCTCGCCTACATAGAGTGGCAGCCATGGCACGCCTGGGTAATAAGGCATTGTGATTGGCATTACTGCAGCTGTGGGGACTGAAACACTACACCCCTCTTCCTCATCCTCACTACTGGACCCTTGGTGTTTAAAACTGACAAAATCCCTTTTTTCTTTGTTCCTAAACATACTGGAGGTACGTGGCTCACCTGCTTTTGCCTGTGCTGTAGATTCAGGTATAGCGTGCGATGCAGGGCCAAAATGGCGATATTGCACAGTGTCACAGATCCTTTTTCGTGCCAGCAGCTCAAGTGCCTCCCTTCTTTTTCAATGGCACAGCAATCCTGTTCGTGACGCCAACTGCGACCACCCCGGGAGAACCGTGCAGGAGGCTGGACTGTCACGGTGACCTTATTGGCACCAGAACTCCCAGGAGAGGTGCACAGGGAAATAGGCAGAGTCAGTTAGTTGTGACGCCAGTTGGAGTATTGAGACACCCGCTGGTCCCTGGGCTGAGATGGTGATGTGGGTGCCAGTGCTCTACTCCAACAAAGAGCTTTAGCCCAGGGCTTAGCTGTAAGGAAGGCAATGTCCAGGCCAGGATCAGTAGAAGTAGTCACTGCTTTATTGTAACAGGCATCTGCTGGTCACTTGTCCTGTAGCAGTGAGCTGTGGCACAGTGGCTTGTAGCTGGATGACACCTTCCCATGTATTAGCAGAAAGTCTAAGATGGCTGCAGGTCCAGCTTCTGGTATACTGCAGGGGTTCGGTTACCTTGTAGAGGTCGGTGCAGGCTGCCAGGGTTATAGCTCTGCTTAGCCTGATATAATCCTGTCCTCTTACTGATAGTAATGGAGGGCGCTGTCACACAGCTACTCTGACCTGCTGCTGCTGTGACAATCCTCACAACACAGTGTCTGAAACACAAGATGGCCACTGCCACACTTCTCCTTGCTTGGCTCTTACAGAATACTACTTCCTCTCCCTGCTATGACTATTTCCTGTTCCAGCTACAGATCCACTCACTATAGTGTGTGTTGCTATGGAGACCACAGCTCACTAGGACAAGTGAAACCAGAGAACAATAGCTTAACAACATTACACAAATGAACACAGAATAAACATGACAACATACACAATCTATCATAACATGTAAGGCACTTATATGGCCAAATAACCATTAGTAACTCCTGTGAGGGGGTTACACGTACATATACACTCAGTGATAGCACAGTATAGGGATAATGCACACAGTGATATCACTGTCCGTGGATAATGTAGACTGTGACGTCACAGTTAAAGGAAATGTACACAGTGGTGTTACACTATGGGAATAATGTGTATACTGATGTAACAGTATAGGGAAAGTGTACACAGTGATGTCACAGTCCAGGGATGTTATGGTACAAGGATAATGTGGGCAGTAATATTACAACAAGAATAGAATAATGACCATACAGTTTTGTCACAATATAGGGATAATAAACTCAAAGTGTTGAGACAGTAGAGGCATAAGTCTTGTAATTATGATGTAGCACAGGGACAATGCACACATTAATGTGATAATATTGGCATAATGCACACAGTGATGTCAGATTACTCAGATAATATACATGGGGCTGTCACAATTAAAGGGTTAATGCGCAAAATAATGTCCAGGGATTAGTAAGGTTACAGCACAAAAATTACACAAATGTTGACAATAGTACTGCACCATAGAGCAGAAGATAGCATAGCCGAGAGGACACTAGAAGAGGTTCAAGAAGACGTGATATGCATGTAAATGTTGTGTGGCCTGGACTATATGGAATATATGGAGGTGTGGGGGACCTATGGGGGTCACTAATATATATGTGTTTGTTAGGGAACTATTACCTACTGTATGTGGGTGACTCACTGTTCTCTTTGGGCCTAATGACTGACATCAGGGACTGTTGAGCCCTGTGATTGAATCTCAGCGATCACGTGTCGTCATGACGCATAGATGCTAGTGTCGCAAAGCAACATGACCACTGAGGCCTAATCACAGGCATCAGTGTCCCTGACGTCAAGGTGGAATCTCACAAATATTGTAATAATTGAACTAAAATAACCGTGTACAAAATCGTGTTGGTTACCCAGATTCACATTTGGTTTTCAATTATTTCTCACTTAATTGCCCAGCCCTACACCAACCCTATGAACCATATTTAGATGACTTGTAAGTAGACTACAGACTGGACTTTATGCACTTGTGTTTTCATTCAACCTCATCTACAATGTAGTATCCTAAGGGAGCCTTCACACGGAGTTTATGCTCGCTCATTCTGAACGTAAAACTCGTTCAGAGTGAGCGGCGTAAAAAACATATCCCATTGATTTCTATGGGTGCCGACATACAAACGCTACCCATTTAAATCAATGGGAGGCTTTTTTACCTATTGCTTTGAATGTGAGCAGTGTAAAAAACAGATCCCATTGACTTGAATGGGTGCCGGCATACGCGTGTATCACATTGAAAGCAATAAGTAAAAAAGCCTCCCGTTGATTTCAATGGGTGGCGCGCGTATGCTGGCACCCATTCAAGTCAATGGGATCTGTTTTTTACGCCGCTCACTCTGAACGAGTTTTACGTTCAGAATGAGCGAGTGTAAACTCCGTGTGGAGGCTCCCTTAGTTTGGTTTAATAGGCAAAATGTGGGTGGTAAAATGCAGCCATTTTAAGGTTATGTGAAACAAATAATGCAAATGATGGAACACGGAGCACTATAGGAATAAATAAATGTGAAAGAAGAAAATATCCTTAGAATATACAGTATGGCAATGTAACTAATTGTATGTAATATACCACTAGCATTGAATACTCAATCACTTAATACGGTGCTGAGGATAATCATTAGATTACTATACATTAGTTTACACTCAAGTCTAAATAAAATATGATATTCTATGTCTGTTATCTACTACAGGGTCTTATCTAAACAGCATTCATTGGGTTTCCTGGAAATATGACTTAGTCATTAATCTCATGCATTATCCTTCATTTCCTACTTCTGTCAACATCGATCAACCATGTATTCTCTAGTTTGCCTGACGGTTTTACAATTATATCCAGATGAGACTTCATAGCCCCCAAGGCCAAAGAGCTTACACCGGATGTCATACATTATAGGATAGTACTTCAGGTTACTAGATCAGAGTGACCTCTACAGTGCCAGTAAACAGGTAGACAAGGACATACGCTAGGTTCACACTAACATTTGGGTTATTGTTATTCAGGTCAGCTTGGGGACCCAAAAATTGCAAACCCCATTTGCTTAAAAAGCGGTTACCCATGGAGACCCACAGACCTCATAGGCTTGCAATACTTTTCTCTACACTTATTTTAACCACTTCAGTACTGAGCCAAAAAATCATAGGTCTACTTGAATTCTTATACAGCAAGAGAACAGACTGACCAGCAAAGCTCTTCAGATACTTCAACATTTTATGAAAACTAGTTAACCAAATATTGTCTGGACAAATATAGTTACCTTTGGGCCTTGCATTTGTAAGCCCCTTTTTGTATCCTCTGACACAAAAAAAAGTAGCAAGATCACTACAGCATAATAAAACTGAATGGAGTTGTTACAACAGCCCTTACTGTAGTGTGGCAGTCACAATAACCTGCAAGTCACAATGTGACCCCATTCATGTCATTAAGCTATGAGACAGCATCGTGCAAGTGCATTTTTTTTTGTCACATGTCAATTTTGCAGTGTATGCTCTTTTCTTATTAAAGGGAGGCTCACAGACACAAAGTGCTCTTAACAAGTAAGGTGAATCATCCGCATTTATTGCCGAAAAAAGACCTGCACAAACTTTGCATGTCAATCTCTAAATATGCTGTGATAGTAGATGACTGAAATGGTTCATGACATCCCCTAGACAGCAATGTCACTGAGATGATCTATTCAACATTCTAGATGGAGCCTTTCCTTTGATTGAAGTGTAAGTCCACCTTTAGGCTTTTGACTGCTGGAAAATCATATGATTCCCACAACCGTCATGCAAGCTCAACGATTCCCTATAAGGGAGAAAGTCACAAAACAATTGCAAGAATTCTGACGTGGTCCCTAAAGGGAAATAGACAGGTCACACAACGGCCGTGGTTATTCCACAATCTTACCGTGACCGTTACACAACCAAGAGACTTATCTATAAAAAAAACTAAACAAGTAGATATTTGGGAATTGCTTAAGTATCAATTCACTAACGCAATACTAAAAATGTTCCACTTTTGCAATGGGAACATTCTCATAGTAAAGAAGGCCATCTTGAGAAAATATACCTGTCAGTAATTTCCCTGACAGTCTGACAGCATACACAGGTTGTCTGTCAGCAGTTTGTAGTCTGTATCCTGCTGCCACAAGTCATTTTGATAACAGTTCCTTAATGTTTGCAGATAGGTTCCCCTTATTGTTCCAAAACTCCAGAGGCAGAAAAATCTGAAGACCTATATAGGGCATATCTATAAAACTCACATAAATGTTGTATTGCAAAATATCACAGTGCCTGTAGCTTTAATGTGCATCATATATATTGATGTTCAGAATATCCGTGCTCTGCTTTTATACTCACAACACAATCATTTCCATGTCCTTAAATGACCATGCCCTGAGCCGTTTACATGTTGCAATATGTCATCTGAAAGGAACCCAGCCAAAATGCAGGAGGCAAAATGTGAGTAGACACAAAAACTGCTCACGACAGAATACATTTATACCACAAAACCTTGAAAGAAACAATGTACTCTATTAGTGTGCTGTTCTATATCAGTATACCCCCAAGAAATCCATAAGCCACATCTATCTATCTATCTATCTATCTATCTATCTATCTATCTATCTATCAATCATCTATCTAATATTTCCATTTCAGTGGGTGGTCTGACCATAACTTGAAACAACACGCCATATATCTTGGGGTTATATTTGACTGATCAGGGAGGCTTTGAACAATAAGGGAACGGTCCTGTATGAGAGGGGAGAGGTTGGGAGACAAAAGGGTTAAGTTACAAGAAAGAGTAAGTGGGAAAATATGGGAAGGAACAATGAGCAAGGAAGGGGATATAAACTAAATAGTGGCCCTCTTTCCCTAGGAATAAGGCAGCAATGTCACAGATCCTACTCTCACCTCACCCCTGTACCTAAGAATGGTGGGTCTGGAAAAGTTTCTGGCGTATATTTGGATATTAGAAGAGCAGGTGCTGCAAAACAGCATGATTGCACCCTCAATACCCTCACCCTGACACGCGCTCTATGTTCATGGTGACTAGATCGCTTATCTCCTGACAGGGGGTGGGTGGTGAGACAGCCTCAGACAGGATCCTCTAGCCTGGTCATACAGCAAGGCCCAGCTGTGGCCAGTCTGGTGTCAGCGAGAAACCTATTCATAGCTGTTGGCACCTGGAAGGAGGATCTGGTCCTCTTCCTGCACCCTCCCCTCTTCATCCAGGCGCTGGAGCAGTGCGGTGACCTTCTTGGTTTGGGCAGGCAGCACTTCCCCTCTTGATATGTGGCCAGTGAGGCTAGTATCACAGTGAAGGCATCTTGGAGCTTGGGCCAGAAAAGGCCAGCTGAAGATGATGGCCTGCAGTCTCCTTCAGGGCAAAGGTCTTGCCGTGCCAACTGCTCCAGCAGTGCTGCAGGCAGAGGAGGACAGAGGCCACAAGTCGGCCCTGGAAGATGGAGAGCGCCATGAGGGATCTGGGACAAGGAATGACTGATCAGACCAAGCGAAGACTTCGCACAGAGAACTAAATGACTATGAATGTCCTCCTTCTTTCTTCTCTGTTCCTTAGCTGCTATGGACTCCTAGTATATCTTTCTCAGCATATGTGTGTCTACTTCTATAATATATTACTGTGTATTATCATGTATCTGTATTACTATGCAGCTGTAACTTACTGAAATTTCCCCACTGTGGGACTATTAAAGGGTTATCTTATCTTATCTGGGATCAGCATGGTGCAACTAGGTGTGACACCAGATTGGTGTGCCGCCCTCTTCTTGGGTCAGCTTATCACTAAGGTGCAGGCGGACTTGAAGGTTTGGGACACTTTATGGGGGTCTACAATGGGCATTTGTTGTGGTTCCAGGCGGTGCTTGTTCATGTGGGTTCAGGCCTATTCTACCACCCTAACCATGCTGTGAATTTAGACAATGATCAAAGACTAAACTCCTGGTACCAGCCTGATGAAGGAACCGAGTTATTCCGAAAGCTGACAATATGTCATTTTTTGTTAGCCATTAAAAAGGTATCTACTACTGAGGACTCTCAATCTTTACTTTTCAAACAGTTATATTTCAGATATTATATAACGAACAACTTGCTTTATGTGTCATATAAAAGAGGAGATTCTCTGGAGATCTCACTGGTTGAAAACACAACCGGGATTAGGATATTTATATGCAGCTGTATAATATCCTACTAATATTTTGTTTGTTTGGATGTTTGCATGTTTGTGAGTTTGGATGTTTGTTCCTCAATCACACTAAAACGCCTGGACGGATTTGCGTGCAATTTTCCACAAACATAGTTTTCCCTTGGGATTGAAACATAGGCTACTTTTGGTGCCACTAAACAACATGGCTTCCCAGCAGGAGACTCGCAAAAGCAGGACTCCTATCCCCAGCTATAGACTCACACATACACTGCCTCGCATTTCCTGCCACAAACTGCCTGCACACTCCTTACTGTAGCCTCACGGGTAGCCCTCACTCTACTCATTCACATTTACATATAGCTTTCCACTACACACGGAGGCCCGTTGGTCCTGCCTGCAATCAAAATGGACTGGGATTGCAGGCATTAACACTTGACCCCCCTCCCCCTCAAACACCCCTTCCCCTTACCTTCAACGTTGCAGACCGGCTCCTGCCTGCTGACCTCACAGGAACCGACCTGTTCCATACTGAATGCTCCCACGCCTGTGTTTAGAATACTACTATTGCAGCTGGGCTATGGATAGCCGCGATAGTAAGGCACACAATCTCTCATAGATGGCACTACACTTGGATTGCCGTCTATGGAGACTTGCAATCAAATGATTGCAGGTTCACACCCCTCAGTGGAACAAAGAAAAAAGTAAAAAAAAAAGAAAACAATAAAAAAATCATCCAACAACACATATAAAGCTCCAAACTACTGTGATGCATATACATATTAGCTACCATTCTGCCCACAAATGCCCCGTCTACTAATAAACTATTTGCCCTACTCCCTCAACGTCACACTCACACGTACAAACCACCATTTTGGTTCACACTTTGGACTATCATTTCAATGAAAGCTCATCTAACCAATACACATTCCCCAGAATGCTATATCTACTGTTAATCTGGACCTGCCATATTGTGGTTGCAAAAAAAACCCTTAGGGAGTCTTCACATGGCGTAAACGCGTGTGTATTTTGCCAAAATACACGTGTAAAAATAAGACTCCCATTCACTTCAATGATATTTTTTTACACGCCTGTAAAATGTCATTGAAGTCAATAGGAGTCTTATTTTTACACGTGTATTTTGCACAAATACACACGCGTTCACTCCGTGTCAAGGCTCCCATACACTCAGTTCACACCACCGTCTGCTCTCCGTTCTTGCGATTCCATCTTCTGTTGTCACACAGTTCGCCCCTAAGCGCGGCTGACGCTGGGTTCACACTACCGTTCGGCACTCTATATTAGGTTTTCATCTTCTGCATGCAGAAGACGGAAACCTGTCAGACCGGATCCGGCCATGAACGGCGGTGAGTGTTTTATGCTCTCCGCCGCAAAACCGTTTTTTTAAAAATCAGACACAGAGTCCTGCATGTACGACTCTGTGTCTGCTTTAAAAAAAAAAGGTTTTGCAGCGGAGAGCATAAAAAAGGGGCAGTATGTACATGTCTACTTTACCATATACCAGCTGAAAGTACAAAAATAACAATCCTCCGAAAATAACAACAAATTGTCTGTATTACTACATACACAATATAACATATCACATTTGCTATCCCACCAAACTTTTAAAGCGCTTTTACAATTTCACACGTCTGTGTCCGCCCAATCCTCAAATCACCGCAGACGAAGTCGCGGATAAAAGCTAGTATATGATATAATAATCCCAATTACGACTATGGTTTCAACCAGTGATATCTCTGGAAATAATTTAGATAGCACTCCCACCTTAGGGTCACATTAAAGAAGCAGGTTTGTACCTTTTATAACATCCGAAATATATTTCTTTGAAGTGCCCCCCCCCCATATTTTCTCTACATATTACAGCCTGTACTCTATACACAATAACATTCAGTGAGAAGCAGGAACAGCTCTCAATACAGAAGCAAAAAATGCAGGATTTCACGGAAATGATCCAAAATTGGTTAATAAAGTATAAAAATTTATATTAATAGCACAAATACTACCAGAACATCAAAATTGTCAGAAAGTTTAGTTACATTTTAAATAAAATCAAATAGCATCTTGGACTAATATCAATCCCTGAGTTGTCCACATGTTACAGCCATGTCTTACTGACCACTAATATTGCCATTGATGTCTTTACAGCACATGTCAACCAGTGTTCATGGACTCCTAAGTGGCATCTGTATAGTTCTGCTTTAAGCATGATGTGTCACTGGGCAGATCTGCAAATGTTAGTTAATAATTCTAGCTATGGGAGTTGTATGCGGCCATATTGGTTGTCATCCAGCTTTCCCACAAACAGATATAAACCAACAATTTAACATCATGGGAAAAATCAAGGAATAATTATACTGTTGCTTCTGTGTTTGTTATCACATGAATGGTCTTTAGTTAAAAAGAGACCAATTATTCCTTTGGATTGTATTCTTATGCCCCCTTCACCCATAGTCTACAGTAGGTTATCAGCATAATAGAAGATGTTGAGCCAGCAGCAATTCTGGCAAACGAGCTTGCACAAAAAACTCCACTGAATATTTCATGTAAGCCTTACAAAAGAAGAACAAGCAGTTATCATATGTCTTTGTAAACCAGCAAAGCATTAAAAGCAAGATGCATGTAATTTACATAACATCCAGATTACTAAGCAGTGCTCAGAAGCAAAGGCTGCCTAAAGCAGAGACAATGCATGCGCTTCTCATGCCAAGGAATACAGATGCCCATAGCTCCGCAGGCTGGTGGAAGCAAGGGAATGTCTGTAAATACCTACAAATATTTCTTATTCTCATAGACATCATGCAGCTTGAGAACGTGGGGATGTTCAATCAGCTTCAGGATTGCAATCTCTCTTTCCACCTGCAGGAATGAGATTAAAGCACAGAGATTAACATTACACAATAATGCAAAATGGAAAGCAGATGTAGCAGAGATTTGCACATTTTGATCTTATAAAGCTGCATTGCTTGTGTACTGATCTTGGATGCATATTGGCTATTGCAGTAGGTTTACATGATGTCCTGTACATACCTAACATCTCTGCTTCACCTTCAAAAGTTGTCTACAGATACAATGTCTTATTATCACCAATACACTACATTATATTGCACTTAGCCAAAGTGGCTAAGAGTATGTTCACATTGCTGTTATTACAGTCCATTACTCTGATCTGTCATAGGATCAGAGCAATGGACTGTAATACCGACAGATTGAGTGATGCAGGCGGATCACCAATACGTCTGCGTTTGTCCCCTTTCACTGTAAGGCCCGGTTCACATCTGTGTTCGGTATTTCGTTCGAGGAGTCCACTTGGGGACCCCTTGAACGGAATACTGAACGCATTAAAAAGCGGTTAACTAAGAAAGCATACAGACCGCATAGACTATAATGGGGTCAGTGTGGTTTCCGCACGAAACATGGAGAGAAAAATGGTGCATGCAATACTTTTCTCTCTGCATGATTCGAGCGGACACCGTGCAGAAAACACACGGACCCTATTATATAGGGTCCGTGTGGTTTCTTAGCTAACCGCTTATTAATACTTTTAGGTTTCCGTTCGGAGAGTCCCCAAGCGGACTCCATGAACAGCATACCGAACGCAGATGTGAACCAGGCCTTACTTGCTATTTAATCCCTTATATGCTGCAGTCAATGCAAGTTATTTTATAGAGAAAAAAAAGTTAAAAGTTTATTTTTTTGTTAATGAAAAAAAATTAATAAAACACATCCGTAATAACCCCTAAAATAAAATTAGTACATTATTTATTCTACATGATAAGCTCCATAAACCTTAAAAGCTATATAAAGGGGACCCAAAAGTTTCCAGAATGAGGCTGATGCACGCACAGTTTTTGTAGTACACGATTCTGCAACTAGTTATTTGTTCAACCATGCCTTCTCAGTCAGTGTGCCAAGTGGCGTTGATGCGGAAGGTTTCGTCTACCCGCAGTGAATTTTCTTGCAAGAGCTGTTTTGTCCAGCCGCCGTTTTTCTTCATGGAGAAGTTTTATGAACAGCACGCAGCTGTGAAGTTTTGCTTTCTGCTCGGGAAAAAAGCATTGGAAACCGTTCAAATGTTGAAGACCGCTTACAAGGATGACGTTATGTGTCAAGCTCAAGTTTACTCGTGGTTCAACCCGCTTTAAAAATGGTGAAATGTCAATTGATGATCAACCGCGTTCTGGACGTCCGTCAACTTCCCGAATGGACGAAAGTGTCCAAAAAAATCAACGAGCTCGTGCATGAAGATCGACGACGAACCATTGAGGAACTCGAAGAGTTGTCTGGAATGAATTGGAACTCGATTCAGTGCATTTTATCGGAGGATTTGGGCATGTCACAGGTCGCTGCAAAGTTTGTGCCGCGGCTCTTGACTGATCAACAGAAAGAGCGTCGCATCGAAACATGCCATGCAATGAAAGAACATGCCGAAACCGACCCAGAATTTTTTCTAAAATTATGACGGGAGACGAGTCTTGGTGCTATGCTTACGACCCGGAAACCAAACAACAATCAAGCCACTGGAAGACGCCATCCTCGCCCCGTGCCAAAAAGGCTTGTCAAGTGAAGTCCAATGTGAAGACAATGGTCATTTATTTTTTTGATGCAAAAGGGATTGTGCACTTGGAATTCGTTCCAACAGGTCAGACCATCAACCAGGTTTTCTACTTGGGGGTTCTCAAGAGGTTGCACAACAGTGTGCGGCGAATAAGGCCCGAAATGTGGCAGTATGGTGATTGGTTTTTCCACCACGACAATGCCCCAGCCCTCACCGCCATCTCGGTGACCACTTTCATGGCAAGAAATGGCATGCCTGTCTTGCCCCACCCACCCTATTTACCCGATATGGCTCCCAGTGACTTTTATTTATTCCCACGAATGAAGAGGAACCTCAAGGGGAAGCGTTTCGCCGACGTGGAGGAGGTGAAGAGTAAAACAACGGAGGCGCTTGCACACATCAAAGTAGATGAGTTTAAAAAATGTTTTGAACAATGGCAGACGAGATTTGACAAGTGTATTGCCGCTAAAGGAGAGGACTTTGAAGGAATTTTGTACAAAAAAATAAATACACGCTTCAAAAACAACTTTTCTGGAAACTTTTGGGTATCCCCTCGTACAATATTGAATAAGTTATGAATGAAGAGAGGGATAAAATGTACTGGTGTAAGGCTAAAATACCTTAGATCGCTAAAGGGTTAAAATAAACATAGGGCAACAAAGTTATGCGCCAGAAATATTTTTTGGGTTATTAATTCACAATTTGAAATATAAAATGTGACATTTTTAGTAGGGTTTCTGCAATTTTAAAGAGGACCAGCTCCAACAAGTCCAACTCTACATCATTTAATGTGTACTGCTCCACCGATTCTGGCAGAGATGGAATTTTTTTTCTCTAGCCCCCACCATTCCCGTGCAATCAATGCTCTTAGTTTAGGTGTCTAATATGCTATTTAGGCTCTGTACTGTCATAAGGGCAGTTTCAGGCAGGAGCAGACAAGGGGTGTGATTCTAAGCCCTGACACTGGCTACTTCTGATTTGAGTTATGAATTGGAGTTGCTCAGGCATGCTGGGGCCTAGAGAAAAAATTCAAAGTGCACTGGAATCAGTGACTGTAAGGCTGAGTTCAGTCAGGGTTTTTTGGTCAGGATTTTGATGAGGGTTCTGCGTCAAAATCCTGACCAAAAAAACGCCTCCCATTGAAATCAATGGGTGCCGGTCATTTCCTTTTTCCGCAAGCAGTTTGTTCCCGCTCACAGAAAAAAGCAGCGACATGCCCTTTCTTCAGGTGGATTCCGTGGTTGATTCAGCCGAGGATGTCTGCCTGAAGACACTCCTTCCCTCACGACTAGGCCCATTCATTTTGGCCTTATCCGGAGCAGAGTGCCGTGACTGGATGCCGGTGCACTGTATGCACTGCACCGACATCCAGTTGCGGCTAGCCGTTTTTTGGTCCGGAATCTGAGGCAGTCTCCGCGTCAAATTCGAGACCAAAAAACCCCGTCTGAACTCAGCCTTAGGGGTTTAAAGTAATATTTGTAGCATTGTTTAACAAAAATTGGCAAGAAAATGTGCATGTACAATGGTCAAAAACACCAAATGCTCTTGTCAAAAAGCAATACTGAAAATTCTTGAAGTGCATGACATTTTTAATAGCATACAACATACTGAAAAAAGTGTGCAAAACCTTTTGGATGGTTTTATATAAAGTACCATAAGTGTAAAAGTCAAAGTTGTAGGCAGTAACATTTATCTTTGATGCAGTTGTTGTATCCATGACCATGGTGTTGTAATGGTATACACTCACCGGCCACTTTATTAGGTACACCATGCTAGTAACGGGTTGGACCCCCTTTTGCCTTCAGAACTGCCTCATTTCTTCGTGGCATAGATACAACAAGGTGCTGGAAGCATTCCTCAGAGATTTTGGTCCATATTGACATGATGGCATCACACAGTTGCCGCAGATTTGTCGGCTGCACATCCATGATGCGAATCTCCCGTTCCACCACATCCCAAAGATGCTCCTCTATTGGATTGAGATCTGGTGACTGTGGAGGCCATTGGAGTACAGTGAACTCATTGTCATGTTCAAGAAACCAGTCTGAGATGATTCCAGCTTTATGACATGGCATTGCATTATCCTGCTGAAAGTAGCCATCAGATGTTGGGTACATTGTGGTCATAAAGGGATGGACATGGTCAGCAACAATACTCAGGTAGGCTTTGGCGTTGCAACGATGCTCAATTGGTACCAAGGGGCCCAAAGATTGCCAAGAAAATATTCCCCACACCATGACACCACCACCACCAGCCTGAACCGTTGATACAAGGCAGGATGGATCCATGCTTTCATGTTGTTGACGCCAAATTCTGACCCTACCATCCGAATGTCGCAGCAGAAATCGAGACTCATCAGACCAGGCAACGTTTTTCCAATCTTCAATTGTCCAATTTCAATGAGCTTGTGCAAATTGTAGCCTCAGTTTCCTGTTCTTAGCTGAAAGGAGTGGCACCCGGTGTGGTCTTCTGCTGCTGTAGCCCATCTGCCTCAAAGTTCGACGTACTGTGTGTTCAGAGATGCTCTTCTGGCTACCTTGGTTGTAACGGGTGGCTATTTGAGTCACTGTTGCCTTTCTATCAGCTCGAACCAGTCTGGCCATTCTCCTCTGACCTCTGGCATCAACAACGCATTTCCGCCCACAGAACTGCCGCTCACTGGATGTTTTTTCTTTTTCAGACCATTCTCTGTAAACCCTAGAGATGGTTGTGCGTGAAAATCCCAGTAGATCAGCAGTTTCTGAAATACTCAGACCAGCCCTTCTGGCACCAACAACCATGCCACGTTCAAAGGCACTCAAATCACCTTTCTTCCCCATACTGATGCTCGGTTTGAACTGCAGGAGATTGTCTTGACCATGTCTACATGCCTAAATGCACTGAGTTGCCGCCATGTGATTGGCTGATTAGAAATTAAGTGTTAACGAGCAGTTGGACAGGTGTACCTAATAAAGTGGCCGGTGAGTGTATTTTCATGGATTAGTTAAAGCTAGGCAGCATCATTTAATGTTACTGACTCCTTTAAGAGTTTTGTTTGAACATAAATCATATAGAGAACGGTCTCGATTATTAACACTACAGTTTGTGAAGGCTACAGAGATGCTGTGCACATATGACATGCATGGAGTGAAAGGCTGGCATATATAAAGTGACTTCCCCTGGAGCAAAATGATCTGAGCCAGTATTGATAGCGCTGGATGCTATATACATATGACCTTATTTAATAGAATGACTCTTTGCAGAGACACGCAACTCAGACCCCTATTGCCCATGGTCTTGACTGCACAGAATTGCAAGGATGGTCTTCGGGCAAGTGTGGCACAGACAACACACACCAGAGAACGCAAAATGAAGATGCCTTCCTTATTTATCCACTGGACCCCATCCATCCAGGCACATGAAGCAATCTGCATTTTCATCATGTGATGAATATGTCACGTTTGTCATTTTCATTGTTCTGCTCCTATGAAGAAGCAGTACAATGGACGCTATCGTGTACATGTTAATAGAGCCCATTACTGGAGCTTTTGGATCATCTGCAGGTTGTGTAATAGTCTGAGGGCTGTTTACCAAAGGAAGATTCTGATCAGGGCTTGTGCTAAGTTAGTGTAAGACCTGAGGCAGTGGTAAATTCAGGGAGAATCTCTTGTGTAATATGCCTTAGTGCCTGAGGAGGTGGTATATCAGTGTAACAGCTTTATGCAGACCATCCCTTTAAGTATTACCCAACTCCTAAGTAGATGGCATTTAACCCTTTAAGGATGCAGTCTGGTGTGGGTGTTAATCGGAGTCTAACACCTCCACCAAGCATATTGAACCGTCACCCCAGTGTTACAGAGCATACAGCATGTCACTTTTGTAAATTTGGAGCAAAGCAACTTTGAAGTTTTATCCAAATGAAGCCATTGGTGCATTCAGGGCAGGCCTTGAACTCCCTGAAGCACTGGTGTTGCCACTCAGACCTCCTACCATCTCCTGCCTGCATCACCCTGTGCAGTCAATATTCCCACTGCATTGACATGATCCATCCTACTTGAACAGCAGGAGCAGTGCTCTTGGTGCACCGGGGGCGGGCGTTCAGCCCCAATTGCCTCTTTTGCAAAAAAGTTGTTTTTCTCCAAATCTAAAAATATGACATGCATAACAGAGGTATATCCTTTATCACTGTAATGTGCTCTGTAACATGGTGCTGGCGGTTTAATATGTTTGGAAGAGGTTCTAGTTGCTTTTATACCATTTTCTCATATGTATAATTTTGACCACTTTGTATTACTTGTTTTGGGGAGATGAGATGACCAAAGCACATAATTGCTTTTACAGTGTCCATCAAAGATGTTAAATAAGGTTATAGTTGTATAGTCCAGACTTACATGCACATGGTGCACATGGTAATAGCTAATATGTTTTTAGGTTACTTTTTTAATGAGAAAGTGCTTTTAAAACTTGCATTGGTTTTTTTGCATATTTTTGTAAAGGTGACTTGAATTTCGAATTCCCTGTACAATATACTGCAATAATGTAATATATACTATATATCGTACATTATGGTTTATGTGTATTGGGCTAAAGCCTATTGCACTTCTGTACATAGTAGCAAGGAAGCTGTTAATTGGCCTCATGGCTACAACGGCAACCGCTCAGCACTCCTATAATCTCACTGACACTCTAACAGCCCAGATGCCATGGTCGATATTGATCAATGCATCTGAAGGGTTAATATGCTGGGCAGAACCTGGAAACAAGATGGCAGGCAAAGTTCCTGGGCCATCTACATTGATATGCCATACCATTACAGAGCTGAGTGTTAAATACATACTCATACATTTCTGTGAGTGGAAAAAGGAACCCATTGAAGTCAATGGGAGGCTTTTTTTTCCACATGGATTCTGACACGGATTCCGCATCAGGATCCGTGCCCAAATACTCCGTGTGCATTGACCCTAAGGCCAAGGTCCCACATTGCAGTAAAGGAGCGTTATTCCTGTTGCGGAAATGCAACAAAAAAACAGCTGTGCTTTACAGTACCAGCAAAGTGAAAAAGATTATGGATAATCTCATCCACACATTGCAGAAAAAATAACGCTGCAGAAAAATGTCAATTATACCTGCAAAATTACTTGCATTTTCCTTTTAGATTTAATAATGGAAGAAAGACCACAAGGAAAAATGCTGTGGACAAATCTTGTGATGCATTTCCACTGCGTTTTTTTTTCCTGCAGCATTTTTTGTTCCGCTATGTGGAGCCTAAGCCTAAAAAACCTTCTTATTGGACATGATAAAATATGCCATCTGTGAAGTTTGACTATCCAGACTCCTACCCACTTCTAAATAAAAGGGTGCATTGCGAAATGGCCATACTACTTTAGATCTAGTATCTGGTCCAGCTGTGCTCCAGACTACACAGCAGCGCTATCACTATAGACATTACAAAATCTTCAGTCTATATGCTTACTGCATTCATGTTTGTAGGAGTAAGAATATTGTGTACCTACCTTCATTAAGACAGACTCTGAGAGCTTTTCTCGGTTTACAATCTTTATTGCCACTTTCTGTCCTGTTATACAGTGAACACCTAGTTTAACCAACCCTATGAAGACAAGGAATAGACAAGGTTAGAATCACGTGAAATCACAATGATGACATAATTATACACAATTATAACAGGAGAAGATGTCTGGTGAGCTTCACATTCTAAGGAGTCTTTTGCCACCACAAAGTTATAGGTACTCCATATTGACAGTAGGTATAGCCTAGTTATAGATGTCAGCCATCTTTAATCATTTTTATCTTGGCATGTATATAAATGTATACATATCATAATGCCTTTTTCTTATTGGGTTACACAATGGCATAACTAGGAATGGCGGGGCCCCGTGGCGAACTTTTGACATGCCCCCCCCCCGACTGACACCGAAGACCTCGACTGCCCCCTCCTCCGCATTTCTCCGCGCTCTATTATGCCCCATAGTGGCCCCTGCACACAGTATTATACCCCATAGTGGCCCCTGCACACAGTATTATATCCCTTAGTGGCCCATGCACACAGTCTAAAATCGGACCACAATGGAGACTGCTGTGGTCCGATCTTAGACTCCGCCTCCTCACAGACGAGCCTCCGGCAGGACCAGCATTGATTGCCGAATGCTGTACACTGGCCAATCAACGCTGGTCAATTCATTCCTATGAGAAAAAGTAAGCTCGCTCATAACAGCAAGCTGTCAGCTCTCCCAACTAGCAAGGACGAGCCTGCTGCAGAACCAGCGTTGATTTGCCGCAGGATCGTCTTTGCTAGCCGGGAGAGCTGGCAGCTTGCTGTTATATGGGAGCTGACTCTCTTTCTCATAGGAATGAATTGACCAGCGTTGATTGGCCAGTGTACAGCATTCGGCCAATCAACGTGGTTCTGCCGGAGGCTCATCTGTGAGGAGGCGGAGTCTAAGATCGGACCACAGCATTCTCCATTGTGGCACGATTTTAGACTCCACCTCCTCACAGACGAGCCTCTGGCAGGACCAGTGTTGATTGCCAAATGCTGTACACTGGCCAATCAACGCTGGTCAATTCATTCCTATGAGAAAAAGTAAGCTCGCTCGTAACAGCAAGCTGCCTGCTTCTAGCAAGGACGAGCCTGCTGCAGAACCAGCGTTGATTTGCTGAATGCTATACACTGTATAGCATTCGGCCAATCAACGCTGGCTCTGAATCAAATATTTACAGCGAATAGCTAGTAGTATTCGATCAAGTACGAATATTTCGAATACGGTACCTACTCGATCGAATACTACTCGCTCATCTCTAATAAGTATGGCTCATATAGCACCCAATAATAACACAAAGCTCCAATCGTATTATTAGACACAATACTGTATATGTGATGAATATTCTTCTGTAAATCTGGTTTACTCCATTTTTTTCTGACAAACTAAAAATATAGTAATTGTTTACTTCTCTTCCAATGAAAGTGACACCTATGAATAACTCCTGTGGCATATCTTGCTACTACATAAGCAATTAGAAATAGATGTAAGTCCATTCAATTTAGAAGATGGTATATCACACACTTATTTTCAAAGCTCTATTTTCTAAGATATTGTCAGGCCCTTACAGCACCCCTCTGCAGGTGCAAAGGGTGCGCCTATGGTATTTTTGCACCTTATACTACCATCTGTACCTTATAATAATACCTGCTCATAAGTACCCATCACATGCTCTTTAAAGAAGACCTCCACTGGAAACCCAGCTTTCCACATCTGCTACCCCCTCCCAACCAGACTGTATTTCACACTTAGCATTGCTTTTACGTATACTGTATATATTGTTACAGTGCAACCTCCTCTTTGCAACCTCCTGTTTTCTCTTCTTCTGCCAATCCTATGATTCTCTAGCAAAGGATTGCATGGCCAACTAGAGACAGTACCATCTTTACCTACTTGGGAGGTAATAATTCTCTACTCTATAATGTCTTATATACGCTAAGACTCCAGAAGTATCCAGTTAAAGAGGCTGCACTTTCATCTTCTTCATTACAACTGTGTAACTATGAGAAGCTTCTTCCCACATATGGTAGAAAAGCATGTAAAGCCAAATTCACCCTGTTACTACGTAACAGCCCCAATGTCACATGTAGAGGAAGAAACAGCAAATGAAATGCAATACCACATTGATGCACATAGTAAACTAGATTTTGGTAAAATATTCCTTTGATACAGACTTCCAGATAAAATCCCTAGCAGTTATGGCTTGGTTTGTTCGCAGAATACACTGATTCAATTAACAGACTAGCGCGATCACTATTACATGAGAATACCTGCTCTCTTTGTTGAGTACAATGAACACACAAGAACGCACTTCATTCATTTGCAAAATGAGGAACACATAATTGGATCATTTGCAGACATGTTAAGCCTGGAGATACTAAAGGATGCCATTATATCTTGGGGCACCTTGTTATGACAAACTAATGATATGGTTATTTAGAATTCTAGAACACTAAAGGCCGATCTGGAGAATCTAAAAGATAACAATTCCTAAAGTACATTAGAATTCTGAATATCAATCATTAAATATATTGGTAAACTAAGTGGCATTTTTATGAAGAAAATACAGGCAAACAGATAAAAGCCAAGGTACGCCGGCTCTTTAGCTATAAATCTATTGTGTACTTGTTGTGTAGACTGAAATGAAATAAAAAAAGAGTCTAGAACAGCAAGTATATACATCACACTTTTTAAAGGGAACCTGTCAGTGGTTTTGGCACTGTCATGTGCAGGATTAAGTACTGGCCTTTCTATTGGTGCCCTCTGTAAGATTTTGAGGGACAGAGCAGATTCATCCTAGACATTGTGTCCCCTTGTTTGGGGAAAAGTTGTCCTTTGGGTGATGACACCTCCCAGCCAGGACTGACGTCTCCCTTGTGCTGTCAGGAGGGAGGAAACTGTGTCAGTCATACCCAGGAGGGGCACCAAAAAGACAGTATGACTAGGCAGAAGCAGCATCCCGCCCCCTTGACTACTTAGGTTAATTTACATATGTCTTTTTGTGCTGACAACAATTTCTTACTTCACTTTGCTGCAACATAAATATTATAAAGGGGCAACAATGGAAAGGGAATTGCTTCATCCTCCACATGATGGGGCCAGTTTATGATGGGGAAAAAAAATACCTGACCGGTTCCCTTTAATGTGTCCGATTATATGAAGACAAGTTCCAGAAGGGTAACTTTGATAACTCTGCAAAAAAAATCTTTGCATATATTAATAGCACATGGAAATGCAAGAAACTTTGTAACATACAGATGTGGCAGAAATAACTTGAACGTCTGCAAGTGGTTAAACTACTATAGTGTGATATCTTATCACAGATGACAACAAAAAACAATTAAATGGGGGTTTTTTTCCAATAACTTTTCATGTTTTTTTGTCTTCTATGATGAGATATCACACTATAGCAGTTTAACCAATTGCAGAAGTTCAGGTTAACTTTGTTACATCTGTATCTTCCCGGAGAAAAAAAAATCTTCTTATCCACTTGTCAGGCTCTTATCCTCCTGCCTCTCCCACTTAAGCTCTCCACTCACTCTGATACATCTTTGGATATTTCTTTGGATTCCAGAACAGATTGTCAGCTCACAAAAGTAATAGATTATATGTGCCCATAGAAGTCTATGGATAGAGGAGGGATATGGTGTTGCATCTTATGGTATGTCTTCTGTCTCATCCTAGTAGTTTATTCACATCAGTAGTGATACTGTATATACTTTTATGTAATGTCCAATATGGTATTGTTGCTTCTTCTGCGTGAGTTAGTAAGATTTAGGAACCGGATCTCCATGTATTTTCTGTTGTCTATGGAAATATTTCAGAAGGCAGTCTCTACCCACAAGCTCAGGAACAGCTAAGTATTAGATATGAAACCGACAAGTGAGAATACTACTGAAAATTCAGAGTACAAGTCACATAATGGCCAAAAATGGTGTTGCTCTTCATGTATACTATGTACACTTGTTTAACCACTTGCCAACCACTTAGTAACTAGATATGTCTGGGCAGTCAGCAATTAACTCTGCACGAACGTGTCTGTATTTCCTGCAGAGTTAAAGAGCTGTATGGGATGTGCAGTGGAAGGAGAAGGCAGAGATGGTTTATTACTGTCCCTGCCTTCCCGGTCCTGTGTACATAGTGATTAATGAGTGCTATCTATACAACTATGGAAGTGCCAAAATGTGACTTATTCCCAGTTCGGTGATGATGTGAACTCTGCATTGTACAAGAGGCTGAATTCCTCCTACAACTGAGGCATTAGCCCATTTTAGGGGTTATCAGAAAAAAAAAAAAAAAGTGTCACCTCTATAATAATCTCTGTAATGGAGAGGGAAAAAATGTGAAAGATGACATATTTACTACATCTATATAGAATATATATATATATATATATATATATATATATATATATATATATATATACACACACACACACACACATATCCTACTAATATTATATTATAAAACCGAAAGTTTGGATGTTTGGATGTTTGTTAGTCAATCACGCAAAAACGGCTGAACAGATTCGAATGAAATTTGGCACATAGATAGTTTATAACCTCGATTAACACATAGGCTACTTTTTATCCTGGTAAATGACATGGCTTCACAACTGTTATGAATTTATGTTCACATACTATATTACACTGCTCTTGCAGCAGCTTATCTCATCCAGGGCTGTTATATCTCTGTGTAAACACACGCTAACCCTCAGTGGATTGTGTACATACATTTGCATATTATCTGATCTGCTCCAAACTGACATGGGAAAACACCTTTAATCCAAATTGGCAGTTTGCAATTTTAAACATGCCTGGAAAAAGAAAATCTAATTTGTCGCAAACAAAGAGCTATGAAGGTAGCCAGAAGTCACAGAGTTCTCGATCGGGGATCATCGACACCAAGAACATGCTCATTATATGGTGCCCCAGCAAGCTGCTGAGATGCCGGAACAATCACGGGCACAGCGCGAGGTACGAGTTCAGCGGCAGGCCAGCTTGACAGCTGCTGAAACACCGGAGCAGGCAGATCATCATCACCAACAACACGCTCATTATATGATGTCCCAGCGAGCTGCTGAGATGCCGAAACAATCACAGGCACAGTGTGAATAAGTTCAGAGGCAGGTCAGCTTGAGAGCTGCCAAAATGTCGGAGCAGGCAAACCATCAATGGCAGCAATTTGCTGAATATAGGCGGATCATCGACGTCAACAACCTGAAGACGAAGTCGCGGTCAGAGGCTAGTATATATATATATATATATATATATATATATATATATATATATACAGTATATATATACACTCACCGGCCACTTTATTAGGTACACCTGTCCAACTGCTCGTTAACACTTAATTTCTAATCAGCCAATCACATGGCGGCAACTCAGTGCATTTAGGCATGTAGACATGGTCAAGACAATCTCCTGCAGTTCAAACCGAGCATCAGTATGGGGAAGAAAGGTGATTTGAGTGCCTTTGAATGTGGCATGGTTGTTGGTTCCAGAAGGGCTGGTCTGAGTATTTCAGAAACTGCTGATCTACTGGGATTTTCACGCACAACCATCTCTAGGGTTTACAGAGAATGGTCCGAAAAAGAAAAAACATCCAGTGAGCGGCAGTTCTGTGGGCGGAAATGCGTTGTTGATGCCAGAGGTCAGAGGAGAATGGCCAGACTGGTTCGAGCTGATAGAAAGGCAACAGTGACTCAAATAGCCACCCGTTACAACCAAGGTAGCCAGAAGAGCATCTCTGAATGCACAGTACGTCGAACTTTGAGGCAGATGGGCTACAGCAGCAGAAGACCACACCGGGTGCCACTCCTTTCAGCTAAGAACAGGAAACTGAGGCTACAATTTGCACAAGCTCATCGAAATTGGACAATTGAAGATTGGAAAAACGTTGCCTGGTCTGATGAGTCTCGATTTCTGCTGCGACATTCGGATGGTAGGGTCAGAATTTGGCGTCAACAACATGAAAGCATGGATCCATCCTGCCTTGTATCAACGGTTCAGGCTAGTGGTGGTGGTGTCATGGTGTGGGGAATATTTTCTTGGCACTCTTTGGGCCCCTTGGTACCAATTGAGCATCGTTGCAACGCCAAAGCCTACCTGAGTATTGTTGCTGACCATGTCCATCCCTTTATGACCACAATGTACCCAACATCTGATGGCTACTTTCAGCAGGATAATGCGCCATGTCATAAAGCTGGAATCATCTCAGACTGGTTTCTTGAACATGACAATGAGTTCACTGTACTCCAATGGCCTCCACAGTCACCAGATCTCAATCCAATAGAGCATCTTTGGGATGTGGTGGAACGGGAGATTCGCATCATGGATGTGCAGCCGACAAATCTGCGGCAACTGTGTGATGCCATCATGTCAATATGGACCAAAATCTCTGAGGAATGCTTCCAGCACCTTGTTGAATCTATGCCACGAAGAATTGAGGCAGTTCTGAAGGCAAAAGGGGGTCCAACCCGTTACTAGCATGGTGTACCTAATAAAGTGGCCGGTGAGTGTATATATATATATATATATATATATATATATATATATATGTGCAAAAATAAAAATGACGCAAAAATAAAACCTGCTGGCTGGTGCTCTTAGTTGGAAAATGTATGGCAAACTTAGAAAAATTGCACAAAGAGCAACCAATCACAGCACAACTTTTATAAAAGCAGGTCAACAAATACAGCTGAGCTCTGATTGGTTGTTGGGTTTTGCTGCTCTTTGTATCACTGTTATTTACATGCAGTAAATCTGTGGACAAACTACATTTCCCATGATCGCCCCTTCTCTCACCCTCTGTGTACCCCTCCCTTCTCCAGTCTCCCCAACAATGAAATTACAGGTAATAAATCACTTCCACATCCAAGGTCACATGATGCTGTGATGCTTTGTATGTTGCTTGCAGATCATGCTTGAAGCTAGATAACCCCTTTAATTCTATTCAAGCTATTTTCACATCTGCATCAGAGTCTCTGTTCAGCATCTGTCCAAATTGTCAGATGAAAGAATCCTACAAGCCGACTTTTTCATGCAGCAATTTCAGCAAAGAAGAAACAGACACCAAATGGACCCTATTATAGTCAAGGATGTCCCTTGGGAATCATTTGTGTCCATCATTTCCAGGATCTGTTACCATCATAGTGCAGATGTGAATGTAGCATAACATAAGGACTCAAATTGTTATTGTGGGGCACGACATTTAACAAATTATCACCTGTCCACAGGTTAGGCGATAAATGTGCTGCCGCTCAATTTAGAGACTGACAGAGACAGTTGCATGTCTCTGTCTCTTCTCTATCTTCATCAGTCCTATAGACTTTAAATGGAACCGCAGCATGTACTGTTCTACTGATCAGTGGGGGTCCAGAGGGGAAAGTCAGGAAAAAAATGGACATTTAAATCTGCTGGGGGCCGTGAAAAAAAAACATGCATATTGGATTTCCAAAACCATTGCGATACTGATGCGTTTCCTCCACATCTTTTCCTGCAGCGCTTTTTTGCCTTAGCCCCTTTTGTTTGCCAATAGGCAATGGTAGTAACCAACTCATACCACTCTTTATCTATGCATCTTTTCTCTACATAGTAATTTTAACAAATTTTCACTAGCTGGAACTTTCTCTTGTCATAGGTCAGACAAACATGGTACACCATTTTTTTTCCATTCATTGACAGCAGGAATGATATCAACATTATAATAGTAAGGAACTAAAACATATAATAAATTTCATACCTATTTATTACATAATATTACCCTAGTGGACCCTTATAATATGATCTACAGTGTTGTAGCCTGATATAGAATCCAATGAGTCTGTGACCAGCAGTCATGTAATCCACAGCCTGAGTACATGCAGTAGAGCCTGGAGTAGCCACCAGCACATATTATCATTGATTACCGTATATGTCACATTCTAGGGTTCCTGCTGCGCTACTTGTAGGGTCGGAATGGAGAATCCTTCTATAGCTATTTCATGGGAAAATTCTATGTAAATTCTAAATATAACTGTAGCATTGTTGTATCGACACCTGTGTTCACAAAGCCAACCATATGCCAGTTAAATATCGAGGTATGCCATTATTTGCATCAGACACAAGCACAACCTCTGTGTTAGAGAATTCCCTAAATTGCATTCATTTTCCGAATGACCTTAATAGCTGAGCATCGGCTGGATACATGTGTCTACTTCAACGCTCTGATCTCACACTGCACTGTCTATGTTAGCATTCACCAAGGTTTACAGTGTTTTTAGTAAATTGGAACAGGATTCAGAAGATGAACCCTTAGGTATTAAAACAAAAATCCTTTGAAGCTGCAGAATAGAGATTGTTACTGAAGCTGGAACACAGAGGTCACATATGAAAGCTTCAGTTAATTTACTTTGGGGGTTTACCCCCAAAAAAGGAACATTGTGCAATGTATGGGAATATTAAATCTCTTTCTGTACGCTCTGTGCACAATTTAAATAGTACAAAGCTCAAACATCAATCTGCACTGTGCAGGTATTTTTCAGATTTTTTTTTCATGTGCTCTGACAACAAGATTCGCAGAAATTAATGAAAAATATGATAGAGGGTTTTTTTAACATTATATTTTAATTTAGTGGCTTGAATGCGGCATCCTGCAACTTTTACTATGATTTTTAGATTATTCTTTATATTTACAGTATATCGTATAAGGTATATTTTATATACTTTTTATTTATTTTTTTACCATGATTTTTATTTATTTTCCATGATTTTTAGATTATTCTTTATATTTACAGTATCCTGCTATTATTATAAATGTGAAAGTTTGTGTGTTTGGATGTTTGTGGGTTTGTGTGTTTGGATGTTTGTGGGTTTTTTGTGTTAGGATGTTTGTTCCTCAATCACAGCCAAACGGCTGAACGGATTTAGGTGAGATTTTACACATACCTAGATATTCACTAAGAAGGAAAGATAGGCTACTTCTTAGGTCCCACATTCACCCGGAATCCGGACCGGCGAACGCTCTCTCTGCCTCCGCTGCAGGACCTGAGATGACATCATCACAGGTCTTTCAGCTGGGCTCCAATTGCTTGGCTGCAGTCTGTGGGCAGGCCGCAGAGGAAGCCGAGCGGCCTGATACATTGGTGGCATTGCGTGGGCGGCGCTGGAGAAAATGGCAGCTTCTCCCGGCTCCGGAGCGACATCGCCAAGCCGGCCGGCAGCGTGGAGCTGGCATAAGTTCTGCCCGCGTCACCACACATTCAGCAGATGGCTGCATCTCCACCCGTAACTTGCCGTCTGGACGAACACCCGCGGGAGAATGGACACATACCTCCGCACCACCTCTTCAGTGACTACAGCAGCTCCAGGTAGGAGTTGCCGGCTGCGGGGGTTAGGGGCTTTCACAGTGCGTGGGGATGGGGGGGGGGAAGATGTTGGGGTTCTGGGGATGAAGAGGGTTGGTGGTGGGGGGGAGGGATGTTGGGGATCTGGGGATGAAGAGGGTTGGTGGTGGGGGGGTTAGAGGGAAAGGGATGTTGGGGATCCAGCAGGGAACTGTGGTAGGGATGCAGTGGGGGGTGCTTTGCATGTCTTCAACCGGCGGGGGCCATTGTCGCGAGCCGTGGAGAGGGGCCGGTGGGGCGCACTGGCAAGACTGGGGGCAGAGGGTGCGCCACGGCGGGGGAGACACATGGGCACGGGAGTGCCTGCGGGGGAAAGAAGCCAGGTGCATTGAGAACAGTGGGGCCGGGCGTGCGTAGGAGGTGGGTTGCGCAGGGGGACAGGGGGCCGCGGACGAAGTCGCGGGTACTGCTAGTATAGTATAAAGTATATTTTATTTACTTTTTATTCATTTTTTATTAACCCAGAGGGGACAACCCCTGTATTAATGAAGTGTATACAATGACTGAATAGTAGCGCCTCCCTACACCATAGTGCAGTACTCCATGTTCTGTACTTCTCTTTACCTGTGCAAAGTGAAATCAGCTCCATGTTATTTTTCAGGTGCATAGAAAGAAATTTATCTTTTTGACTTTTATGTGTAAGGATTTACTATTTCTCTATTAGTTATCTGATTGTTACTCTTTAACCTTAATTTTTTTATTTTATTTTTTTACTTTTTAACATTTTTTATTTGCCCCATTAAGGTTTGCTTATTTAATACATTGCAGTACTTCAGTATTTGCAGTATGTTATGGTAGATTTATGAATTTTATGCTAACAAGCGGTCTAATAGGCTTTCATACAAGGCAGACCCAGAAGCCACTGTCAGACCCTCAGCTACCATGGCATCCCTCCGTTGCAGCAGTGGTTGAGGGGCTGGCTGAGAGAACCACTTCCGTCTCTCTAACCACTTAGATGACAATAGGTTGCTATTGACCACAACATCTATCTAGATAAACTACTGGGCATCAGAATTATCCAGTTATCCAGAGTCACGGAAGGAAGCCAGCTATGTGTGTCAGCTAGGTTTCTGTGGCTGATCGTGTGGTTACGGCAGTGCCCATGCAATCATCACTGCTGTCATATATCCACCATGGAGTACTAACTGACCCTCGCTCCTGATGGATACCTCTGTCATGGAGCATAAAGGGCTGAAAAAACATCAACATGTCTGGTAAAGCGTCATGCTCCATCCTCTCTAGGTATCACAATGGCCTGGTATGGCAGGCAGAGATTGCAGATAAAGCGTAAGTCCTAAATAATGTCTAAGGCTAAGACAAAAAATTGCTGCTGCAGACTTTCTGCTTCTATTATACCTATAGGGAAACCAGCAGCATTAAATGACTGGCTGCGACTTCCAAAACCACAACATTATTGGAAATCAGAGTCTTTCCGCTGTGTGTATTTTTCTGTAATGTGTGGATGGGATTCGCTATTCAAGCCATGTGGGGACCTGGCCTAAAGCTACTATATGGTTGTCATCAAGTTAGCAGTTAGAAATCAAGGAGCTCATATACAGTTACACCCAGTGGCATAACTAGGAATGGCGGGGCCCCGTGGCGAACTTTTGACATGGGGCCCCCCCCATCCCAACTGACGCCGAAGACCTCGACCGACCCCCTCCTCCGCACTCTATTATGTCCCTTACTGGCCCCTGCACACAGTATTAACCCCAATAGTGTCCCCTGCACACAGTATTAACCCCAATAGTGGCCCCTGCACACAGTATTAACCCCAATAGTGTCCCCTGCACACAGTATTAACCCCAATAGTGTCCCCTGCACACAGTATTAACCCCAATAGTGGCCCCTGCACACAGTATTAACCCCAATAGTGTCCCCTGCGCACAGTATTAACCCCAATAGTGGCCCCTGCACAGAGTATAATGTCCCACTGTGGACACCCATAAACAAGTATTATACTCTGGGGTCTTTTCAGACCCCAGAGTATAATAATCGGAGACCCGGGGAATAAAAACATTAAAAAAAAAAAACACTGTTGCTTCTTACCTGTTCCCCGGCTCCTGTGCTGTGCTGTCCTCCTGTGCTGACCACCGCTCGCGTCCTTCGTTAATGACGTCGGACGTCACATAACCCAGGAAGCATGCCGGGTTCATGTGACGTCAGAGATGTCAGACAACAGTAGGACGGAGGCCTGGCAGGATCACGGAGAGATAACAGTTTTTTATGTTTATTACCTCTACCGATCCGCCGGTCATTATACTCGGGGGTCTGCAAAGACCCCCGAGTATAATGATAGCCCCTGTGGAGCCCGCGGTGTCACTTGCTGATCCCGGCCCAGCCAGGATCGGCAAGTGAATAGGGCCCGTAACAGCCTATTTAAAAAAAAACGCAGCGGTAGCGGCTGTCACCAGGCCCCCTAATGGCCCGGGCCCTGTGGCAGCTGCTACTGCTGCTACCACGGTAGTTACGCCACTGGTTACACCGAGGTCTGCCCCAGGTCAAGTTACTGTAATTTCACAAGAGACATCACATCTGTGTCTGGGCTAAGTCCATGTCATCAGTCATGTCCGCTATAGTGAATAGTGACTTCACCCAGATAAGCTGCTGTGACATCATAAGTGGATCAATCTCACATAACTACAATGACATCAAAACAGGTTCTGATGGACAATCTATTGTGATGTAAGATCTAGTCATTGTGAAGTAAGCCGCCTCGACAAGTGGGTTACAGCCAGGAAAGCTGCCATGACATTACAATAGTGTTTCCGAGAAGTTACCATCATAATATCAGCACTGTAGTAGACAAGTGCACTACTGTATCCAAATAACTGGGTCAGCCAGTTTTCTATAATAGTGTTCAATAGAGATGAGCGAACACTAAAATGTTCGAGGTTCGAAATTCGATTCGAACAGCCGCTCAATGTTCGTGTGTTCGAACGGGTTTCGAACCCCATTATAGTCTATGGGGAACAGATACTCGTTAAGGGGGAAACCCAAATCCGTGTCTGGAGGGTCACCAAGTCCACTATGACACCCCAGGAAATGATGCCAACACCTCTGGAATGACACTGGGACAGCAGGGGAAGCATGCCTGGGGGCATCTAACACACCAAAGACCCTCTATTACCCCAACATCACTGCCTAACAACTACACACTTTCCACATTCAAAAAAACCTCTATCAAAGTGGGAAAATACCTGGAAACCTTCTTTACTCCCCAAATGGATGGACACAAACCCCAATTTAAGCTCAACAAACAGTAACAACCACCCCTTTAAATCACGTTCCCCATGACAACCACAAATGGAATAGGCAATGGGAATTCCAAAAGCCCTCACCCTTAACTGTCATTTTGAGTGAGTGTGTGTGTGTGTGTGTGTGTGTGTGTGTGTGTGTGTGTGTGTGTGTGTGATGTGGTAAGACCTTCCAAAATTCACTTTTCTAGCCCTTAACATGAGCCCTTCCAAACAAAGTTACATGACCTTAAGCTGAGCTACCAGCAGAGATTGAGGCCCTTGGCATGAGTAGAGCCTTGCACCAGCAGTGTTTTTGGCACTTAGGGTGAGTTGAGCCTTGTACCAGCGTGTGTCCCTTAACATCAGGCGGGCCCTAAGTTCTGCGCTTTGCACAAAAGTTCCACATTAACTAGGCTGAATGGTACAAAGATTAGTAGGCCCGAGAACCAGGAACAGGTCTTGCAATGGCTGTCGGATAACGCTTAAAGCACATTGTCCACCAGCCAGTCAGCCTCTACCTCCTCTTACCCAACAGTCTTGTCCTCCTTCCACCCAAAATTCCCAATCTTCTCAGAACAATAACCCCAACTGTCCCTGCTCCCCAGAGCTGTTCTCCCTTCCTTTGACTGTACCGCAACCTGCCCCTCCATTTCGCATTTCCACGGACCTAACAGACGAGTATCTGTGTCCAGATGCTCAAACACTAGAGTCTCCTCCATTCCATCTCCGGTCGATTTGGTGGCGGATGACCAGCAACCCACCCTCATCGACGACGATGAGACGCAGTTGCTGTCAGGGCAGCCAGTTGACATGCGCATTGTGCAGGAGGAGGAGGCGAGACAGGAGTTGGAAGAGGAGGTGGTGGACGACGAGGACACCGACCCCACCTGGACAAGGCAGATGTCAAGCTGGGAAAGTAGTGTGGATGTTGAGGCAGGTGCAGCACCAAAAAGGGTAGCTAGAGGCAGAGACATGTCCAGAGGCAGAGGTCAGCTGCTTTGCCGAAGCCAGGCCAGACCCGGAATGTCCGAAGATGTTCCCTTTTGTACCCAGCCCAGAAAAACTCCCCCATCGAGGGCACGTTTCTTGAAGGTGTAGAGTTTTTTCAAGGAATGCGCCGAGGACAGATATAGTGTCGTCTACACAATTTGCCTCTCGAAATCGAGTAGGGGCCCTGAGAAGAGCAACCTGTCCACCACTTCAATGCACCGTCATTTGGAATCCAAGCAATGGAATCAGTGGCAGGCAGCAACGGCAGGACAAACGTCGCCCGCCGTTCATGCCACTGCCTCTGCTCACAGTGCTGGCGATGCACTCCAGAGGACGAGCCAGGACATCACTTCATCTGCCTCCGCCACTTTGTTGACTTCTCCCTCATCCTCCCCTGTTTCTGTCTTATCTCCTTCTCCTGCACCATCAAAGGCACCATCAGGCGCTTCTTTACAACAACCCACCATCTCTCAGACATTGGAGCGCCGGCAGAAATACACCGCTAACCACCCACCCACGCAAGCCTAGAACGCCAACATCGCTAAACTGCTGGCCCAGGAGAGGTTGGCGTTCCGGCTTGTTGAAACTCCCGCCTTCCCGGACCTGATGGCAACTGTGGCACCTCACTATGCCGTCCCTAGCCGTCTCAACTTCTCCCGGTGTGGCGTCCCCGCCTTGCACCAGCACGTGTCACTCAACATCAGGTGGGCCCTTAGTTCCGCGCTTTGCTGCAAGGTCCACTTGACCACCGACACTTGGACAAGCGCCTGTGGTCAGGGATGCTGCAGTGCTTATCTTTAATGACAGGCAGGGTGAATGTGGTGGAGTCTGTTCCCCGGGTGCAAACTGGGGTGGCCTATCTCCTCTCCCAGGCCAAAATTCATGGCAGGAGTAGACTGAAACCCTACGACGCTGCAACCTCCACCACAGCTACTAGCGGCAAACGCTAAAACACTGGTGTGGGGAGACGTCAGCAGGCGGTGCTGAAGCTCATCAGCTTGGGGGACAGACAGCACAGTGCCTCCGAGGTCAGGGATGCCATCCTGGCTGAGATGGCATTTTTTTTTCCCTGCTACACCTGGGGCCTGGCATTTTTACGCCTGTGATAATGGCTGGAACCTGGTAGCGGCTCTGGAGCTTGCCAGCCTCCAACACGTTCCATGTTTGGCCCACGTCTAACCTAGTGGTGCAAAGTTTTTTAAAAACATACCCAAATGTACCGAAGCTACTGTTGAAAATGCGGCGCTTGTGCGCCCACTTTTGCAAGTGCACAGGAGTCGCTGCTAGCCTAAAAACACTCTAGCAAGGCCTACATCTGTCCAAACACAGGCTGTTGTCCGTCATTCACACACGCTGAAACCCTACAATACCATATCTTGAGCAGGGTGTGTGAGCTGCACAGACCTTTGATGGAGTTCCATCTACAAAACCCAAGGGTTCCTCAAAGTCAGCAACCAAAGTTTCTGCACCATGAGTTTCCAGGGGTGGCAGAGTTATGGCTAGGGGAAGAGGCATGGATAGGGATGATGTCTAGGGGCAAAAGCAGTGTGGATGTGGAGGCAAGCTAAGCAGGAAAAACTGGGGGTACAAGCTAAGGCATGGACTGGGGTGATGTCTAGGGGCAAAAGCAGTGTGGATGTGGAGGCAAGCTAAGCAGGAAAAACTGGGGATACAAGCTAAGGCATGGACTGGGGTGATGTCTAGGGGCAAAAGCAGTGTGGATGTGGAGGCAAGCTAAGCAGGAAAAACTGGGGGTACAAGCTAAGGCATGGACTGGGGTGATGTCTAGGGGCAAAAGCAGTGTGGATGTGGAGGCAAGCTAAGCAGGAAAAACTGGGGGTACAAGCTAAGGCATGGACTGGGGTGATGTCTAGGGGCAAAAGCAGTGTGGATGTGGAGGCAAGCTAAGCAGGAAAAACTGGGGGTACAAGCTAAGGCATGGACTGGGGTGATGTCTAGGGGCAAAAGCAGTGTGGATTTGGAGGCAAGCAAAGCAGGGAAAATGGTGGCTAGAGGCAAAGGGATGTCCATAGGCAGCAAGGGCAAAGATGCAAAACTCTCCCGTTTCAAGAATTTTCCTGACTTGTTTCCCCACAAAACATTCCTGGGAGGAGGGCTGAAACACCACCCTCCTCCTCCTCCGCTGTTAGATTTACCCCAGCTACGAGCTGAAAACGCTGCAACACTGGTGTGGGGAGACGTCAGCAGGCTGGGCTGAAGCTCATCAGCTTGGGAGACGGACAGCACACTGCCTCTGAGGTCAGGGATGCCATCCTGGATGAGATGGCAATTTGTTTATCCCCGCTGCCCCTGGGGCCAGGTTTTTTAGCTTGTTGGAGGGCTCTGGAGCTTGCCAGCCTCCAACACGTTCCATGCCTGGCCCACATGTTCAATGTAGTGGTGCAATGATTTTTAAAAACATACCCCAAATTAGCTGAGCTAAGGGTGAAAGTGCGGCACTTGGACACCCACTTTCCCAAGTCTACAGTACCTGGAGCTAGCCGCAATACACTCCAGCAAGGCCTACATCTGCCTGAAGCACCTACTGTTGTGCGAGGTCACCACACGCTCTAACCCTAGATACCGTATGTTCAGCAGGGTGTGTGAGCAGCAGAGACCTTTGATGGAGTACCAGCTACAAAACCCAAGGGTTCCTCAGAGTCAGCTCCCTCACTTTCTGCACCATGAGTTTCCATGGGTGGCAGACTTATGGCTAGAGGCACAGGCATGGATAGGGGTGATGTGTAGGGGCAAAAGCAGTGTGGATGTGGAGGCAAGCTAAGCAGCAAAAACTGGGGGTACAAGCAGCCGGTGACATCATCACTGACAAGCACAGCTGTCTGTCAGCTGACAGGCTGACTTTCACCAAAATGAACAGACAATGGATAGACTCATCATATACATGTCAGTTACATGACAAATTTAGTGCAATTTGCAAGTCCAAGATGGTTTGGAGATCTGCGGAGAGGAATCTCACCACCTCTTGCGGGTGCCATCATTTGGAAGGCAAGCCCTGGGCTCAGTGGGTGAGAGCAAGCGCAGGATAATCGTCGTTTGGCCTGGCGGCCACTGCCTCTTCCACTGTTGACAGGGCTGGCGCTGCAGTCCAGACCAGGAGCCAGGACACCTCCACATCTGCCTCTGACACTTTGGGGAGTTCACCCTTATCCTCACCTTTTCCTGCCATTTCTCCTTTTGCCCGCGCCATCATGCGCCTCTTCCCAGCAACTCCCCATCTCCCAAGCCTTTCATTTCATGCTAAAGTACAGCGCAACCCACCCACATGCCCAAGGCTTCAACGGCCTCATCTCAAGAAATCTGGCCCAGGAGATGTTGGAATCCCGGCTGGGGGACACTCTGCCCTTTTTGGGCAGAGTGTCTACTGCGCCACCGCACTGTGCCGTCCACACCAGCACTTTCCCCCAAACATGAGGCGGTCCCTAAATTCAGCGCTTAGCCCTAAAGTTCCATGTGACCAGTTACGAATGGACAAGTGCATGCGGACAGGGACGCTACCTTTCAATTTGGGCACAGTGGTTGAATGTAGTTGAGGCGTGGACCGGGTCGCAAAATGTGGTGGCCTGACTTGTCTCCCCACACAACATTCCTGGGAGGAGGGCTGAAACACCACCCTCCTCCGCTGTTAAATTGACCCCAGCTACGAGCTGGAAACGCTGCAACACTGGTGTGGGGAGACGTCAGCGGGCCGTGCTGAAGCTCATCAGCTTGGGGGCCAGACAGCACACTGCCTACAAAGTGAGTCATGCCATCCTCGATGAGACGGCAATGTGGTTTTTGCCACTGCACCTGGGCCCAGGCATGTTGTCATGTGTGATAATGGCCGTAACCTGGGATTGGCTCTGTAGCTTGGCAGCCTGCAACATATTCCATGCCTGGGCCACGTTTTTAACTCATTGCTGCTAATCTTTTGAAAAAGGTACCCCAATGTTCCTGAGCTACTGGTGAAAGTGTGGCGCTTGTGCGGATAGTTTTTAAAGTGTATAGTTGCCGCTGCTAGCCTCTATGCACTCCTACAACGCCTGTACCTGCTGGAACAACGGCTGTTGTGCGACGTCTCCACACTGCTGGCACTAAACATATCATGTGTTGAGCAGAGTGTGTGAGCAGCACAGACCTTTGATGTAGTTCCAACTCCAAAACCCTCGGGTTCGTCAAAGTCAACTCCCTCAGTTGCTCAACCATGAGTGGCCATGGGTGGCAGACTTATGTGAAATCCCATCCCATCCATTGCACTGGACACGAAACATTAGCATGCGCTCAGCACAACTTCGGATATGGCAGATGCGTTAAGCAGGGTGCAGGGTACAACACAGACCAGGCCCGAGCACCAGGAACAGGTGTTAGAAATACTGCAGCATCTGCCATTTCCTTCCAATTTTGGGGTTTTGGACCCGCCACCGACTTGTCTGGACCTAAGTGGGGATCATGAGACACAGTTGCCATCAAGGCAAGCTGTGGTCATGTGCAGTTTGCAGTAAGGGGGCAGTGCGCAATTGGAAGAGGAGTTGGTGGATGACGAGGCCACCGACCCCACATGGACAGGGGTGATGTCTAGGGGCTAAAGCAGTGTAGATGTAGAGGGAAGCTAAATCAACAAAAAACCTGGGTAGAAGCAAAGGCATAAACTGGGGTGATGTTTAGGGGTGAAAGCAGAGTAGATGTGGAGGGAAGCTAAGCAGCAAAAACAGTGGGTAGAAGCAAAGGCATGCAAAACTCTACCCTGTTGGAAGACTTATTCCTAGGTCTGGAACACGTTAATGGCCCCCCTGGACAAATTACTGCCACTCAGGGGCCTAGTGTCACCAGGAGGGACAAGTATAGGCGCATGTTGTGGGAATACCTGGCCGACACCAGCTCTGTCCTCTCCGATCCCTCTGTGCTCTACAGCCTAAACTTATTTTCTCATCTTTTTTTCTGAACTGCACATCTCTTGCCTGCTTCCTTTGGGATCTTAGAAATGGTGGTCCACTTCCACAGATGGTAACTTCAATAGACAGTGTAACGGGAGTAGCTGAGGGATCGCTGTCTTAACCACTTTTTGGCACAAAATTAACTTCCAAAGCCAAATATGGTGCAAGTATATGATGCAAGGACACCTACACACCTATCTCTGACACATTGGGGAGTTCACCCTCATGCGCCCTTTTGGCCTGCACCATCATGCGCCTCTTCCCAGCCACTCCACATTTCCCAAGCTTTTCATTGCAGGCAGAAGTACAATACAACCCACCCCCATGCCCAAGCCTGTAACAGCCTCATCGATAAACTGCTGGCCCTGGAGATGTTGGTGTTTGTTTATGCTTCTGGAGACCCAGGCCTTCCGTCAGCAGATGGCAGCTGGGGCACCTCCCTATGCTGGGCCTAGCCGTTACTACTTCTCTTGGTGTGCTGTCTCTGCCTTGCGCCTGCATGTGTCCCATAACATCAGTCGGGCCCAGAGCTCTGCGCTTTGCTGCAAGGTCCACTTGACCACCGACACATGGACAAGCGCCTGTGGTCAGGGATGCTGCAGTGCTTATCTTTAATGACAGGCAGGGTGAATGTGGTGGAGTCTGTTCCCCGGGTGCAAACTGGGGTGGCCTATCTCCTCTCCCAGGCCAAAATTCATGGCAGGAGTAGACTGAAACCCTACGAAGCTGCAACCTCCACCCCAGCTACTAGCGGAAAACACTGTAACACTGGCATGGGGAGATGTCAGTAGGCCGTGCTGAAACTGATCAGCTTGGGGGACAGACAGCACAGTGCCTCCGAGGTCAGGGATGCCATCCTGGCTGAGATGGCATTTTTTTTTCCCTGCTACACCTGGGGCCTGGCATTTTTGCGCCTGTGATAATGGCTGGAACCTGGTAGCAGATCTGGAGCTTGCCAGACTCAAACACGGTCCACGCATGGCCCACGTTTTCCAACTTGTTGGTGCCATGTTTCTTTGAAACCTACACCATTGTGCCTGATATACAGGTCAAAGTGGGGCCATTTTCGTAAGTGAGAACTAGCCTCTGCTAGGCAGAAAACATTCAGAGCACACTCCTCTCATCTTCGCACCGTTGGCTGGCGGAGGAAGACGAGGGGGTTGGAGTGGCATCTGATGTCCCTATCCCACACGAGGCTAGAGGGTGCACTTCAGTGCATCCCATTGCTTCACCACAAATGGTGTGAAGGGGAGTGGAAAATGGAGGAAATGGAGAGTGACCCTTACAGTTGGGGCCAGCAAAGGCATGCCAAGTAACACACTGGCACACATGGCTGACTTCATCTTGGGTTGCTTTTCAACACATATTTCACATCATGAAGAACAAATAATACTGGATTTTTTCAAGCCTCGAACCCCGGTCTAGGTCTAATGTCTGTTCCTTTCTTATATTAGGGGAGAGGGAAAAAAAATTACTTCAGTGATACGTTTAGCGTACATAGACTGACTATTAATGTGTATCCCACTTAGTGTTGTTAGGGTTACACACCGTCACAACCTGGCTAAAGCTTCTATAGCTGTTAATAAAGTCAACATAACTTTACGGTATCCAAAAAGACAGCTGGTACCGACAGAGAGCAAGACAAATGTCACCCAAAGCTGTGAGCTCTGAACACCCACAGTGACTTTGGCGTCATCATCATTATAAGGGAGTGGGTGGTAATAAATAACTTGGCAGTGCCTAAAACCCAAAAAGCTTATACAACTATATTTACATTAAGATACACAAATGAAACTTTTCAGTAGCATGTCATGAGACAAGCTGATAAGCTCTTCCTTTGTGCAGTGCTATTTGAAAGTTAAACGCTGCCTTTATTTTAATTCTGGAGAAGGTGCAGACATTAGATTTAGAACATGTTGTCTTCATTGTCCAAATCCTCTATATAGGTAACGCGTTTTTCGGGCCGAGCTGTCTGGGAACGAGCTGGTGCAGCACTGACAACCTGGGTGAATATGGCAAGAGCCTGAGATGTAGGGTGAATGAATCCCCAAATTATTTGTGGAATTCCCAGTGAGACAATGGCACTGTATACCAGTATTAAAAATTGTGGGTGCACATAACCCCCATATATTCTTTGAATTCCCAGTCAGACAATGGCACTGTATACCAGTATTAAAAATTGTGGGTGCACATAACCCCCATATATTCTTTGAATTCCCAGTGAGACAATGGAACTGTATAGCAGTAGCAAAAATTGTGGGTGCACGTCACCCCAATATATTCTTTGAATTCCCAGTTAGACAATGGCACTGTATGCCAGTAGTAAAAATTGTGGGTGCACGTAACCCCCATATATTCTTTGAATTCCCAGTCAGACAATGGCACTGTATACCAGTATTAAAAATTGTGGGTGCACATAACCCCCATATATTCTTTGAATTCCCAGTCAGACAATGGCACTGTATACCAGTATTAAAAATTGTGGGTGCACATAACCCCCATATATTCTTTGAATTCCCAGTGAGACAAAGGAACTGTATAGCAGTATTAAAAATTGTGGGTGCACGTAACCCCCATATATTCTTTGAATTCCCAGTCAGACAATGGCACTGTATACCAGTATTAAAAATTGTGGGTGCACATAACCCCCATATATTCTTTGAATTCCCAGTGAGACAAAGGAACTGTATAGCAGTATTAAAAATTGTGGGTGCACGTAACCCCCATATATTCTTTGAATTCCCAGTCAGACAATGGCACTGTATACCAGTATTAAAAATTGTGGGTGCACATAACCCCCATATATTCTTTGAATTCCCAGTCAGACAATGGCACTGTATACCAGTATTAAAAATTGTGGGTGCACATAACCCCCATATATTCTTTGAATTCCCAGTGAGACAATGGAACTGTATAGCAGTAGCAAAAATTGTGGGTGCACGTCACCCCAATATATTCTTTGAATTCCCAGTTAGACAATGGCACTGTATACCAGTAGTAAAAATTGTGGGTGCACATAACCCCCATATATTCTTTGAATTCCCAGTCAGACAATGGCACTGTATACCAGTATTAAAAATTGTGGGTGCACATAACCCCCATATATTCTTTGAATTCCCAGTCAGACAATGGCACTGTATACCAGTATTAAAAATTGTGGGTGCACATAACCCCCATATATTCTTTGAATTCCCAGTGAGACAAAGGAACTGTATAGCAGTATTAAAAATTGTGGGTGCACGTAACCCCCATATATTCTTTGAATTCCCAGTCAGACAATGGCACTGTATACCAGTATTAAAAATTGTGGGTGCACATAACCCCCATATATTCTTTGAATTCCCAGTCAGACAATGGCACTGTATACCAGTATTAAAAATTGTGGGTGCACATAACCCCCATATATTCTTTGAATTCCCAGTCAGACAATGGCACTGTATACCAGTATTAAAAATTGTGGGTGCACATAACCCCCATATATTCTTTGAATTCCCAGTGAGACAATGGAACTGTATAGCAGTAGCAAAAATTGTGGGTGCACGTCACCCCAATATATTCTTTGAATTCCCAGTTAGACAATGGCACTGTATACCAGTAGTAAAAATTGTGGGTGCACATAACCCCCATATATTCTTTGAATTCCCAGTCAGACAATGGCACTGTATACCAGTATTAAAAATTGTGGGTGCACATAACCCCCATATATTCTTTGAATTCCCAGTCAGACAATGGCACTGTATACCAGTATTAAAAATTGTGGGTGCACATAACCCCCATATATTCTTTGAATTCCCAGTGAGACAAAGGAACTGTATAGCAGTATTAAAAATTGTGGGTGCACGTAACCCCCATATATTCTTTGAATTCCCAGTCAGACAATGGCACTGTATACCAGTATTAAAAATTGTGGGTGCACATAACCCCCATATATTCTTTGAATTCCCAGTCAGACAATGGCACTGTATACCAGTATTAAAAATTGTGGGTGCACATAACCCCCATATATTCTTTGAATTCCCAGTGAGACAATGGAACTGTATAGCAGTAGCAAAAATTGTGGGTGCACGTCACCCCAATATATTCTTTGAATTCCCAGTTAGACAATGGCACTGTATACCAGTAGTAAAAATTGTGGGTGCACGTAACCCCCATATATTCTTTGAATTCCCAGTCAGACAATGGCACTGTATACCAGTATTAAAAATTGTGGGTGCACATAACCCCCATATATTCTTTGAATTCCCAGTCAGACAATGGCACTGTATACCAGTATTAAAAATTGTGGGTGCACATAACCCCCATATATTCTTTGAATTCCCAGTCAGACAATGGCACTGTATACCAGTATTAAAAATTGTGGGTGCACATAACCCCCATATATTCTTTGAATTCCCAGTCAGACAAAGGAACTGTATAGCAGTATTAAAAATTGTGGGTGCACGTAACCCCCATATATTCTTTGAATTCCCAGTCAAACAATGGCACTGTATACCAGTATTAAAAATTGTGGGTGCACATAACCCCCATATATTCTTTGAATTCCCAGTGAGACAATGGAACTGTATAGCAGTAGCAAAAATTGTGGGTGCACGTCACCCCAATATATTCTTTGAATTCCCAGTTAGACAATGGCACTGTATACCAGTAGTAAAAATTGTGGGTGCACATAACCCCCATATATTCTTTGAATTCCCAGTCAGACAATGGCACTGTATACCAGTATTAAAAATTGTGGGTGCACATAACCCCCATATATTCTTTGAATTCCCAGTCAGACAATGGCACTGTATACCAGTATTAAAAATTGTGGGTGCACATAACCCCCATATATTCTTTGAATTCCCAGTGAGACAAAGGAACTGTATAGCAGTATTAAAAATTGTGGGTGCACGTAACCCCCATATATTCTTTGAATTCCCAGTCAGACAATGGCACTGTATACCAGTATTAAAAATTGTGGGTGCACATAACCCCCATATATTCTTTGAATTCCCAGTCAGACAATGGCACTGTATACCAGTATTAAAAATTGTGGGTGCACATAACCCCCATATATTCTTTGAATTCCCAGTCAGACAATGGCACTGTATACCAGTATTAAAAATTGTGGGTGCACATAACCCCCATATATTCTTTGAATTCCCAGTCAGACAAAGGAACTGTATAGCAGTATTAAAAATTGTGGGTGCACGTAACCCCCATATATTCTTTGAATTCCCAGTCAAACAATGGCACTGTATACCAGTATTAAAAATTGTGGGTGCACATAACCCCCATATATTCTTTGAATTCCCAGTGAGACAATGGAACTGTATAGCAGTAGCAAAAATTGTGGGTGCACGTCACCCCAATATATTCTTTGAATTCCCAGTTAGACAATGGCACTGTATACCAGTAGTAAAAATTGTGGGTGCACATAACCCCCATATATTCTTTGAATTCCCAGTCAGACAATGGCACTGTATACCAGTATTAAAAATTGTGGGTGCACATAACCCCCATATATTCTTTGAATTCCCAGTCAGACAATGGCACTGTATACCAGTATTAAAAATTGTGGGTGCACATAACCCCCATATATTCTTTGAATTCCCAGTGAGACAAAGGAACTGTATAGCAGTATTAAAAATTGTGGGTGCACGTAACCCCCATATATTCTTTGAATTCCCAGTCAGACAATGGCACTGTATACCAGTATTAAAAATTGTGGGTGCACATAACCCCCATATATTCTTTGAATTCCCAGTCAGACAATGGCACTGTATACCAGTATTAAAAATTGTGGGTGCACATAACCCCCACATATTCTTTGAATTCCCAGTCAGACAAAGGAACTGTATAGCAGTATTAAAAATTGTGGGTGCACGTAACCCCCATATATTCTTTGAATTCCCAGTCAGACAATGGCACTGTATACCAGTATTAAAAATTGTGGGTGCACATAACCCCCATATATTCTTTGAATTCCCAGTCAGACAATGGCACTGTATACCAGTATTAAAAATTGTGGGTGCACATAACCCCCATATATTCTTTGAATTCCCAGTTAGACAATGGCACTGTATACCAGTAGTAAAAATTGTGGGTGCACATAACCCCCATATATTCTTTGAATTCCCAGTCAGACAATGGCACTGTATACCAGTATTAAAAATTGTGGGTGCACATAACCCCCATATATTCTTTGAATTCCCAGTCAGACAATGGCACTGTATACCAGTATTAAAAATTGTGGGTGCACATAACCCCCATATATTCTTTGAATTCCCAGTGAGACAAAGGAACTGTATAGCAGTATTAAAAATTGTGGGTGCACGTAACCCCCATATATTCTTTGAATTCCCAGTCAGACAATGGCACTGTATACCAGTATTAAAAATTGTGGGTGCACATAACCCCCATATATTCTTTGAATTCCCAGTCAGACAATGGCACTGTATACCAGTATTAAAAATTGTGGGTGCACATAACCCCCATATATTCTTTGAATTCCCAGTCAGACAATGGCACTGTATACCAGTATTAAAAATTGTGGGTGCACATAACCCCCATATATTCTTTGAATTCCCAGTGAGACAAAGGAACTGTATAGCAGTATTAAAAATTGTGGGTGCACGTAACCCCCATATATTCTTTGAATTCCCAGTCAGACAATGGCACTGTATACCAGTATTAAAAATTGTGGGTGCACATAACCCCCATATATTCTTTGAATTCCCAGTCAGACAATGGCACTGTATACCAGTATTAAAAATTGTGGGTGCACATAACCCCCATATATTCTTTGAATTCCCAGTCAGACAATGGCACTGTATACCAGTATTAAAAATTGTGGGTGCACATAACCCCCATATATTCTTTGAATTCCCAGTGAGACAATGGAACTGTATAGCAGTAGCAAAAATTGTGGGTGCACGTCACCCCAATATATTCTTTGAATTCCCAGTCAGACAATGGCACTATATACCAGTATTAAAAATTGTGGGTGCACATAACCCCCATATATTCTTTGAATTCCCAGTCAGACAATGGCACTGTATAGCAGTATTAAAAATTGTGGGTGCACATAACCCCCATATATTCTTTGAATTCCCAGTGAGACAATGGCACTGTATACCAGTAGCAAAAATTGTGGGTGTATATAGCCCCAATTCTATTGCTAGGGGACTTGCAGGGTATTTCTGAGGTGAAGGTGGGGGGGCACACCGTTGGAACGGGGATTTGGGGTGTATATATGGGGTATACGGGAATACACTGTCAGTGTGTTCCATTCAGGATCCTGGGAAAGCTGGGTTGCGGCGATTGAGCCCGTCAGTGCCACGTTACACTGACAAGCTTCTCCCTGGAATTGAAGTTATATGTAAGCCCAATATATTCTTTGAATTCCCAGTGAGACAATGGCACTATATGGCAGTAGCAAAAATAGTGGGTGTATATAGCCCCAATTCTATTGCTAGGGGACTTGCAGGGTATTTCTGGGGTGAAGGTGGGGGGGCACACCGTTGGAACGGGTATCGGGGGTATATATCGGGTATACGGGAATACACTGACAGTGTATTCCATTCAGGATCCTGGGAAAGCTGGGTTGCGGCGATTGAGCCCGTCAGTGCCACGTTACACTGACAAGCTTCTCCCTGGAATTTAGCTCTTATAAGAGCTGTTGGTTGTCTTCTCCTTCCTATCCTAGCCTGTCCCTGCCTACCCAGAATCTAACCCCTAGCTAACTGGATGGAAACCTCCGTCCTCGGTGAATTGCAAGCTCAGAATGACGCGAAGCTGGGCGGCGCTGTTCTTTTAAATTAGAGGTCACATGTTTTCGGCAGCCAATGGGTTTTGCCTACTTTTTTCAACGTCACCGGTGTCGTAGTTCCTGTCCCACCTACCCTGCGCTGTTATTGGAGCAAAAAAGGCGCCAGGGAAGGTGGGAGGGGAATCGAGTAATGGCGCACTTTACCACGCGGTGTTCGATTCGATTCGAACATGCCGAACAGCCTAATATCCGATCGAACATGAGTTCGATAGAACACTGTTCGCTCATCTCTAGTGTTCAACATTTCACTGGAAAAAAATATCCAGCATGCTGAACTATTTTTTTTTCTGGCATTTCTGCTCTAAACACAGTCTGAAATGCAGGTGTGAACAAATGCATGTACAGTCCTATGAAAAAGTTTGGGCACCCCTATTAATCTTAATCATTTTTAGTTCTAAATATTTTGGTATTTGCAACAGCCATTTCAGTTTGATATATCTAATAACTGATGGACACAGTAATATTTCAGGATTGAAATGAGGTTTATTGTACTAACAGAAAATGTGCAATATGCATTAAACCAAAATTTGACCGGTGCAAAAGTATGGGCACCTCAACAGAAAAGTGACATTAATATTTAGTAGATCCTCCTTTTGCAAAGATAACAGCCTCTAGTCGCTTCCTGTAGCTTTTAATCAGTTCCTGGATCCTGGATAAAGGTATTTTGGACAAACAATTCAAGTTCAGTTAAGTTAGATGGTCGCCGAGCATGGACAGCCCGCTTCAAATCATCCCACAGATGTTCAATGATATTCAGGTCTGGGGACTGGGATGGCCATTCCAGAACATTGTAATTGTTCCTCTGCATGAATGCCTGAGGATTTGGAGCGGTGTTTTGGATCATTGTCTTGCTGAAATATCCATCCCCGGCGTAACTTCAACTTCGTCACTGATTCTTGAACATTATTCTCAAGAATCTGCTGATACTGAGTGGAATCCATGCGACCCTCAACTTTAACAAGATTCCCAATGCCGGCATTGGCCACACAGCCCCAAAGCATGATGGAACCTCCACCAAATTTTACAGTGGGTAGCATGTGTTTTTCTTGGAATGCTGTTTCTTTTTGGACGCCATGCATAACGCCTTTTTTTTATAACCAAACAACTCAATTTTTGTTTCCAAAATGAAGCTGCCTTGTCCAAATGTGCTTTTTCATACCTCAGGCAACTCTATTTGTGGCGTACGTGCAGAAACGGCTTCTTTCTCATCACTCTCCCATACAGCTTCTATTTGTGCAAAGTGCGCTGTATAGTTGACCGATGCACAGTGACACCATCTGCAGCAAGATGATGCTGCAGCTCTTTGGAGGTGGTCTGTGGATTGTCCTTGACTGTTCTCACCATTCTTCTTCTCTGCCTTTCTGATATTTTTCTTGGCCTGCCACTTCTGGGCTTAACAAGAACTGTCCCTGTGGTCTTCCATTTCCTTACTATGTTCCTCACAGTGGAAACTGACAGGTTAAATCTCTGAGACAACGTTTTGTATCTTTCCCCTGAACAACTATGTTGAACAATCTTTGTTTTCAGATCATTTGAGAGCGGGCTGTCCATGTTCGGCGACCATCAAACTTAACTGAACTTGAATTGTTTTGTAGAAAGAAATGGTCCAAAATACCTTCATCCAGGATCCAGGAACTGATTAAAAGCTACAGGAAGCGACTAGAGGCTGTTATCTTTGCAAAAGGAGGATGTACTAAATATTAATGTCACTTTTCTGTTGAGGTGCCCATATTTTTGCACCGGTCAAATTTTGGTTTAATGCATATTGCGCATTTTCTGTTAGTACAATAAACCTCATTTCAATCCTGAAATATTACTGTGTCCATCAGTTATTAGATATATCAAACTGAAATGGCTGTTGCAAACACCAAAATATTTAGAACTAAAAATGATTAAGATTAATAGGGGTGCCCAAACTTTTTCATAGGACTGTATGTGTACATAATGTGTATATGCATGTGTGTATTTTATTACTGACATGTATATATAATATGTGGAAAGGGCATAAAGGAGGGGGGTAGTACATCATAATCACAAATAGGAAACAACTAGTTTTTGGACGACAGGAGTCCTTGTGAAAGAACAAAATACTCCAAGTAAGACTAAATTGATCCAAAAAGATGGTGACGTCAACATTGCACTATGCAACATTCATATATCCAATATAGCAATATTATTCATTACTATTAATATTATTGGATGAGAAATAGGTACACGTTAACTGTTCTGACATTTTTACATCCGTAAGCCGCAAGATCTCTCCTATGTTTTGCTTCAAATCAAAAACCCTTATGCGGTGAAAAATGACTTCTTCAGCTTTATCGTGTGGAAATAAAATCTCATTATAAAATGTGCAGTGTGCTATATATAACACTGCCTCCACCTCTCACAGGCAGACAGGGGATCCTCAGCAATGAGTCAATGAATCCAGCAGGCATGCGACAAATATGTCCGTCCACCAAGGTGTTAAGCGGGAAAGAGCGTCCTATCTGTACCTTGAGAAAGATACTTTCTTTATAGCAAAAACAAGATATAAAAGATGAAGGAACAAAACAAGAGGGAAGCCTGAATTCTGGCACCACAGCAAAACAATCCCATCCCCACTGGAGTCATCATTCACCGGCATAAAGAATCTATGAGTCTGCGCATAGGCGGCCAGTCGTGACCTTGAGGATTCCAGTTTCTTATGTCTGCATTTGGCTGTGGGACAGCTGCAGTGTGATACCAGATCTATAGTCCCCTAGAGATAGACACGGGCTCTGGTGCTGCAGCAAAGATACTACCTGTCCAAAAAAGCTTGGCCATATCCCTTAGCCAGTCGTACATTTATTGTGTTGCCACAATGAGATACATTCTGGTACCACAGATGGAGGGAGAGCAGTTCATACAAGGCTTTCCAATGTCACATGAATCATGTTAGGTATAATATTGTATAATATATGAACAAAGGATTCTGTTTATTATTTGATTACATGATGTTGGTAGGTTCTGAACTTCTATGGAAAAAATCCTGTTAACAAGGACCCTCTAAATCCCCTCACTAAAGTCCCTTTCTCCACCACTTTGCACTTGTTCAGTAGCCTAACAGATATTACTTACTGCATCAGAAATCAGAACTCCCAATGGTCCCTTTCAATGATTATGGTGGGTCCAATACCCAACACTGGTTTTAAATTAGGACCCCTACCCTCTTTACATACAGTGACTACACATGATACATTGATGTGGAGGAAGCGAGGCATTACATTCAAAGTAAGTGTATAGGGGCTATTCAAATGACCGTCAAAATATAGGTCATGTCCTATTTTTGTGCGTTTTCACAAATCCTTCCCAGACACTATAATGTGTGGGAGATCCGTAAAAAGAACCGCCCCTTGGTTGCAAGACGGTCATGAAAAATGTATGTTTTTCACTGCCAGTCATTCAGTTGTCTGAATGTAGCCTTAGGGCCCCTTCACACGGAGTTTACGCTCCGCTCATTCAGACACGTATACACGAGCGCTTCAAAACACATCCCATACACTTCAATGGGAGCGCGTGTAAAGCTTTCGTGCACTCCCATTGAAGTGAATGGGATGTGTTTTGAAGCGCTCGTGTATACATGTCTGAATGAGCGGAGCGTAAACTCTGTGTGAAGGGGCACTTTGGAACTCACTATCCCCTTTGTGCGGCACAGGCTCTTTAGACTTAGTCATGGCTGCACCCCTATATGTGGGATACTGCAGGCTCCACAATCTCAGACGATCCTTTATTACTGTTCACCCTGATTTTTTTGGTCCATGAATTCAAAACAAGGACTGATGTGACCTTTGCAGAAGAACAGAAGAGAAGGAGCAGTGGCAGGTACAAGAGGAAGGAATGGCAGACAAATGACTGATGTAAACACTGTATCGGTTGTCCCATTGGTCTTCACATTGGATGGAAAGGTTGCTATATGTAAAGAGTCTGTCAGAACCATTACCACCAGTATAATAATTACAGTCCTGAGTAGGGGTGGGGAACACATTAATAAATATCCTTTACCTTATTCATGCTGACCAAGGTATAATTACTGAGATAAAGGACTTTCTCATCATACTGTATATGCAAATGTCTCAAGTTCATGAACCCAGCAAGAGCTCTGGCCCACCTCACTAACCCCTGCCCCAATGTCCCTCTTGATCTTGGTTGACAGCTCCAGCTTTGATATCATTCTCTCCAGAACTGGCAACATGAAAGTTGGCACTTGTGGTTATTTTGCATAAAAGAGAAGAGTCCATTTTCTCACTTATTTCACCTCAGCCAGCATAAATCAGGGTACATGTAGTAATGTCTTTCTCATGCCTAGCCTACACTGTGGGTAGTTTAATAGGGACATTTATTCATTTAGCTTACTTCTATATCGCCAACATAATCGTCATGGCCTTAAAGACATTGATAGTCACTGCACCCATATAGGGCTCAAAATCTAAATTCCCTATCAGTATTTCTTTAGCGTGTGGGAGGAAACCAGAGTTCCTGGAAGAAACCCATGCAAACACTGGGAGAACATACAGACTCCTGGCAGACGTTGTCCTTGGTCGGTTTCGAACTCACTGTAAGACCACAGTGTTAACCGCAGAATCCATGTACTGCCCATACTCTGACATACTTACTTTAAACTGAGAAGTCTATGGTAAAACATTTTCTTTGTTTTATTGTTACATTGTGAAATGGCAGTGTTAGGGAATAGTCAGATAATAATTCCCCAGAAGCTGCTGGTGAACCCTGGAGGAAGGGCACAAGAGACAGTGAGCCCTAAACTGAAGCCCCCAACTCTCCCTTCCTATTGCCAGGCCCTATCCTACGTAATAGGCGGCAACCACGAAGACGTTCCCTTCCTGTATAAGTGATACATAAAACGCAGACAAGACGGACAACAACAAAGGGAGGTCAGCTAGCCAAGGGTCAGTAACAGTCAAGCAATGCAGTGCCAAATCGGAGTCCAAAAGAATAGTCAGTAGGGAAAGCCAGAGGTCAAGGATTAGAATACAAGTAAATAAACAGCAAGGGAAACCAGCAAGCACGAGGCAATAACAGGCCTTGGTGTGAATGAGAGTCAAGACTAAATAGGGAGGAAGAACCCGCCCCTGGAGTTGACAGGAAGGCAGGCTGTCAATCACACGAATTAACACTTCATAAACAGAGGCAAACAAGGGAAGAAGACAGGTGTGGTGCAAATACAATCACAGAACTAGAGCCGTGTTCACACAGTGTGACCAAAAACTTTAAGCCAAGAATCAAACTGCACCCGCCTCCTGCAATGCCGCATGCGAGCAGAGGGTGGTGCAGTGACCCGAACAGGCAGAGATGTTACAGGCAGATTGTTAGATAATATGCTCTACTGTAGTCTCCATTTCATCCTTTCATCTTTTGCAAACTTGTTTTTAGTAGCTACCGGCTGACAGGTCATTGCATCCAAAGTGGTCAGCAAAGACATCTTCTGGAATTCTCTGTAATACCAGTATGGTTCTGACTGCTTCTAGCACAGCTACATTACTATCAGTACGCATTACTGTCAGTGTGCTCTAGTGATGCCCAGTATTTCTCAAGATAATGTTCAGGTCATATGTATATGTCTACCCACTTAACCCTGGCTGAAAGTGATGTGAGGTTGTTTAATGTTCTATGGCCGCATGTGAGGCCATATATATCAACAATATATTGACTACCTATGGTATAGGCTTTCCTTGAGTAATGGCTAGTAATCTGCTTAGTCCTACTATAGAAAAAGGATCTCTATTTACTCAAGATGTCTGGATTTTCAGAGAAATGCTCCTTAAATGAGAATGATGAAAGAGCAGAAGATGAAGCGAGCACAACAACTGTTTTGACCTGAGTCAAATGTACCAGATATATGGATTTATCTCCCAGCCCATTTGGGAAGATTTAAAGCAGAACATGATACACGCATTCATCAGTGCACGGAGAAATTAATACATTTTATGATTTAAATCAAGTACTAAAAACCGTCAAATGGATTGATAGGTTTTTCTCAGCCGCAAATTTCCAGGTTTATGAATGTGACAACAACCTCCATTAACACTTTATATTTATGAACTTCCCCCTACCTTCTGCATAATGGGATACACTGGGGAACCACACACAAAGAAAAGTCTGGTATATATCATATGCACTTGCTGGAATTCTGTCAGCAAGATCTGAGGAAGCTAAAAGGAGAAAATCCATCTAACAAAACAAAGGATCATGAGCTAAAGTGTCCATAGACCAGCAATGGCGCCCCTCTCTCCATTTGGATCCCTCCAGTCGCACTTAATGCAATTCTCTAATAATTAGCAAATTTCCAACCAGGAAACATTACTAAAAAAATGACTTAATGTGCTGACTTTAGGGATCCCCTGCCATTCTGGTTCTAACATTACCTAGTCTGCCAACAGTTTCTGCTTCTTGGTGCAGTGATGATGTGTCAACAAGATACATCTTATCACTGCGGTCAATCACTAGTCGGAGGAGCCCTGTATCAATACATCATTGCTGGAACAGGATGTAGTGGCCATTGGAAAACTAAGCAGCATCAGAACCAGAGTGATGGGGTCCATATTGGCATTATGGCGGCCTTCAATGGATTGTTTGTAATTGTAAGACTATAAAATTGATAACCATTCACAGATGTTTTGTATTGGATGTACAGCCCAGGGTGTAAATGGGCAGGAGTTACACAAGATGTATTATGTAGCAGTTTTTCTATGGTATATGTACCTTTTTTCTAGATTGCTGAAAAAGTTCTTCACATAGTTCCAACAAGCCATGGTATCTTTTAGGTGCAGGTTTTATAACACTAAGGTCCTTCCACCTCTTTACCACCAAACTTTCTACTTTGGAGGGTAGCTAGAGTACCTAAGAAGGGCATTCAGAACTGTGCCACCACATATGAGTTGCTGAACAGAGTGGTGTGGAGGTGCACACTGGATCTTAGAGTCCTAGATGGCATCTGTTCCCATGCTGGTTGCATCCTTCAGGGAAATTAGAGAACTGGTCCTTCTCTGTGCAGACCTCAAGGGCCACAGAAAATGACAAGGAAAGCCCATAGGCCTTGGATTTTTTTTTTCAATTCTTTATTTAACTTTTAACAGCATAGGCCTTGAATTTGATACGTGATTCAGTCATTTTATGTGGTTGGTAAAACCCCCTTTAAATTCAGATGTCCCAATGAGAATAAAGCAGATACTTTTCCATGCCAACCATTCAGAGTAGTAGAGAGAAAACATACAGCAGCTCTGCTATGTTTTAATCCATAATTTCAGCACCATGGACAGGATATACTAAAGTTTTTTTCAGCAGTGTAGTTGGCTTAAGATCTCCATAAACTGTATGCATAACTATTAAATGTATTAGGCAACAATGTGGACTTGGACAAATGCAGAGCTGAGCCAGCCAGAATTAAATGGACTCTGTTTTCCTAGGACCACGGTCAATAGAACTACCATTGGGGGGTCCCAATGCTCAGACCTCCAAACATTGAACATTTACAGCATATTGTGCCATGTGCCATGAGTGTTTATAGTGAAAAAGCTAAGACTAACATTATATACAGACCTAATATATGTGATCACTAAGGGGCGGTTCAAACTTGCTCCCAGTGTCTGGTTTGTGAATTCCGTCGGTTTCCGTCTTCAGCCCCAGTGAAACTGGACAGGGGACGGAAACCTGGCAATCAGTTTTAAAACCCATTCACTTGAATGGGTTTGTAATAGTGACCGCCCGTGTCTTCCTGCGGCTTTTCCGCGGGGAAACCATTTTTTATTTTAGCCAGATGCAAAGTCCTGCATGTCCAACTTTGTGTCAGGCTAAAAAAAAAAGTTTCCCCGCAGACAGTGAATGGGTTTTAAAACCGACCGCCGGTTTCCGTCCCCAGTCCAGTTTCGCCCAGGCTGAACACAGAAACCCGACGGAATGCACAAATCGGACACCGGGCGCAGGTGTGAACCACCCCTAAGGGTTTGCTAGAGATGTTATTGTGTATTAGGCTGAATTGAATGTCAGCAGTCAATCACTTTGAGATACCAGATGCAATAGCAAACATTACAGCCAATAGTACACATAATAATACACATAATAACTGGTTACTACTGCTACTAATAATAAAGCTCTATGCAGCACTGAAGACATTATTATGATCAGATATGCTTTAAGTGTAATGAATCCATCAAATGTAATTGTTCCCAAGCAGACGTCAAGCCGAATGTTTACAACGCACTTAATTATTTAGTAAAATAACACATTAATTAATTATCAACAAGTCATTTCTAGATTTATATACAATGCTTTAGTGCAAACCTGTGTATTTAATGACACAACCCATGATCAATCCTCCAAAGTGAGTACACCCCTCACACTTTTGTAATTATTTCATTATATATCTCATGAGACTACACTGAAGACATGACACTGATATAATGTAAAGTAGTCTTTGTACAGTTTGTATAAGGGCTCATCCGCACGGAGTAAACGCGGCACGCAGTGTGCCGCGTTTACGGGATGTTTGAGCCGCGATTTTGACGGTGCATGTTTGCGGTCGCGTTAACGCGGCGCTAACGCGACCGCAAACATGCACCGTCAAAATCGCAGCGCAAATGTCCCGTAAACGCGGCACATTGCGTGCCGCGTTTACTCCGTGTGAACGAGCCCTTACAGTGTATATTTGGTGCACCATCAAAATCGCTCAACACACAGCCATTAATGTCTAAAGTCCTAGCAACAAAAGTTAGTACACCCCTAAGTGAAAATAAATAATGAAATAATATATAATGAAATGATTATAAAATTGTGAGGGAGTACTCATGTGAGATGCTGTATGAGCTTCATCTACTTATATAAAGTAACAGTATACATAATAGACACAGCCTCTAGTCAAACATGCTATGAACTAGGAGCATGCAATAGACAAAGTAATATACAGTACATAAAGTGAATAGTTTATCTCACTTTACATATTGTATGGAATGTTCTGTCTATTCTTAAAGGACCTAGCAACGTGAAACACTACTTTAACATTACTTTCCTGAATGTGGTGGAAACAGCAGATAAAAACACAGGTAAACTCACCAACAAGTCATGACTGTCTAAGTATTGATCAGTGACATTGATATGAGAGCTCTTGCCAATGAATCCCCCCAAATCACGCCAGGCATCCCACTTTGTAGCATCTACACAAGCCTTATGTCCAGAAGTGTAGCTTGAAGGGGTTAACCAACTTCTAAAAATTATCTGCCCATCCATAGCAGTGCTACATACTGTTCTCTTGTGCAGCTTATGCCTGCCTTTATTTTATTTCCTGCTTCTTGTATCATTGTTATTTACATGCAGTGAATATGTGGACAAACTACATTACCCATGATTCAACGGCTGAAATATCACAGTAGCATGTGACCTCAGATGTGGGAGTGATTTATTACCTGTGATTTCATTGCAGTGGAGAATGGAGAAGGGAAGGGTGCATAGAAAGTGAGAGCAGGGAGAGGAATCATGGGAAATGTAGTTTGTCCACAGATTCACTGTCAATAACAGGGATACAAGGAGCAGCAAGTGAATTAAAGCCAAGAAAAGGCTGGACAAGGGAGCAGTAAGTATTTAGCATTGCTGTTTATGTAAATGCAAATAATTCCCCTCACGGTCCAGGCCCCTGTAGCTTCTACAATAAAGGTTAGGTCTCATGGTGGAATTTGCTGCAGATTTGGTGGTGGATTCCACGCAAATTCTGCCACCCATTATTTTCAATGGGAGGCAGAGATCACAGCAGGACACTGACTATCTGGGTCTAATCATCGAAAAGCCATGATGGAATGCAAATACCCTGTATCAGCATCCCATTGTTTGGAAACTGGGGCTAAAAAATGGCAGCAGAAAATGAAGTGGAAATCCTCTCAATTTCCATTGCTTAAACTTACCCTAAAGCTTTGCCCCTGCTTGTATCATAACCTTCACACTGCCTCGTCTGCAATGGACAAGGCATTAATCAAGTGCAGAATGATGGACCCTAATATGTCAAGGTGGACACTCACATTACAGAAATAATAAGAAATTCTATATAACAGAAAAAGCAGAGAGAGAAAGTTATGTTTCTTGCCAACAAAAAGGATGATGGCACGAATTAGTGTCCAATATAACATACACTGTGCAAGTGACCCATATGGAAATGTACTGTGGAGAGCATTTTCACACATTACAGGATACATGCCATATAATTTCATTTTATTTGCTCTAGTATGGTTTTCGTCAAATATTCCGGTGCTGGATTTCATGTGGCCAAGGACAAGTGTTCCCCAGCAGCTCCCCTGGGCAGTCGGAGACCGTCCCCTAAAGCGCTTAATAATTAACTTTGATTTTCATTTCTGTTAACCTCGGGGTTTAAAATACTAAAAAGGATTTTAAAATGGAACCCTATGGCAGGCGCAACGGATTGCAGAAATACCTTTTCCCTGCTCATGTCTTACAGTAGCGGCCTTGCCATGAGTCTGCATTTGTTCTCACTATAAGGCACAGAATGAAAAATGTTTCCAGCATTTGTGGTGATCACCCAATAAACAGTACAGTGAGCGCCGAATATCCGCCATAGATCTGGAAGTTTATCCAGCTAACATGTGCGGCTAGTACACACGACTTGTGCATGCTCTCATCTGACTTGACAGCTCCTCTATCAAGAAAACACCAATTATGGAGCTATATAAATGTGCCATTTGTCACTGTCTTTATTCAACACGTTCTCCTAGAAATCAAATAAACTCGGATGAAGAAGGTTGTTCTGTACTTGCCCTAAAGACTACATAATAGTCCGTTGCCTGCAAGTTCCTTTACTATGCTCTTAAAATGTATGATGTTAATAATGGACAGTATTAAGGAGCGGCAGAAGGTGCTTGCAGATTCTACATTATCTCTTAAAGGCTTCTCCAGAAGAAAGCATCTCACCCATAGCCAATTCCTAGAGGCAAATGTTTCTCTTCTGTGCGCAGAACACATTTCATAATGGATTTTTGTGGTTATTTCTAGTACAGAATAATAACCTGCATTGAGCAATGTGTTTTACTAAGCATATCAGCAAATGGGATTGTGTTCTGATGAGTCAGCTGCTCTTAACCTCTTCAGATTCTTATTTACGGAGAGCTAGCCGACTCACAAGGGCCTGTTCTGCAGTCAAGGAGTTAAAGTGAGAATCGTGTTGTAGATGAAGAGAACGCTCAGGTCTTATGAGAAGGAGAGCACAGGAATGTAGAATCACTGCAGCCTCCATTAGGGTCAATGGGGAAATACAAATAACTACAGTATGTTAGCAGCTGTAGTGGGCTGAGGTTGAAAGGTTGCAGGGATCTTAAGCTGGAATACAACACTTCCCATTAGGTAACACATACACTACCTCTTACCACCCCTTTTGCTGACCCCCACTGGACTGCATCCATGCAGCTGCCTAATAAAAAGCTTTCCTAAAACTGCCAGTGCCGCCCACTCTTCTCAAGGTTTCCATGGAAACTGCTAAGCAAAAAATAGCTTTTCTTGCGCCTGATATTCTCTACGTATACATGATAATCCTCCAGCCTTTCCTTGGAAAGCGAAGAGAAGAGAGGAATCTAGGGATGAAGAGAGCAAAGATTGGAAAATAGTGGAGTCAGCAGGATTTAATAGAGCGAGGGGGGAAGAGAATGGTGTGAATACCAGGCAGGGCAATAAGCTAGACTGGTAAGATGCCAGCCGTGCAACCCTGACTCTTCAGGTCAAAGGAGGATATATACAGTACATGGCAAGAACTGAGCGATAAGGAGGGCAATGGCTTTACAGAAAGGCAATAAAAGGCAGATGAGAAGCATAAAACACATATTGGTGTCAGCAGTGAATGTAAAACATAATGGGCTGCTTGTAACCCCTTGTGTGCTGGTCATGTGTTTTCAATAGTATGTGCCTTTCATGGCCTCAGGCACATGCGGTTTTATATATTGCTAAAAAGCCAACAGTGCGCAAAATTCTGTTCAATGTTGGCTTTCCTGTTATGCGCCCCGGGGCTGGAGATATCAGTGCCGTTACCAATCTCTGCTGACTGTGGGGCGTTCTTGACAGTCTAGCTGGGCTGTGAGGATGGCAGTACTCGTCCATAGCTCTGTACTGTCAGAGGGGGCGCTCCTTACTGCCCAGCAATGACGCTGAGCTATGAGGAATGCCCCCCTGACTGTACTTGCCCCTCCCCCCGTACTAATTTATGGACAAGTACAGTTAGGGGGGCATTCCTCATAGCTCAGCGTCATTGCTGGGCAGTAAGGAACGCCCCTCTGACAGTACAGAGCTATGGACGAGTACTGTCAGGGGGGGCCGTCCTCACAGCCCAACTAGACTGTCACGAACGCCCTTCTGACAGTGGGATGAGATTGTTGTCATTATCTTCAGCCTGAGGGCACAGAACGGAAAAGCCAACATTGCGCTGAATTCAGAGCGCTGTCGGCCTTTTTAGCGGTATATAAAACAGCATATGCCTGAGGACATGAAAGACCTCTTTAAATAGCATGCCACCATGCTAGTGGTAACATTTGTATCAAGGTGAAACAATATTGTCAATACTATAAGGAGCAAATCACATATATATATATATATATATATATATATATATATATATATATAGGACCGTAAAAGTCACAGATAAGACAGGAGAGCCCTAAAAAATCCCTCCTAAAATATGGAAGAATCCCCAGTAAATCTAGGCAGAATGGAGCTCTAGTGCAATCTGTAACAGCTTCTCCCTATCATTTATGTTTAATCAGTTTTTATTGCAAACAAGAGCAATAACAGGTAAAAATAAAAAATATAACCAAAACAAAGACAACAAATAAGGCAAGTACAGGCTGCCCAATCAAGTAAAAGTCGTAGAGAAATGAGAAGGGTAGAGGGCTGTTATTGCGGACAACAGTGAAACCGGTAGTATAGTGACAGTATGGAGATAAGCATAACTGGGGAGTAATGGCGGGAAGAAATACGGAACGTAAGGAGAAGTCCAACTGTATAAGGCCATCACAGCGCAACCTACTTACAAATAGGAGAAGACAAATGCAGAGGAAAAAAGGAACATGGGGTGAACACGGGGCACACAAAAACACACAAGACCACATGCAAGACCAGGAAGGGGAAGGGCACACAGAAGGGTAAAGGAAATGTGGGAGTGAGGGATTGTCAGAAGGGATTGACTAGCCTCCCTATAGAAAGAGGTAAAAGACAACTCCATTTTAGGCAAATAAAGAAAATAATTCAGAAGTCTCCTGAAACACCACCCATGGCCACCAAAGCGACTCAAATTTCCTAATAAAGAGAAGCTCCTGTATGAACTCAACCAGTGTGGGCACAGCAATAATGCACCAAGCCTTGGGAAGTCTGTTCTGGAGGCTGTGAGAAAATGTCGCAGGAGGTCTCTCTTATCTACGGAGACTTTGCCCAGTATGATGGAAAGAAGGGACAGATGAGGTGAGGGTGTAACAAATAAGCTACTCACTTGTGTACAAAGCAAATTCAACATCCCAAATGAGCCTGAAGACATTGCATTCCAACCAGCTGTGGTACAGCGTACCTCTCTCGGAACCACAGTGCCAACATGGATCAGACACACTATGGCGGAGATCAGAACAGCAGTACCAGTGAGTCAGTATTTTGTAATTATTTTCCTGCGCACTTCAAGGCAGCAGAAACTTATGCGTACACAGAAAGGGCCAATCCCGATTGGCAGAGGAAAGACGAGCACCAAGGTCTGACTACCAATGGCTGGTGTAGGAAGGGAGCCAAGGTGCAGCATCCTTGAGAAGAATGCCATAGAGGGCAGGCAGAGCATGCAGAGTGATGTCAGTGTGAGAAAGAGATGACTTGAAGTTAGTGAGGAGGAGAGGAAGCAGGGAAAACTTTCTGAAGAAGGCAGTAAGCTGACCATATCCCAACCAAGACAACCGGAGATCAGAGTGAGAAGCGTGTAACTGTATCAGCGAGGAAGATTTGTACTGCCCGCAAACGAACATCATCTCTACTCAGCCAGCAAAGGAACTTGTCCACAGAACAGCCCAGATGGAACATGGGATTGTGGGAAAGACATTTATAATTTATAATACAAGCTTATATGGGAGACATTGAGTATAATCGACAAGACAACCTTTACTCCCCTATAATTTTCCACTTTATTACCCATTCTGTTTCTGGAAAAGCTGGATAATATCCAAAATGTCTTTACAAATTTGAAAAGGGGTTTTCACATACAACCTTGCTAGAATCCTGAAGAGCAAATCTTTCCAGAAAGGAAGGTGGATTAAGAGTGGAAAAGCTGTCTCACAAATGCTGGGGAAGCTGCACAGTAGTGGCATCAATTGTAGTAAATCACCAAGAAATACATATGGCTGAAATTAATTTTAAGAACTTGGCAGAAAAGAAAACCTATAATTTCAGGTTACTTTTTATGGTTTACTGTATAACTCACTTGTTAAGAGCCGTTCATAGAATGTTAGTAAAGAACTAAGTGTAACCATTATAGTACCTCTTAGTAATAACTTCAGCACCACGGAGAGTGAATATTAAAAGGGTTTTCCCATTGCCTGTTGTCTCTTCTTCCCACTTCCTGTATCCTCCCCACCCCTTGCTGATCAAGACAATGAAGTCTCACAATACTTATGCAGATCAGATAATATACAGATGCTTGTACAGAATGGACTCAGTCTTATCTGAGTGTTTACACATAGCGATAACAGACCTGGCTTTATCAGCAATCTACAGTTAGCTGAACTGATTGTCATGCCGGTTATGCTGGTTATGGTAATGCTGTGTAAACAATGGGAGGAATAAGGTCACATAGCAGGCAAACAAAGCAGAATTTCCAAAGCAATATATTTAGAAAAAGTCTCCCATTTATATAAGCTACCAGTATAGATAGGATCCTTGAAATGGGACAACCCCTTTAAATATATTTTGAAGGCAGGCAGCGCAGGTTCCCAGTCTCCACTAACAGTTTGTGGTGCTGCTACACTAGAGGAAGTGAATGGATATGTAGCTTCAAATATCACAAGAAATACAATTTGTCCCACATAATACAAGGCCTCATAAAGCTATGTCAATGATAAAATAAAAAGGTATTGGCTACTGAGATGTGAAGAAGCAAAAACTAAAAAAAGATAGTTGGAAATAAAGGTCCAAACAAGCCTGGTTGATAAATAGTTGAAAAGGTTGCCTAGCCAAAACAGCCTTTTTTCCTATCTATGATAACCAATGGGGGGGCGTTATTTCTATCTAAAAATCTATAAATCTATTTTAGTATAACAGCGCACCTGTTTAATAAGTGACTTTAAAGGGGTTGGCCTCCTATTAAAAATGTTACCCAATGCACTGTAAAATTGATAGAATATATTTTTATCACTATTTATGCTCAGATTCCATTACCTCCAATGTCCTCCCTCTTGGGATGACAATGGCATCTTCATGACGCATGCCACTCCATCCATGGTAAGGCTCCATGGAGGATCATGTGACCACATAGAAAGCTAGTATGTGCATGGTCATAAGCTTCATATTATGGATGGGAGAAGACTGTGGTAAGATGATTCTGCTGCCATGAGGGATTGTGGATTTGGAAGAAATGGAAACTGATAACTTTGATGAATAGTAATAAGTATATTTTAGATTTATTTTCACATGGCTTTAGGGTAAGATTTTTGTAAATGTGCAGTCACATAGTACCGGTATGCTCCCTCTATGACGCTGATATGCTGCGACAGGTCAGACTTGCTAGGTTTCTCATTATAGGACAATCTATTTAATGCATATCTGATCTTTCAAACAATTTTTGATTATATGGCAGTCTTATATAGCAGTATTCCTTTATAAACATTATAGTATAACATTATTAACAGATTTTGGTTTCTTTATGTGAAATCCTATGCTGAAATTAACTTTCTGCTACTTCTGCTTCTGTAGTGGCAGCAGAAAACATCTTACTGCTTATCACTGGAGTACACTTGGGCAAGCCCCTGTATAATACAAAGAAGCCAAGACTGGGGGTGGGTCAGTTATATCTTGAACATTATAAAATGTAGAACACTGGCATCAAATGAAGGATGAGACTCTCAGCTTTCATATGCCACCAAGATCACATTTCTACCTGTATTATTTCCAGATAGCGCCACAGTCATGATATGGGAGCTCAGCTTCTATACATTATACAGGAGCCTGCCAACCCATACTCACAGAGACAAGCAGTGAGAGGATTTCTGCTCACAATAGAGAAACGGTAAAGGATAAATAAGGGATACAAAGTGGATTTCAGTGCCGGATGTCATGGAAAGGAACCAAAATATGTTAGTAAAATATATTACAACATTTATTAATGACACAAATACTACCAGAAAATGCTGTTTAAAGGGATTCTACCATTAAACTACCTTTTTTTCTAATGAACACGTCGGAATAGCCTTAAGAAAGGCTATTCGTCTCCTACCTTTAGACATGGTCTCCGCCGCGCCGTTCCGTAGAAATACCGGTTTTAACCGGTATGCAAATGAGCTCTCCGCAGCAATGAGGGCGGGCCCCAGCACTGAAACACTGATGAGCGCGTCCCCATTGCTGCCCAGAGCTCTTTCCTGCGCCGCCTCCTTCTTCTGCAGCAACTCCGCCTCTTCTGGCTTCTCTTGCTCTTGTAGTTCTATACAGGAGCATAGAGAGGCCACCCCAAAATGGCCGCCGGCCAGCTCCTGTATTGAACTGCAAGAGCGGCTACCCCAAAATGGCCGCCGGCCGGCTCCTGTATTGAACTGCAGTTCAAGGCTATTCCGACGTGTTCATTAGAAAAAAAGGTAGTTTAATGGTAGAATCCCTTTAAGGCTAAAGCCCCACATAGTGAGTCACAGCCAAAAAGCACTGCAGAAAAGACATTGTGTTTTGTTTTTTCACAGAAAGTCTGCTGAGTTTTCCTCTGCAGATTTATGGTCCCTACCTATATGGAAAATACCAGTGTTTCTGTAGGTATAATTGACATTTATGAAATTGCAGCATTTCGATTGAAAATATTTTTCTACAATGCGTGGATGGGATTGGCCAGAATCCCATTCACTTTTCAGACACTGTAAAATGCACAACGTGTTGCCACGGCCTAAGACTAAGGCTGAGGCCCCACATTGCGGAAATGCAGCTTTTTTTGTTGTAGATTTTACATGTGTTTTTTTTTAGCTAAACTCAGTTATTGGCTACAAAATGAATGGGAAATATATAGGAAGTGCTTGTCCTTCTACCTCCTGCTCAACCCACTCCTGGCTTTGACTCAAAGAAATGCAGCAAAATTCGCGGCTAAGGCCCCACATTGCGGAAATGCAGCTTCTTTGGTTGCAGATTTTGATGCGGTTTTTTAAGCCAAAGCCAAGAATGACTACAAAAGAAATTGGAATATATAAGAAGTTCTTATACTTCTACCTTCTGCTCAATCCACTGCTGGCTTTGGCTCATAAAACCGCAACAAAATCTGCAACAAAAAAGCTGTGTTTCTGCAACATGGGGCCTAAGGCTAGGGCCCCACTGGGCAGAAATGCAGTGTTTTTTGGGAAAAAAAACACTGCATTTTACAGTACCAGCATAGTGAATGCAATTTTGTCTAATGCTAGCCCCACACTGTGGAAAAGCTGCGTTTTTCAAAAATGTTCGCGTTTCTGAAAAACGCAGAATGTCAATTATAGTTGAGGAAACGCTGAGTTTTTCCCTCCATAGATTTCTATGGAGAGTGTGAAAACCACAGCAAAAATGCAGCATGATAAATGTGTTGTAGAAACTCTGCAGAAAAACCACGGAAAAGCATCAAAATTCGCAGACAAAAACTCACTGTTTTGCTTGGTTGAGGCTAAGGCCCCGCGAGCACAAACCACCACGCTAAAGCACTGCGGGAACAACCGCGGCGTGAACACATTGCGATTCTTTCCGCAGCACTTTGAACAGAAAGTTCATGGAGTTTTCCTCCGCGGACTTTCTGTTACAATTATATCTATGGGAAAGCCGCCATCTGACATGCTGCGATTTTCAAAACCTCAACGGTTTTGGAAATCGCAGCGTCTGTGCTGCCATTTTTTTCCACAAAGTGGGGATGGGATCCGCATGAATACCATCCACTTTGCAAGTACTGTAAAAAGCCAAGATTAAAATGGCCTAAATAGCAGAGGACCATAATTCCTTAGGATTTTCAACATAGCTTTTCAATTACCTTTATTACACATGAGAGACTCGAGCAAAAATGCAATGAAAGCTCAACAGAAAACTCATATGAATTTCCGCAGCACAAAACTGAAAAACGCATGTAAATGCATGTACATGCACGTTTTTTTCCGTGACAGTGTTTTCTCTGCGTTTTTTTACGCTGCATTTTTTTGCTGTGTTTCTGCCCAGTGGGGTCTTAGCCTAAAAAAGTTTTTGTTCAATGTGGGGCCTAAAAGTTTAGATATGCTTTAAGACTTGGTTTACACTACACAGTTTTGGTGCAAATGCTGTATGTATTTTTTAAACCAAATAAGGTGTGTTCCCCAAAGATAAGAGTTTAAATAGGAAAGTTATTATACCAGTCTCAGTTTTAGCTGCTCACACACTATGATTTTTATATGAAACTTTATATCTGTTTTGCTTATTTAACCAAACCGAGGACTGGATCCATAAACTATGAGAAGTATAAGTCATTCCTTAAAATTTTCTCTCTCCTTAAAGGATTGGCTTTTCAGCAAATCATGACTGAGACGGGAATAACAAGCTGCACCAGTTCTACGTCTAATTGCCCGTAGAGCCACTATAGCACCCACAGAGGTTGTGACCCAGTTTTTATCCAGATTTTTAACTGGGTGAGAGCCAAAGAGTAGAGATTTGCTATTTTATGTAGAAATATTACTTATGAAGAAAGTAGCCCATTTTCTTCAGAGTAGCTCTTCTGGGAAGGGGTTAAGAATGACAGACCTCCAAGCAGCTGCGTTAGAGATTTAATGAAAGACCTTTGGACTTGTTTCTCGTATCTAGCTATCAAATTCCGACACTGCCACCAAAATCCCCCAGTTCTGAATGTTAGCTACGCTGCTCTGGGACGAAGAAAGGTTATGAACCCAATTTATTTCCTGTACACCTGAATGGACAGACATCTTATGTAAGCCTCCGGGGATTCCTGGTCATTGTAGTCACCAATCTTAAAATTCTGTCTTTCTCCTGGATGTGATGTGCTTATTAATGAAACACAGGCAAGGCCATTAATGTAAAAATGACTACTATTGCCCGGCCCAAGGACCGTAGCTGGATTTCTCTTAATGAGACGGTAATGACATCCCACATGAGCTATTTGCTTTCAAGAAAGACTGAAAAGAAGAAACTGGAAGATTTCTTTCTTATCCTCTAAATGTAATTAATTATCTGGTTTTTAGCTGCCTGTTCATTGATGCGCAATATGTATGATCACTGCAATGTTACAATAGACTTGTGGAACATGGAGTCATTATCCAGCATGTTCATGGCCATTTGGGAGACAATTACTTTGCCAAATCAACATTGGCGCTATGGATCTGCTAATCATTCAGCTTCTCCGGGCTATAACCAATTGTCAAAGCTATAATTGATTCATATGTGGTAACAACCAATGAAAATCTGACAGGCAGGAAACATATAGGGTTTGCTTACATTATTTTTCAAAATGTTATGAAAGTTCAAGTATCATGAGTGAATAACCTATGAAACAAGCGGACCTTCCTGTTCTGTAGAGATCACTTCTGTTGACAGTTCTCTGCAGTCATCTCATTATAATTAAAGTCAGGATTACATTGATATAGGATTACACATGATACAGGATCATACAATCATACCTTATCCCTTCCTTGTTCAGTGACCTCTGAACATATCACAGAGCATGCCCACAACACTCTCTTGTAGAAATTAATTGGTTTCTGGAATGGCAATGTAGCAGCTCTGATGCAAGATGTCTAATCATATCCAGAAGATACTTAAAGAAATAGATATAATCAATGAGAAGCTACAAACTATATGCTCCGGTATAGATTTCGAATGAGTAAATAAGGTCTTTGACGGCACTATGGCTCCTGACAATAACCGTCTGACAACTCAGCTGCTCCTGTGACATTTTCTGTCTCCGATTGCAGTCCTTTTGGATTGGCCTGTGGCTTTCCTTCTGCCATCAAGCACCAGTTTCAGGTTGCCAAGGCAACCAGCACCTGACTATGACATCAGACTCTGGCGGCCTATTAGAAGGTGACCTCAATGGCAACCTACTTTGGGTGATCAGAGTACATGTATTACTAGTGCATTTATCTACTGACTAAGACCTTGTTCTTGACCACAATCCTTTCTTGTCCTTCTGCTTTTTTTGCCCGATACCTGTTGTGCTACTCATGGCTCTGATCTCTGGCTATCACCAACTATGTTTGTGGTTACCTTCTAGCTTGTTGCAGTTTGGTGCCAACCCTCAGCTCCATTCCTGACCACACCACTGGGGCAACAATGCAGTGGGTACCAATCTGTGACTATTCTGGAGACTGCAGCCTGGGAATTCTACTTCTTCCTACAGGAATGAAGGTCTCCACGCCCCAGTCTAGCCTGTGTAGAACAGACTGCAGTTCAGAGAATCCAATTTCCAGTATGTGACTGATACAAGCATTATTTTATTCATGCACAATTTAGCTGAGGGATGTGTTTCTGATGTCTGAAGACAGACTTGCAAAAATACTACAGTTAAAGTATTCCTTTCTCGAGGTGTCATATTCAGACATGTAGCTTAGGCTAACTGAAGTTTATTACCTACTACATGGTGACTCAGTGGTTTGTGCTGTTGCCTTGTGGTCCTGGGTTCGAATCTGACTAATGGCAACATCTGCACAGAATTTGTATGTTCTCTGGATACTCCAGTTTCCACTCACATGCCAAGAATATACAGATCGATAAATAGGTTTCCCATAACATGGCAGTCACTAGCTCCCCTACTCTATGTTGCTCCCTGTTCTTTGAGTCCCTTGTGTAACAAAAGCGTGTTACAAATGAATGTCATTGCTTTAGCTGTCTTACTCTTTTTGCCAAATACAGCTGGCTGCCTAGGTTACAGACCTCTTCTTTGGTCAGGATGATAGACCATCTATATTCTCTTCTCTCACTCCATCTGCATATAGGTTTCAGTTGAAGATCCCTGGGAAGTTCTAGAAACTCTATATGTAAATTCAGAGATCCTTTTTTAGTTTACAACAAGCAAAAGCAGCGAAAACGCATTTTGTTTTATCCTGATTTTCACAGATTGTGCGCAGTTTTCCTCTGTGCATTTTCTGCTTTCGTTATACCTATATGGAAACTGCCGGTATTTCCGTAGGTATAACTGACATGCTGCAATTTGCAAAAATACAAGCTTTTTTTTTTCAAATTGCAGAATTCCTGCTACAGATCATGTTCTGCAATGTGTAGATAGAATTAGCCACAATCCCATCCACCTTGTAGGTACTGTAAAACGCTGCGGCCAAATCACTGTGTCTACGCTACGTGGGGTCCCGGCCTTAAGAAAGATCAAGGTATATTGATGTCCCTCACTGAGCTTTGTTAGTAAGTCAAAACTACAGAGAATTGAAAACTAAAAATAGAGAAGTGCTTCCATGTGCTTTATGTTTGGGAATATATACAGAAGGTGAGCGCTCTAGTAGAATCTATTCCATGTAGAGTCTACAGCTATGTCTTCCTGGGTATAATTGGAATATCCTGATATGCAAATAGAAGAAGAAGATAGAAAAAGGGATATCTATTTGGAGATGTCTCATTTGGCAAAAACAATCCAGTTGTAGAATGAATTCAATGAAATTTATTTTGCAGACTAAATAAATAGAACATTCAATGGAATGCATGAAAACCAATAGAAGTAAAAGATAAAATCATACTGACTGTGCTTTCAATGAGTGATATCACTGGAAATAATGTAGACAGCATTGCAATCTTAGTGTCATATGAAAGAAGAGAATCTCCTCTCGCATAGGACTCGAAAAGTTTGTAGGTTTTATAATATAACAATTTGAAGTGACCCTCCCTACCCTCGTTTTCTCTACATCTTATACAACATGTACTCCCGTACACAGCAACAGAGAGGCAGGAACAGCTCTCTACAGAAGCAAGGGAAAGAATTTTAAAAAATGCAGGATTTCACAGAAAGGAGCCAAAATGTATTATTAAAGTATATTACAAAATGTATTAATGATGCAAATACTGCCAGAAAATCAAAGGTTGTCCGAAAGTTTAGTTATGCTCTAAGCTACCTGAAGTAATGTGATCCTGGAGATAGGAATACCCCTTTAAGTCAAACTCCCTTAAAATTGGTGTTCTTAAAAAATTTCAATTCAATTAATTTCAGGCCTTTATCTCAGTCAATAGTAGACTGCACATGTATAATTACTTTCAATTGGATAAATGGAAATAACAGAAATTTACTAGTTATAAAGCTGGACATGCACATTAGATACCTATTCTTCTAGGCTCCACATACACACTCAGGTTTGTCGTGCATACGTTCTCAATAGGGAAAGGAGAATAAGCTACTGATAGACACTGCTGGCAATAGTTTATCAAGAATGAAGGGCTTGAAATTCAACATGTCTGTTTTCTCCCTGGTATCTGCCTTACGGGGGGTGAGAACTCCACCAAACACATTGGTGCTCGGCCAATCCCACAGAAATTGGCAGATTTGGCCAACATTAATGTAATGTGTATGTCCAGCTTAAGGGTGGCTTCACATGCATAACCACCTCTGCAGGAATACCAAAGACTGGGTCAGCTGCAGGGCTGCACCTCCAATGAGGCGAGGTGAGGCGTTCGCCTCAGGCGACACTTTCAGAGGGGGCAGCAGCCCTAAACTAGCCCAGGACAGGCTGCTCTGAAAACAAACTGAGCGGCCCTGTCCTGAGCTGGTTTAGACCTCTGCGTCTCAGTGCAGGAGGCATGACCACAGGGTGGGTGTGGCGTATCAGCTTAGCCAACACAATTGAATGGGGTAGAATTTCCCTGCTACAGCTTATGAACAAACATGCTGCAGATGTAGCAATCCTTAACTTTACTACCAATGTGCTATTGGAAATAATGTAATGCACCATGGCGCTCTATGTTATTTATGCCATCTGGGCAATCTCGATTGGTTTCAATGAGTGGCATGAAACTGTAAAAGATGTGTGTGTATATATATCATATATATATATATATATATATATATATATATGAAAATCTAGTACCTATTACAAGGACAAGACTAAGGACATTCACATAAGAAGCCAATTAAGCTACCAGTATGGCACTGCACTGTTGGACAATGCCAGAACACCTACAGAAAGACATGGAAGGTCATCACACTCAACTAGTGCAGTCTTTTCCACTCTATGAAACAAAGTGGTTGCTATTAAAGGCATCATCAATGTAATATGTTCATCTAGTTTATTTCCTCACTTACAGATTCATCATCACAAATACCTAATACAAAAAGGCAAAACAAATATTAAATGCTGAAAAGTCCAAATAAATGGGGTTACATACATCCCCAGATTCCAACAGTGCAGTGGTAAATTCCTCCTTGTCCTAGAGCCTGCTGCTACTCTAAGCTTTCGGAATGAGTGACTTGCTGCGAGGTCGTTCCATGCAGATATTTCTACCTACTTGTTTCAGGGTATTATCCAGATCCAGTTCCTGACCTTGGTTTGTCTTTGATTCTTACAAATATTTGTTCAATTGGATCTATGCCTGGTTCTTGTTGTATTTGTCTGGTAATTGACCTCATCTTTGATCTTAACTCTGACCTCTCTCTATGTCTGGTGCTTTATTTATTTTTTTTTTTTTGCTGACTACTGTCGATGTGTTCTGGCTACTAGCCGGCTACATTTTGCTATTATGCTGGCCTACTGCTACCAATCTACTTTGGAATTTTGACCTGGGAATCTTGCAGCAAAGTCCAGATATCTGTGTAGGGGTCAAGGGGTGAGTTCAACTGAATGACCTAGGCTATACTCCAAGCTGTAACCAGAACCAAACAGATCACAGTTTAGAGGGTTCACTTCCATCATTAGTTTCAGAGGGTATTTATGAAGGTGCAACTAAGATGATGTCAAGATAACTCACCCATGTTTATTTACAATTTACAATTATGTTAGGTCTTAGGAGGACATCAGAAGTCTAGCAGTCAGTGTAGCAGGCTCTCTCCCAGGTTACTAATGAGAACTGGTACTTCCAGACGTCCCAAGGTACTTACCACAGGAATGAGGAAGGGTATTTATTCTGGCACAGCTGCAAAGGAGATAGGGTTGGAGCTGCAGAGCTTCCCCAGTCACAAATAGACATACCCAGCCTTAGAGAACTGAGAACAGATACCAGCAACCATACCATATGTATGTACAGAAGGGAATACCTGCTGGTAGTCAGAATGAACACAACATGGGTCCTACAGTAAGCCCTGGTCTGGTGAGAACGTTAGGATGCAGCCAATGACCAGAGAACCAGCTAAAATCTGCAGTGACAGGAACGTGTGCTACTCATGGGAGCTAGGTGCGCCAGTTACACGTTTACCCTGACGTTGCTGCACTGCGTGTATTTTTATTGCATTGTTATTAGATCAGACACTGTATCTCTGCTAACCCAAGTACTTCCATTAAATATTGTTGAGAAGATCAAGTTTATAAAGCTGTTTTACTCTGCTGTACATGTTATCTGCAAAGACTACCAGTGGAATGAGAGGGAGACTCTCTCCCCACAGGCAAGACACCAAAGATTTTACAGAAGAGTAAGGGAGCCTTCACACGGAGTTTACGCTCCGCTCATTCTGAACGTAAACTCGTTCAGAGTGAGTGGCGTTAAAACAGATCTCATTGACTTCTATGGGTGCCGGCATACGCGTGCTCCCCATTGAAATCAATGGAAGGCTTTTTTACCTATTGCTTTCAATATGTGCTGCTTATACGTTACATTCTATAGTCTTTATGCTGGGTTCTCATCTTGCAGTTCTGTTGCATTTGTAGCAGTTGTGCTACTTTACTCAATCAAAGCATCCTAAGAACTGCTTGCAGGCTTCAAATGCAGTAAGGAATAGCACATGTTAAATTGTATTTCCGCTAAGTAGCACATCTTTGCTATGACAGTAAACCAGAGGTTTTCAAATTAATGGACATTTCTTATAACTGAAATGTATAGTATCACATACTACTCATTACTGCAATTAAAAAGTACATGTAGTTATTAAGATGCTTTTAATTGACAAAAGTAACAAAATTGCAATAAATACGCAACAGAACTGCACAGTATGAACCTAGCCTTACAATGCTTTCAAGTAAACGGTTATAAACCTCACCTAATGTTTACAGAGTGCTGCCACTACGCCGCCATAACATTACACCTTCGCTATAATTAGTGATGAAAAGGTGATGACAGTCTTGGTCAGATCTAATAAAAATAACCAGTGTACATAACCGCTCAAATGGTCTGCAGTGGACTGACACCATTATCTTGGTATATGTTGAGCGCACTTAAGGATTTTCTGTTCTCCCATATTTTGATGGGCTAATCCATACTTTAATAAATTAAATTGCTAAATATCTACTAAATAAGGTTATAGTGACACCTGCATTGGGACACCTTTTGGTGATTCTGTCCCCCATTCTGCTTGAAAAATGCAGAGAGAAGTCCTGCAAGCATTTTTCGGGCAGCAACCCAGCAGACACATTAGAGTCTATGGGGTCTACGGGTTTTTGCAGGTAACCGCTTCTTAAGCAAATTGGGTTTCCGCTTTTCAGGTTCCCAGGTAGACCCGAAGAATGGAAACACCATCACAGGTGTGATCCTAGCGTTACCCTGACTTTACCTGACATGTATCTAATTCTCTAAAGCTCAAGTGTATTTCTATACTTACTAAATTTGCCAAAATTACTAAATTTAAAGAGTATATATGACAGAGTTAGAAAAGTGGCTGCTACTGAATGATAAATCTGATGTATTTAGGGACAACACGGTGGCTCAGTGGTTAGTACTGCAGCTTTGCAGCGCTGGAATCCTGGGTTCAAATTATGCCAAGGACAACATCTGCAAGGAGTTTGTATGTTCTCCCCGTGTTTGCGTGGATTTCCTCCCATACACCAAAGACATACTGATAGGGCTAACAATGTACATAAAAATAAATAAATAAATGTGATGTATCTTTAGAATATCTAGTCTACGCTTATATCACCCTTTACTTGGCTTACTTTGAGCCAGAATTTTCTGAGATAATTTTGACACATATTAATCCATATCCATTTTCTGAGAAGCCACATCAATGTCTAGCAAGTTATAACATTTTAACCCAAACTAGATCCACATTGCACCAAAGATGTGCCACGTTTACGCTAGTGTCATAACCACAATAGTAGATCTGGGCCAGTGAACGCTATCAGTTCTTTTCAGAAGCTGCTACTAGGTTTTAAGCTCCTTTCATGTCTCTCCATTCCTCATTAACAGGCCAATCTACATGGTTTCCTTCAGAAATACAGATCATTCTGGCTCCTGTCCAGCGTGCTCTGACATCACAATGTAATTACTGCGCTACCAAAGCTCAAGGGTGCAAAGTCACGTGACACTATAGTATTTACTAACACAACCAGAGTTGCCTGGGAATACAAGATAATTTTAGTTACACCTTCGTGAATGCTCCCTGATAGCTAGAGGAACTGTGGAGTGCAAGGTCAGAATTACCCATAGCAACAGAGCAATTTACAGGCATTTGTTCTAGAGAAGTATGGACATCATGCTCATTGCTTCAAAAAACATATTGGCTGTCTAGTAGCTAAGATACATGGCAGTACTGGGATGAAAGATAAGATTGCTGCCCTACTTTTTTTTAAATATAGATTGTGAGCCCCATATAGGGCTCATAATCTAAATTTTATCCTATCAGTATGTCTTTGGAGTATGGAAGAAGATCCACACAAACACAGGGAAAACATACAAACTCCTTGCAGATGTGGTCCTTGGCAGGATTCAAACCCAGGACTCCAGCACCGCAAGGTTGCCCCTGCAGCCCTACATTTTACATAGCACCAATGCATTTCCAGACTGGGGGCATTTTCTGGATTCGTCTAATTCCCTTTTAGGGCCAAGAGGCTTCACATACAACACTTACATTACCGGTAGGAGATCTTTTACAGGATGGTAACGTTAGATGAAAATTATTAGTCAAACAGGGTCCATAAGTTTCTTTTCGAGAATTCAGTTCCTTTAGAAAGCTTTAATTTGGAAATATTACTGCCATTAGATAGAAGACGCAGTCCGTCATCTTCTGCAAACATTTGACTATTAGGAGATAACTCTCAATTCTGCCTTTCCCTGAGCCAATCATTTCTGTTTTCTTCTACTCACATTAAAGAGCACTTCCCGGCTAAAGTAAGATCTACCATCAGACACAAGTCCCTCAGATGAGCGAGTCGGCCATATACTGTAGTTCATTAGCATCTACTTCCACTTATTTGTGTAATGTACGTCAATCCAGCCAAACTCCCTATTGTACGCTTGTTACTCACAACGCCCTTACCCAATAAATGGATCCTTGTATAAGTCAAGCTATTAAATCCAATAAGTGCTTAACAGCAAGGATATACAGTATATACAGCGTGTGTACAACTCTGCAATGTAGCATTTATTTAAAACAGGAGGTACACATTAAGACATCATTCATACACGGCAATTTTGGGGAAATATTTAAATGAGATTTAAAGGGCTGATGTGCGCAGGTACACTATGGCTCTGTGGAGTAACATACATGTATAGTTAGATATGTAGATGATATTCCTTTGAGAAAGGTTTTTCTAATCTCACAGGACGGCATTTTGTCTCATCTCATGATATGTGGCCACAGACCTATAATATGTCTAAGTCCGTGAGTGCAGGAATGAGGTCTATGGACTGTGGGGCTGCTGATCTATAGCTGTCCTTATACTACACAATGTATGTACAAGAAAGCAATTAAGTGTTTCTTCCACTAGTTATATGGGCACTCGCACTAGTGCTGCAGGCGGCATGTACATAAGCTGTGGCCGATCATGTGAAAACAGCTCTAGTCTTGCTGGTCAGAAATGGACTATGTTTTATAGTATGTAAGACTTCTATGTGATAACGTTAAAGAATAGAGATGAGCGAGTAGTATTCGATCGAGTAGGTATTCGATCGAATACTACGGTATTCAAAATACTCATACTCGATCGAGTACCACTCGCTATTCGAATGGAAAAGTTCGATGCAGAACCAGCATTGATTGGCCGAATGCTATACAGTCGGCCAATGAACGCTGGTTCTTCTCCTACCTTTAGAAGTCTTCTCCGTGCAGCTTCCCCGCGGCGTCTTCCGGCTCTGAATTCACTCTGCCAGGCATCGGGCCTGGGCAGAGCCGACTGCGCATGCCCGTTTGTAGCGTGGGCATGCACAGTCGGCTCTGCCCAGGCCCGATGCCTGGCAGAGTGAATTCAGAGCCGGAAGATGCCGCGGGGACGCTGCACGGAGAAGACTTCTCAGAGGATCCAGCCCGACCCTCACTTGTGGACTTGGTAAGTATAATTTGATCGAATGTTGCCTACCCCTGAAACGAGCATTTTCCCCCCATAGACTATAATAGGGTTCGATAATCGATTCGAGTAGTCGAATATAGAGTGGCTACTCGAAACGAATATCGAATCTTGAACATTTTACTGTTCGCTCATCTCTATTAAAGAGTACCTCTGCCTTAGAAATGGTGGCCATAGAATATGCATGTATATATCAGCGTTTTTAATTGCGTTTTGTCAGTGCGATTGCAGCGATTTTCGAAAACTCAGCTTTTCCACTACAGATTTTTTTTGCAATGTGTAGATGGGATTACCCAGATTCCCATTCACTTTGTAGATACTGTAAAATGCAGTGATTTCTGCTGTGGCATTTCTGCAGACGCTGTGTTTTCGCAATGTGGGCTTCAGCCTTAAGAGATTTAGTACTGCTTTCTTTGTTTTGGCTACTGTTTACAGGCCTTAGGTTGCATTCAGGTTCAATACTAAAAATAATCATCTTTATTTCTTTCCTTATTGTCAAGTATTTTAATACTTAGGCATATATTTTCATTAAAAATACAAAAAGTATATATTTACAATGGTATTAACCATCTAAAACAATGAAATCCAGCTGGTGGCTTGGGTGCCACACGTGGCCTTTTATGTCTAGTGTGTAGACTCCAAAAGAAACCAAATTCATATGACACAGCTGCCCAACCGAGGCATGAGTGTTGCGTCCAACCAAGTCTTTGTATTGATACACTCCCAACAATCAGATGGAAGAATACAATGTACAGAGCCAGAAGCAACTCAGCTCCCATAAGTCACCTTGCATCATGCAGTCATGTAAGGATGGTTTCACACATAGCATTATCTGGGCAATTTTTGCTGCATTTTTTCAGAAAAACAAAGCAGTCAGATGTTTGTTCTAAGTCAATATGGAAATATGAAATCCACTACAACTGTATATTTTGTTGTCTCTTTTGTGATATGTTTTTACCATTTGGGCATATGAAGATGCAGAATGCTCTAAGTATGGCATTTTGTTAGAGATTTCTTTATAGGGAAAAAAAATACTTGCAAAAATGTCAAACAAAAAAATGTCAACAAAAAAATGCATGCTAATTTTTACAACTTTCAATAAACACCAGGAAAAACTAGCACGTGAAGGAAGTCTAATTGAGTTAGGACCACAATATACTGTTTCTGAATGACCAAAGATGACATGGGTCTTTCCAACCCCTAATGGATTTGTCATATGTATACCCTATCCACTGGGTAGGGCATCAGTAACTGATCTGTGGGGTTCCAACACCTGGTCCCCACCTGTCCAGAAGTTACAGCAGTGGACAGGGAGCAAGCGTAGGCTTCTGTCTGCACATACTGCCATGCACTACAGCGGCTTACAGGGCTTAGAGGCTGCTGGTACAGCTGGTCTGTGCGGTTACAGTTGTTGGACTCTCACCGATCACATACTGATGACCTACCCTGTGGATAGGTCCTCAAGTGAAAAATCTATTCAGATCAGGAAAACTCCTTTTGGCTATGGCCCCATTTAGCGAATGGCTGCCAAAAAATGCTGTGAAAAACGCATTGCTGTATTTTCCCACCGAGTTTTTCACAGAAAGTTCACATAGTTTTGTTCTGTGGAAAACACAAGTGTTTCTACAAGTATAATTGACATGTGATGGTTTTTGACATCGCAGCATTTACCCTGCAGATTTTTTTTGTATGGATGGGATTAGCCAGAATCCCATCCACTTTGCAGGTACTGTAATACACCATCCACTTTGCAGGTACTGTAAAACGCCACGTCCAAGTCACTGTGTCTATGCTACATGACTTAAGAAACGCCATGTTTTCACAATGTGGGGCCGTAGCCATGGGGTAAAGCTGCAAGAAGCTATTAGAATGTTTCCAATACATGTAACAATGGTCTTTGAAGGTTGATTCTTCCTGCACCTTATCCTTCTCCATGACCTGGTAAAATACCTTTATATTATAATTCGATTTCATCATATTCCTGTTCACTGAAATAAACTGTAGCGCTGAATCATTGTACCAGCAAATGTTATCAGTTCATAGAGACATAGAGGGATGCTCTCATTAGCCAGAAATAAAAGGTTGCAGTTGCCCAATTCCTGGAAAAATGATTTTGATAATTTGGCAGAGTTGAGCAGAATTATCCAATTAATCCATTACTTTATGGATCTCCTGCTTTTCCATTCACCAAGAAGGCTAAATAAGGCAAATACATGCAACCTATACTGATAGAATGATAGGCAACTTCATGTGATACAATGCGGGACTGGTATAGAGGATATTTCTGCAGATGCTTCTTAGTCTAGAACAATTAGGAAGCAATGTGTTAAATCTAGCATGATAAACTATGGCATCATTAACTCCTAGTCTCATTGCCTGTGGTTTCTATGTGTTAATTAAAATAAAATGCATCAAAGATGTGTTAAAGGGTCAGCGTCAAACATGGCACAGACCAAGATTCCCATTCATTTTTCATTATGGCTATACATGTCATTAGCTAACAATCGCCGATAGAATTAACGATATATTACATCTTGGGTGTGAAGTCACTGAGTGCTATCTGCTCAACCAGACTGCAGCTACATGTGCATTAGTGTAGAAGCCGCAGGGTAAGACGTATATGCAGTATAAGGAATCAATTATACAGTATATTATAAGAACATTGTCATGTTGTAAAATGTACGGAGCTGTAATGGGCCACCGCAAAAAGCATATTGGACATTTCTGTACCTTCACATGATTTCATAGACACATACAGAGGATCCTTACTACTGAAATCAATAGAAATCCTAATTACAATTGATTTATTTTTCCTTTTCTTTCTTTCTTTGGCCTTTTAGCGCTTTACATTGCACCTACTGCCTAAAGACAACAACATATTATGAGTTATTTTGCATCTGCGTTATAGTGTTCTGGCCAGACCAAAGATCTGCTGACCTCAACTCACAGTACCATAGACCCCATTATGATGTTCATCTCAGTAGTCTCACAGTTGGCCTGGAATTCTCAGCCCTCATACATAATATGCCTATAATATTCTCAGGGTGAAAATGCCCTAAAGTCAGTCATATACATTAGATTTTCATGCCATTTCAGCCGATGAACAGCCAGCTGACGCGTAGATGTTGAGAATGGTGGTGCGCAACTGGCCTATGGCAGACTTTAGTCTACAGAAAGCAGTTAGGTCATGCTGGATATTTTGAGCCGTCTGTCTGCTGAAAATATCAGTATTTGGCACGATCAGCTGCTTTTGGCCGCTCATCAGACATCTTGTGCCGATTATTGTGTTCACAAATAAACTGACCCCCTAATTCACCAGTTTTGTTGTTAATGTTGCTGGTAGGATCATTCACATGATCACTGAGAAAAGAGATGATGAGAAATATAACTTTTATTCATTTCCCATAAAAAACTATTGTGTTTAATACTTGTTAAAAACAAGGCTGAATCACATAAAAATGGACCATCCAGTTAATATCTACTACTAGAATAGTTGACATTCAGTGTGAGTATAATACAGGATGGTCTATCACCTTCATATCCACCAGTGAAACAGTTACATGCTTCCTCATCGAGATTCCCCAGGGGGCTGTGTATTAGGCTAAGGCCACATGTTGCAGAAACGCAGTGTTTCTTGTTGCAGATCTTGCTGTGGCTTTTTAAGCCAATGCCAGGAGTGGAATGAACAGAAGGGAGAATTATAAGAAGCTTCCTATATATTTCCCATTCCTTTTGAAGCCTTTCTTGGCTTTGACTCAAAAAATCTGCAGCAAAATCTCCAACAGTAAAAGCTGTGTTTCCGCAACGTGGGGCCTTAGCCTTAGGCTAAGGTCCCACTGGTCAGAAATGCAGCACTAAAGCACTGGGGGAAGAACTGCAGCATGAATGCATTGTGGTTCTTCCCGCAGCACTTTCAACAGAAAGTTCACGGAGTAGGGGCAACACGGTGGCAGAGTCCTGGGTTCAAATCCCACCAGGAACAACATCTGCAAGGAGTTTGTATGTTCTCCCCGTGTTTGCGTGGAGTTCCTCCCATTCTACAAAGACATACTTAAATGCAAAAAAAAAGTACATTGTGATCCCTATATGGGTCTCACAATCTACATTAAAAAAAAAAAAAAAAAAAAAAAGAAAGTTCACAGAGTTTTCCTCTGCGGACTTTCTGTTACAATTATATCTATAGGAAAATCGTGACGGTTTTGGAAATCGCAGCATGTCCGCGCTGCGATTTTTTCTGCAAAGTGGGCAAGGGATTCACATGTATCCCATACACTTTGCAAGTACTGTAAAATGCCATGGACAAATCACGGTGTTTCCGTGAGTATGAGCAGGCATACCTTGCCCTCTCTGAAGCTTATTTAAAGGGTTGACTCCACTCCCTAGATGGTGTTCCCACCACTCTTGCTAAGCAGAACCCAAGGGCTCCACCTCCACTGCCCAAACCACCCACAGGGCCATGTGAGCAGTGTTGAAAGTGGCTGGGGTTCTGTAAAGTGGAGCAGTCACTTCTCGTATTGTCTAGGTGATACTAAATAGCATCAGGGTAGAGCTACTATACATAGATCCAGTACTGCTGGCTCTTAAAGCAAACAGCTCAGACAAGTAGAGCCACAACACCATGGCCAACTAATTTTCCATTTCATGTAATGCCAAATGTTAGCTTTATAAGCAGACATCTCACTATATAAACCTTGACATCCAGAATATATTCCATCACAGGAGAGGTGAAGGGGACAGGCAAAAACAAGAGTCCCACAAACCTTTAGGGGTCCCAAAAGGCAGTGAGTAAAAGTCTGGCCCCAAACACATGACCATTAGAGATGAGCGAGTACTGTTTGGATCAGCCGATCCGAACAGCACGCTCGCATAGAAATGAATGGACGTAGCCGGCATGCGGGGGGTTAAGCGGCTGGCCGCCGTCAAAGCGGAAGTACCAGGTGCATCCATTCATTTCTATGGAGCGTGCTGTTCGGATCGACTGATCCGAACAGTACTCGCTCATCTCTAATGACCATATTTTTTCCATTGATTTCAATGTGCAGCGCGCGTAAGACCGGCACACATTGAAGTCTATGGGATTCTGTTTTACAGTGGTCACTTTAACACGTGTATACATGTCTGAATGAGCGGAGCGTAACTCCGTGTGAAAGCAGCCTAAGGCTAAGGCCCCATACAGCAAAAGGCAGCAGAAACACTTTGAGTTTTTTTTTTTTTTTCTGCAGTTTTTCATTGCGATTTTGCTGAGTTTTTCTCTGCCAATTTCCTTCCTTTATTAAACGTAAAGGAAAAAATTCCAGTGTTTCTGCTGGTATAATTGGCACGCTGAGATTTTCAAAATGCAGGTGTTTTTGAAAATGCAACTTTTCTGTTGCGGATTTTTTTTCTGCAATGTGTGGAAGGGATTAGCTAGAATCTCATAAAGGCTAAGGCCCTACAGGACATCCTGCAGCTAAAAAGTGCTGCGGGAAAAACAGTGGTGGCAATGCATCCTGGTTCTTCCCACAGCTCTTTAAAAAGAAAGCTTGCAGAGTTTTCCTCTGCGGACTTTCTGTTACAATTATATCTATGGGAAAACCACCCGCGTTTCCATAGATATAATTGACATGCTGCTGTTTATACCGCTATGTGGCCAGAGATTCACTAGGGATACTTACTGTATAATGCCACGATTTTTCTGCTACAAGCAAATCGCGCCGTTTCCATCCTGAAGGGCCCTGGCCTAAATTTACTGTAAGGCCAAGGCCTCACGGGACAGAAGCGCTGCAGGAATAAATTACGGCGTTTTACAGTAAAGGCAAAGTGGATGCGATTCTAGTGAATACCATGCCTACTTTTCGGGAAAAACCATGGTGCAGTCACACTGCGATTTCCAAAATCAGCACGGTTTTGGAAATCACAGCATGTGAATTATACTTAAGCAAACGCCGGCGGTTTTCCCATAGATATAACTGTAACAAAAAGTCAGTGGAGGAAAACTCTGTGAACTTTCTGTTTAAAGTGCTGCGGGAAGAACCGCAATGCGTTGCCATTCAGATGAGTGAAACTGTTGAAATTTCTGCACAAATCTTGCAGGTCAGAATATGCCTTATAAAGAAACAGCACTAAACAAAGACAAAGACAATGTAACACGTCAGATGAAACACAAAATTCTAGAATGCATTGATGAAAAAAGACAATTTCCTAAGAAATGTTTCCTAAGACTAATGTTGCACAATGTTTTTTTTCTGAGACATTTCTGTATTTTGGGGGCTGATGATAAATCTCATTTTAATCTTTCAGCAGATGATGAATACTTGACAGCCAGAAACTACGAGCCAATCCAGAAAAGGCAGCAGCCTCCGAGTTTAATCAAACTGCATCACTCAGCTGTGACGTGACCTCTCCGTTCCGTCATTAGCCGATCACCAGTCCATCTGGTGTCTCATCCCAGGATGAGGGCTTTTTTCTGTCCCCAGATCTTTTCATATCCCCTCCATAGGCCACGTACTCACAGCTGCTGTCCCACTTTGTGTATCTCATCCAGCTTACAGCTGCTATAATGTATATCAGAGTTGCAGTCACTAAATGTGACGATTATATAAAGTACACACCGGAATGTATATGGGTTACTGCATCTGAAACCAAACCTCTATATTATCTTTCTGCTTCTTGTAATGCTCACTAGATTTTCTCATTACTTATTTCATAACACATATATTTATAAAATTACTTCTTACACCATGTACAGTATGACATCGCAACTCAGACATAAATTAGAGTTCCTAAACAAGTGAAAAAAAATCTTCTCAATCCTTCCGTTCTCTTATCATTTTTAATATATATTTCCCTTTGAATGCCCATACTGTCAGACTAGTCAGAATTTGGATTTGGGTTCCATGTAAGTAAACTGGAATATCCGAAAAGATAACTTTTTATGAACACCATGTGCACCACTTTTTTGCACAATTTGCAACAGAATTCTAAACTTTTTGCTTATTTGGTATTTAATTCCATATGTGTACAGCGTGTTGAATTTTTGGTCAGTGTTTTCTAAGGCTTCGTCCACACTATGTAAGGCTCTATGAGTACCGTTCATCAAAGATTCCATTAAACATGGCAGATATAATAGCACAGAAAAATGTCCATTGACAGAAAACTTAGCAATGTTTGAAGGGGTTGTCCAAGAAATACAATTTTTTTCTGGAGGCCAGAGCAGGTAAAAAATAAAAATACTCCCCTGTTCCTGGGGCTCCGGTGTCCACCAATATGGTCCTGCGGTGCCCCGGGGCTTATTTCAGCAGAAGCCCTTGTTGCATGTGACTACATGTCACGTGCAGTGAGGATTTTCCCTGGAACAAGCCCCGGGCTTGTTTATTTTTCACCTTCTATGGCCGCACGGAAGAAAAATCTTTATTTCCTGGACAACCCCTTTATGTCCTGCCCCAACAAAGCAAGTCTATGCCAACAGAGATGTGGTGCCCACAACAATGGAAGGATATGAGAGGAGGAGTTTTATAGACCAATCATGGATTCCAGCCCTTACCTGTGATTGTACTGGAAAATAAATGGAAAAACAACATCAATGTGAGTATGACAAGAACCCTTAGGCTGAAACCACATGTTGCAGAAATGCAGCTTTTATTGTTGCAGATTTGCTGCTTGTTTTTTTTTACTGGTAGCAGACTCTAAGTAAGTAAGTGAATTGCAAACCTTTTTGCCTGAGGGTCCATTCACATGGAGGAAAATGGCGCTTTATTTGGTGTTGAATTTTCCAAGCTGAAAAAATAGCCTCCCATTGACTTCAATGGGTGCCACTAGTTTTTTTCCCCCGCTAGCAGAAAGAAAAGCTATCGGAAACCATTGAAATTAATGGGAGGCTTTTTTTTCAGCGTGGAAAATTCAGCACCAAATAAAGCGCCATTGTCCTCCATGTGAATGGACCCTTACTGTTTCCCTTTATACATTGTAAAAGAATAATGGCTGCCAGAGATGCAGCATGCTGAAAAAAATAAGCGTCCTGCTGCATCTTGCCATGCATTCCCCAGTTCAAGACTCCTGCTTATTAGGCCCATTTATCTGCATTGGCATTCCATCGTGGGTAGCCAGTGGGTGGAAAATGAAGAGGAATTCCTCTTCATTTTCCGCTGTTTGAACCTATCATAAAGTGGTACCAACACACCTTGAAGTTATGCCTAGTTATGGTGGAAGAACAGTGTTAACAGAGTTTAAACACAGCACATTTCTCACTAGGGAGGATTATTGTTACATTGTTATATTATGTGTTGTGTTTCACTTGCATTTAATGGTATATTGTGTCCACGCCACTTTAAATGGTGCAGGTGATCATATGGTCAGTGTTCTAGAGCTTTCTAGAAGTTGTACCGCACACTGACTCCTTAGAAGTGGAACAAAGTTGCAAATATGAGTTGCACCGTGGGAGTGTGGAAGAACTTGTTTGTTGTTTGTTTGTTGCTCCATGACACGGCACGTTGACCAGGTTACTCTGGGCAGGAATAGCTCTTTCCTAGTGGCCCATTCCCATTCTCAGTGGTGTGGATCAGCTTGGACGATAACTTAAGCTGAAGATTTGCATGAGAGGAAGGCAGCTTGAGATATGATGATGTCAGGAATCTCAGTTTAGTTGCTATTCCTTTAAGGTTACCGTGCTGACCGGAGAAGCTTGTGCAGTGTCACAAGTTGGCAATTTTATAAACGGCCCAAGTGGCCACAGGGTCCATGAGATTTATGACAAGGCTGTGGCCTCTTCATTCATCTGTCTGCCATTCCTGCACTATAATGAAAAGGAATAGCTTTCCATTATTGCTCAAGCCAGAAAACCGGTGTGTGTTATAATAAATCTGTGGTACTATGGCGCGGACACCTTGGCCATCCTCGACCAGCACCCATATTTGCATAATGGTGGGTGAGGCCTTGCGAGTTTTCTGGCGAAGAGGAAATAATGAATTTGAGAACACAAGTATTTAGTATGAAAACCCAAGTATTTGGTGCCGTTGTTTCCTGCATTTTATGCTGCATTTCCACTGCGGTTTTTTCACAGAATTTCCGTCCTTTGTGTCATTACCTGGAATAGTTTACTGTTGTAGAATAATGAAACCAGAGGCCATTCATTTTACAAATTTCTTGAGCTGTAAATGCTCTCCAAATGATCTTCCCTGGTTTATAAGGCCATAAAACATTTCATGGGACCTGTTATCGAGCACAGGCCGTGGCCATCAAGTCTCTTACAGTTGTATTAATTGCTCAACACCAGTATTATTGCCACTTGGATTTACAGTGACTATATATCGATGCATAAACATAACATGGCTATAAAGATAAATGTGCCGATCCAGGAATAGTATACTCTCATATAAGTGAACCTTATTTGAAAGAAGGGGAAAAGGTGACAAATTTTCATATATTACAGGAAAATACCAAACAGAAGGTGAACGAATACACCATTTGTATGGAGTCACATATACAGCTTTTGTGGCAGTTTTTTGAACCAACGATAAAAGTAAATCCAACAGGAATGGGAAATATAAAGGAGGAACACATGGGCAAATAGAGTCCGGAAAATCTAGTCTGTGTGTTGTCGAGATTTCCTGAACAGAATCTAGTTCTGGGCAAAGATGGTCTAGAACAATGGTTCTTAAACAGGGTTCAATCGAACCCTAGGCCCTATGCACGGTTCATTTTGTGTACCAGTAAAAAAACATACACCTATGTCTTGAATTTGGAAATAAATCATATTTTATTTATCACTAAAGAAGGGTTCGGTGAATGTGCATATGAAACTAGTGGGTTCGGTACCTCAAACAAGGTTAAAAACCACTGGTCTAGAACATGCAGACCATATATCAGCCATATTTCCCAAGTTGAACCTGGTCTGGAGACCCGGACTCCGTATATCATAGTGATGTATGATGCTGGATGTCAAACCTCCCCATGACTACACTGTCCTGCACTGTACTATTTATAGTAAATAGATGCCTATCATACATGGAGTTTGGGTCTCCAGACCAGATTCAACTTGGGAAATATGGGCAATATTTAGTTTGCATGTTCTAGACCATATTTGCCCATATGCAGGAGGACTCATACTTCTTCCTTTGGCTCAAAAAACTGCTTTAGGCTAAAGCCTCATGTAGCATCCCACAGCAAAAAAGCGAGGCGGGAAAAACTGCAGTGGGAAGGAATCACGGTTTTTCCTGCAGCACTTTTCACAGAAAATCCACAGTCTGCTGGCTTTTTCGTAGGTATAATTAACATGCTGCGATTTTGAAAAATGCAACAGTTTTGGAAATCGGAGCATGTCTGCTGTGCATATTTTTCCATAAAGTGGGGATGGGATTTGTAAGAATCCCATCCAATTTGCTGTGACTGTAAAATGCCATGGCTTACTTCACGTGGGGCCCCTGCCATACTAAATACATGTTTTGTTATTTGGAATATTTTTAACAGTTAATCTTTTACCTATATATTACGTTGCCTGACCTTCACCAAGGCCTGGTGCTGCACCAAGACAGCAACCTGTACGGTACATTCTACTGGATTTAAACTCCAATATATTGGAGTTTAAATCCAGTAGATTGTACCGTACAGGTTGCCATCTTTGGTGTGGCACCAGGCCTTGGTGAAGGTTGTTGAGATTTCCTGGACAGAATCTGATCATACAGTGTGCAAAACAATTATTGTGCATATGGAATGTATGGCACGTTTGATAATGAAATAAAACGTTCCATACATTCTATACAGCTGCTTACATACCACTACTATACACTGCCACCTCCATGTAGTAGTATACACTCGCTGTCAATCATTGATTGTGGTTAAGGACATAGAGCAGTAGTAACAAGCAAAACCATAAAATAAAGGTTCCATAAAGTACATTGCTTCCTTCACACATACCTGTCAGAGCAAATTACACCTAGTACTTACGTGGTGTATATAAGATTGGCATAAACTGAATTTAGTTAGTTCTACATCTTACAATATTAGTGTGTGACATGTCATCCTTTGGACCCTTCTACAATGTACTAATGCTCAAACGTTTTGTTAGATGGCCACCAGAAGGGAAATGTAACATCTTCTGGGCCCATCTGTGGCATTTGCAGCCGTGCCAGCAAACAGAACACAGCCAGGCTTATAAAAGTGATGACCATAGTTTGCATGAATATGGCATTTTCTGGGGCACCTTTCCTAAATGATTCCAGCGCTTTTCTAACATTTTTGCCTTGTTAGCAAGGTTTCACATTCTGCAAAATCTATAAAAAGAAAGAATCTGAGTAAAAATCTGAAAGATTCCTATTCCTGCCTGGTCCATGAGTCTAAAAGCTGGAAATGCTGCAAGTAAGCACCTAAACCTTTCCCACCGAACCACCTAGTGCAGCAATATAGCAGAACGCCTATAAATTTGTTAAAGTGCTGCAATCTCAATTGATTTTTTTTTCTCTGTACGATCAGTACAAGATTTCTAGAACAGAGCTATAAATTACTTTCTTCTATATATGGATTTTAAAAGGCAATTGCCCCTATAGACCATTTTATATTAACATGGTAATGAATGTGCACGTTACACGCAACGGAACAAAAGCTCCATTCCATACATGTGGAAAGCCTATTTATAGAAAAACAATTCTGCTTTCTGTATATTATTATATCTTAGTAGTTAAGAAAATACATATGTTTGTTGTATACGACCAATAAAATGATATGGATGGATAATGTGAGTATAAACACATAAACTGCAGGATTATCCATTTATTACTCAGTTTATTAGATATGTTACAAGCCCCCCGTCCAATTAGCAGCCTCAGTAACTTATACATGGAATTCTCACAGCAGAAATTGCCCTAATGTGCCTTTATCGGCCTCATAAATATGCAAGTTTGGTTTTCCTAAATATGCATGTCATTTAGTTATGGATATGGGTAAGGACTATATGCAGCCCTTATCCTATGGTACAATAACCATAGGCAGGTTCAAATTCAACTTGTTGGATTCTAGTTTCCCCTGATAGAATGTATGAGGGTCAGTTCTGCATATGGCCCTTGACCCATTTTATGGGCCTTACTCAGACACTTTAGCTATAACTGGCAACTTACTTTGGTGGTTACACTACAAGGCACAATGCTTGGCAATTACAGACACAGGCAGATTTATTAAAAATCTACACCTTTTTTGGTGTAAAAAAAAAAAAAGTCTAGTTTGGGCCGGAGACCCACGTCACGTAAACCCCGCAATCTTGCCTCCGTGTTTTACAGTACCCATGCACAGATTGCAGAAATATATCCACAGCGCACATGCTGCGATTTGAAAAACCATTTTTGTAAATCGCTGCACGTCAATTATACATATGTGTAATTGAAGCAGAATGTCCACAGAGGAAAACTCTTTTTTAATACAATTTACTTTGTCCCTGTTGTTTGTACCTATGTAGCGTAATGTATTATACTGCCTGACATTTTCTAACATGGCCTAATAGGATTATCCATAGACAGCCCTGGGTGTCTTCATTAGGTCCCTGTTCAATAGCGACCCCTTAGATGTCACGGTCACTATTGAATGCCCGAGATCGGTGGTTTGTACATTCTGGATGTTGGGAGCAGGTGGCCGGCTGTGAGTTCAAAGCTGGGCATTCGCCACAACTGAAATAGAAAGTTAAAGGTGTTGTCCCATTTCAAGGATCCTATCTATACTGGTAGCTTATATAAATTGAAGACTTTTCTTAAATATATTGCTTTAGAAATGCTGCTTTGTTTTCCTGCTATGCGAACTTTTACCCCTATTGTTTACATATTGTTGCTATAGCCACGGACCTGTGAGATGAGACAAGTGATGTCACTCACTGCTCTGCTGGCAGGACAATCAGTTCAGCTAACTGCAGTTTGCTGTTAAAGCTGTGACTGTTATCTCTCTATATTACCACACAGATAACACTGAGTCCAGTCTTTACAAACATCTGCATATTATCTGATCTGCATATGTATTATGATACTTCATAGTGTCGTTCAGCAAGCTGGGAGGTGGGGGTGGGGGCAATACACGAAGTGAGAAGAAGAGACAACAGGCAAACTGCTGAAACACTGAGATGAGAAAACCCCTTTAATTGCACCAGAATAAGGTTCATCAACGTCTGATGTAGAAAGTCTTTATGCAAGTCCCAAATGGGTTAATTAAAGGCAAAGGGCATGGCAGTTACTAAAAGAAAAAGTCTCTCTATCAGTGTGAACAATATGGCCATTGCAGTCAATCCGAGAAGGCACACAGCATTACGGTTACAGTCTCTTAGTGAAGGCACCCAGCTTGGGAGGAATTTGGAGCTGATTTTAAGGTGGGGTTAGAATTTTGGATATCTGTAAGCCTACGAGTATCATACTTGTCAGTGCAGCGCTGCTCATAGCTGTTGCTTTATGGTTGCTATACTTGCCAATGTGCTGAGACACTCTGATGATTAGCCATAGTCATCTGAGATGAATCAGCAAGTAAAAGCCCAGGGCCAGAAAGTGGAGAGCAATTTGAGTTCGATGTCCACCTCAAATTCCATTTTAACTCCCTTTCCACCTTGTAAAAGGTCTCCAACATTTTCAACAAACTCTTGGAACTGTCACTGTACTTGAATAGTTTCTAAACACAAGCTACAGTAATCCCTAGAACCAATTATACCCACTCTACTAAATGGTCTGAAACTTCTAGGTATATCCAGGATCACTTATGGTCAAGAATTCTCTTCAGACAAAAAGTCTCATAGAAAGCCACAGCCTGGGTGCAGGTAAAGACAATGGGGCAGTGGATGACCACTCCACTGGACACACAGCTGTAGCAGGGCTTGCAGGGTGGACCCAACTCGCTTCAATACATCCTGACACCAGCGGTACTCCATCTATATCATAGTACCTCGCTAGAGATGAAGAAATCACATTATCATCTCTTACTATGCCCAATATGGAGTCATGTGGATTCCCCTGAAATCAGAATGGTTCACCAAGAATAATGTAATGTCTATAGGCAAGTCATGTCCAATTGGTAAAGATACGCAGCGGCTCTTCACCAGTCAGCCCTCCGATTCAGCAGCTGGTGTAAGGGGACAAGAGAAAGGATTAAGTGCACCCATTGTAGTCCATAGAGGCAGGTGACATGATGCCCTCTATAAGATTCATATGCCTATAAGGGCTTGTCTGGTCTTCAGGACACCCTTCATTGAATCACATGCACATTGCACATGTACATAATGTATACAACCAATGCAGTATCCACAAAAAGGTATAACAACCACATTGTGCAAACCTGATGTTTTTTAGAATCCCATTCATTACAATGTAAAATCAAGTCGCTTGGCATTTTGCCCAAAATATACCCCAACGTGAATCTAAAGTCCTAATGTCTGAAGTTAATTCCAGCGGACTATTTCTAATGAATGCGCTGTTATTTACTACACACGGGTGAAGTATAACCTCATCAGGCATGCCATAGTATTTCACAGCTGACAGGATGAAAAAAACGATTGTATCTTTCAGTACCAGCTGGGTCTTGCATGTAAACCTGTATACAATGCAGGCGAATATACAGGCGCACAAGCCTAATTATAACTGTGCTATTTCTAGATGTAGGCCATAACTTGTCAATCAACACAAAAACACATTGCAATATACACAAAACACATTTCTTGCACGGACTGCAACATTTGCTTTCCACCACGGTAAGACATATTGAGGACGCTGGAAAATCTAATGTAGAAAATATACTCCCGAAATATTAGTCATAAAGGTTCATTAAAGCTATGATTTCACAACGGCTCGCAGCAATTTTAGCAATCTGTCCCAAATGTTCTCCTGGATTTGATTTTGTTCTGTTAATGTATCATGAGTTAAATGTAGTGTAAATATTCTCCAAAGTAATTATCCAGGGTGTCACTTTATAATCTGAACCTTACCAGGTACCAATATAGGCACAAGTTGCGGAAAAGGACTGTTCAAGTTAACAGGATCAGGGCTGCTTTTGGCCATATATCAGTATCAAAGAGCTTTAAAGGGGCTCTATCATTGGGAAAAGTCATTTTTAGATAAGCATATCCTTGCATAGCATTTAGAAAGGCTATTTCACACATACTTTTTGTATGTAAATTGCTTCAGTAGTCTTTGAATAAGTCAGTTTTTATTCACATGCTAATTAGCCTTCTCCGTGCATCGGAAGTCTCACCGTGCACCTCTCTCTGCTATTCTTTATGTGTATGCACAGCAGAGGCTGCTGTGCTGATGACTCATCTCCCTGCTAGCATGCACAGAGAATAGCAGGCACAGACACTTCTGGTGCACGCAGAAAGCTAATTAGCATATGAATAAAAACTGACTTATTCAAAGACTACTGAGGCAATTTACATATAAAAGGTAGGTGTGGAATAGACTTTCTAAAGGCTATGCAAGGATGTGGTTAGCTAAAAATGACATTCGTTTTCAAATGATAGAGCCCCTTTAAATCCTGGATAACCCCTCTAAGCCAAACTAGCTGAGTGACACAGTGGGCCAGACTTATTATGCCTTGTTTGCCACTTATGTGGTGGACCATTTCGCAAATGTTTGGCACAAATTGGATTCAGTGTACAGGCACAGAACCCAGTGAAGGATATGCCTGAGTTATGAACATAACTGCGCCCCCTTGCCCTGTATAGTGATATGAACACAGGCATTAAATTCGCCAATCTTCATAAATCTCTCCCAGTCAATCCACAGCCCACTGTTTGCTACACTAGGCAATAAATGTCAGACAAACAACTAATGCATGTTAGATGGTTGGGTGATCCTCTGGGTTCGCCCAGCCTTAATCTAATGTGTATGGCCACCTCAATCAGTGCCATATTAGGTGTATACAACCTGTATAGTTCCCACAGAGTGTAATTGCTGTCCCTGCTGAAGTCTTATATATCAGATTATATGTTATTAGATTAGATATTGTGTGGCAATGTTATTTAGACTCCCTACGCTATATATTTTTTGCAACACATGGTTTTGGCTCTGTAAAGAACTCTTGACAACTGTATAGAAGTGTATGTCACCATACTCTATGGCAGATATATTTATAGGAGATTGATTTCTATGTAATTCTGTTATGTTTGTCCAGCCAGTATTTTATGCATGCATTTTATACTCAAAACGCGTTGTGCTTATGTACGAAAAAAAAGTTCAACTCTACTGTTGAATTCGCAATCAATGACCAGTGAGTGTGGTTTGTTCTCTATTTGTGTTGGGGCTATTGGATTTTAGCCCCCTCATGTTCATTTAGTATGGCAGTTATTAGGCACTGTTATAATGTATGACAAAGTATGACACAATGTGTGGCAAAATTTCATCCAACATAGGGCCAGTCCTGCCCACTATTTAGTTCCTGACATCAGATATAGAGCTATAGAGAAACTGCAGTCCTGAACTGAGAGGTTGGCAATACCAATGTGTATGGTTACTTAGAGAATTATACCACTGCAGCCTGAGAAAGACAACAAAGCAACATAATAATGCCGACTAGTTGAATACCAGTCTGGTATTTTAATCACGTCATACTGAGTATAGATAATTTCAATTTCAAGAATGTCTAGCCCTAGAGCTATATACAGGAATCCCCCACAAACTGTATTATATGATGGGTTTGTGGATGTACAATGAATCTCTGTTGTATTTACGGCACATCGTACATGCCAGCTTTCCCAGCCAGATTTACTCCAGACCTCCTGGGGATCTTGGCATCAATGGAAAGTGCTCATCTGTTTGATAGAAAGATTTTGGGGGTAACCCAGTGAAATTTCTCCATATGCTCTAAATTAGTGAGAATTCAGATCTGGAAATATTTTTATTACCCCCTTCGTAGAGGCCATAAGCAGCAATAGAAGGACAGTACGCTTTACACTGTTTTAGCACCAATGGGTATGGAAAGAGATTGCGATTAGAGAAACTATTTGTCTTGTTGGCATATTTTCCCCAAATTTATTATAGAGCCGCATTACTGTATCTTTTCTATAAGACAATGGAGGTTTTAACAGTTATGTGTTATAGTATTTTATCTGCCATTTTACAATGTGTGGGCAATATGGCTTCATAATAGGAAAACTGATTGCTAGGTTTGATTTGTTCATCTTAAAACCGTGAAAATCGCACCGGCTACCGGAGGTGCAAAATTTCCAGAGACCCTTTCCAGTGAAAGGGTTAAAAGTTTCACTTATTCTTGGGTGACTTTATTTCTAGTTGAAATGTGTGCGCAAAAATTTGTAAAGAAATCCTGTAACAAAAACTCTTGTCTTTAAAGAGTAACTGTATTCAATACTAACTTATAAGGGTCAAACATACTCCATACCCATATACAGATGCCTTCTACTTTGTAGCATATCTGTCCCACAAACATGTATTTCTACACAGTTTTGGGGTGATTTAAATGATCATTAACTTTTCAACAAACTTTGTATAGATCACTAGTGCAAGTAAGTGTATGAGACTTTGCAGCATGTCTAGAGTAAAATACCTTTCGCCTCTTATCCAACTCTTCCTTTTCACTTCTCCTTCCCTGCTAAACTGACTCTTGCTCTGAAAAATCTGCCGAATTCCAAGACAGACAGACAGAAGCTATCAAGAGGGGAGGGAAGAGAAGTGAACAAAAGTGCAAAGAGAAATCAGGGACATAGATACAGCTGCAGATAACAGTAAGCTTTCTATCTCACCCAACATGTTTATTCATGTAATACACCAGCATTTGCATTAGAAAACTTTACAATACACAATGAACAATGCAAAGAAGCACAAAAAGTACTAATACATGTACCCAAAGGTAGAAAGACTAAGATATCTTCCTATCTAGCCGAGAGGAAGGGACATTTTGTTCCCGAAACATGTCGCTATGTTTGGATATTTTTCTGCTCTATTGGTGACCATGTAAACCGTTTTTATGGATTTCTAAATAAAAGTTACATTTTATATATTCATCGCAATTTTGGATTTCATCACCGGGTTGAAGCTGGAGCGTGTTTTATATTTGTTTGCTGCATTGATCCAGGAGTAGTCCACCTGATATCCGGGCTTCCCACGGTGACTGTGTTATGTTACGGTGAGCTGAAAAAGCTTTTTTTGTATCTAAGATATCTAAGATAGGCCTTCAATATTAGATTGCTGGGTGTCTGACTCTTGGTATCTCCTCATATTAGCTGTTTGAGGGAGTCATGGCACTCTGTAGTGTTAGCATTATTCCATAGTGTTAGCATTGCTCCATACATCTACACACTCTACATACAGGGGAGGAACTTTGCCTTATTCGATGGCCACCAATATTGTAAATCTTTTATCTGAGGGCTGTAATACAGTATTATAAGGTAATACTTTATTGCAGCATTATGTGAGACGTGCAAACCTCCGTGAGTTTCCAAATACCTTAACTCGATCAGTATCCAAGTCATTATCTTTGCCTATGTGGCTAGCTTTAGCATAGGATATCTATATTGTCATCACTCCTTCATTTATCACACTTTTCCTTTCTGTTTTTTGGTGAAATTTATAACTGGATCCTAAAGTTCTGGCTAAGTACAAAAGTTATTACTCATCAATGAATCACAGTATAGTTCATTTCAGGAATCTAAGAATAGTAAACTGTAATTCTTGAGTATACATATTTTATAACAGAAATATCACCAGCACATACTAGAAGATATACGATCAATATCCCCATTTCCTCTATGCTGGTCAGGCTCACGGATCTTCAGGTAACATTAATTGCCAGACTTACTTGTAAGTATTAAAGGATTGTTTTAATCTTGTGGTGGTAATTAGAGATGAGCGAACACTAAAATGTTCGAGGTTCGAAATTCGATTCGAACAGCCGCTCAATGTTCGTGTGTTCGAATGGGTTTCGAACCCCATTATAGTCTATGGGGAACAGATACTCGTTAAGGGGGAAACCCAAATCCGTGTCTGGAGGGTCACCAAGTCCACTATGACACCCCAGAAAATGATGCCAACACCTCTGGAATGACACTGGGACAGCAGGGGGAGCATGTCTGGGGGCATCTAACACACCAAAGACCCTCTATTACCCCAACATCACAGCCTAACAACTACACACTTTACACACTCAATACCACCTCTCTGACAGTAGGAAAACACCTTGAAACATGTGTATTTGGCACTTGCAGTGAGGAGAGCTTGTCACCAGCAGTGAATTTGGCCCTTGTAGTAAGTTGAGGTTGGCACCAACATTTGTTTTGAAAATCAGGGTGGATTGAGCCTCTAACCAGCAGAGTTTGGGCAAATTCATGGTGGAGGGAGCCTCTAAACACCCCAGTTTGGGCAAATTCATGGTGGAGGGAGCCTCTAAAAACCCCAGTTTGGACCAATTCATGGTGGAGGGAGCCTCTAACCAGCCCAGTGTGGGCAAATTCATGGTGGAGGGAGCCTCTAAAAAACCCAGTTTGGACCAATTCATGGTGGAGGGAGCCTCTAACCAGCCCAGTTTGGGCAAATTCATGGTGGAGGGAGCCTCTAAAAAACCCAGTTTGGACCAATTCATGGTGGAGGGAGCCTCTAACCAGCCCAGTTTGGGCAAATTCATGGTGGAGGGAGCCTCTAAAAAACCCAGTTTGGACCAATTCATGGTGGAGGGAGCCTCTAACCAGCCCAGTTTGGGCAAATTCATGGTGGAGGGAGCCTCTAAACAGCCCAGTTTGGGCAAATTCATGGTGGAGGGAGCCTCTAAACAGCCCAGTTTGGGCAAATTCATGGTGGAGGGAGCCTCTAACCAGCCCAGTTTGGACCAATTCATGGTGGAGGGAGCCTCTAACCAGCCCAGTTTGGGCAAATTCATGGTGGAGGGAGCCTCTAAACAGCCCAGTTTGGACCAATTCATGGTGGAGGGAGCCTCTAAAAAACCCAGTTTGGACCAATTCATGGTGGAGGGAGCCTCTAAACAGCCCAGTTTGGGCAAATTCATGGTGGAGGGAGCCTCTAACCAGCCCAGTTTGGACCAATTCATGGTGGAGGGAGCCTCTAACCAGCCCAGTTTGGGCAAATTCATGGTGGAGGGAGCCTCTAAACAGCCCAGTTTGGACCAATTCATGGTGGAGGGAGCCTCTAAAAAACCCAGTTTGGACCAATTCATGGTGGAGGGAGCCTCTAAACAGCCCAGTTTGGGCAAATTCATGGTGGAGGGAGCCTCTAACCAGCCCAGTTTGGACCAATTAATGGTGGAGGGAGCCTCTAAACAGCCAAGTTTTGGGAAATTCATGGTGGAGGGAGCCTCTAACCAGCCCAGTTTGGACCAATTCATGGTGGAGGGAGCCTCTAAACAGCCCAGTTTGGGCAAATTCATGGTGGAGGGAGCCTCTAAAAAACCCAGTTTGGACCAATTCATGGTGGAGGGAGCCTCTAACCAGCCCAGTTTGGACCAATTAATGGTGGAGGGAGCCTCTAAACAGCCAAGTTTGGACCAATTCATGGTGGAGGGAGCCTCTAAAAACCCCAGTTTGGACCAATTCATGGTGGAGGGAGCCTCTAACCAGCCCAGTTTGGGCAAATTCATGGTGGAGGGAGCCTCTAAACAGCCCAGTTTGGGCAAATTCATGGTGGAGGGAGCCTCTAACCAGCCCAGTTTGGACCAATTAATGGTGGAGGGAGCCTCTAAACAGCCCAGTTTGGACCAATTCATGGTGGAGGGAGCCTCTAAAAACCCCAGTTTGGACCAATTCATGGTGGAGGGAGCCTCTAAAAAACCCAGTTTGGACCAATTCATGGTGGAGGGAGCCTCTAACCAGCCCAGTTTGGACCAATTAATGGTGGAGGGAGCCTCTAAACAGCCAAGTTTGGACCAATTCATGGTGGAGGGAGCCTCTAAAAACCCCAGTTTGGACCAATTCATGGTGGAGGGAGCCTCTAACCAGCCCAGTTTGGGCAAATTCATGGTGGAGGGAGCCTCTAAACAGCCCAGTTTGGGCAAATTCATGGTGGAGGGAGCCTCTAACCAGCCCAGTTTGGACCAATTAATGGTGGAGGGAGCCGCTAAACAGCCCAGTTTGGACCAATTCATGGTGGAGGGAGCCTCTAAAAAACCCAGTTTGGACCAATTCATGGTGGAGGGAGCCTCTAAACAGCCCAGTTTGGGCAAATTCATGGTGGAGGGAGCCTCTAACCAGCAGAGTTGGTGGAAATCAGGGTGGAGGGAGCCTCTAACCAGCAGAGTTGGGGGAAATCAGGGTGGAGGGAGCCTAGTATTAGCAGAATTGTGCAACGCTTATGGTGGATGAGTATGAGGATGCGGAGGAATTGGAGAGGTTGAGTACAGACATGGAGTTTCATGTTGGGGTGCTTTACACAGGTGGGCACAAAAATGACGGCTCTACCCAGTGGTGGTTCATTTTTATCAAAGTGAGCCGGTCGGCACTCTCAGCTGACAGACGGGTGCGCTTGTCAGTGATGATGCCACCGGCTGCACTGAACACCCTCTCAGATAGGACGCTGGCGGCAGGACAGGACAGCACCTCCAAGGCATATAGGGCAAGTTCAAGCCACAGGTCCAACTTCGACACCCAATACGTGTAGGGCGCAGAGGGGTCGGAGAGGACAGGGCTGTGGTCGGAAAGGTATTCCCGCAACATGCGCCTATACTTCTCACGCCTGGTGACACTAGGACCCTCCGTGGCGGCACTTTGGCGAGGGGGTGCCATTAAGGTGTCCCAGACCTTAGACAGTGTGCCCCTCGTTTGTGTGGACCGGTGAGAACTTGGTTGCCTACTGGAGGAACTGCCCTCCCTGCCGCCAACGTCACATGCTGGAAACATCTCCATCATATTCTGCACCAATTGCCTGTGGCAAGCATTGATGCGATTGGCCCTCCCCTCTACCGGAATAAAAGACGAGATGTTGTTTTTATACCGGGGGTCAAGGATAGCAAAGATCCAGTACTGGTTGTCCTCCATGATTTTGACAATACGCTTGTCGGTTGTAAAGCACCCCAACATGAACTCAGCCATGTCTGCCACAGTGTTAGTTGGCATGACTCCTCTGGCCCCACCGGAAAGTTCAATCTCCATTTCCTCCTCATCCTCCATGTCTACCCATCCGCGCTGCAACAATGGGACGATTTGAAGTTGCCCGGAAGCCTCCTGTATCACCATCACATCATCGGACAACTCTTCTTCCTCCTCCTCCTCCTCCTCCTCCTCCTCCATTAAACGCAGTGAAGCGGACAGATGTGTGGACCTACTCTCCAGCTGTGACGGATCGGATGCTATCCCTAACTCCTCTGTGTGATCTGAGTTATCCCTGATGTCAATCAGGGATTCTCTCAGAACACACAAGAGCGGGATTGTAAGGCTCACCATCGCATCCTCAGAGCTCACCCTCCTTGTGGACTCCTCAAAGACCCGTAGGATGTCACAAAGGTCTCTCATCCATGGCCACTCATGGATGTGAAGCTGAGGCAGCTGACTTTGTGGCACCCTAGGGTTTTGTAGCTGGTATTCCATCAAAGGTCTCTGCTGCTCAACCACTCTATTCAACATCTGAAACGTTGAGTTCCAGCGTGTGGGGACGTCGCACAAAAGCCGGTGTTGTGGCACATGCAGGCGTTGCTGGAGAGATTTTAAGCTAGCAGCGGCTACTGTCGACTTGCGAAAGTGGGCGCACATGCGCCGCACTTTCACCAGTAGCTCTGGAACATTGGGGTAGCTCTTTAGGAAACGTTGCACCACTAGGTTGAAGACGTGGGCCAGGCATGGAACATGTTGGAGTCCGGCAAGCTCCAGAGCTGCTACCAGGTTCCGGCCGTTATCACAAACGACCATGCCTGGGCCCAGGTGCAGCGGCTCAAACCATATTGCCGTCTCATCGAGGAGGGCATCCCTCACCTCGGAGGCAGTGTGCTGTCTGTCCCCCAAGCTGATCAGCTTCAGCACAGCCTGCTGACGTCTACCAACGCCAGTGCTGAAACGTTTCCAATTCGTAGCTGGGGTCAACCTAACAGCGGAGGAGGAGGCGGTGGCGGAGGAGGAGGCGGAGGAGGAGGCGGTAGAGGAGGAGGAGGAGGGGGGTGTTCTTCTCGTGTCCCTGCCAGGAATGTTAGGCGGGGAGACGAGGTACACCGGGCCAGTTTGGGAAGCAGTCCCAGCCTCAACTACATTCACCCAGTGTGCCGTCAGTGAAATGTAGCGTCCCTGTCCGCATGCACTTGTCCACGCGTCGGTGGTCAAGTGGACCTTTGTGCAAAGCGCGGAACTAAGGGCCCGCCTGATGTTGAGTGACACGTGCTGGTGCAAGGCGGGGACGGCACACCGGGAGAAGTAGTGACGGCTAGGGACGGCATAGCGAGGTGCCGCAGTTGCCATCAGGTCCAGGAAGGCGGGAGTTTCAACAAGCCGGAACGCCAACATCTCCTGGGCCAGCAGTTTAGCGATGTTGGCGTTCAAGGCTTGCGCATGTGGGTGGTTAGCAGTGTATTTCTGCCGCCGCTCCAATGTCTGAGAGATGGTGGGTTGTTGTAAAGAAACGCCTGATGGTGCCTTTGATGGTGCAGGAGAAGGAGATAAGACAGGACCAGGGGAGGATGAGGTAGAAGTCAACAAAGTGGCGGAGGCAGATGAAGTGGTGTCCTGGCTCGTCCTCTGGAGTGCATCGCCAGCACAGTCAGCAGTGGCAGTGGCAGAGGCAGAGGCAGTGGCAGAGGCAGTGGCAGTGGCGTGAACGGCAGGCGGCCTTTGTCCTGCCGTTGCTGCCTGCCACTGATTCCAGTGCTTGGATTCCAAATGACGGCGCATTGAAGTGGTGGACAGGTTGCTCTTCTCAGAGCCCCTAATCAATTTCGAGAGGCAAATTGTGCAGACAACACTATATCTGTCCTCGGCGCATTCCTTGAAAAAACTCCACACCTTCGAGAAACGTGCCCTCGAGGTGGGAGTTTTTCGGGGCTGGGTACGAACTGGAACATCTTGGGAGATTCCGGGTGTGGCCTGGCTTCGCCTAAGCTGCTGACCTCTGCCTCTGCCTCTAGCTACCCTTTTTGGTGCTGCACCTGCCTCAACATCCACACTACTTTCCCCGCTTGACATCCCCCCTGTCCAGGTCGGGTCAGTGTCCTCATCATCCACCACTTCCTCTTCCAACTCCTGTCTCATCTCCTCCTCCCGCACAATGCGCCGGTCAACTGGATGCCCTGACGGCAACTGCGTCACATCATCGTCGATGAGGGTGGGTTGCTGGTCATCCACCACCAAATCGAACGGAGATGGAGGAGACTCTAGTGTTTGAGCATCTGGACACAGATGCTCCTCTGTTAGGTTCGTGGAATCGTGACGTGGAGAGGCAGGTTGAGGGACAATGAAAGGAGCGGAGAACAGCTCTGGGGAGCAGGGACAGTTTGGGTTATTGTTCTGTAAAGCTTCAGAATTTTGGGAGGAAGGAAGACAAGACTGTTGGGTAATAGGAGGAGAGGAGGCAGAGTCTGACTGGCTGCTGGACAATGTGCTGTAAGCGTTCTCTGACAGCCATTGCAAGACCTGTTCCTGGTTCTCGGGCCTACTAAGGTTTGTACCCTGCAGTTTAGTTAATGTGGCAAGCAACCCTGGCACTGTGGAGTGGCGCAATGCTTGCTGCCCCACAGGAGTAGGCACGGGACGCCCTGTGGCTTCACTGCTACCTTGCTCCCCAGAACCATTCCCCCGACCTCGCCCACGGCCTCGTCCACGTCCCTTTCCGGGAGCCTTGCGCATTTTGAATTCCTAGTTAGAAATTGGCACTGTATACCAGTAGTAAAAATTGTGGGTGCACGTAACCCCAATATATTCTTTGAATTACCAGTCAGAAACTGGCACTATATGGCAGTAGCAAGAAATGAGGGTATTTGTATTCCCAATATATTCTTTGAATTCCCAGTCAGACAATGGCACTGTATACCAGTAGTAAAAATTGTGGGTGCACGTAACCACAATATATTCTTTGAATTACCAGTCAGAAACTGGCACTATATGGCAGTAGCAAGAAATGAGGGTATTTATAACCCCAATATATTCTTTGAATTCCCAGTCAGACAATGGCACTGTATACCAGTAGTAAAAATTGTGGGTGCACGTAACCCCAATATATTCTTTGAATTCCCAGTCAGACACTGGCACTATATGGCAGTAGCAAGAAATGAGGGTATTTGTATTCCCAATATATTCTTTGAATTCCCAGTCAGACAATGGCACTGTATACCAGTAGTAAAAATTGTGGGTGCACGTAACCCCAATATATTCTTTGAATTACCAGTCAGAAACTGGCACTATATGGCAGTAGCAAGAAATGAGGGTATTTGTATTCCCAATATATTCTTTGAATTCCCAGTCAGACAATGGCACTGTATACCAGTAGTAAAAATTGTGGGTGCACGTAACCCCAATATATTCTTTGAATTACCAGTCAGAAACTGGCACTATAAGGCAGTAGCAAGAAATGAGGGTATTTGTATTCCCAATATATTCTTTGAATTCCCAGTCAGACAATGGCACTGTATACCAGTAGTAAAAATTGTGGGTGCACGTAACCCCAATATATTCTTTGAATTACCAGTCAGAAACTGGCACTATATGGCAGTAGCAAGAAATGAGGGTATTTGTATTCCCAATATATTCTTTGAATTCCCAGTCAGACAATGGCACTGTATACCAGTAGTAAAAATTGTGGGTGCACGTAACCCCAATATATTCTTTGAATTACCAGTCAGAAACTGGCACTATATGGCAGTAGCAAGAAATGAGGGTATTTATAACCCCAATATATTCTTTGAATTCCCAGTCAGACAATGGCACTGTATACCAGTAGTAAAAATTGTGGGTGCACGTAACCCCAATATATTCTTTGAATTCCCAGTCAGACACTGGCACTATATGGCAGTAGCAAGAAATGAGGGTATTTGTATTCCCAATATATTCTTTGAATTCCCAGTCAGACAATGGCACTGTATACCAGTAGTAAAAATTGTGGGTGCACGTAACCCCAATATATTCTTTGAATTCCCAGTCAGACACTGGCACTATATGGCAGTAGCAAGAAATGAGGGTATTTTTATTCCCAATATATTCTTTGAATTCCCAGTCAGACAATGGCACTGTATACCAGTAGTAAAAATTGTGGGTGCACGTAACCACAATATATTCTTTGAATTACCAGTCAGAAACTGGCACTATATGGCAGTAGCAAGAAATGAGGGTATTTATAACCCCAATATATTCTTTGAATTCCCAGTCAGACAATGGCACTGTATACCAGTAGTAAAAATTGTGGGTGCACGTAACCCCAATATATTCTTTGAATTCCCAGTCAGACACTGGCACTATATGGCAGTAGCAAGAAATGAGGGTATTTGTATTCCCAATATATTCTTTGAATTCCCAGTCAGACAATGGCACTGTATACCAGTAGTAAAAATTGTGGGTGCACGTAACCCCAATATATTCTTTGAATTACCAGTCAGAAACTGGCACTATATGGCAGTAGCAAGAAATGAGGGTATTTGTATTCCCAATATATTCTTTGAATTCCCAGTCAGACAATGGCACTGTATACCAGTAGTAAAAATTGTGGGTGCACGTAACCCCAATATATTCTTTGAATTCCCAGTCAGACAATGGCACTGTATACCAGTAGTAAAAATTGTGGGTGTATATAGCCCCAATTCTATTGCTAGGGGACTTGCAGGGTATTTCTGGGGTGAAGGTGGGGGGGGCACACCGTTGGAACGGGTATCGGGGTATATATCGGGTATACGGGAATACACTGACAGTGTATTCCATTCAGGATCCTGGGAAAGCTGGGTTGCGGCGATTGAGCCCGTCAGTGCCACGTTACACTGACAAGCTTCTCCCTGGAATTTAGCTCTTACAAGAGCTGTTGTGGTTGTCTTCTCCTTCCTATCCTAGCCTGTCCCTGCCTACCCAGAATCTAAGCCCTAGCTAGCTGGACGGAAACCTCCGTCCTCGGTGAATTGCAAGCTCAGAATGACGCGAACCTGGGCGGCGCTGTTCTTTTAAATTAGAGGTCACATGTTTTCGGCAGCCAATGGGTTTTGCCTACTTTTCTCAACGTCACCGGTGTCGTAGTTCCTGTCCCACCTACCCTGCGCTGTTATTGGAGCAAAAAAGGCGCCAGGGAAGGTGGGAGGGGAATCGAGTAATGGCGCACTTTACCACGCGGTGTTCGATTCGATTCGAACATGCCGAACAGCCTAATATCCGATCGAACATGAGTTCGATAGAACACTGTTCGCTCATCTCTAGTGGTAATGTATACTGAACAAAATACACACAAATATATATATATATGTGTGTGCGTGTGTAAGGGTTATCATATATGTATATATATATATATATATATATATATATATATATATATATATATATATATATATATATACACACACACACGTGAGTGTCAAATATATAGTAAACATGTCAGAAAGATATGAAAAACTACATAGTTCCTAACTATTTACAAATGTCTCCCTACCATTCTTGGTAAGAGTGCGGGCCTTGTTTGATAACCCTTGCATGAGTTATTGACGTCATTGAAGTGTGTTGTATATAAACAGCCTAAAGATAAGGCCCCGCGTCGCGAAAACACATTGTCTTTGACTGCTGCAGAAATGCAATTAAAAAAACTGCTGCATTTCCATCCACACATTGTGGAATAAAAAGCTGTGCAAAAGCAGCTTCTTCACAAATCTGTGCTGAATTGTGAGTGCCTTCCCTTTGGCTTTAATAGGGGAAGGAAAAAAGCAATGTGTAGCAAAAACGCAATGAAAAATGCAGCATATAAAAATACAACATTCTTTTATTCTGCAGCGTTTTGCTATGTGGGGCCATAGCCGAATACAGCTTGTCGCCTATGTACCCTGACAATGAACTGGACATTCACTGTAAGTGAATATTCACAGCAATCTACTGTAATAAGTGAATTTAGTGGGGTACCAGCAACAAATCTTAAAGGGGTGTATTAGGCCAAATCTAAAATTTCAAGGGGCAACATGGTGGCTCAGTGGTTAGCAATGGAGTCCTGGGGTCGAATCCTGCCAAGGACAACATCTGCAAGGAGTTTGTATGTTCTCCCCATGTTTGCGTGGATTTCCTCCCATACTACAAAGACATACTTTTGAATTTGCTGTGATTGCCACAAAAAGCCGGTCGTGTGATGCATGTGAACAAGATTTCAGTGCTTCCACCCACATGTCCATTGCCAGTGTTTCAACACTTCCTGCCTTGGCAATGGACGGACACAGATGATGTGCAGAAGGTGTGTGGCTCGGACAGGGCTGGATGCACTTCTTAGATTCTCCCTGTCACTATGATGTCAGGAGGATGAGCTCGGATGCTGAATTCCGCCCTCTCTGTAACAGATAGAGGATGAGCAGGGAGGATGGCGGTGCATTTGGGCTCAGTACATTGGGAAATAAAGAGCAGACAGAAGTGGGAAATGTAGTCAGAATGAAAGGAGTGTCGCAAACTGGAAATGCCCAATGTAAACAATACATTGGCCACTATGAAGAACAGAAAACAATAAAACCAGATTCTGGGACCCATGAAGAGGTGTGTGGGGAGACCAAAAAAAACAACAAAAAAACATTGATTTGGCCCCAGACAAACCCTTTAATACCTCCGCAATACCATCACTGGAGAAACAAAGCATTACACAGCGCCCATTGGTGTCAACTGGCTTATAATGAATAGACACGTTGAGTCCTGCTGAAAGGAAGAAGCTGTTTGTAGCTCTCTCCATTCTGCCTGATAAATAAAGTATAAAAATAGGTTTTCTAAACCAGACAACTCCTTTAAGGAAATAAATGAATACTGCAGACATGTTTTTTTCTTCGCTCAAAGACATTCTGCTTATGAAATGTATAAAACTGTATTCTACAGTCGTGCCTTTAACGCCCTCTTACACATGACCATGACTTATATATTTTTTTACAAAACAATTATGGATCTCAGAAGCTGTTAACACTTTCAATGCCAAAGTTTAACCAGTATAGCCAATTGTGCAGGTGCCACGGTACCCGGGCATGTCATTACTATAGTTCTATTGCAGAATGCCATAGGCAGTTTTTAACAGAAGTCAATGAATGTTACTATACACTGCAATACATCTGTCCTGTGTAATGACTAGAGATGAGCGAACAGTGTTCTATCGAACACATGTTCGATCGGATATCAGGGTGTTCGCTATGTTCGAATCGAATCGAACACCGCGTGGTAAAGTGCGCCAAAATTCGATTCCCCTCCCACCTTCCCTGGCGCCTTTTTTGCACCAATAACAGTGCAGGGGAGGTGGGACAGGAACTACGACACCGGGGGCATTGAAAAAAATTGGAAAAAGTCATTGGCTGCCGAAATCAGGTGACCTCCATTTTAGACGAATAATGGATTTCAAATCCGGGTCATATGAGAATGTGAACTTTGTGACTATGAGACAGGGATAGCTGTACAGGCAGGGATAGCTAGGGATAACCTTTATTTAGGGGGGAATGTTATTAAAAATAACTTTTTGGGGCTCTATCGGGTGTGTAATTGTGATTTTTGTGAGATAAACTTTTTCCCATAGGGATGCATTGGCCAGCGCTGATTGGCCAGAGTACGGAACTCGACCAATCAGCGCTGGCTCTGCTGGAGGAGGCGGAGTCTAAGATCGCTCCACACCAGTCTCCATTCAGGTCCGACCTTAGACTCCGCCTCCTCCAGCAGAGCCAGCGCTGATTGGCCGAATTCCGTACTCTGGCCAATCAGCACTGGCTAATGCATTGTATTGGCGTGATGAAGCAGTGCTGAATGTGTGTGCTTAGCACACACATTCAGCTCTACTTCATCGGGCTAATAGAATGCATTGGCCAATCAGCGCTGGCCAATGCATTCTATTAGCTTGATGAAGCAGAGTGTGCACAAGGGTTCAAGCGCACCCTCGGCTCTGATGTAGCAGAGCCGAGGCTGCACAAGGGTTCAAGCGCACCCTCGGCTCTGATGTAGCAGAGCCGAGGGTGCACTTGAACCCTTGTGCAGCCTCGGCTCTGCTACATCAGAGCCGAGGGTGCGCTTGAACCCTTGTGCACCCTCGGCTTTGCTACATCAGAGCCGAGGTTGCGCTTGAACCCTTGTGCACACTCTGCTTCATCAAGCTAATAGAATGCATTGGCCAGCGCTGATTGGCCAATGCATTCTATTAGCCCGATGAAGTAGAGCTGAATGTGTGTGCTAAGCACACACATTCAGCACTGCTTCATCACGCCAATACAATGCATTAGCCAGTGCTGATTGGCCAGAGTACGGAATTCGGCCAATCAGCGCTGGCTCTGCTGGAGGAGGCGGAGTCTAAGGTCGGACCTGAATGGAGACTGGTGTGGAGCGATCTTAGACTCCGCCTCCTCCAGCAGAGCCAGCGCTGATTGGTCGAGTTCCGTACTCTGGCCAATCAGCGCTGGCCAATGCATTCTATTAGCCCGATGAAGTAGAGCTGAATGTGTGTGCTTAGCACACACATTCAGCTCTACTTCATCGGGCTAATAGAATGCATTGGCCAATCAGCGCTGGCCAATGCATTCTATTAGCGTGAACTGAGTTTGCACAGGGGTTCTAGTGCACCCTCGGCTCTGCTACATCAGATTGCTACATCTGATGTAGCAGTGCCGAGTGTGCATCAGATGTGTAGTTGAGCAAAACTGACTCAGCACTGCTAAGTCTCTGCATTCGCATAGGAATGCATTGGCCAGCCTTCGGCCAATCAGCGCTGGCTCTGCCGGAGGAGGCGGAGTCTAAGGTCGGACCTGAATGGAGACTGGTGTGGAGCGATCTTAGACTCCGCCTCCTCCAGCAGAGCCAGCGCTGATTGGTCGAATTCCGTACTCTGGCCAATCAGCACTGGCCAATGCATTTCTATGGGGAAAAGTTAGCTTGCGAAAATCGCAAACTGACAGGGATTTCCATGAAATAAAGTGACTTTTATGCCCCCAGACATGCTTCCCCTGCTGTCCCAGTGTCATTCCAGGGTGTTGGTATCATTTCCTGGGGTGTCATAGTGGACTTGGTGACCCTCCAGACACGAATTTGGGTTTCCCCCTTAACGAGTATATGTTCCCCATAGACTATAATGGGGTTCGAAACCCATTCGAACACTCGAACAGTGAGCGGCTGTTCGAATCGAATTTCGAACCTCGAACATTTTAGTGTTCGCTCATCTCTAGTAATGACAACTTGTCACACGTAAAAAAAAAAAAAAAACACCCCGCTCTATACATGAAAATATGAAAAAGTTACAGGTGTCACAAAATGACAACACAAAGAATTTTTTCTATTTTGCAAAGTTTCCGTTTTTTAAAAGGTATCAAAACATTAAAAATACTATATAAAATCGTGATCGCTGTGATCATACTGACCGGCAGAATACAGGTAACATGTCATTTTTACCACGTAATGAATGCCATAAAAATTAAACTTATAAGAAATTGGCACAAATGTGTTTTTCTTCCAATTCCACCTCATTCTGAATCTTTTTCCAGCTTCCCAGTACATTGCACAGGATATTGTATGCTGCTATTACAAACAATAAGCCATCATGTGACTCTGTGAACTGAAAAAGGAAAAAATTATGGGCCTTGGAATGTGGGAAAGGAAAAATGGTAACTCAAAAATTAAAATAGGCTTGGTCATGAAGTGGTTAAAGAGAGGGGAAAAAAAGAATAATAGGTAATGCGTTATATTGTTATGGTACTACTGAATAGTGTAATTCTTCCCACAAAAAAGCATACCGCAATAAAGTTATGGATCGTGGAAAGAAAATGGAGTTGGTTTCAATGTAAAGACCTGTAGAACATGGTGAAAATGTTATTTATATCCTATAGGGAACAACAGTAACTCGCCTCGCAAAGGTAAGACATGTTTGTTATTCAATCACGCAAAAACGGCTGAACGGATTGGAATGAAATTTGGCACACTGATAGATTGTAACCTCGATTAACACATAGGCTTTTTTTCCCGGTAAATGACATGGCTTCACGACTGTTATGAATTTATGTTCACATACTATATTACACTGCACTTGCAGCAGTTTATCTCAAGTCCCAGGTCTGTTATCTCTCTGTGTAAACACACACTAGCTCAGTTAATTCTATACAAACATTTGCATATTATCTGATCTGCTCCAGGCAGTGCTCACACACTAGATGGGAAAACCAAATTAGCAGTTTGGTACTTTTAAACATGCTGGGAAAAAGAAAAATACATTTGTTGCAAAATTCTAAGACAACGCCAGCTATGAAGGAGCCAGAAGTCAACAGACTTCTCCTCAAGTGGAGCTGACGAGGATCATAGGTGCCAACAACACACTCATTATATGGCGTCCCAGCAAGCTGCTAAGATGCCGGAAGAATCATGGGCACAGTGCGAGGTATGCATTGAGTGGCAGGCCAGCTTAACGGCTGCCGAAATGCCCGAGCAGGTGGATCATCAACGCCAACAACAAGCTCATTATATGGCATCCCAGCGAGTTGCTGAGATGCCGGAACTATCACAGGCACAGCACAATGAACAAGTTTAGTGGCAGGCCAGCTTGACAGCTGTCAAAACGCCGGAGCAGGCAGATTAGCAAAGCCAACAACACGCTCATTATATGACTTCCCAGCAACATGCCCCTACAAATTGTACAGTGCTGCGGAATATGTTGGCGCTATATAAATAAAATTTATTATTATTATTATGGTGTCCCAGCGAGCTGCTGAGATAGCGAAACAATCACAGGCACGGCGTGAGGAACAAGTTCAGCAGCACGACAGCTTAAGAGCTGCCAAAACGCCGGGGCAGCCAAACCACCGACGGCAGCAATTTGCTGAATATAGGCGGATCATCGACACCAACAACACGCAGATGATTTCGCGGGCAGAGACACACACACAAACGACATACAAAATACATGAGTGCAAAACTGGGCAATTCTTATAGGGCCACTACACAAACAAAAAATGAAATAAACCCATGCGAAGCCGGCTCCTCTTGCTAGTGGAAGAATAAAAAGGGCCCAGAGATCTGAGATCTGGCCTAGATAGGAAACATAGATTGTCTAGTTCAATTGTATTGTTCCCGTAAGAGGCCATCAGCCATTTCATCTGACGGCCAGTCTATGAGTTAGCTATTGTTTTATACCTATGGTGGCCTTGGCTTATTAAAAGAAAACAGAATACAATAGGTTTGTATGATCAAGTAGAATTTTCTAAGAATAATAAATATTCTTCCGAAATCCTCTGATTATTTCAATGCAATTACATCCCGATCATTGTGTTTATTTCTTCTCCGTGTGAGCAATTCATTTGTTGACTGGCATTCCTATTGTGATACCTTCCTATTGTTAATTCTTCATGTAAACAAAAGGAGCGAGGGGTTAGGTGGCTCTTCCTATTATCTTGGTCGGATATAAATAGCGACAATTAAGGCTGACAGCAGTCGCCACACCAGGCCACCTCACACTTTTTATCACCGTAGCCTGATGGATTAACAAACTCTTGCTAATCCTGGGGATATGAAAAGGACTAAAACTACATTTCCCAGCATGCAATTCATTTTAATGAGCACTAACTAAACATTTGGGACCTCGATAGAATAAAAAAGGAAACTGTCAGCACAGTGAACAAAACATTGTAAAGAAACCCAGACCATTGTTCGTTGGTGTCTTCGAGAGACAACAGAGATTATAAACTGACCTACTTTCACATTACATAGCTGCGTTACTCAAGATATTATCAGCACAGAAGTAGTATGATGGCAAAATACTTTAGATTGACAAGTGGGAAGGCACAAGGACAGATCATAGTCTATACATCATATGTACAGTTGGAACAATGTTACCAATGTTACTGAATTTGTCAATTTCTGATTGAGTAATTTGAAACTGATTTTAATGCTGATTCTGAAAATCTGCTTCAAAAAACGGCTCCAAAATCTGGTTCCCATTCATTCCATTTGGAATTTCAGATTAAGCAGAACAATTTGTTTTTTCCTGCTAGCTGAAAAAATCTGCATGTGTCTCCCATTGAAAGGTATGAGCGGCAGACATCAGGCAAAATCTGGAGCGGATTTTGACATTGGCCAAATAAAGTTGAGTTCACATCTGCGTCAGAGTCTCCATCGCAAAGACCACCAAAAATCAACAGAGAAAAAGTCCTGCAAAAAACCAGGTCAATGGATTTCACTGTCTCTGTATGTAACCACTGTTGTAGCAGTCCAGTTTTCCATTGCTTGGGTTCTCCAACTGACCTGAACGATGGACAACCCAGAACTAGTGTGAACCTAGTGTAATACTGCCATACAGTGTCAATGTAGTATTACTGTATAGTAAATATATAATAGTACCAAATAGTAATTGTTGATAATGCTAGATAGTATCAGAGTGTGGTTCCTTAGGCTCACCAAAGTAGATGATTCAGACCCCCCACTCCATATATACAGAACTGACACAACTACTTTTAATTCCTTACCATCTTTTCTGCTATTACTATACACACAGGATATATTTTCAATATAGATTGAGGGTTATTGAATGATAATCCAATCCAAGATGATAATAATAATAATCCAATAAAATATAGACCCTAGTCATAAGTGGTTGGCTCCAAAGTCAAATCTTAATATGGCCTTCCAGCCTTCTGCGGGAGTATAAAGGTCTATTTGTGTGTCAAAATCAGGTGTCTCTGGGCATGGGGGTCACTATGACTTTGTACACAGTGTCCATATAATACTGCCATATATAGCCTAAACTTAAAGGGAGCCTACCACCTCCACCAAGAATATTCAACTGCTACTATCACATTACAGAGATAAACAACATACCTTGTCATGTATGTCAATTTTGGAGATTTGGATAAAAAACAAATTTGAAGTCTTATGCAAATGAGGTCGTTGGTGCACTGGGGGCAGGTCTCCAGCCCTTTCCACTTAAGTAGGATGAGTAATGTCATAGCAATGAGAGGATCAGGCCTGACTGCAAGGGGTGGAACAAGCAGGAGTTGGTAGCCGTCTGAGTAGCAAGTGCAGTACTCCCAGGACTTAAGGCTCATACTCAGTGCACTGACTCACTTACATAAGACTACAAAGTTGTTTTTTTCCAAATTTACAAAGCTGCATACATAAGAGTTATGGTATTTATCTCTATAATGTGTTCTGTAACATGGTGGTGATGTGAGAGTATGCTTGGAGGACTCTCTTTCCATAAATAATTTCATTATGACCAGTGGATGGTGGGGAGAGGGTTGTCGGGGTCATTAAATACAGAACCTAATCTGACCCTCAGGTCCCATCTCTGTACAAATCGTAGCAATACTAATGTAAGGAATCAGACTTCGTAATCGTGATTTCTTTTAATTTAACTTCTCTATAATGTCTTTTCATTTTAAACCTATTTCTGAAATGTTCCGATGCAACAAGACAATATATAGAGAGAAGAATAGGGACTAGTCTGTGCCCTATGAAGGTAGATCATTGTCGACATCAATTCAGTGGATCAGAGCCACGTAACGAATTTTTCACTCATGACGACAGATCTGTAAGCTTCCCTACTGTAGTCCATATTATCATACCAGAGCTGATTATGTTTTCGTTCTCGGCTAAATGGTTTACATGAGATAACTTCCCTTTATACCGTATGATGACCTGTATTCCTCCATTAGCCTCAGCAGCAGTCTACTACAGACCAGATCACTTTAGGAATGGCAGCCACACATGATGTCTGGCAGTCTATGTGATTTTGATCACAATTATCATTACTACTAGACATTACTTCTTTCCAGCTTACCGGCTCCACAACAAACTACTGTACAGAGTAATTGACTTGAATGTTATCACTAGGCAACATCTATTCGGGTCAAGCACTTAACCTTTAAGTAAATTGACATGATATCCAGTAAAACATAGGTAGAGGACTCTGTGAATTGCATGACACTTCTAGGCTAATGATAGATGATCAGGTAGAACATTAATCGAGGGACATGGAAACTAAATATACTACCAGAGGTAAATATTCCATGGCTTGGGAGTGAATGTAGGCAACAGAAGGTTACAAACCTTACCATACGTAAACCTGATAATAAACATAGCCGTATTCTATGCCTAAATAATTCTAGGGGGCCATATTGTGCCTCTGACTTTACCGCATGTTTGGGAGGATTCCACCTTAAGGTCGCAGCCACATTGCAAATACACAGCATTCTGGCCACAGTGGAAAAGCTGCGCCAAAAACCACAGTGTATTATAGTACATGCAAAGTGTATGGGATTATGGCTAATCTCATCCACACATTGCAGAAGAAATGCTGCAATTTTATAAAAAATTTATTTTTATTTTTATTTATAAATAATTTTTGTAAATTACAGCATGTCAATTATACCACAAAAATGCTGGTATTTCTGTATAGGTACAATAGAGAAAACAGAGAAGGAACTTTCTGTGAAAAACACTGAGGAAAAACCGCAATGTGTTTCCGTTGCTATAGTTTTGCAGCATTTTTCGGCTGCAGCTCACTACATTGGACCTAACAGCAATGCCTCTAGGAGAGAAAATAGTGCGCAAAATGGATCTGTATTGTCAGCCTACTGTGACGGTTTACATCAGTACTGATCAGTGCCGCTTATGTGGCGTTCACACTTACGCCTTGTACCTGCCCGCTGCCCCTAAATCCCGGGAATGACTGCATGGGGACAGCTTGCCGATGGTCAGTTTAAAATAAACCATTCATTTCAATGGGTTTTTAAAGCAAACCGCCAGTATCTGTATGCAGCCTCTCCGCCATGAAACCACTTTTTTCATCCGGACATAAAGTCCTGCATGTGCGATTTTGTGTCTGTGCAAAAAAAAAAAAAAAAAGATTTCACAGCAGAGAAGCTGCATACAGACACCGGCGGTTTGCTTTATACATGTGGCTCTCTCATTTGGATACTCTTCCTCCTACCCATTTGCTCTTCATAGACTTAACTAAAGACAGATTTCAGCAGTGAATAAAGCAATAAAGGAGGCGACACCGACACACAGAGAAAGAAACATTATATTATTTTGTTTGCGCTGATTTATTATAAAAACTTGGGACAGCAATTAATCTTTCATGTAAACATCGACCCTTGAAGAATAGTCCCCAAATTCTGCTGCCTATGGAAATCTATATCCCTATAGTGGGCATAGATTTGTTTTGCTGATACATGGCATTAAAAGTGTTTTCAGAAGAGTCCAAATTGGCATTTGTGGGCAATACCTGATGGGTTGGGGCATATTTTAGAATTGTCCCGTGAATAGGATGCAAATATTGGGTTCATTTTTTAGAACCGTGTCACAACTGAACCTAGATTCATCTGTGCATGGAAATACTTGTATATTCAGTGTGTTTGCTCAGTGATTGTAAGACATAACCAGGAGTAGATAGAAAACACAGATGGGTACACATTCTTCCATTACACTTGATCTCTATGTAGATTCTGCTTCTGGTTTTGGAACACAATCACTGATAAAAATCTAAACAATGAGATTTGAATAAGGCCTTAACTGTCCCAGTGTAACTGAGCGATTTCCAATATTACATTTCTATTAAAGGGTATTGTTATATGAGTGCCTAGTAACAAAATCATACATTGCTGTACAGTCATAGACACCACTACATGACTGTGTAAGGCTAGGTTCACACCTGCCCCTGATCTCCGCTTAGGGATTCCGTTCACCATTCCGCATCAACAATGTGGAGAGAAAAGTCCTGCAAGCAGGACTTTTCTCCACATGTTACCGCATTTTTTTGGGCGGAAACCCGGCAGACCCCATTATAGTTTATCTGCAGGTAACCACTTTTTTTGATGGTATTAGGTTTCCATTTGTGGAGTCCCCAAGTTGAATCCACTAACTGAAATGTGAAGTGACGCTAGGTGTGAACTTAGTGTCACTTAGACATCTAGAACGGTGTCCAGGTAAGGTGGATGACAAGCCCTTTAGGGACTATAATGGTGTAGTTTATAGTTTACTGTTGTCTCTTGAGAAAAATTAGATACCTAAGAAATCGTTATTGGATACCTGAAGAGACCCCCTTACAATTCTGTAATATTCCTTGAGATAGAGTTTTCAAGTATTCAATATGGTTGGAGCCTTTAAGAACCTTTATTTCATGACTTTTTATTTAAGTGTCAATGTCTATTAATGATTCAGTTGTGTTAGAAGTTACAGATCAGAAATGTCACCAACTGCAGTCTCAGCGTTACTCCTATGGAGAACATCTTCTCTTTCACACTAGGTTTCATTCATGAGTAATTTGATGACATTAGATTTACTGTGATACAGAGCTGATCTTAGTGTTTGAAGTATATAAGTGCCCACCAAACTTGTTATTGGCATTATTGGTTTCAATGGTAGTGGCCCCATCTTGACTCCAGTGTCAACTGTTTTTTCACCCCCACCAGTATGTCTTTGGAGTGTGGGAGGAAACCCACGCAAACACGGAAAGAACATACAAACTCCTTGCAGATGTTGTCCTTGGATGGACGTCTTGGATGGACATGAATCCAGGATTCCAGTGCTAACCACCGTGCCGCCATGCACTCAAATACCTTCTTATCATGTGGACAGTTTAAGAAACACAGGCTCCTATAAATGGCAACATCACAAGAAAGTATTCATGCGCTGTGCCGATGCCTGGACTCTGTCAGTGGAGTACTCACAATTATGGTACTGTCTGACTGGCAAACTGGCACTCACATACAAGAGCTCAGAGAAATCTGCTGGTAGGATATGTTGCTGTACATGGTGTCTGTATGTTGTTGCCAAAATCTGCAGGGCAAAGCAGATGAACTGGTTTATTTCCTGCAGCTTTGCTAGATAAAAGATCCCGGTACCAACTATATATCAGTGTATCTGTCAAATAATCTGTCATCTCTCCTGACGTGTCTGTTTATTAAATAGTCCAAAGTAAAAAAAATTGCCCTATCTTCTCAATCAAGAAAAAATATAATCTTTAATAAATCATGGTAAAACATAAGATGTACAGAACACCTATGTGATCCTCACTCAATACATCATTTTCTATAAGTAAGGCTATCACCTGATCCGAAATGCATTAGATGTATTGTTTGGAGGGCACATCCTATTTTTAACAATTGTTGTAACCATATATCCATACATTTCTATTAGGTATTACAGAGGTACTATAGTACAACACAGGATTATAAGAAAGTATGTCCCAGAATTACTATATTATGGGGATTACAATCAAATACTAAAACAGACTGATCAGGAAGTTGATGGGCCTTTTTTAAGTCTAGCTTCTCTTCCAGGTTAATTTATACAGAGCAGATCTTTACTGCTATAAAATATGGGTGGGGGGACATTTCAGTCTACAAGAGATGGGGAAGGGATAGCTGACACATTTATAAGTTGTCAATATACATAGAACAGGGGGTGGGGCAGTTTGGTATATAGCAGAATTAATATGGGTGTGCTGGTGGTGGAGCATTTTAGCATATGGCAGACTCAAGGTTGTTGTAGTCTGGCACAGATGATCGGAGAATGGAAGATCCAAGAGTGGTCTAGCAGACAGAAGAAGGAGTGGTCTGGTTTGATCAGAGAGCAGTGGAAGGTGAGGTCTGACACATACAATGCATATAGACCTGGGGCAGAACTTGAGCTTAGTTGTATGTTGCAAGCTTACAGGCCATTGCGACGAACAGCCACCACTAGAGAGCCTGTCTTGTTACAGGTGTCCTCAGATGTGTTTGTTTCTCAAAACCAAAATTGTTGTTTAGTTAAGCTTCCCTTCTTAAGCTGATGACGCACCAAGCTATCATCCACTCCTACAAACAGTCCACCTTGCAGGGTGTCTTCCAAAATGGCCCAGTACATCCACTTGCAGGAACGGGCTCTTAAATAGGTAACCTATGCAAGCCTGGCATAACTGAGTCTCGCCATGTGAGTCTCACCATGAAATCTTTGGAATACATTTAATCTGCTATAGTCATACACAACATATGATTTAACAATGTGATGCTAGATACACAGCTGCGTTGGGGTTTCCGTTCCGTTCTGGAGTTTCTCCAAGCAGACCCAATAAATAGAAACCCAATCCACTTAAAAATTGGTTAACCGTAGACCCCTCCTTACACAACTGGAATGTGGAAGTCCTGAACGGTCACCGAATGCAGGTGTGACAGTAACTTAACAATAAACTTTCCTTGCACTAATTTGATGTGCTAAACTCTGCTAACACTGAATCCTACCATAACTGCTTGTGCAGTCGAGACAGGCGTTTAGCCCTCCCCATACAAGAAGCCATAAGTAGAGATGAGCGAACACTAAAATGTTCGAGGTTCGAAATTCGATTCGAACAGCCGCTCACTGTTCGAGTGTTCGAATGGGTTTCGAACCCCATTATAGTCTATGGGGAACATAAACTCGTTAAGGGGGAAACCCAAATTCGTGTCTGGAGGGTCACCAAGTCCACTATGACACCCCAGGAAATGATACCAACACCCTGGAATGACACTGGGACAGCAGCGGAAGCATGTCTGGGGGCATAAAAGTCACTTTATTTCATGGAAATCCCTGTCAGTTTGCGATTTTCGCAAGCTAACTTTTCCCCATAGAAATGCATTGGCCAGTGCTGATTGGCCAGAGTACGGAACTCGACCAATCAGCGCTGGCTCTGCTGGAGGAGGCGGAGTCTAAGATAGCTCCACACCAGTCTCCATTCAGGTCCGACCTTAGACTCCGCCTCCTCCGGCAGAGCCAGCGCTGATTGGCCGAAGGCTGGCCAATGCATTCCTATGCGAATGCAGACTTAGCAGTGCTGAGTCAGTTTTGCTCAACTACACATCTGATGCACACTCGGCACTGCTACATCAGATGTAGCAATCTGATGTAGCAGAGCCGAGGGTGCACTAGAACCCCTGTGCAAACTCAGTTCACGCTAATAGAATGCATTGGCCAGCGCTGATTGGCCAATGCATTCTATTAGCCCGATGAAGTAGAGCTGAATGTGTGTGCTAAGCACACACATTCAGCACTGCTTCATCAAGCCAATACAATGCATTAGCCAGTGCTGATTGGCCAGAGTACGGAATTCGGCCAATCAGCGCTGGCTCTGCTGGAGGAGGCGGAGTCTAAGATCGCTCCACACCAGTCTCCATTCAGGTCCGACCTTAGACTCCGCCTCCTCCGGCAGAGCCAGCGCTGATTGGCCGAAGGCTGGCCAATGCATTCCTATGCGAATGCAGACTTAGCAGTGCTGAGTCAGTTTTGCTCAACTACACATCTGATGCACACTCGGCACTGCTACATCAGATGTAGCAATCTGATGTAGCAGAGCCGAGGGTGCACTAGAACCCCTGTGCAAACTCAGTTCACGCTAATAGAATGCATTGGCCAGCGCTGATTGGCCAATGCATTCTATTAGCCCGATGAAGTAGAGCTGAATGTGTGTGCTAAGCACACACATTCAGCACTGCTTCATCAAGCCAATACAATGCATTAGCCAGTGCTGATTGGCCAGAGTACGGAATTCGGCCAATCAGCGCTGGCTCTGCTGGAGGAGGCGGAGTCTAAGATCGCTCCACACCAGTCTCCATTCAGGTCCGACCTTAGACTCCGCCTCCTCCGGCAGAGCCAGCGCTGATTGGCCGAAGGCTGGCCAATGCATTCCTATGCGAATGCAGACTTAGCAGTGCTGAGTCAGTTTTGCTCAACTACACATCTGATGCACACTCGGCACTGCTACATCAGATGTAGCAATCTGATGTAGCAGAGCCGAGGGTGCACTAGAACCCCTGTGCAAACTCAGTTCACGCTAATAGAATGCATTGGCCAGCGCTGATTGGCCAATGCATTCTATTAGCCCGATGAAGTAGAGCTGAATGTGTGTGCTAAGCACACACATTCAGCACTGCTTCATCAAGCCAATACAATGCATTAGCCAGTGCTGATTGGCCAGAGTACGGAATTCGGCCAATCAGCGCTGGCTCTGCTGGAGGAGGCGGAGTCTAAGATCGCTCCACACCAGTCTCCATTCAGGTCCGACCTTAGACTCCGCCTCCTCCGGCAGAGCCAGCGCTGATTGGCCGAAGGCTGGCCAATGCATTCCTATGCGAATGCAGACTTAGCAGTGCTGAGTCAGTTTTGCTCAACTACACATCTGATGCACACTCGGCACTGCTACATCAGATGTAGCAATCTGATGTAGCAGAGCCGAGGGTGCACTAGAACCCCTGTGCAAACTCAGTTCACGCTAATAGAATGCATTGGCCAGCGCTGATTGGCCAATGCATTCTATTAGCCCGATGAAGTAGAGCTGAATGTGTGTGCTAAGCACACACATTCAGCACTGCTTCATCAAGCCAATACAATGCATTAGCCAGTGCTGATTGGCCAGAGTACGGAATTCGGCCAATCAGCGCTGGCTCTGCCGGAGGAGGCGGAGTCTAAGGTCGGACCTGAATGGAGACTGGTGTGGAGCGATCTTAGACTCCGCCTCCTCCAGCAGAGCCAGCGCTGATTGGTCGAGTTCCGTACTCTGGCCAATCAGCGCTGGCCAATGCATTCTATTAGCCCGATGAAGTAGAGCTGAATGTGTGTGCTTAGCACACACATTCAGCTCTACTTCATCAGGCTAATAGAATACATTGGCCAATCAGCGCTGGCCAATGCATTCTATTAGCTTGATGAAGCAGAGTGTGCACAAGGGTTCAAGCGCACCCTCGGCTCTGATGTAGCAGAGCTGAGGGTGCACAAGGGTTCAAGTGCACCCTCGGCTCTCCTACATCAGAGCCGAGGGTGCGCTTGAACCCTTGTGCAGCCTCGGCTCTGCTACATCAGAGCCGAGGGTGCGCTTGAACCCTTGTGCACACTCTGCTTCATCAAGCTAATAGAATGCATTGGCCAGCACTGATTGGCCAGAGTACGGAATTCGGCCAATCAGCGCTGGCCAATGCATCCCTATGGGAAAAAGTTTATCTCACAAAAATCACAATTACACACCCGATAGAGCCCCAAAAAGTTATTTTTAATAACATTCCCCCCTAAATAAAGGTTATCCCTAGCTATCCCTGCCTGTACAGCTATCCCTGTCTCATAGTCACAAAGTTCACATTCTCATATGACCCGGATTTGAAATCCACTATTCGTCTAAAATGGAGGTCACCTGATTTCGGCAGCCAATGACTTTTTCCAATTTTTTTCAATGCCCCCAGTGTCGTAGTTCCTGTCCCACCTCCCCTGCGCTGTTATTGGTGCAAAAAAGGCGCCAGGGAAGGTGGGAGGGGAATCGAATTTTGGCGCACTTTACCACGTGGTGTTCGATTCGATTCGAACATGGCGAACACCCTGATATCCGATCGAACATGTGTTCGATAGAACACTGTTCGCTCATCTCTAGCCATAAGTTCACGGTCCGTGTCTGTGACATCTTACAGGTAAATACCAGAGCTGGATACAAGCAGTTTGAGAATACAGCAGGTATGTGACAAAAAAGACATTGTGTCCAGGAGGAGAAACATTGATGCCAAAATGAATCTGAAATCTTACCAGAGATCAGACATAGGCCCACTCAAATATAATTTTAATGCTCAGATTGACATTGGCAGTATTAAATATAATGAATATTTATGACACGAACAGATCACGGGTCTATTAATAAAGAAGCAATCAGAGCCTAACTGGTTGGGATAAACTACAAAATGTGGGTGTGGATTTTATGAGAAAGATGCCTGTAAATATGAGCATAATAGGCCGTAACGTCCACGTCCTTCAGCCATGATAAGAAGCTACCGCATTACCAGTGTGACAGCATTACGCCAGCACCAGCATTTGTGAATGGCCGTCAGATCTATTTTCAATAAAAGACACCTGAAGAAACCGTATAAATGATATTTATGTTGATCATAGCAATAACCTCTTGTACATTGAGGCTCGGAAACCCTCCAGAATACTATGCAGCGGATAGATTCTGTGCATTTTGAGGTTAGAATATGGATTTCTAAAAGTGCTCCCTCTAATTTACAATGATTAGGACTTGGAGGCTGCTGCATCCACAGCGCTCGCAGCTCCTAATAAATTCTGCTGCATTCAATTAGCTAACTGAATGCAGCAGTATTTTTAGAACACGGTATCTAGCAGGATGCAGTGCGGAAGGATTTTAAGGACTTGTAGCTAGGAGTTCCTTAAATCTGCAGTCGTATTAGTGCCATCACATGCCATCCAGGCTGATTTACCTGGATATGTAAAATGTTCTGTATGACGGTGTGAAGACTGGGGAATAAAGGTAGTGACAGTGTACAACAATGGATACAGTACATGTATAAATGTGTCAGGTTAGGGCATTCAGTGCTGCTACTGAAGCTTTAACATGGAACACTTTACCATTCGCAATATTGTAGGATCAAAGAGGTAACCTGAAGTTCTTGGACCACAATTTAATGCAACAGGAACTTCAAATATTAAATTTCAAAGTGCTGGTTTCCTGATATGAGGCCAAGGTACCCAGCACCCGTATGTGACTGCAAGTTCGGCAACAGGGACGTAACAATCACAGTCACTGGCGATGCGACCACAATCAAGCCTGGGCATCATGACAACAGTGAAGGAAAGTCTGATTCACTGACCACTGTCTCCTATTTTAATTGTTTACATGCTCACTTACCATATTTCTGATAACAGTAGTGTTATTAAGGAGCCTCTGAAGCAAATGTCAGACAGTTCTTGTAATTTCTGATAACAGAGAGCAGTAGAACTAGCTGTTTAACTCTTACACAGTACTGAGAGGTAACTCCAAGACACCCAAATACTTTCACTGGAGCTAGCCACAAGGCCATATGGACTTGTGCTGAATTTGGGTCCCAAGGTGTCACCTTTAGAAACTGGTAAAAGAAGTAACCACTACACATACTAAAGTCAAACCAGAAACCACCATAATCTATAAGGCAGATCAAAACCAAGAGGATAAATCAGCAGAGTGAAAGTCAGAGCCAAAATTTGGAGAAAAGCGGATTTCAAGTAACATGCCAAGGGTCAGTTCCAAGAGCTAGTGTCAGAGCGAAAATCGGAAGACAAGAGGATTTCCAGTAACAAGTAAAGGTCAATTTAGAGCAATCCAGTTCATGATCAGGATATAACAGCCACTTTAGGTACAAATAAATAGCAGGCACCTAGCTGAGGAGGAAGAGAGTTTAAATATTCTTCCTCAATTGCTAATTGGATAAGCCTAAGGGAACTCTGAACACTGCAGAAGCTTCCCAGGTTGAAACAGTAACTTTAAAGCAACAATAGCTAAACTGAGATGTCTGAAAAGTAGTTTGGGTGCCATAGTTTTTGTTGTCCCTTTCAAGATTCTGAGATAACACACAGCAGCACCCAAAACCGCCACTAGCATGAATACAGGGAAGGGGGCCCCAGTCAAAGTTCTGTACCCTCTATTAATGGCATTATACAGGGTGCTATATTTTCCTGGAGAAATGATACACATCTCATCCCAGAATGTCCAAGGGCATTCTTATAACAGGGGCAGCTCATGAATCTACCATGGTGCCTATAGAAACGAGAGATTAAAGGGTCCAGTTTAAGTTTCAGCTTACTTTAAGTGTATAAAAATCAGTCCATGGTCATGTGACATACGGTCCATGGTCATGTGAAGAACACACTGGTGCACAATTTGTTATAGTCACAGCAAATTAATTAGACATCTGCCTGGTAATGAGCTGTGACCTGTGTGTTCCTCAAATGATCATGGACTGTATATCACATGATCAGGACTGATTTGTATCTACTTCAAATAAAGAGAATGAATGACAACAAGCAGAGATCTAGAAAACAGTAAGGGATTGATACAGAAAGTATATTACAAAACTTGAATGACTTTTTATTATACAAACAATAACATTTGTCTCCCAATAATGGTCTGAAAGTGGACAATCCCTTTTAAGTCCATTCTTCATGGCATTGCAGCATCAAAAGGGTTATCCAAGACAAAAATATAAGATCAATAGGTCAGTGATACCCAGGATCACCATTAGCTGGCTGCTGGTGTTGCACAATGTATGGAACTGGAAGCGGACAGCTCCATATACTGTGTAGTAGCAGCTTGAATGGGAGCTGAATATCAGTGTCTTAATGCTGCCACTAGACAGTGCACAAAGCTGTCTTCTTCCAGCTCCTGACGTATCCAAAAGGATACAAAATTCTATGGAAATGTCAGCCCATATGACACAAGCATGGACAAAGCAATGGTGATACATTGTAATAAACTGGAGCTAACAATTATCTTTAATATCCCAAGGATTTGAAACAAACAGCATAATAGCAGATCATATAACTACAATTATATTTAATATTACAGTTAAAGGGGTGTTCCAGTTCTTAATTCTACTGAATAGCAAGGCTTAAAGGGGTTGTCTAACCAACAAATCAAATTCATTAGAAGCAGCATAGCAGCCCCGTCCACTAAATAGCGGTGGTTTTGGTGAACTGCAGTGCCACCTGTCCACTAGAAACTTCTGGCACCCACCAACTCCTAAAACAGGTGATCTGTGTGGGGTCTGGGTGTCAGACCTTGAAAGATCACATACTGATCCAAAATTCGATTTGGGGCCAGACAACCCCTTTAATGGGACATATATTGTATACTTACCCTATCTGTTCAGCTGGGGATCCAGGTCAATGGTATTCCTGACCTATGGCCTCCACTGTAACAGTGGCTGAGCAGTAAGGTTCTGTTCATATGGGGCATCAGTCAGTGGCTGAAGTGCTGGTGCACAAGCAGAATGTCATCAAACACGGGCACCTAAACTGAGACTCTCTCCTGGATACTCTTATGTTAAACTTCATTATCCAGTAAAATTAAGAACTGGAGCACCCCTTTAATTCAGGACCAATGTCTGATATTTAATGGGATAAACATATCTAGTGTTACCCCATGAAACCTGTTTTCTAGTTCACAGTACAATGTGTATATCACAACACAGTGGCAGATCTTGGCAGTTATTATACCACCTATAAGGTGGCAGACGTCTGTGTTAAAAATGACTAAAATAGCAATTTTTTCCATTATTTCGCAAAATGTCCTCCACTAACAGTAACCACTGCAGCATCATTTTACTTTTTGTTAGAAAAGGAATTAATAGGGTCTTTGGAAGGGGAGAAGAGGAATATAAAGGTTTCATATAAAAATCCCTAAATCTTTCCTTTTTTTTTGGATTTCCGATTCGTGACCGACATGTGGATCCCTGTCCCCCCTCCTATGTGAATGCAAATCATACAGCAGGACTGGATTGTGCTGCCAGGAATCCACCCAAAGCTGGAGACAAGACTGTCCCTGGTGTATAGTCCGTACAGAATGAAGTGGCAGTCTAAATATTAACAGATTAATGAAGTATTATTAAAGCAGCGAGATACAATATTATGACTAAATGGTACGTGTGTTTTTCACTTACAAGCAAGTCACATCAGGAACCACACAAATCAGTTTAATTAATAGCCACGATTAACCCCGACATGAACAGATTTCCTGCAAAATTGCCAATATACATTCTTGTCAGGGTTTGTTGATACTTCACCCATTTTGGTTTCATACTGATATTACAGGACCATGCACTTCTTTTACATATCTATGTGGCTATGTGAGATTTCATTTCTGCTATGGCCCTTAAAACAGGGCTTGTTATTCTATTTCTTCCTTGGCTTCACCAGTCAATGAACAGATCTAGGGCTCTGCATTCATAACAAAACAGAAACATATAGATGTGGCGTGGATAAGGATCAGCAACAAGCTCCTTAGGTCCCACAGTGGCCTATAACAATGCCAACAACAGTGCCTGCACCACCTTAAGAACTGTGGGGTGATTCACCAATGCATGAAGAAAAACTCAATGGCAATATTTCAGAATCTAAAAAGTCACATTAATAGAAAGTTAAATAATTCTGGAAATGTTGGTTCCATTTTACGACATTGCTATTCCTCCTTGTTTTTCTCTCTCTTTCCCCCTGTAGCAACTACATAAAAATGGAGCTGTGAGTAACAGTCACTCTGGAATCCTTATGTCCAGAGAGGGTAGCACTCCTATCACATGAAACAAACCACGTCATAGCATACACTACATGCAGTATAAGGGTGCATTCACACGGAGTAACATGCCGCGTGACCTGGCACGTATACGCCGTGTGAGATTTTGAGCGCCGTATATGCTCCCATTGATTTCAATGGGGGTTAGTCTCGTATACGCCGCGTTATTTTGCGGCCGTGATTTTGCGCTGCAAAATCACGGCCGCAAAATAACGCGGCGTATACGATCCAGGCTCCCATTGAAATCAATGGGAGCGTATACGGCGCTCAAAATCTCACACGGCATATACGTGCCAGGTCACGCGGCACGTTACTCCGTGTGAATGCACCCTAAATCTGACATTGGATGGATTTTATCTGTTCGGCCTTGTGGTCACTAAAAACATTTGCACTATGTGGCAAGCAACAATACTGGCAAGTAGGGCTTGGTAGTTAAGGGTTTGACTACAAGGACATATTATACTATAATTTGTTAATGATCATATATTTGGAACGAAAATATTACAGTGTGACAGTTAGTAGTTGAGACATCTGCATATGGAGAAGCCTTGGCCTAGATCATGCAAAGCCTCCTTCCCAGGTATATCAATGACAGATAGTGAACACTGCTGCCATTTTGCTAATTGTCTGCACAAATACACTAAGGAACATAGAACTCTCCTATTGTTGTGAAGACTTCTGTTCCTATGGAGGTTCTTTACTGGATCTTTTCTTCTGTTGTCATTTGTGGATAAATTCAGTCCCATGCATATCTTCAAAGTATACATATCAGCCATATACAATAGGCACAGCGGTTACCATACGTCCTGGGTGCTCCGCCACCACTTTAACACTGAACTTTTGTACACCTTTACTTCTTAGAGAACCATGAGAACTTAGAAAATCCTCATGTTATGCCCCCACTGCCTTCATTATACAGACAGACTTTATGGTGCCCAAAATCTTATAATGGACATACAAAACCGTTTTTATGACTTTAAAATGGATTGGGTATATTCCTTGAGTAATCAACTAAAGCCCAAACAGGAACTTTAAGGGCTAGTTCACACTGAGTTTTTTGCAGGTAGATTTTGACGCAGAATCCACCTCAAAATCCACCTGCAAAAAAGGCTCTGGATTCATGTCAATGGGAGCCGCTCGCTTTTTTTCTCTTGCTAGCGAATTTTTTCTAGCTAGCGGGAAAAAGAAGCGACATGCCCTATCTTCCTGCGGATTCCGTTGCACAAGACTCACTCCCGATTAGGCCCATTCATTCATCATAGGCATCCCGTTGCGGCTAGCAGCGCGGAAAGTTCACACGGCGGAAAAGGTTAGAATAGACGTAGTAGAAGACTGAGAAGACCTCACACACATTATTGGACTACAGACTCCATTCTACCCCGGAATATTGGTCCAAATAACACTGTTCCTGTGACAACAATCTTACTGAGGTTGAAAAGAGAGATCTTCGATGGCTGAGAAACATTAGTTATCAAACCCATAAACAATGGAGGGATTATTATTATTAGGGATTCTTATGTGTCCAAGACCATTTGTCAATTAATTGACACATAAACCTATATACTTTTCTATGAAGACCTCACACAAATATATCTGCATAAATTAAAATCTCAGTTGCATAGGGGAGTGGAGATGAATATTTTTTCCAAGATATTGGTTGAAAGATTATTACGTGATAAACTAAACTATCCAAAACTTACTGGTATTTTTTCCCAAAAATCCATAAGAAGCTAAATAATCCTTCAAGAAGTCCAATAAGGGTCGGCAGTGGCTCAGTTACTGAGCTGATATCACACTATTTGGATTGCCTTCTATGCCCTCTGTTACGACATGTTCACATATCCAACATAGTATCGGTTGGATAATAAGGCACTATTACAAAATCTTGCGCATTGTAATTGGCATGAACCATACAGGCAAGCCACTATTGATGTAGTCAGTAAGTGGCACCAACCTTGGCAAACCTTATCCTAGCTATGTGGGAAGAGAAATAAATATATCTCAAACCCATTAATTTGTCATATATGATATTGGACCAGATTTATCAATGAAGTATTAATAATCTGGTCCGACATACAAAAGGAATTTGATTGTTTTGTTAAATATCTGTACACAACATGGCATTTACTATGGTCCAAATCAGCTGGACTTCTCAAATGTGCACACTAAGTCTGAAAATGGCCGATTAGTGACAAGTGACTTTCACAATGCCATTGTCACCAATTTATTGTTACTTTTCGTAAGTTATCATCCTAAGTATGGGAAAAAGACTTTACCCCATATATAGTTTTTGCATCCTAAACAATATAACAGTGAATATGATCTGTTTTTGATTTCATGGATCACCATTGGCCACATTGATATAGTCAACAAGTTATCTCTAAGATGTTTTCTAAAGTTGTGATCTTAGGGACAGGACTGATCAACCTAGTTTCGGAGATATAAGAGCATTAGGAGGAATTGGTAATGGGAAAATATTCTGAATCTCATAATACATAGCGGTGTGACAACTTACCATAAATGTGGCCGTTGCTCTTTATGTGGGAAAATGCAGAATGCTCATCTTTACATGTTGGACCTGCTAAACATTTGGTTATTGATTTTATTCTCTGCCAGTGTGATATTGTTACTTGTAATTATTTTTATATTGGTATGAACATATTTATAATATTTCCATTGGTAAAGGAAACCCAAGATTGTCCCAAGTAGGAGTTTGGAAGGAAACTGGAGTACCCAGAGAAAACCCACACACAAACAGGGAGAACGTACAAACTCCATAAGGATGTTATCTTTGGCTGGTTTTTATCTAAGGACCCCAGTGCTGTAACTCAACAGTACTAACCACCAAGCCATCATATTGCCTAGTTTTACTTTGTGTTTTTATATTTGTATATGTTTAGTTGTGGGACACTTGACCCAGTAAAATATGGCCATGCGCCGAGCCTGTTGAGGACTTCAGAAAGCATTCCATGTGGCATGAAATGGCGGTAGGCCTTCATCCTCCCACCTGTAGAAGCAATCTGCTATTATAGAAGACTTTATACTGACAACTGGGTGACACGGATGTTTCTTCTTTGGTGGCTGTTTTCATGACAATCACTCTGTTCTCCTTGTAAATGTTCCAGTATCCTGCTAATGGCGCCAGGAGACCAAGTGCAGAGAGATTGATTTCCTTGTGACTACTCTCCTATTACCTACATTTCTTCTGCATACTGCATGTGTAGAGAGTGATTCAGGTAATAGAAGTATTGTCATAACTGACAATAATACAATGTAGAGCAGTTTTTGCATGCTGGGACAAGTAGTTATACTATGGGGAAATGGAATAGCTGGGCTGGAGCTCAGTAATAGAGCTCCATACAGCTGCTTATATCTTACTGGAAATATCTTAGAAATGTTGGCAAAATGTTGTTTCCAAGCTAATGCAAAAACATGTCTACAGACCACACTGAAATAATGGTGTAACTTATGCTTTAGGTCTTGATATAAAATTCTCCCCCTGCCCCAACTATGACTTTTCATTTATAGTTATGCTGTCTTCTCCTGTAGACCCCTCAGGCACTAAGGCCCAATAGTTAGCACAACCTCTCCTCCCCCTATGGCTATACCCCTGGCTGAACACAATTAAAACATCTAAATTCTGATTTTCAATGTTGCTGAAAATATTTGTCAAATATTTATTCCTATTCCATAATGTCAGAGCAAATAATTGCAACCACAAAACTCAATGTGTACAGTATATACTAGCCATGCCTCAGCACTTCCAACCTGACCAGGGTGAATGTGGGACATCTGAACAAAGGACAGGAGGGGGTAGGTTAGTATCACGTTTTTTTTTTTATTGTACACCAACCCTGAGTTTTCCAGTTATTTTGGAAAAACCCTTTAAGCTGACCATACATATTACATTACAGACTGCCATCTTGCAGCTATACAACCGATAATGGGAACCTTCATATAATAAATGTCACCATCAATATTAACAACTAAACTACAGGATCAGGGGACACCTTAGTTATAAAAAAAATAACGTGCATTGATATCTTAGGCCGACCACCACAGTCGGGGGTTTTTTTTTTGGCAGACTAAAATCTGCCATTGTGGATGATCATTGTCCCGAAACATTACATCCGCAAACAAAAATGGCCAGCACTGGTCAGAAATGGTTCACATTTCTTTTTTTTTTTTTTTTTTTTTTTATGTAGATTGTGAGCCCCACATAGAGCTCACAATGTACATTTTTCCCTATCAGTATGTTTTTTGAAATATGGGATGGAAATCCATGCAGACACGGGGAGAACATACAAACTCCTTGCAGATGGTTTTATGCCCTTGGCGGGATTTGAACACCAGGACTCCAGCGCTGCAAGGCTGCAGTGCTAACCACTGAGCCACCGTGTGGCCCCGGTTCACATTTCTATTGCGGCCATAGCAACATCCACCTGTTCATGTTCTCTGGAAGTGTTGACCATTTCAATGTGATTGCTGTATTGTGCATATAGGGGTTCGGCTGTCTGTATTTTGCTTGTGCCCACCACTCATCTGCCCAAGACTAATTTTAATTAAAGCATGATATGGTTGAGCTATGATTGAGATACGGTCTCTCTTAATTCCTTTAGAAGGTCAGATCCACAGTGATGAGTCCATTTGTACTATCTGTAGTGTATGCTAAGCATGGTGTAGCTAAAATACATTTGCCCTTAACCCCTTAAGGACCAGGCCATTTTTTGGTTTCGCATTTTCGTTTTTCCCTCCTCACATTTCAAGAGCCATAACTTTTTCATTTTTCAGTTCACAGAGTCACATGATAGCTTATTGTTTGCGGGACAAATTGTACTTTGTAATGGCACCATTCAATATGCTGTGCAATGTACTGGGAAGCTGGAAAAAAATTCAGAATGAGGTGCAATTGGAGAAAAAATGCATTTGCGCCATTTTCTTATGGGTTTAATTTTTACAGCATTCACTGTTTGGTACAAATGACATGTTACCTGTGTTCTACGTGTCAGTACAAACGCGGTGATACCAAATTTATATAGTATTTGAAATTTTTTGATACTTTTAAAAAAATGATAAACTTTGCAAAATAGAAAAAAAAATTTGTGTCATCATGTTCTAACACCTGTAACTTTTTCATATTTCCATGTATGGAGCTGGTTGTGGTGTCTTTTTATGCGGGACAAGATGACGTTTCTATTGATACCATTTGGGGAAAGATCCGATGGTTTGATCACTTTTTATTCAATTTTTTATAGGAGGCAAAGTGTTGAAAAAAACGCTTTTTGGCTGTTTTTATTTTTTTTGCCGCTACGCCGTTTGCAGTACGGGATAAATGTTTTAATATTCTAATAGTTCAGGCATTTTGGAGCGCAGGGATACCTAATATGTTTATGTTTAATGTTCTTTAATTACTTTTATAGCTGATCTAGGGAAAGGGGGGTGATTTGAACTTTTATATTTTTTTTATTTTTTTAATACTTTTAAAAACTTTTTTTTTTCTTCTGTTACATTTATGATCAGACCCCTTAGGTACCTTGAAACCTAGGGAGTCTGATCGCTCATACTATTCACTGCAATACTACAGTATTGCAGTGAATAGGAAAATCGCAGCACTTCTATTAGACGATGCCTCTGGCATCGTCTAATAGATCTAGTGCAGAGACAAGCCTGGAAGCCTTCAATAGGCTTCCGGCTGTCATAGCAACCGATCACCGCCCTCTTGTGACGTTCAGGAGGGCGGCGATCGGCAAAACATGGCGGCGCCCATGCCGCCGGCGCCGTTTACACACTGCGGTCACGTTTGACCGCAGTGTGTAAAGGGTTAACAGCAGCGATCGGCTCGGGCACCGACCGCTGCTGTTAGTGGCAGGTCCTGGCTGTATTATACAGCCGGCATCTGCCGTGTATGGAGCGAGCTCAGCATGTGAGCTCGCTCCATACATCCCCATGCGACCCATGACGTACAGTTACGTCAAGGGTCGCTAAGGGGATAAGGACAATTATTGGAGTCATTACAGCGTAGGGTCCCATCAAATGAGGATGCCTTGTTGATGGCAGATGGGCTTTTGATTTGATCAAACTGTTAACTAAGAACCTCATCTTCATGTATATTTATATAAAGTAGTATTAGCAGTAATTCTCTTGGTGTCAGTAGAATAATGTTGCATCTTTTTCTGTTCACAATGGCAGTCAGTGATTTCTGACCATGGTAACTTTGAAAAAAATAGGATCATGTCCTACTGCTGTTAATTTTTTTGGACCAAACACGCCTATGCATACACTCGGTGCATGGAAATTATTGACAACTCACAGATGGTCCTTTTTTTTTTTAGAGACAATTGGTAGAAGACAATCTGAAAATTGCATTTGTACAGTCATGTGATATTTCTCAGTCGAATAGTTCTCTTAATTTTTTATTAAATATATTAAAAAAAAATGGGATGACATATGGATAAAAAAAATCACAAAAACATATTGATAAAATATGATAAAAAAGACCATTTTGACATGGATATGTGACTAGGACCTACTTGGCCTTAAATGGAACCAGGTCCGTAGTTACAAGACCATAAAAGAAGGATATGTGTTTTTTAGAAATTGAGAAAAGTCAATTTTTCTTTTGGTAGAGAGGCCATTTAAAGTCGAGTCCTCAACTTCTCCTCCATTAGTAATTCCATACATGTGTAAAGCAATAGGAAAACAAGCAAGTGGATGTATTGCATGATCAGTATTCAAGACCATCTCTTGTGCCTCAAGTCCCCTGGACAGTTCTCTTGGTATTAATATTATTATAGATTCTCGAGTCAATTCACTTTATCCTGAATGTCTAAATAATAGATGTATATGGCCAGGACCCTCACTATGGCCCGCATGCTGAATGCAGTATGTGACATGATAGCTATTTTGTATATTTTGCCATTCCCATGTCACTTTCTAAATAAAATCAAATATAATTCAAGTGGCTGCAGGTAAAATAGTCAGCAGCCATTTTATAGTCAAATATTAGTCTATAAAAAACAAATCCTATGCAGTCTACATAATTGAAATGATGAGTCACAGATAGAAGTTAAGATGGGTGAGTAACCATTGAGGTCTTATTTGCATATTCCTTATCCAGAAAGCACATAATACATGCATAAACACTGTGTCTTGTAAATCTACATTTAAAGGTATCCTCTACGTGAGAAACATACTGTACAGTATAGTGTCTAGAAGGCTGCTTCCTCCGCAATCTTACAATTTTCTTACACATTTTCCATTGAACATGGCAGATGGTAAGTGGTCCAACATACTGGGCCAACAATCTAGAAAGAATTTAGAATTTTTCGCTATCTTGGAATCAAGTGTCTCTAAATGGGAAAACCCACAAATTATTCCAAATAAATAGGACCATTCAGTTGTCCTCTTCAGGATGAATGCCAGTATGGCCACCATCACAGACCCTATTAAGTTGTTGTCAGACTTTCCTACAGTCCTGAATCTACTCATCCATATTTTTGTAAAAGTGGCTATACATGTTTCATGAATTTCAGCCAAGCTCAATGGCAAGACGAATGACTTTCTAATATGTATGGTGGTGTCCTGCTCCTCCCTAAGGATTAGGCAAAATTTATTTAGATAAATACGCAAGCAGAGGTGTTCAGCAGCCATTTATGCCTCTTATAGTGGTTGAACAGACTGTACAAGCAATGTAGATGCAAAGTCTAGGAAGTTTTAGGGTTGTTCATATCAATTGTCTACCTTTAATCTAAAAGGATACAAATAATAAAGCCTAAATTCAGGACTGTGGACGCATATGACTGTGTAAACAGTTACCATTATCCTCACGATGAGCCAGTGTTTGGTCATGAGCGGTTCTGACCCACAGGACCTCACCAATCATTGGAACAAGGGGGCTATGCCACAGAATAATTTTTTTATAGAGAAGAAAATGTGTGCAGTACATTGGAATTATTCTCCCAATGTGCATGCCTAAAATAAATCTAGACCCAAAGATTTGCTGAACAATCACATTTCAGTTTCAAGAGGGACCTGAAATCAGATCAGAAGGAGACCTGGGAGATGTTGCGACGGGAGGTATTCATTTTTTATTTTTATTTTTTTGAAAGCATTCTGTACTTTAAAAAAATATGTACTGGAAACCCCTTAAAGGGCCCATTAACACACCAACGTTTCATGGACTGAACCTGTGGACAGGTGTAACTTATTATGGCCGGAATACCCCTTTAGGCAAAAACCCCACGTTGCAGAACTGCAGCGTTTTTTGTTGCATATTTTGCAGCGTTTTTTGAGCTACAGTCAGGAGTGCATTAAACAGAAGGGGAACATATAAGAGCTTTCTTTATATTTTCCATTCGTTTTCAAGCTACTCCTGAAAAATACAGCATAATCTGGAAAAAAATTCTGCATTTCCAACAACGCTGGGCCTGTACCTTAAAGTTAGCCCAATTTATTGACTTGTCTCGCAACTAATTTATTCATTAATCTGTTATGAATGCACACGGTTAATAAAAAAATGTCTCAGTCAGATGACACATTATATTGGCATGAAATGCACCAAAAGATACATAACAGGAGTTTCCGGTCCTAAGATATTAACGGCCTATCCTTATGTGATTCATGAACGCCAAATCACAGACCTGCATTTGCATTAACACCCTCGTAATGCCTCCATAATACCCCATAAATTGGAACACACTGTCATTTTTTCTTTTCTTGTAATTTCTATGCCTTGCGAGATAAATGTCCAATGTACAGTATGGCTTACCACATATCTATGGGCATTATATTGATTTATGCAAGACAGATTCACAACATGGCACGAGTCCTAAGGTGGGTGTTTACAAGTCATTTATGTCCATTTATTCATTGCTGATCTGCAATATGTAAATGGCTGTTCTGTGCTTCATCTGAAGGAGTGAAAGATTCCAGGGATGTAAAATGATCTGCAGGAAGAGCGAACTCACTTGGCTAAATGGACGTGTTTTGCTATCAATGGGTTTAGTAGACATGAGAAATGCGTGTCTCAGCAGAAAAGTCGCGTAGTTATTAGAGAAAAGGGCTGGACTTCACAATTTAATGGAGTAATAACCTGCAATACAGATCTGCAAGCTGATAGAAGCAGAGAACTATATATCAGCCAAAAAGATAATATTTACACATTGCACATTTATCTTTCAGTTACACAGCCATGAAGACTTCGGACAAGAATTGTATACTGAATTTGTATAAAGTGACTTTCAGGAGTTGTCCCCTCACCTACAGCATAGGTGATCAGTTCCTGGTCACTGAGAGTCTCACCACTGAAAACCATCAATCACAAGAATTGGGTCCTGTGTCCCCAGTTGACATTGGTAATATAATATTGCGGTCATAATATTGCTTACATTAAAATGTCATATTATACTTAAATAACACAAGCATATAATACCATCATAATACTATCATACACAATAATGACATAACAATGCATAATAACAAACAGTTATGTCAAACAGTGCTGAAATCATAATCATCATTAAGGGGATTTTTCTGGGCAAAAAACCTTTTCTTAAAAAAGGTAGTTTAGTGCTATTAATATATTAAAATTTAAATAAATAAATAAATAAATAATAATTGCACCAATTAGCAGTGTATTAAGTGTTTTCAGTCTTTCTCTGGGAGCTCCTGGCATCCTATGCATTTGTTTACATGTTTCCCTAACTTCCTGCTGTCCTAGCCTACAACTCCCATGATCCCCTCTTCCCTAGCTAGCGCACATACTACTAGCCCAATATACAGTCCTATGAAAAAGTTTGGGCACCCCTATTAATCTTAATCATTTTTAGTTCTAAATATTTTGGTGTTTGCAGCAGCCATTTCAGTTTGATATATCTAATAACTGATGGACACAGTAATATTTCAGGATTGAAATGAGGTTTATTGTACTAACACAAAATGCGCAATATGCATTAAACCAAAATTTGACCGGTGCAAAAGTATGGGCACCTCAACAGAAAAGTGACATTAATATTTAGTAGATCCTCCTTTTGCAAAGATAACAGCCTCTAGTCACTTCCTGTAGCTTTTAATCAGTTCCTGGATCCTGGATGAAGGTATTTTGGACCATTTCTTTCTACAAAACAATTCAAGTTCAGTTAAGTTTGATGGTCGCCGAACATGGACAGCCCGCTCTCAAATGATCTGAAAACAAAGATTGTTCAACATAGTTGTTCAGGGGAAGGATACAAAACATTGTCTCAGAGATTTAACCTGTCAGTTTCCACTGTGAGGAACATAGTAAGGAAATGGAAGACCACAGGGACAGTTCTTGTTAAGCCCAGAAGTGGCAAGCCAAGAAAAATATCAGAAAGGCAGAGAAGAAGAATGGTGAGAACAGTCAAGGACAATCCACAGACCACCTCCAAAGAGCTGCAGCATCATCTTGCTGCAGATGGTGTCACTGTGCATCAGTCTGCAATACAGCACACTTTGCACAAGGAGAAGCTGTATGGGAGAGTGATGAGAAAGAAGCCGTTTCTGCACGTACGCCACAAATAGAGTTGCCTGAGGTATGCAAAAGTACATTTGGACAAGCCAACTTCATTTTGGAAACAAAGATTGAGTTGTTTGGTTATAAAAAAAAGGCGTTATGCATGGCGTCCAAAAAGAAACAGCATTCCAAGAAAAACACTTGCTACCCACTGTAAAATTTGGTGGAGGTTCCATCATGCTTTGGGGCTGTGTGGCCAATGCCGGCACCGGGAATCTTGTTAAAGTTGAGGGTCGCATGGATTCCACTCAGTATCAGCTGATTCTTGAGAATAATGTTCAAGAATCAGTGACGAAGTTGAAGTTACGCCGGGGATGGATATGTCAGCAAGACAATGATCCAAAACACTGCTCCAAATCAACTCAGGCATTCATGCAGAGGAACAATTACAATGTTCTGGAATGGCCATCCCAGTCCCCAGACCTGAATATCATTGAACATCTGTGGGATGATTTGAAGCGGGCTGTCCATGCTCGGCGACCATCTAACTTAACTGAACTTGAATTGTTTGTCCAAAATACCTTTATCCAGGAACTGATTAAAAGCTACAGGAAGTGACTAGAGGCTGTTATCTTTGCAAAAGGAGGATCTACTAAATATTAATGTCACTTTTCTGTTGAGGTGCCCATACTTTTGCACCGGTCAAATTTTGGTTTAATGCATATTACACATTTTCTGTTAGTACAATAAACCTCATTTCAATCCTGAAATATTACTGTGTCCATCAGTTATTAGATATATCAAACTGAAATGGCTGTTGCAAATACCAAAATATTTAGAACTAAAAATGATTAAGATTAATAGGGGTGCCCAAACTTTTTCATAGGACTGTATCTACCTACCTACCTCACTCAGCCCCAATCCCCCCCCCCACACACACACTCATATTTACCTGTCTTCTATGTCCTAGAGATCAGTTTCTTTGGTCCTGCCGGCATCTTCTACTGTGGACTTCTTGCACATGCATGGTATGCGCTCTTCGCTTCTGCCGGCGAGTACACAACAAAGCTCTATTGCACCGGCAGAAACTGAGGAAGTGACGCTTCTGCCAGAAGACTGAAGATAGATAAATATTATGGGGATGGAGGGGGGCGGAGTATTAGTGATGCTGCATTTCCGGAAATGCGAAAACAGAATGTCACCATATTATTAGAAAATGTGCCTGGGGCAGTCACATGACCGCCCCAGGAATATAAGTAAATATAGATTTTGGGTTTTAATAAAGTCAATTAGAAGTTAGGCAGAGGTTTAGTTTAGAAATTCATTTTCTATTTATCCTGGACAATCCCTTCAATAATAACTACTACACCACGGTGGCTCAGTGGTTAGCACTGTAGCTTTGCAGTGCTGGAATCCTTGGCTCAAATATTATGGTGCTATACAAGTAATAGAGATAAGATAAATATACTGCTATCACACTAAAATAGGAACCAAAAATAACATTTATTACAAGTTGTATGTGCCAATGGACCAGGAGTAGAACCCGGATTAGGTCAGAGGAAAGGAACCCTGCTTCACCCAGGAAAGTCCAATCAAGAACTTCTTTAATCAATAACACATAACACTACACGTTTCGGGGTTTGGACACCTTGATCAAGTGTACATGGATCAAAACAGCGCATTCCTTTCCTTTGACCCAATCTGGGATCTGCTCCTGGTCCATTGTCATTTTCCAGACACCCTAGGATGACAACAGATCCTACAGTTTTATTCACAGAGAAAAGAACCTTTTGGCAATCGGTTCCATTGTGCTCAAGGTAATTGTGGCTTGCTCACAACTGACCAAGATGACAGTTTTACTTAATTTTTTTGTTCGCTGGGGTATTTGGCGTTACTACACTGAATGCACCTTGGTGCTGTTTTATTTTGTTTGAGCTATCATTTACTACAAGTTACCAGAGAAGTTTTCCACACCCAGAGGTTCTACAATTTCTATCTATCCGCAGAATGTATTTTTGATTGTAATACTTTTGTATTAGTAAGAGTAAATGTAGAGGATTAAGGGCTTGTCTATTTGTCGATAAGGATCAAGCATCCTTAGCAACCACATCCTTCTTTAATCTGCAAGTATGAAATGATGGGCTCTGCTGGGCAAGGTAAAAGCTGGACCAGTTTGGTGACACAGTTGCTTCTTGAAAGCTGTGAAAAGTTGACCATCTGCTGACCTGTAGCTTGTTTTGCGCTATCTCCACAGTCCATAAAAAACCTGATTAATTGGAAGAGCTAACAGCTGAGCTCTCCGCAGTGCTACTGTCTTAATTCTCCATCTGGAGAAGGAAAATACAACCTTCACATTCCTCCCCGACAACTTTATTTTTCACACATGGAACAAATTATTTTTTTGTGTTCTAGGGACCAGTGAATCTTTCTGTTCTCTTCCCTGTCCTTCTCCTTAATGAAACTAGCGACTTCTGAAAACCTGACCCGAAGACTCGCCTGCTCTGTCTTCAGCTTTCTTATTACTATCCACAGACTCATTCCACACACTTTTATAACAGAGCTGAATTTATTTTTCACGTATTAACTCATTGCAGAATATCGCAATTTTTTATGGTCTTCTCACACCAGTGTATTACAACAGTTGATTGGATAAATGGATTAACATCAAATTATCTGCATCAGTATGGAGTGGGGGTTTCATGCGACAGGAACCGCATGAAATCAATAGATGCCATGATAAACCTTGCAAGAATCGTTTTAATTACTTTGATGTCAATTCCTTCTACCCATCAAGTCATTTAGTTCGAGATCCCACCTATGGAAAGAAGATCGAGGAAATAAATCTTTCAAAGACTAGACCTATAGGTAGAAAAAGAACAAAAAGAAGAGAAATAAAAATTTATATCACTTTCTGTAACAGGAAAAAAGCCGACAGTGACAATCCTTAAAACATTGATGAGTCCCCCCAGCAAAAAAATGAAGACAGGGATATATAATTAATTTTGTAATACTTGGTTAAATATGTAAAAAGCTGTTGATAAGTTGCCTAGATTGATAAAGTCTAAGAGTCCTGCTTGGCCAATTCACTCAATATGGGCGGGGGGAACAGGACTCAAGCTTTCTCTCTGAGTCCTGGTAATTTTTTTTTACTTAGAAATACTGAATTAAATTATATATTCCTTAGCTTAGGATCTCTTTTTCTATCTCATAATGCCCTCACATCTGAAAATAGTTTTTGTCTTATTTGAGCTTTTTTTACTTGACTTTTTTTTTATATCTAACACCAAGAAAATTAGTAGGAGCAAATGAGCCCATAAAGCCTGGACCATTTTGCTAAGGCAATCTGAATATTCATTAATATATACGCCACTAAATTCAATAGTTATGCCAACAATATATACGCAATAATTTCTGTATGAATTTTAAGCACATTCCTGCCATCAATATAATAATGTGCTTGAATGGCCTGCCAAGGAAAAAATAAAATATTCAACACAGTAGACAATGCATATGTTTGTCAAAAGGAGATCTTTATCGATAGATATAATTTCATGGCACATTATTCAGTCCTAACACTTCCAAATGAATCATCTGCATGGAGTGACTGCATGAGGCGATATGTATCTCATGTAGAACAAATGTCATTCTGTGATCAAGATACTCACAAGTGTGAAAGACAATGAGAGGGTAAGCATCACCGTAACTCTATGGGAAGGACTTAAGGTGACCATACACATAACAACAAAGGCAGCAAATGGGCGATGTCGGGAGAAAGAAGGATCGAGAATTGCACCATACCGATGTTTTTATCTAATGCGATTTGCCATCGCCAGGGGTGGAAGCAGTTTACCCTCTCGTGACATTGAGAACATGTATATGGAGAAGTTTGAAGGAACAGCTGTTGGCAGAACAGAACTGAATAAGGTGGAACTACCTGCAATACGGCACATAGGCCTTAGACAAGTGTTCTACTTCTAGAAGAAAGCATCCAGATTTTTTCAGTCTCCTACAACTCCTTAAAGAGGACCTTTCATATCCTCGGACACACATGGTTTTATATACCGCTAGAAAGCCAACAGTGCGCTGAATCGGCTTTCCCCTTATGTGCCCCAGGGGAAGAGATATTGGTGCAGTTACCATCACTCTTCACTGTCAGAAGGGCATGCCCCACTAGACAGTCACAGTACTGTCCGTAGCTCTGTAGTGTCAGAGGGCGCATTCCTTACCACCCAGCCATGATGCTGAGCGGTGAGGAACGCCCCCTCCTTATGACAGTACTGTACTCGTCCATAGTCCATAGTCACCACTCAGCGTCATGGCCGGGCAGTAAGGAACGCCCCCTCTGACACTACAGAGGTATGGACAGCACTGTGAGGAGGGGCATTCCCAGCTAGACTGTCAGGAACGCCCTTCTGACAGTGAAGAGCTATCGATAATGGCGCCGATAGGTCTTCTCCCGGGGCACATAACAGGAAAGCAGACAGTTCGCTAAATTTAGCGCACTGTTGGCTTTCTTGTGGTATATAAAACTGTGTGTGCCTGAGGACATGAAAGGTCCTCTTTAAAGACTTGGATAATATGAGTTAGAAGCAGTCATCATACATCTACTGCAAAATCTAACAACCGTTGCTTGATTTTATACTCTCTCTCCCTCTTAAACCGGCCACTTGCTTTCAGCAACTTCAGTGGTCAGTCAGCTAGATGTGAACAAGTAATGTTTATCTCCCTGCTCTCAGTAAAAAGAGAAATCCAGAAAGTTGATAAGAATGCTGATTTCCAAAATGTTTATATGAGAATCCACTGTGTTTTTGATACACTGCTGGGTTTACCAGAAGAATGGTATAAGGATATACTTTGTTTCAACTTTTTAAAGGGCGTGTCTAGTTTGGAAACTTTTTTTTGAAACCCCCATGGTGACAATAAACATGGAATTCAACAGACCAGGTTCCAGATTATAGTGGGGTCCCAGATTATTTTGAGGGTAAAAGGCATTGTCTACAGTGAACCTCTATAAAGTAACATTTTCGACGTTTGCAGTTTATGGTGCACAGCCCAATGACAGATTCACTTAAAGATGCAATTTATTGTATTCCTACCCAATTCTGACACTACGCCAAGGCGCATCCTCCATTAATGGCTACATGCAATAACACTGTAATGTGTAAATTAAAAACTGCTTCATCCTCCTAAACCACAGTGTTCTTATGCTGGAAGGGAGATTTTCATTACTGTAGATAGTGTTACTGTTATTTTATTACACTTGTTAATTAAGTAGTGTAATCTGTATGCTTTATTTTATTGTATTACTACTAGGACTGTAAATACCCTTCTCATATGATTCATTTGGGACTAGTGGATTTTCTGGATTACTGGGTGTTGACTCCAGGGTCACAAATTCTCTATAAATCCTTAACAGATCATTACCAACTCCTCAATGGTAGTATTGCAATATTTCCCATCTCCTCTCCAGCTGCCTAGATGCTTCCTGCATTTTTACTATCAGTTTTTGCAATGATTAAACATTGTGTCTGCCAGACTGAAGATCTTTGCTGTACAGGAGAATATATAACTAAGCACATATTAATACCAAAGCAGTAAAGTTAAAAAGATTGGAAACAGTCACAGGTCATTTACTTTAACCTGTTATCCTGCAGGTTGATTCAGACAGAGGACGTATAAATAAACCTACTGTATAAGGCCATTGCTTAACTGTCTTCATTCCAATATCTTGTGGCAATCTCATAGTATCATTGCTCATACAGTAGAAAACCCTTTCGATACTGATCACGAACCTTCTTTCCCTTTAGATGATGCAGATTCCCCCTGTTAAAACCCCAGATACGAAGAGATCACTTGACAGATCTCAGAAAGACCACTGTTATATTTGTATTTTCGCCCCTAAGTTATCTTTATGTTAAACCATCTTGGTATTGTAGACCACCCAATCCCTATAAGAATTTGTCCCACAATCACAACTTACCAGCTGGAAAGTGTCCCATCAATGGGAGTCCTACTGATCAATAGAATTAGGGTCCTTTGTTCACCATATGAATTGAATAATTTGGAACTCCTGCAGCCCCAGGTAAGTACAGAGACCTCTATCATAAGAACAAGGGTCCTGTGTTCACCATAGTAATCGAATATTTTGGAACTCCTGCAGCCCAAGGTAAGTACAGAGACCTCTATCATGAACGCAGGAAATTCATTCTCTACCAATCACCAATAAAGCCATTTATAGCTTCTTCGTAGGTTTCCTGTTGTGATATCAGAAAGATTTACGTCATGTGTTTTATCTTCCATTTTCATAGATGCCACATTAATCTCATTTTCCAACGTCTACATCTACGTCTCTATGAGTTCTTATTTCTTCGGCTTTCAGCGTTATTAAGAATGCAAGAAACGTTTCACCCTGATCATTCTTTAGACAAAACCCTCTGATTGAGATGGGAAAAACATATAGAAGGGAACAAACCATTTAAAAGACATTCAGAAAACTCGTGATTGGTAAATGTTCCCAAATCACATCCATTCATCAGCAAAGACACTATAGCACAATTAACGCTGTCGAAGATCCAGCTATTTCGCTGGGGCTCATCTTAGATCTGGGCAAGAAACTATTCCGGGGTCTCAAAAATGCTTCATTTATTGAAGACCCAATGAATGCGCAAACAAATGAAGAGGCAAAATTCTTCTGCTGGCAAAACTCATAAAGTTTGGGAGATAATCAAATGGAAATAAGCTAATGTTGCAGTCTATGGAGATTAAATATATTCTCTGCGAAGTCTCTCAACTTCGCAATAAACTGAGGCTGCTTTCATGCACACATAATACGGGCACATTTTAGTTTTTGTATAATGGTTGCAGCCTCTGAATCTCCTATAGTTCAACTGAACCAAACTGAGATCACCTTAAGATTCTAGGGAGGCCTGGGCATCACTGGCATAAATATGGCAAAAGCTGAAATGACTGATGGAAATTTTTAGCTTAAATCATGACACGTGTCTACTGGCAATATGGAATATTAGCCAGCATTCGCCTGAGCCATGGCATATAAAAGTCTTTTCATGCACTGGGTGACAGCAGCAGATCCTCATCACCCTATGTGCTGCTTCCAGTGCCCAGTAAATGACATATGGCTATTGCCGTACAGTCATCAGTGTCTCTCCATGCAAAGGAGCCCCTCCCTTGGTAACGCTGTAACTTGACATTGACCTGCTGCTGCCTGTCAAGGAAGACTAGTGTGATGTCTGCAATCAATAGGTTGACAGGAAATTGGATAATAATATTCATATTAAAAAATTTGACTTTGGGGTACAAAAAGCAGGGCCGTAAGTCTGTGATTTATAGCACCAAGTTTTTAGCATGGATTTTTTTGGGAAATATGGAAAAAATGTAAAATGCAACATTGGATACTGTTATAAGATGGATAAGATAATCCTTTAACAGTCCCACCATGGGTAAATTCAGTGTGTTACAGCAGCATGGATAATACAGTAATATATTACAAGAAAGAACACGTACAAGCTCATAGCAAATAGAAAAAGATACTAGCAGTCATAGTAACTAAGAAGAAGAGAAAGACTCAGGATTATTTAGTTCTCTGTGCGGATTGATCTTCGCTTAGCCTGATGTTGATTATACAGCCTGACCACAGTTGGGAGGAAGGATCTTCGATAACGCTCCTTATATGAAAGTGTTCTTGCCTTCAAGAACATATACAACATATGGAACTAGTACTGCAGGTCCCATCCAAGATCATATCAATGACTAGCAATGACTATCCTCAAAGACCACAAAAGCACCAAAGTCGTCTTCGGACTATGTTCAGTAGTAGATGCTTAGATATTCAGGTATTTGCTTCACTGCAATCCATGGCAAGTCCATAACACCAAATTAAATAAATAAAAAAAGGGTTTAGAATATCAATGAACAAAAAACATATATTAACTTTCCTGAAAAGTGGGTAAAACAAGAAACTAGTGAGTTAAATCATGACAAATATAAACAAAAATAACTTAGAGAAATAGCAGCGTTTAACATGACTTTCTGCATTATGATAACTTTCTGCACCATGATTAAGTATCACAAAATTCAACAAAAGCCAATTGTAGTTTTTTGCTGCAGCCCATGTAGTGGGCTGCAGCAAAAAACTGGGGCGGCAACACATTGCGTTTTTACCCACAGTGCTTTTCACAGAATAATATACCTATGGGGAAATTATATGCATCAATTATACCTATTGAGATATCACCGGCGATGGTTTGGGAAATTGCAGCATGTCTGCTGCATGTATTTTCCTGAAATGTACAGATAGGATTTGCTAGCGTTGTAGGGGCTGATTTTATGCTACTTTAAGACTTGGATTATTTTTTAACTAGTGTGTTTTTTTGCGATATACTTACGAAAATGTCTCACTCATTCACAAGTTTGTCACAGTTCTCAAGGTGGAGGGTGCCAGAGTTCACTAAAGATTTTAGTGTATTTTTAAAGAGAGTCTATCACCTCCTCCAAGCATGTTCAGCTGCTACCACCACATTACACAGCACATTATAGTGATAAAAAACACCCTTCTGTTATGTATGTCACTTTTCTAGATTTGGATATTACATAGTATTATCCAAATTAGGTGTCTGGTGAACATGGGGTGGGCCTATGGGCCGTTAGCCCTGGAAACTTCTCTTGTGGCTCAGGTACAATGGGTGATGTCATAGTAGTGGTAGGATCAATTCTCACTGCACAGAGTGGCACAAGCAGGACATAGTAAGGGTCTGAGGGGCAAAAGCAGTGCCCCTATGGCTGAGGTCCTACCCCCTGCATCGCCAACTGCCTCATTGCATAACACTTCAAAGGTTTTTTTGCAAAAAACATAAATAACAAAGGTATGTTGTTTATCACTGTAATGTGCTCTGTAACACGGTGGTAGCAACGGAATATGTTTGGGGTGATATTCCCCACTGTGGGACTATTAAAGGATTATCTTATCTTATCTTATAGACTACCTTTAACCCCTTAACGCTAAATCACGTACCTGTACGTCAGGGAATGTGGTTAGTTCCTGCATTCCCACGTACCTGTACGTGATAGAGATCGCACGGGTTCAGAAGCAGAGCCCGTGCGATCTCCATGGGAGGCCGGCTGTATCTGACAGCCAGGCTTCCCTTGTAGCAGCAGGGACGGTGATTGCACCGACCCCCGCTGTTTAACCCTTAAGGTGCCATGATCCATAGTGATCATGGCACCCTAGGGGTTTGGCCGGGCTATAAAGCATGTTGCCGGCAGCAGGAGTCTGTGTGAGCTGTAATTTACAGCTACACGCTGCTCCTTAATCCCTCCCCCCATCGGAGCTCACTCCGATGGGGGGAGGGTTAACCCCTTGGATGCCAGGACGAGGGGAAGCTAGTCTATGCATCTGCATAGCTAGCTTCCTCTATAGACTGCAATACACGTGTATTGCAGTCTGTAGTTAGTATAGAACCAGCGATCCTCTCTGATCACTGGTTCTAGTGTGCTTGCAGCACAAATAAAACAATGTAAAAAAGTTTTTTTAAAAAAAAAATAAAGTGTAAAACAAAAAAAAACAAACATAGTTACATTTCTTGTAAATCTGGAAAATCGCTGTTACACTTGTAAGCCTTATAACGTCCAAAATAAAATTAAAATACAATCAAAAGATGATGCAGATATAAAGCAGAGATATGGGAGATAACATTTATTACTGTATTTGGGTGGTATAACTATCTGCCTGAAAAACAGAGAATTTCACATTTTGAAAATTGCAATTTTTTCCAAATTTCCATCAAATTTCCTATTTTTTTAATAAGTAAATACAAAAATATTGATTAGTGTTTACCACTAACATGAAGTATAATGTGTTACGAGAAAATAATCCCAAAATCACTTGTGTAAATTAAAGCGTCTCAAAATTATTGCCATTTAAAGTGACACATGTCAATTTTGAAAAAATAGGCCTGGTCCTTAACATACATTTGGGCTGTGTCCTTAAGGGGTTAAGCTAAGTTAAAAGTGAAGTGTGCTTACACAAAAAAATATTGCAACTTTTTTAAAAAGTCCCATATAGTAACTTAACTGTACACCTATATACCATCTAAACATTTTAAGTCACTTTTTGGAAAATGGCACATTTGGCACAAAACGTTAAAATGTACTCAGTGATTAATAAATTAGTTGCACGTTCCAAACCCTCAACGCCTCCTGCCGCCTCCAACTCAAGAACATCCATCGAATCTGCTCCTTTCATGCTAGTCCATGCCCTCATAAGCTCCCACTTAGACTACTGTAACACCCGTCTCTATGTCCTCCCAGTGAATACTCTTGCCCCTCCTATAGTCCACTTTAAACTGTGCTGCTTGCTTAATACACCTCTCCCACATTCTTCATTGGCGGCTCCCATCTGCTAATCCCTTTATTAGCTACCCATTGCCCAGCGAATAAAGTTCAAAATACGAACTCTGACATAAAAGCCATCCACAATCTGTCCCCTCCATATATTTCTGACCTAATCTCTCGCTACCTACCCACACGTAACCTCAGATCCTCCAAAGACCTCCTACTCCTCTCTGCTCTTATCCTTTCTTCACACGACCGTCTCCAAGATTTCTCCTGTGCCTCCCCCATACTCTGGAACTCATTGCCAAGACACATAAGACTGACCCCCACAATCACAGGCTTCAAGATGGCGCTGAAGACTCACCTATTCATGAAGGCTTACAACCTCCAATAACACTACTGTCACCACACCACCACCTGAACAGTTTCTACCCTCACCTTCTGTCTCTATCCCTCTTCCCTCATAGATTGCCCTTGCGGGCAGGGCCCTCTAGCTCACTGTTAGCATTATATTTGTTTGTTTCTACATTTTGTGTACCATAATGTAAAACATTAAAATTCTGGAGTAACAGCAATGATAGCTCAGCCCCAATGTTGTCAATTTCAGGATATTTTTGGCAGAATATTCTAGCACATGGTAAGCCAAATGATAGGTGGTAAAAGGGTACTCTATGCATACTCAATGTGTCAGAACAGTATGTCTCAGAGGAGCTTTCATTCAGTGGAGCCTGTGATTCTATTGTAAAAAGTGGCTAACCATGTAGGTTAGGGTTATATGGAGAATTTATGTAGCTACCAGATTTTTTTCTATAGAGTACTAATAACAAAAAAGTCAATTGAAAGCAATTTTCAGGACTCATGGAAAAAGAAAGGAGCTAAAATAGAATTATGAAAAAACAGCCCCATATGTTGCCATAAGTTACCTTTTGAATATATTTTTAACACAGGTAAGGGCTTATTCAGATGTCTGTGCATGGGTCTGTGTATACATCTTTTTTGTTGTTGAAAAAAAAAAATAGGCATTTATAATTTGGTCCCTTTCACAGACCAATCATGCTTCTTAAAGTCTTAGGCTTCATGCATACATCTGAGCATGCCCTCCGAGTGGGCGTTCAGTGGTCCATTGAGTTCCAATGACAATAGAGCAGGTCCTATCCTGCCTGCCCCATTTCATGAGAACAGAATGGATCAGAAGCCCCCCATAAAGGTCATTTCATAATGGGATGCAGTCTGATGAGACTTGGATGCCATTCAGACTATCATTTGACTGCATTCTGCTGCAAGCTGGGCCCCACCTCAGAGGCACAACCAGTCGTATGTATGGGGTCTAAGGATCTGTGAAAATCATGGACAACACCCGGATGCCATCTTTGTGCTGTCCATTTTTCATAGAGCCAACACATTATAAAAGTATAACAGTTTTGTTATAAAAAAAAAAATGGTGGATCAGTTTTTCACAGACATGAATACGTCCAAAAAATCTATGTTGCTTATGAAGAACACAGACAACACACCCCTGAGAAAATGGACAAGTGAATAAGCCATTGTACATGCTGCAATCTCCAAGGATTACGATAACATAATAACATAGCTTCCTGATATTAGCAGTGGACTGAGCTGGGCTGTAGGACTCATATGGTGAAGAGATCATACTAACATTATATAATCATATGCTTTCTATGCCCAGACTCCATATGTGTTTATGAAAACCAAAAAAAACCAATGAGTCTCCTCCACATGGCTGATAAGAATTCAGTAGGGTCACCCAACAATCTCAAGGTCCAGCAATTCAAAGTGTCCATTGAAAATTAAATGTTGTTTTCACTCTCATACAAAAAAACTGCCTAACCAGCCTAATTTAAGATAATTAAATGTGTTTAATTAAGGCAATTAATGTAGTGTTTTTTTCAGATTGCTCATTTCCATCTGAATATCCTTCATTGTACATTCATAATTAATACTTCAGTTTTTCATGATTGCAATATAAACTCAATTGCCTACATTAACACATATATGAGATGCTTGCAAACATGGAACCCTTAGTCTGAGGAACTCTATATCTGTCTTATTGGGTTAAAAACAACAGTTGTTGTATCAAACAACCACCCCACTAATATATTAAAAAATGCAGAAAAGTTTTAACATTAACAAATCTTATGAACCAGCACACTCGCATACTCAATATTAGGCTATATTCACATACGCATCAGAGGTTCCTCTGTTCCAGATACCATCAAAAGTCGCAAATGAAAAAGTGCTACATGCAGGACTGTTTTGTTAGCCAAAATAATGGAACAGAAACCTGACAGATCCCATTATAGTCAAAGTGGTCCATTGGGACCCGTCTGTGTCCATCATATGGCAGATTCGCTCCTTTTCAGATTTCCATTTTTCGGTGAAGGAACAAAAAAAATGGAAATCCCAACAGAGCAACGGAGATGTGAACACGGCCTTACATAAATTCAACAGTTATACTGAGAGTCATTTGAAGTGGTGGACCAGTATCCGCTGAGAATCCTATGTACCAGAGGTTGCAGACATCCAATAAAAACAACCAAGGTATTTCACTGTCCTTAGGATTTATAATGAATACCTAAAAGATGGAGACAATAGAAAGGAGAAACAGGAGAGCCGGATATGTCTGTGGGTTCCACGGAATACCTCTTAATTACCATGCCTGGCCAATTTAGCAATAACAAACATTTTTTACAATAGTCACTTACACTACTTTAATTTATTACAAGTTATATCTAAGTGATTTCATCTATTTAGAAATTGGGCTAAAATATGAAAAATTAAAGGAAAGCAACGCAATGCACACATGATAAGAGGAATCTCATGAATATCTTCTCATGGATTAATGGAGGTTAATTTGTCAACAAGGGAGAGTTTGGGGGTACCACTCACTGTAGATAGTTGGTCAGTCCTGCCGAAATTGTTAGGTTCAGTTGATACACATCTACAGGCAGATTAAAGGTGCCATGAAGCCCCCAGATGTTCAGAAAGCACAGGTCCCCTCCATTCATACCAAAGATTCCTGTGGCAGAATAATGTCTCATTGAAGCTCACCACACAGTACAATGTCCCATATTGGCCCTCCATGTAGTATAATGTTCCATTGAGGTTCTCCACGCAGTTTAATGTCCCATAGTGACCCCATACACTGTAGTGGCCCTCCACTAAGTATAATGTCCTCTAGTGCTTCAACTATAGAGTGTAATTTCCCACATTGGGCTCCGTACAGTATAATTTCCCATAGTGGTCCCTGCACATAGTATTATGTCACATAGTGTCTTCTCCACACAGTATGATGTCCTACAGGAGCCCCTCCACACAGTATAATGTGCCAAAGTGGCACATAAATAGGTTTTTTTTTTTGTTTGTTTCAATTTTTTTTAATGTAGATTGTGAGCCCCATATAGGGCTCACAATGCACTTTTTTTTCCCCAACAGTATGTCTTTGTTGAATGGAAGGAAACCCACGCAAACACAGGGAGAACATACAAACTCCTTGCAGATGTTATTCCTGGCAGGATTCGAACCCAGGACTCCAGCACTGCAAGGCTGCAGTGCTAACCACTAAGCCACCGTGTTACCCCTGGCACATAAATAGGTTTGACATACATTCTAAATTTTCCAAAAATTTTGGGTGTGGCCAAACATGAAATGTTTGGGATTTGCCTTCCATGAACTACTTTGAAGAGACCTCAGAGTATAATAAACAGAGACCCATGGAGGTGAGTAAATATAACAAACTGTGTTATTCACCTCCACTGGGCTTCAGAAAGCATCAGTTCCTGAAATCATTCAGGAGGCCAGAAGAGGCCTGGGACTCATGTACCAGACCCCGGGGGGAGGGTAGTGTGACTCTGTTTTTTTTTTTTTTTGTTCACTCACCTCCCCTGGTCCTCCACTTAATATAGTCTGGGTGCTGTTTGTTCGGTCCAAACAAAATTGCTGGGCAAACCGCGAAAATATTAGCAAAATAAATCTTGCGAGGTTCATAGAACAAATACTCACCTCAAATGGATTCCTGTGTCCCACCACAGAAATGAACTACATCAGCGGATTATCATGAGGGCAAGTGTGCAATTACTTACCATTGGTCCCCCTGGCCAGCATCAGGCCCCAGGCAACTACACACTTCACCCTTATTATAGTTTGCCCCAATATACAGTTAATAAATATGATTAGTTTTAGAAGATCCAGTTGAAGATCCATATGGAACAATGAAACGCATAATTTAATTAACCCTTTCACGCATAATCATGTTAATTTATGTCATTATGCGCAAAAGGGGATGTATGGAGAGAACTCAGGAGCTGAGCGCTCTCCATACCCGGCAAATTCCGGCTGTATAATACAGCCAGGACCCACAGCTAACTGCTGCAATTGGTGCTGAAACAGATCGCAACTGTTAACACTTTAGATGCAGCAGTCAAATGAGTCTGCGGCATCCAAAATGTGTGGCCGCCATGGGCGCCACCATCTTTGAATGATCACCACCCTCCAGATCATCAGCGGTGGGCAGCGATAGGTTGCCATGACAACTGGGAGCCTATTGAAAGCTACTAGGCTTGTCATTATATCCCTTCTATTACACGCTGCCAGAAGGCAATGTAGGCAAGGCTCAACAGAATGCAATGTTTTGCTACTCACTGCAATACTAATATACAGTACAGACCAAAAGTTTGGACACACCTTCTCATTCAAAGAGTTTTCTGTATTTTCATGACTATAAAAATTGTAGATTCACACTGAAGGCATCAAACCTATGAATTAACACATGTGGAATTATATACTTAACAAAAAGTGTGAAACAACTGAAAATCTGTCTTATATTCTAGGTTCTTCAAAGTAGCCACCTTTTGCTTTGATTACTGCTTTGCACACTCTTGGCATTCTCTTGATGAGCTTCAAAGGGTAGTTACCGGAAATGCTATATGTGTCACAACATAGCGACCCAAATTTTTTTCTCTATTTTGAAAAGTTTTACATTTTTTAAAATACATCAAAACATTACAAATACTATATAAATTTGGTATCGCTGTGTTTGTGCTTACCCCCAGAATACAGGTAACATGTCATTTTTACCACATAGCGAATGCTGTAAAAATTAAACCCATAAGAAATTGGCGAAAATGCATTTTTTTCCAATTCTACCTCATTCAGAATTTTTTTCCAACTTGCCAGTACATTGTACAGGATATTGAATGGTGCCATTACAAAGTACAATTTGTCCAAACAATAAGCCATCATGTGAGTCTATGAACTGAAAAATGAAAAAAATATGGCTCTTGGAACGGGGAGAGGAAGAAACGTTAGAGGCATGAAAGGGATAAATCATGAAGTGCACAAACATTACAATGGTTTCATAGTTAATGCTAGAATATACAAAGAATTATACTGTAAAGTTGGACGAGAAGCCACATCCCAAGGACAGATAAACCAGTTCAATATGTCTTATATAAAATCTGCAGATTGTTTACACCCCTTTATATAATTTATTAATCAATAACCCATAGAAAAACACTTAAACTATGGCATAATGCTTTATATGGTAACAGAACTCTTCTGTGACGTGTAATGTTCTCATATTTTAAAGGAAGGATACAGTTTATACAGATTATACAGTATTCCTATACACATAACTATACACTTATTGCTCTTTCTTTATTCACCTTTTTTTTGGTAATGCCAATATTGCATTGCCAGCCGTCCTGGGCCCCTGGAATCCTCTTCATATTTTATATCTAAAAGCTTTGCCATGCAGTAAAGACTGTGATGTACAGGCTCCCCTCCCAGACCTACATGTGAATCATGTTCAGATATACGGTAACTAGTTTGACCTTAAACCAAAATTGCTTCCCTGGGTCCTTATAAGAAATAATAACTTAGATGAGTAATGTCATGTCAATTTATAAGATTACAATGCACCAAGGTTTATATCATTTGTGATCTGTTCTTCAGCCTAGCAATAATTCTGGCCATAATTCTACTACCGGTCTTGTAGGTATATAGAGAATCAATCAGTAACATATGGGATGTGTGCAAGGGGTTCACTTACTAGGGTAGCTGCCACTGCATACACTACAGGAGGACAACTCTACTTCTGATATGCTGTATAGATCAAAAGTATGTAATATCTGGGCTAATACTACAAATCCATTCTTGTTTATAGCATGTTGGGAGTTGTCGGGAGAATGAGGACACTCCGCCACTTGCCAGCCCAATGGTAGAACCATGGATATACTTTAGATTAATGTTCTCCAAACAGTGACTAGAGAGACAACTAAGGCTTTAGGACCACTGTATATGGCTTGCTGCAGACACTAATATGTATGAATGGCATAAAGGATGTCATAAGATTAATAGTCTTGTCACCATGGTCAGCACTCTATGAGTAGTTGACATAAAACATAAGATAAAGAACATTATCACTTGCCTGCCGTGCCTTGATGGTTGTATTTGGCACAACAGCTTTGTTAGGCTTACCATATCTTGTTTTACGAAACTCCCAATGACTAGCTGATGATTTGGGAACACATAAAAGTCCCACAATATGTTGACATACAAATGTATGGTTACAGACTACAAACATATGCTGTGTAATCTGAAACTGCAGTCATACATCTAGTGGCGTAACTAAAGTCTTGTGGGCCAAAGTGCAAACTTTTGTGGTCTCTCTATCCCCTTCCTAGAGCAAATTCTTGATAGTGGCAGTTGGTATCTACCGCAGGAACGAGCCCCAGAGCAGATGGAAGCTCAGCCCAGGACAGGTGAGTATAAGGTTTTTTTTTTTGTTTTGTTTTTTATGCACCTACTATGGACTGACAATTAATGGAAAGGGGCCCAGTCTTCTACCATAAAGATACAGATGTAACATTGTTTTCTTTTACATTTGACTTTGACTTGAATCATTTATATATGGTTGTTATAATAGTGTTCAAGGACTAGTTTTCAGCAAAGTAAAAAAAAAAAGTGAAATTCCTATACACTGAAATTTGTCCAGAATTTCTGGTAACGCAGCAGTTTTCGCCATCCAAAAATCCAAAAATTACTCTAAGGAACACCTGCTTTATGCACAAGTATGAACACATGCAAAGGATATTCTCCAATAAAAATAAAGCATCTGAGCAAACTGATTCCAGCCCATCCATAAACTTCTAAAATATCAGTCTGTGCAACTATGAACTGTCACTATACATCTGTGTCACTCTATGTGACAGCCAGCATCAATGCAAGCATGTGTTATTTGTACTATTACAATGTGTGTCATCGCCAATATCTTCTTAATTTTGCAGGATGGAGCAGAGCGGGAGAAACACAATGAAACATGGCGGGAGATGCAAGATGGAAAACAATGCTCTCTACATCAATTTTCCTCCAAATTACCCTGAATATTGCACCCTGTGGTTCAATCAGGTCCACCACATTATTTGTACACAGAAGGTGGCAGGGTTCAGCAGGCATATTATTTATGCCATTGTTGTAGCTAGGTTTTGTTCATTTTTTTACAGTTTCTCCGTGCTGCAATTTAGAAAATTATTGCAAGACGATAACAAACAGACTGTGATACTCGCAGAGGAAATTCTAGGAATATTTTAAATTATGTTTTATACTATTAATCTACAGCTATATGTACTTAATCCAGAGTAGAACTGCAGATGCTTCAGGACTCCTAGAAGTCTGGCATTGAGAAAATGGTCTAAATCTCAAGCAAGGGGCAAGAAGATACAGTGCCTACAAGTAGTATTCAACCCCCTGCAGATTTAGCAGGTTTGATAAGATGCAAATAACTTAGAGCCTTCAAACTTCAAACAAGAGCAGGATTTATTAACAGATGCATAAATCTTACAAACCAAAAAGTTATGTTGCTCAGTTAAATTTTAACAAATTTTAAACATAAAAGTGTGGGTCAATTATTATTCAACCCCTAGGTTTAATATTTTGTGGAATAACCCTTGTTTGCAATTACAGCTAATAATCGTCTTTTATAAGACCTGAACAGGCCGGCACAGGTCTCTGGAGTTATCTTGGCCCACTCCTCCATGCAGATCTTCTCCAAGTTATCTAGGTTCTTTGGGTGTCTCATGTGGACTTTAATCTTGAGCTCCTTCCACAAGTTTTCAATTGGGTTAAGGTCAGGAGACTGACTAGGCCACTGCAACACCTTGATTTTTTTCCCTCTTGAACCAGGCCTTGGTTTTCTTGGCTGTGTGCTTTGGGTCGTTGTCTTGTTGGAAGATGAAATGACGACCCATCTTAAGATCCTTGATGGAGGAGCGGAGGTTCTTGGCCAAAATCTCCAGGTAGGCCGTGCTATCCATCTTCCCATGGATGCGGACCAGATGGCCAGGCCCCTTGGCTGAGAAGCAGCCCCACAGCATGATGCTGCCACCACCATGCTTGACTGTAGGGATGGTATTCTTGGGGTCGTATGCAGTGCCATCCAGTCTCCAAACGTCACGTGTGTGGTTGGCACCAAAGATCTCAATCTTGGTCTCATCAGACCAGAGAACCTTGAACCAGTCTGTCTCAGAGTCATCCAAGTGATCATGAGCAAACTGTAGACGAGCCTTGACATGACGCTTTGAAAGTAAAGGTACCTTACGGGCTCATCTGGAACGGAGACCATTGCGGTGGAGTATGTTACTTATGGTATTTACTGAAACCAATGTCCCCAGTGCCATGAGATCTTCCCGGAGATCCTTCCTTGTTGTCCTTGGGTTAGCCTTGACTCTTCGGACAAGCCTGGCCTCGGCACGGGAGGAAACTTTCAAAGGCTGTCCAGGCCGTGGAAGGCTAACAGTAGTTCCATAAGCCTTCCACTTCCAGATGATGCTCCCAACAGTGGAGACAGGTAGGCCCAACTCCTTGGAAAGGGTTTTGTATCCCTTGCCAGCCTTGTGACCCTCCACGATCTTGTCTCTGATGGCCTTGGAATGCTCCTTTGTCTTTCCCATGTTGACCATGTATGAGTGCTGTTCACAAGTTTGGGGAGGGTCTTAAATAGTCAGAAAAGGCTGGAAAAAAGAGATAATTAATCCAAATATGTGAATTGTCATTGTTCTTTGTGCCTGAACTACTTCTTAATACTTTAGGGGAACCAAACAGAATTCTGGTGTTTTGAGGGGTTGAATAATAAATGACCCTCTGAATAAACTTTTCACAATTTTAAAAAAAATTAAACAAAGAAATAACATTCTTTTTTGCTGCAGTGCATTTCACACTTCCAGGCTGATCTACAGTCCAAATGTCACAATGGCAAGTTAATTCCGAATGTGTAAACCTGCTAAATCTGCAGGGGGTTGAATACTACTTGTAGGCACTGTATGTCCCTCAAATTAGGCCTTGCTTATTCCACAACATCCAGGAAACCTTAAGCAAAGGGCATGGGAAAAGGGTATGGGTGATCATTCTTTGGGGAAGTTCTAATAGTTATACATTGATCATGATAAGCTTGGAATTTAGTATTGATAAATTTGCCATATTATTAGAATTTTACTCTATATGTTGTGGTACGTTTATTCTCTTTAAAAAAGTTTTGACCAACCATTCAGACCAAGGTGCAGTATGTCAGGTTCCAGCACTTCATGCCGGACATCCATGTAAGGTCTAACTCACTTGATCGCCTTATACACATGTATGCTTGGCTCAGCGTGAGTAGTGTATGTGTACTGTATAAAAAAAACAATAGAAAGCCACTGTCACTTGGATAACATCAGCTTATTTTATGGTTACGGGTAGACAGGCATTGGGTGCTTTAAATCCATATCTTTATCAGACCCTACATCTGCTACTGGAAAGTCTCTGGAGACCTGGTTCACATCTGCATTCGGTATTCTGTTCAGGGAGTTCGCTTGGTGACCCCCTGAATGGAATACCGAAAGCTTTAAAAAGCGGTGAGCAATGAAAGCACATGGACCCCATAGACTATAATGGGGTCTGTGTGTTTTCTGCGCAGTGTCCACACGAGTCATACAGAGAGAAAAGTACTTCAAGAACTAATTTCCTCTCTATATGATTCATGCGGACACCATACTCTATGGGGTCCATCTGCTTTCATTGCTCAACGCTTTTTAATGTGTTCGGTATTCCGTTCAGGGGGGTCCCCAAAGTGGACTCCCCAAACGGAATACCGAACACAGATGTGAACCAGGCCTCAACTTTAATAGGAAATACAGTAAGCTGTTATTAAAGATTAGATGGAAATGAAAAGATAGAGGGTGGAAGGATTGATATATTTTGTTATGATGTTTCTCTGAGTTTGTTGTTCCTTTCAGTCCAGCAAATACTAGTATTTAGTTCTCAAATGTAAAGTGTATGATAGCTATGGTGGTGGGTAGATGGCCCATGAATATCACTCTCTAAAGCATGGGTAGGGAACGTACGGCTCTCCAGCTGTTGCAAAACTACAACTCCCAGCATGCATACTTGCTCTGCTGTTCTTGGAACTCCCATGGAAGTGAATGGAGCATGATGGGAGTTTCACAGCAGCTGGAGAGCCGAAGGTTCCCTACCCCTGCTTTAAAGCATGCACACATGTCCTCTAACTACACACTTTCACATTTCCTGAATAGTCACAATTTATTGGCACACGCTATGCCCAACACTCAGATATTAAATTCACAGTCAAGCACAAACTCATCAGAAAGTAAGAATGACGCACATCTTGACACAGCTTTCCTAGCAACGCATAGCGGGGGACTGTGAAGAACGGCAGGGGGAGAATGGAGAAAAATTGCTCAGGTAAGTATATGGGAAGCTTAAAATGTTGATGTTATAGGACCACAGGGGCCTTCAACAATTCCCTATTCAGTTTGCATTGGTAATAAGCAGAAGGTGAAGATTTTATTGTTTTTATATTTTCATGATACAGACTTTTGAGCATAATATGAGTTTAAATAATTCTGTTCTGGATCTGATCAGAAATGCCAGAACTCAGTCCATAGTCCACAGCTATAGAAAGGTTGCCACTATCCAACCACCACTGTTATCGGTTCTAACCACAGAAGCCCTGGGCTCCTGTGCAAAATCTGTAACAAAACCCAGTGTAATAAATGTAGTGCTGGGACAGTGGGATCACCTGACGCACATTGTGAAAGGTGAATCGACAAGTGGGCTCCTGAGTCAGGAGGAGCGCTCAGTCCCCCATCCCATACACAAGTGGTGCATAGCACAGCACACACAACTCACTGCTAGAGATGAGCGAACACTAAAATGTTCGAGGTTCGAAATTCGATTCGAACAGCCGCTCACTGTTCGAGTGTTCGAATGGGTTTCGAACCCCATTATAGTCTATGGGGAACATAAACTCGTTAAGGGGGAAACCCAAATTCGTGTCTGGAGGGTCACCAAGTCCACTATGACACCCCAGGAAATGATACCAACACCCTGGAATGACACTGGGACAGCAGGGGAAGCATGTCTGGGGGCATAAAAGTCACTTTATTTCATGGAAATCCCTGTCAGTTTGCGATTTTCGCAAGCTAACTTTTCCCCATAGAAATGCATTGGCCAGTGCTGATTGGCCAGAGTACGGAACTCGACCAATCAGCGCTGGCTCTGCTGGAGGAGGCGGAGTCTAAGATAGCTCCACACCAGTCTCCATTCAGGTCCGACCTTAGACTCCGCCTCCTCCGGCAGAGCCAGCGCTGATTGGCCGAAGGCTGGCCAATGCATTCCTATGCGAATGCAGACTTAGCAGTGCTGAGTCAGTTTTGCTCAACTACACATCTGATGCACACTCGGCACTGCTACATCAGATGTAGCAATCTGATGTAGCAGAGCCGAGGGTGCACTAGAACCCCTGTGCAAACTCAGTTCACGCTAATAGAATGCATTGGCCAGCGCTGATTGGCCAATGCATTCTATTAGCCCGATGAAGTAGAGCTGAATGTGTGTGCTAAGCACACACATTCAGCACTGCTTCATCAAGCCAATACAATGCATTAGCCAGTGCTGATTGGCCAGAGTACGGAATTCGGCCAATCAGCGCTGGCCAATGCATTCTATTAGCCCGATGAAGTAGAGCTGAATGTGTGTGCTAAGCACACACATTCAGCACTGCTTCATCAAGCCAATACAATGCATTAGCCAGTGCTGATTGGCCAGAGTACGGAATTCGGCCAATCAGCGCTGGCTCTGCTGGAGGAGGCGGAGTCTAAGGTCGCTCCACACCAGTCTCCATTCAGGTCCGACCTTAGACTCCGCCTCCTCCGGCAGAGCCAGCGCTGATTGGCCGAAGGCTGGCCAATGCATTCCTATGCGAATGCAGACTTAGCAGTGCTGAGTCAGTTTTGCTCAACTACACATCTGATGCACACTCGGCACTGCTACATCAGATGTAGCAATCTGATGTAGCAGAGCCGAGGGTGCACTAGAACCCCTGTGCAAACTCAGTTCACGCTAATAGAATGCATTGGCCAGCGCTGATTGGCCAATGCATTCTATTAGCCCGATGAAGTAGAGCTGAATGTGTGTGCTAAGCACACACATTCAGCACTGCTTCATCAAGCCAATACAATGCATTAGCCAGTGCTGATTGGCCAGAGTACGGAATTCGGCCAATCAGCGCTGGCCAATGCATTCTATTAGCCCGATGAAGTAGAGCTGAATGTGTGTGCTAAGCACACACATTCAGCTCTACTTCATCGGGCTAATAGAATGCATTGGCCAGCGCTGATTGGCCAGAGTACGGAACTCGACCAATCAGCGCTGGCTCTGCTGGAGGAGGCGGAGTCTAAGGTCGGACCTGAATGGAGACTGGTGTGGAGCGATCTTAGACTCCGCCTCCTCCAGCAGAGCCAGCGCTGATTGGCCGAATTCCGTACTCTGGCCAATCAGCACTGGCTAATGCATTGTATTGGCGTGATGAAGCAGTGCTGAATGTGTGTGCTTAGCACACACATTCAGCTCTACTTCATCGGGCTAATAGAATGCATTGGCCAGCGCTGATTGGCCGAATTCCGTACTCTGGCCAATCAGTGCTGGCCAATGCATTCTATTAGCTTGATGAAGCAGAGTGTGCACAAGGGTTCAAGCGCACCCTCGGCTCTGATGTAGGAGAGCCGAGGGTGCACTTGAACCCTTGTGCACCCTCAGCTCTGCTACATCAGAGCCGAGGGTGCGCTTGAACCCTTGTGCACACTCTGCTTCATCAAGCTAATAGAATGCATTGGCCAGCGCTGATTGGCCAATGTATTCTATTAGCCTGATGAAGTAGAGCTGAATGTGTGTGCTAAGCACACACATTCAGCTCTACTTCATCGGGCTAATAGAATGCATTGGCCAGCGCTGATTGGCCAGAGTACGGAACTCGACCAATCAGCGCTGGCTCTGCTGGAGGAGGCGGAGTCTAAGATCGCTCCACACCAGTCTCCATTCAGGTCCGACCTTAGACTCCGCCTCCTCCAGCAGAGCCAGCGCTGATTGGCCGAATTCCGTACTCTGGCCAATCAGCACTGGCTAATGCATTGTATTGGCTTGATGAAGCAGTGCTGAATGTGTGTGCTTAGCACACACATTCAGCTCTACTTCATCGGGCTAATAGAATGCATTGGCCAATCAGCGCTGGCCAATGCATTCTATTAGCGTGAACTGAGTTTGCACAGGGGTTCTAGTGCACCCTCGGCTCTGCTACATCAGATTGCTACATCTGATGTAGCAGTGCCGAGTGTGCATCAGATGTGTAGTTGAGCAAAACTGACTCAGCACTGCTAAGTATGCATTCGCATAGGAATGCATTGGCCAGCCTTCGGCCAATCAGCGCTGGCTCTGCCGGAGGAGGCGGAGTCTAAGGTCGGACCTGAATGGAGACTGGTGTGGAGCGACCTTAGACTCCGCCTCCTCCAGCAGAGCCAGCGCTGATTGGCCGAATTCCGTACTCTGGCCAATCAGCACTGGCTAATGCATTGTATTGGCTTGATGAAGCAGTGCTGAATGTGTGTGCTTAGCACACACATTCAGCTCTACTTCATCGGGCTAATAGAATGCATTGGCCAATCAGCGCTGGCCAATGCATTCTATTAGCGTGAACTGAGTTTGCACAGGGGTTCTAGTGCACCCTCGGCTCTGCTACATCAGATTGCTACATCTGATGTAGCAGTGCCGAGTGTGCATCAGATGTGTAGTTGAGCAAAACTGACTCAGCACTGCTAAGTCTCTGCATTCGCATAGGAATGCATTGGCCAGCCTTCGGCCAATCAGCGCTGGCTCTGCCGGAGGAGGCGGAGTCTAAGGTCGGACCTGAATGGAGACTGGTGTGGAGCGATCTTAGACTCCGCCTCCTCCAGCAGAGCCAGCGCTGATTGGTCGAGTTCCGTACTCTGGCCAATCAGCGCTGGCCAATGCATTCTATTAGCCCGATGAAGTAGAGCTGAATGTGTGTGCTTAGCACACACATTCAGCTCTACTTCATCAGGCTAATAGAATACATTGGCCAATCAGCGCTGGCCAATGCATTCTATTAGCTTGATGAAGCAGAGTGTGCACAAGGGTTCAAGCGCACCCTCGGCTCTGATGTAGCAGAGCTGAGGGTGCACAAGGGTTCAAGTGCACCCTCGGCTCTCCTACATCAGAGCCGAGGGTGCGCTTGAACCCTTGTGCAGCCTCGGCTCTGCTACATCAGAGCCGAGGGTGCGCTTGAACCCTTGTGCACACTCTGCTTCATCAAGCTAATAGAATGCATTGGCCAGCACTGATTGGCCAGAGTACGGAATTCGGCCAATCAGCGCTGGCCAATGCATCCCTATGGGAAAAAGTTTATCTCACAAAAATCACAATTACACACCCGATAGAGCCCCAAAAAGTTATTTTTAATAACATTCCCCCCTAAATAAAGGTTATCCCTAGCTATCCCTGCCTGTACAGCTATCCCTGTCTCATAGTCACAAAGTTCACATTCTCATATGACCCGGATTTGAAATCCACTATTCGTCTAAAATGGAGGTCACCTGATTTCGGCAGCCAATGACTTTTTCCAATTTTTTTCAACGCCCCCAGTGTCGTAGTTCCTGTCCCACCTCCCCTGCGCTGTTATTGGTGCAAAAAAGGCGCCAGGGAAGGTGGGAGGGGAATCGAATTTTGGCGCACTTTACCACGTGGTGTTCGATTCGATTCGAACATGGCGAACACCCTGATATCCGATCGAACATGTGTTCGATAGAACACTGTTCGCTCATCTCTACTCACTGCATATAGAGCACAGCATCTTAGCTGACTTATGTGTTCATATAATAACTGAGTAGGTTATTTAAAAAAAACTGCTCAGTTTACTATTATATAGATGCTTTGGGTGACTGAGATAACATCTAGAAACAGAGACCGACTGACCAGTATCCTCCATTGCCGAGCCCCACTTTATTAAAGTCACTTCAGAAGCCGATAATCTTGCAGCATCTTGCTGCTGTATGTGCATATATGCCCTGCCCTGCCCTGCCATATCTGCATTTGGTATTCGTTGAGGAAGTCCCCTTTGGAACCCCCGAAAAGAAACTTATACGCATTAAAAAGCGATTAACTAAGAAACCACACAGACCCAATGGACTATAATGGGGTCCATGTGGTTTCCGCACAAAACATGTGGAAAGAAAAGTGCTGCTTGCTAAACTTTTCTCTCCGCATGATTGGTGCGGACACCATGCGGAAAACACCCGGACCAGATTATAGTCTATGGGATCTATCTGGTTTCTGTGCTAACCACTTTTAACACGTGTAGGTTTCCGTTCGGGGGGTTCCCAAGCGGACTTCCCGAATGGAATACCGAGTGCCGATATGAACAGAGCCTAATCCTGTGCCCACAGAACAGAAACAGTCAAAGGCAAGGGCTAAGCAGAAGGCACAAATATGCGAGTCTTGGCTTTATGAGGAATCTGTAAACAGGGACAGGTGATATTTGCATGGAGCTGGACCCCAGAATGAATTTTAAAGGTGGGCTGGGCTGAAAGCACCCCAGTCTGATACAGTCTGTACATGGTTGGCTGATGTTAGAGAACATTTTAGAGAAGGATATTATAAGCCCATTTGAGGACCAGACAAGGGCAACAGAGCCTATAGAGGTCATCACTCTTCACATTTGCCTCTTCTGCGTGCCCCTAGGGATCTGTCTTTAAGTTTTTTCCTTCATAATTAATGCAAGACTGGTATATGAGAGTGGAAATCAGAAACATTACAAGGCAAATACTATTGCTGGACCAATGCACCAGCACACCTCCCAACTTTTGAAGAACCGAAAGAGGGACAAAATGTGCGGCGCGCGTAGCGCGCCATGGCAAATTTAGACCTGCCCACTTTTGTGTTGACTCCGCCCACTCGTTAATTTTTCATGTGCCCGCACACAGTATAATCCTTCTACAGTCACCCGTAAATTATATGTCCCCCCCCTCTCTCTCCCCCAGTTTCATATACACCCTTCATCTGCCCCCAGTTTCATGTCCCCCTTCCATCTCTGCCCCCAGATTCATGTCCCCACATCTCTGCCCCCAGTTTCATGTCCCCTCCATCTCTGCTCCCAGATTCATGTACCTCCATCTCTGCCCCCAGATTCATGTCCCCCCTCCATCTCTGCCCCCAGATTCATGTCCCCCCTCCATCTCTGCCCCCAGATTCATGTCCCCCCATCTCTGCCCCCAGATTCATGTCCCCCCTCCATCTCTGCCCCCAGATTCATGTCCCCATCTCTGCCCCCAGATTCATGTCCCCCCATCTCTGCCCCCAGATTCATGTCCCCCCTCCATCTCTGCCCCCAGATTCATGTCCCCCATCTCTGCCTCCAGATTCATGTCCCCCCATCTCTGCCCCCAGATTCATGTCCCCTCCATCTTTGCCCCCAGATTCATGTCCCTCCATCTCTGCCCCCAGATTCATGTCCCCCATCTCTGCCCCCAGATTCATGTCCTCCATTTCTGCCCCCAGATTCATGTCCCCCATCTCTGCCCCCAGATTCATGTCTCCACATCTCTGCCCCCAGATTCATGTCCTCTCCATCTCTGCCCCCAGATTCATGTCCCCCCATCTCTGCCCCCAGTGTCATGCCGTCCTCTCCATCTCTGCCCCCAGTGTCATGCCGTCCTCTCCATCTCTGCCCCCAGTGTCATGCCGTCCCCTCCTTCATCTGCCCCCAGTGTCATGCCGTCCCCTCCTTCATCTGCCCCCAGTGTCATGCCGTCCCCTCCTTCATCTGCCCCCAGTGTCATGCCGTCCTCTCCATCTCTGCCCCCAGTGTCATGCCGTCTTCTCCTTCATTTGCCCGCAGATTCACGTTCCACCTCCACATTAAACTTACCTTCTCCTCCGCTCCCTCGCCGCTCTCTGCGCGCCTCTCTCGCTGACACATGCGGCTGAAGGAAGGAGCTGACACAGGTCATCTCCTCGCCTCGCCGCTGCCGCCGGCTCCTGGCTTGTAGACGCGATGTGACACAAGCCAGGAGCCGGCGGCAGCGGCAAAGCGAGGAGCTGACACAGGTCAGCTCCTCGCTTCAGCCGCATATGTGTCAGCGAGAGAGACACGCAGCGGCGAAGCGAGGAGCTGACCTGTGTTAGCTCCTTGCTTCAGCCGCATATGTGTTCAACTCAGATCTGCATCCTCTGGACGCAGATCTGAGTTGAAATCGGGACATACCTCCCTCCAACCGGGACCGCGGGACATGTCACCCAAATTGTGACTGTCCCGCGGAAATCGGGACGGTTGGGAGGTATGCACTAGGTGGGGCGAAGAAGATACAAAATGTACAGCTTAACATATGACAAACATGTGCTTTGTCAGTGTGCTAGCTGTGTTTTTAATGGCTATCACACTGATCCATTATATTCTAATGGCCCCATACACATGACTGTTTATTATCGAGGGGCTGTGTATGGGGCTGTGAACTCAGGAACAAAACACAGGAAAGGTCTGATTCCTGTCTGTTTTGTGGTCTGGGCTCAGTAATGTAATTTGTGTGTCTGTGAAGGTCAAGGGCCACACACATATATCATCCGTGTGCTGTTTGTGCCACTTTCTCATGGACCATGGACCCCATACATGCATGTAGCCTTAGTAATGTAAGTGTAATATTTTTTAGGTCGAGGTACATTTTGCTCACAGCATCCTCTATACAGAAGAAGTTTATGCTCTCTATTTATTGCATTTGATTCCTGTTGCACAAACAGGTCATATCACCTGCGAGGGTTCATGAAATAACCTTACAAAAGTGATAGATTCCATCAAGAGATTTGCCCTTGAGCTTGTCTATGTGGAGCCTCATGGGCCCTGCGACAACTTGGCTTCATTACTGTATTAGAACCTAAAGGATCTGTATTTATGTTCCTGTAACATCCACCATTTTATTACAAATTGCGTCTTTTTTACTGAAATATCTTTATTAGAGAACAGCCTTGTTCAGCCATCTGCATTGAGAAAGGCCTAAGTCTAAAGTATGGAGATCCACATTGGTCACCCATATACTGTGGCCTGGGTTGCTATGAAACAGTAATAAGATCTTAGGGCTGTGGCTTAGCAAACAGCAGGCCCAATTATTTTATTCACCAGGGAGTCTGAGGGGATCCCCAATGAATAATTACAACGGGAAACTCAGTTGCCACTGAGGTTTTCCTTTAAGTGAAATGGCATGACTATTATAGTAGGTAAAATAGCAATAATAATAATAATAATAATAATAATAATAATAATAATAGTATTTACTAACAGACTTGTTTCAACTTTGTAAAGCTTAGTTCACACCTGTACTTGTTATTATATTCCTAATAAAAGCCTCTTCATTGCGTTATTTATAAGTCTGTCAGGGTTTCCGTCATTTTGATGGTAAGAATAGAATTAAATGGAGCACTATTATTACTGTCAAAAGTGACAGAGACCCCAAATAGGTTATAAATTGTTATCTCTGCTAATAAAATGTAAGATACACTTAAAACGTTTAGGAACAAAAGGTTGTGGGCAGCATTATCCACTGACCAACATGATATTTTCTTAATCCTCTTACATGATATGTGGCGGCGCTACCATCTTGTGCAATAAGGGACTATCTTGAAAAATTGTACATAGATTCTCTGAGGTGACCTCAAATAACGTATATTGGCCAAACAGATTAGAATTCAGACTGCTGAAATGCAAAATTTTACACTGTCTGAGGGGCAACACGGTGGCTAGCACTGTAGCCTTGCAGCACTGGAGTCCTGGGTTCCAATCCTGCCAGGAACAACATCTGCAAGGAGTTTGTATGATCTCCCGGTGTTTGTGTTGATTTCCTCCCGTTCTACAAAGACATACTGATTGGAAAAAAAAATGTACATTGTGTTCCCTATATGGAGCACACAATCTACATAATTATTTTTTTTACAATGTTTGCTGTTGGTTGGTCATACATAAACTTCCAAAAGTTCGTCCCGCACAGTCAACTATCAAATAAAGTTGGATTTTTCTGCCATAATCTGTTATATATGAGCTAGACTGACAGAACTGTAAGTGGTTTTTGTATTTTTGACATGTATTTGTACTTCTAACACACACAAGGGCCAAAAAAGGGATGATACAAAGGGAGGCGCACATCTGGAGCAAAGCCTTTTCTTTCGCCAAATGTACGCCTCAAAACTTAATCCGAGCCTCACCTGCCACATTGTTTTCTGGGATGAGTTACAATGGAAATCTACACCAGTTAACAATTTGATGCAGGGACGTCGGACAGTTTTATAGGGTGGCTGTAGCCTCTCATAAATCTCTCAGTCCCTGCAGTACGCCAGTCTTAATAAATTTGCCCCAGAGTATCCATCAGTTCCTGTTTTCAGCACTTCATTAGTGGTGAGTAGAGATGAGCGAACACTAAAATGTTCGAGGTTCGAAATTCGATTCGAACAGCCGCTCACTGTTCGAGTGTTCGAATGGGTTTCGAACCCCATTATAGTCTATGGGGAACATAAACTCGTTAAGGGGGAAACCCAAATTCGTGTCTGGAGGGTCACCAAGTCCACTATGACACCCCAGGAAATGATACCAACACCCTGGAATGACACTGGGACAGCAGGGGAAGCATGTCTGGGGGCATAAAAGTCACTTTATTTCATGGAAATCCCTGTCAGTTTGCGATTTTCGCAAGCTAACTTTTCCCCATAGAAATGCATTGGCCAGTGCTGATTGGCCAGAGTACGGAACTCGACCAATCAGCGCTGGCTCTGCTGGAGGAGGCGGAGTCTAAGATCGCTCCACACCAGTCTCCATTCAGGTCCGACCTTAGACTCCGCCTCCTCCGGCAGAGCCAGCGCTGATTGGCCGAAGGCTGGCCAATGCATTCCTATGCGAATGCAGACTTAGCAGTGCTGAGTCAGTTTTGCTCAACTACACATCTGATGCACACTCGGCACTGCTACATCAGATGTAGCAATCTGATGTAGCAGAGCCGAGGGTGCACTAGAACCCCTGTGCAAACTCAGTTCACGCTAATAGAATGCATTGGCCAGCGCTGATTGGCCAATGCATTCTATTAGCCCGATGAAGTAGAGCTGAATGTGTGTGCTAAGCACACACATTCAGCACTGCTTCATCACGCCAATACAATGCATTAGCCAGTGCTGATTGGCCAGAGTACGGAATTCGGCCAATCAGCGCTGGCCAATGCATTCTATTAGCCCGATGAAGTAGAGCTGAATGTGTGTGCTAAGCACACACATTCAGCACTGCTTCATCACGCCAATACAATGCATTAGCCAGTGCTGATTGGCCAGAGTACGGAATTCGGCCAATCAGCGCTGGCTCTGCTGGAGGAGGCGGAGTCTAAGGTCGGACCTGAATGGAGACTGGTGTGGAGCGATCTTAGACTCCGCCTCCTCCAGCAGAGCCAGCGCTGATTGGCCGAATTCCGTACTCTGGCCAATCAGCACTGGCTAATGCATTGTATTGGCATGATGAAGAAGTGCTGAATGTGTGTGCTTAGCACACACATTCAGCTCCACTTCATCGGGCTAATAGAATGCATTGGCCAGCGCTGATTGGCCGAATTCCGTACTCTGGCCAATCAGTGCTGGCCAATGCATTCTATTAGCTTGATGAAGCAGAGTGTGCACAAGGGTTCAAGCGCACCCTCGGCTCTGATGTAGCAGAGCCGAGGCTGCACAAGGGTTCAAGCGCACCCTCGGCTCTGATGTAGGAGAGCCGAGGGTGCACTTGAACCCTTGTGCACCCTCAGCTCTGCTACATCAGAGCCGAGGGTGCGCTTGAACCCTTGTGCACACTCTGCTTCATCAAGCTAATAGAATGCATTGGCCAGCGCTGATTGGCCAATGTATTCTATTAGCCTGATGAAGTAGAGCTGAATGTGTGTGCTAAGCACACACATTCAGCTCTACTTCATCGGGCTAATAGAATGCATTGGCCAGCGCTGATTGGCCAGAGTACGGAACTCGACCAATCAGCGCTGGCTCTGCTGGAGGAGGCGGAGTCTAAGATCGCTCCACACCAGTCTCCATTCAGGTCCGACCTTAGACTCCGCCTCCTCCAGCAGAGCCAGCGCTGATTGGCCGAATTCCGTACTCTGGCCAATCAGCACTGGCTAATGCATTGTATTGGCGTGATGAAGCAGTGCTAAATGTGTGTGCTTAGCACACACATTCAGCTCTACTTCATCGGGCTAATAGAATGCATTGGCCAGCGCTGATTGGCCGAATTCCGTACTCTGGCCAATCAGCACTGGCTAATGCATTGTATTGGCGTGATGAAGCAGTGCTGAATGTGTGTGCTTAGCACACACATTCAGCTCTACTTCATCGGGCTAATAGAATGCATTGGCCAATCAGCGCTGGCCAATGCATTCTATTAGCGTGAACTGAGTTTGCACAGGGGTTCTAGTGCACCCTCGGCTCTGCTACATCAGATTGCTACATCTGATGTAGCAGTGCCGAGTGTGCATCAGATGTGTAGTTGAGCAAAACTGACTCAGCACTGCTAAGTCTGCATTCGCATAGGAATGCATTGGCCAGCCTTCGGCCAATCAGCGCTGGCTCTGCCGGAGGAGGCGGAGTCTAAGGTCGGACCTGAATGGAGACTGGTGTGGAGCGATCTTAGACTCCGCCTCCTCCAGCAGAGCCAGCGCTGATTGGTCGAGTTCCGTACTCTGGCCAATCAGCGCTGGCCAATGCATTCTATTAGCCCGATGAAGTAGAGCTGAATGTGTGTGCTTAGCACACACATTCAGCTCTACTTCATCAGGCTAATAGAATACATTGGCCAATCAGCGCTGGCCAATGCATTCTATTAGCTTGATGAAGCAGAGTGTGCACAAGGGTTCAAGCGCACCCTCGGCTCTGATGTAGCAGAGCTGAGGGTGCACAAGGGTTCAAGTGCACCCTCGGCTCTCCTACATCAGAGCCGAGGGTGCGCTTGAACCCTTGTGCAGCCTCGGCTCTGCTACATCAGAGCCGAGGGTGCGCTTGAACCCTTGTGCACACTCTGCTTCATCAAGCTAATAGAATGCATTGGCCAGCACTGATTGGCCAGAGTACGGAATTCGGCCAATCAGCGCTGGCCAATGCATCCCTATGGGAAAAAGTTTATCTCACAAAAATCACAATTACACACCCGATAGAGCCCCAAAAAGTTATTTTTAATAACATTCCCCCCCTAAATAAAGGTTATCCCTAGCTATCCCTGCCTGTACAGCTATCCCTGTCTCATAGTCACAAAGTTCACATTCTCATATGACCCGGATTTGAAATCCACTATTCGTCTAAAATGGAGGTCACCTGTTTTCGGCAGCCAATGACTTTTTCCAATTTTTTTCAATGCCCCCGGTGTCGTAGTTCCTGTCCCACCTCCCCTGCGCTGTTATTGGTGCAAAAAAGGCGCCAGGGAAGGTGGGAGGGGAATCGAATTTTGGCGCACTTTACCACGTGGTGTTCGATTCGATTCGAACATGGCGAACACCCTGATATCCGATCGAACATGTGTTCGATAGAACACTGTTCGCTCATCTCTAGTGGTGAGTAGAGATGAGCGAACACTAAAATGTTCGAGGTTCAAAATTCGATTCGAACAGCCGCTCACTGTTCGAGTGTTCGAATGGGTTTCGAACCCCATTATAGTCTATGGGGAACATAAACTCGTTAAGGGGGAAACCCAAATTCGTGTCTGGAGGGTCACCAAGTCCACTATGACACCCCAGGAAATGATACCAACACCCTGGAATGACACTGGGACAGCAGGGGAAGCATGTCTGGGGGCATAAAAGTCACTTTATTTCATGGAAATCCCTGTCAGTTTGCGATTTTCGCAAGCTAACTTTTCCCCATAGAAATGCATTGGCCAGTGCTGATTGGCCAGAGTACGGAACTCGACCAATCAGCGCTGGCTCTGCTGGAGGAGGCGGAGTCTAAGATCGCTCCACACCAGTCTCCATTCAGGTCCGACCTTAGACTCCGCCTCCTCCGGCAGAGCCAGCGCTGATTGGCCGAAGGCTGGCCAATGCATTCCTATGCGAATGCAGACTTAGCAGTGCTGAGTCAGTTTTGCTCAACTACACATCTGATGCACACTCGGCACTGCTACATCAGATGTAGCAATCTGATGTAGCAGAGCCGAGGGTGCACTAGAACCCCTGTGCAAACTCAGTTCACGCTAATAGAATGCATTGGCCAGCGCTGATTGGCCAATGCATTCTATTAGCCCGATGAAGTAGAGCTGAATGTGTGTGCTAAGCACACACATTCAGCACTGCTTCATCACGCCAATACAATGCATTAGCCAGTGCTGATTGGCCAGAGTACGGAATTCGGCCAATCAGCGCTGGCCAATGCATTCTATTAACCTGATGAAGTAGAGCTGAATGTGTGTGCTAAGCACACACATTCAGCACTGCTTCATCACGCCAATACAATGCATTAGCCAGTGCTGATTGGCCAGAGTACGGAATTCGGCCAATCAGCGCTGGCTCTGCTGGAGGAGGCGGAGTCTAAGGTCGGACCTGAATGGAGACTGGTGTGGAGCGATCTTAGACTCCGCCTCCTCCAGCAGAGCCAGCGCTGATTGGCCGAATTCCGTACTCTGGCCAATCAGCACTGGCTAATGCATTGTATTGGCGTGATGAAGCAGTGCTGAATGTGTGTGCTTAGCACACACATTCAGCTCTACTTCATCGGGCTAATAGAATGCATTGGCCAGCGCTGATTGGCCGAATTCCGTACTCTGGCCAATCAGTGCTGGCCAATGCATTCTATTAGCTTGATGAAGCAGAGTGTGCACAAGGGTTCAAGCGCACCCTCGGCTCTGATGTAGCAGAGCCGAGGCTGCACAAGGGTTCAAGCGCACCCTCGGCTCTGATGTAGGAGAGCCGAGGGTGCACTTGAACCCTTGTGCACCCTCAGCTCTGCTACATCAGAGCCGAGGGTGCGCTTGAACCCTTGTGCACACTCTGCTTCATCAAGCTAATAGAATGCATTGGCCAGCGCTGATTGGCCAATGTATTCTATTAGCCTGATGAAGTAGAGCTGAATGTGTGTGCTAAGCACACACATTCAGCTCTACTTCATCGGGCTAATAGAATGCATTGGCCAGCGCTGATTGGCCAGAGTACGGAACTCGACCAATCAGCGCTGGCTCTGCTGGAGGAGGCGGAGTCTAAGATCGCTCCACACCAGTCTCCATTCAGGTCCGACCTTAGACTCCGCCTCCTCCAGCAGAGCCAGCGCTGATTGGCCGAATTCCGTACTCTGGCCAATCAGCACTGGCTAATGCATTGTATTGGCGTGATGAAGCAGTGCTGAATGTGTGTGCTTAGCACACACATTCAGCTCTACTTCATCGGGCTAATAGAATGCATTGGCCAATCAGCGCTGGCCAATGCATTCTATTAGCGTGAACTGAGTTTGCACAGGGGTTCTAGTGCACCCTCGGCTCTGCTACATCAGATTGCTACATCTGATGTAGCAGTGCCGAGTGTGCATCAGATGTGTAGTTGAGCAAAACTGACTCAGCACTGCTAAGTCTCTGCATTCGCATAGGAATGCATTGGCCAGCCTTCGGCCAATCAGCGCTGGCTCTGCCGGAGGAGGCGGAGTCTAAGGTCGGACCTGAATGGAGACTGGTGTGGAGCGATCTTAGACTCCGCCTCCTCCAGCAGAGCCAGCGCTGATTGGTCGAGTTCCGTACTCTGGCCAATCAGCGCTGGCCAATGCATTCTATTAGCCCGATGAAGTAGAGCTGAATGTGTGTGCTTAGCACACACATTCAGCTCTACTTCATCAGGCTAATAGAATACATTGGCCAATCAGCGCTGGCCAATGCATTCTATTAGCTTGATGAAGCAGAGTGTGCACAAGGGTTCAAGCGCACCCTCGGCTCTGATGTAGCAGAGCTGAGGGTGCACAAGGGTTCAAGTGCACCCTCGGCTCTCCTACATCAGAGCCGAGGGTGCGCTTGAACCCTTGTGCAGCCTCGGCTCTGCTACATCAGAGCCGAGGGTGCGCTTGAACCCTTGTGCACACTCTGCTTCATCAAGCTAATAGAATGCATTGGCCAGCACTGATTGGCCAGAGTACGGAATTCGGCCAATCAGCGCTGGCCAATGCATCCCTATGGGAAAAAGTTTATCTCACAAAAATCACAATTACACACCCGATAGAGCCCCAAAAAGTTATTTTTAATAACATTCCCCCCTAAATAAAGGTTATCCCTAGCTATCCCTGCCTGTACAGCTATCCCTGTCTCATAGTCACAAAGTTCACATTCTCATATGACCCGGATTTGAAATCCACTATTCGTCTAAAATGGAGGTCACCTGTTTTCGGCAGCCAATGACTTTTTCCAATTTTTTTCAATGCCCCCGGTGTCGTAGTTCCTGTCCCACCTCCCCTGCGCTGTTATTGGTGCAAAAAAGGCGCCAGGGAAGGTGGGAGGGGAATCGAATTTTGGCGCACTTTACCACGTGGTGTTCGATTCGATTCGAACATGGCGAACACCCTGATATCCGATCGAACATGTGTTCGATAGAACACTGTTCGCTCATCTCTAGTGGTGAGTGACTTTCATCTGGGGTAGTTGAACGATTGTTGAGCGGTTTGCAATTTATTTCAGACCACCGATGGCACCCTAAAATATGCATTAATCCTGCATTGTCAGCAGTAATTGTTTGGACCCCTGATATCTTCCCTTTGCAATTTCTAACTTGAACACACCATATTTTCCTTGATTTCTCCCTATACTATTACACTTTAAAGGGATTGTTCACCTAAAATAAAGTTGACAGCTGTAAACAATATATATAAAAAAAAATCTAATAAAAGGTTACCACCCACTTGGTGAATAAGAGATAATTTACATGTAATTTCTATACCTTTTGAATGGGTGGACAGATTTGAAAAAAAACAATGCCAAAATTGATCAGGGAACAGCGAGAATCAAATGATGTATGGCATTTAGCATTTTGTACTTTCCATGCCCCCGCTCTTCTTGTGACACACTAGTATGCGTCAGTGCTCTATGTCCACATTACTTTAGATTTTTCTTTATTGCTAGCGTTCCTATAATAAATCTGTTCTCTATGTAAAGAAAGGGTTACAGTAGGCTCTACCTGCTTAGGAGGCTGAGGGCCTTTAGAGTCCAGGGGGCACTTAATAGGGCCTTTTTCAACTCTGTAGTGGAATCAGCCATCTTCTTTGGAGTGGCCTGCTTGCTAGTATATCAACCACGCATATGAATAGGCTCGACAAGCTGATTAGAAGGGCCAGTTCTGTCCTAGGGAGTCCCTTAGACCTAGTGCAGGAGGTGGGTGAGTTCCATTCTGGAGAATAACTCCCATCCCATGTATGAGACTTTGATAGCAATGGGCAGTGCTGTCCATGACCGACTGCTTCACCCTAAGTGTGAGAAGGGGCGTTATCGGAAGTCTTTCCTCCCCGCTGTGTTTAGGCTGTACAATCAACACTGAGCTAAGTGGAGATTATTCCATACAGAGAACTGAAAGATCTTTAAATTGTGATATCCCTTCTACTACCTTTTTTACCTTTTCCATTTTTTATCTGTACCTACTGTCTCAGCAATACCTCTACCTTGGAGCTTTTGTATTTGCATATTGTATTATCTATGCTGCTGTAACACACTTAATTTCCCCATGGTGGGACTATTAAAGGGTTGTCCCATCTCAAGGATCCTATCTATACTAGTAGTTTATGTAAATGGAAGACTTTTCCTAAATATATTGCTGTCAAAATTCTACGTTGTTCTTCTGCTATGTGACCTTATTCCTCCCATTGTTTACACAGCATTGCTATAACTACTAACCTATAGGACAAAAGACGTCACTTACTCACTTCTCCTGCCGGCAGGACAATCGTTCAACTAATTGCAGTTTGCTAATAAAGCCTGGTCTTTTATCTTTCTATGTAAACACACAGATAACACTGAGTCTGTTCTCTGCAAACATCTGCATATTATCTAATCTGCATAAGTATTGTGATATTTCTCAGGTCCATTCCCATTCAGCAAGCTAGGAGTGGGGGTGAGAAATACAGGAAGTATGAAGAAGAGACTGCATGGAGGCAGCATGCTGATACACTGAGATGGGAAAACTCCTTTAAGGCTCATGCCCTACATTGCGGAAACTCAGCTTTTTATGTTGCAGATTTTGCTATGGTTTTTTAAGCCAAAGTCAGGAGTGGATTGAGGAAAAGGTAGAACTAAAGGACTTCCTATACATTTCCTATTCCTTTTTTAGCCATTCTTGGCTTCGGCTAAAAAAAACTCTCTACAAAAAAGTTGTGTTTCTGCAACATGGGGCCTCAATATAGAAGCAGCTGAGGCTAAGGCCCCAAACAGCTAGCTACAGTCAAAAAATGCTGCGGAAACGCAAGCGCTTTTTTCAAGTGTCTCTATTATACCCATATGGAAAATGCCAGTGTTTCAATAGGTATAATTGACATACTGCAAATTATAAAAACGCAATAGTTATTGAGATTGCAGCATTTCTGCTGCAGATTAGCCAGAATCTCATCCACATTGCAGGTACTGTAATACGCAGCGTTTTCACAACATGGAGCCCCAGCGTAAATAGTGGTGAGGTTTTTCTCATAGGTAATGATATACATATTATTTTTAAGACTATAAATATCCACCTGATCAGGACAACACTGGCTTTTCTGCTGCCAAAAGAGTTGTCTTGTGTAAGCAGGGCCGGCGTCAGCGCACGGCATAGTCGGGCAAGTGCCGGGGCCCACAGAGCCTCTGGGGGGCCCCCCGGCACTTGCCTGTCACAATTTCAGCTCATCGGCGTCCGTCCGCCGATGAGCTGGAATACATACGCGATGCAGGAGCTGCGAGATCAGCTCCTGCTTTAAAGCTCCGGCCCGGCTTGCGTGTGTAGGCGCGATGACGTCATCGCATCACGCTTACACACGCAAGCCGGGCCGGAGCTAAGCAGGAGCTGATCTCACAGCTCCTGCATCGCGTATGTGATTGGAGGGAGAGAGAGAGGAGCGTCGGGGGAACGAGGGAAGGTGAGTGATAGAAGGTGAGTGTGTTTGTTTTGTATTACATATTAAGGTGAAACATAATGAAGGGGGCCCATGAAACTGGGGGGCAAATGAAGGGGAGGGGGGGGAACGGCATGACACTGGAGAACATGAAGGGGGTGGGGAGAGAACGGCATGAAACTGGGGACAGAGATGGAGGGGGCCCAAAGAAACTGGGGGGCAAATGAAGGGGAGGGGAGAACAGCATGACACTGGGGCAGATGGAGGGGGGGGAGAACAGCATGACACTGGGGCAGATGGAGGGGGTGGGGAGAGAACGGCATGGAACTGGAGACAGAGATGGAGGGGGCCCAATGAAACTGAAGGGGCAAATGAAGGGGAGGGGGGGAACGGCATGACACTGGGGCAGAGACGGGGGACATGAAACTGTGGGCAGATGAAGGGGGAGAACGTGATGAAACTGGGGACAGAGATGGAGGGGGGACATGAAACTGGGGGCAGAGGAAGGGTGTATATGAAACTGGGGGAGAGATGGAGGGGGGGCATATAATTTACAGGTGACTGTAGGAGGATTATACTGTGTGGGAGCACATAATGAATGAGAATGGGTGGAATCAACATAAAAGTGGGTGGAGTTAAATTTGCAGCGGCGCGCAGAGCGCGCCGCACATTTTGCCCCTCTTTCTACTCTTTAAAAGATTGGGAGGTATGGCGTTGGTGACGCCACACTCCTGCATGACGTCACTCGCTTCATCTGCAACAGTGTCTCGACTCCCCCGCCTCCTTTACAAGGGGGCCCACTGAGGCTCTGTCGCCCAAGGGCCCATAAAAACCTGGAGCCGGTCCTGTGTGTAAGTCATATGCAAGAAGCTTATCAATGGTGCCCCATGTAAGTTTATGTAAGCTAAGAGCACACTGTGACTAACTTAAAGGGGTTTTCTGTGCAAAAATATATATATATTTTTTTAAATAAGGTCTGTGAGTGTTATTCATGGGTTAATGAGTGCACCCATATAACTATAGCAGTGTTTTGAGTGATTTCTGGGTTTCTGTAGGAAGGCCTAGCATCTACTGCATTTGTTTACATGGTGTGTAGCTTTCTGCTGCAATGCATTCTGGTAGTTTTAGGCTCTCACACTATCTCCAGCTCACTTTGCCCCCCCCCCCCAACACCCCCTCCCTGTCTCCCTAGCTATTCTTTCCACTGCTAGCCTTTCCTAACTCACTTAGTTCACCTACGTACCCCATTATATTTTACCTGTCTTCTTCTAATCTTCCTTTTGCATGTAACTTGCAGTATTGTGCCGTAGCCTTCAATACTTCTCTACTGTGCAGGCTCGCAGCTTGCGCAATAGAGATGTATAGTCGTTTTTAGCGCTAAGGAAGGACTATGGCTCTGTTGTGTATGCGCATGCCGATGTCAATGAAGGAAGAGGAGCCGTTCACCGGAGAAGGAAATCTAAACAGGTAGAAGATAAGTAAGTGTGATGGAGTGGATGGGGGGGGAGTGGTAGTGACGAAATGGAGAACAGAGCGTCACTGGATAGTCAGAAAATGTCCCTGGAGCGGTCACATGACCACCCCAGGAATATTGGTAAACAGGCATTTTATTATTAATAATGTAAATTAGAAAGAAGGAGCGGGAGTGTGTTTAGAGTAGTGTAGGGGTTTATGGATATCCCGGATAACCCCTTTAAATAGTTGAAGAGGTCTCTTAGGGGTAAGTCGAGAGGTTCCCATGCAAATTAGATAGTCCTGCCAAATTTGTTGAGTTTGACCTAATTTTCTGGGGCTTAAGTGCTTGATTGGAGCTGACAAAATTCTTATTGTCCCTTGACACTAAATAATGTTAAGTTGGCAGTTGTTAATGTTTAAAGGGGTTTCTTGGAGTTAAAAATTCATGACTTATCCTTTAAGATAAGAATATCTGATCGGTGGGTGTCCTACATCAGGGGCCAGCACATATCAGCGCACAGTAAAGCATAGTGTGACAGTACAGTGGCATCACCTTCACTTGCTATGCAGCCATACAACTTTATGGGCTCAACCGCAATACCAAATGCTGTGGTCTCTGCAAAAAGCTGATCTGTGGAGATCCCGGGTGAAGGACTCCCACTGATCTAATATTGGTGGCCTGTCCTGAGGATAGGTTATCAATATATAACTTATGGAAAACCCCTTTAAGGATATAAAACCCCTTTAAGGATATTATTGTAAAATAAAAACACCAGCTATATCCCAGGTCATCCTAATATCAGCCACTTGAATATAATTGTATTCTTTACATATTTCAGATAGTAATGTAAAATAGAAATTCAATATCTGAGAGTTACCACCACTGAAATTTAATATGTCTTATAGTAGTAAAACTTTATCTCGAATATTAGCGTATCCAGTGTACTGTAGGATCTCTGCTTATGACATCCCAAGGTCTGTACATCACTATGGTCTGCAGATATGGAGGTGACGTCTTGCTAATAAGTGAGTGAGTTCTCCTTGTGGCAGATTCTCCAAATAACTAAGGGTGTCCTCTGCTGATTCTTCGTCAGTTCTTGTGCCACCATTCTCCACTTATCTCATATGTCCATATGTAGCACCACATGATTCTTTCAGCAGCAATCTGTGCATTTCACATGCAACATGATCCTTATATGTCTGGTGATTTGCATGTATTTATACCAAGTAATACATGGAAATGAAGATATTTACGCAAACCAAATGGAGCATTTTGTAATACTTTGAATATAATGTGATCTTAGGGTATAGAATAGTGTATTTTGCAGAGCTATTCTTCATCCAGTTATATGAGTCTGCAGATGGTGGTAGGGATGACCTCTAGTTATCCCTTGATTTAAGGCCGGAGAGTCACCTTTGCAGTTTCTACATGATCATATTAGGAAGTACATTTATACTTCTACTGAAGTCACTGCAATATTTGCCCTCATCTGACTTGTAGGTCTAAGCCTCTCCATAAATTTTATGCCAGAGCAAGTGATTGCTGCAATGGAAAGTCTATCATCTGTACAAGCAGAACATCCCACCCTTCCTCTGGATAAAACTATGCCGCTCATTCAGCAACGTTACATAAAAATAACCATCACGACAAGAGGACGTAACAGTCTCTGTGAGGTATTCCCAAGGTGATTTCTACAACCCATGCATATTTTAATAGCGCTCACTGTTTTTTATTTGTTCGCTAATTATTTTGCAATGTACAGCCCTATTGGGCGCCCTCGCCGAACATAAAAAGTATATCCTTCCCAGAGTTTAAAAAGAAAGAGTCATTACGGTCCCCTTTAGCCCCTTGAGAACGATAGACCCTCTTCCTGAAGGGAAACCTTGTTGCTGGGCTAAAGGGGAGTGTTCTTGTGAGGTGCTGATGTGTTGATGATGGGAAATTATATGACATGTCAGCACAGCTGGAGGCTAAAGCAATGGAACGATATATGTCAATGATAGCTCTTTTTCATATCTGATCATTACATCAGAAACTGTAATGTAACAAGGTCCGTACTGCAGAGAATCTGCTATATACTGCAGATCCCTAGAGCAAGGCACTCTTCCACAGTATAATGCAGTTCCCTAGAGCAGAATCCTATATATAATGCAGGTCTACACAGCAAGGGAACTAATAAATTATTTACAGAAACAACCCTATATAATCTTGGAAGACAGAAGAATCCAACCATTAATCCATTCAATCTTATTACACCAAATAATAAAGTCATATTAGTCAGAACATGGATGGGCCACTTGATATGGGAAAAGGTTTACTGAAGTCTGCATAAGATGGTTGTTGGAAACAGTTATGGCAGCAAGGGTATCCTACATCATGATGTAAATGTCAGAACTGTAAAATAAGCCTGTCACAAGAACATCCCCATAAAGATTCCTCAACATTCAATTTGTCATAGATTAGAAAGCTCCATCACTAAATATAAGTATAAATGTAACCTTCAAGAAGGAAAGAGTCTGTCTTCATATTCTAGAAGAGAACCTTTGGTCACACCATAAACCTCCATGTGACAGGAGACAGAACAGAACCCTCATATGACATAACAGCTCCATCCCATAATCGAAGACCTTGACATCACAAAACCTTTACATCTTAGGACAGACCCCAACCAGGATACATCCCACTGCAAAAAGTAACATGAAAGTCCTACAAGAAAAATCGAAATAGCACAGTCACATCAAATCTGAAGGTCTCTTTTAGGAAGGCTACGGGTTCGCATGCCCCTTTTCCTGCCCAGCACTTGGTACAGATTATTCCACACGAGACCCTCTCAAGATTTATCTACCTGAGGTTTCCCTACGATGACTACATCCTGCAGCAAGTTAGCTTTCCAGCCTAGGGATTATCTCTCATCCCAGCTCATCTTCAAATCCCAAAGAAAACACTTTACCTTCTCTCGCATACAGATATCCTTTCACATATCTGTCATCATGGAGAACAGAAAAGCCATGCAATCGTGTAAATCCATTGACATTGGCAGGAAAATAAAATAAGTCTCAAGCAGTAAGAAATAGAAGGCCCACCTGTCTGTCCTTTGCCAAGCGTTTTCTCCAGCCGGTAGGGTCCAACATACTGGGCATGTTGCTGCTGCTGGTACGGGTGAATTCCACCTGCCTCCTTTCCACTGGACATGGTTCCTGAATTTGTCCCCCTTTATTTTACAAGGCCTGTCCTTTTCTCCCAGGCTAGAACAAAAGAACAGGGGGAGAGAGAGATAAACAGTGCGGTAGTTGTCTTCTCCCCTTTCCCTGCCTCTCTTCTTCTAGGATCCCCTTGTATTTATTTTTCCGTGTAATTTTTTACTATGGGTTTTTCCTTTTTTTTTTCTTTTTTTGTTAATGGGGGGGTAGAAGGGGGAAATTGATCTGTGCTCCTCTTTGCTGATGCATCCAAGGGGGAGGGGGAATGGGGAGAGAGAGGAAGGGGGAGGGTGGAGGGGATGCTACACTCCTGGTACCAGCATCATCAGGAGGAACGCAGCCCTGGGTACTGCTGGATGCAGATCAGATCTTGATGCTGCTGCTGCTGTTTTTGCTGATGTATTCAGGCCCCCTCCTTACAGGCTTTTCTTCTGTAATCTCTCTCTTTGCTACCTCCTCTGCAATGTGCAGACTGCTCTCTCTTTCTTTCTCTCTCTCTCTCTCTCCTTACATCAGCATCCGGGGATTCAGTGACAGCTACAATTAGTTTAACCCTTCCTTAGCCCTCCTCTCCTGTGCTCACCACCCCACCTCCACCCACATGCACACACTTACTCCCTGCAGCCTGCTGGGGTGGCACCAGCTGTAGTCACACACACACAGACAGTACAGTGAAAGGGAATGGCAGCTTGGAGGAGGGGCGAAGACCTCTCAAATTAGTTTAGGTTATTAGCCATTCACAATCTGAAACCAGCTGGGAGTTGTGACTCACTAAACGCATGTAAAAGATGGGAATGGCTAGCAAATGTGCATCAGGAAAATACAGGAGGAGATTATAAGTAGGACATTCATTATTCAGCAAAGACCCTTGGATGCATGGGTTGGACCATGTCCTCATTCCCTACCCAATCTAGTACATCATGTATGATTTATTTGGGATGGAGACTGATGACATTAATGACTTTGCTTAGCCTTAGGTAACAGACTAAACATGCCATTGTCGGAATAGGAGGTAATCTAATAATGTAGCATTGCACCGCAGCCCATGTCATTATCCGCTTTACAAATAATCTGCCCAAATAAGTGCACGGCAACATGGAAAATCCGCGCTCATCGTAGAATAGGACTACTGATTTTATGTTGGTTTGTGTACTGAATTATATACAAGTTTCCACGTCTTAAGGGCCCTAGAGGCTGCAAGAGAAATTTGTTGATGGCAATGTAATAGATAAGTAAATGTTTGCACATTTATGGGATGTTGGGATGTGATAACAACTTTACCACTGCAATATCCTAGGTAAAGCCCATATCTAATCCGTAATTTAATTATAAAAAAGCAGTCTATAACAAAAAGTCCTTGACTGAACCCTATAAAGTTACAGGGAAGAGAGTCAATCATAGACTACTGCCACAAAACTATATATTAATTTGCACATTTCCTTCTCATCTATAGCATGCTGCCTGCAGTTGATGCATGCTCAACCTGACAGATTCCCTTTACTAGTATGTTCATGTATATTTTAGTTATATATTCCTTTTTTATGAATATTATGTATTACTTTTTCTCAAAGTTGCATAGGCATTTTGACAGGAAAGAGCAAAAAGTGTCATATGTATATTCACCACACAAGGGTTATCCTAACCTCTCTGCTGCCCGAAAACCTATAGAAAGGCGCCTCCCCCCTCCAATACTTGACACAGCAATGTTTGGCCATGCCTTCCGATTTAGGGCTAAAAAAAAATCCCCTTATTTGCTCCACACAAATTCTAACGCCACTTTTACTAGCCTCCACAGGATACTATTCCAGTATACTAGGGTTCATAACCCAGGAAACACTATTAGGTGGAGTGCCCCCAGGCCCTACAGCACTGATGGTGAACCTTTTAGAAACTGAGTGCCCAAACTGCTATCCAAAACCCACTAATTTATCAAAAAGTGGCCACAGTGGCCACCAGACAGTACAATGCACTCTAAAGTGCCCCCCAAAAAGTATTATATGCGCCATAGTGTCCCTGCACAGCAGTAAATGCTCCAGAATGGCCCTCACACAGTATTATATGCTGCAGAGTAGCTCCTACACAGTATTATATATATGCTCCGCAGTGGGCCCTCACATAGCATTATATGCTCCACTTTAGGCCTCCACACAGTAGTAAATGCTCCACAGTGGACCCATACAATATTATATGCCCACAGTATCCCACACACAGTATTATATGCTCCACAGTGGCCCACACACAGCATTATGTGCTCCACAGTGGCTCTCACACAATATTGTATGCTGCACAGTGGCCCCTACATAGTATTATATGCTTCACAGTGGCCCCCATACAGTATTATAAGCTACACTTTGGGCTCCTACACAGTAGTATATGCTCCACAGTGGCCCCCACACAGTATTATATGCTCCACAATAGGCCCCCGACACAATATGATATGCTCCATGGTAGGCCATCCACATTGTACTATTGTAACATTTTGACACTGCATCGCTGTTACTGACCCCTGGCTAGCTGACCTCCCTTGTTGTTGTTTGTCTTGTCCGCGTCTTATGTCTCACGTATTTAGGAAGGGCCGGTCGTCCAGTTGTTACATAGGATAGGACCGGCAAGCAGGAAGAGACAGTGGAGGGTTTCAGACCAGGGTTCACTGTCTCTTGTGCCCCTTCCTCCAGGGTTCATCTACAGAACTGGGGAACTGTTGTCTGGCCCTTCCCTAACAACTATATACTTACTTGAAGTCCCACGAAGAGCAGATGAGTGTCCTCCTTCTTCTGACTGCAGGTGCTGATAACTTACTTCATCGTTCCTGTGTCGGGTCAGAGGTTACGCTCTGCAGTCAGTGCATATACAGCTGAAAGTTCACTAAAGGGAAATCATGTACCAGATTCCCTGTTAGTGAGTGATGAAGGTGACAGCGCATGTGCCAACAGAGATTGCTGCGAGTGCCCCCATATGTGCCATTTTTTTCGTCAACAGGGCCCTAGAATATAATAAGGGGAGGCCTGGGGGAAGGGAAGAAAAATAACAAATTTACTCACCTTTCCACACCTCTCCTGGGCATCTTTGCATGTCTAGCAGTCCCCGACGTCCGCTTCAGGCCTCCATCTGACATCACATGCTGCAGGGCCCATTTCCAATAAGACCAAAGTTGAAATTAGTGATAACTATGGATGATGAAAAATAATATAGAGATACTGAATGGGTTTTCATTACTTTACTGGGAGGTCATAATGCCTGCACAAGACATCATCATAATTACTTTCTACATATATGTTGGTGTCATGGTATACATAGTGATCTTTTCTGTGTGCACATTACCCTGTGTCCTATGATGTCATAAGGGGCATTATTTCTGTACTGTGACATCACTGTGTTTATTATCATCAGTACTGTAAAATCACAATGTGTTATTCCTGTGTGTAAAGGAGACCAAAATATTCAATTTTTCAAGTCCTAAACTTAAGCTTAAAGATCGTGAGAGAGTGGGGCCCATTACAAATTTTGCTACAGGCCTTTTGGTTACATGTAACTCCTCTGTTACATACAGTATGAAAACATTGCTAACATGGCAGACACATGGCTTAATGTAGCCTATTATTATGACATGTATAAAAAATTAAGATCTTTGTACCTGTTAATAGCTGGTACTCCACTGATTTCAGTACAGTTGGAATTTTTTCTCTATCTCTCCAACATTCCCGAGCAACAAACACAGTTAGTTTTGGTGCCTGATGTGCTATTTAAGCTCTGTAATGTCAGAAGGGTGGTGTCAGGAAGGGGTGTGTGATTCAGAGCTCCAATCAGAGGCAGCCAGTATCAGAACTTAGACTCACACCCCTTGCCTGCTCCTGCCTGACACCGCCCTCCAGACAGTACAGAGCCTAAATAGTACATCAGGCACCAAAAATAACATTAATGATTGCTTGGGAATGATGGAATCTATAGAAAGAATTTCAACTGTGGCAGAATCAGTGGACCATTGCCTGTTAATTCATGTAAAGAGCTGGACTTGTTGAAGGTGGTGAAATGCATTTTTGTTGTAGATTTTGCCGCATTTTTTTGAGCCAAAGTCAAGAGTGGATTTAGCAGAAGTAAGAAGTATAAGTGCTTCCTGTATTGTTTCCTTTTCTATAGACGTCAGTCTATAAAAAAACAGCCAATCTGCAACATCTGTGGCCTCAGCCTGAAGGGATTTCTGGGCTTGAAATACAGATGACCGATACTATAGGGACCACCATTCGCAGTAAATGATGGACACAATTTATCTACTCCCCTGCACAATGTGTAGAATTTACTGCAGTTTTTCTGCCAGAAATTGTCATTAAAATGTCACGTTAGCAGATCTGGATTTTAGTTGTATAGAGGGCAAAAGATGTACCTAACTTATTAATAGGAAAAAATATGCAAATATGTTCATGGTGGGAAAAGGAGAGATTGCTCTAGTGCCACCTTTTGGGTATTTTATGATAGATCAATGCCTGATTATTATGAAATTGCCACAAGAGCAATTTTCCAAACGTTCAGAAACTGGCAGATACCAGACAGCAGTAGGACAAGCTACCTAAATTTCACACAGCACTGGGTGATAGAATTTAAGGATACCTAAACTTCTTCACCAGCACCCGCCTTGAAGCCTGTTGGTCTTGAAATGGATTTAGATCCAGGTTATCGCCCCAGAAGCTTAGTATAAGAAATAGATGTACTACAATCTAGAACCAAACCAGGACCCACAGCAAAACTCAAGAGGCAGGTCAAACCAGGAGAGCGGAACCAAAGGAATAAACATGTCCAAGTTAAGGTCAATGAGAGATTTAACAGTCAAAACCAAAATCAGTAAGCAAGAGAATATCCAGTAAACAAGTCAAGGTTAGGAATACAGCAAACCAACAGATACGATCAGCACACAGGAGCCTAACTAGTAACCATTAACTAATAGAAGGCGCACGGGACATTTAGAACATGCTTTAAATATCCCTCCTTAGCAGCTGATTGGCACAGCGCTACAGAACTCTGATGCCTCACATGTCAGAAAGGCAACCTTTAGGAAACAGCAGGAAACAGTCCTGTAGTGAGAAGACACACTGAGATTCCCAACACTGGTTTACTGGGATTGAAGTCAAGACAGAATATCTTCCTCCAAAACAAAGAGAGACCCTTTGTGGCCAGGCAGCCTGTTTCTACAAGGACTGTCCCAAGAGAGATAAAAAAAAAACCTATGCTTCAGCTGCTGCAAAAGGAGTAGTCATTCTCTCCTCCTGCCTCAGATCCCCATCCCACTCAACCTCCCCACTCCCCTTCAGAAGTACTAACTTTCCCTCCACCTGGTACTAAAGCCCCCTCCTTATAGGAATTTCACCTTCTTGTCCCTGAAGTACACTTCAGAGGAAGAGAAAAAAGAAGGACAACTCTTGTGCTCAGAGCTGTAACTACCGTGGTAGCAGCTTCCATAGGGCCCGGGACATTAGGGGCCCGGCGACAGCCGCAACTGCTGCGTGTTTTTATTTTTTCTTAATAGGCCATTATCGGCTGGAGTTACTCCAGCCGGTAACGGGCCCTATATACTTACCGATCCTGGCAGGGGCTGGGATCGGTAAGTGACAGCATGGGCCCCACAAGCACTATTATACTTGGGGGTCTTTTCGGACCTACTTGAGTTACATTGTATGACCCGCGACGCAGGGCCCCGGTCACATGATGTCCCTGAGATGACCGACAGCGATGGAGAATGCAGGGTAAGTCGGGAGATAAGTAAGTAAGAGTAGTTTGTTATGTTTGTATCCCTCTGGGTCTCCGATTATTATACTCTGGGGTCTGAAAAGACCCCAGAGTATAATAATTGTTCATGTGTAATTGTTTATGTGTGTCCACAATGGGACATAATACTATGTACTGGGGCCAGTATGGGGACATAATACTGTGTACTGGGGCCAGTATGGGGACATAATACTGTGTGCAGGGGCCAATATGGGGTATTATAGTGTGCGCAGAATTGCGTGCGGGGGGGGGGGGGCGGCGGTAGGGGTAAGTTAGTCGAGGTCTTCAGCGTCGGTCGGGGGGAGCCATGTCAAAAGTTTGCCATGGGGCCCCACCATTCCTAGTTATGCCACTGCTTGTGCTGACCATTTCAAGAATAAAGTAGTGAAGTTCACTGAGGAACAGTTGCTTCAAGAGGAAAAGATGGAGCAAACTGTGGAGGAACTGGTCTTTGAACCAAAAGTTTTCTACCTGATCAACAGACTAGAGGAAGAAAGTCTGATAGAACTCTCAGAGTCATCAGATCCCAAAAAAGAGGATCTGCCCATCAGGTGTGGTATATAGTTCTGTGCTAAATTGCATATCAATATAGTGATTTAGACATTCTTACAGATGCTGTCTATCCTGCATTGACTGTGTTCACTTTTTCAGTGTTGAAACATCTTAAGTAATGCATTGCCCCTTGCTCCTTCTCTGACCACAGTGCCATTCCCTCCTAGCCCAGGCTCCTGAAAGCTTAATTGTTGCAAAGGGAGCGTTCACACTACCGTCGGTGTCCGACATGTAGTGTCCGCTCCTAGTGTCCGCTCAAAATCTGTCACGGACACTAGGAGCAGACACTAGCTGTGTCCGTGACACCTGTCATTCATTTCAATGGGCATCGGGTGCGTTCTTTTGCACTCCGTGCCCGTCCTTTCCTGTCCGCAAGTGAAGATGTCCGACTTCTCAAGCGGACAGAGGAACCCTGCATGCAATGGAGTCCAGGAGAGGTGAGTGTGCCTGCTTGTCATGTTTATGCACCTGCCCTGGGCCTCAATTTATTATACTCTGGTTCTGAAGATACCTCAATATTCTTGTACAAGACAACATGCAATATGTGAAGGCATGCCATATATCTGTGGCCCAAGTCAGTCTTGACCAAGAAAAAGCATTTGATCATATTTCACACATCTTTATGAAAAAGGAACTACGACATGATGTCAGTCCCATGTACTTGCTCAGATTCAGTCTTATATTGCCTGTTGTGAGAACATATCTAGAAGTACTAACACGGCCACAAATTCTACTTTTACCTTTTTATTTATACTTGAAAGCAAGCTCCATCATTTTCAGTGGAGTCAATGCTGCATTAAAACATTAAGGCTAAGGCCCCACGGGCCGAAAAAGCAGCGCTAAAGTTTTCCTCCGCGGGCTTTCTCATACTATTATATCTATGGGAAAGCCGCCGGCGTTTCCGTAGATATAATTGACATGCTGCGATTTTCAAAACGTCAACGGTTTTGGAAATTGCAGCGTGTCCGCGCTGCGATTTTTTTCCGCAAAGTGGGGATGGGATTCGCATCACTTCCACTTTACAAGTACTCTATAACGCCGCAATTTTGTGGAGTTACAGAAATAGTCAAGCAGGCAACTAAAATGCATGTGCGGCCATCTCTGTTTCACTTGTAGTTACAAAGTGGACCCCATTTTTGAGATAAATGAGCCTAGTGTTAGCATAGTGTTTATGAAATATCCTATGGATAAATCCAAACATACCAAGATAGGAATACCCCCTGTCCCAGGTTCCTATTGTCCAACTTCCCATGGCACAACCTTTCAACCAAATGTAATGGTCTTGTCTGCAGAAAACCCTTTTAGGGTTCATTCACATTTTGGATTTTGGTGCTGAATCCATGTCAGAATCCACGTGGAAAAAACGTCTCACCACAGATTTTTTTCTTCCTTCAGGCAGATTCTGCCTGCAAAAACCAACACCGTCAATGGGAGGCAGAAAATCCACGTGGAATTGGCAAGAACAGCGTGAAAAAACCGCTAGCGTTTTGTTTTTTTTTTTAAGGTCCATACACTGTGCTGGAGGAAAAAAAAAATCCGGGGGGGTGGGGGGGGGGGTGGAGGAGCAGAATAGCAGCATCGCTCCTGCCGCCGCTGGCTTCATGCAGGGCAGAAGCATAGCGAAGTTACAGGCATCTGTGCCGGCGTCTACACTCCCCGGCATCCGCCTCTCTATTACAGCGGATGCCGGGTCTGTATTCGCATTGTGAAGGCTAGACTGGTCTCACCATCTATGAGCGTGCACGCAGGGCCAGCGGCATCTTGCCCCTGGCTTTGCATATGTAACCCCGCCCACCAATGACGCAACAAAGCAGGAAGACAGAACATTTTACAGCAACGAAGACTGGTGAGTATGCGACGTGGGAATACCCCTTTAAGCCACTTGATAAAACAGTCTTCTAGACAGGTTTATGGTGCAAACTACAATATAATTCTGGCACATTTTGTTTAGTAAATCACCCCCAGGGTGTTTTTGTGGGTTGTAACCCTGGGGACCTTTGTTAGGTCCATGACTATCTAGGCTGATATATTTCAATATGCCCATTCATTTTGTTCTCAGAGAGATAAGCCATTTCCAGAGATGAGTGGAAGCAGCTTTCTCCATTCTCCCCATTAAAAACACTTGTTTGAGGGTGTTTGGGGAGATAGCTGAATGAATGAGCATTAGGCCAATAGCTATCTATATCAAGCCATATTTTTTGATAATATAGCTCCATAGATACAGCAGCTCCGATTTGAATAGTTAATATTTTTCCTTTCTGAATATATGAAATTAAAAGGAAATGTTCACAAATTCTACTGTGTTTGCAATTCCATTTGGGGGTCCTATTATTATAATTTTTTAATTATGTCAAATCCTCTATTGATTCTCAGAAAATATTTATTGTGTTTGCAGGATCCTCTACTGTTCTTTTCGTTTTTTTTGCCTTCAAGTGTGACCCATTTATCACCTTCTTCCAAGAGTCCAAGATGTCTCTATAGTCTGCAGCCCTGGGCATTGCACTGACATTCAGCAGTAATAATCAGTCACTAAGCATCCAATATAAAAAATTCATGTGACTTCGACATATTAAGGGTGAAAAATGGAATTTTATGTATTAAAGTAATTGGCGTTCTGTACTTGAATTCTCTGTTTTAAAGGGGTTTTTCTCCTTTTTAATTTGAGGGGTCAGGACCTGTGCAAATCAGCTGTTTGATGGAGCTTGAAGCTCCCAGCATTACTGGACACTGGTCATACTGGCCCCTGTGCTGTTCTCTGCTGTACATCTACTTGCAAAGGTTATTGGGGCTGCAGCAATATAACTTCAAGGGACCACTCCAATATTGAGTATCACCACTACTAAAAATATGGCAAGAGAACAGGACAACTCCTGGCATGTGAACAGAGAACAAATAAACCTTGGCATCAAGCAAAAAAAAAAAAAGCCTTAACTTCAGGCCAAAATAAATCAAATCTCTGCTCATTCAAGCCCTAACTAAACAGTAACCATAAATACCTCACTATACATGTGGCTTACTGTCAGCCACACAAACAAAAACAAATAGTATAGTTTGGTCTGATCAGACTCAATATGTCAGGGCAGTCCCCCACCTCCTCTCACTCTGAGGTTTCGCTCTGGACTAGAGGATCTGCAGCCCTTTTTCTAACCCAGTAATGAGCCAAGGATCTACACGTGGGCTGCAGCCTATTCAAGATCTGCCCTGGACCACACATATGTCAGGAACCTGGGGCTATTATAGCGTGATTCTAGTACTGTGCCTGTCACCTTCTCACAATAGGTCATCAGTTTTTAAAAGGCAGACTACCCCTTTATTTTCTCCTGACTCATACCATGTAGTCCCATCACCAAGTATAGAGATTTTAGTGTTTGATATTATATAGAGTGTGAGAGTGGTTTTGGATAGAGTTTGGCCAGTTTGGGCCTAAAATTTTGTGTTTATTCCAGTCGCTCTGTTAAATTTTAACTGTTCAAAAGAGTTCCACCTACCAGACACATCCCAGTGACACAGAGGATGGATTACTGAAATAAACTTTCTATGGGTGAAGTCCAGGGTGCATAGACAGGCCTGCTTTATCAGTGAACATAAGGACAAAAAGACGCGCGTTATATGAACATGCCATTGAACTCAATGGCTAACTACATTTTACAAGTGTAAAATGTACAGAATACACGGAGCATAAACTCCGTGTGGAGGGGTCCTAATGGGTTCCATTTTTTAACATACAGCTGACTGACCCATTCTTTTCTTATGGCTGCAGACACCAACTGTTTTGTGATCCAGGCTTCTTAATGTAAGAGAGAGCAGCTTAGCAGCATAAACTGGGGCAATGTCCTCAACGTGACAGGAACACAAACTAAATGGGACATCTTCAAAAATATACTAAATAAGAGCACTAGAAAACACATACCATATGGGAATAAGCGGGCCAGAAATCATAGAAAACCAATATGGCTAACTAAAACAGTACAGAATGCAATGAGGGATAAAAAGGAAGCATTTAAAGTACTAAAACAAAAAAAGTAGCGACACAGCATTAAAAAACTATAAGGAGAAAAATAAATTGTGCAAAAGACAAATAAAAGAGGCAAAGATTGAGGCTGAGAGAAAAATTGCCAAGGAAAGTAAAAGTAATCCAAAATTATTCTTCAATTACATAAATAATAAGAGAATAAAAACTGACAATGTAGGCACTCTCAAATAATCTGGGTGTAATGGTGGAGGAGGATGAGGAAAAAGCACAAGTATTAAATGCCTTCTTCTCTACAGTGTTCACACAAGAAAATCCATTGGCCAGCAACATGATTAGGGGTAATGTTAACTCTCAATTAAATGTCACCTGCTTAACCCAGAAAGAAGTACGGCACCGCCTGCAAAACACTAAAATAGAGAAATCGCCCGGTCCAGATGGAATACACCCCCGAGTTCTGAGGGAATTAAGCATGGTCATAGATAGACCCTTGTATCTAATATTTAAGGATTCAGTAATGACTGGGTCTGTTCCACAGGATTGGTCGAATAGCAAATGTGGTGCCAATTTTCAAAGAGGGGTGTAAAAGTGAACCTGGAAACTATAGGCCAGTAAGTTTAACTTCTGTGGTGGGAAAGATATTTGAGGGCTTTCTAAGAGATGCTATCCTGGAGTATCTCAATGTAAATAATCTTATAACACCAAATCAGCATGGGTTTATGAGGAATCGGTCCTGTCAGACTAATCTGATCAGCTTCTATGAGGAGATGAGTTCAAGACTGGACATGGGTAATGCAGTAGACGTGATGTATCTGGACATGGGTAATGCAGTGGACTTGGTGTACCTGGTCATGGGTAATGCAGTGGACTTGGTGTACCTGGACTTTTCAAAGGCTTTTGATACTGTTCACATAAACGGTTGGTATGCAAAATGAGAATGTTGGGACTGGGGGAAAACATATGCATTTGGGTTAGCAACTGGCTCACTGATAGGAAACAGAGGGTACTTGTTGATTGTAATCAGACTGGGCCACAGTCACCAGTGGCGTGCCACAAGGGTCAGTATTAGATCCTCTCTTGTTTAATATCTTTATTAATGACCTGGTAGAGGATTTACAAAGCAGGGTGTCCATATTTGCAGATGATACTAAACTTTGTAGGGTAATCAATAATGAGGAGGATAGTAGAATATTACAAGGGGATATAAGGAAACTGGAAGCATGGGCAGAGACTTGGCAAATGAAGTTTAATGTTGACAAATGTAAGGTAATGCACTTTGGTTGACGTAATAAAATGTATGACTATGTACTAAATAGTAAATTACTGGGTAAGACTGTCAATGAAAAAGACTTAGGGATTTTGGTGGACAGCAAGCTTACCTTTAGTGACCAGTGCCAGGCAGCTGCTGCCAAGGCAAATAAAATTATGGGATGCATCAAAAGAGGTCTAGATTCTCACGACAAGGACATAGTTATGCCTCTATACAAATCACTGGTACGACCACACTTAGAATATTGTGCACAATTTTGGGCCCCGATATACAAGAAAGACATAAGTGAACTTGAAAAAGTGCAAAGACGGGTAACCAAAATGATTAGGGGAATGGGTGGACTGGAGTACAACGATAGATTAACAAATTTGGGGTTATTCAGTTTAGAAAAAAGACATCTACGGGGAGATCTAATAACAATGTACAAATACATGAAGGGACAACACAAAGAACTTTCTAAGGATCTTTTTACTCCTAGGCCAGTGACAGTGACAAGAGGACATCCTCTACGTCTGGAGGAGAGAAGGTTTCACCAGAAACATAGAAGGGGATTCTTCACAGTAAGAACAGCGAGGCTCTGGACTCTCTGCCCCAGGAAGTGGTGATGGCGGATTCATTAAACAAGTTCAAAGAGGGCCTGGATGCCTTTCTTCAAGAGAAAAATATAACAGGTTATGGACTCTAGATTTTAAGGACACGTTGATCCAGGGTTTTTATACTGACTGCCAGATTTGGAGTCGGAAAGGAAATTTCCCCTGAAATAGGGCAATTGGCATGAGCCTCATGGGGTTTTTTGCCTTACCCTGGATCAACACTGTAGGGATTGTAGGGTTATAGGTTGGACTTGATGTACTAATGTCTTTATCCAACCTCATCAACTATGTAACTATGTAATGTATGAGTTAATGGAGGTAATGGGTGGCACACTGACATCATCCATGTGCTGTCTGTGCTTTTTCTTACAGACCTGTTCCCGTTCATGTATATGCAGCCTTAGACTTAACCCAGATATATTAACATACTGTTACAGTAGAAAATTAACTATATCTAAGAAAAAAGACGGCACTGGACAATAAAACTTTTTTTTGGCCTGGAAAGGTTCTCCCACCGTAATAAAGTTGAGAATCATTGCTGTTTAGGATAATTCACCAGAAAGATCATAAGCTACAAGTATAGAACATAAAGGGTAGGTAAACTTTCGTTCTAACACACAGCATGAGAACAGAGCAGGTTGGTAAATAGTTTTGCTTTTAAGTATTTTTCTGTGTTTGTATAGAGGTTATATGCAAAGGTATGTGTCTCTATAGCTAACAAACTATGTTTAAATAAATGCAGCATTATTGTTTGTTTGTGATATATATATATATATACACTCACTGGCCACTTTATTAGGTACACCTGTCCAACTGCTCGTTAACACTTAATTTATAATCAGCCAATCATATGGCGGCAACTCAGTGCATTTAGGCATGTAGACATGGTCAAGACAATCTCCTGCAGTTCAAACCGAGCATCAGTATGGGGAAGAAAGGTGATTTGAGTGCCTTTGAACGTGGCATGGTTGTTGGTTCCAGAAGGGCTGGTCTGAGTATTTCAGAAACTGCTGATCTACTGGGATTTTCACGCACAACCATCTCTAGGGTTTACAGAGAATGGTCCGAAAAAGAAAAAACATCCAGTGAGCGGCAGTTCTGTGGGCGGAAATGCGTTGTTGATGCCAGAGGTCAGAGGAGAATGGCCAGACTGGTTCGAGCTGATAGAAAGGCAATAGTGACTCAAATAGCCACCCGTTACAACCAAGGTAGCCAGAAGAGCATCTCTGAACGCACAGTACGTCGAACTTTGAGGCAGATGGGCTACAGCAGTAGAAGACCACACCGGGTGCCACTCCTTTCAGCTAAGAACAGGAAACTGAGGCTACAATTTGCACAAGCTCATCGAAATTGGACAATTGAAGATTGGAAAAACCTTGCCTGGTCTGATGAGTCTCGATTTCTGCTGCGACATTCAGATGGTAGGGTCAGAATTTGGCGTCAACAACATGAAAGCATGGATCCATCCTGCCTTGTATCAACGGTTCAGGCTGGTGGTGGTGGTGTCATGGTGTGGGGAATATTTTCTTGGCACTCTTTGGGCCCCTTGGTACCAATTGAGCATCGTTGCAACGCCAAAGCCTACCTGAGTATTGTTGCTGACAATGTCCATCCCTTTATGACCACAATGTACCCAACATCTGATGGCTACTTTCAGCAGGATAATGCGCCATGTCATAAAGCTGGAATCATCTCAGACTGGTTTCTTGAACATGACAATGAGTTCACTGTACTCCAATGGCCTCCACAGTCACCAGATCTCAATCCAATAGAGCATCTTTGGGATGTGGTGGAACGGGAGATTCGCATCATGGATGTGCAGCCGACAAATCTGCGGCAACTGTGTGATGCCATCATGTTAATATGGACCAAAATCTCTGAGGAATGCTTCCAGCACCTTGTTGTATCTATGCCACGAAGAATTGAGGCAGTTCTGAAGGCAAAAGGGGGTCCAACCCGTTACTAGCATGGTGTACCTAATAAAGTGGCCGGTGTATATATATATATATATATATATATATATATATATATATATATATATATATATATATATTTCTAGAAATCATGGCTTATAAGCAGTATGGCAACTGTTACATACTCCCAGAGACAGCTGTATCACAACATGATACATTTCAAGAAGAAATCTGGCTTCTAATAGTATTCGTGATCTGGCTTTCCTGGTATTTAAAGGGCGTCTCTTACCAGACCTAAGCATATTAGCACATATAGATAGTTTGGGTGTACCTGGCTAAAATGCTGTTTTCCCCTTGTGACTCTGTGCCTCCATTGTCATGATATTGCTAGTTTTTCTCATTGTGCAACACCCTAATTGTTTGAAAGAGCTCATTTGCATATTGATAAAAATAGGGATCTCTCTGGCCAAGTTCACATCTACACACTCCGCCACAGTGTCAGCCTGAAAGTCAGCGGAGGAAAAAGTCCTGCATGGAGGACCTTTTCCCCCGCCGGTTTCAGTTTTAAAAGGTTGGACACCCCACGGACCCCACTGACTATATGTCTCTCCGTTCTCCGTTGTTCTGGTCCTCCAACAGACCAGACTTAACTCAAATAAAAGTTTACATAAAGGCTGCAGATATTGTAGGGTTAGAAAAAACAATCTAACTTACCCTTTACACTTGTTAGTCCCTGTCTGTAATGACATCTTTTTTTGACATTTCATTTCTGTTCAAGTGACCACTGCAGCAATTTACTGGACTCATTAGCGACTTATCCACAAAAGGCACATCACTGCTCAGGTAGTCAGCCCCCTGCCTTATGTGTATAGATCACTGCTCAGGTAGTCAGCCCCCTGCCTTATGTGTATAGATCACTGCTCAGGTAGTCAGCCCCCTGCCTTATGTGTATAGATCACCGTTCAGGTAGTCAGCCCCCTGCCTTATGTGTATAGATCACCGCTCAGGTAGTCAGCCCCCTGCCTTATGTGTATAGATCACCGCTCAGGTAGTCAGCCCCCTGCCTTATGTGTATAGATCACCGCTCAGGTAGTCAGCCCCCTGCCTTATGTGTATAGATCACCGCTCAGGTAGTCAGCCCCCTGCCTTATGTGTATAGATCACCGCTCAGGTAGTCAGCCCCCTGCCTTATGTGTATAGATCACCGCTCAGGTAGTCAGCCCCCTGCCTTATGTGTATAAATCACCGCTCAGGTAGTCAGCCCCCTGCCTTATGTGTATAGATCACCGCTCAGGTAGTCAGCCCCCTGCCTTATGTGTATAGATCACCGCTCAGGTAGTCAGCCCCCTGCCTTATGTGTATAGATCACTGCTCAGGTAGTCAGCCCCCTGCCTTATGTGTATAGATCACTGCTCAGGTAGTCAGCCCCCTGCCTTATGTGTATAGATCACTGCTCAGGTAGTCCCCTGCCTTATGTGTATAGATCACTGCTCAGGTAGTCAGCCCCCTGCCTTATGTGTATAGATCACTGCTCAGGTAGTCAGCCCCCTGCCTTATGGGTATAGTTCACTGCTCAGGTAGTCCCCTGCCTTATGTGTATAGACCACTGCTCTGGTAGTTAGCCCCCTACCTTATGTGCATAGATCACTGCTCAGGTAGTCAGCCCCCTGCCTTATGTGTATAGATCACTGCTCAGGTAGTCAGCCCCCCGCTTTATGTGTATAGATCCCTGCTCAGGTAGTCAGCCCCCTGCCTTATTTATATAGATCACTGCTCAGGTAGTCAGCCCCCTGCCTTATGTGTATAGATCACTGCTCAGGTAGTCAGCCCCCTGCCTTATGGGTATAGATCACTGCTCAGGTAGTCAGCCCCCTGCCTTATGTGTATAGATCACTGCTCAGGTAGTCAGCCCCCTGCCTTATGGGTATAGATCACTGCTCAGGTAGTCAGTCCCCTGCCTTATGTGTATAGATCACTGCTCAGGTAGTCAGCCCCCTGCCTTATGTGCATAGATCCCTGCTCAGGTAGTCAGCCCCCTGCCTTATGTGTATAGATCACTGCTCAGGTAGTCAGCCCCCTGCCTTATGTGTATAGATCACTGCTCAGGTAGTCAGTCCCCTGCCTTATGTGTATAGATCACTGCTCAGGTAGTCAGCCCCCTTCCTTATGTGCATAGATCACTGCTCAGGTAGTCAGCCCCCTGCCTTATGTGTATAGATCACTGCTCAGGTAGTCAGCCCCCTGCCTTATGTGTATAGATCACTGCTCAGGTAGTCAGCCTCCTGCCTTATGTGTATAGATCACTGCTCAGGTAGTCAGCCCCCTAACTTATGTGTATAGATCACTTCTCAGGCAGTCAACTCCCCGCTTTATGTGTATAGATCACTGCTCAGGTAGTCAGCCCCCTGCCTTATGGGTATAGTTCACTGCTCAGGTACTCAGCCCCCTGCCTTATGTGTATAGTTCACTGCTCAGGTAGTCAGCCCCCTGCCTTATGTGTATAGATCACTGCTCAGGTAGTCAGCCCCCTGCCTTATGGGCATAGATCACTACTCAGGTAGTCAGCCCCCTGCCTTATGTGTATAGATCATTGCTCAGGTAGTCAGCCCCCTGCTTTATGTGTATAGATCACTGCTCAGGTAGTCAGCCCCCTGCCTTATGTGTATAGATCCCTGCTCAGGTAGTCAGCCCCCTGCCTTATGTGTATAGATCCCTGCTCAGGTAGTCAGCCCCCTGCCTTATGTGTATAGATCCCTGCTCAGGTAGTCAGTCCCCTGCCTTATGTGTATAGATCACTGCTCTGGTAGTCAGCCCCCTGCCTTATGGGTATAGATCACTGCTCAGGTAGTCCCCTGCCTTATGTGTATAGATCACTGCTCTGGTAGTCAGCCCCCTGCCTTATGTGTATAGATCACTGCTCAGGTAGTCAGCCCCCTGCCTTATGTGTATAGATCCCTGCTCAGGTAGTCAGTCCCCTGCCTTATGTGTATAGATCACTGCTCTGGTAGTCAGCCCCCTGCCTTATGGGTATAGATCACTGCTCAGGTAGTCCCCTGCCTTATGTGTATAGATCACTGCTCTGGTAGTCAGCCCCCTGCCTTATGTGTATAGATCACTGCTCAGGTAGTCAGCCCCCTGCCTTATTTATATAGATCATTGCTCAGGTAGTCAGCCCCCTGCCTTATGTGTATAGATCACTGCTCAGGTAGTCAGCCCCCTGCCTTATGGGTATAGATCACTGCTCAGGTAGTCAGCCCCCTGCCTTATGGGTATAGATCACTGCTCAGGTAGTCAGCCCCCTGCCTTATGTGTATAGATCACTGCTCAGGTAGTCAGCCCCTGCCTTATGTGTATAGATCACTACTGAGGTAGTCAGCCCCCTGCCTTATGTGTATAGATCACCGCTCAGGTAGTCAGCACCCTGCCTTATGTGTATAGATCACTGCTCAGGTAGTCAGCCCCCTGCCTTATGTGTATAGATCACTGCTCAGGTAGTCAGCCCCCTGCCTTATGTGTATAGATCACTGCTCAGGTAGTCAGTCCCCTGCCTTATGTGTATAGATCACTGCTCAGGTAGTCAGTCCCCTGCCTTATGTGTATAGATCACTGCTCAGGTAGTCAGCCCCCTGCCTTATGTGCATAGATCCCTGCTCAGGTAGTCAGCCCCCTGCCTTATGTGTATAGATCACTGCTCAGGTAGTCAGTCCCCTGCCTTATGTGTATAGATCACTGCTCAGGTAGTCAGCCCCCTTCCTTATGTGCATAGATCCCTGCTCAGGTAGTCAGCCCCCTTCCTTATATGCATAGATCACTGCTCAGGTAGTCAGCCCCCTGCCTTATGTGTATAGATCACTGCTCAGGTAGTCAGCCCCCTGCCTTATTTATATAGATCACTGCTCAGGTAGTCAGCCCCCTGCCTTATGTGTATAGATCACTGCTCAGGTAGTCAGCCCCCTGCCTTATGTGTATAGATCACTGCTCAGGTAGTCAGCCCCCTGCCTTATGTGTATAGATCACTGCTCAGGTAGTCAGCCCCCTACCTTATGTGTATAGATCACTGCTCAGGCAGTTAACTCCCCGCTTTATGTGTATAGATCACTGCTCAGGTAGTCAGCCCCCTGCCTTATGGGTATAGTTCACTGCTCAGGTAGTCAGCCCCCTGCCTTATGTGTATAGTTCACTGCTCAGGTAGTCAGCCCCCTGCCTTATGTGTATAGATCACTGCTCAGGTAGTCAGCCCCTGCCTTATGTGTATAGATCACTACTGAGGTAGTCAGCCCCCTGCCTTATGTGTATAGATCACTGCTCAGGTAGTCAGCCCCCTGCCTTATGTGTATAGATCACTGCTCAGGTAGTCAGTCCAGTGCCTTATGTGTATAGATCACTGCTCAGGTAGTCAGTCCCCTGCCTTATGTGTATAGATCACTGCTCAGGTAGTCAGTCCCCTGCCTTATGTGTATAGATCACTGCTCAGGTAGTCAGTCCCCTGCCTTATGTGTATAGATCACTGCTCAGGTAGTCAGCCCCCTGCCTTATGTGCATAGATCCCTGCTCAGGTAGTCAGCCCCCTGCCTTATGTGTATAGATCACTGCTCAGGTAGTCAGCCCCCTTCCTTATGTGCATAGATCCCTGCTCAGGTAGTCAGCCCCCTTCCTTATGTGCATAGATCACTGCTCAGGTAGTCAGCCCCCTGCCTTATGTGTATAGATCACTGCTCAGGTAGTCAGCCCCCTGCCTTATTTATATAGATCACTGCTCAGGTAGTCAGCCCCCTGCCTTATGTGTATAGATCACTGCTCAGGTAGTCAGCCCCCTGCCTTATGTGTATAGATCACTGCTCAGGTAGTCAGCCCCCTGCCTTATGTGTATAGATCACTGCTCAGGTAGTCAGCCCCCTACCTTATGTGTATAGATCACTGCTCAGGCAGTTAACTCCCCGCTTTATGTGTATAGATCACTGCTCAGGTAGTCAGCCCCCTGCCTTATGGGTATAGTTCACTGCTCAGGTAGTCAGCCCCCTGCCTTATGTGTATAGTTCACTGCTCAGGTAGTCAGCCCCCTGCCTTATGTGTATAGATCACTGCTCAGGTAATCAGCCCCTGCCTTATGTGTATAGATCACTACTGAGGTAGTCAGCCCCCTGCCTTATGTGTATAGATCACTGCTCAGGTAGTCAGCCCCCTGCCTTATGTGTATAGATCCCTGCTCAGGTAGTCAGCCCCCTGCCTTATGTGTATAGTTCACTGCTCAGGTAGTCAGCCCCCTGCCTTATGGGCATAGATCACTATTCAGGTAGTCAGTCCCCTGCCTTATGTGTATAGATCACTGCTCAGGTAGTCAGCCCCCTGCTTTATGTGTATAGATCACTGCTCAGGTAGTCAGCCTCCTGCCTTATGTGTATAGATCCCTGCTCAGGTAGTCAGCCCCCTGCCTTATGTGTATAGATCCCTGCTCAGGTAGTCAGCCTCCTGCCTTATGTGTATAGATCACTGCTCAGGTAGTCAGCCCCCTGCCTTATGTGTATAGATCACTGCTCAGGTAGTCAGCCCCTGCCTTATGTGTATAGATCACTACTGAGGTAGTCAGCCCCCTGCCTTATGTGTATAGATCACTGCTCAGGTAGTCAGCCCCCTGCCTTATGTGTATAGATCACTGCTCAGGTAGTCAGCCCCCTGCCTTATGTGTATAGATCACTGCTCAGGTAGTCCCCTGCCTTATGTGTATAGATCACTGCTCAGGCAGTTAACTCCCCGCTTTATGTGTATAGATCACTGCTCAGGTAGTCAGCCCCCTGCCTTATGTGTATAGTTCACTGCTCAGGTAGTCAGCCCCCTGCCTTATGTGTATAGATCACTGCTCAGGTAGTCAGCCCCCTGCCTTATGTGTATAGTTCACTGCTCAGGTAGTCAGCCCCCTGCCTTATGTGTATAGATCACTGCTCAGGTAGTCAGCCCCTGCCTTATGTGTATAGATCACTACTCAGGTAGTCAGCCCCCTGCCTTATGTGTATAGATCACTGCTCAGGTAGTCAGCCCCCTGCCTTATGTGTATAGATCCCTGCTCAGGTAGTCAGCCCCCTGCCTTATGTGTATAGATCACTGCTCAGGTAGTCAGCCCCCTGCCTTATGTGTATAGTTCACTGCTCAGGTAGTCAGCCCCCTGCCTTATGGGCATAGATCACTACTCAGGTAGTCAGTCCCCTGCCTTATGTGTATAGATCACTGCTCAGGTAGTCAGCCCCCTGCTTTATGTGTATAGATCACTGCTCAGGTAGTCAGCCCCCTGCCTTATGTGTATAGATCACTGCTCAGGTAGTCAGCCCCCTGCTTTATGTGTATAGATCACTGCTCAGGTAGTCAGCCCCCTGCCTTATGTGTATAGATCCCTGCTCAGGTAGTCAGCCCCCTGCCTTATGTGTATAGATCCCTGCTCAGGTAGTCAGCCTCCTGCCTTATGTGTATAGATCACTGCTCAGGTAGTCAGCCCCCTGCCTTATGTGTATAGATCACTGCTCAGGTAGTCAGCCCCTGCCTTATGTGTATAGATCACTACTGAGGTAGTCAGCCCCCTGCCTTATGTGTATAGATCACTGCTCAGGTAGTCAGCCCCCTGCCTTATGTGTATAGATCCCTGCTCAGGTAGTCAGCCCCCTGCCTTATGTGTATAGATCACTGCTCAGGTAGTCAGCCCCCTGCCTTATGTGTATAGTTCACTGCTCAGGTAGTCAGCCCCCTGCCTTATGGGCATAGATCACTACTCAGGTAGTCAGTCCCCTGCCTTATGTGTATAGATCACTGCTCAGGTAGTCAGCCCCCTGCTTTATGTGTATAGATCACTGCTCAGGTAGTCAGCCCCCTGCCTTATGTGTATAGATCACTGCTCAGGTAGTCAGTCCCCTGCCTTATGGGCATAGATCACTACTCAGGTAGTCAGTCCCCTGCCTTATGTGTATAGATCACTGCTCAGGTAGTCAGCCCCCTGCTTTATGTGTATAGATCACTGCTCAGGTAGTCAGCCCCCTGCCTTATGTGTATAGATCACTGCTCAGGTAGTCAGCCCCCTGCCTTATGGGCATAGATCCCTGCTCAGGTAGTCAGCCCCCTGCCTTATGTGTATAGATCTCTGCTCAGGTAGTCAGCCTCCTGCCTTATGTGTATAGATCACTGCTCAGGTAGTCAGCCCCCTGCCTTATGTGTATAGATCACTGCTCAGGTAGTCAGCCCCCTGCCTTATGTGTATAGATCACTGCTCAGGTAGTCAGCCCCCTGCCTTATGTGTACAGTTGGTCTCATGCTACATTATTTGCAACCTTTATGCAAATTTTTATTAAAGTTATACAACCCCTTTAACTACTGAATAGATAAAACTGGAGAAGCTGGAATTGGAAGATTTCTGAAATAAATGGGTCAAGAAGAAAATGGTAATCAAACTGCAATACCGGAGGCAAAAAGCTTGTCACTACTAAAGTGAACTATATGTTGATCAGCAGAACATAACTGCCATCACATTTTACAAGCATACAAATAATACGCATTTGAAGTTCCCCGTTGCTTTAGGTCATAATTCCAATATTTTTTTATATAACTGGTCACCTGGGAAACTCACATATCTGCCGCACACAACTCTGCTCTGACTCAATACTGTAGATCATTCTTATTACTGCTGTACAGCGCCTGCTGTCTAATTTCTCTTTAGACACAGCTCACAATTACGTGAAATAAAAGGTGGTATTTGAGCTGTGACTGTCCAGCTGTTGTGATACTACAACTCTCAGCATACACTTATGGTAAGTTCATACAGGATTTTTTGGTCCGGAACCTGAGGCGGAGGCCGCCTCAGGTTCCGGACCAAAAACCGGGTAGCCGTGACTGAAAGACGGTGGACTGCATCAGCATTCAGCCGCGCACTCCACTCCGGATTAGACCCAGTGAAAGCCATATCTGCCTCAACTTACCCTTACAAGACTGTAGTTTACCAACAGCAAGCGCCAGATTGGAGGCCACTGCACTGAATAAATATGAAGGAACATAAAGGGGAAAAATCATAGTACCAGAGGTGTAGCTAGAGGCACAGCATGGGGTGGGGGGCAAACACATAAATAATATTCTATCTTACCACATATAGCTATCATTATTTCATATGTAACTTTTCTTTTCATTTATTTTTTTTTACATCTGCACATAATCGCTTACTGGGACTAGGCAACTCGATTGCTATCGTAGTACACGGCAATGTGTCTGCACTGCCACGTATTACAATGTTGGGAAGTGAAAGTTCTCTATAAAAAATTGCTGCTGGCAAAGTTTTATAGTGAGGCTAAGGGAGTGTTCACACTACCGTCGGTGTCCGACATGCAGTGTCCGCTCCTAGTGTCCGCTCAAAATCTGTCACGGACACTAGGAGCGGACACTGGCTGTGTCCGTGACACCTGTCATTCACTTGAATGGGCATCGGGTACGTTCTTTTGCACTCCGTGCCCGTCCTTTCCTGTCCGCAAGAGAAGATGTCCGACTTCTCAAGCGGACAGAAGAACACTGCATTCAGGGTTTTTCTGTCCGCTTGAGAAGTCGGACATCTTCTCTTGCGGACAGGAAAGGACGGGCACAGAGTGCAAAAGAATGCACCCGATGCCCATTCAAGTGAATGACAGGTGTCACGGACACAGCCAGTGTCCGCTCCTAGTGTCCGTGACAGATTTTGAGCGGACACTAGGAGCGGACACTGCATGTCGGACACCGACGGTAGTGTGAACGCCCCCTAACACATCGGCACCAAGTGATTGTATTATGGGGGTGCCATTGGAGGCAGTAATCATTGCTGACATGTTTTCAATGATCACAGCTGTTAGAAGAGCATGTCAACTGTGCGTCACAGCTTCCCTCAGGGTTGGGGCAAGATTAAGAAAATGCTCAGAAAGAAAATGAATGAAAGAATTGCTGAAGTTACAAATAACAATGTATTTAAAAAAAGCATGTTAGAGAAGCAAAGTTTATCAAAAGCAAAGATTATCGGAGGGTTACCAATTTCAGAAAAATATTCTTCAACACAAAAATACAAAGACTTTGAATATCCCTCCCCATACATAATATCATTAAAGTTTTAGGAATTCTGGAGAAAACCATCAAGGGCAATGGTCAGTATTGGATGCCTGTGCTCTACAGGTCCTGAGTCGGCACTGTATTAAAAACAGGGATAAGCTGATAACGCAGGGATGCATCTGCGATGAGGAAACCTGAGGCGGTGACCACAGTTGGCTGCACGTCCAGACATAAACTGGGGGTGGCATTCTTTTTTAATTGGCAAACTATTAAATCATTGCGCTCTAGAGGTGGAAGCCTGGACAGAACCATGGATGGGTGAGGTAGCAGCCTAACATATCACTGTGTGGGGGCCACAAAAAGGGAGTCAGATACTGTGTAGACTCCACAAAAAAAGAGGGTCATATACTGTTTGGGGGGGGGGGGGGGGGTCACAAAAAAAGATCATACACTGTGTGTGTGGGAAAAAAAAGAGGCCATATACTGTGCAGGGGCACAAAAAATGTGGTGGCATGGCCTGTAATTTTAATTAGGGGGCCCCATCAAACAACCAACGATCACAGGGTCAGGTATTTTTTTTTTAGGGGAAGGTGACACCTTTCTATAGTTTGGCAGCAAAAGAGCTAGGTTCACCCTTGTGGTAATGAAAATCACTGCATGGGTTCAGAAATACTTTCAGAAATCATTATCTGTGAATACAGTCAGTGCAATTCACAAATTGAAGCTAAAGGTGTATCATGCAGCACGGTGGCTCAGTGGTTAGCACTGCAGCACTGGAGTCCCGGGTTCGAATCCTGCCAAGGACAACATCTGCAAGGAGTTAGTATGTTCTCCCTGTGTTTGCGTGGGTTTGCTCCGGTTACTCCGGTTTCCTCCCACACACCAAAGATATACTGATAGGGAATTTAGATTGTGAGCCCTATATGGGACAGTGACTGTCAATATCTGTAAAGCGCTGCGGAATATGATGGTGCTATATAAGTAGGCATAATAAATGAGCCCTATATGGGACAGTGACTGTCAATATCTGTAAAGCGCTGCGGAATATGATGGTGCTATATAAGTAGGCATAATAAATAAATAAATAAATAAATAAATAAATAATGCAAAGAAGAATCCATATATCAACTCAATCCATAAACATCTCTGTCTTCTGTAGGCCTAAAATTCTTTATGGAAACCACAAACGCCATGTCCTACAGAGTCAAGAGGAGAGGGGCCATGGAAAGCCTTTATCTCTGATGGTATGGGATTGCATTAGTGCTTATGGCAGGGGTAGCTTACACATATATTTTTCAAGGAAGGCCTTGCATATTTCAGAAGAACAGTGTGAAACCCCATACCACATGCATCATAACAGAATTGCTTTCCAAAGAAGAACAGTCCAGTGGCTACACTCGCCTGTCTTCCTGCAGTCCAGACCTTTCATCAATAGAAAACATTTGGTGCATTTTGAAATGTAGAATACGGCAAAAAAGACCCAGGATTGCTGAGCAGCTAGAATCCTATATCAGACAAGAATGGGACAACATTACTCTCCCAAAAAAACAGCAAATGATCTCACATCTCAGACATTTATAGAATGTTGTGTAAGCCGATGGCTGTTCAGATCATGGATCACTGACCATGCTCCCCTTTCATGGATGAAAATGAAGAAGGACAGAAATGTAAGGTTTACCTGATGGTTCCTGTCTCTGCAAAATTTTGTGTTTGATGTAGAACACAGGTAGGGGAAATTATTGGGAAACGCTGATGCCCTGTCAAGGGTGCATTGTATGATGGCCAAAAATGCCCAGCCCTCCGGTCTGGAGAAGAGGGGGGGATATGTAAGCCGATGGCTGGTCAGGTAATGGAGGGGGTGTACATCTTACCCAGACTACTCAGATGAGTGAGATGAAAAACTCCAGAAAGAATGGTTCTCAGCAGATAACTCAGTCTGATGAGTGTTATTTCAAAGTTCTGTTTATTGGGCTGGATTTTTAGGAATGAAAGGTAGGTTGGCAGTGGGAGCTGTCATTCCACCCCCCTCCAGTCCACACTTTGTGGTTGTTCTTACAGCAACTCAGCTGTTTAGAGTCTCCTTGTTAAGGGAGCTTAAGAAGCCAGCTCCAGCAGCAGACTTTGATCAGAGTTTGGCTGGAGAGCTGACAGAGAGGTCATATTTTTGGAGCTGTGTCCTGAATGATTCTACTGGCTTTTTTATTTCTGTTATTCTAGGTGAGGTAACCTATTCTATGTTTAGTTAGAGCCTAGCCGGGCAGGGATTTATTTTTGTATTGTTTCCTTTTGTTGCTGCACTATGTTTTTGAGTGAAAATAAACTCTACCTTTGTTTTGGACTAAAAGAAACTGGACTTGTGTGTCTATGCTACCCCACCTAGCAACCCCAGACCCTGACAGTTGTGAACTGCGTTGACCACCACTCATTTGCATCGTCCTTATTACATGGGCTTATGCAAGCAGAATGGAGTAGGAACAATCTCTACTACGATTGTTCCTTCCCCATTTGGCTGCTCTGACTGGCATCAGTAGCACTGCCGATGATCAGCATCTTTTAACATTAACGTTGGCTGGCAGAACTATTAGAAAGAGCAAATATCAGCAATAAGCATTAATAGGAGGGCACTTGTTGCTGAAAATTTCCCTGAATATTGGCCCATCTAATAGGGCATTTTCTTTCAAATTCTGAAATCTGTTCTATGCGGGGCTGTAACTTGAAGTTCCTGGTCTCCTATACAAAATATATAAGAGAGCCCCCACTTACCGTGTGTTATCTATAACACTACTGTCTGCTTATGTTGTATTGAGGCCTATGGGCCCCCTCATGTTCCAGGGCCTATAGCGATTGCTACCTCTGCATCCTCTATTGCTACAGCCCTGGTCCTATGCTCTATTGTGAATAAAATAAGGTTATATGAGGTTTCCAAATCACTGCATTCTTGTTTTCTTTATATTACACACAGCATTCCAACTTTTTTGAAATTGTGGTTGTAAGTCAGATCAGTCTCAAGGCCAGTAAAACTAAATGCATGAATATACTTTAAAGCCAACATGTGTGGAAACATGGCTTATTGATGCCAATGGTTAAACAGACATCTTCTTGGAGGCAGAGGTATGCAGGTGCTGCAGGGTACAATTTACCATTGTTCATGAAAAAAAAGCAAGTATCCTTTATCCAACATACTGGAAAATCTCTTTCTGCGCAAGTGAGTGCTTCTAGTTGCCAAATGTGCTCCGCATCTCCCCATACACATACAAAACTTGGTTCACTGGTCACATCTGGCAAAGAAAGTGGATTCTCCATGGTCAATTTAAGACCAGCAAAATGTTTAGCACCAATATTAGAAAAAAGTCCATGTCCGTTGTGATGCAAGGGCAAAAATTCTATAAGAAGTCTCCTAAATTGAAATGTACACTAAGGTTAAGACCCCACGTAGCAAGCCGTAGCCAAGAGGTGATGTGGGAAAAACTTCTGTGAAAATGCATCGCAGGTTTTTCCCACAGTCCTTTTCATGGAAAGTCCGCAGTTTTCCTCTTCTGACTTTTTGCTTCAATTTAACTACAAAAAAAAGTGACGGCTTTTGAAATCGTATGCATGTCCGCTGCAGATATTTTTATGCAATGTGTGAATGGGATTAGTCAGAATCCCATTCATTTTGCAGGTACTGTAAAATGCTGTGGCCGTTTACACTATGTGGGCCTCAGTATAAAAGGGTTTTGTCAATAAAGACACTTGTTCCCTATCCAGAGGAAAAGGAACAGAAGTGTCAAAAGGTTGGTGATCTAATCGCTGGGACCTTCAGCGATCACGAGCATGAGCACCTTAAAATCCCATTCATGCATCCTCCATGTGAGTGAAGAACTAGTGTGTTTTCCTGACCAGCACTATATACAGTCCTATGAAAAAGTTTGGGCACCCCTATTAATCTTAATCATTTTTAGTTCTAAATATTTTGGTGTTTGCAACAGCCATTTCAGTTTGATATATCTAATAACTGATGGACACAGTAATATTTCAAGATTGAAATGAGGTTTATTGTACTAACAGAAAATGTGCAATATGCATTAAACCAAAATTTGACCGGTGCAAAAATATGGGCACCTCAACAGAAAAGTGACATTAATATTTAGTAGATCCTCCTTTTGCAAAGATAACAGCCTCTAGTTGCTTCCTGTAGCTTTTAATCAGTTCCTGGATCCTGGATGAAGGTATTTTGGACCATTTCTTTCTACAAAACAATTCAAGTTCAGTTAAGTTTGATGGTCGCCGAACATGGACAGCCCGCTCTCAAATGATCTGAAAACAAAGATTGTTCAACATAGTTGTTCAGGGGAAGGATACAAAACGTTGTCTCAGAGATTTAACCTGTCAGTTTCCACTGTGAGGAACATAGTAAGGAAATGGAAGACCACAGGGACAGTTCTTGTTAAGCCCAGAAGTGACAGGCCAAGAAAAATATCAGAAAGGCAGAGAAGAAGAATGGTGAGAACAGTCAAGGACAATCCACAGACCACCTCCAAAGAGCTGCAGCATCATCTTGCTGCAGATGGTGTCACTGTGCATCGGTCAACTATACAGCGCACTTTGCACAAATAGAAGCTGTATGGGAGAGTGATGAGAAAGAAGCCGTTTCTGCACGTACGCCACAAATAGAGTTGCCTGAGGTATGAAAAAGCACATTTGGACAAGGCAGCTTCATTTTGGAAACAAAAATTGAGTTGTTTGGTTATAAAAAAAGGCGTTATGCATGGCGTCCAAAAAGAAACAGCATTCCAAGAAAAACACATGCTACCCACTGTAAAATTTGGTGGAGGTTCCATCATGCTTTGGGGCTGTGTGGCCAATGCCGGCATCGGGAATCTTGTTAAAGTTGAGGGTCGCATGGATTCCACTCAGTATCAGCAGATTCTTGAGAATAATGTTCAAGAATCAGTGACGAAGTTGAAGTTACGCCGGGGATGGATATTTCAGCAAGACAATGATCCAAAACACCGCTCCAAATCCTCAGGCATTCATGCAGAGGAACAATTACAATGTTCTGGAATGGCCATCCCAGTCCCCAGACCTGAATATCATTGAACATCTGTGGGATGATTTGAAGCGGGCTGTCCATGCTCGGCGACCATCTAACTTAACTGAACTTGAATTGTTTGTCCAAAATACCTTTATCCAGGATCCAGGAACTGATTAAAAGCTACAGGAAGCGACTAGAGGCTGTTATCTTTGCAAAAGGAGGATGTACTAAATATTAATGTCACTTTTCTGTTGAGGTGCCCATACTTTTGCACCGGTCACATTTTGGTTTAATGCATATTGCGCATTTTCTGTTAGTACAATAAACCTCATTTCAATCCTGAAATATTACTGTGTCCATCAGTTATTAGATATATCAAACTGAAATGGCTGTTGCAAATACCAAAATATTTAGAACTAAAAATGATTAAGATTAATAGGGGTGCCCAAACTTTTTCATAGGACTGTAGCTTCTTGGACCATAGAGCTCTGAAAGCCGCAACAGCAGTCAGGCCCTCAGCAATCTGACACTTAACTCCTATCCTTTGGATAGGGCTTGTGTGTCTTTATAGCCCCTACAACAGACAAAGTGATGTACAGTATGGAGACATTTTCCCTTGATGAAATGGCCAAATATCACATGTGCATGTCACCATGATTTGTATAGGTTATACAATGTGGTTTATGACAAAAAGGCAAGTACATGTGAGAAAGCAATGACAGGGCTCATTCACACATATATTCCTTCTTAGAAGTTACATTTTTAACTGTGTTTTATACCTTCATTTTTACATATAATTTTTTGTAATTTTGCAATTTTATAAAAATTAAAACATGTAATTTTTTTGCCTCAATTTAAAACCTTTTGTATTCCATCCAGTTTAGACTGTATTCTAAATGTTCAATGTATGTGTTTCAATGTATACATTGAAAGACATCTTATCCCCCCTGTAACCGATTTACAATTGCGCCTGCACCAGAATTCTGGCTTGGTTTCAACTACGATGCCTTTTTTCTTGTATGTGCCTCATTTATTATTCACTTGTTCCATCTTTTTAAAAGTGAATTTTATGGCCCCATACATCTAGAAAATTGTGAGAAATTTATGAATCAGTGTGACGCGTTTTGACAAATTTGTAGCAAAAAAACATAACAACACACTATTACAATATAAGTCAAGTCAGAAAATTTGGCATTAAAAATCTTCTCTTGATAAATCTTTCCTGCTTTCCTTTCAAGCCAAAAATTAAAATTTCATGTAGGGGGCTGTAATGTATTGGTTTTAATATTCAATTTGTTCACTAAATTAATGAAGTCGGAAGCGCAAAGCCAACTTGCAAAATACTGCAAACTTTAAACTGCTTTTGCTAATGGGGCGTACAAAATGTATCCAAACAACTGTGAAATTAGAGAACTAATGCTGCGTATACAAAGCACCAAAATGATACTATTTTTTTTTACATGCCAGGCGCACTATATATATACATATAGTTAGGGGAGTATCAAATTATGGATATATGGGTAAATGTCTGCTGGGAATCTAGGATTACACGAACAGTGAGACAATCAGGAAGCAAGATAGCAACTAGCTGGTAGAACTAACAACACGAAAGGCTGCAGCAAGAAGGTAGCAAAGGTGACAAATTAGCAATAAATACCAGCAGTGTCGGACTGGGATGTCTAGGGCCCACCATTGGAATTGTTTCTAGGGGCCCACCATCAGGACCTCTGCAGACCAGCGGTACCAAGACAGGGCAGCTAAAGGTAATAACATGTCGGGAGCCATGCTACGCACCCGTTATACCATGTGTACAAACACACTATCTAAACCTACTGCTACACCCTGGATGGCAAGTGAACAGCGTGGCTCCTAGAATTGTTACCATTACCTGGAGCTGCTCTGTCCTGGAAAAGCTGATTTACAGAGGAGCAACCGATGTGGCGGGCATGTACAATAAATAAATAAAAAAGCATACTCATCTGTCCCCGGCACACTGTTGTCTGCTGCCAGTGTCCATTCAGTCTCGTGCTGGTGCCTTCTTGCTGGTAGTCCTGCACTTCATGTGACTGCAAAGACCAAATAGGTACAGGATTTCCAGAAATGAGGCGCTGCCATGAGACCGAACAGACACGGGCAGGGAACAACTACATTTTTTTTTTTTATATACCTCCCTGGCCGCCACAGTTATCACTCCAGTTTATGGACAACCTCTTTTAAGAGGATAGGAATAGGGCAGGATGGGGCTCACAGGTCCAATAGATTTTATTAATAAGAAGAATTGCACTTCTTCTTATTAATAAAATCTATTGGACCTGTGAGCGCCGTCCTGCCCTATTCCTGTGCTGTTTCCCCGGTTGACACAACTGGTGCCTTTGAGACATGCTGCTCCCCATACCTGGTAACATATACACCTTAGTACGGAGTTGTGAACGCTGTCACAACCAAACCAAGTGAGAGGCCACCAGGTCTGATACATTCATTACAATTATCTAAAAAGGTGAATAGACTATCTACACTATAAAGTATGCTCAGTGTTTTTCTATCTTTTACAATTCTTTTAAGAGGATGTCTGGGCCAAATTTTTTATGGCCATTTCACTGGTCCCCCCATACAGAGGCCTATTCACTGGTCTCCCATACTTGTAAGGGGAACAGTGATGGAGCCATTATATTGTGTGGGAGCAGTGATTGGGGCTGATATTCTGTGTGTGTGGGGACATTAAACTTTGCGATGCATATTAAAGGGGTTGTCCAGGGTTAATATTATTTACAAACTATGCTCAGGATAGGCCATAAATACCTAATCGGTAGGGGGATGACAAATGGCCCCATCAGCTGTACGGAGCCACCTCTGGCCCCTGTTCTGTACACAGCGCAGGCCTGGAAGCAGAAAGTTCCATTACCTGTTTAATCGCCGACGCCTTCACTGCAGCTCAACTCCCACTGACTTCAATAAGTGCCGAGATGCCGTGAAGGTGCCGGCTGACATATAGTGGACAGAGCTTTCTGCTTCTGGCCCCGTTTTGTGTACAGGACTGAAGCCAGAAGTGGCTATGTACAGCTGATTGGTCCAAGGGCTGGGTATTAGCCCCATACAGATCAGGTATCTCTGGCCTATCCTGAGGATAAACCATAAGAAAATAATGCCTGGATGACCCCTTTAATATAAGCTCCCTAATGCGTGACACTTTAAAGAAGTTGTCCAGTATTTTTTTCTTTTTTATAATTAGTCAGGGGGAGGTGAATCCACCCCCCCCCCCCAAAAAAAAAAAAAAAAAAAAAAAAAAAACAACCCAAAACATACTAAACATACCAATCCCCAGTGCTCCAGTGTCCTCGCAGCACGGTCCAGTCCTGCAGCTCTGCTATCTTCTTGAAGGCCTCACAGGCTTTGACATCCCAGGTCCCTTACCTTAGGCTGCTGATTGGCCACAGTGTGTGTAAAAACAAAGTCCGTAAGAAAGTTGCACCAACACCATTTTTCTCCAATTCCACTCCATCCTTATTTTTTCCCCAGCTTGCTGGTACACCATACAGAATATTAAGTGGTACCAAGTGGTAGTTCAATTTGTCCCTCAAGCATTAAGCCCTCATTTGGCTCTGTGAATGATAAATAAAAACAAGTTCTGGGTTTAGAGGGCAGGGAGTCAAAAAAGTAAAATGAAAAATGCTGTGGCGGTTTCCCATTTAATACATGTATAAAAACATGTAAAATATACATAAAGGGTATTGCCACTTCTGGAAATTACTGCACTCTCAAAATATCACATTACTTATCCTCCATAGCATCAGAATTTCTTGTATTTAGTGAGGGAAGTTAGCTCGGTAGAAGCTATTTAGAAAAACAGTTAAAATAAACCTTGACTTCAGACACAAAATGAGCAAAACAAAATACAGCTTTAACTTCAGGTAAAAACAAAATAAATACCTGCTCGTCTGAGTGACTAACTAAACAGAACTGATAACCTAACTATACGTGTGGCTTACTTCCAGCCACACGAACAAAACAAATGCAATATTGTCTCTCCGGACAGAACCATACATGTCCTTCACCTCATGGAGCTGCACTGCAATGCAGGAGCTGCAGCCTTTACTGGCCCAGTAATGAGCGAAGGATCTGGGGCTGATATATCTGGACTCCAGCACTCTGCCTGTCACCTTCTCAAATTAGTCACTTCACCTACCCTACAAAAACGTAATAACTAATTATCAAAAAGATATATATACCCAAAATAGCAGCAATCAAAATAGCTCAACAGATTTTATTAAGAGTGGGACGTGAAACTGAAAAATTACTTAAATGTTACTTTATCCCATAATGTTTCGTGTAAACAAGGGGTTAAAGGAGAAAAAGCACCCCACAGTTCATCACACAATTTCTCATGAACACAGTGATACCACATATGTGGTCATTAACTGCTGTACGGGTACATAGTGGGAACAAAAAGAGCGCTATTTGGCTTTTGGAGGGCTAGTTTTGCTAAAATAGTGTTCTGATGCAATGTAGCATTTTCAGAGGCTCTAAAGTACCAGTACAATGGAAGCCCCAAAAAAGTGATCCCATTTTGAAAACTACACCTCTCAGAGAATTTATCAAGGGGTATAGTGAAAATTTTGACCCAAGAAACAGTTCCCAAAAAGAAATCTGCAGTGGATGATGCAAAACGAAAATTGAAATGTTCCCAGATATATTCTACTTCAGAGCCCACTGTCATGCCCAGCTCATGGCACTCTGAAAAGTCAGCTTTCTAGTTATTAATAGAGATAAGCGAACACTATTCGAAACAGCCGTTTTGAATAGCACGCTCCCAGAGAAATGAATGGACATAGCCGGCACGCGGGGGGTTAAGCTGCTGGCTGCCGTGCTGGCCGCTTCCATTCAATTCTATGGGAGCGTGCTATTACGGGCAGGGCCCTCTACTCCACTGTGCCAGTGGGTCACTGTTAATTTTATATCTGCCTGTATATTTTGTGTATTGTATGTAACCCCCCAAATGTAAAGCACCATGGAATTAATGGTGCTATATAAATAAACAATAATAATAATAATATTTGAAACGGCTGTTTCGAATAGTGTTCGCTCATCTCTAGTTATTAAAGGGGCTCTATCAGCAAAATCATGCTGTACGAGCCCCACATATGCGTGAATAGCCTTTAAAAAGGCTATTCAGGCACCGTAAATGTTATATTAAACTACCCCCCCCCCCCCGTTTTAAAATAAAACCCTAAAAAAGAATGTGATCTACTTACGCATCGTGCACGCTGGGTGGGCGTTCAGGGTGCGCCGTCTTCTTCATCCACGCCTCCTCTTCCTGCGATCTCCTCCGGTCCCGTCTTCCTCTGGCGCTCGCGAACTGACATTGATATAAAAAATTGGCCTGGGCGCATGCGCTGTAGCATGTGGCTTCTACTACAGCTACTGCGCATGCGCCCAGGCCATTCTTTTATATCAATGTCAGTTCGCGAGCACCGGAGGAAGACGGGACCGGAGGACATCGCAGGAAGAGGAGGCGTGGATGAAGAAGACGGCGCACCCTGAATGCCCGCCCAGCGTGCACGATGCGTAAGTAGATCACATTCTTTTTTAGGGTTTTATTTTAAAACTGGGGGGTAGTTTAATATAACTTTAGCGGTGCCTGAATAGCCTTTTTAAAGGCTATTCGCGCATATGTGGGGCTCATACAGCATGATTTTGCTGATAGAGCCCCTTTAAGCTTTGTTTCCTAATTTTGGAAATGCCCTATATGTGGCCCTAATCTTTTGCCTGAAAATATTACAGAGGTCAGAAATGTGCGTTGGAGTCCAAATTTGAACATTTATACTGCATTGACGATCATTTGCAGAGACCCTAAAATAAAATTAAAAACATTTGCCCTCAAAATATGACCCCATTTTAGAAATTACACCACTCTAGGAATTTCTCAAGGTGCATTATTATTAGTCCAAGAGTGATTGCAAAAATCCCTTGCAGCCCTTTGTCTAGCCTTTTGCAAAATCTTCAGCAATCGCAATACACACTACTGCGCATGCTTGATGACGTCAGAGTGCAATTTTTGAAGATTTTCCAAAAGCACTACTGCGCACGCCTGATGACGTCAGATGCACTACTGTAGATTTTGATGCACTACTTAGGCCTGGTTCACATCTGCGTTCGGTATTCCATTCAGGGAGTCTGCTTGGGAATCCCCCAAATCGAATACCAAATGCATTAAAAAGTGGTGAGCAATGAAAGCACACGGACCCTATAGACTATAATGGTGTCTGTGTGTTTTGCGCATGGTGTCCGCACGAGTCATGTGGAGAGAAAAGTAATTCAAGTCACTATTAGGCTAAGGCCCCACGGACCGGAAATTCTGTGCCAAAGCACAGCGGGAACAACCGTGGCAGGAATGCATCGCAATTCTTCTTGCAGCGCTTTGAACAGAAAGTTCACAGAGGTTTCCACCACAAACTTTCTGTTACCATTATATCTACGGGAAAGCAGACGGTGTTTCCGTAGATATAATTGACATGCTGCAATTTTTTTTTCGCATGAATTCCATCCACTTTGCAGATACTGTAAAACGTTGCAATTTTTCCTGCGGCGTTTCCAGCCCCTGGGGCCCCGGCCTCATTAAGCTTTTTTTTAATTTCCTTCCACTTCATCAAATCAGAAGTGTTGATTGTAATAGTTGATTCTAAATTATGATCAGTAAAAGTAAATCCATGGTTAATAACGTTTGCCCAGCGATGGGTATTATACATGAGATGAAATAACTTGCTCTCTGTTTGAGGAGTTCATGCCTGGAGATGCAATAGCTGGTAATGTGTGATTCATCTCACTGAGCACAAAATGAAAACCGCAGCCTTCAATCTTCCAATTGATAAAATAGCCTTCAGAAAGGAGGCTCGCTACAGTAACAATATGCTGTCATTGGTGCCAGTGGGTGGTATTTTTTGTGACTTGTTCATTTACTAGGAGAATTGCAAAAAAGACCAAGATGAAAAGGGGTTAACAATAAGAATGCTTTTTCAGAAAAGGGAACAAAATGATGAGATGTAGGTCAGCCGAATCTGGTCAAATACTTTATATTCTTCTAGCAGTAGTTCCAGCCAGTTACGCTTCCAGCTCGATACTGTCACAAATGTCTTATACAACGGATATTATTATACAGTGTTCTAATTAGGAGTCTCCTTTTATAAGCTATCGATATGGAAGGAACAAATGTTATTTCTGGTAGAAAAACATCCACCAAGTAGTTTTACCAGTCTTTTACATGTCATAGATAGATAATTGTCACACTTCAGTAAATCTCAGAGTTAATGACAACGGTGCTTCCAGAATTTCCTGTGTAATGTGAGCGCCAGGGATCTCTTTAAAGGGGTTGCCCAAAACAACCCTTTTATCTTTTAAATCAGCCAGGGGCATTGAAAAAAGTTTTAAAAATTCATACTCCCCTGTTACCGATGCTCTGGTGTCTTTCCAGCGCGTTTCAGTCCTTCTTCTGAATGGGTCTCTTCCGAAGTTTCACTGAAGCCGCTGATTGGCCTCAGCAGTCATGTGATCACTGCGGTCAATCAGCAAATGGCATGAGATGTCACCACCTTTGACATCATGGCTCTCTTCTTGCGGCCTACTGAGGTCATGTGACCAATGAGGTCAATCAGCAACTTCAGCGGAACTCCGGAAGAGACCTGGGAAAAGCTGTCGGAGCAGAAGAATCAGGGTGCACGGGAAGACACCGGAGCATCGGGGACAGGGGAGTATGCATTTTTAAAAAATATTTTGAACTGCCCTTAGCTGATTTAAAAGGTAAACCAGTTGTCCAATTTTGCCTGGAAAACCCCTTTAAGGCTCCATGCATATGAGAAATTTGAAAAATACAGCTGCCACAAAAGCTGACTAAATATTTTCTATGTCCACAGACACACCGTTTTACCATGGACCCAGCACATGCACACATTGATATATGTGGCCTAATATGGATTCCCTGATATGTTATAACAAGTCTCTATAACTTCTGCAGTTAACCCACATAGTTACTTACTATTCATTTCTGTTTTGACTATATACACTGAATAGCCACTTTATTAGAGACAAAAGACAGAAAAGTTCATCAATTTATCCTAATTGCACAAATACACAACCGTCCCTTTGGCATGGCGCAACAGAAATTTGGATTGATCTGGACAGGCCTTACTTTAGCACTGCTCATTGATCCATTTTTTCCGTTCCCTACTGGAGTTTTACCATTATGTTTTCCTTTGATATCAATGCACTTGAACTGGTCATCTGCTATTAGAGTCCATAGGTGCTAAGAAACAACTATTTGTGTTTTTGGACATGTTGGTGTACTCCAGATATGTTCTGCCTTGATTTGCTAGATTGTGCACTGCCTATATATGAGAACAATTCTAATCATCCTCCTCTGCTCCCTATCCTCAATGAGTTTTTTACAACTACAATATTATGTCTTGCTGGATGTTTTTTCTTTTTCTTACCATTTTTAGTATAACTTTAACACTGTTGTGCGACAAAATCCCACAAGGGTGGCAGTTTTTGAAATACTGCTCCAGGCTGGTCTAGCCCTGATGACCAAATTCCAAGTCAGTGAGATCAATTGATTTTTCCATTCTAAGGCAGAGGCCCCATGTTGTGGAAACACAGCGTTTTTTGTTGCAGCAACTTTTCAGCGGCAGGGACCTGGGACATTTCAGCTGGCGAAGAATTCCACTGCAATAAGAAAGCTGAGCAGCAAGAGCAGGCCACGCAGGGAGGACACTGGAGCACAGGGGACAAGTAAGTATGTTTTGTTTTTTGGTTTTTAACCTCCTCCGGCCTAATTAAAAAAGAAAATTTAAGCCTGGACAACCTCTTTAGGGTCCATTCACATGGAGGAAAATGGTGAGGAATTTGTTGTGGAATTTCAGCTCTGAAAAAAAAAGCCTCCCATTGACTTCAATGGGATCCTTTTTCTGTTAGTAGAAAAAGAGACCCATTGAAGTCAATGGGAGGCTTTTTTTTTCAGCGCTGAAATTCCACAACAAATTCCTCACCATTTTCCTATGTGTGAATGGATCCTTAACCCCTTCCCGACATGCGCCGTAATAGTACGGCGCGTGTCGGGTCTGTAACTATGGCGACCGCCCGGGAGCCAGGCGGCCGCCATAGCCGCCGGGTGTCTACTGCTTTAAGCAGTAGACAACCGGCTCTCATGCCTCCGATCGGTCCCCGGACATTAATCCCTCCGACGCTGCTGTCAAAGGCGCTGGAGGCGCCATTTTCCCGGCGGCGCATGGGCGCCGCCATTTTGGCAGGGATCGCCGGCTCCTGGAGCATGCTCCAGGGCCGACCCCCCGTTGCCATGACAGCCGGGAGCCTTGTTAAAGGCTCCCAGCCGGTCTGCAAATTCTCTCTTTTGCAGGCTGGTGTATGCAGCCTGCAAAAGAGATGATGATTTTTTGCAATGCATTGCAATGCATTAGCATTGTAATGCATTGCATTAGTGATCAGACCCCCTGGGGTTCAACACCCCTAGGGGGTCTAATAAATACAAAAAAAAAGTAAAAAAAAATATAAAAGAAATATAAAAAGTATTAAAAGTTCAAATCACCCCCCTTTCCCTAGAACAAATATAAAAGTAGTTAAAAACTGTGAAACATATATATGTTAGGTATCCCCGCGTCTGAAATCGCCCGCTCTACAAATCTATAAAAATATTTTTCCTGTTCGGTAAACGCCGTAGCAGGAAAAATAGTCAAAAGTGCCAAACCGCCGTTTTTTCACTGTTTTAATTCTGATAAAAATTTGAATAAAAAGTGATCAAAGCAATAACATTTCCCGAAAATGGTAGAACTAAAAAGTACACCCGGCTCCGCAAAAAAAGACGCCCTATGCATCCCCGTACACCTATGTATAAAAAAGTTACGGCCGTCGGAATATGTCAACTTTTAGAAAAAAAATTTTTTAACACCGTTTTGGAATTTTTTTTAGGGGTCAAAATGTAAATAAAACAATATAAATTTGGTATCCCTGGAACCGTACCGAAACACAGAATATAGGGGACATGTCATTTTGGCTGCACAGTGAACGCCGTAAAACCAAAGCCCGTAAGAAAGTCGCAGAAATGCATTTTTTCTTCAAATCCACCCCATTCTGAATTTTTTTCCTGCTTCCCAGTACATTATATAGAATAATTAATGGTGGCATCATGAAGAAAAAATTGTCCCGCAAAAATTAAGACCTCATATGACTCTGGGAGCGGAGAAATAAAAAAGTTATGGGGTTTAGAAGGAGGGGAGTCAAAAACGAAAATCAAAAAATGCCATCGGCGGGAAGGGATTAAAGGAGTAGTCCCATGAACATAATCATATCTATATTTGTAGATAATTAAAAGTTAAACATTTTCTGGTGCTGCTTTGTGTGTGGCTGCCTGTGTTACAGCTGCTACAAACTAAACTGATCTTTCTCTATCCCGTCCTTTTTCTTCACTTTTTTCTATTACTATAAGGAACATTAGTATAAGAACTTACTGTGGGCTGGAATTTGATGCAGAAACTCTTATAAAGAAATCCTTTTTGAGCCTTTTTGTCTGAAGCATGCCTCCACACAGACAAGGAAGACTGGTTTAAACTAAAGAGACACTATTACACCTTAGAAGCATGCTGCAGGACAAGCTACAGGGCAAGCATGCTCTCACCATCCCCCACGAACTAATAAGAAAACTTAGAAAACGCGGAAAACGAGCCGGCATACTGAAACGCGAAGGAAAAAAACGCAAAAAGCAATTGTGAATAAGATGGATGAACTGACAGCACTGACCAGACATCAACAGGAGTTTCGTGAGTGCAGTATGATGCTGTTTACAGAGACTTGGCTTACTGAAATCACTCCGGACATACTTGCCTCCGTGGAGGGCTTCAAACTTCTTCGGGCGGACAGGACGCTGGAGAGCGGTAAGCGAAAAGGAGGAGGGCTTGCAATATTTGTCAATGAGAGATGGTGTAATCCAGGACACATTGTAGTTAAGAAACAATTGTGTGGAAAGGATATTGAACTGCTAGCCATGAGCATGAGACTTTATTACCTGCCAAGGGAACTATCACATGTTATCGTACTAGCTGCATATGTTCCCCCCTCTGCAAAAACTGATGCTGCCTGTGAAGTCCTCCATGCTGTTGTGAGCGAGCTGCAATCATCTCACCCCCATGCCCTGCTCCTAGTGTCGGGAGATTTCAACCATGTCTCAGCATCCACTCTACCAGGCTTCACACAGTACGTAACCTGCCATACAAGAGACAGCAAAACGCTGAACTTGCTCTTTGCTAATGTAAGGGATGCATATAACTCATCTGCCCTACCACCCCTAGGCAGATCAGATCACAACCTGGTACATCTGCGACCCACATACATTCCACTGGTGCGCAGAGAACCGGCGGTTACCCGTACGGTGAAAATCTGGTCAGAGGAAAGTGTCGAGTCTCTAAGGGACTGTTTCAATATAACTTTATGGGAAGTGTTTCAAGACTCATTTCCAGAGGACATTGAGGGACTCACACACTGCATAACGGACTACATTAATTTCTGCGTGGACAGCACGGTACCAACTAGAAAGGTGAAGTGTTTCTCCAATAACAAACCATGGATCAACTCTGAGATTAAAACTCTTCTCAAGGAAAAAAAGAGAATTTTTAGGTCTGGGGACAAAAATGGCCTGGGGGCGGTGCAGAAACAGCTAAGACAATTGATCAGAGAAGGGAAAGCCAACTACAGGCGGAAGATGGAACTACAGATGGGGGAGGGTAGAATCTCGGAGGTGTGGGACAGCCTTAAGGCAATTTCAGGACACAAGAAAAAAATAACAGGGCATCGAACAGTAGGTGACAGGAAGTGGCTTAAAGAGCTTAATCTATTCTTCAATAGATTCGACTCCAAGCAAATGCTCCCTCCACCAGCATGTCAGCCAACCCCCCTCCCCTCACACACCAAGACCCAACCCCCACCGAACTGCGGTCAACTGTAATCTGAATATCTGATCCTGCAGGAGTCTCTAGTGTGTAAGGAAATGAAGAAGATTAGAGCAGACAAAGAGGGAGGACCTGATGGTATAAGCGCAAGAGTTCTTAAAATGTGCAGTGACCAGCTAGGTGGCATTATTACACACATGTACAATATGAGTCTAAAGCTGGGAGTGGTACCTCAACTGTGGAAAACATCTTGCGTGGTACCGGTCCCAAAGAAACCCAACCCGATGGGCTACAATGACTACCGACCAGTAGCACTGACATCCCACCTGATGAAGGTCCTAGAGAGACTGGTCCTGACACACCTACGCCCCCTAGTGAGCTCCGCTCTGGACCCCCTCCAGTTTGCCTATCGGCCAGGCATTGGGGTAGATGACGCAATCATCCACCTTCTTCATAGAGCTCTCTCTCACCTGGAGAAACCCGGGAACACTGTGAGAATAATGTTCTTTGATTTCTCCAGTGCATTCAACACCATTCAGCCAGGGCTACTGAGGGAGAAGCTGAACCTTGGTGGTGTGGACCACCACCTGTCCAACTGGATACTAGACTACCTGACAAACCGCCCTCAGTATGTGAGAGCCCAAGACGGTGTGTCTGACACTGTGAACAACCTGCTAACCGCCAAAGCCAAGCGCCATTACTCTGTCCTCCTCCGTCTCGACCTCTCCTCTGCCTTTGACACAGTTGACCACTCCCTCCTGTTAGAAATTCTCTCATCCCTTGGTATCTCAGACTTGGCCCTTTCGTGGATCTCCTCATACCTCTCTGACCGCACATTCAGCGTCTCCCACTTGCACACCACCTCCTCACCTCGCCCTCTCTCTGTAGGTGTCCCCCAAGGCTCCGTCCTAGGACCCCTCCTGTTCTCCATCTACACCCTTGGCCTGGGCCAACTCATAGAATCTCATGGCTTTCAGTACCATTGCTATGCCGACGACACCCAAATATATATCTCTGGACCAGACATTACCTCCCTGCTGGCCAGAATTCCAGATTGTCTAGCGGCCGTAGCCTCCTTCCTCTCCTCCCGATTTCTCAAACTCAACATGGAGAAAACAGAGTTTATCATCTTCAGCCCATCCTGTATGGCCCCTCCACCTAACCCATCTATCAAAGTTAATGGAACCCCACTTACCCCTGTCCCACAGGCCCGATGCCTTGGGGTAACCCTGGATTCCGACTTATCCTTCAAACCACATATTCAAACCCTCAACACCTCCTGCCGCCTCCAACTCAAGAACATCCACCGAATCTGCTCCTTCCTCACCCCAGAAACTACCAAGATGCTCGTCCAGGCCCTCATAATCTCCCGCTTAGACTACTGCAACACCCTTCTGCATGGACTCCCGGCAAACACCCTCGCCCCCCTCCAGTCCACCTTAAACTGTGCTGCTCGCTTAATCCACCTCACCCCCCGATCTTCATCGGCTGCTCCCCTCTGCCAGTCCCTCCACTGGTTACCCATAGCCCAGCGAATTGAGTTCAAGCTACTAACGCTAACATACAAAGCCATCCACAACCTGTCCCCTCCATATATCTCTGACCTCATCTCCCGCTACCTGCCCACACGTAATCTCAGATCCTCCAACGACCTCCTACTCCGCTCTGCCCTCATCCGCTCCTCACACAACCGTCTCCAAGACTTCTCCCGTGCATCCCCCATACTCTGGAACTCCTTACCACGACACATAAGACTGACCCCCACAATCACAGGATTCAAGAAGGCCCTGAAGACTCATCTATTCAGGAAGGCCTACAACCTCCAATAACACTATCACCGCACTGCCATCTGTACAGTCTCCCCCTCTCCTTCTGTCTCTACCCCCCTTCCCTCATAGATTGTAAGCCCTCGCGGGCAGGGCCCTCTACCCCACTGTGCCAGCCGATCACTGTTAGTATGATATGTACCTGTATATTTTGTGTATTGTATGTAACCCCAAATGTAAAGCACCATGGAATTAATGGCGCTATATAAATAAACAATAATAATAATAATAAATAATCTGTAGTACGGGGGCACCACAAGGTACAGTTCTTGCCCCATTTCTCTTCACACTGTACACTGCTGACTTTAGGCACAACTCATCCAGCTGTTACTTACAGAAGTACTCCAATGACTCTGCTATAGTAGGCCTTATCACTGATGGCGACGATAGGGAATACAGAGACTTAAACCGGGATTTTGTTGAATGGTGCCAGCAGAACGAGCTCAGGATTAATGCTGGGAAGACCAAGGAGATGGTGGAGGACTTTAGTAAACGGAGAGGTGCTCCGACCCCGGTGGAGATCCAAGGAACATGTATTGAGATAGTCAGGACCTATAAGTATCTGGGCGTGCTCCTCAATAATAAACTAGACTGGGCTGATCACCTGGAGGCACTGCACAGAAAGGGCCACAGCAGACTCTACCTGCTCAGGGGGCTGAGGGCCTTCGGAGTCCAGGGGACACTTCTTAGGGCCTTCTTCAATTCTGTGGTTGCCTCAGCCATCTTTTTCGGTGTGGCCTGCTGGGGGAGCAGTATATCAACCAGGGACAGAAATAGACTTGACAGGCTAATCAGGAGGGCCAGCTCTGTCCTGGGGAGCCCCTTGGACCCAGTACAGGTGGTGGGTGACAGAAGGATACTGTCTGTGGTGACCTCCATGCGGGAGAACAAATCCCACCCCATGTATGGGACCCTGATGGGACTTGGCAGCACTGTAAGTGACCGTCTGCTTCATCCCAAGTGTGAGAAGGAGCGCTATCGCAGGTCCTTCCTTCCAACCGCGACCAGGCTGTATAATCTACATCAGACCAAACGAAGATCACTCCGCACAGAGAACTAATGATTATGACGATGACCATGAGGTCTTCCTCTTTCTCTTCCGTTTTTCCTTAGCTGCTATGGACTCCTAGTATATCTTCTCTTCTCAGCTTATGTGTGTCTACGTCTGTAATATATTACTCTGTATTATCCTGTACCTGTATTACTATGCTGCTGTAACATGCTGAAATTTCCCCAATGTGGGACTATTAAAGGATTATCTTATCTTTTGCAATTATAAGTAGTTAAAAATTCTGCAGAATTTTAAAGATTTTATGTGCCTCACATATGACAAGGTGCACGCCTCCTCATATATGAGGCGCATCCTCCAGTGAGTTGTGCGCTTTTGGGGAAATGTAAGCCAGATTTCTGCCATGGATTGTGGTAAACCTGGCTTCTCCCCCATTTTTTGGTGAAAGTGGCAAAGACAGCAAAACCATGTTTTAAGAAAAAACAATTATGACTTTTTAGGCCTCGTATGGGGGGGACAGAGGGACAGAACTCAGAGTAACCAGAGCTGGGTAACCAGGAGAGCGAGGGCTCAACTGAACAGGGAGGAAAACTCTGAGGACTCCTGGAACACTACCCACGACCCCCAGAGGGCTTCAAACTTTGACGGGTCGGGGGGGGAATCCTCCACAACCAAGCCCTCCATCCTTCTTGCCCTATTGTTTTTAGTGCAGAAATTGGAGTAATTTGTGTGACTGGGAAATTTTGCGCTATTTTTTTTTACTTTTTAGCTGTTTGTTACCTGCTAGCCACTTTTCTACAATATCTACATATCAAAACCACAGCTTAGTGGGAGGGTCATAGCCACTCGCAGCATGACACATTTATTATCATTTACATCAGAAATGAGTGCAATTAAAGCTCCAATCTACACAGCTCCTAGCTGATGCCCATTTGAGTTTCTGGGGCATGGCGGGCCAGCATGAATTTCAGTGCCAGTCTTAATAAGTTCTCCCAATGTATTTAAAAGTTATAGGCACATTGTGGTGGTTGAAGCATATTTCATAATACGACAATACGACACTAAAAATGAGTCAAAAAGTCTATGACAATTACATGTGCCCCTTACTACTTCAGGTAAAAATTAAATTTGCAATGAAAGTTTATAAGGATCGTCTAAGGTTTATGTTTTATCAGATTGCTTAGGTTCCTTTTGTATCTGTGCTTGTATTTTTGTTGTTCAGTCAGAAACTGAAAAAAGAAATTAACAGCAGTACAGGATCCATCATAAGAGGAATGACAAGGGTACCCAATGTACTCCACTGAATATGATTGAGCTTGGCTGGTTTCCATAATGGTGATTGTTGGAGCCTTTGATGTAAATTTGAAGCTAGCCAAATGCTGTTTTTTTTTTCTTTGCCAATTTTGGGAATGGAGTGTGTCCATAAATCAACTAATTGCCTATGGAAGCTGGCAGATCATAGACTAAAGTGATCTTTTAATACTAGCTTAAAATGCAAGTTTATCTTATATGACTAGAAAAACCCAACCCACCAATGTATGTCCACAGTATACTTAAGTAGCCAAGTATATGCCAAAGAGTGTCCAACATATGCCAAAACAGCTAAAATATAACAGCACAGAGTTGCCTCAACTGTACTGAAAATGGTGGTATTCCATGCTGTATGGTCAATGGCAAATGCATTGTCAGGAATCTCAGTTCAACGACTATTGCTTAATATTGATATTATAATATGGATATTTACTATCCCGATCAGCTTTGTTAGTTAAATGTAGGCTCTGGTTTTGATTTCTGATAGTGGAGCATTTCTTTCTTGTATGGTTTCTGTGTTGATAACTTGGACCTAAAATTCAGTGTCTGGCCTCATGTCTGGCACAGGCAAAGACATTAGGGCTTCTAGGATCTATCTCTCAGCACTTAATCAGAATTAAACAGCTAGCTCTACTGCTTCTCTGTTATCAGTCAGCTCCTGCTATTTTCTGATATGTGCTCCATGGACCCCACTATAACACATATGTAAGAGTAGAGGCGTAAACCTGATGATGTAAACCTAACCAATGCTTCCTCAGGTGATAGGCAGGCACACAGCTCCCAGGCCATTTTATGTACTGGCTAACAAAAACCTTGCCATGTAGTTATATGATGTAATAATCTATCTCTGATACACTATAAGGTCTATGAAGCAGCATACACAAGTAATAAAACATCACTACATCATCTCACTCATCTTGTCTTCTAAAAAAACATAATCAGGACTTTCTGGATAATAATATCTGGAAAAGAAGTGTCTGAATGTGAATAAAGAAATCTTGTTCGGGTCATTAGGAGGCCTGCATGCATTCCAAGACGTGTAAATGATTTGTTCTGAAAATACCAAATCAGATTTCTGAAATAGAACATTCTTTCACGCTTTGCCACAATGAAATGACTTTGGGGTGTTGTCAATAATTAGAATGAAGTGTGATTATTCTGCTGTATACTGATGGGAAAAGGACTGATCATTAGCGAGACTGCAGCAGATGCTGAAATGATAGTCTTCTAGTAACAGCATTGATGTCATAATCAGCTTGCAGAATGGGAAGAGCTGAATAATGCATTTCACAAAGCACAAAGAAGGCATTTTTTCCCCACTGTTACATTCATACAATAGAATATATATCACAGATGTAGCAGAGCCGAGCTTCTTATTTGGCACAAGTTATTCTCTAAGTTACCGCTATTGCTTTGTAGTAATGTTGTGTACTTATTTCACACCTGAATATATTCTTTATGGTCTCCTTCTGTTTGCAAAGATCCTGCTTCTAACTTTGTATGGTCTACAGGATTGTGTGAATAATATAGGGAACATAGATGTGGAGGAGGGATACTTTAACCAGCTATATCTCTGGCATTATAAAACATACAAACTTGCCTCTGATGTAAAAAGAAATCCTAATCCCAACGTAATTTAATATAGTAATATAAATATCTTATTTTCATCCAGTAATAGAGTAATACCCCAGCAGCCACTTTCTACATATTATAATGAGATACAACAGTTTGAAGTGACCCTCCCCCAACCCTCATTTTCTCTTCATTATACACAAGCCTGTAATAAATTTTGCTATATAATTTATTAACGCATTTTGTCTCCTTTCTGTGAAATCCTGCATTTTTTCATTCTTTCCCTTCTTTTTGTATTGAAAGCAGTTCCTGCCTCTCACCGAATGTTACTGTGTACCTGAGTATAGGCTTCAAGCTCTGCCAGGATGCCAGAAGGTCACCCCAGTGTTCAGTCTTCTCTTAAAGAGGACCTGTCAGCAAAATGCTAAATGCTATACAATGTTTAAATGCTGCTTTGCACCTTAAGGGTGCATTCACACTAAGTATACGCTGAGCTGATTCTGAACATAAAACACGTTCAGAATCAGTGCGTACAAAGCAGATCCCATTCATTTCAGTGGGAGCCGGCATACGTGCGCTCCCCATGAATAGGCTGCTCTTTTCCCTATTGGTTTCAATGTGATACGCGCAGAGTAGGCAGGGGCCGAAAACGCTGCAATTTGCCTATGGCAGAAACCACATGGGAAAAATCGCAGAGTTTTACAGAATCTGCAAAGGGATTCATGCGAATCCCATGGCCACTTCGCGGGAAAAACCGCAGCGCGGACACGCTGCAATTTACAAAACCGGCACGGTTTTGGAAATTGCAGCATGTCAATTATATCTATGGAAAAGCTGGCGGCTTTCCCATAGATATAATGGTACCAGAAATTCGGCGCAGGGGCCTTAGCTTAAAGGGGTTTTCCGGGCAGAAAAAGTTTTTTATTTTTTTTATTTTTTATAAAGGTCTGTTACTGCTAGTGATGAGTTAATAAATTCAGCTCCAGGGATATGGGTAATTATAAATTTTTTTAATTGAAGTAAATTAGAAGTTAGGTGGGGGGAAGGAGTTTAGTTTAGGGGATAATTAGGAGTTTATTTTGGACAACCCCTTTAACAATTCAATGTTTTTCTTTTTTAAAATCCATCCACCCATTCAAAAGATATGGCCACTGGAAACTTAGCTCAGATTATCCGCCAAGTGGGTGGTAATCTTAAATTTTTCTCTAAGAAAATAAAAACTTCCTACTCACATGGAGAATCAGATCTTGTTCACCAATTACCTTCTAGGGGCCATACCTTTTGAAAGGGTGGGCAGATTTTGAAAACAGAAAACACCAGATTGTTTAGTGTCAATTTGAGAATTAAATTACGGTATGTATGTTACTTAGCATTTTCTACATGGTGACAGGTTCTATTTAAAAGGGGTTGTCTGACCCCAAATGGATTTTTTTCATACTGATGACCTATCCACAGCTCCTATTAAGCCTTATTCACATGATTCTAAGCTGTGTCTTTCACGAGTCGGAATCAGTGTGGTATCCTTTTTTTCACAGACACATTGGTGGTTATTTATCATTTGACCCTTTTTGGCTGTATTTTTCACAAGTGCACCTTTTTTAGACTGGTTTTACTGTGGGGTCTATTTATGATGTAGGCACACCTCCTTGTTAAATGTTCTGTACAAGTGTTAGTTAATTTAGATGTACCTTTTAAAGCTTTGTGCCTCTTTCTAATGCTGTCTGACCTGACTGTTTTTTTTTTTTTATGTTGCTCATGGACTGGAGCGCATTTGTGTCTTTTTTGCCCCTTCTTAAAAAGGCGAAAGTCATGAATATAGAGTGAAATTCATCTCTATGTAGGCCACGCCTCTTCCCCTCCCAAAAAAAGTAAAAGTGCCAAGTGCAGCACAACATCTGGAAAAAAAGGCATAAATGTCATAAAGTACAGGGCAGGGAGGTTCATGGTCTCAGTGTTTTGTGAAGTTACTACAAATAGGTCTTAAATACATCAACTCAAGGCTTCGCCATTATGAGCTAAATCAAAATCACAATTAATTGCACGTTTTACCTCGATTACAATTAATGAAGAATTATTTTAAGGCACTCCCCTTTTTCAATGCCATGCCCCCTATTTATATGCTACTGAATTTTGGTTATTCACATATCAGCAATCCTGACTGGATAATGTCCAGTCAGTGACATATCTTTGGCACTGATAGGCCCCATTCACACGGGGCGCGGAATGACGGATTTTGGTCCTGATTCTGACGTGGGAAGCCCCGTCAGAATAGGACCAAAATGTGGCTGTCACGGCTTCCGACAGTCGCGGCTTCCTGCTCCAGAGTAGGCCCAAATGAATAGGCATAATCCGGAAGGTGCTGCCGCGAGGCGGACGCCGGGGCCGAATCAGCCGCGGAATCTGCCTGAAGAAAGGGCAGCTCGCTTCTTTTTTCCGTGAACGGTATGTAAAAAGTAAGTAAAAGTAAGCTAGTGGTCTACATAGACTGCTATTGTGAGGGGGCGGATTATGACGTGGATTCAGCGCCAAAATCCGCCCCCTCTTGCCCCTTGTGAACCGATCCCTAGGATGGCATGGATATAAAATAATGGAAATAACTGAAGTTCACAAGTTTGAGGCGTCATATAAGGGTCGGTTCACATTAGCGTATTTATTCCGTCTGGTCAGAGTCCGCATGTAGACCACCGGACGGAATAGAATCGTAATTGCAAGCGCTGTTCTGTAAAAGCTTTAACTGCACAGCGCTTGCAGTTGCATTGGTATTCCGTTCGGGGGGGGGGGGGGGGGGGGGTCCTCATGCGGACTCCCTCGGACGGAATCCAAACATTAATGTGAACCAGGGGTCAGTTTGTTTGCAATAATTGGACATACGCATTAAGATAAGATAATCCTTAGTCCCACCTTGGGGAAATTTCAGTGATGCAGTAATGCAGTGATTTTGTGATATTCATGCATGTCATTTGTATATGAATTGTTATTCTGATTTCATATCTATATAAATAAGGGATATTACATTGATCTAGGGTTAATTTACAAATGAGGTGTGTTCAATTGTTTTAAAAAGTTTGTTGTCAGTGAGGTTTGGTTTAGTATGCTATGAGCAAGGAGCCATGAGCTCTGAAACGCGTAAGCTGTTGACTACATGAGGATGGTAATATACCCTGCCATAAGAGCCCATGCGGAATAAATACAGTTGATCACAAGGTTGGATTATGATGTGGCAAATGGGCAATTACTTGCCGTTGAGCTACAACCCATTTTGCACGTATTATAATCTGCCACAGGGGACTTGAGTTTTTAAAAGGGGAATGGCCTAAACAATCATCATTAATTGTAATCAAAGTAGAATACCCAATTAATGGCAATTTTTGTTTAGGTCATAATCTGCCAGCCTTACGTACAAGATACATGAGGCAGAAACCCCAGACATCAGTCTATAGTAATAACACTTAATGATCTTGTAGCGGCGTCTTCACCTCATGGAATTCCATTTCTTCTTCCCACATGAGGCTAAAACTGGAAAAAACCAAACAACAGAAGGTTAAACACTGTTATAGTTTATTTTTTAGTCAGAATTCCATGTAACAGTAAAGACACAAGCACCATGAAGAACACCGGGTCCCCACAGTATACACCAGCCTTCATGAGCCTGCCCCATTTATCACACAGCCTGCACCCTCGTGTCCCCCTCCAGCTGTCTCCTTTCCTCCCTTCACCCTCCAGCAGTCTCAGCAGCTCCCTATCCCTCTATAGCACCACACTGTCATGTACAATCCAGGATAGCTCCGCCCACACAAGTATGATCACATGCTCATGACGTCATCAGAGGTCTTTTAGCCCACTAGGAAATAGCATCTCCCATCTAGACACGCTCGTGCTCCGGCTCCATATACTATAACGTGCTGAGGCTGAGCAGGTTGCGGTGCTTTAGGTCGTCATACAAAGACCGGGCAGGATCTCTCGGGCTGACTACAGGTGGGTGTCACCCCCGGCCTATGTTACGCACATGTAATAGTATTCTAGCTGTTCTATCGCAGAGTAAAGTAGGCATCACCTCTAGAACTACGAGTCCCAGCATGCTCGGCTCTCGCAGGAGAAGGCCTAGGTGACTGAGTGACGTAGGCCAGTGTTCTGCATCGTACTCATGTGCGCCTCCTGCAGTTCCGGATGTAAGCGGAGAGTTCACGAAGTGCATTCTGGGAGCTGTAGTTTTGCTTCCTTTATGACGCGACCACTGATTTGCTTGGCCGTGCAGCTTATATAAGGCTGCTCTTTACATATCAGAACCGGTGCAATCACCAATAATGTTCTTCTATTATAACATGCAATGCATTCACAAAAGCTTCAGACTACTTGACTTTTTTTTTTTGTTAAAATAAGATAATCCTTTAATAGTCCCACATTGGGGTGACATCTTTTGACTCCCCGCCTTCCAAACCCCATAACTTTTATTTTAACATTCACGGAGTCATATAAGGGCTTTAGAACATTTCAGGGATGCATAGTGTTTATTTTTTATTTTTTTGCAGGGCAGGTGTACTTTTTAGTTCTACCATTTTGAGGCATGTCTTTTGCTTTGATCACTTTTTACTTCAATTATCAGAGGCAAAACAATGAAAAAATGGTGGTTCGGCTCTTCATTTTTTAATTTTTTTTTTACCACCCAATGGGCAATGTATTTTTATAAGTTTGTAGACCAGGCATTTCATAACAAAGGGATACCTAATGTGTATGTGTTTTTTAAAGAGGACCTTTCACCTACTAGGGCACATGCGGTGTAATACACCGTTAGAAAGCTGACAGTATGCTAAATTTAGCGCGCTGTCGGCTTTCCCGTTCTGTACCCCCGCTGAAGAGCTATCTGTGTCAGTACCATAGCTCTTTAGTGTAAGAAGGGTATTTCTGACAGTCTGTCAGGAACACCCCTCCTCACAGTAGTGTCTATTGCGCTGTACTGTGAGTGGGTGTTCCCAGCGATGGTGGTGAGGAATACCCTCCCAGTACTAGTCTACGGTTGAGTACTATTAGGAGGGGAGGGAGTCGTTCCTCACCGCTCTCACAGTACAGCACAATAGACGCTGTAGGAGGGGCGTTCCTGAGAGACTGTCAGAAACACCCTTCTGAAACTGAAGCGCTATGGTAACGGCACCGATAGTTCTTCAGTGGGGGCACAGAATGGGAAAACCGTTGGTGCGCTGAATTCAGCACACTGTCTGCTTTCTAGTGGTGTATTACACCAAAAGTGCCTGAGAATGTGAAAGGTCCTCTTTAAGTAGGCTGGGGGAGGTGGGGAAAAACAAGAATTATACTCACCTGTCTCTGGTGAAAACCTTTTTCACTTTTATACGTATTCTAGGCAAAAAGGGTTATTAGATTTATTAGATTTGTATTTATTAGACTGCCTAGGTGTCTTGAACCCCCGGGTTCTGATCACTAATGCATTTCAATATATCTACATTTATATGACAGGCTATCATAGCAATGCATCGCTGGCATTAGTGTCGGGTCTCTCCTGTATGATAGAGCAGAGACCCTGTGGATACTCAGCTCCTGAAATAGCTACCTGTAATAGTATGGAGGTTGTTGGGAAGGGGGTTACATAATTGTTTTTGCGTTTGTATATTTTAAGAATAATACCAGAACGATTACCTTATTATTCTGCAGTCATGTACTAAAATAAAATAAAAAAAAGTCCTCCCCCCCATCATTCTGTACTAAATATCCCAAACAGACTTAGTAAAACAGAAGGTTAAAAATCTTTACCAATTTAAACCCCCCACAAACAATCAAATATTGCATTGACATAAAAAAAACCTTTACACTCACCCTGTTGCTGTGCTCCTCATACAGTTCTTTTTTATTATTAATTATTAATTATTTATATAGCACCGTTAATTTTATGGTGCTTTATTGAAATCAGAGGATTAAACATCAGCTTCCGTGCACTTGCCCTATACCTCCGACACTTGCGCAGTGAAGTTGGAGTGTCCATCCTCTGCTTCACTGAAGAACTTTGTAGGTGCCAGGAGCACCGGAGAAGAGTCTGAGGAAAGTACAAAGGTTTATTTATTATTATTAATAATTATAATATAATATATATATACAGGGTGTCCCAAAAAATGTATACACATTTTAGCAGCTGATAACGCAATTATTTATCCTTTCTTTACAGACTGAACCCATTAAACCGAGTGATGGCATACAGACAAGGAAATTTATTCTAAAATGCTACTGGAAGTATGAAAACGCAGTAGAAGTGCAAAGACAATTTAGGAGGGAGTTTAACAAAGAACCACCTACACGAGTTACCATCACTCGAATTAGAGATAAGTTTGAAGCTTTCGAAGCATTCGAGTGATGGTAACTCATGTAGGTGGTTCTTTATTAAACTCCCTCCTAAATTGTCTTTGCACTTCTACTGCGTTTTCATACTTCCAGTAGCATTTTAGAATAAATTTCCTTTCTTCAAAGTCAAATCTGTATGCCATCACTTGGTTTAATGGGTTCAGTCTGTAAAGAAAGAAAAAATAATTGAGATATATATATATATATATATATATATATATATATATATATATATATAGAGTTAAAACAAGGTGTTTTGGGAATCTAAACCCCCCAGGCTATAAAGATCCTGTGGGTGGTTTAGTGTTCCAAATTGACCTGCTAGGTCCTCTTCAAGTCACTCCTGTGTTGTATTGGCCATGTGCTTAAAGAGGACCTTTCACGTCCTCGGGCACATGCAGTGTAATTCAACACTAGAAAGCCGCATATGCCCGAGGCTGTGAAAGGTCTGAGAGCAGTCTGGATTACTTCCAAAAATTTGAGGCGTTGCTGGCAAATTTAGGTCAGTTGTTGACTAGGATAGGGTAATAGCGTATGGTTAGTTCACATTAGCATTAGACTGTCCACTCTTCTACTCCTTCATAGGAATTGAAAAGGAGGGTCCATGTAATGACGGATACAAGTGGATCCCACAGGACCACATTACCTGTACTGTTAACAGGTATCCACTGTGTTCTCCGTCACTGCATTGTTGCTCCTAATGGAGTCTCTGACCTATGTGTAAACCTAGCCTAATTCTTCTGCTATGTCTGGTAAGTGCATGCATTCCATGAAATTTGTCGCCAAACAAAACTATTTCTGAATATGTCTACTAAAAACATGATACTGGAATTGTTGTTAATAACAACATTGGATTTTACTTTTTCTTCTCATGCAGACGATAGAAATTTATCATGGCTGATAAAGAAGGCAGAGAACATCCCCACAGTCTTCAGGGCTTGCTGAATATGGCCATTGAAGCTGGAACAGAATCAGGCAGTACCCACCAGACAGAACCGATATCAGAAGAGGTACTGATATTATAAAAATGGTTGAAGGATGGCACCAACGCGTCCGGTAATGTAAATGCACCAGCTTGTGATATGACTTTAGAGGAACCAGTTAGAGCCCTCCATCTGACATTTTTTAGGTTGGTTGCACACTTATTTTTGTTGTTTTTTCTTGTTTGTTTGTTTTTTATTTTCTGAATAAACATACAGCTTTCAGATGTTACAGGTTAGTCTGTAGTGCATTATGAAAATTCTTACAAAAATATCTTGTTTTTTGTATTTTTTTTTTTTTTTTGGTGTGTTTTTTTTTTTTTTTTGCCGTATTTTTATTTTTTTATTTTTCCATGGCAGCCTAAAAACTAAGGCTAGAATTCACATCTGTGTCAGGGTATTCATTCTTCTGGTCTGTCACAGGAACAGAAGAACTGAAAAACTGTTCATTTTTTGATGGACAACAAAGTATCCTGTGGAGCCCCATTGACTATAATTATATTATACCAGCCCTGAAAAGCTCACTGATATACCATATATAGGTGATATATCATCTGATAGGTGCTATCTGATCACTTTGGTGTTTTGTTTATCCAAATCTGTTCAGCCATTCCAAAGATATAAACCTTTATATACTAGGATCTCACTGAGCAATTTGGAGGCTGGAATCCACCTGTCAATGTTTTCAAAGGGGGGGGGGGGGGGGGCAATGATGGACTTTTTTCAGCGCGTTAAGAGAGAAATGTTCCAGTCCATCTTGCCACAGTTTCTGTAGCTAAGAGCTCTGTTTCAGCTTTCCACCACTGGTTCCACAGGGCTTGTACTTGGAGAGTAATCTGAGGCAGAAGTGAATAAAGCCTTAGGCCGCATTCACACTACACAGTTTCACCAGATTTAGTGGGCTGAACATCATGCTGGGAGAGGACGCCTAGCGTAATCTACAATGTTAGTTTTCTTCTGCAGACTTTCTGCTTCATTTCTACCTACAGGGAAGTATATTTGATATGGTGCGATTTCCAAAAACACAACGGTTGCATATTTTTTTGCAATGTGTGGATGGGATTCGCTAGAGCTCTTGTGGTGAAACCATCATAAACCTTCTCCCTTTAGGCTGGGGCTCCATGTGGTGTAAACACGTCGGTTTGGCCGCAGCATTTACACAACGTGGAGTTTCGGCCTAAAGGGAGACGTTTTATGATGGTTTCACCAAAGGCAGCTTTAATTACTAAAAAGTTCCTTTATTACGGTAATTCTTTTAGACTATGGTCATGTCACATTTCTGTCATACACTTTGTGGATCTTTTTAAGTGATTTGCTTAAAACACAGAGAAAAATGACAATGGATGAACGTGCGTTTACATCTGTGTTGCATAGGCTTCTCTATGTTAAACAGATCTGTTAGGTAGACTTGTGACGTGATCACAGCACTACTATATAAAAATCTGCCATGAGATGTGACCACAGTACTTCAAGGGTTCTGTTGTTTACACTTTCCCCCATTCAGACTGATACTACATATTACAGGTTCAAATTCCCTGAGGGATCTAAAAAAACCCAAAAAAACATAAGGAGAAAAATAAATGTACTACGCATGCCTGAGTGCCATTTTGGTGTAGCTAGCTATAGAGCAGTATACTGAGCAGTATGCTGAGTTCTATAGGTAGCTACAAAAAAAAAAAATGGCACTCAAGCATGCGCAGTAGAAGTAGCTCAGAACGGAGCGTAACTGCTCATGCATGGGATTTGAAACGCCAGGAGCAAGACAACAGAGGATTTAGGCAGTACAGCAAGTGTGGAGGAGGAGGGCATAACGGAGCATAAGACACGGAGAGGTGTTACTGAGGTATGACATGGGGGGTGCTCGCTGGCCCTGGGGAATGCCCAGGGTGCTCAGTGAGCCTCATTAGCATATATTTTTTACCTATTTTTACTAAAAATGGGGGGTCTTTGGAAGAACTGGAGCACCCGAATAGCCTTTTTAAAGGCTATTCAGTAGAGATGAGCGAGTACTGTTCGGATCAGCCGATCCGAACAGCACGCTTGCATAGAAATGAATGGACGTAGCCGGCACGCGGGGGGTTAAGCAGCCGGCCGACGTCAAAGCGGAAGTACCAGGTGCATCCATTCATTTCTATGGAGCGTGCTGTTCGGATCGGCTGATCCGAACAGTACTCGCTCATCTCTGCTATTCAGGCATATGCTTAGCTCAAAATCCATTTTCAGAATGATAGAGCCCCTTTAAGAAAAGCAAAAGATTGGAGTACAGGGCTCATAAATCCAGGAAGTGAAGCAGCAGAATACAACAATGGAGTATAGGTACATAACATCCAGTTCACACACAAAACAATACATACACAGAATCAGTAGTAAAGGTCATGGGCTCTCCTGGTGGCCTCGCTCGACTAGACATCAAACGAAGTTAGGGCCGTGCGAAATGACTGGGTTTGTATACAAGATCATCAGTGGGTTACTCCATGGTCCCCAAACTCTTTGAAATTTCAAGCGACAGCCTCTCCCTTTACATACTGTCCGGTTTTAGGATGGGACCAATTTCCTAAACATGGATAACTAGGGAGGACGGAGAGCCATCCATCGTAACGACATCTATCCAGGAAGCCTGTATAATTGGGCAAATCTGAGGGTCTGTGGGGGCATCACATACACTGAAGTTATGCAAAAACAAAGTGTGAACAGAGCCTCTTTTTAAAAAGAAAACTTATTTGCCTTTTCAGCTCTTTGGCATGCCCAAAATGTATATCCATAGATAAACCTGTGCAATATATCCCAAAGATACACACTATGTGTGCGGCTTAGGAACTACAATTGTGGCAATGCAATAGTAATAGAGATCACTATTTTCTTTCCATTGGCAGCAGCATTTCTAGAGGTCTGTGACAATATCATTTAGTGTAATGACGTCTGGATCAACAATTCTAGTTTTGTCTTTGTACTTTGGAAGGTGGAACGCTTTAGATTCTGTATAAGACTTTGGTTCCAAGGTTAGTTCTGGCAGTTTCTAAATATTAATCATGACTGCATTTGGTTGTCCGTTTAGGATTTTAGCCAAGATGGGTATTATGCTAATGCTCCGTTCTGGCCATCCTCCATTTGGAATTTAGATAGGAATTATGTTTACAATGGCTTTGTGTCTTATCCATGTGCTACATCCCATTTGCTGCTGTGTTTTCTTTCTTTTTTTTATTTTTATTTTAGCTTGTCTTTGAGAGTGCAGAGCTGCAGTCTGTTCTCCACATTTAATCCTTCATTCTCCTGAATTTCTCTCCTGTCTCTGCTATAACAACCTCTGTAATTTTTCTCTAGAACTTTTACAGTTGATGAAACACAGCATGGAAAGTTACATTATATTCACATGACCAAGCCGATTCTTGGCCACATATTTCCCGGATGCGTGTGTGATAATTTATTTATTTATTTATTTTTTTTACATGAGGGTCTCCCATTTTCACATATCCCTTATACATTGCAGTGTATGAAGAGATCTGTGAAAACAGACAAAAATAGAGCATTATCTATGTTTTGACGATCAGTTACAGAGACTGTCAAAATATTGGTCATGTGAATAGCCCCCATTTACAATAGTGAAATTAATGTGGCTATGTGATAGCCTTTAAAAAAAAAAAAAAAAATCCGTCACTTAGCCGTTGTGTCAGTATAGGGTAATATTGTCCAGGTAAAGGGTTGGCAACCCCTGGCACGTGTGCTAAGATTGGCACATGAGGCATATGTCCCTGGCACAGCAGCCAGAGTCCCTGAAAGGATGGCACTTTGACAGGCTTCACCAGTAGTATCGTTCAGACACAACACACCCAAGACCTAAACTGCTATTCTTATACTCTGGGGTCTCTTCACATTCCAGTGTATAATAAGTGAAGGTCCAGGAGAGATAATCAAACATTAAAGGGATTCTATCATTGAGAAAAGTCATTTTGAGGTAAACCTATGCCCAAATAGCTTTTAAAAAGGCTATTCAGGAGTTGCCTCCAGTTCTGCCATAGACCACCCCAGTTTTTAGTAATAACAGGTAAATCGTATATGTAAATGGGCGTTCCCCAGAGCCTCCAAGCACCCACTGCGTCATCAAACCTCATCAAACGCTTCTCCATAGCTTGTGCTCCGTTATACCCTCCTCCTCCTCCAAACTTCCTGTACCACCGATACATATCATATACATGAAATCTTGTGCATGCGCAGTAACGCCATTTTGTTCTAGAGAACTGCACAACCGTACCGTAGTATGCTCATTTTCTCTGAGAACTACACGAGCATGCTCCACATGTGTAGTACGGTCGTGCAGTTTTCTACAGCAAAATGGCACTCACGTTACTGCGCATGCACGGGATTTCAACCGCCTGGAGTGAGAATGCTGAAGATATGGGCAGTACAGGGCATTATGGAGGAGGAGGGTTCTTTAACCAGGTTTATTCTAGGCTATGGTGGCCTGGTTTGGTATTGTGATATATTACTTGGGGGATAAAGCATATGAATCGCCATTGTTACAGATTAATATTGTAGGGTGTAGATGGTTCCCTATCTGCAGTAGAAGACGAATATTGTTAAACCCTACTCTCTTACACTAAACCAGCCATCTTCCAGCAGAAAAGATCAGGAAGAAATAAACCCCTGTGCTCCTTTGCTATCCTCTGTTACTGTTAGACCCTAAACTGACCATCTGGTGTGTTTGCGTCTTCTGCTCGGATACATTAGCATCATGTCATATTCCAGTATGCTACCAGGAGCACAGATAAGTGCCCTCACGTTACTTTCTGCCCTGTGATCTTAAGCAGATGGAGACCAGAAAGTGCTTGCCCTGCAGAAGCATTCCATTTTCTGATTTTAGATGGTGGTGATAGAAAGCAGTGTACGTCTATGTAAACACTGCTGAAAGCTGTAAGGATCTTTGGGTAGCTCTTACAGATCGGATCCCTGTATGTGATTAATGACTCTGCATGGTCTCTGGTCCGGGAGTGCATTGCTGCAGCAACAAGATCTACCATGCCTTAATAGTCTATCTTCCAGCTCTCTGGATGATCGGTGAAGCGCACAGTAATCTTCATTTAGTTCATTTTTTTTCTTTGAATTCTAAAAGTAGCATTCATGTTAAGTAGTAATTAGATGGTGTCTGGTCCGGGGAATATCTGCTTGACCAAGCTGCACTAAAGCTGCATCTACCAAGGAGTTGGTTATTTATATAATGAGAATTTAACTGAACAGCTTACAATTCAAGGTTGGATCATGTTGGCGTATTTTATACCCCTAGATTTGCGTAGTTTTATAATCCTAACCATTAGGCAGTGCTGGGACTTGTAGCGCCATGGTGCAAGTGCTGAACAATTTAAAGGGGTTGTACTAAGTTTTGACTTATTGCCTATCCGGAACTGTTCAGTTGGAAGGCCAAAGCACCAGCTTGACTGCTGTATTTTCATACTCATTATAAATGGCTGACAGCTATGGGGATGCAGATGCAGTGAACCTCCTCTAAATCACATAAAACTAATGATTGACTTCTAATAAAAGGAAATATGCAACTAATTCTAAAATAATTATATGATCTAAAATAATAATAATTTTATTTTGAATCCTGAGTTGCTATCTTTTTCCTGACTCTTAGGCTGGTCTTACACAACCGTATTGAATGTACGGTCTACAAGTTGCTGATTGGCAACATAGGCTCCGCAGATGTCCGTGTCCTGCCGCACTCGCCCATAGAGTTCTATGGGCGAGTCCGTGCAGTCCCGCAATTCACAGCCATTACGGACATGTCCTATAAATTGCGGACCATGGTTGTGGCCCGGCCACACCACGGATAAAATATCTGGTGGTGTAAGAGGCCACTATACTCTGAGAGTAATGGAGATAGTACAATATGCATGTTCAACCTGCCGCTCCATTAAGAGGGGAGAACTAGAGTCCGTTCTTAGGATTGGCATGTGTCCCTGTGGTTTTTGTTTTTTAAATCCATGGTAAAAGTATTTCTTGTCTGTAACACTAGACCAAGGTGTATATGGGTGAAGTTTACGTAACTTGATGGGGCTCACTAATGTTAAGGTTAAGAACATTTGGTCCAGCTGACACCCCACACCCATAAATGGTGGCTGCATAGATTTAAAGGTAATACCTGCAAAATTGTACGACCTATAGTCACCACAGTTAAGACAATTTTTCATTAAGCCGAGTCAACTTTTTTTTTTTTTTGTACATTTTTGAAAATAGAAAATAGATCAGGTACTGTAGATGTAAAGTGTTGTCTGTATCCATGAGTGTGGTCGTGTGGCAAGATCATATAGCCGGTGTATAAAAGGTTCTTTACAGATCTTTATGGACGTGTAAAACTGAGTAGCAGGCAAAATCTTTACATGCCACCATGACCAAGCTCCATGGTGGGCCTAGGTGTTGAATGTGTGGATGCCCATTCCTATGAATGAGAACAGTTAGTTGGGGAGGGGATGGACTCCTTCACACCAGATTCTGCAAAGTTAGCATCAGTTGTTGATATTTGAGGAGTTGAGCTATCTTTGTAGAGCATTCCTTGATGATGTGCACATGTCCCTTTGTCAGTTACTAGATGTTCTAAAAAATGTGAATTTTTTTTCTATACTAGAGGAGACAATGGCTACAGGAAGCTATGAACAGCGCCTTTTCTGGTCAGGCAGATGAAGTTCAGCAGATGAAGGATTGCCTAAAGGAATTAAGCAGGGAAACAAGTGATGAAGATGGGGATGAAAGAAAAGAGAATGCACTGGAGCTACTTGCAGACCTGTGTGAAAATATGGATAATGCTTCTGGTAAGATGCAGTATGGAACAGATAAAAGAAAGATTAAAGCAAGCATTAGCTGGAGACTTCATCAACTTCCAACCAGCTCTCAGATTTTTTTTATGGTATATTCTTTTGTATATTTAACGCTCAAGAACCTTACTATAGGAGCTACATGCTGAGAATAAGGGTAGGTTCACAAAGAGGAATTTGGAGTTGATTTGGGGCAGATTCTGCTTCAAAACCAGCTTCAAATTCTTTTTTTTTTTTTTTAATGTAGATTGTGAGTCCCATTTAGGGATCACAATGTACATTTTTTTTTTCTTTGTAGAATGGGAGGAAATCCATGCAATCACTAGGAGAACATACAAACTCCTTGCAGATGCTGTTCCTGGTGGGATTTGAACTCCAGAACTCCAGTGCTGCAAGGCTGCAGTGCTAACCACTGAGCCACCGTGTTGCCCCCAAAACCATCTTCAAATTCTGTCCTGAATCTGCCTTCTATTATATTCAATCAGAATACAATCGGGCTAATCGGAAAGTAGAGGTCATGGCAGAAAGCTGAAGCTCTGCTTCTACAGTCCCCCGCAGGAAGCCCAGGACCAGAAAGTGGAGAGGAATTTATGAGAGAAGAGCACCTCAGATTCCTCTTCATTTTCATGTGAACTGGCCTAAGGGGGCTGCACTGCTGATTTTACACTGTGACCCTGATCGCTGTTAATTCCTGTTCAGAGGTTCTCCTAACCAGTAGGTGTGCAGGTAAGTGCAGCCTCAAGGAATTGTGCAGAAGGTTGGAGCACCATGTACAAGCAAAACTGTGAGTGTAATGCAGTGTTAAAGAGGTTGTCCAGTGTGGTCCGGTCCTTCTGCTCCGGTGTCTTCTCACGGGTCTCTCCCTGAGTTCTGCTGAAGCCGCTTATTGGCCTCAGCAGTCATGTGTGGCTGGGACTTCCACCACACGTCAACACTGGATCGAGAAGACCGGACCGCACTGGGGGACATTGGAGCACCCAGGAAGGTGAGTATGATATTTTTTTAGTGATTGACTTTGTTGAATTTTTTAGTCATTAGCATGCTTATCTGTACAATTCCTGTGTCCCCTTATGTGTTTTCCTTCATTGACCCCGTAATGCTTGATGTTAATACAAAATACATTGTTTTTTAATTGTGACCTCTGTTTTTTCACAGATTTTTGTAAGCTGGGTGGGATGGACTTGATGTTGAATCGTTATCTGAGTAGCCCCGAGGCTGAACTACGCTGGCGAGCCGCTGACCTGATTGGCATTTGTAGTCAGAATGTTCCCTTCGTTCAGGAGATGTCACTGAGTTTCGGTGCTTTGAGCAAACTCTTAAAATTGCTGGACCTTGACAGCAGTGAAACAGTCAGAGTAAAGGCACTATTTGCTATATCTTGTAAGTGTTATTCACACTTCATTAAAGTTTATTGACTTAAATGGAAGACGATGCATTGATTTCAGGGAGTACGTGACTTATTCAGATGTAACCAGGCCCACGACAACTAATCTAATACGTGGTTGTAGTGCAACCTATTTTCTGCTAAAATAATTCCTAAATAAGCCCCATTCTTGGTTATACCAATATCTGCCATATATGTTTTTTTTGTTTATTTCTACAGGTTTGGTACGGGAGCAGGAGGCTGGACTTGCTGAGTTTGTGAAGTTGGATGGGTTTTCTGTGCTGATGCGTGCCATGCAGACTGATATATTGAAGCTGAAGATAAAATCTGCGTTCTTGTTGCAGAATCTTCTGATAAGCCATCCTGAGCATAAAAGTAATAATAATGGAAATATATTACTAAAGATCCTACACTCCTGTGTTATTTATACATTAAATATACATAGGTGTTACATACATACATATACTTTAGGTGTTGTTCAGTTTCGAAAATCTATTTTCATATATCCTGGTTCCTAGCAGGGCATTTTGAGTTTGTATAGGGGATGTGTTTTGTATTATTCATCTCTCAAAAAGTGTCTCTTTTGCTCCGGAGGGCCTGTCTCACCTTACACAACTCATTCTTTTGAGTGTTAGCTGGATAGTTCATTTTCTCTATGGTGATGCAGCATTATTCTGTAGATCAGTATGATTTTAAGGATACCCAATGTATGATTTTGAGGATACCAAATATACATAGTTTTAGTTACGTTTCAACCCCTTACAAAGTAGGACCCCTGCTGATCCGCTATATATAACCTCTCTTAACAATAGGTCAAAAATATTTCTCTTAATTGTCCAGTAAATCTTCATAATGGATATACTGCCACAGATATGCTTATGGATTAATCCTATGCAGTTAATTACCCCGAGAGTGGTTCTGCTGTCCATGCAAATATAACTGTTTCAACAAAGCAGAAAATATTCCACGTCACACTAAAAATCATAAGGTCATGAAAAGTAATTGATAAACTGTTTTGTACACTATAGCATTATAGTTTGTAATGAGAATATTGCAGTCATTGGATTTGTTTGTGTTTTTATGCAGGTACCTTATGTTCTATGGGGATGATCCAGCAACTGGTGTATTTGCTCCGAACTGAGCACAGTCCTTTCCATGAACATGTCCTTTCTGCTCTCTGCAGGTATTTTCTGTATATTTTGCATTTTGTACCCCATTATTTGGTGACAACACAACTTGTTAGAATACATGCTACAGGGTCAACACGGTGGCTCAGTGGTTAGCACTGCAGCTTTGCAGCACTGGAGTCCTGGGTTCAAATCCTGCCAAGGGCAACATCTGTAAGGAGTTTGTATGTTCTCCCCGTGTTTGCATGGATTTCCTCCCATACTCCAAAGATAAACGGATAGGGAAAAAAATATACGTTGTGAGCCCTATATGGGGCTCACAATCTACAAAAAAAAAAGTACATGCTACAGACAATTTTTTTTTTCTTGTGTAGAGAGCACACGTTATTTACATGTTCTATATTTGTAAACTCGTTGCCAAGTTGGCACTAACTGCTCCCAAGTTGTGACCCCCTTATAGAACAGCTGGGCAGTGCTACTCTAGACTATTCTCATAACTCCCAGAGAGGAGAGTGGAAACCAAGGAAATTTCTGTGGAAAGGGGATATGTATCAGATTGCTGGCGTCTAAGGCCGGGTTCACACGGAGTATTTTGGTTCGTAATGTGGAACGTAGACGCCGCGGGATCTTTTGCGGGCCGTATACGCTCCCATTGTTTTCAATGGGAGCCGGTACCATATATGCGGCGCTATTTTGCGGCCGCCGCAAAATCACGGCCGCAAAATAGCGCCGCGTATACGGTACCGGCTCCCATTGAAAACAATGGGAGCGTATACGGCCCGCAAAAGATCCCGCGGCGTCTACGTTCCACATTACGAACCAAAATACTCCGTGTGAACCCGGCCTAACTGCTGGGTCTCCGAGCGATCAGGACATTAGGAGACTGAAATTAAAATATTACACCACTTATTTGTAATAATAATGAAAAAAGTTGTACAGAATAGCCATACATTTATACAGAGAGGCACTTGTCAAGGTGCAGGATGATTGTGGCGACCAGTCAGTTCTTGAAGTTGGTGTGTTAGAAGCTGGATTAATGGGTAAAAGTATGAATCTGAGGAACAATGCAAAAGACCAAGTTCTGGTGGCTGTGAAGCTGGATCTGAGCAACTCCAAAATGACAGGCGTTGTGTGGTGTTCCCAGTATGTAATGGTAAATGCTTGCCAAGGAAGGATAAATGGTGTAGAAGAGGCAGGGTCATTGATAGTGAATCATACACTCTCTCGACCAGTCCCACTGGAACTGCTACAGTACAAGGTGCTAAAAAAGTGAATTTTGTTTATTCATTTTCTTTTCATATGCTAATAGTTGACACTCAACTGATTCTAGCACAGTTGGAATTTTCTCTCTAGACCCCACGGTTCCTGAGCAACCAGCATACTTAGTGTTGATGCCTCATGTGTTAAGTTCTGTAATTTCAGAAGGGCAGTGTCAGGCAGGGGGTGTGACTCAGAGCACCAATCAGAAGCATCCAATGCGAGAGTTCAGAATCACAGCCCTTGTCTGACACTGGCCTCCTGACAGTACAGAGCCTAAATGACATATGAGTGACCAAAAATATCAGTACTGATTGCTCAGGAACAGAGAGAGCTAGAGAAAAAAAAATCAGACTGTGCTGGAATCAGAGGAGCAGTATCTACTAGTAGGTACTAAGAACTTGAGTTGGTGGAGGAAGTGAATCCTCTTTATGAAAGAGGTGGCACTAGAATGTACTATGGAAAGAAAGCAAGCCATGTTCTGGTGTAGGTCCTGGCATCCATGTGGATGCTACTTACCATGTGTCACCTACTTAAAGCATGTTGAATATCAATTCTTCATGGCAATGGTATATCGCAGAATAATACATCCATCTTCAACACATCTGCCAGAGATCCACCCACTCTGGAACAGTTTTGCTTTGAAGAAACAAGACTGATCCATGAAGGTTCATCTCAAAATTTTTAAACATGTCTGCTGACATTGTTCTTGTGCCAGACCCCACAGGATACTTTCAGAAGGCTTGTGAGCCTGTATCAGAACAGGTTAGGGTTGTCTTGTCAGACACAATATTACATTTTTAAGTCATGGCTGTTGTGTGTATGTTATTGAAGGAGTTCTTTTCTATGACTATCACGTGATCCTAAATATCTAATAGTATTGCAGGTCTCCTTGATGGCAAGTAAAGTAATGTGTACTGTATTTATTATTTTAGATACAATACCAATTGCATAATAAAGTGAACTGGCCATATATATGGTAAATGTAATAAAAAAAAAATTACATATAGCTAAAACGGAGAAAATAAATCTATAGTGCTTGTTTGTGTTGTGCTAACTAAAAAAGAGATGTCCTAGTACTCAGCTGATGGCTCACAATCTCTCATCCCAATGTCTAGTTTGGTGACAGATTTTCCACAAGGAATAGTAGAATGCCGGGCACCTGAACTAGCCTTTGAAGAGTTGCTCAAAGAACGATGCCAAATGGTGCAAAAGAAGGAGGAATATCAGGTAAAGACTGCTCATGTTCACTTGTATGTTAACGTGTACCCATTCACTCAGGGCAGTGGAGTCACTAGGCCAAACCACTGACTCTAACTCCTATTTTCCACAGCCCATCTCTGACTCTTGCTACTCTATTCTACATCTGTACTACATTTAAGGAAGGTTCAAAATAAAGAAAGAAAAAATAAATCTACGGCATACTTAATAACCTCTTCTTTCTTCTTGTCCTGTCTAATGGTGAAATTGTCAGATATATAGAAAGAATTGGGTTTCAGGAGAGAAGCCTTTTTGCAAACCTAAGATCATGCTGATTTGGTTTGTAAGGCATCTTAATGTAGCAAAATGTCTCCTGATCTGCAGTAGGTTTCCAGATATGGTAAGCCCTGCCTTGTTAGCCACCTTAGCGGTCTGGTAACAGAAGGGGTCTGAAACAGAAGGGGTCAGGAAGTAATGAAAGGGTTATTCCCATCTTAGCCAGTCATGGCTGAGATGAGAACAACTGGCCGCAAATGCCGATCACCAGGACTTAGACTTAGAGGAACATCTGAGCCATGCTGCTCTACACTATTTGGGTAACTCTCGTAGAGGTGAATGGGTGCCTCAGAAACTGCGTAACACAGCTGAGTTGTACTGTTCTGTAGCCAGCGCCATATTGTTAAAATCGCATAGCTAAATGGGATCCGCTGTTTCCATAACTGTCATTCACTTCTATTGGAGTTAGGAAAAGGGTGTGGAGCAGCGCCTCTTGACATGTGCCGTAAAGCCCGACCTGCTGGTTGGCACTTGAGGCCAGTTCTTTCTATCTCGCCCATGACTGAATGAGGTGAGAATAACACTTTAACAGCTATATGGCACCTTCCATTTCATTAGCTGCAGAAAAACCCGCAGGCTGTCCTGCTACGTGATCAGGTTTTTCTCTATATATTTTTATTATACATTACTAGTTTTTCTAGTCCTTAAGACTAAGGGGATGTTCACACCTGGGCACAGTCTCCAGTTTGCGCATTCTGCTGGGTTTCCGTCTTCAGCCCCAGCGAAACTGGACAGGGGATGGATACCCGGCGGTCAGTTTTATAACCCAATTACTTTAATGGGTTTGTAAAGGTGACCGTTTGTGTTCGCCTTCTGCCTGTTCATGGGGAAACTGTTTTTTTTTACCCGGACACAAAGTCCTGCATTTCCGACTTTGTGTCCAGCTAAAAAAAAAAAAAAAAAAAAAGGGTTTCCCCACAGACAGGTAAAAGACGCACACAGACGGTCACATTTACAAACCCATTCAAGTGAATGGGTTTTAAAACTAACCGCCGGGTTTCTGTCTCCTGTCCAGTTTCACCGAGGCTGAAGACGGAAACCAGGCGGAATGTACACACTGGACACCGAGCACAAGTATGGAAGCCCCCTAAGGCTCCATGTTGCAGAAACTCAGGGTTTTTTTGTTGCAGATTTTTTTTTTTTTTTTTTTTAAGCCAAATCCTGGAGTGGATTGAGCAGAAGGTACAAGTATAAGAAGCTTTCTATGTATTTCCCATTACTTTTGTAGCCAATTTTGACTTTATCTCAAAAAAACTGCACCAAAATCTGCAATAAAAGAAGTTCCTGCAACGTGAGGCCTCAGCCTAAAGGGGTTTTCCTATGACTACATAGGCAAGGTGATAAATGTATGCTTCCTGGGGATGTGAATACTAGTTAAACAACTGAGGATGAAGTGGCAGTCCATGAGTCCCCTGAGTGAATACAGCACTAGTACACATGTATGGTTTGTCTTCTCATTCATCTATAGTGCTGTGGTCCAGTATTGTGGTTCGCAGTTATCCAAACTTATTGCGGGCTTCCATAAGCAGGAGTATACTGTAGGTTCACAGGCAACTGCATATACAGCAATTCCCTGGTATGTAATGGTTGATTCACTTTTTACCTGTCAGGGGGATTAGTTTGTGCCTGGTGTACCCGAGTTGTACTTTAGAGGAGCGAGTCAAATACTGATGAGTTTTCCATTGTTCCTAAGATGACATATTGCTGGGAATGTAGATATACTACAAGGTAACACCCCCATTGTGCAGGGATGTGAGCACGGGTAAATTATACCCTTCCATTGTACGCCTGTGTGAGCAGCTCATTTACTTGTTCCATTTTGATTAGTATTTTTAAGGTTGGTTATTTGCATACGCCTGGCTAATTGTTTTCCTGCACTCTGTAATTACATTCTTACTGTTAATTACTGGAGCCATCTGACTAATGTGAAAACGACTAGTTTTTACAATTTCTTCCAATTTCTATTATAACCATTTGGTGAACAAGTAAGAATTTTACATTTAGAATCCAATATTGGCTCTCCCGTGATCACTGTTATCTGCAGCAATTTACATGTGTCTCTAATGCCATCATTACACATGACCTTTGTTCTTGCTTTTGCATTAGCATGGTATTGTTACCAAGATACTATGACACATGTTTCACTGATGTCATTTCACTGAATCCAGGCAAAATATGTAAAATTTCTAGGAAAGGCCCCAGTGGCGTTTGTAGTGTTGCTGTAGTCGCTACTAAAGCTGACCATACACGATAGCTCTATATTAACTGGAATTGTTGATTTCTGATGAATCTTTAACCATCTGGAGTCCTCACTTCCCTTCGAGGAGATAAGGAAGAGGCCACCTCTGGCAGCTTCTTATGGCTACAAGTTTGTACCATGTTGCCATAAACACTATGTAATGCTGTATGGTGGATGTATAGAACTCTATTAGGGGGATATTCTACACTAATAGCAGAGCTATTGCCAGAAAAAAAGCATTCTTATGCCTCGGTGCCCATAGAAATAGCATACATTTATAGATTAACCCATTTATGCCAGAGGATGAATTTTTTCAGTTGTAATAATGGAACTCTAGGCATAAATGGGTTAATGTCGTCTTGCTTTTTTTAAACTTTTCCCTTTTAATGCAGTATATTAAAAAAAAAAACTGATCGTGGAGACACATGGATGTACAATAGTGTCTCAGTGTTAACCAGCACCTCTTCAGCACAGATACCTTGGTATGGAAATGTTAATTGAATAAACAGTTACTACATTTTTAAAGTACACTAAAGGCTGTACATATATTGTTGTTGTTGCATTAAGGACACACTTGATGCCCACTTCTGCTTACGCTGGGTTCACACCAGCGTTCGGGTCTCCACACTTAGGTTTCCGTCTTCTGCTGGCAGAAGACTGAAACCTGTCAGACAGTGTCCGGCCGTGAGCGCCGGTGAGCATTTCATACTCTCCACTGTGAAACCGTTTTTTTAAAACCGGACACAAAGTCCTGCATGTCCAACTCTGTGTCTGGTTAAAAAAAAAAAAAACTGTTTCGCCACAAGAGTATAAAACGCTCACCGGATCTCACGGCCAGACACTTTTCAAACCCATTGAAATGAATGGGTTTGAAACATGACTGCAGGTTTCCGTCTTCTGCCCAGTTTCGTGCAGGAAACAGAAACCTGCAGAACGGAGACCCCGAGCACAGATGTGAACGAGCCCTTTTTCACAGCTGAATAGTGCTATTCTTCATACATCTGAGAATGTTTTCTTCTCTTTTAGGAAGAGCTGGATTATTGCGAGCGCCTTCTGAAGATCTGTTTCAGGGGCAGTCCTGAAGACAATAGCATGGATCGGTGATCTATTCTGTAGAATATTTCCACCAAAGAGCCTCATGATGGGGCAAGATGGAGATTATGAATGAAACAAAGCTAAATTATGAACTATTGCTTTGGATCCTCTCAGACTTGTGTAATCTTTGTTTCAAAAGAGGAGTTTGAGATCTGTTTTTGTTTTGTTTTTTAATAAAGAAAGACAAAAATAATGTGCTTGATATGTTTGTTTTTTTTCAAACATTTAATATGGACAGACACAAAGTTATTTATAAAGAAGTTTGATTTTGAAACTTGGAAAAACTTAACCCCTTCCCGCTGGCGGCATTTTTTTGATTTTTCGTTTTTGACTCCCCTCCTTCCAAACCCCATAACTTTTTTATTTTTCCACTGTCCAAGCCACGTCCCCTCCCTCTGCCCACACAGCTCGTCCATAGACGAGTATTATCAGGAGGGGGGGAGTTCCTCCCCGCTCCACAGTACAGCCGTTAGGTGCTGCTGGGCAGAAGGACGTCCCTGGCTAACTGTCAGAAACGCCCTTCTGACTGTAAAGCGCTATGGTACCGGGACCGATAGCGCTTTACACCAGGCACAGATCGGGAAAGCCGATAGTGCGCTGTATTCGGCGCACTGTCAGCTTTCCAGCAGTATATAAAACTGCCTGTGCCCAATCTGATGAAAGGTCCTCTTTAATGCTTGCGGGACAAATTTTTCTTTATGATGCTACCATTAATTATTCTGTGCAATGTACTGGAAATCTGGAAAAATTCAGAATGGGGTGAATTTGAAGAAAAAGTGCATTTGTGCGACTTTCTTATGGGCTTCATTTTTATGGCATTCACTGTGATTGGTATTCTATGTTTCTGGGGGATACCAAATTTTATATGGTTTTATTTACATTTTAACCCCGTAATAAAAATCCAAAACTGTGCCAAGAATTTTTTTTTTCTAAAAGTCGAAGTCGCCATCTTCTGACACCCATAGCTTTTTTTTTTATACTTTAGTGTATGGGGATGCATAGGGTGTCTTTTTTTTTTTTTTTTTTGCTAGTCCAGGTGTACTTTTTAGTTTTACCATTTTGAGGAATTGTTATTGCTTTGATCACTTTATATTTAAATTTTTATCAAAGGCAAAAACTGTGAAAACCCCCCAGCTGTTTGACACTTTTGATGTGTGTGGGGGGGGGTGATTTGAATTTTTTTTTTTTCTTATGCATTTAGTGGAACCCCCTAGGGGGTCTGATCACTAATGCATTGCAAAAACCCAGCTCTCTATTACAGGCTACATAGAGTAGTCTGCAATAGGATCCATTGAATGACGGGCCAGGAAGCCTTCACAAGGCTCCCCGCTGTCATGACAACGCGATCCAAGCCCCAGAGCTTGCTTGCGCCACCAGGAAAATGGCGCCTCGGTCAGCTTTGACCGAGGCACTGAAGGGGTTAATGCCCACGATTGGTGCGGGCCTGCCCTGCTCCTGAGCGGCCGCCATAGATGCCATACTTAATACGGCGGTGACTTTATGGAGCCTATATAGTAGAAAACATCCGTAAGTGACCCAATTTTAGAAACTGTACTCCTCAAATTATTCAAAATGGTGTATAGGAACTTTAACCCTTTAGTTGTTCCATGGGAATGAATTCAAAATGGAGGTGACATTTCCTAATATTTCGAACCTGGGATTCGGTGAATACAGTCAATCTCAATCAGTTGGTCCACCGTCCTCTGTAACAGGTGACTAAAGAAATCCTGAGCCCAGGAATATAGATAAGATAGTCGAACGGTTTCAGGAAGGCCCCGTATGTGCATATTATTTCCCCTATGTAGGAGACAAGTCAGTAACATATCTAGGGGAGCCCCGGTGGCTTGGAGACAAGGTGTCGTGGTGGGGTAGTCAACATGAGTAGTGGTAAGCCTATGGCTCATACTCGGGAGCACTGCTGGGATCAGCCATTTTGGAAAACAGGAAGAATTGGTCAATGTACCCCAGATCCTGGTCAGAGGAAACCTTGCCTGGTTCTTTCTGTTTCCTTGAAACCATAGCATGAGTAAAGTAGGTGAGGGCGGCCTGTGCTGTGATTACAGAGTGTATGTCATTCTTAATGGGGGAGTCTATTACTGTACTCAACTAGTTTAAACCACTCCCATAGTACGGTAGATGCTGTTAGCAGAATATAAACCATACCTTTTTAAGTTTCAGAGCCACAGGGATGGGGAGAAAAAGCACTTTTATACTTTATTCAAATAAAGCACAGGGGGAGTTTTCTTCTATTACTGAGCATTGATACATCACCAGTAAACAGTCCCATCCTGCATTCAGCTCATCCGCCTGGGCAGTGTGATTTGATCCTCTCAGTGTCAGAGCTGAATGCAAAATGGTTGTGCCATTAGTTTCCGATATCTCTCCACTGTCAGAAGGATAGATTTTAATGCACAGCGTTATCGCTGGGCATTAAGGAATGCCTCCACTGACAGTACATTGTTATTGGAGTACTGTCGGGAGGGGATGCCGATGATGCCGAGCATTAGGGCCTGGCCTTCTGACAGTACATTCAGACGTACATTAGGAAAGCTGAATTCAAAATAACACTGGTGCCAGAGGACATGAAAGGTTCTTTAAATGCCACCATGCAACGTACATACTGTGTTTCTCTGAAAATAAGACCTATCTCGAAAGTAAGCCCCAGTATGATTTTTCAGGATTTTTGGAGTATGCTTGAAATATAAGCCTTACTCTGAAAATAATCCCTAGTTAAAGTTCAATAAAAGATTGTCCAGGCAGCTATACATGTAAAAAAAAAAAAAAAAAAGGAAATAGAATACAGTAGACCCTTCATCAAGGAAAGCAGCCACCCTCAAAAGAATAGCATCCCCAAATGAAAGCAGACACCCCCAAAAGAATTGGACATTGACTTTAAAGGGATTCTAACAACTAAAACGCTGTTTTGTGTGCTTTAGACGTCGGAATAGCCTTTAGAAAGGCTATTCGTCTCTTACCTTTAGATGTGGTCTCCGCCACACCGTTCCTTAGAAATACCGGTTTTTACCGGTATGCTAATGATTTCTCCGCAGCAAAGGCAGGCCCCAGCACTCAAACAGCGATGAGGGCGTCCCCACTGCTGCCCGAGAACCCGCTCCAGCGACGCCTTCTTCTTCAGCTGCATCCTCCCCTTCTCTGTCATCTTCCTTCTTTATCAGCTTTGACGCTTGTGCAGTCGGCTCTGCCAGCGAGACACTGGTAGAGTCAACTGCGCATGCCAGCCGGCGGCCATATTTTCGAGGTCGAAAGGCAAGACTGCGCAGGCGTCAAAGCTGACAAAGAAGGAAGACGACAAAGAAGGGGAGGATGCAGCTGAAGAAGGCGGCATCGCTGGAGCGGTTTCTCGGGCAGCAGTGGGAACGCCCCCATCGCCATTTGAGCGCTGGGGCCCGCCCTCATTGCTGCGGAGAACTCATTAGCATACCGGTAAAACCGGTATTTCTAAGGAACGGTGCTGCGGAGACCACGTCTAAAGGTAGGAGACGAATAGCCTTTCTAAAGGCTATTCCGACGTCTAAAGCACACAGAACAGCGTTTTAGTGGTAGAATCCCTTTAAAGGGATCTAATCATTGGATTCCCTTTTTTCCCTCCCTAACATGTAGGAACAGCCTTAAGAAAGGCTATTCTTCTCCTACCTTTAGATGTCTTCTCTGCGCCACAGTTTGGTAGAAGTCCCAGTTTTCTTCTGTATCCAAATGAGTTCTCTCGCAGCACTTGGGGTGGTCCCCAGCGCTCAAATAGCACTGGGGCCGTCCCCAATGCAGCGAGAGAAATCTCCAGCGACGCTTCTGTCTTCTTCTGGAACGGCCTCTCCCTGCATCATCTTCCGTCCTGGGTTTCAAACTTCTAGGCATGCGCAGTCGGCTCTGCCGACCATTTTCCCGTGGCCGCTTACACAGTAAGCTGGGATAAGCAGTCACAAGGAAATATCCTCTATAAAGCTCTATGGCGCAGGCGTCAAAAGAAGCTACTTGGAGTTTTGGTGATGCTTTGTTTGCGGAAATGGAACGTCACTGGATCATTAGAAAATGCTATATAGGTAGATATATATTTAAAAAAATAATAATAATAATAATAAAGTCAATTATAAGTTAGGCAGGGGAGGGGCACTAAATGGAGCCATGTATGCCTAGGGATGCCATTTAGGGGGTCCAAGGTCATACACAGTGAACAGAAATGAAAATAACTTCAGAAACAACATCCTACAGCATAGGTCTACAGGGAATAAGAACATGGTCTTCCTGGCAACAGAAAATATAAAAGGGGGAAGAAAGACATTGGGAGCTAGAGCATAGGAGGCAGGATAGGGAGATGAAGATGCTGTCTTGTGTAGCTTCATCTCAGCTGTGGCACTGTGAGAGGGGGAAAGAGTCCAACCAAACAAGGAACTGTAGATCAGGGAGGTCTTGAAATTTCACCAGAGTGAACATTTCGTCCGCGGTATGGCAGGCAAACAATGTTCTGTCTGATTTGGAGGCTAAATGGATTGGCCATCTGTAGGTAGTTTCTGCTTCTGTGATGGCCTGTAAGACTGGCTTGAATAGTTAACGCATTAACAAGGTGCGACAGTATACATCGGGCAGGATTTTAATTTGATTGTCCAAATAAACGACCGAGCTCCACCTCTAGGCAACCTGAAGAACATCCTCCTTTTCTCTGAAGAAGTGGATCCAGCACTGAACATCATTCAAATCAGAAGCATTGCTATGTTAATGTATTGTAAAATGCCTATGTTTCTATCATATAAATCTATCATATAAATGTACTGGTAACATGCCTGGGAGTCTTCAATAGGTGTCTGGCTGCATGTCATAGCAACTAATCGCTGATTGCTGGTAAGATGGCAGCCTTGGTCAGGTTTGATTGAGGCATCAGAGAGGTTAATGCACTGAATGCCCACACTATTCGCATGTTTGCTGCTGGGTCTTTGAGCGGCACGAACACCCTTCCTCACAGTAGTGAGAGTGGGCGTTCCTTACCGCCCGGCGATGATGCTGAGTGGTACTAGTAGACTAGTACTGGGGGGCGTTCCTCACCGCTCAGCGTCATTGCAGGGTGGTAAGGAATGCCCCCTCTCACTGTACAGCGCGATAGGCGCTGCTGTGAGGAAGGGCGTTCCTGACTGACTGTTGGAAACGCCCTTCTGACAGTGAAGAGCTATGGTACCGGCACCGATAGCCCTTCACCGGGGGCACAGAACGTGAAAGCCGATAGTGCACTGAATTTAGCGCACTGTCAGCTTTCTAGCGGTGTATTACACCGCATGTGCCCTAGGAGGTGAAAGGTACTCTTCAAGTTAACTAATATGTGGTTAATAATAGTCTATAATTATTATAATCTATAATTATTATAAGGTTAGACTAGTTAACAATCAACCAGACTTAAACAGCATCAGATTGGCTCAGTGGTTAGCACTGCAGCCTTGCAACACTGGAGTCCTAGGTTCAAATCCTGCCAAGGGCAACATCTGCAAGGAGTTTGTATGTCCTCCCCGTGTTTGCGTGGGTTTCCTCCAGTTTCCTCCCACACACCAAAGACATACTGATAGAGAATGTAGATTGTGAACCCTATATGGGACAGTGACTGTCAATGTCTGTAAAACGCTGTGGAATATGATGGCGCTATATAAGTATGCATAATAAATAATTCTATGATAAATCTGGTTCACTTTAACACAGTCTGAAGTTGCATTTTGTAGAAATTGAACATAATTAGTAAATATGACCCAATATTTATTGAAAAGCTTCGAGATACCCAGTTTATCTTTTGTGAAGTGACTTCAGTCAGAACATGGCAGGGATCGAACTCACGGCTGCGGCAGTCACTGCTCCCACGTCCACCCGCAGCGTTCCTCAGTCAGGACTAACACGTCACTACAGGTTTTCCCGCCCAAAGTCTACGAAACCCCGCCCCACCTCTCTGCATGATTCCAGCTTATCGCCCCGCCCAAAAGTTTCAAGGCGCCCCCTAAGCTCCACAACACTTACACAGCGCCACCCGCGGGTCATCTGAAGTGAAGCATACCGGAACCCCCCCTCCTCCCACCCGCAGTCCTTGTGAGCGGAAGCGGAAGAGTCAGCTCTTTCCGCTGCTGCCGTCCTTCCAGAGATTGCATACCCCCCCCGTGACAGAAGCGACAGCCGGGAACGTGCGCCTCTCCAGCCCCCCGTCCTGCACTCCCTCAACGGGGAAAGGAGGTCCGGCCGCTGGCGCTGCGCCTGTCTTGTACGTCCAGTGTCCCGGGAGATCCGCCACGGGGTGAGTGTCTGCACACACGGGCCTGTCACGCGTGGACACCGTCTGAGGAGTAGTTTGGGGGCGGTTAACCCTTGCTGTCCTGCCTGTCTGCCGCGTATCTCCTAGCAACGCTGTGGCCTGCACACACGTTATTACCCAGGGTGCTGTGCGCCTCTACCTAACTGTCCGTGTGTGACACTGCTTAACCCTTCACCTGCAGAGCTGTGGCCGCCAATGGCTGAGGCAGGTACAGCCTGTCATTGTCACGTCTAGTCCTCAGTGCCTGGGGCAGGGAGTCTGCAGCGCCTCCTGTCAGTGACCAGCTTATTCTCTGACTGAAGTGGCTGATGCCAGAGAACAGCAGAGTAAAAGTGCATGGAGAATGTGAGAAACGAGCAATGCTAATATATTAAGGGATTGCTACTCATGTTTTCCTGGAATTACCAATATTAAAGGGGTGGTCCAGGATATAGAGTTTTTCGCAAAGAAGGTGGGAAAAGGTGGGGGACACAAAACGTACTGACCCGTCACCGATCCTCCAATGTCTTCTATCACAGTCCATTCCTGCTGCACCAGGGTCTTGTTCTGGCAGAAGTCCTCACCTCACATGACCCCTGAGGACAATCAGCCGCTGAAGGAAAGGACCTGGGATGTCACAGGTGACGAATGTGAGTGACGTCCCAGTTACTTTCCTTAGTATGGAAGAAGCATTTGGGCACAAGTGAACGCTTTTTTTGTTTTTATATTTCACTTTCTCCTACCGCCTTCTGAAAATAGTATATCCTTGACAACCCCTATAAGAATAGGTTATTTGTATCTGACTTGTAGACGTCTGACTGTGGGACCAGCACAGAGCAGCAGCTTAAAGTGGCCATTCGTCATGTGTTCTTGTTTGCAGCTCAGTGCCATTCGTGTGAATATGATGTAAAAGTATAGGGTGCTGTGCTCGGTTTTCTGTGAAGCCTGCAGAGCTCACTCCAACATTGCCGTCCCTTTAATCAGCTGATTGGTTGGTGTCCTAGGTGTTGAACAACAACCATTTAGACACTAATGGCCCAATCCTAGGGATAGGTAATCAGTATGCAAGTCCTGGAATACCCCTTTAATATATTCCATTGAAGGAGTTTTGTCATCTTGTAAATCAGAATCGCTATTCTTCTCTTACCTTTAGAAGTCTTCTAAGCACCGCCATTCATTAGATATTCCCGGTTTTCTTCAGTATGCAAATGATTTTTCTCACAGCACTGGGGGCGTCCCTAGTGCTGCTTGAAAAAAATCTACAGCGCTGCCTCATCTTCTTCTGGAACGCCTCTCTGCCGCAGGTCTTCTAAATCCTATGCATGCACAGTCAGCTCTGCCATTGGGCTTCGAGCAGAGCTGGCCGCGCATGTCTGCGGCCATTTTCTTGTGGCCACTTACATGAGCGTACTGTGTGCACAGTATAGTATATCGTGTGTATATATTGTGAAAGGGTGCTATATGCTAGCTGTGTATCATCACTTAGAGGTGGGAATAAACCTTTAAAGAGGACCTTTCACCATTTTGCACACAGGCAGTTCTATATACTGCCGGAAAGCTGACAGTGCGCTGAGTTCAGCACACTGTCGGCTTTCCCGATCTGTGCCCGGTGTGAAGAGCTTACGGTCCTGGTACCGTAGCTCTTCTATGGTCAGAAGGGTGTTTCTGACAGTTAGCCAGAGACGTCCTTCTTCACAGCACAGCCAATCGCACTGTGCTGTGATTGCCAGGAGGAACTCCCCCCTCCCTCTGCTCGCAGTACTCGTCCATAGACGAGCATTATCAGGGAGGAAGGGGGGAGTTCCTCCCCGCTCCACAGTACAGCGCGATTGGCTGTGCTGTGAAGAAGGACGTCTCTGGCTAACTGTCAGAAACGCCCTTCTGACCATAGAAGAGCTACGGTACCAGGACCGTAAGCTCTTCACACCGGGCCCACATCGGGAAAGCCGACAGTGTGCTGAACTCAGCGCACTGTCAGCTTTCCGTCAGTATATAGAACTGCCTGTGGGCAAAATGGTGAAAGGTCCTCTTTAAGTGGCTCAGAGATAGTTTTATCCTGAACAGGTTTTCATGTATATGTAATGTGATAGTAAATGTAATGTGTATAGTTTGTTTGGCAGTTTTGTAATATTCTTCTTGCTGTCAGACTGTAGTGATATTCTTATGTTTCCTGAGGCTAAATCTATATGTGCTACACATGTCCTGCTTCTCGTGCGTTACAGTGTCATTAAGATGTCATTGTATCATTACTTTAGTTGTGAGAATAGAACCTTCTGTGTCCCCTTTACATCTTGAGTGTTTTATAACTCTGCAAAGCTGTCAGTGTGCTGAATTAAAGGGGCTCTATCATTGGGAATAGTCATTTTTAACTAAACATATACTTACATAGTCTCTAGAAAGGCTATGCCACACATACCTTTTGTATGTAAATCCCCTCAGTAGTTTTTGAATGACCCGTTTAAGTTTGCCTATATCTATTTTTTTGATTTAAAAAGCTTTGCTTATATATGTCCCGGTTGCAGAGATATCGGTGCTGTTAGTTTTGGTATCCATAAGACTGCACCATCAGAAGGGACAGCTTCACAGCCCGAGTCCCCATGTTGCAAATTCAGATACTTTTGGCTGTAGCATTCAAAAAGCGCTGCATTTTACACTAACTTCAAAGTGGGGGGAATTCTGGCTAATCCATCCACACATTGCAGAAAAAAATTCTACAGCGGAAACACTGTGATGTCAAAAATCACTGTGTTTTTGTAAATTGTAGTATGTCAATTACACCTACAGAAATGCTGGCGTTTTCCATATAGGTATAATAGAGACCAAGTCTGCTGCAGGGTTTTTCGGCTGCAACTACATGGGGCCTTAGTCTAAAAAACAGAACTGTCATGGAAGTGTTACTTACCGGCCAGTGATGACCATTAGCTGTGTTGCTGTCATAGAGCAGTGGTATTGGTATCAAAACTGACATCTGACTACTATATATATATATATATATATATATATATATATATATAGCCATATGTCTCAATGATTTTTTTTTTAAGCAGTTCTCTGCTTTCATTTTCACAATTACCTTATAGATACAGAAGTCTGAATCTGGTTTCCATAAGTCCCAGTCCAGTGTATGTTATTGTCTAGCCTTGTAGTACTACTAATGTGTAGTGAGTAATATACCGGTACTTGTTCACTGGCACATTATTTACTTCATCCAGTTCCTGAATGAGTTCCTGATTTGTCGTGGTAGATTCACCAACCACCAAAAAGTCAGTTTTCAAAGTCTGGATATTATGCTGTCATAGGCCTAAATCTAAACCAGTGACTTTTCGTTGGTGTGTGAATTGTCAGGTCAGTCTGCTGGTCACATGACCAGTCAGAGAGCCAGTTCCAGAGCTGAATAAAGTGAAGGCTGAGTCTTATCAATGGCGGCATCATCACTACAGATTAGTACGCTCTGTATCGCTTCGGCTACAGAGCAATAATGCATAATGAGAACATTTATATTTCAATCAATTTTTCTTTTTTTTTTAACAAACATATAACGCAGATTCGCTAGATTGTTGCTTCCTGCAGCTTATTTGACAGCTTTGCTGTGTAGTGTGTGTTAGCAGAGTTCAGGCGACTTGTTGACCTATTGGACAGCTGAAGGCCTAGTTATGAAGTAAGATATGATAGTCTGGGACGTTTTTCATTGGCTGATTTCCCCTCCCCAGTTTGGGTCCATTTACATGGCACAGTGCAGACCTGTATGAGGACGAGCAGTCAGTGAGGTTATTCATCCCACGCAGTTTACATTATTGTTGCCAACACATCCACTGTCTACTTGAGGGGTGCGCTGTGAGCGATTATTATACTTAGGTCTACATTAAAGGTGTTATCTGCTGTCAGACAAATGTTTGCTCCATTGTCAGCTGATCTCTGAGCCTTGTACACAAGTTGTCAATTGGCCAAACTACTGTTCTTATGAACATTCAGTCCTGATCATTGGCCTGAGTAAAAGTCACATTGATAAGGACCTGTACATCTCCCTGGTCTCTAGGCGTGGGATTGTATGCCATCTCTTCCTAAAGAATAAAAGGATACATTCACACACCTACAACAGATTTGTTGCATATATATATATATATATATAATTTTTATTTATTTTTTGCAACTGTCCCATTCATTTGCAGAGACAATTCAATTTGAATGTATGCAACAGGCTTCAGTTATAGATATTTCTGCAGCAAATCTGCCACATATAAACATACTTTAATACTCTGACATTTCTTTATTAATTTCTTTATTACATTTCTTTTTTTAATGCCATGAAATGCGATATGTGTTGAGACGCTTTGCCACTTTATAACCTTTTAATCTTTGATCGTTAAAAGTTAAATAATATATTTCATCTGTGGATTCCTGGTCTGCTGCATTTTACATTATTCATCTATCTACATTATTATTGAGGCTGGTCATAGTTGAATTTTTTTTTTCTCTAGCCTCCACCATTGCCGAGCCACTACTCAGACAATAGTCACAAGCTTTTTACAGTAAAATGTTCATTAAGGCTGTGTTCACAGCTCTCAGTTTCCAGCAGAAACCCTGGATGAAAAGTCCTGCAAGACCGGCAAGGTCTACTTTAAAAAACAAAAAACAAACTGTCTTTCAGCACTTCTGATACTGTGGAGAGCTAAAAAGAATGGATATAACTGATGTTAGGTTCACACTAGTGTTCAGCTTTCCATTCTTAGGGTCTGCTTGGGGCCTCGAAAAACAGAAAACTAACTGGCTTACAATGAAGTTACCCATGGAAACCCATTATAGTTTATGGGGATCCACTGGGTTACTGCCCAAAAAAAAAATGCAGAGAGAAAAGTCCTACTTGCCGGACTTATGACTGGGTGGGTTCGGAATGGAAACTCCAAATGGAGCTGAAGCGTTTGTGTGAGCCTGCTCAACTGTGCAAACCGAGGTTTGTATGAAGAAGGCATGGTCGTAGAGTATAAGTACCTCACTGGCTGCTCCATGGGAGACATTGAAGCATCTGAAAAAAGAACATGCAAATTATTGCAGCAAGTTTTTGTGTCTGTTGACTGGTTAGGCCTCCTATATGAGACAACACAAAAATTTCAGAAATTTGATGTAAACGCATTAAACATAACATTTTCATTGACCACTTTTTTCTGGTGTTAGACTAGCTACGTTCAGCATTCTGGATCACTGCTTATTAGAGATGAGAGAGTAGTATTTGATCGAATACTACTATTCGATCGAATACTCGTATCGGTCGAATACCACGCAGGGAAATTCCATTGAATTCAATGCAAAAACCTCCTCGTGTTCCTCATCCTGCTACTTCCGGAACATGGAGGATCCAAGGTGTCAAACTTTGGTTTCCATGGAAACCGGAACAACATTCCCGTTTTTCCCATAACTATAATGGATTTGATATTCGAACGAATACTACTCGCTCCTCTCTACTGCTTATGGCTCCCTTTCTCTTTAATCTGTAGGCTGCCATAGTACAGTTTTATATTCACTTCAGACCCAGTACTGATAGTGAAAGAAACAACTTTTGGGGTGTGTGCACACAATTGGCTGCAATGCTGTTACGGATCCGGTCTCTGGAAATTTATTATGGGGCTAGTTCTGCCAAGGTTTCCGTTGTAAAGTAGTGTGGTCCATGTGTGACTTGGCCATGCAGTACATTAAAGGGCTTTTCCAGGACTTGTGGACTTCATAGGGTAGGTCATCAGCATAAAATTGATGAAGATTCAACACCCAGGACCTCCATAGACTAGCTGAGTGAACACTGCTGCTGTCACACCTAATACTCAACACTCTACGTATTGCAGCTCAACCCCATTGACTTGACGACTTCACTACAGGAAAGTGGGCACTTGTGAACACTGTGGTCTCTTCATACCGCTGCTCTGTTGGGGTTCTGGCAGTCATACCTCCACAGATCAGATATTGCTGTCCTAAGGGTTGGATATCATTGTGTAAATTCCAGAAAATTCTCTTAAATAGGGAGTGATACTACACAAAAGTTGTTCAGTTTTTGAAACATTTTTGATCCTGTCCTCAGAATAGGTTATGAGTATTGGATTGATGAGGGTCTAACCCTCAGACACTGCACAGATCTACTGTTCCAGACAGAACCCATACAGGGGACAAAGCTAAAAGCAGAATTCTCTATCCCCTGTACATTGGCAGAGCTGCAGTTCTCCAGCACCATTACTATACAGAGGACGGTGCCTCCTGCTTCTGACTCTCTTCACTGACCAGGTTCCCATACTGAGAGCTGCCTGAACTGATTGTGATGACCTCAGTCAAAGTTGTGATTAATTGAACATCAATTACTGTTCTGTGACCAGCCAGACTCGCTGATATGTGATTCACATGATGTACAGTGTTCCTGTAATATCTCCTAACCAATGGCAGTGTAAGACTGAATGGCATGGCTGCAGAATCATTGGAGTAATCCAAGTCAGCAAGTTCCATTCAGTTAGTTGGATATTTTGTGATTTATTATCCAGCCCTACTATGACCTATACTTTACAGACCATTGTGTAAAATGTTATCTTAGGCTGAGGCCCCACATGGCGTATGTGCCATGGCAAATACTGCAGTGTATTACAGTCCTGCCAAGCTGATACAATTCTAGTGAATCCCATCCATACAATGCAGAAGAATATCTGCAGCGGACATACTGCGATTTCAATAATCGTTGCGTTTTTGTAAATTACAGCATGTCAATTATACCTATACAGAAAACACCTGCATTTCCATAGGAATGATAGGGGTAGAGTGTCCTCAGAGGAAAACTCTGTTAAAACTGCAATGCATTACTACGTGGGGATTTATTCTAGGAGATTTTAAAAGGTGTTTTTATTTTTTTGGGATGGTCTATTCTCAGGATAGGTGATCTGTGGCAGCCGACACACTGATCAGATACTATAAAGTGTATGGAGCTGAGCTGCAGTAATACAGGTTTTTTTTTGTTTTGTTTTTTAGACGAGTTTGCAGTCTGGTTCACGTATGTACGTGGCAGTGTTTGGACTTGTTGCCCGGCTCCCTAATGTCACACATTGACTGTTTTACACTGGCAGAATCCTGCAGCACAAAAGCCTAGGCCTGCGAGTAGATAATCATTGACTGTTAGTAACATGGCTGACTGACCAAAATGAAAATCCCTTGCAACCGTTACATTTTTCATAGGCAAATAGGAGTGGTAATCTGCTTATCGCTGGCCCAATGGGAGAGGATTACTCATCCATACTGATACATATACACATATACAAGTGTTTCACTACTGCTGAAGAATTCAGAGTATACAGTGCATTGGCATATGTCAGACATATTTGATAAAGAATTTTTTTTCTTGACTGTAGCTGAACTTTAGCTGTATTGCTAGCGTAGAAAATGCTACAGCCAGAGAGGAGGACTTCTGGTCCACAGATGATCAGTCAGTAAAGTTACTGGCCTAACACTTGGACAGTTAAGACCCATTCAAATAAACATCATTCAGTCTAAGGTTGAATTCAGACCAGGTTTTTGGTCCGGAATTTGACACTGAGGCTGCCTCAGATTCCAGGCTAGCCACGCCTGGATGTCGGTGCAGTCGCTGCATTCCGCTCCGAATTAGGCCGAAATGAATGGGCCTAGTTGGGAGGGAGGTGTCACGAGGCGGATGTTCGTGGCTGAATCAGCCGCAGAATCCGCCTGAAGAAAGTCCATGTCGCTTCTTTTTTCCAAGAGAAAAATGAAATGACCGGCTCCCATTGATTTCAATGGGAGGTGGTTTTTTGAGCAGGAATTTGACGAGGATTCCATGTCAAAATCCTGACCATAAAACCCCATCTGAACTCAGCCGAAGATGGATGGTCCATGTCATACCCACATTTCCCAGACTGAGTGCAGCTGATCTGCACTAGTGGCTTATGATGCTGTCAGTTCCCAAACTACCACTGGCTTGTTTTACTCTGAAGGATGGTTTTGATATAGGACAGTAAATCACTATTCACAACTGGGATAAGAATCCAGCATAAGGGTCTCTCTCATTTTAAATAAAGATGGTATTCATATTTCTAATAAATTGTTTTTGCGTTCAGTGAATGAAAGTCCTGATCATGTTCTGCTTACATAGGAACGTGGCTGACTTGGCTTACCAGAGCATGCAGGCCATGGAGCCGTGTGAACTAAGTTCTGTTGTGCGTTGCTAAGAAAAATGTATCACAATATTGGAGTACATAGTACACTCCTAACTTGTGCGTGGTCTCTCTTTATTTGTATGTCTCAGAGAATTCATATTTATAGGAAGGTTGGTGGTGTGACTGTCAGCTGTTTAAATCTCCATCTAAAAGTTGACCGCTTTCCATAATGATGTTCTCCAGATCTATGTAAAGAACGCATGAGGAAGTGTCTTGACATGTTTCTTTAAAAAAAAAAAAAATACATGAATTCTGCAGTATCTCTTATACGGGTGCGTTCACATTGCGGTTATTTAAAGGGCTATTCCCATGAACATAACCATATCTATATTTGTAGAGAATTAAAAGTTAAACATTTTTCGAATATAAGTAATTAAACATTAAAGATTTTCTCTAACTAGCTTAGTGCTGTCAGTCTGTTGTTTAGATTGGTTGCCAGTAGATACAACTGTGAATATAGGAACGTTCTATGGTCTGGGACTTGTCAGGAACCCAGCCATGATTTTCTTATTGTAGCTGGGCTTTCAGGCCGGGACACTACATGTAGCAGAAGAAATCCTGGCTACAATAAGGAAATCATGACTGATTTATTTATTTATACAAAATGACATGTCACCTGTATTCTATGTTTCGGTACGATTCTGGGGATACCAAATTTCTATGGTTTTATTTACATTTTAACTCGCCATATTCTGACACCCGTAACTTTTTTATATTATGTATGGGGATGTATAGGGCATCTTTTTTTGCGGGGCTGGGTGTACTTTTTAGTTCTACCATTTTGGGGAATTGCTTTTGAGTTGATTACTTTTTATTCAAATTTTTATTAGAGGCAAAACAGTGAAAAAACGGCAGTTTGACACTTTTGACTTTTTTTCCCCCCACTAAACGGCGTTTATCGTATAGGAAAAATATTTTTATAGATTTGTAGAGCGGGTGTTTTCAGACATAGGGATAACTAACATGTATGTGTTTCACAGTATTTCATTACTTTTATATATTTTCTAGGGAAAGGGGGGTTTGAATTTTTAATACTTTTTAATTTTTTAATATTTTCACTTTTTTTTTTTTTTTTTGCATTTATTAGACTCCCTAGGGGTCTTGAACCCCAGGGGGTCTGATCACTAATGTATTGCATTGCAAAAAATCATAATTTGTTTTGCATGCTATATAAGAGTAGCCTGCAAAAGAAAGTTACTCTAGACAGGCTGGGGAGCCTTGTAAAGGCTCCCCGCTGTCATGGCAATGTGGCGTCAGCTCTGGGGCTTGCTCTATAGGCCAGTGATCACTGGCAAAATGGTGGCACCCAGCTTTGATCAAGGAGCCATTAGGGTTAATGCCTGCGATCCATGTGGGCATCGACCGGGGGCAATAGCGCATGGTGTCTGCTGTATGCAACTTCCCAGGCGGCCGCCATAGTTAAACACCCGGCATCTGATTTTTTTCTTTTTAACCAAGCAACGGGAAACCATTTGCCACATTCTTTGTTGTCTTTATACCATTTCCTCTGTTTAGTAATGAGCTATAATAGAAGAGTGTTAAGATACATTTAGCACTACAAAACTCATTGGGGGCGGATTTATTAAAATCCTCTATAAGCTTAACTGTTTTATTTGCCCATCGCAACAAGGCACAGCATAGCTTTCATTCTGTAGTCTGCTCATAAAAAATGAGATACATTGTGATTGGTTACTATGGGCAACTAAGACAGTTGTGCTTTTAGAGTTTTTTGGGTTTTTTTAATATTCTTCTGTCCCATTGTGTAGTCTGTTGTTTTTTTTTTTTTTTTTTAAGCTCTAAACCAGGGGTGCTCACACTTTGTCAGCAAGTGAGCTACTTCTTTAAATAACCAAGCCCTAAGATCGACTGCCCACTTCTTGTGGGCGGGGCTGGGCATATGGGCGTTGCCCGGATGGATCGTGAGAGGTGGCCGCCCAGGCATCCCCGCTGTCTGCTTCTTCACAGCACAGGCTGAGAGTTCTCTCTGGACACTGGCAGGCTGGGGCTGCGGCAGCCCCAGCCTGCCGGTGTCAGTAGATGACTCTCAGCCTGCGCTGTGAAGAAGCAACACCCCGGCCCCCTCCATCCCTAAGAGCGGCCTGCCAGTGTCCAGAGAGAACTCTCAGCCTGCGCTGTGAAGAAGCAGACAGCGGGGACGCCTGGCTGCATCCCGCGATCAACCCATACGTTCATTGCGATCGACGTATTGGGCACCCCTGCTCTAAACCTTTGTATATTTTACATCCTTTATTGCTGCTAGTTGTGGTGCCTGATACGTTATGTAGTCTCTGTACTGTCAGGCTGGAGCAGACAAGGGGAGCGATTTTGAGCTCTCACACTGGCTGTCTCTGGTCCTCTGAGATTAAATATGTAACAAACTATCCATCTAGTTAAACATTATGGGTAATTTGTTTAAAGTGATAAATAATTGTAATATAAAAAATTTTTTTGAAGCTGTAGTCAGTAACCCCCCCCCCCCCCAACTGTGTTTGTAGGTGTTGTCAGACTAGAATTCCCAGCATGCCTTGACAGTCACAGTGAAATGGTATTATGAGCAGTTACTTAGAGGTATTCTTACAAAGGCAAGTCCTGTTCATATGCCCTCTGTCTATTAACCAGTGCATAGTCTATATGACATGAGGTTGATGTATTACAGGGATGGCCATACACATTAGATGTGTGTTGGTGGAACCTGCAGATTTTGGTGACCAATCATCTGTGTATTTGGTGTTTCTGACATCCGATGTCTGAGAAGACACAGGATAGGGCTACCAGATGCATTTACACATGAGTAAATAAGCAACTTCCAGAGGTTTCTGGCAGGTCTTCTCCCAATCCAGAAAATTCTGCAAACTCAACTAAGCCAAGTTTTCATGTGTATGAGGGAGTCGGGGAACATGGCAGTTGGCTGAACAAACATTGTGTTTGGCTAGCTGTATGCTGTGTTTATTTTGTTACCAAGAGAGCAGTTGTCTCTAGTGAGTCGCTGTCACCAAGTAGAGAAATGCTAAAATGTCATATATCACTTGATTCTTGGTGTACCCCTGTGCAAATGATATGGCCCATGTTAAGTCACCTCTTATATTATTTTAAATGGTGCTGAAATATTATCCCATTTTACTCTTGTTTCCATCTGTAATTTAATATTGCATTGATGTTATAAAGGTTTTACCATTACTTGGTCACTATAGTCGGTATTGTAAAGTAGTCTGCATATCTCCAGTATAAAGTATTGCAGGCTTCCTGGATATATTATTAGGATAGCTTCCATAATGTCAAAGGATTTCTTCAGTGCCGGAGTTGGAGACTCCATCACAATGTCTTACACAGAGGACCTTTTCCTCTGCTCATTTGAGTTTCAAACAGCCTTATATAGTCAATGGTGTCTGTCCGTCTCCATGTGTAACCACAATTTTAGTGGTCGACTTGTCTGTTATTCTAGTCCTCTGATGGTCCAGAACAATGAATAGACCAACGCTAGTCTGAAGCTAGCCTGATATAGAGGCTTCTATAAGCAAACTTACTCTGATAAAAGTGCTTTATTAATAAACATGAGACTTTCCCTTCTGTTGGGGGGGGGGGGGGGGGTGACAGCACAGCAGTACTATTGGTATTACGCTCCTTACTTGGTCAGTGATCAGCAGACAGTAAGGGCCCGTTCACACAGGGACATTTTTTCCTTGAGCGGCATGTTGCAGAGTCCCATCTAACTCGCAAACTGACATTGATAAAAAATGGTTGGGGGGTGACAGCACAGCAGTACTATTGGTATTACGCTCCTTACTTGGTCAGTGATCAGCAGACAGTAAGGGCCCGTTCACACAGGGACATTTTGGCGCGGAATCCACGTCATAATCCGCCCCCTCACAATGGTGGTCTATGGAGACTGCTAGCGATTTTTTTTTTTTTTTTTTTTTTTTTTTCCCTTGAGCGGCATGTTGCAGAGTCCCATCTAACTCGCAAACTGACATTGATTAAAAAATGGTGCATGCACAGTAGTAATTTTAAAAGCAGCATGCACCCGTGCCATTTTTTATCAATGTCAGTTCGCTAGTTAGACGGGACACGAGGACATTGCTGGAGGAGGAGGTGTGGCTGAAGATGACGTCGGACCCTGAATGCCTGCCTGCCCCCCCCCCCCCCCCCCCCCCCCGTGCACGTTGGGCAAGTTGAACATATTATGTTTTAGGGTTTTATTTTAAAACGGGTGGGGGTGGAGGGGGTTTAGTTTAATATAACTTAACTGGTGCCTGAATGGCCTCTTTAAAAGCTATCAGCATAATTTTGCTGATAGAGCCCCTTTAAGGTGACTTAGAACAATGCTGGACAAATCACATGGAAACATACTGTCAATATACCTAGAATTTTACAGCTGTTGCCTAACATTTTGTGTTATTTTTTCATTGACGTCTGTTGACTTTGTAGTGACCTGGTCATGAGAATGAACTATCTGCTGGAGTCTACAGTATAGAAAAACTGTTACAGATAAACAGCCGGCATGTAATGCCAAAGTAGAAGCTTCACTAAGAATGAAGTTTACTGTCTAGTGCAGCCCATCCCCAAAATGGTGTACTGGAGGGAAAAAGGCTTCAAACAACGCATCACAACAAAAACTTTGCAAAAAAAAAACCCTGCTTTCCAAGTGCTGAAGCAGATTTTGTCAGCTTCGATCCAGCCTTAGACTTTCATAGCATATGCTGTGGCTATACCATTCATGTCTGAGATGGTAATACCCCTTTAACTTGGTGACTCCGATTATTTCTCACCAGTGAGATCATTCTTTCAGAAGAGAATTTATATATCATTTTGAGTCACTGTAAAGGAGAAGTCAAGAGCAACTAGTTATTTTTACACAACGAAACCCTTCCTATCCGGCTGTGTGTAGCAAGAGTGCATTTTCTGAGTAGCTTTGGTCTTGTTGGTTAAATGTTGTGGTGTTGGCGAGGGAGGGGTTATGTAACTCCTGTGTATAGACCATGTCATAAGTAGCTACTGTATGGTTCAATATTTCATTTGTTTATGCTGATCCATTGAACGGTTAATTATGTTCTTTTGCAGAAGTTTTGGTAGTTTTTTTCTCTGTTGTTTTGATCACTTGTTTATAGGTTTTTTTTTTTTTTTTTTTTTTTTTACAATTTGTAAAAGTTGCATGACAAATGTTCTAATAAGAAATGTGTTTATTTTGCAGTGAGACATGTTTTGGAAATTTGACCTACATACAAGTTCACATGTGGACACCCTGTTGGAGAGGGAGAATGTTACGCTCTTTGAACTGCTTGAGGAGGAAGATGTGCTCCAAGAGTGCAAAGTAGTCAATCGCAAGCTGGTGGAATTCCTTGTTCAGCCCCAGCACATGGAGGAACTGGTCACCTGCATTACCCAGGAGCCGCCCAGTGATGTGGACGAGAAGATGCGCTATAAGTAAGCTTTAGTTACTTTATAAGTGTGTGTGTATGATATGTATAGATATACTGTCTAGAGATGAGCGAGTACTGTTCGGATCAGCCGATCCGAACAGCACGCTCCATAGAAATGAATGCACCTGGTACTTCCGCTTTGACGTTGGCCAGCCGCTTAACCCCCCGCGTGCCGGCTACATCTATTCATTTCTATGCGAGCGTGCTGTTCGGATCGGCTGATCCGAACAGTACTCGCTCATCTCTAATACTGTCACTTAGGGGCGCCTGTAAAATTGCACTAAAATGTTTTCTATGCTAATTTTTTTTTTCTATAATTGCAAACTTTTTTTTTTTTTTTTTTTATTTAAGCTGTGCTATATTTTTGTCCAATTACTGTTTTGTTTGTCCATTTTAAAACTGTCTAAAAACATATCCTTCTGTATATTATAGTTATAGATTATGGCCTATGTCACTTTCACGCATGTTGTTTGATATTGTTCAGGCAGCCCTGGGGTCTTTTCTAGGTTCTTAGAGCTGGCTGCACAGATAATATAGTAACCCAATCAAAGGGAAGAGCTCCATATGGTCATGCTATTGTCACTACCATCATTGTCAAGGAGTGACACAACGGACATCAGAGGTAACGCCAGCTGTTGGAGCAGGAACTAGGCTATTATTGAACAGCTAAGCACCCACTCTTTCTCCAGTATCATAAAAACATTGAAAAAGGAAGATTCATAAACCACCACTTTGGGATTGACATTAATTAAACTTTTATGGACATCTATAGAACTGATAAAGATGACAGCAGCATCTTTCCAGGGATGATGTTTACCCATAGCATGTAAAGTGGTCTTCTAGATACACACACTAGTCTGGGAGGTACATATTCAAAATGTAAAAAGCATACAATTTTTATTTTATTTTTTACAGGTATGCCAGTGTATCATGTGAGATACTGACAGCAGATGTATCGCAAATTACTGATGCCTTAGGAGAAGATGAGTCTTTACTGAAGCGTCTCTATGGCTTTTTACAAAATGATGACGACTTGAATCCCTTGCTAGCCAGCTTCTTCAGCAAAGTTATGGGAATCCTTATTAACCGTAAGACAGAACAGGTAATATTTAGAAGTCATGTAGATGTAAGATATAGTATAGAAAAAAATAAATAAAAAAATCTTGTTTATTTCATTAGGGGACACAGTACCGTGGGGTATAGACCTGGCCACTAGGAGCCTGACTCTAGGAATAACAAAAGATGTTGGCTCTACTTTTGGGCTCTACCCTTTTCACAGACACTATGCTAGCTAGTTTTAGCCTAGTGCTATAGGAGTCGGGTACGGCGCTGGCTCTGGTCTTCTGTCTTGCATTGTTTTTCTTTTTTAGGTGTAGGGGTGTGTTCAGGGTGTATGCCACACTAATCTCACCCCTCTACAGGCGCTGCGCTCTGTTTAGTGCGCCTTGCTGGACACCCTGTCTCCAGTACCGCATTGGCGGGTGGAATACTGGTGACCCCACTGTCACGTGGGAGGTTTATTGAAGGGGTGACCCTGCAGTGCCTGAAGCTGGCTGATCAGGTAAGTACCTGAAGTAATATCATCCTCGCTGGAGACTAAGCACATCTCCTCCCTGGGCTTCCAGGACTCCTCTTATCCCTCTCATTGGCCCAAGAGAGATCCCTTCTCCTCTTTCAATTCCGTGACAGGTCTTTTCCTTCTCCTCAGAAACTTTTTTTTTTCTGTTACTTTTTTCCTCAGCTGGATCTGTGCCATTATCTTCCTTAGCTGCCCTCCTGCAGTTCTCCTTTCTATTTTTCCAGCCTTTTTTGAAGGACAGAGCACCTGGGAACCTCTGTGCAGTTTTCTGCAGCAGCATGGTGATCACATTTTCTCCTGTTGTCTTGGTAACCTATTTCCCTGAGTTACCCCTTAGGGCCCCTTCCACCATGTCCTCCCATGAAGAGCCAATCTAAGTCTTGGTCCCTACCAGTGCCTCTTTTTATATGTGCATCTGCTGTAATATTGAGTTGCCATGTGGTCAGCCTGAGCCTATCTGCTCTCATTGCCTTCTGCCTAAGCCTACTGAGGAGCCTCCTGGCCCCTCTCCAGCAGACCCTCCTCTGTACTGGGTGGCTTCCCTTACCCGAATTATAGGTGACCTTACCAGAGGTATCCAGTCTGTGGTGGAACCTCTGGAGCGACTGGCTTCTAAGATTGCTGGCAACTTCCATGCACCTCCCCGGGCACCATTATAGCTCCCTTCTCAGCTGCAGGAACTGTCCTCTCAAGAGGACCAGGAAATCATCCTACCTATCCATTCCCTGGATAGAGCCACAGCTCACGGCTCCACTCCTATAGGTGGAGCATTGCCTCCCACTGCACGGTGCATTTCATCTGGGGGTGCCTCTGACTCAGAGCCTCAGCTAGGCACATCTATATCTGCCTTTAAGCAGAAGCTCATCTGTGCGGTCAGAGAATACCCTATATATCTCAGAGGACCCGGATCTCAAGAGGACATCACCTTCTGCCACAGTCACCGCCTTCCTTTGGTCTTCCCCAACCACAGAGCATTTAAGCATATCTTAAAGAAAGGATGGCTTCACCTGGATTATCCCCTGCCTTCCACTAGGAAGTCAGACATCCTCTTTTTTTTCTTTTCCAGACTAGTGTTCAAGTGGTCAGAGCCTTGCAGAGTGGACCCTGGCTTTCCCAGGCTACCATTCTGCCTTTGGCCAACTCCGCCTCCCTCGGACAAGAGGATGGACTCTCTCTCCAAGGTTGTCTTCATAGCTTCTGGATCCTCACTGTGGCCTTCCTTTGCTTCATCTTGGATCAGCAAGGTCTCCATTTCTTAGGCAAGCAGTTCAAAAGGGGCCTCTTCTCCATAGCCCCCCTTAAAGGGATTCTGTCATTACAAGAGACTTCCGCAAAATGGCCGGCTGAACAGCTGGCTGCGCAGGTCCGTCAACCATTTTGCAGTAGTCTCTTGTAAGAGGAAGAGCGAAGAGGAGGAGAATATCCGACTGAGCAGAAGAAAGGTGGGGCTGGAATGCTGTGCTCGTAGCACTGGAGCACGCCTCCTGTGCTTTCTAAGCCCAGGGGGCACACCCTCTGTGCTTTCTGAGTGCAATTAGCATAAAGAAGAAAAGAAGAAAAATTCAAAAATTGCGTTGCGGACCCTTAAGGTAAAGGTAAGTGATGAATAGCCTTTATAAAGGCTATTTCTATGTGTTATTATTTTAAAACCGTTTTCTTTTATGATAGAATCCTTTTAAGGATAATCAGCAACTCGTCTCCCAAATCCTGAACGCTTCCAATGTATGCGGCGTTTTCAATTTTTTTTTATTTTTTTTTTTTTTCTTCTTCACTCCTCCCCTCCCTTCGGGCTGGCTTCCATCCCCCGAGTATTTACAGATGACTTTTCTCTGCTCCAGAGGAGTTGCCGTGATTCCATACTTGGATGACTTCCTGGTGAAAGCCCCCTCCAAGATGGACAATCTGAGCAGCTTATGGATCACCTACTTCACTGGCTTGGCTGGCTTATCAATGAGGAAAAGCCCTGTTTTCTTGCCTTCTTAGCACATGGAATTCCTGGGCATGGTTCTTCTCCTGGAGTCCAAGATATTTGCCCTCTGATCCAATATTTCCCCACTTCCGAGGAAACTCTGTGTTCGTTTTGGTGCTGTATGCGGGTTCTGCGCATGATGGTCTCGATTTTCAAGGCCGTCCCTTCTGTTCAATTCCACTTGTGTGCTCTGCAATTGGCGATTCCGACCAGCCTTGGCCTCCTGATCCTCTTGTCTCATTGGGTTTGCCGAGAGCTTCTGTGGTGGTTCACCTCCCCAGAGGAAGTCCTTTATTCCTCTCCATCAGCAGATGATTTCCACCAACTCCAGTCTTTCTGGTTGGGTAGCAGTCTTTTGGTGCCTTGACAGTTCATTGCCTGTGGTCCAAGTCAGAGCCACCCTCCCTCTAGATCAACCTGCTGAAACTGAGAGCCATCTTCCTTGCCTTGTCTCATTGGATCTTTCTCCTCCAAGGGCTCCTCAGAGTCCAGAATGACAACTCTACTGTGATCGCCTACTTGATTCATCAGGGTGCACCAGGAGCTGTGCGGTCATGCAAGAAGCTTTTTGCTCTCTTTGTTTGGTCCACATTCCACATATGGACCCACTGGGTGGCAGACTTCTTAAGCCAAGGAAGACTCGATCTAGGCGAGTGGTTTCTTCACCAGCAAATCTTTCTCCAGTTTTGCTCTCTATGTGGCACGCCCAATATCAACCTCTTTGCCTCCTTCCTAAACCACAGTAACCCCAGGATCCTCAGCTTACCAATGCTCTTGGTTAGACTCCCACTTTCTGTATCTGTCTCCTCCTCTTCCCTCTCAGGTTTTCAAGAAACTCAAAACCAAGGGGGTTCTAGCCATCCTGATTGCTACAGATTGGCCACACCGGGCCTTGGTCATTAAAGGGGTATTCCCATGTACATAGTTTTTTTTAATTTTGTAGATAATTAAAAGTTAAACATTTTTGCAAATATAAGTAATTAAACATTTAGCAGAGTTTTAAAGGGGCTCTATCAGCAAAATCATGCTGATAGAGCCCCACATATGCGTGAATAGCCTTTAAAAAGGCTTTTCAGGCACCGTAAATGTTATATTAAACTACCCCCCAGTTTTAAAAATAAAACCCTAAAAGGTTGCGTCTTCTTCTTCATCCACGCCCCTTCTTCCTCCGATGTCCTCGGGTCCCATCCTCCTCCGGCGCTCGCGAACTGACACTGATATAAAAAAATACGCAGTAGCATGCGGCCTCTACTACGGCTACTGCGCTTGCCCAGGCCATTTTTTTTTTATCAGTGTCAGTTCGCGAGCGCCGGAGGAAGACTGGACCGGAGGACATCACAGGAAGAGGAAGCGTGGATGAAGAAGACGGCACACCCTGAATGCCTGCCCAGCGTGCACGATGCGTAAGTAGATAACATTCTTTTTTAGGGTTTTATTTTAAAACTGGGGGGTAGTTTAATATAACATTTACGGTGCCTGAATAGACTTTTTAAAGGCTATTCACGCATATGTGGGGCTTGATCAGCATGATTTTGCTGATAGAGCCCCTTTAAAGATTTTCTCTAAATATCTTTAGGTCACCGTCTGTTGTCTTGATTGGTTGCCAGTGAATACGACCATGAATGCAGGAACTTTGTAATGTCAGAAAATCAGCCATGACCGGGATATCTTCTGATACATGTAGTGTCCCTGTCTGATATCCCAGCTACAATAAGAAAATCATTAGAATAGCATTAGTGGTCATAACCATTGGCAATCAATCAAGACAACAGACTGTCATCACTAATAAAGTTAGAGAAAATCTTTAAAACTTTGCAGAATTTTTAATTATATTTGCAAAAATGTTTGACTTTTAATTGTCTACAAATATAGATCTGATTATGTACATGGGAATACCCCTTTAAGCTCCTTGGCCTCTTCCTTTGCAAGTCGACCATCTGTCTCATGGACCCGTGTTCCACCTCATCTTACCTCAGCAGCATGGCTGTTGAAGCAGAGATCCTTGGACATCAAGGTTGTTTGTAGCTTGTAATCCAGACCATGCTCAAGAACCGAAAACCTTAGTCTGTGTAGATGTATTATCACACATGGAAGTCCTATGTCTTGCGGTCCAAGAGCAGTGACTTTCATCAGCTCTCGTTGGCTCTCCCCAGGATCCTGGCTTTTCTCCTATCTGGTCCGGACCAGGACCAGTCTGACTTTATGTAAACTGATGCTGAACGTTAAAGCGTTTAGTTCTTCCCACAGCAAGTTTTTATAAAAAAAAATTCTGACTGCCCTTCACTCATCCATTGAAGGCCTGCAGGCCTCCTTTGATAAGTGGATAGCAGTTGATCTTGGTTGGGTGCTTTACCGTGAACACTTTTTGCTGAATGGAAAATAAGCTGTTATATTGGGGTTTGCCAGCTAAGAGTATAAGCAGGTTGACTCCCAAAGCATTTAGGGGGTTGTTTTGTGTAAACTGTTTATACTAGTCTTACATTCTTGAGATGTTTGTTTTTTATTGTAGCCTGATAACAGGGTTGGGTAGAGGATTGCTTCTTTACTTGGTTGTGTAAAATCTTCAATGACATGTGCATAGGCGTAACTAAATGCTGCACATTTCACAAGCTTACGTAGGAGTATACCTGACAGCTTTCTGCCTTGCCCTCAAATTGAAGCCATTTGTTTTCTTTTGTTTCATAGTGTTTTTTGTTTTTTTTCTTAAATTATTTTGCAGATTATAGCCTTTCTACGTAAGAAGGATGACTTTGTAAATTTGTTGCTGCGGCACATTGGCACATCTGCTATTATGGATTTGTTATTGCGGCTTCTGACGTGTGTGGAACAACCTCAGCTCAGGCAGGATGTATTCAATGTAAGTAAAAATTAACTGTTCTTATTGCAAAGCATGTAATTCAGTAAGATCCTTCATTTTGATGAGTTGAATCATGGCTCTATACTCTCTCCCTACAGCGATGGTCAGGGTGAACGGTTTATTGTCCCAATCCTTCCCTATCCGAAATGGTACTAGGCAAGGATGCCCCCTCTCGCCTCTCATTTTCGTCCTGACTCTTGAACCCTTCCTCCGCCAGGTTCGAGCCGACCCGAACATCTCAGGCGCTGCTCATTCTTCCCGTTTATACAAAGTGGCGGCTTATGCAGACGACTTGCTGTTTTTTCTCTCCTCCCCGCATGTCTCTCTTCCGGCTCTGATGCTCGCCTTTCAGGTTTACTCGACCCTTTCAAATTTTAAAATCAACTTTTCGAAGTCGGAAGCCCTTAATGTGACCCTTTCCTCCTCGGCGGCCACCTCCTTGAGTCAATCTTTCCCTTTTCATTGGGCCTCCACTTCTCTCAAATATTTGGGGGTTTATCTTACTCCGGACCCGAAAGATCTCTTTCGTTGCAACTTCCCCCCACTTCTGGCGTCTATCAGGGCTGATTGTACTCGATGGTCTGCTGGAGCCTTTACTTGGTTCGGGAGGTGCGCGATTTTTAAAATGAACATTCTCCCTCGTCTTCTCTACTTGATGCAGGCGCTTCCCATTCACATCCCTCTGTCTTTTCTTAGATCCCTCACTTCCGTCCAACTGAAGTTCATCTGGTTGGGCAGACCCGCCCGAGTGAGCAAGGCTTTTCTCTTTCGTCCCAAGAGTTGCGGTGGTTTATCGCTTCCGGACCTGAAGTCCTATTACTTGGCTACCCACCTGACTCGTGTCGTGGACTGGTGTAGGCATGCTGTTTCTAAACCTTGGGTCTACATCGAACAGGCATTCTCTCCGATCCCTTTTCAGGTTGCCCCGTGGTTAGACTCCTCCTCATTGTCATCTCTCTTTTCTCACCCTACCCTTGGTCCCACGCTTCGGATTTGTTCCAGAGGCCTTGTTGGCTCCACTCTCCTCCCTAAGGATTCCGCTCTTTTTCCAGTGCTGGGCAATCCTGCCTTTCCACCTGGAATGTTTGACCGAGTTTTTCGTAATTGGCGCCGTCATGGGATTTTCCGTGCCTGTCACTTCCAGGACGCAGGGGGATGGACTACACTTCTGAATTCCCAGGCCCCTCCTGAGCTGCCCCCTTTGGATGCTTGGCGGGGGATGCAACTTCGTCACTTTTTACATTCTCTCCCTGCTCCTGCAGTGTTCCGCATCGAACCTACCCCCTTGGAGAAGATTTGTGTTGGCGCTGGCCCCCTTCGCCACTCCCTCTCGCTCACTTACCGGATCCTGGTTGAACCTCCAGAGGATTTTGTTCCGCCGTTCTTGCTGAAATGGGAATCTGATTTGTCCCTTTCCCTCTCTCAGGAGCAGCGTAGGCGCATTTTTCGCCTTTCTAATACTGCTTCCATCAGCTCTCGCCACCAGGAGGCCAGCTACAAAATCTTGTCCCGATGGTATAGGGTTCCTACGAGACTCCATGCTATGTTTCCTCAGGTCTCCCCATTATGTTGGCGCTGTGGCGATGAGGAAGGCACACTGCTACACATTTTTTGGTCCTGTCCTGCCCTTTCGTCCTTCTGGGAGGGGGTCAAGCGGATAACCCTCCAGCTTACTGAAACTTCTCACCATTTGGGCCCTGCCCTGTTCCTCCTTAATCATTGTGAGTCTTCTGTAAAGGTCTTTAAGCGCTCCATACTTAGATTCCTGATCCTCGCTGCCCGGGCTTGTATCCCCCTTTTTTGGAAACGAGTGGATCCTCCTCCTCTCTCCCTCTGGATTTCGAAGGTCAACGAGATAATGCGCATGGAAAATCTCACGTCTTTCCTGCATGGCACGACTGAGGCGTACATCAAAACCTGGTTCTACTGGTTCAGGTTTCAACAGTCTGCAGAGTACCGGACGCTTCTGGGTTCTGACCCCTCCTCTGATTGATGCTCTTGTTGTTCGTCTCAGGTATTTGACCAGTGGTTCCTCCCGAGCCCTTCCCAACTGGCTGTGGTATGGATGACCTGACGAGCGCTCTCTCTGGTTTCCTGACTGCTCACACTCACCCCTACCTACCCTTTCACCCCCCACATTTAGTCCTCTCCCCCACCCATCTGTCCCACTAACCCCCTCCCTCCTCCTCCCCCCCTTTTTCCTTTTTCTTTTTTCTATGTTGTTTTCTTTGTCTTTAATTTTTTTTTTTTTTTTTTTATTCTTCTATGATTGTATTTTGTGTTGCACTGTGTGCTTTTTCTGTTCGCAGGGCGGGTGTTCGCCCTGTAACTCGTAATTGTTTTTTCTTTTCTTATTGTATAAAAAAAAAAAAAAAAAATTTTCAATAAAGTTTGAGTTACAAAAAAAAAAGATCCTTCATTTATCTGACAGAAATGGAAACCTTTCCATCAGTATGAACAGAGCCTTACCTAAAGTTGGTCATACACATTAGATGCATGTCTACAGAACTCTCCAATTTCACTGAGGCTTTGAGGCCATGGTCTTGCAGTGTGATTTTTGCATAAAAACTAAAAAAAAATCTTGCTGTACCCTCTAAAATTCACCAAAGCTCAGGATTTGTTATGATTGGGAACAGCTTAAGGTTATGGAGAAATGGATTGGAGCCCCACCTGAGGTTTTGTTCTCCCTCTCCTCCATTTGGTCAAGTGTACATGTTTATGGCAGATTCTACCAACATGACTCTGATGTATATAGCCACCTCAGTACCTGTGGATCTTGGCTCATTAACATGGGATTACTTAAGTCTTGTGTATTCATGTGTTGATGAGACTAATTCATTTGGATGCTCATGTATCACAGCACCAAATATTAATGTGCCTCACTGCCTCCCTGGTCCACAAAAGCCATAATTACAATAAATAATGAGCCAAAACCCAATCCATAACCTCCTGGTGAAGGCTTCCATCAGCAGCAAATTTTCTTCTACAGTGCACAGAATGAAAAGGAGCTGAAATATCATTTTTAATGTGAACTGCACAGATGACAATACAGATACATGGATGATATATAACGTTATATTAGTTAAAATCTTTATTAATCTCATCTCATTAGGATAGGGAATAAGTGTCTTTTTGCTGTTGGCTTGATCACTTCGTTCATGAGGGATGCATGTACTGTGAGCTGTCCAAAGGGCACACCCTGCATTTAGATATTAGTCTTGTGGATAGGGAATAAGTGCCATTTGTTGGAAAATCCCTTTAAAAAGTAGATGGTGGTGAGGGGCTCATACAATGACTAGATCTATGTATTTATGGCATCAAAAATTGTTCATATTCAGGTTTTAACAACCCTAGAGGAAAAATTTGCCCAACAAGACCTCAAGAAGAGTTAACACCCATAAAGCACTAATGCAGTACTTTAGATGGGTAGTACAAGTGAATGTAACAAACTGTATGTAATGTAACAATTTTAATATGTTTCAATCTCCACTTATCAAACTTAATTACATTTTATATGGAAGTCTACGTAGAGGGAAAGGAGGAGGCTATTGATAAAAACAATCTTTCACTTCTGACACGTTTGTTAAAGATATGTGTGTATATTCACATGCACTATTAATTTATGAAGAGTTTTTATAATTACAGATACACTTTAACAAACACTCAGTTGGATCAATAAACAGAATACCCAGATGTGCCATTGTAATCAAAGCCCAAATATTAACTACTACTGCAGATGTGTATCTTGTCATAAACTTTTTCATGACTTGTATATATGTCATTGTATTTATATTTCTGTTTATATAACAGTTGTCACATTTTTGAGAATTAGTCTTTACATAATGAAACATGTGGCACTATACATTTGTTGACTATAAAGACCTTGTTAAGGTAGCTTCCCTTTGAGTCTCTTAACACATTTATAAATTATGTAAAAAAAAATATAAATTGTTGTGTGCTGTTTTCCATCACTGAGTACTGTGATGCTTAGTTGTGGTGGAGGTGTCTTGTGGCAGCACGCTGCTTGCATCCATTGAATTGTCCACAGATGGAGGAGAATGTGACAGAACCTCTCTACACGCTGTGCCGGTGCTAGTTTCCTGGACACTGTTTCAGAGGAGGATGTAGACTACTTGTGTGGTCACATGTTCCTCCTTCTGTGGCTATATTATGGACAAGAACATACAGCTTGGAAGAAGCATAGCACTTGTGAGACAAGCAATAAGTTAGATTTATTGGACAATATACATACAATGTGTGAAATATGTATATTTCATTAGACAATCCTGATCTATATGTGTAAACAGCCATGTTTCAATCAGCCATTTTCTTTATCAAGCAAATGTGAATACCGTATTTCTATTTATTTTCCACATGTTGGACTGCTGCTTCATTTGTCTAATGAAATCTATGTACCTCACACATTATACAGTATGTCTGTTGTCACAAAAGTGTGCTGTGGTCCCTCTTCTCCGCTTCATTGGGTCGGAGCACCCTATTGCAAGCACCACATTGCCATGGAGAGTGCAGTACTATTAATACCACATTAAAGTGCATACAGCTGTCTTAGCCAGGGTGTGCTGCTTCCCAATTACATAAGTGACATAGAACTAGTGAGAAACACATATATGCAAGTTTATGAAAATGCTGTTTCCAGTGCACGTTGATGATAACTGAAGAGCTCTGGATTGACGCTGATCTCATTTTGGGTAAAATGTTTGCACAGAGAAGTGTTTGAGCTTAGTCCTTGTACTTAAAAGGGTCTCACAGGAACTGTAGTATTGTACATTATTCTTTGAAATTTTTCCTTACCTCATAGGCAATATAATGTGACGTTATTTCCTCCTATTTCTTATACACAGTGGCTGAATGAAGAAAAAATCGTTCAGAGGCTGATTGACATGATTCATCCTTCAAAGGATGATAATGTAAGTATAGTTTTTCCCTTGTTTTTCTGCATTTCTTAAAGAAACAATCCCAAATATTTTTATTCATCTGCCTTTCTAACAGGAATATTTGGGGAGCGCTTCTTTAAAGGTCAGCATGTAGTTTTTGAGCTCATAGCAGTCTACTAAGCTTTAAACAGCAGTTTCTCTTTAAAGGGGTTGTCCGATGAAAAGCATCCTATCTATACTGCTAGTTTGTGGATTTAAGACTCTTCCTAAATACATTGCTTTATCAAAACTGCTTTGTTTGGCCGCTATCTTAATTTATTCACTTCATTGTTGACACTTCCTTTTCTATGGCCACTGGGCTTATCTGCTCATTTCCTCAGGGGAGGGAGGGGCTGATGAGCAATGAAGCTCCTCAGATAGGGGAGGGGGGAGGTGAGAGCTCCGGGATTACTGTGCTGTCTATCTTCACTTTTTTCCACTTATCAGCTGGTTTAATTGAATTTATTTATTTATATTACTCTAGGTTCACACTTGTGCTGGGGTTTACGTTCAGAATGGAAACCCAATCTGCTTACAAATAAGACTATAATGGAGTCCGCCGGGTTTCTGTCAAGCTTCTGCCCGAGAAAATGTGGAGAGAAGTGTCCTACTCGCAGGACTTTTCTCTCTGCAATTTTCATGCATAGTGGGGAATGAAATCCCTGAGCGCTCACTGACCGTAGATGTGATGCCTGGTGCATTTTTGTATCTGTTGTAGTGACTGAGACAAAAAAAAACAACTCATTGATGCAACTGATATATGCGAATGTAACCGAACACCATCTACTGTGTGTGCGAGGCAAATGTGTTTCCTTGTTTTAATATCATTTTGTTTTTATTGTTGCAGCAACATTCCAATGCTTCACAGTCACTGTGTGATGTTATTCGACTGAGCCGTGAGCAGATGATCCAGATTCAGGACAGTCCTGAGCCTGACCAGTTACTAGATACTCTGGAGAAGTAAGGCATGAGAATTTACCTGTAGATTTACGGTGGCATAGTATATATTAATATGGTAGAAGTTTTGTTTGATCATGTGTACTTGTAAGTGGGTGTTCACACTTGCGACTGCAGTCCATCTGTCATGATTCTTCTGAAATTGTCGAAAAACAGATTAGTAATGGTGTGTAAATGGTGCATTTAAAAAAACCATTCACACGAGGGGTTTTTAAAGCAATCCACATGTATCTGTTTCAACCTCTCCGCCGTGAATTGGCTTTTTTTGGACGGACGCAAACAGACAACTGCGGATTGCTTTAAAAACCATTGAATTGAAAAGGTTTTTTTAACAGCCCGTTTGCAAACTCTTCCCAATCTGTTTTTCTGCAGTTTCGGTGGGTTCACGACAGACAGCGGCACAAGTGTGAATGAGGCATAACTAGTACTGTTTGTTATCGTACATAACATTAATGTAAGGAGCATAAAGCACGGGTCCTGTAGCATTGTATACATGAAAGAAACCTGAAGAACTCAGGACCCGGTAACTGCTTCAGCCAATCACCAGTTGGGGCAGGAGAGCACAGAATTTTGCACCTAAACCATTTTGTTAATCTAAGGCCTAAGTTCTGGAAAAGCTGCATTTTTTTCGTTGCAAATTTTGCTGCGTTTTTTTAAGCCAAAGCCTGAATTTAACAAAAGATAATGCTTTTCTGGAAGTTGACATTTTCTGTAGAATTTATTATTATTAATAATAATAATAATAATAATAATAATAATATAATAATATTTATTTATTTATATAGCACCATTAATTCCATGGTGCTTTACATTTGGGGGTTTACATACAATACACAGAATGTACAGGTAGATATAATACTAACAATGACCGACTGGCACAGTGGGGTAGAGGGCCCTGCCCGCGAGGGCTTACAATCTATGAGGGAAGGGTGGGAGTACAGACTTTGGGGCGGTGTTACTGGACTTAAATTGTGACATTGATCATGTCGGTAGCAAGTGTATTAGCAGCCAGGGCAATAAAAATATCCACTTATATCCATTGTGAATGCTTTGTGTTCGCAGTTATTGCAAGGATTTCTTATTTAGATGATAGTCTTTTATAGATTTTGTTTGAAGCATCTTCCTTTCTTTTCACAGACAGGAGACTATTGAGCAGCTTCTTAGTAATATGTTTGAAGGAGATCATAATGAGTCTGTTATTGTTAATGGAATCCAAGTACTTCTAACTTTATTGGAGCCTCGAAGGCCAAGGTAAGCTCTGTAGTATCTGCACCACATTTTGGTCTTGAAGATTAGCTTCACATCAGTCTCCAAAGCAGATCTGTCAGAAATTTCCAGACCAAAAAAATGCAAGCCCTTTTTTTTTTTATGTAGCTTTCAGTTTAACACACAAACAAAAAAGTAACTGTGTTGTATAACATAACGCTTTGACGTAGCTGCCACGTAATGAATTTTGCCAGTCATATGTATTATTACATGGCAGACATTTATATAAATGGCCATCAACATATTTTATTTAGACGCTGAATATGACAAAAGTTTAACAAGAGACACCTTCCCTGAAGAGAGTTTAACTGCAAGGCCTCAGTAGTAATGGTCAATGTGTACACATTTTGTGTTAAGTGGTATTATTAGATTATAGATTATGCTAGTGCCGGGCAATTAATCGCAAAATAACTGAAACCAAGTGTCAGCTCGGGAAAAGGGGAGTGTCCTAAAATAACCGTTCATTAATTGTAATTGGGGTAAAATGTTTAATTGCACATAATATGAATAACCACAAGTGGAGGGCCTGATATGGAAAGTATAGTAGAAAATTCTTCTCTTAAAGAGGTTTTCTGGGAGTTAAATATCGATTATCTATCCTCAGGATAGCTCATCAATATCTTCATGGACTAGTGACTAAACCTTCACTTGTCACATGGCCTGTTTGCACCTCAGTCCCATTCAAGTGAATGGATCTGAGCTGCAATACTAAGCACAGTCCCTACCGTACTCAATATACAGCACTGTGCTTGGTATTCAGTGAAGAGGCTGCAGCACTTATCTGGACTTCTGTATCTTCAAATGGCTGATCAGTGAGAGTCCCTCATGTTGGACCCCCCACTGATCTGATATTGGTGGCCTGTTCTTCGCATAGGTCATCAGTATTACAAATCTGGAAAAACTTTTAAGATTTAAAATTGTGTTTGTATGGGTGGTATCAATTTATTTGGGATTGCAGATTATGGATTTGGGGTTTCCAGCAATATCATGACCTCTGGTTTATGTGATCTGAAGTGGCGTTCGCTATTTAATTACCTTTGAGGATTAGGAAAGGGAGGGGGACCGTGTGACCCTGGGGAAGGCAGGTAATTGCTGTTTTGGATCACATGGTCTGAGAGTAGTGATGTTGCTGGAACACTTGGGTCCATCATCGGCGATCCCCGAGACCAGGTACATAAATTAGTACTCCTTGGACATCCCCTTTTAATATGAACTTGTCACCATGAAAATACAGTGTCGCCTGCAGGAGGTATTGATGTACAGTTTTGTGGGGAAAGATTTCTTATCCATTTATTTCTCTTTCTATGGCTACGGGGATAAATTGTCCAGTGAGCAGTCCCATCAGTAACGGACAGCCTCCCCTCTATGTGACTACAGAGAGAGCTCAGTTACCTTCTAAGCATAGAAATAAATGACAAGTTAAACAATCACTATCTATCAATCTGCCCAGCTTCTCTTTCTATGTAATATACTGCCTGAATATTACATAGCACTTTCATGGTGACAGGTTCTCTTTAAGGACACTCATAAATCGGAAGTAATGTAACTAACTCCATGAACATGTGAATGATTTGTGGTTTCTTTTACAGACCTGAACTGGGAGGATTGAATGCTTTTTACGCTAATTTAGAGGGTCAACTGGAGATTAATCCGCCTGGCATAGATTCTTCTTCCAATACACAAGCAAGTTTAGGCACATTGTTGGCTATCAAGCAGAGTTTAAAGGGCTTTCATCAGCTCCTCATTGATCCTCCCAAGGTAAAACCCAGGACTATATAGCTATTCCATCTTTTTTGTTAGTTTATACTGCCCATTTCACTTTGTTTGAATATTAGTTACATGGAAGTGCAAATCTTTGTATACAAATTGTGTTATTGTTCAAGTGTTGGAAATGGAAGATTACCTGCCTCTTTTCTTCTCAGCACATTTTTTTTTTAATGTGTGTGTATTTCTAACACTTTGTAGACGGATGGAACAGATATCCTAAAGGGGATCTACTGATTATTCCAAAATGGCTAACGCTAGATTCGCACTACTAGTGTTTGTGTTTCTGTCCTTCAGGTCCGTATGGGGACCTAAAAGGCTGAGACACTGTCTGCACAGCAAGCGGTTTCACATAGAAACCGCAGACCTAATAGACTATAATGGGGTACGTCAGGTTTCCGCTGTTTCTATATGGAAACTGTTGGCAAGAAGAGTTCTCCTTGCAGATCTTTTCTCTCTGACAATCTTAGGCAAATTCTGCGGCAGAGACACCTATAGAGATACCAACGCTAGTGTGAACCTTAAACCTTTCATACTTTTTTTTTTTTTCCCCTTCCTTTTTTCAGAAGGAAAGCTTGCAAACAACTTGGGGTGTTCTTGATCCACCATTAGGAAATACTCGACTCCATGTGGTGAAATTGCTTACTAGCATAGTTAATGCAAACAACAAGGCCTTAAACCAAGAACTCATTGCGCTTGATTCGGTCAACACCATGCTGGTAAGTTGCATGTAAGTAATTACATATGACGGAAACGGCCTGGTTTTCCTTGCTAAATATATTTTTGGTTATTCTTTTTAGAATTTGTACTTCAAGTACATGTACAACAATTTCTTACACTCTCAAGTTGAAGCCTGTATCACCATAATTTTGAATGCAAGTTCAATGGAAGATGTCAATGAGAGCAATATACAGGAGAACTTGCTTGTTACATATGTAAGTGTGAAAAATATTGACTTGTCTAGGAAAGTGGTGGGATTGTGTTTCATGCTTTTAACCTGGCAGTGATGAAATAGTTACAATGAACCTAGCAGCAAGTTTTATAACTGGTGAAAAAGACTTATGCTCCATTAATATGGGTCTAAGAGCACCTGACTATAAGCAGGTACAGGGTCATTTACATTTTCCAGTTATCAGCAAACTAGAATTTATTCTAGTAACATACAATAAATGAATAACTCCATCATAACTTGACTGGATGACACCGCCATATCTGATTAACCATGCAATGACTGGATAACACCCCAATACCGTTATTGGAATATTAAGCGTTAACAGCACGGTAGCACAGAACTTTAATTCTTTTGTTTTGGGCACATATATAATACAGTGAGCACTCCAATTCTGAGCCTCCATCTGAAGACCTTAAGGCCACATGCACACGGATGATTATTACTTATTTATATACAATCTGCAATGTTTTACAGTAGCAGCAAAGTAAATTAGATTTTAACAAATCTTATCTACATGTTGCTGAAGTTGTAAATGCGTATATTGACATGGGGCAGTGGATTTTTAGAATCTACAGCATATCAAGTGATTGGGAGTGAAACCCAAAGCAGGTTCATCACAAAAATCACTATACTATACAGTATACATATACACAGTACTATACAGTGCATAGAGCTGAAAGTTGTTAACTCCAAGCCTTGTATAGCGGCCCATTGACTTCATTTTAACAAGGCCCTACCACCCCTGTTCACATGTCTGTTGTAGTAAATTACTCCGATCCCCTTCAAATAGTATTTCTGAAGCTTTTATTTCTGTGACTCCATGTGATCCAATTCCTTCTAGAAACTTGTAAATAAATTGACAGCTGGGCATGACTGTTTTTGTTCATACAACTGGCAGCACTGACGGGTCATTTTCTCTGGATAACAACCATTGCCCATTGATTTTTAATAGATGATGCGCATCGAATGTAATATGTACATACTGATTATCAATGCACAGCTAAATACTTATATTTGTTTCTAAATATTAGCTTCTACAGAAATGCCAGCTTGTGCAGAGGATACTGTCAGCATGGGAAGATAATGAGAAAGAACAGTAAGTTATTTATATATGGATATATATATATATATATATATATATATATATATATATATATATATATATATATATATATATATATATATATATATATAATTTTATTGCAGAGATAAAGCATTGGTAGGTTGTGTCATAGCCCCCTTATTAAAGATGTGTTGTTGATGTGGCCATCACACTTCTACTGTATGTTACTGGCCTGACTGGTTAGGCACTATTTAGTTTGTTCTTCACTGCAGAGATTACCTCCTATATCATCTGGTTGTTATCTATAATGTTTGACAATTAACTCAGGCCTGGTTCACATCTGCGTTCGGGTTTCAGTTTGGGGAGTCTGCTTGGGGACCCCCTGAACGGAAACCTATACACATTAAATCTAAGGAAACCACATGGATCCCATAGACTATAATGGGGTTTATGTGGTTTCCATTCAGTTCCTGCACGAATCATGCAGAGAGAAAAGTGCTGCTATGGGGTCTGCAGGTTTGCCAGGTATCCACTTTTTAATGTGTATAGGGAGTCCCAAACGGACTCCAGAATGGAATCCCGAACACAGATGTGAATAGGGCCTGAGCAGAGTTTGGACATGCGGCCTTCTAGTATCTCTTCGACTCACTTAATACCTGGTCAAAGGTAGGAACTTTCTGGTACTACTTCAGTGGAAAAATTACAAAAGTGAGTCAAGGAGATCTGAGGTGATTCAATACCTTATAGTGGAAAAGAGGCTATTATTTTTTGATGATGTATTCAGTTTAAGCCACTGGGAAAATTAATCTCATAACATGCTACATAGATTTTTTTTTTTCATGCTTCCATGAGATCATTCTCTTGCCCATTGAGCACAGAGTTCCATAATACCACCAAACCTTTTAAAGCATTAAACCTTTAAACAAATTTTTGATTTTCTGCAATCTACTTCTGTAAAATCCTGTGTCTTTGTTTCACTTTTTTAAAATGTATTATTTATTTATATGGCACCATTAATTCCATGGTGCTTTACATTTGAGGGTTTACATACAATACACAAAATATACAGGTAGATATAATACTAACAGTGACCGATTGGCACAGTGGGATACAGGGCCCTGTCCACGAGGGCTTACGATCTATGAGGGAAGGGGGGATAGAGAAAGGAGGAGAGGGAGAGACTGTACAGATGGTGGTGTGGTGATAGTGTTATTGGAGATTGTAGGCCTTCCTGAATAGGTGAGTCTTCAGGGCCTTCTTGAAGCCTGTGATTGTGGGGGTCAGTCTTATGTGTCTTGGTAAGGAGTTCCAGAGTATGAGGGATGCACGGGAGAAATCTTGGAGACGGTTGTGTGAGGAGCGGATGAGAGCACAGCGGAGTAAGAGGTCTTCGGAGGATCTGAGGTTACGTGTGGGCAGGTAGCGGGAGATTAGTTCAGAGATATATGGAGGTGCCAGGTTGTGGATCGCTTTGAATGTTAACATTAGTAGCTTGAACTCAATTCGCTGGGCTATAGGTAGCCAGTGGAGGGACTGGCAGAGGGGAGCAGCCGGTGAAGATCGGGGGGTGAGGTGAATTAAGCGGGCTGCGCAGTTTAAGGTTGCTGGGAGTCCATGGAGAAGGGTATTCCAGTAGTCTAAGCGGGAGATTGAGGGCCTGGACGAGCATCTTAGTAGCACCTGGACGAGCATCTTGTTTCTACATGGAACTGTTTCTTCCTCTCGCTGAATGTTACTATGTGTGGAATACAGGACTGTGTAAAATGTAGAGGAAATAAGAGTTGGTGTCATATGAAAGAGGGTATTCTCTTCTTTCATATGACACTAAGGGTGCAGTGGCGGCTTAGTTCTTTCCACAGTTTCTATACAGCCATATGATATAAAAATCCCAATCCTGACTGTTTTAAACCAGTGATATCTTGAGATTGGATTATGGAACCTTAGTACCATATGAAAGAAGAGAATCTCCTCTTTCATATGACACCAAAAGCAAGTTTGTATGTTTTAGAATGTCAGAGAGATAGTGGTTTGAATGGACTTTCTCCTACTCTCATTTTCTATTCATTTCTTACAGTCCGTATACCATACACACTGAGAAACAGGGAACAGCTCTCTTTGGGGAAGGCAGGGAAAGAGTGAAAACTTGCAGAACTTCACTGAAATTATCCAAAATTTGCCAAAAAAATACACAAAAATACAGCCAAAAAAAAAATAAATCAAAGTTGTAAGAAAGTTTAGTTATGCTTTAATTCTGAGGCCCTGAAGTTTTGGAAGACATGTAAATATTCTTATACACTCATAGATTCTTATAGCCGATCATCTATGATTTAGCATTGATCTCCTCTTCTGGGTCTCCCGTTGTTGAACAATTTTTTTTTTCTTTTTATATATCTGTTCTGTTCATATTTTAGGTCAGAAGGTGGACGGAGGAAAGGGTTCATGGGTCATCTCACTAAAATGGCAAATTCACTGGTGCAAAGTTCAGAAAAAGGTCCCAACTGTGCTCTCCTTAGTGAGCTTATCAAAGGTGACTGCAAGTTTTTGATAGAAATATTTATGCAGAGTGTCATTTTGAGACGCAGATTCATGTTTTGTATACACACCATGTCATTATAATTCTGGCCTTTATGCATTCACAGAGCTCCCAGATGAAGAGCAGGAGCGGTGGGAAAACTTTGTTTCAGGGTCTTTGACTGACACCAACAAGAAGAACACAGTAGACCTTGTAAGGATTGTATTGTTACTTTTATGTTCTGTTCAAAGACCTGCAGGCATACTAGAAGTACTGATTGTGACCACGGCGCATGAAGGGTTTAGCTGGTGTACATGGTAAAACACCTTAGAGCAGGCATAGGAGTTGTAACAACTGATGCCTTGCTACAATAGTCGGGTTCAAGCAAAACTCCAATTCCTTCTGAATTTTATCTTTGCTCCCAGTACATGATTTTGTGCTGCCTGTAGGTCAACATAACAGTAAAATCCTCCATTTTGGCTTCAGTCTTTCTGCTGCTTTTCAGCATGACGTAGGCAGTCATAATGGGCTACATAACTTAAAGGGGTTGTCCGGGATAAACTTTTATTTTTTATATTAGGCCAGGGAAAGTGGGCAAAAAACCCCATACTTACCTGTCTTTGGTGTTCTGATAACTCTCAGCGTGGTGCAGTCCTGCTGCTCTGGTGTGTTCTGGGTGAAGTCCCTGGAAGAAAAAAAAATAGTAAATTGAATTCATTAAATTGAATATACAACCTGCGTTGTTTTAAAGAGCATATTACATTGACAAACACCATACCTTTATTAATAGTCTCATTTGCATAGCAATATTCAAATTAGACAATTAGTGGACTCAAGAGATGCCTGGGAACACGTTTCTTGCCTTCTGTATGTTGCTTCCCCACTACTATGACATTACCCATACTACTCTGCAAAATATCAGTGGTTAAAATAAAAGTCCTGCCTTGTCAAATGTGGAATTGGATTCTGTTTCTTTAGAGCTCAGACTGTTGACAGTAGTTCTCTAAAAACTGTGATAAAGTGGGCAGCATTGAAATGGCAGAGCAGAGTTATCGGCTTAAGGAGACGTTGATATAGAGGAGATTAAATATATCGTGTACTAGCCTCTGCCCCTGACTTCGTGAGTGTTGTTGGCGTCGATGATCCGCCTATATTCAGCAAATTACTGCCGTTGATGGTTGGCCTGCTCTGGCGTTTTGGCAACTGTCAAGCTGGCCTACCGCTGAACTTATTCCTCGTGCAGTTCCCGTGATTCTTCCAGCATCTCAGTAGCTCGCTGGGATGCCATATGAGTGTGTTGTTGGCATCGATGAACCACCTGCTCTGGCATTTCCGCAGCTCTCAGGTTGTCCTTCCGCTGAACTTGTTCCTCGCACTGTGCCTGTGATTGTTCTGGCATCTCAGCAGCTCACTGGGAAGCCATAAATGAGTGTGTTGAGCTCTGCTTAAGGAGAATTCTGTTGACTTCCAATTTGTATTAAAGAGGTTTATGAGAACACTGCCTAGAGCATTTCAGATAATATGCAGAGGCTTGTTCACAATGGACTCAATGTTAGTTGTGCGTTTACATAGAGAGATAAAGCCAAGTCTGTTATCAGTAAAGTGCAATTAGTGAGATAAGCTGCTGCAGTTTAATATAGTATATGGACATAAATTCATGACAATTTCCTACTGTAAAAACATGTGCCCTTTTCTGCAGGTGAACACCAGAAATATGCACTCTTCCAGTGATGATGAAGACAGTGACCTGAAGGAGTTTAATTTTCCCCAAGAGGCCGTTCTCCAACAGGTAACATAGCAATTTCTTTCATATACCAACAAACCAAAATTATTCCATGAACACACAACCTAGTGGTCTCTTGAGGGAGCATTTTCTAGGAACACAGATCAGATTTCTAAGTTCATCTTTGCTATTTGCCCTTTTAATAATGCTCATTTTGTCAAAAGAATATTGATGCTGTAACAGTTTTCAGGTTAAAATCTTTGATCTATCTAGACCATTTTTTTACTTCCTTGGGGTCATACACATGCAACAGGAATTCCCATTACTGCTCTCCACTAGTTCTATATGTCTCTGACTTCTCATCAAAATCATGATTAATTGACCGTTTTGCCCTGATTAAGATTGATGAATGATTGTTAGGACACTCTCCTATTTGTATGCTACGCCACTGAATTTTGGTTTCAGTTATTCACATATCAGCAATCGTGACTGGATAGTGAATGTTTAATACCATTTCCTTTAGCCAAATGCAGTGTAAGACAGGATGGCTTTTGTGCAAAATAATTGATGTTAGCAAGTTCATAATGATAAATGAGCTGACTTTCAATTTAGATTATTTTTTTGATTAATTGCCCATCCTTAATTTATTATATATGTGTTTGTTTCTCCAGGCTTTTGTTGACTACCAAATGCAGCAGATGACCTCTGCTTTTATCGATCATTTTGGCTTCAATGATGAGGAGTTTGGAGAACAAGAAGAGAGTGTGAAGTTAGTATTATCCATTGTATATGTAGAATGAGCATTTGTCAGTGTGTATTTATATTTTAAGGAGTACTGAAAAAAAAATAGAGCAGATAGTTATGTTCACTGTATTCATGAGGTGCACACTCTCAGCCCTCCCCTGTGGTAACCGTAAGTTACCAGTCTTGTTGCGGACCATTGTATCAGGTGTACAACAAAAATTTGGTACAAAATATATTACTTGTGTAAGACGCAACAACTATAAAAGCATATGTGTGCAACCAAGACCCGCATTTGTACCAGCTGAGTGCTGTGTATATACGGAAACTACACTAAATTCCTGTGGATAAAGGGGTGACTGACCTGTCTGCGGTGCCCCCTTAAACATCCAGGCATGGTTTCACTGTTGCAAAATGCAATATAGTCGCTGCTACAGAGTCTTTCTCTTGATGTGCACTGAAATCCCTTCCAGTATTTGTTCTGTGACCATTTGCCAGGGAGAACAAAGTATTTTCTTTTGGACAATTTCATAACTCAGTCCCCAAAAGGTCTTGTGTGTTTTGGGGTTTTTGGGTTTTTTTTCAATTTATTTTAAATATAAAATGAAACGTTGTACGCTTGACACATTGGGCCTTGTTAATATACAAGTGGTGTGAGTTATTTTATAATGGGTTTGTGTTTACTATTAGCTGCACTTAATACCTGTATCTGGTTTTCTATCTGCAGTACGGTACAAGTTTTCAGTATTTAATCTTTTACAGCACAGATCAGTTCACTTCAGTGAATCTGAGGACTGTTTGAAAAAGAAATGGCTGTTTTTCCTACAATCTTGTGCTTAACTCTTCAGCACTATTACATTATCCATTTATGTCTGTTTGGGACCAGTTTACAAAAAAACTAATTTCATTTTTTATAATATGAAGTGGGGTAGTAATATGGAAATCTGTTGATTGCCCCCCTTCCCTATTTACAGGCTGTTAAAAATATACATGTCTCTAAGGGTGCCTTCACACGGCGCAGCGCACCGCTCCTTTAGACGTATACACGTGTCCGAGTGCGGCGCTTCAAAACAGAGCCCATTGATTTCAATGGGTGCCGATATACGTGCTACCCATTGAAATCAATAGGTAAAAAAAGCCTCCGATTGATTTCATTGGGTAGTGCACATATATCGGCACCCATTGAAATCAATGGGCTTTGTTTTGAAGCGCCACGCTCGGACACGTGTATACATGTCTAAAGGAGCTGCGCGATTACACCGTGTGAAGACACCCTTACCTGAGAAATAATATGCAAAGGGAAAATGTCTTTGTAAGTCTCCATATGGCTGTTGCCTGTAAAGGTGCTCTCTGCTTAAGGAGTGATATTATCCCCACATCCATGTCTCTTACCTGTCAGCAATGTGTCTTCTATATCTAAAATCGCTGTCCTTTTATTACTTGTGACAAAGATTTGTTTTGCACGTTACACAGCACTTTCACAATCATCCCAGATTCTTGTCATTTACCTTTTACCTCTGTAGTAAAATTGCTTTGCCACCTTTTTTTTTTTCCCTCCCCTTCACCTCATTTTGATGTTTTTGCTATTTCTTTCTCTTTCTCTAACCTGCAGTGCTCACTTTCGACAGCTGAAGAGGTAAAACATGCTTGCACAGTTATGGTAGGGCATTACACAGTCACACGTACCCTTCAGCCTCCGACTTATCAATTTATTTATAGTCTTGTTATGGCAAGCATTCAGTTGTTGCGTGATGTTTGGCTTTATATGGCCCATTTCATTCTCATTTCCCCATTTTATTTTGTGTTGTAACTATAAAAGCTTTCATGGACCTTCCAACAACATTTCTTTCCCAGCGTCCGAAAAGAAGTCTTCCTCTAATAAGTAGATGTAAATATTTTTTTTTTTTTTTTTTTTTTTTTTTTTTTAGAAACTGTTCTTTATTTCTAAATTTAAATTTTACCACCAAACTCTTAAATGAGCAAATGTTACAGGTTTGTCTAGTGATGGGATTTCCCAAGTTCAAGACGTGGCGCCTATCTATGAAAGGAGTTCTGTGCCTCCCCTTTTGATCAGGCATGCATGCCGCCTCTCCTTTATCTCTGGAATTGTCAGAGTCAAACACTCAGTTTCTTCACGTTAGTTCGCTGTAGCTGAATGCGCAGTGCACTGCTCTGTTCATCCGTAGAAGGGGAAGAGGACCTCTGTTCTCTTGTTCAGTGGTGTCCCAAGTGGTTGGGCAGCCGATCATCAGACGCTTATCTATCCTGTTAAAATTTAGTACAGCCCATTAAACTTTTCTGCTTTGTCTATGGTGCAAACCTTTCTCTCTCTTACTTTTGTTGTTGGAAGTCCAAAACAGCTGCTAAAAGGTAATAAGTGTCACTTATGCACGATATATGGATGTTTTTGCATGACTGTAGCTGTGACACACATCTCGCACTCATTATGTTGGTATTATGGAGGTGGTGGTATCAGTGGCACTGCATGAGAGAGTAGTAAAGTTCTTCCAATTCTTTTTAAAAAAAAATAAATTGAAAAAAATTTGTTTTCTTAACACATAGAGAAGTAAATTGTGTGCTGGGCAACAAGCAAAATAATAATAAAAAAAAAAAGACTTAAACTGTCCTTCATTTTCCAATGCATTGTTCTGTTTTCATTTTGTCAGTGCTCCCTTTGATAAAACCGCCAACATCACATTTTCCCTGAATGCAGATGAAGAAAGTGTAAGTTATTTTATTTTATTTTTTTCTTTCCCTTCCCAGTATTTATTAATAAAAGGAAATTGATAATTCAGTAGTAATTTTTCAATATATTTATACATTACAGCCAAATTCCAATTTGTTTGAGATTTGCTATAAGGAGCGCATTCAGCAATTTGATGATGATGAAGATGAAGGCTCAGATGGAGAAGATATCTGGCAGGAGAAAGAGATACGGTTTTCTTCAGGCACAATGCAGAGTACTGGCACAAGGTAATGAAATTAGACTACGTTAATACCTTTGTCAGTCTGTGTGAAATTACCGATGAAGAGGTCCTGAAAGCCCAACTTTTTTTTTTTTTGTCCAGCAGTGTTGGTGGGAAATTAATGGTTACTCATCAGTCAATAGGGTCCTTCGAGATCTTCTGTTATTACCCATTAGATGCATCCATTCTATTATTTTATTTATTTTTGGGTCCTATGGCAGACCAGAACAAATGAGACTATGCACATGTGAATGCACTCATCGGGCTTTTACAGCAGATTTATTTTTTGGGGCATAGTGGTTCCTATCTCCATTCAAAGAGGTCTGGTTTTCTTCATTGCTCAGTAGTAGAAGGGAAGTCACAAAATTCACCTCTGTCATCCTACATTTGCTCTGATTATTTTTATTTATTTTTTATATACTTGACCAAAACCAGTATAAAAAGCAACTTTTAACATCTTTTAGGAGCTGTGGAAGCACAGATAGTGAAGATAGTCGAGATTCTGATGAAGAGGAAGAAGATTCTGGTGGTGGTGCTACTAGCACTAATCCTTCAACAACAGATTCAGCACAAGAAACATCAGAAGGAGGTGTGACACTTTGCTTCAAGCGCTTATATACAGTTCTGAAAAGATACAAAGATACTATTTAAAAGGCCATTTACGTAAGGCAGTGATCAAGGCAGTTACTGGGAACAAGTGTTTGTGTGATCATCACTGATGGCATCATTTATGCCATCTAAAAATAATGATTGTTGGGGGCGCATGTAAACCTACAAATGCAAAGTGCATGGGGGTGGGTGATTCGTTCATCCCCAGGCTGCAACAATAACCTGCTGCTGGAATGTGATGCGTAAAAGGCCCTTTAGGAGTAGTTTGGGTAGATAATACTTTGCTTATTTTTCCTCTCCTCAGAACCTGGCTGGACAGCAACATTTGATTCCACTTCTACAGACGCCTCAGTTTCTCCTTCGGTTACTTCAGAAGATACTGGTTCATCAGTTTGGGCAGAGAACGTACCTAATAATAGTAGTGAAGTGGGCTGGGCTGTCTTTACAGATCTCCGTAAAGAGACAAGGTTATTATATAATTTTTCTTTTGCATATAAGGAACAATGTCATCTCATAAGGTTTTATCTTACAGAGGTATATATTGCATGCGGGAGTAAAGCCTTGAACAGGTTTTTCGTTCAAATTAGATCGATCACTTGTCCTTAGTAGAGATGAGCGAATAGTATTCGATCGAATACTCGTATCAGTCAGGAAAGTTCCATTGTATTCAATTCAAAAACCTCCCCGTCCTGCTACTTCCTGAACTTGGAGGATCCAATGTGTCGAACTTTGGTTTCCATGGAAACCGGAACAACATTCCCGTTTTTTTCCCATAGACTATAATGGTATTCAATATTTGATCGAATACTACTAGTTCATCTCTAATCCTTAGGATAGGCTGAGGAGCTACACACTAGAGAAATGGTTCCAAACAAATGATCTAGGGATTACTTCTTACTTCACTTCATAATACAGGAGTTGTATACAGTGCAAAGCAGTGAGTCCCACTTGCGCTCCATCTAACTATTGGCAAAAGATGTCAGAGTTATCAAAGACTTACTCCTGCTTTATGAAGCATTGGTGAGAAGTATTCCCTAGGGAATTCCTGTTTTGATAAAACAGCTTGGCTCCAATAAGAGTGAATAGGTCCTAAGCTGTATTAACTCAGTGCTGGAGCTAGAAGATGAGTGGAGCTTTCTGCTCTGTTCTCTGTGTATAGGCTACCGAAAATTGCAGATTGTGGTGGAGATCCTACCTCCTCCGATCTAATATTCGTAACCTATTCCATAGCAAAGTCTTCAAAAAAATGAAGGAAACCTAGTGTGGATTCGCACATTCATCTTTTTAAATGTAGTTTTTGAAGCCAAAATCAGATATAGGTCATAAAATAGGCAAAAGTATAGAAAACGTGTGCTAGTTCTTTTTGCATGCATTTTTGTGGAGAAAAGTACCATGTACACAGAGCATAGAGGGATGGAAGGGGGGGGGGGGGGAGGAAAAGGAAAAACTGAATGAAATATTGCATATCTCGATAACTTTATAAAGAAAGTAAACTAAAGCTAAAAGTGCCACCAGTGCGCAACCTAGAACGTTGTACGGATCATATGAAGTAACACTATGGAGAGTGGGTGGCAGGCCTGCTGTGTGGAAAGCCACCAGTGCAATCTATATAGTCAGACCAAAGTGCCGACTGGAAGCTAGGATGCTTATGGTTCCTAGACACCAGAGTACGCGATCATGGCTCTGGCGGTTACAATAAGCTGACCTAAGACAGTCTACATACAGAAAACGGAGCGCTCTGCCTGGCACCTAGGAAGACACAAACTGTAAAGTGGCAGTCCAAAAATCTAGAACGTGGGGGAGGGGGGGCAGTCCCACCACATGTGACTAAGGGTACCCAGACTACCACAACCCCTCCAACACAGATTTGAACAGGATAGGTCTATATACACCAATTGGTTTGTGGTCCTGCACCAGTGCAGGGATATTTTACACGCTGTCTCCCAGTGTGCGGCACCTCTTGATAATTGCCTAACAAACCCAGTGGACTCATACCGTTCCTGGCACAAAATAGATCTTCTACATTTGCAAGTTACATCTTGCAAGTTCAGACTCCCAATGTGTCAAACAGAAGGGCTTGACTGTTTTTCATTTTACTAGTTCACAATAAGATATTGTAAAACAGTCAGGTTGATGAGCTTTTTTTTTTGTCTGTTGATTTTTTTTTTTTTTTTTAATTGTTCATTCTACAATATAATCTCTGATTTCCTCCAGTTCCCAGTCAGCAGAAGCTCCTACAGAATCAGAAAACTGTTCTGCTCAGGAAGTAAATAACGCTGAAGCACCTGATTCATCTATAAAAGAAGGTAATACAGGTTAACTAATACTGTCTAAGGCCTCGTTCACATCTGCGCCCCATTCTCCGTTATGCAGGTTTCCGTTCCCTGCCTGAAACTGGGCAGGAGACTGAAACCTGCAGTCTTTTTTTCAAACCCATTCATTAGAATGGGTTTGAAAAGTGTCCGGCTGTGAGCACCTGTGAGTGTTTTGTGCTCTCCGTGGAGAGAGTTTTTTTTTTTTTGTTTTGTTTTTTTTAATAACCGGGCACAAAGTCGGACATGCAGGACTTTGTCCGATTTGTAAAAAAGACAGGGTCATCGCGGAGCGCACAAAACGCTCACGGACAGACACGGTCTGACAGGTTTCCATCTTCTGGCTGCAGAAGACTGAAACCTGAAAACGGAAATCAAGTGCTGATGTGAACCCAGCGTAAGTTCTAAGCCATGCAAACCTAAACTAGACCGTTTTAAAATACTCCAGAATTATTGCAGTGGCTGATGCTGGATGATAAATCTGTTGCATTGTTAGATTTTGGAGTCTAAGTTTACACTGTATGACTCTCCGATCAAAACCCCCCCCTCCCCACCAAAATGTTTGCCATTTTTGGTGCTCTGTGTTATCTTTAGCCACTTCTTTTTCTGATGGGCCACCTCCCCTTTGATAAACCTCTGGTCACTTATTGTCCAAGGAAGAAGGTGGAGTCTAAAATAGTTAATAAGTGTAGTCTTAAGCATGTATGTCTGTGCTTTTCCAATAGTGAATCTGTCCTTTATTATGGAAGTTATGAACTTCAATGAATATTTAGTATGCATTCCATTTAATAAGGTGTACTCGGTACATCTTAGTGTGCTTATATGCACATTGTGTTTTGTAAGGGTATAGATGAGATACATCAATAGTTTTCCAAGAAGGCTTTTGTTTCTGATTTACTGACTAAATATAAAGTTATAATTTTATATCTTCCTACATGACATTGTTTTTTTTCCCCATCTATTCCTCACTCTAATCATCTAGAAACCATGCAAACCTCAGCCACACTGGGTAACTCCCAGGAAAGTATAGCAGCCCCACAGTGTTCTGCTGCAGAAACGGGTACAATTACGCAATCTTCCAGTGACTCTGGGGATGAAACCACATGCAGGTTAACTTTAAACGGTGAAACTGCGGAGCCTGTGACGCAAGATGAAACTGTGACAGAAGATTCTAACAGGTAATGACATTCATTCTGCAGTTCCCCACTGAATAAGGATAGGGGCGGTTGGCACACGGATTATTTTTGTCGGAGTATAGTGAAGAGGGCACTGGTTATCATATTCTTGCATAATAACATACACAAGCACTTTTTAACAATTTGCTGTAGTTGCAGGACAGTTTATCTTTTCCCAAATTAAATATATATGTAATGTTGTTAACCAGGTGTAGCAAAAAAAAAAACAAAAAAAACGTAGGGCAAGTTTACATCTGCACTGGGCTCTTTCGTTTCGACTTCTATATGGTATATGGCACTGTTTCTGGCTGGTAAACTTTATAGTGAGCGACGCCTGGTTCTGTTGCATGATGGGCCTAACCGGAAAGCTGAGTAAATTGAACCTCCTCACATTGACAGCAGTGACTTTTATTCTGAGTTATGGAACTATTTCATCACCTAATGCATGGCTAAGTAATCTCGCCAGAGTTATTGGCAGCAATCTTTTTCTTTTTTTTCCCCACTCTGGTTACATTCACATCTGCATTGGAGTCTCCACCTGAAATCGGTGGATGAAAATGTCCTGCACGTAGATGAAAATGTCCTGCACGTACAGCTTATCTGCCTCTTTCAGTTCAAAAACAGACCCCATTATAGTCGGGCTCCGTATTTATCTACTGTTTTGGTGATCCACTTCAGTTTTTCTAGTCCTCCAATGGACCAGAACAACAGACTGCCTGATGCGGATGTGAAGTAGTCTTAAAGGTGTTGTCCAGGATTTAAAAAAAATATGATGGTCCAGTCCTGCTGTCACTGTGTTTTCTTCCAATGGAAGTCCCTGCCGTATGTGACCTAAGGAAAGGGACATGGGACATCTCACTGCGCTGGACCTCAGTATGAGTATTACAGTCCTCTTATTCCTCCTAGGAATTTATTACTGAATTGACATTTCGGTATTTCCTACACATTGTGACAATGTTCGCTGAATGTTGATTGCAAAGGAAACTAGTAACATCTATTTGTCAATTATAAGCAGTCATGTCAGTAGAGATGACACACCCTCTTTAAGGGGTGGGTTCAGATCTACACCCAGTCTCTGCTTTAGCCAATCCGGAGAGTTTTTTTTCTGCCCCAAGAATCTGGACAGGTGACGGAAACCCGGCGATCGTTTTTAAAACCTATTCACTTGAATTGGTCTGCAAAGTGACCGGCCATGTGCGTCTTCTGTCTCTGTGGTGAAACTTTTTTTTTTTTTTTTTACTGGACACAAAGTTGGACATGCAGGACTTTGTGGGGCGCAGGTGTGAACCCGCCCTAAAACAACCTACTGTAGGCAAATCAGAACTTTACATTGACGATTTACAGAATCTGGATAAAGTCCCTGGAATACACCAATTTGTTAATTTCTGTTTGCTTCTCCTTCTTGTTATGTAGGGTGGAAGACAGAGCCCCATCTACCTCACAGATGGTTAGCATTGCAGAGTCTAAACAACAGAGCTTGGAATTAACAAACGACACTTTAGATAAGAACTCTAATGAAAACCAGACAGAAATCCGGTAAGAATTCTAGTGCTGCTGCTTATCTTTTAATGTTCCTGCACTGTGGACAAAACTGGTTTTCCAAGGCTTTGGTTAATGAAGCTGTCCAAAAGTAGCTTGGGACATCAGTATCAGATCAGTAGGGTTCTGACAGTCTGCATTACCACCGATCAACTGCTGCAGCTTCCCGGGTCACTTTAATGGAAGCTGAATGGCAATAGCATGACATTTCCTTTTTTTTTTTTTTTCCTGGCTACGGATTGTAAAGTAATACCTAAGCTTCAATACTTAGGTCATTGTCTTGGGTTTTAAATAGAAAGTTAATGACTTATTAATCTTTTCTAACCTTGAAAATACTAATACAGACTAAAACTACACCAATGAGCCATCTATAGTATTGGTAGACTTTTCCACTCATTCATTGTGGTGACATTGCTAAACTTATGTCTTTAACTACTTCCCAACATCCACTGTAATAGTCTGACGGGTCTTTAAAGATGGCACAGACTCTGATCGCGGGCATTGCAGGCCAGGATCTGTACTCCCCCAAATCTCAAATCCGCCCCTCCCCAAATCTCAAATGACTTTCAGGCTTTTACTTCCCTCTAGTGGTATTGTTGGGAAATTGAAGATCTAAACAGCCAATGAAAGTGGGGCAAGTACAGATTGACTAAGACTTCATTCACCAGGGTTCGCTCACCTGTTCCATACTGAAGTTCCAACGTGCAAGAGTAGATGCTTGGGAAATGTACTTACTTTTTCTTCCTTTTCAGTCCTTGCTATACTTAGCATGAGGACTGTAATAACTCCTCAGTATGATGACTGGCCAGTCATCTTAAAGGGTTATTCTCCTTACATTGACTACCTAGTCTTAAGTTTAATCATCAATTTTACATTTGTAAGAGTTTAACTGCTGGGACCCTGGAAAACACCTGTTCATCTGTATTCCAAGGCACGCAGCTACCACCACTTTTTACTTACCTGCTGTTCTCCTGGTTACTCACCATGAGCTTTAAAGGGGTTTTGCCGTTATGGACACTTAAACCCCTATCCACAAGATAGGGGGATCAGTGTCTGATTGCTGGGAGCCTGACTGCCTGGTCCCTCAGTAATCCGAAAGATGGGGAACTGTAAATTCCCCTAAAGGCTCCTTGTAAATTGAGCGATGGTGCCCTTGCACTGCCATCATCCTGATCACTGGGAGTACTCAGCAATTGGACACTTATTCCCTCTCCTTTGAATAGGAAATGAGTGTTTATAGCAGAAAAACCCCTTTAAGGCCGGGGCCCCACGGGACATAAACGCCGCGGTTAAATCGCTGCCTTTTACGGTGCAAGCAAAGGGGATGGGATTCACGTGAATCCCATGCCCACCTTACGGAAGAAATCGCAGTGTGGACACTGCCGTTGCGGCTTTGCAAATCGCAGCATGTCAATTATATCTACGGAAACGCTGGTGGCTTTCCCATAGATATAATTGTAACAAAGTCCGCAGAGGAAAACTCTGCGAACTTTCTGTTGAAAGCGCTGCGGAAAGAACCTTAGCCTCAAGGGGTTGTCTCTTCTCAAGGATCCTAATCTATACTGGCAGCTTATGTAAATTGAAGACTTTTCCTAGATATATTGCTTTAGAAATTCAGCTTTCTTTGGCTGCAATGTGACCTTATTCCTCCCATTGTTTACACTGCCTTGCTATAACCACCGGCGGTTGCTATAACCAAGAACCTCGGCGATAGGACAAGTGATGTCACTTAGTGCTTGCAGGACAATACATTCAGCTAATTGCACTTTGCTGATAAAGCCAAGTCTGTTATCTCTTTATGTAAACCCACAGATAACATGGAGTCTTACTGTACAAGAATTTGTACAGAATGTGCTCTGCTTAAGTGTTCTGTGTCCCGTTCAGAATGGAGTGTGGGGGGGGGGGGGATACAGGAAGTGAGAAGCAGACACTGCATGCAGCCTGGCTGAAATACTGAGACAGGAGAGCCCCTTTTGGAAGTTATGGATACTATAGCAATGATCCATTCAAGTCAAGGGGACACTTCTGCAGTATCCATAACCCCAGCTACAATGAGTGAGCAGTTTAGTTCCGGGAGTTGCACACTTCGGAGCAAAACTGTTTCTGAGGACTCTGACAATCGGACCCATACCCATTTTAAGGTGGCTGCCCATTTTTAAACATATAGATAACCACTTTAAAGGTTCCTTCTCACATGGCATCTTTTTTGTAGAAATGGAGCTATGGTGGCATGTACATGGGTTTCTGCAAGTTCTATTCTGATGACTGGAAGTTTCTACAATAAAATCTACCACTTGTAAAGGCATCTATAAGGGGTATTCTCATCAAATATTTTAATAGCATATCAACATGATCTACCATAATCTTATAACAGGCTTACAACGATCTCTCCTCATTGCATATAGAGGTGACCAAACATACTCTGCTCCACCCCATATGAACCTGGGGTCAATGTAGAAGGTTAAGTTAACATTGAACTAGTTGTACTGACGGCAGCTGCTTCACACTGAGGTTTGTTCATTCCCCTTGCATTGAAGCGTTACAGATGAAATGTAAAGCACCATGGAATTAATAGTGCTAAATAAATAATAATAATAATAATTAGGATGTTTTTGCAGTTTCTTCAAAATTAAATAACAGGAAAATTGTTTTTCTTATTATTCTAGGTAAAATGTTTCCCCCTAATTTGGCATCAGAAATAGATGACTGAACATCCAAAGATCTGCATTACGTATACATATGGATTTTAAACCAGGACAAAGACCAAGCGTCTGTCTCCCTTACATGGACGTACGAGACACAATCCAGAACCCGTTGTAATCCATTGTATACAAGAAGATTGTGAAAGCAAGAGACAAACGATACTATTTTTTTTTTGCACTGAAAGTTAATAGCATATATGTGTGTTTTGTGTATGTATGTGCATATATATATGTTGAATATTATATGTACACACATCTTTCACACATGCTTTTATATATATTTATATATGAAAGTAACAATGGTAAATAAAAAGAAAAACAGGAATTAATGTCCTTTAAATTATATATAAATTTTATTTTACACTTTTTTGGGTTTTTTTGGATGGCAGAAGATGCCACAGACTTAAGCACAATAAGTCGAAACCAAATTCTTTCTTTTTTTTTTAAGCTATTCCCCCACTTAATCCATTACAAATAAATAATCTCCAAATGTCTATGCAGATGTACACAATGCAATAACAGGCTTGTGGACTTAACTGCCTCGACTGGATTATTGCCTTTGTCAGGCATAGCTGTTGTAATTCCATCTGTTGTCAAATGACTAAAATGGAAACCCCTCAATGTCCACCCAGTTTATATTATAATCCACAGACATCACATTCACTGATTATTTTTTTCTCTTTTTGCTGTAATGTGGTTACAAAAAAACAGAAATCCTCCTATGATGAAAAATCTCCTTAAGTTGCTAGATTCTCAGTAATAATATTAGCAGTGCCTTATTGTCATCCCATAAACATGTAACCCATTAAAATGTACTAGGAATGACATTACCCAGTCTATGTGTATCTTGTGCATCCTATAGAAGTATTATTGTTCCTGTCAGTCTTTGCAGCTGGTTGGCAGACATTTGCACAGATCCTACCATTTGCTTCCGAACTTTTTGTACCTTTTTAGATATTGCTTGAAGACGTGGTGATCTGCTACACCTATGCTGCCCTCGACAAGTGCTCAGAAACATTAGCACTATACATGGCCGGCAAATATATTCAGTGTGTGTTGACTGAAAAAGTTTCAAGGAATCGCATTGATTTTGTGGAAAGTGAAATGTATGAGACCTATACAGATAGACACTAAAAGGATAAAATAATGACCACTATCTAGTACTAGCTGTGCAGTGACTACCCTGCTAGTTTTAGGTTCCCTTGTGCTTTCCTCATGACAGTTCTAAGAGGGAGAAATTTACCAACCAAGTTATTAGACAACAAATTATTTGAATGCTACCCTAGTATGGAAGGTTTTTGCGTTTTAAAGGTTAAGGTCTGACCCCCAGGACCCCTACTGATCACAAGAACTCTTCGTTCATCTGTATTGGCTGAAAACAATATCAGTGCTCAGCAACCTCCTTTATTCTCTTACAAGATGGGGAGAATTTGGATCTCTGTTCTTCTGATTGGTGGAGGTCCCATTAGGATGATCCCAGCCCACTATTTACCTCCTCACTCCCCCCTTTTTTCCCATAGATAGAGGCAAGTTTAACTTCCAGTGCAACTTTTATAAGATACTAGGATTTTGCATTGTGGAGCTTGTAGACAAACTATAGCCCACCATTCAGAATATATGGTGGTTATGTAGTGCAGGCTAGACAGATTTTTGGGGTCAGGAAGTCTGTCCCTTTTCGGATCTCACATGTAATTCAACTTAGTTGTGAAAATTACATTATCATTGCTATTAAAATGTATCCTATGTTACTGTTAGTTGACCACAAACAATAAGCTGTGAAGACTAATGGGCATGTTAGACATTTCTGACATCCATCAAAGTAGTCGCTGAACTGCTTTTTGTGATCTAAACTTAAGGCAATAATTTGCATGTCCATTTTTAATTTTGGTTTAGCTGTTTTGTTTCCTCTTTATTGCAGTGGAATTAAAGGTAGTCTGTCAGGTCCAAACCAATAATCATGCCGTAAAGGGGTCCTTTAATGGGAGCAGATACATACTAGCACAATGCACAGATAGTAATCTTTTTATGGATATGCAAATCGGCTACTAGTGCACTGGCGACGACTAACCCACTTGGCCAAATATCTGAAGCTGAAAATGTCAATCCCTGCTATAGGGCAGGTGTTAGGCTGTGTTTCCAGAGGAGAACTGTACGGCTGTCTGTAGGCAAAACAAGACCTCCCCCAGGACACTTTTAGGCTGACTTGTATATCCAAAAAAAAGATGATTTTATTGAAGGCTTTGTCTGTTTATGGGTAAAAAGTATGTTTCCACTGCCATAAGAGGCCTCTATGGCACGGTTATTGTATTTGGAGGCATTTCCAACTTGACAGATTCCCTTTCACACAGTATGTAGACTTCTACAGACGCACTTTAATTGTATGAGTGACTTGCATATGCTAAGAACTTCATGCACTTCTGTGCTATATGACAGTAGTGGTGTCAGTGTTCATGCCCTTTGTCACCCATATGTTGGCTGAATTCTATGCGAGTACTGTATACCAGCCTGTACATCTATCTTGTAGCTCTTAGATCCCATTATAAATGAAGCCGTCATTTACTATTTAACTAGTCTGCTGACGAGACATAAAATGTACCGTAGATGGGTAGGGAAATAAACCTTCATGGTGTGATTGACAAATTTTACCAAGAGTCTTTAACTTTGCAGTATGATCTCAGAATTTTTTTTTTTTTTTGAGACAAAGCCAAGAATGGCTACAAAAGGAATTGCCATTATATAAGGAATACCAATATTTCTACTTTAGCTCAATCCATTCATGTCTTTGGCTCAAAAAAATGCAGAAAAATCTTCAACAAAAAAAAAAAAAAACTTTCCCCACAATGGGGGGTCTCAGCCTAAGGCTAAAGCCCCACATTGCGGAAACGCAGCTATTTTTGCTGCAGATTGTTGCGTTTTTTTTAAGCCAAAGCCAGGAATGGCTACAAAAGGAATGAGAAAAATAAAGGAAGAACTTCTACCTTTCACTCAATCCACTCCTGGATTTGCCTATAAAAAAAAAACGCAACAAAAAAAGCTGCATTTCCGTAACGTTGGGGCCTCAGCCGCGAGGTGTTTTTGACTATTCATTATATGTCTGCCATTGATTTCAGTAGTGAAGTGACATCAAATATGTTGTCATCTTCCCAATGGAAACATGGACTGAGGACCCTTCATTCACATCAGTGGAGGTCCAGTTGATGTCACAACATCAACAGCAAACCAGTAGTCAGAAAAACTCCTTTAATTGTTATTGTGTACAGTATAAGCTATCATTATGAATATGTGGACCACTGTGACTGTAGGATCACAAGTATTTTTACTGGGTTGTTGGGTGGGGTTTTTTTTTGCTTGCTTATATTGCTTTATATATGTTCAGCTACATTGATACCACGGCCTGTTATTTCCTAATCTCCTACTACTTTTGTATGGACGGCGGATTGTTAGCTGTCAGTGCGAAAAGAGCAAGACACATGTTAAACGGGGCCCGCTGGCTCTCCTGACATGTCTGTTAGTAAGTACTTGTATATAATAATCCTAGAACATATTTTTTGACAGAAAGTAATGAAATAAATTGACAATTTGGAATTTACAATTGGGGTATGTGCCTACAGTCTGGTAACAGCAATACTGCGGGTCAGACTGCGTAGGGAATATCTGCAGCTCATAAAATCAGTTGTCCATTTATGAATCACTAATGGAAATAACAGAGAAAAGGTATGTCACCATGCTAGAAGAAAATATCCTCCAGAATAGTTTGTTTTATGAATAGACATGGCAGGAGTCATGGCAGGTCCTGTTTAAATCCCTTCATGTGTTTTTGTCTTTTTTTTTTTTTTTTTCTTTTTGCTCTGTTCAGTGACCATTCTGCTTTGAGCGGAAGACCTGGGTTATCTCAGACAGGCTGGTTGCTAGGAATGTGTTGCTTTAAGCTAGGGCTGCATGGTGAAATGTAATGACGCAGCTTAACACAGCAACATTGCACTACTACGCTGCCCTTTATCTTATGGCGTGCGGTCATGTTGCAACCCAAGTGTGCCACGACCTGCAGAAATTCAACTCTGCTAAATTTCTTTTTTAGCTACATGCAATATTCAACTAGTGCAATATTTATGATCATAATGTTGTCTGGCTCTTTCAAGTAGTTAGTGCATCATAGCAACCATATTGTCAGACATGACTTGGCTGTCCATCTAAAGGCAGTATGGACATAGCTGACAGCAGGTAACGCTGTGTCATTTCCCACTTCATATTGCAATAAATATAAATGGTGATGCACCTAAAGCAATATGTCTTGATTTAGAAACTTTATTTTTGGAAACTTATATGGTTTGTCCAGAAAGATTTTTTTTCCTGTCTTGTAACAGTAGCATTCTTGTCTGCGACTATATCTGATGTTGCGGGCCGTAGCCTTTCGCTTGACTAAAGCTAAGCTGTAATTCCTATACCATACATGGCAGCAGTCCCAATTGTCCTGGGAACTGGGCTACAAAAGGGTTGTCAAATGGTTTCTGGATATGACTTAAATGTGAACACACAGGCGAGAGTGGTACTGTTAATTATTTTTTTTTAGTTTTTGTTTCAGTATACAGTTTAGTCATTGACCTGAGTTCTCTAGTCTATATTTCTACCTTTTTGCAAATAACATCAGTAAACACAGTATGTCCATATACCATCCTGTATGCAGGTATGTGTAAATAGGTCATTGTGGACCCACAAGTTCAATGCTTGGATTGTGAAAGAGAAAATGGAGGACATTAGAGTGAATCAGATGCCATCTATATACTCTCATAGAACCCTTCAATGAACTGTAAAATGTAAAGCTATTTTCTGTGTCCCAGAACCCAAAGCAGTTTATCTTTCTGTCTCGTGTCTTTGACCTAGTGCAGAAAAGGGATTAGGCAGGGGTACGGTAGCTGACGTCAATGTTAAGTATTCGAGCAGTGTTCTTGTTTTCAGTTGTCTATTGTCATAAAACAATCTTCATTTTAATTGGAACGTGCCTTTCACTGGCCCTGCGTGGTCGGTGCATGTCATCTGTCCTCTAGTGACTCTCTAGAGACACAGTAATGGTACAAGAGGAAAATAGGTGTAAACTGTGTTCTGTATCCACCTTGCTAACCAATGCCCTCCCCGGCATTTCTGTGAAGTCATTATGCCACTTAGCAGCAGGACAGAATTGTTCATTTTTTTAATGAAAAACAAAATGTTAAAAAAATGATTTCAAATATATCAGATAATTTATATATTTTCTTTTGCAACTTTGAGAATATTTTAAATATGTGTCCTTTATTTTTTCTTTGCTGGAAAGAAAAATAAATTATACATATACTTGCTTACAGTGTATATGTATTTTATGTTTTGTGTGTTTGTGGTTAAATGAGAATTTTGGGTAATAATTAAAGCCGAATATCCACAGATCGATTTCATAATTCACTTAATATGTTGTATTGGGAGATGATTCAATCTTGCCAGTTGTCAGGCAAATGCATCTTGAACAAAGATCTATAAAGGGTTAAACAAATGGGTGGATTTCGGAGACTCTTTACCACTCCTTGTTAGTGAATGCAAATAATCTGATTGTAAAGTGCTATATGAATAAAGGTTAATATACTTATTAGCAAAAATTTCTTTACACAGAGGAACAAACTATTAGTAGAAAAGTGTACACAGTCTATATAATTGTTACTTTGTGCTACCAGTTTTACCATTTCGTTCAGGAATTGGGAACGCATAATTTCCCACTCGCTCACATGTAGTTTGTTTGGTCCACGGTTTAAGGTGCTCTCAGAGGATTTATCCCCAGCACTTCGCAGGGCAATGTACTTCATAACCAGAAAATTTAACTTTAGTCATTTATCCAAACTAGGTGCCAAGTGCCACAAAGCCATTCTCACTCACAGTTAATGCACCAGGTCTCTCTTGCAGGACCCGCCAAAAGCCCTGATCCCCTTTGCCCTGACTGATGGCACCAACCTTTTCTGAAATTACCGTTCTCGTTCTTTACTTCAGCTTGAAGTCTTTCTGACTTTTCTAAGTGTCTTAGGTAAAAAAAAAAAAAAAAAAATGCAAGTAAGACCTCACTGGTGAAAAGAGGAACTCCTGAAAAGTAACTCCCTATAGCAGTGGTTCTTAACCGGGGTTTGATCGAACCCTAGGCCCTATGCACGGTTCATTTTGTGTACCAGTAAAAAAAACAAAACATACCTATGTCTTGAATTTGGAAAAAAAATCATATTTAATTTATCACTAAAGAAGGGTTCGGTACCTCAAACAAGGTTAAGAACCACTACCCTATAGATTAATGCTAAACTTAAATGCTCAATCTAGGAATAATAGCCAAGTGAGAAAAACTCCAAAAGGAAGATGTTTCCATCTACAGAGAGCGGTTTTGATTATTCCCAGAGTAGACCCTTCTGTTTGAAAGCAAGGGATTGGTATACAGGGAGTTTCCTTCCAAAAGGTGATGCTAGGAGCAAGTTCCACTTTTTCACCAATCAGGTCTTTAGATATTTACCCAGAATTCTTAGCAGGGAATACATGGTCCTTTAAGTCTCTAAGTCTCTCTAAGAGTTATATTAAACCCCCCCCCCCCTCCCGTTTTAAAATAATAACCTAAAAAAGAATGTGCTCTATTTATGGATCGTGCACCCTGGGCAGGCATTCAGGGTGTGTCTTCATCTTCTTCCACGCCTCTTCTTCCTCCGATGTCCTCCGGTCCCGTCTTCCTCCAGCGCTCGCGAACGGATAGTGATAGCCTGGGCACATGCGCAGTAGCTGTAGTAGAAGCTGCATGCTACTGCGCATGCGCCCAGGCCGTTTTTTTTATATCAGTGTCCGCGAGCAAGCGCCGGAGGAGGACGGGACCAGAGGACGTCGGAGGAAGAAGAGGCGTGGAAGATGATGAAGACACACCCTGAATGCCCGCCCAGGGTGCACGATCCGTAAGTAGAGCACATTCTTTTTTAGGTTATTTTAAAACGGGGGGGGGGGGGGGGGGAGTTTAATATAACATTTACGGTGCCTGAATAGCCTTTTTAAAGGCTATGCACGCATATGTGGGGCTCTAGCAGCATGATTTTGCTGATAGAGCCCCTTTAATGACAGAAAAACCCACAATGGTTACAGAAATAACTTGAACCTGGCAAATGTAATAATAAATAAAAATTCTAGGAAATTGAATAAATGAAAGTCACACATTGCTTTTCACTTCAACAGAATTAAAAAGATAAAATAAAACTTATGAACCAGGCCTGGACAGAAATGATGGTTCCCTTGACTTTAATATTTTGTTGCACAACTTTTGAGGCAATCGCTGCGATCACACGATTCATGTAACCGTCAATGAGACTTCTGCACCTCCCAACAGGTATTTTGGCCCCTCCTCATGAGCAAACTGCTCCAGTTGCCTCGGGTTTGAAGGGTGCCTTTTCCAGATGGCATGTTTCAGCTCCTTCCAAAGATGCTCAATAGGACTTAGGTCAGGGCTCATAGAAAGCCACTTCAGACAAGTCTAATGTTTTCCTCTTAGCCATTCTTGGGTGTTTTTAGCTGTGTGTTTTGAGTCATTATCCTGTTGCAAGACCCGTGACGGAGACCAAGCTTTCTGACGCTGGGCAGCACATTTCTCTCTAGAATCCCTTGATAGTCTAGATTTCATTGTACCCTACACAGATTCAAGACACCCTGTGCCAGATGCAGCAAAGCAGCCCCAGAACATAAGAGTCTCCTCTATGTTTCACAGTAGGGACAGGTTCTTTTCAAGATATGCTTCATTTTTCCGTGTGTGAACATAGAGCTGATGTGCCTTGCCAAAAAGTTCGATTTTTGTGTCATCTGTCCATAGGACATTTTCCCAGAAGCTTTGTGGCTTGTCAACAATTTTTGTTACTTTTGTCAGATTCAAGTTATTTCTATGACCATTGCAGGTTTCTCTTTCATTAAATGAGGGGTTCCAACAATTTTGTCCACGTGTGTATTCTTCATTTTCTTGTACCCAGAGCTTAAAAATGGTTCCTGTAAAAAGAAGCCATGAGGAGTATCCACTAAAGGAGGCTAGTGTTCCAGACCATTTTTCAGATGTGCTGAGTCATATGGGACAAAATTTGGGAAAGAATATGCAAATAAGTTTACCTTGATGGAATAAGAAAAACTTTTAGCACCACCCTTTGTAGCTTTCTATAGAATAATGCCTGGCTTTGTTGAAGCCTAAGGACATGACCTGGGATTATTTATTTTGCTTATTTATATATAGAGCCATCATATTTCTCACTGCTTTACAGAGGAAAGGAAAACCAGAATACTTTCTCCAAAAGGAAGAGAAAACCACCTGCAGTCTGCTGTTTCGGGGTTATTGTCCTTCATCAGTGCAGGGGGATGGATTTCTTGGTTATAGGCTGTTGAGGTGGGTCAGAAGGGGCAATCCGGCAACAACGCTACAATCACCTGGCTATCGTGTATACAGTCCTCTGCAATCCAGTTTCTCCTCCGCTTCAGATCAGACACCATCATGGCAGCTTCTCTTTACTCTATCAATCCCATGATGCACCAGCACAGCATCACAAAGGCAGCTACAGACTATACTATATGTACCTGCTGTGGTATTGTCCAATTATCCTTCTCTCTATATTCTCCTAAATATTACAGAGCTACTGTAAAGTATATGGATAAGGTGGCTGACCTGTGAGCGCCTTGTTCCATATGAGAGAGAACAGACACTATATGCCCAAAAAAAAAAATAACCCTGGAGTTTTTCTTTAAGGCTACCCTTTATAGGTTACTTCTTAGGGCTCATTCACATCTGCGTTGTCCTCTCCGTACTTGAGGTTTCCGTTTCCTGCCTAAAACAGAGGCAGGAGACGGAAACCTGCAGGAGTCTCTCTCACCCATTCATTTGAATGGGTGAGAAAGCTGTGCGGCAGTGAGCGTTTTGCGCTCTCTGCCGCGAAACCGGGTTTTATAATCCGGACACAGAGTCGGACATGCAGTACTCTGTGCCTGGATAAAAAAATCCGGTTTTGCGGCGGAGAGCCTAAAACGCTCAATGCCGCGCACGGCCGGACCCAGTCTGTGGTTTCCGTCTTCTGGCATGCAGAAGACGATAACCATAGAACGGAGACCGTGAACGCAGGTGTGAACCTAGCGTTAGGCTGCAGAGTATCGCAGGCCGTGCTGCTCTGTTAAGAAAATTTACATTTGCTGATGTTTGGTAACAGAACATATTAACGGCACACAATTCTCCTACCTGTTTGGAAATCCCTCATTATAATATAGGAATGGATGAACTGATACCTAATAGAGGGGGGATGTTGCCATCTGCATCTTGCAATGTTATTTATTCAGGCTAGTGCGTAGGCAGTGCAGGCAACGGGTTAGCATCTAACACTATGAGCGTTCTTGGAGTCTAATAAGTGTCACACCTCTCCCCCATCTTACATATTCATAAAATCAAGTAATGCGATCAATCAAACAATTCCTAGTAAGTTATATATCCATGATACTTACAACATACGTTATAATTATATTGCCACTTTGTGTATACACCTATTCCTAAAAGCGTACAGGGTGGGGATTACCTATGTACTTGATGATCCACATGTTAAATGGGAATCCTAGATAAGCCATTCCATTTATTAACAATGGTACAGAACATCTGAAGATTCATTTCTAATACCTATCGTGATTGTATACAGATGTCCAGCTGGCATTCAGTATAAGCTATCTGGTTACAATGTGAACATTATATGTAGCCCCTGCTAGGCAGCAAGGAACTGGAATTCATCAGGTGTTTTGGGTTTTTTTTGCACCAAGAGGCAGGTTTAGGGTCAGTGCACACTGAGGTTTTTTTGGCACTGATTATGACGCTGAGGTGGATTCAACTTCAAAATCAGCGCCAAAAAGCGATCTGTGCAGGTAAGTGTTAGCTACTAGAGATGTTAGCTTTTCCCCACAATGCTTGGCCAGTAGCAAAGCATTGTGGGAAATAACCTCTGACCTCGATCCCACCTAAAAAGATCGGGATTGGAATTCTGATCGCGATTATGAAATTTACTCAATCACCGATCGGAATCTGATCTTTCCCAATCGCTCAACCCTAGTGGTGGATTATAGGGAAGATAGATTGTATTTTATGCACATATGAGACACTGCAGGATTAGTGACTCTTCGGTCGGAGGGGGTTGGGCCATATATCAGCCACATAGTAAAGAAAACTTTTTTCCATTTGTCATACTTCTCAAAGCTGACTTTTAGTTCAGTTAGTGCACGTCTATGTATAGTATGTTTCTATGTGTAATGAATATCTGATGATTGAGATCTATGATGGACTTTGATATGAGGTAGCAATAAAGCGATTGCGTAATGGTAACACAGTAAAGTAGCAGAGATAAACGTAATCTTTTTATACTCCGTAGTCTAAACCTTGGCCATGCACATTTATGCACTTCGCTGAAGTAATGACTGTCAGGTCAGTTCTCCAGTCTGACAATAGATACAAATGGCTCCAGTAGGTTATATTGTACTAGCCCAATGACCATCACAAAATGCTAGGGCTAGTTATGAAGTCATTTCTTGGTGATACAGCATTATTTTTTCTTTAAATAAATTCTGGATTAGCATAAACTTTTAACCATTACACGTTTGATTATCGGTTCTACACTTGTAAGGAAAAAAAAAAAGAAGCATTTCGGAAATACCTGGATTCTTGCATTCATTTAATAAAATATAGTCTGTTATCAAAGTCACAACTGTAGTCAACTAAGTAAACACAATTGGACTAAGGCTCCGTGTCGCATAAACTCAGCAGGAAAAAAAAATGCATTAAAAAACCCCAAAACACAGCAGCATGTTAATTTTAAAATGCTCACATTTTTCCTATAAATTAAATAAGGGAAGAAAAACACTGCAGAAAAAAATGTGATGCGTTTCTGCTGCTACGTGGGCCTTATACTGATTATACACACCCATAGTACAGGGATACAGTAAGTGCAACTGTGAGATCACATAAACTTAGGCCACTAAATAAAGGCATACAAAGCCTAGTCACTGACAAATCCTTTCAATAGAGACTGGTTACTGTGAACCATGCTCAAGGCTGGAAATGGATGCAAAATTATTACTAAGACTTGAGTGGGCATTAATCCAGTCCGCTCACTAAAAAAGGAACAAATTATCATCCCCAAACCACACCAAAATCACAAGTACCCCATGAAAATATAAAATGGCCACAAAAGTAAGTGTCCACAGTGTAAATATATATATATATATATATATATATATATATATATATATATATATATATATACACATATACATACACTCACCGGCCACTTTATTATATAATGAAGAAGATCCCACCACGAGACAAATATTCTTTGCTTAGAATGCTTATTTATTTTTCAAAGAATTCAATAATGCTTGGTGAAATAAACGTTTTCGGCCTTATTCGGCCTTCATCAGACTCTACAAAAGCAAAATAAAGAAAAAAATAAAATAAAATAAACAATGGAACAAAGTGAGTAATACACCATCGCATTATGTCAGAATTTGTACAATAACATCTAGTGGAGAACAAACTGGTATAGCAAATGTACAAAATATACAAAAATTATACAAAAACATCACAGTCGCGTGGTACCGCATAGAGGAAAAAAAGATCAGGCTCGATAACACAGGGAGTCATATTCAAGCCTGTTGGAGAACATAGATGTACATGGAATTGTAAATCGCCTTCCAGCCGTAAGTCCTTGGTCACATGAAGTTTAAGATATAGATTAGGATATATGTAGAGAATGTCCCAATTGTACCAAGAGAAAATATAACAATCTCCCGATTGTATATACACCCCTATGGAGATAAAGAAATAAATTGAGAGTAGAATAACCAGTGGTACGTACCAACTCAAGCTGATGGAGAAGTTGAAGACAAGTGGAAACCAAAAGGTATTTCAGAAGGCCTGTAGATGAATATATATTCGTCAAGATTGATTGTAATGTGCAGGGGTGAAGGTGATACATGTGTCAAGTTGGGTATTGCCTTACCCTCAGTGGGTTGGGGTAGAGGGTGTTATGTTCAGCGTAGTGGAAAGCCGTTTAGTAGATGCTATAGAAGGATATATAACAATGGTCATACTTGTATTTGGAATATTTAGAGGAAACAAGAACAAGATAAAATGGCTTACCCTAAAGCAGGGGCTAAGTGGCTGAATCCATAAAGCAAGGATAAATGCTATTGTGGTTGGAAAAGACTGTCAAAATATAGATAGTGATCAGTATCCCACCCTGTTTTGCATATGACACCTGACACATGACACATGGTGAGGGTTGTTACCTGTATCCCCTCCTAGTGGTGGCTGTGGAGTCTGCAGTATACCCTGAGGATAAAACGTATGGTCGTCATGGCTCTGATGTAGGTCCCCTGGGAGTAAGAGAAGCATGCCCTTGTACATAGAAATCCCCCTTACCTCTGGAGGAATGTGAGGTCCGTCCTCATACATTGGTGGTGTGGCAGCTTCTGCCGGCGGTCAGCGCTATATCTCGCGCTGGACCCGCCCGCAGTGACGTCACGACGTCCCGCCCGGCGCACGTATCATTCTGTTGAATGATAGAGCAGCCGGTCGATGTATGCCGCGGTCACGTGGTAAATTATTCCCACGTGACCCGTCGTCATGGAGACGTCGGCACACATACCAGCCGCAGAGAGCAGCGGTCACGCTCTGAATCGTCAGCGCGTGACTGGTTACCAAGACAACCTCCCGGCCTACACACTACAAGTGTAAATGTGTATGGCCGGGGGAGGAGGAGCCATGGGGAGACTGAAAGGAATGTTAATGATTGGATATTTGGAGAGAAGCTAACTATTGTGATGTGTAAGTAAAAAGATGAAAGAATAAGGATATATTGAGAATAAGAATATAGAAGTAGATAAGGAACGTCAATAAGAAAATAGAAAATAATAAATAAGAATAGGAGATAGTGAAAGCAAGAGAAATGTAAAGTAAATTGAGAGACCCAGTATTGCAAAGGCTGTGCAATGCGAGATAGTGTTGGACCAAGGATACCTTACTCTGTGGCGTCACAAAGACTCGTCTATCGGCGATTCTGAAAAATCATATAAAACACAAGTTAATGTCAAGAGTCCAACATTAAAGAAAAGCAGAAATGTCGTACTCCCTATTAAGTCCCTGGGGCTCCATTGTCTGAAGTGTGTAGATCCAAAACGCTTCTCTGCGTTTTAGTAGGCGTATTCTGTCACCTCCCCTCCTTGGTGCCTCTACCTGTTCCAGTACTTGGAAACGTAATTGGGCGATATTGTGGTTCTGACCAATGAAGTGAGCTGGTATGGGGAGATGTAGTAACTGACAACGAATGTTCGATTTGTGTTGACGTATGCGGTCTCGCACACGTTGGGTAGTTTCTCCCACGTATGCGAGACCGCATGGGCACTTAATCAGATAGACCACATACGTGGACTCACATGTATAATACCCTGATGCCGGAAAAGTGCGTCCCGATAGGGGATGGTAGATCTTATCGCCTCTGAGTATATTGGAGCATTGAAGGCAGCCTAAGCAAGGGAAAGTGCCCCTCCTTGGTGTATCTAAGAAGGTTTGCCTGGATACTCGCTGATTAGATCCCAGGTCTGCCTTCACTACGGTGTCACGAATATTTTTGGGGCGTTTATAACATGGCATGAAGCCATTTTGAAATTCCTCCACGTTTGGAAATGATCTTTTCAAAGTGCCCCAGTGCTTGCGAATTATCCGATGAATTTTATAGTTGAAGGGATGATACGTATGAATGAAAGGAATCCTTTTTGGTTTTACTCTGTTGGCCATTCGTTGGCCATTCGTGTATTAGGTGCAGGAGGATCCTCCAGGATTGAAGGAGGATAACCCCGCTCACCAAATACACGAATGGCCAACAGAGTAAAACCAAAAAGGATTCCTTTCATTCATACGTACCATCCCTTCAACTATAAAATTCATCGGATAATTCGCAAGCACTGGGGCACTTTGAAAAGATCATTTCCAAACGTGGAGGAATTTCAAAATGGCTTCATGCCATGTTATAAACGCCCCAAAAATATTCGTGACACCGTAGTGAAGGCAGACCTGGGATCTAATCAGCGAGTATCCAGGCAAACCTTCTTAGATACACCAAGGAGGGGCACTTTCCCTTGCTTAGGCTGCCTTCAATGCTCCAATATACTCAGAGGCGATAAGATCTACCATCCCCTATCGGGACGCACTTTTCCGGCATCAGGGTATTATACATGTGAGTCCACGTATGTGGTCTATCTGATTAAGTGCCCATGCGGTCTCGCATACGTGGGAGAAACTACCCAACGTGTGCGAGACCGCATACGTCAACACAAATCGAACATTCGTTGTCAGTTACTACATCTCCCCATACCAGCTCACTTCATTGGTCAGAACCACAATATCGCCCAATTACGTTTCCAAGTACTGGAACAGGTAGAGGCACCAAGGAGGGGAGGTGACAGAATACGCCTACTAAAACGCAGAGAAGCGTTTTGGATCTACACACTTCAGACAATGGAGCCCCAGGGACTTAATAGGGAGTACGACATTTCTGCTTTTCTTTAATGTTGGACTCTTGACATTAACTTGTGTTTTATATGATTTTTCAGAATCGCCGATAGACGAGTCTTTGTGACGCCACAGAGTAAGGTATCCTTGGTCCAACACTATCTCGCATTGCACAGCCTTTGCAATACTGGGTCTCTCAATTTACTTTACATTTCTCTTGCTTTCACTATCTCCTATTCTTATTTATTATTTTCTATTTTCTTATTGACGTTCCTTATCTACTTCTATATTCTTATTCTCAATATATCCTTATTCTTTCATCTTTTTACTTACACATCACAATAGTTAGCTTCTCTCCAAATATCCAATCATTAACATTCCTTTCAGTCTCCCCATGGCTCCTCCTCCCCCGGCCATACACATTTACACTTGTAGTGTGTAGGCCGGGAGGTTGTCTTGGTAACCAGTCACGCGCTGACGATTCAGAGCGTGACCGCTGCTCTCTGCGGCTGGTATGTGTGCCGACGTCTCCATGACGACGGGTCACGTGGGAATAATTTACCACGTGACCGCGGCATACATCGACCGGCTGCTCTATCATTCAACAGAATGATACGTGCGCCGGGCGGGACGTCGTGACGTCACTGCGGGCGGGTCCAGCGCGAGATATAGCGCTGACCGCCGGCAGAAGCTGCCACACCACCAATGTATGAGGACGGACCTCACATTCCTCCAGAGGTAAGGGGGATTTCTATGTACAAGGGCATGCTTCTCTTACTCCCAGGGGACCTACATCAGAGCCATGACGACCATACGTTTTATCCTCAGGGTATACTGCAGACTCCACAGCCACCACTAGGAGGGGATACAGGTAACAACCCTCACCATGTGTCATGTGTCAGGTGTCATATGCAAAACAGGGTGGGATACTGATCACTATCTATATTTTGACAGTCTTTTCCAACCACAATAGCATTTATCCTTGCTTTATGGATTCAGCCACTTAGCCCCTGCTTTAGGGTAAGCCATTTTATCTTGTTCTTGTTTCCTCTAAATATTCCAAATACAAGTATGACCATTGTTATATATCCTTCTATAGCATCTACTAAACGGCTTTCCACTACGCTGAACATAACACCCTCTACCCCAACCCACTGAGGGTAAGGCAATACCCAACTTGACACATGTATCACCTTCACCCCTGCACATTACAATCAATCTTGACGAATATATATTCATCTACAGGCCTTCTGAAATACCTTTTGGTTTCCACTTGTCTTCAACTTCTCCATCAGCTTGAGTTGGTACGTACCACTGGTTATTCTACTCTCAATTTATTTCTTTATCTCCATAGGGGTGTATATACAATCGGGAGATTGTTATATTTTCTCTTGGTACAATTGGGACATTCTCTACATATATCCTAATCTATATCTTAAACTTCATGTGACCAAGGACTTACGGCTGGAAGGCGATTTACAATTCCATGTACATCTATGTTCTCCAACAGGCTTGAATATGACTCCCTGTGTTATCGAGCCTGATCTTTTTTTCCTCTATGCGGTACCACGCGACTGTGATGTTTTTGTATAATTTTTGTATATTTTGTACATTTGCTATACCAGTTTGTTCTCCACTAGATGTTATTGTACAAATTCTGACATAATGCGATGGTGTATTACTCACTTTGTTCCATTGTTTATTTTATTTTATTTTTTTCTTTATTTTGCTTTTGTAGAGTCTGATGAAGGCCGAATAAGGCCGAAAACGTTTATTTCACCAAGCATTATTGAATTCTTTGAAAAATAAATAAGCATTCTAAGCAAAGAATATTTGTCTCGTGGTGGGATCTTCTTCATTATATGATAAGGATTGGGACCCTATCTCACCACCCTCCCAGCCAAATCCATTGCACTCCTGCACACACGGCCACTTTATTAGGTACACCTGTCCAACTGCTCGTTAACACTTAATTTCTAATCAGCCAATCACATGGCGGCAACTCAGTGCATTTAGGCATGTAGACATGGTCAAGACAATCTCCTGCAGTTCAAACCGAGCATCAGTATGGGGAAGAAAGGTGATTTGAGTGCCTTTGAACGTGGCATGGTTGTTGGTGCCAGAAGGGCTGGTCTGAGTATTTCAGAAACTGCTGATCTACTGGGATTTTCACGCACAACCATATCTAGGGTTTACAGAGAATGGTCCGAAAAAGAAAAAACATCCAGTGAGTGGCAGTTCTGTGGGGGGAAATGCGTTGTTGATGCCAGAGGTCAGAGGAGAATGGCCAGACTGGTTCGAGCTGATAGAAAGGCAACAGTGACTCAAATAGCCACCCGTTACAACCAAGGTAGCCAGAAGAGCATCTCTGAACGCACAGTACGTCGAACTTTGAGGCAGATGGGCTACAGCAGCAGAAGACCACACCGGGTGCCACTCCTTTCAGCTAAGAACAGGAAACTGAGGCTACAATTTGCACAAGCTCATCGAAATTGGACAATTGAAGATTGGAAAAACGTTGCCTGGTCTGATGAGTCTCGATTTCTGCTGCGACATTCGGATGGTAGGGTCAGAATTTGGCGTCAACAACATGAAAGCATGGATCCATCCTGCCTTGTATCAACGGTTCAGGCTGGTGGTGGTGGTGTCATGGTGTGGGGAATATTTTCTTGGCACTCTTTGGGCCCCTTGGTACCAATTGAGCATCGTTGCAACGCCAAAGCCTACCTGAGTATTGTTGCTGACCATGTCCATCCCTTTATGACCACAATGTACCCAACATCTGATGGCTACTTTCAGCAGGATAATGCGCCATGTCATAAAGCTGGAATCATCTCAGACTGGTTTCTTGAACATGACAATGAGTTCACTGTACTCCAATGGCCTCCACAGTCACCAGATCTCAATCCAATAGAGCATCTTTGGGATGTGGTGGAACGGGAGATTTGCATCATGGATGTGCAGCCGACAAATCTGCGGCAACTGTGTGATGCCATCATGTCAATATGGACCAAAATCTCTGAGGAATGCTTCCAGCACCTTGTTGAATCTATGCCACGAAGAATTGAGGCAGTTCTGAAGGCAAAAGGGGGTCCAGCCCGTTACTAGCATGGTGTACCTAATAAAGTGGCCGGTGAGTGTGTATATATATATATATATATATATATATATATATATATATATATATATATATGTGTGTGACCATAGCGGGCGAGTTGTATAAATATACAGTATATCATGGCAACTAACATACATTCCTATGTAATAAAGCCAAACATATATGAACACGTATGCCCATTTTGTTTTTTTATTTTATAAGGTTCTCTATTTATACACTATTTAGTTGAAGGTATGACCTTCCCAAATGTAGGTTGACCAAGTATGGACACCTACACATTACACCTACAGGACAGGACATTTTATGAAATCCCATTTTTAATCTTCTTTAGTGCAAAAGTTTCTACAAAATTTGAAGCGTGATTGTGGAAATGTTCTTCCAGAAGATCAGATGTGAGGTTGAACGCTGTTGTTGGCTGAGAGGTCCTAGCTGGCAAACTCTGTTCTAATTTACCCCAAAGGTGTTTGATGGGGTTGAGGTCAGAGCTCTGTGCAGACCATGTTCTTCCACAACAACATAACCATGCCCTTGAGACTTTGTGTACTGGGTCGCAGTCATGCTGGAACAGAACGCAGCCTTTCCCTCTGTTCCCACAAAGTTAGAAGCATAGAGTTGTCCATAATGTTTCCCTACACTGGACCTACCCCATAGTATTATCCATCCTCTGCTATACTGTACAGTTGGCACAATGCAGTCAGACAGGTACCATTCTTCTGGCATTCGCCAAACCCACACTTGTCTATCAGACTGCAGGATACAATCCAGTAGTAGTAGTAGTGCCGTGATTTACATGGCTCCATCTGACACTTGACATTGTGCTTGGTAAGTAAATATTCTCATGGAAACCCATAGTATGAAACTCTCATGTCAAACTATTTTTGTGCCGATGTTAACATCTGAATAGATTTGGATCTCTAGTTATCGAGTCAGCGTGGAGAAAGCAATGATGACTTCTATATACTAAGCGGCTAATCTATAATATAAGCCCTGGCCGTGTATGAATAAAATGTATACTTAGTCATAAATCCCATCCTCATAGGTCCATGTTCCTAAATAGAAATCTACGCTGGCTCCTTGAAGGTGCAGATTTCTGATGAATCCAAGACGGCCCATGGTCCCGTGCCCACCACAGAAAGTGGCATTCAGGATGCAGAACTCTAAAGGTTCCTCAATAGTCTGTAGCCCTCTCTGTAATTTTACACAGTCTACCAGTTTTTTACAAACTTGTTCAATTGTCGCGGTTCCTAAACACATTGTATATATAAAGACAGGTGTTTAATACCTGTTTCAATAGGACTGAATGAAACACCTAAAGTAAAAGATATATCCCAATACTAGATATAAATATATACAGTATAACACACCTCTATGTATGTCCATTCGTATTGTACTAAATAAAAGTCAGGCATTTAGCCAGGAATATGTCTTACTCTTGCTCTTTGCCCGGATGATGATGATGATGATGATGCACGGACACCCCGTTATCAGTAACACAGTGCCTAAGTTAAAAGTCCAAGCTACAGGTTAAAGTGTAACACGCTCACTTTACAGATCGAATTAATTCATTCTCCTATTCCACTGAAGGGGAACCATCTATCAGCTTCTGCTTCGTGTTCAGCACTATAGAAAAACACTATGGATATTCTAGAGACAGATTCAAGATATAGAAAAAAGCCCTTAGCTACCGTAAGTGTATTAATGCGAGCAGCTGGAAACCGAAGGGTGGCATTTTACTTGGTGATAGTTATTATTGGGTGATCAAAAATCTGAGGCCAAGGCATGATTCTCATGTGATAGGTTTTAGTATGATTCTATATAAGCAGATATTCATTTATGTAATGCTACGCTTCAAGGTGTTATATACCATAGAGTCAGATCATGTGGGTGCTATGGGGTCCAAACAAGATCCATCCCATTTGTGGGCCTTGGATTGGCTGCAGCAGTCACATGTCCCTGTATCGAGACTTCATTGCTGCAGCCAAAAATTGTCTGGTGGGAGTGGGAATCTGTGATATTTAGGGCTAGTTCACATGGGGTTCCGCGTGTGCATGTTCCATTGCAGCTTTACGCCCTGGATTAGGCCCAAATAAATGGACCTAGTTCGGAGGGAGGTGGCGCGAGGCAGACGTCTGTGGCTGAATCAGCCGTGGAATCCGCCTGAAGAAAGGGCAGCTCGCTTCTTTTTACCGTGAGCAGGAACAAACAGAGAAAGAAAATGAACGTCTTCTATTGATTTCAATGGGAGGCTGCTTTTTTAGCAGGATTTTGACACGGATTCCGCGGCAAAATCCTGACCATTTTGCCCCATGTGAACTAGTCTTTATTTTGTCCTCCATTGTGTAGCACTATTATTATACAGATGGCGTTATGTAGTCGCTGTACTGTATCCTGGTATATATTATTATTATGTATTGTGTGGTACTGCTACTATAGATCTGTACAGAATACTAGTTTTTCAGTGTCTGGTGGTGAAGGCATTGTATAGCTTTGATATTTATAATTCAAACTACTTGAGACACAAAACATAAAAAATATATAATTTTATTAATAAATATCACATAAGACAATACAATACATAAACAAACAGGGGAGACACATGGGAAAAAAGGGTAAATTTCCCCATTAAATCGCAGAGGAGTACCATAACCCTCCCACCGGCAATCACACAGAGTATACCCCCAACTATAGAAGATAATAGAAGGATACTAAGAAAAAAGTCACAAGAATCACAAAAAGGGAATATATTCCCTAATATAGACTAAATACCTAATATTACACACCAAACCTAGGTAAGAGGACTAGATATCACATGTCCACTAACCATATAGTACAATCAATAAAAATAGAAGGTGGTGAATAGGTAAAAAAGTGTACCCCAATAAGGTCACCCTTAATACATACCCGTAGGTACCGACATGTTTCCTATGATCCAAAGTAACAAATGAAGGTAGCAATAGGGGGAGCTCGGTCTGAGGCCGGTGGGACTGTAAGAAACGCCTGACGCGCGTTTCGCCCACACTCGGCTTCGTCAGGAGGCTTTGATATTTAGTCAATCATATAGGAGTGGTCGAGATACAACAATTTTTCTTTAGGTGCGAGGGTCGATTTACTATATATAAAAGCTATGCAGCTGTACAGAAGCACCAAAGGGGACGGGACCTACTGATGCCCAATAATTTCCCATATTACACTGGTGAAGGATGAATTGGTGTAAGGCTAGCAACCCCTTAGCATTTGGAATAGGGATACTGTTCTTGTTGCCATTGAGTAAACTGCGGTGATATAACATCACAACTATATTAGTCAGGTGCATTTGTGTGAAAATGGATTTCACTCCAAGAAGTTACTGTGACATCACAACTGTGTTTCTCTCAGGTGACTGTGCTGACATCACCAGTGTGTTTTAATTCCATGCAGCTACTTTGATATCACAACAGAGCTTCTGTCATTTAAGCTGATGTGACATCACAAGTGGGTTTCATTTAGATAAATAAGTGTCAGGTTCTGTGACATCACCAGTGTGTTAAAATGCCAAGTAACATGCTGTGATATCACAACTGTATATGATACAATAATATTTCAGGCAGGTAAGTAACTGTGACATCACAAGTGGGTCTTATTCAGATAAACAACTGTCACCAGTGTGTTAAAGTAAGGCAAACTGCTGCAAGTAAGTATTGAACAAATGCTATGACATTACAACTGTATATTACAACAGTGTTTCAGTCAGGTAAGTAGATGTGACGTCACAAGTGCATTTGTCAGGTAAGTTGTTGTGACATCTAAACTAGTGTCAGTCAGGTAAGCTCAGGGCTAGGGATACAATATCTATGTAGCATATGGAAATCAGAGAGTCCATATACTGTTATTACACAGAAGCCATCTTAAAGAGGATCTCTCACTACCTCCATTAATTCAAGTTCTTAGCATTTCTTAATTCCACCACAGTTGGAATTTTCTCTGTAGCCCCCACCGAGCAACAACCACAGTTAGTTTTGGTGCCTGACGTGGTATTTCATCTCTGTAATGTCAGAAGGGCGGTGTCAGGCAGGGGGCGTAATTCATAGCTCCAATCAGAGGCAGTCAGTGTTAGAGCTCAGAATCACACCCATTGCCTGACACCTCCCTCCTGACAGTACAGAGCCTAAATATTTATATCAGAAACCAAAACTAACAGTATTAATTGCTCAGGAATGGTGAGGGCTAGAGGAAAAAGTCCAACTGTGCCAGGCACAGCACCTATCACCTGATGTAAAGAGCTGGACTTGGAGGTGGTAAAAGATCCTTTTTAAATATTTATTATTATTATTATTATTAAATATTCTGTGTGAAATGGGCCTATGATACTTGTGTTTTACAACCAATGATAGGTTAGAGCAGTCTGATTTAGATTGTAGTTGAAACACCAGGCTGTCTCTAAACCAGCTTTCTGTACATCAGTTCTCTGAATATGCTCAGAATAAGCACACAATGTATTCATTCAGTGTCTGATTCCATCTCTAGTGGAGCTTACACTTATGGGGATACATGAACATGTGTCCTGGTCTAGCTGCAGAAGCAGATGTGGAGAAGATTAGGCCTCAAAGCAAGAACATTTCTTTCTGGTGCTTGTTCATATTATTATAGGACTAGTTCCCAAACTTTCTGAAGGGGTAACCCACTTTTAGGTGAGACTTTTCTTTGTGCCCCCCAGCACTATTATTTTTGGCCTCACTCAAAAAAGAAAAGTCCCTGTAAGCCTGAAAAACAACAATAATTTTTCTCACAACTAGTGGATACCATCCAAAGAAAAGCCAAAATAGAAGCCTATGGTGTCAAGGGGGCTCTCCATAAGTGGTCTTATAGTGGGGATACAGTGCTGTACAGTCAAAATACTGGTGAAAACAATGTTCCAGCAGAGTTAATGATTCAAGCCATCCTCATTTTCTGGCAACCCTCTCTGCCAGCTCTTTATGCAACTCCTTCTTTGGGAACCACTGCCATAGAAGGTCAGTCTGGATTCTCCAGCTCCATCTAAAGGACTTTCATTATCAGTATTTGGTAACGTGGTGGAGGTCCCTTTGAAGAGGAAGTCTTGTGCAAAGTATCTATAGAGAAGGATAATGCCATCTGATTTGGGATTCCTGTTTCCATGTGTTCCATAGGCGGTCCTTAGCTGATTCTGAGAAGGTTAGAAAATACATATATTCCTTTTGTTTGCTGTCATATTGCAAATACATTACAATCTTTGATAAGATGTATATATGCTGCTTAACAAACATGCTGTGAGGATATATGATAAGATGGCGTCTGCATCCAGGATGGGTGCAAGAAAAAAAAAATCTTTACTTGCTGCCAGAAGACAACTCCCCAAGGTTACCACGCAGGACCGGGAGTAGCTGGCTATATACTGTATGTATCTGCTTAAACTTTTTCTGTTTGATTGAGATGTACTATACCAATCAAGAATGAATATGAAAACTTACATTGTTGTTATATCACTTCCTTTCTCTACTACTATTTAACCCCACGTTATTTTAATAAAGCGCCTCAGTGCACTCTCTTCACTGCTAAGAGAGGAGTTAATACTTACATTTTGTGTCTGGTATCAATGCCTCGTTACTAGCCCTTAGCTCATATCAAATAGGACAATGACAGTTACCCAGGATTATTGGTCAATTAGTCATAAACACGGCTTTGGCCTTATCAATTCCATGGTATCTACTTATGTAGACTAAAGTGTGCGTGTTTTCTTGATGTTTATTCTATGCTGTTTTGGACTCTGTTGTCTGCAATGCCATACTTGGAAACCTGAATATTAAAGTCAATGTGATCCATCAGAATAAGTCGATCCGTTATAAAGTAGATCTGTCTTACAAGTAGGGATGGAAGCATGATGCTAATGTGAACAAATTCGTAAGGAGCAAAACTGCTCTTTTACATGGTGCAGCGTATAATTTAGTGAAGAAGCACCAAATGGCTGACCACTGTACTTTCTGCCGTTGAATAGTGATAGACAGTTTTTACAGTGTCCAACCCAATTGTCCAGCTGTCAGTTTCCCAGCACCCTGTAGTATGGAGCTGTAGAGCGGTGTGCTTGCCACTCAGGCTTCAAACAGATGAGGAACAGAAACGTTTGTTCCAGAGGAAATATCTTCATACTAGGTTTGGGTCTTCTTGGTATTGGTACAATACACTCCAGGCATTTGTTTTTCATAGTCATGGATCTAAAAATACACAAAAATACACGAGGCTTAAATTTACACAAACAAAAATCTTTGGCAACATTTTACAAATATATTTATAATGGTATCACATTTGTTTCTTGACATTGCACCAGACCATGTTGCTTCCATTACTGTCCTAGATGAGACTTGACATTAAACAAATAAACAAGGATGTATTATCAAGAAATGGCAGTAGTATTATATAACTGTTTGTTTTTTTGCCTAGGTAAGGAACACTGTGCCAAAACTGCTCCCCTTCTTTATGACTGTGTGCAATTATTTTGTGCTGTGGATTCCACTCTCTGAGCCGAGCTGGTACAACGCGCTGGTAAAATGTCTGCCTATTGCAAGCCTGGAGTTTTTTGTTCTCATCCACTCTATTGGCTCAGGCAAATTCACACCTTATGCTAAGAAAATCTTTCTGGGACTTGTCTTCTCAGCCGCTGGAGATATCAGCCTAGTTTGGCCAGAGTACTTTCAGCTGGGTAAGAGCTCTACAAGGAATGGCAAGACTAACTTAGCCTTAGTATTGGTAATGTTAAGCTGGGTTCACACAGGGTTTTTTGGTCAAGAGTCCGTGTCAAAATCCGGCTAAAAAAACGCCTCCCATTGAATTCAATGGGTTCCTTTTTCTGCAAATGGTTTGTTCCCGCTCATAGAAAAAAGAAGTAACATGCCCTTTCTTGAGGCGGATTCCATGACGTGATACCTCCCTCCCAACTAGGCCCATTCATTTGAGCCTAGTCCGTAGTGGAATGCTGCGACTGGATGCCGCTGCACTGTATGCACTGCATCAGCATCCATTCGCGGCTAGCTGTTTTTTGGACCAGATTCTGTGGCGGCCTCCAGGTCCAAAAACTCCCTGTATGAACCCAGCTTTACAGAGTAATAGTGGGCAAATTGTAACTTAAAGGGGTTGTTTAGCAACTTCAAATTTTTTGCCCAAAGGCCCAGAATGAAGGAAATCAATGTTCACCAATGTTAGCGAATGTAGTTGCATTGCGATCCCGATGGTGCTGTGATAGGGCGACATGGCAATCTTTGGTCACATGATAGGAGTTGTGGCCAAAGTTGCCTTGTAGCTCTAGTCTAGTCCACGCCTTATTGGATGCCTGCCAGCCCCATGCTATTACTTCCTGTAATAAAACAAATCATATGTAATCAAAATAGTACAAATAAAAACTACAGCTTGGCAAGCAAAACACAAACCCTCAGACAGTTTCATCAATGTAAATAACATTTTAAATAAAGTTATAAGAGTCAGAATGCTGTGACACAATGTGAGAAAATGTGAAATAAGACTTATTTTAGTAGCTATAATTGTACTGTCCTGCGGAATATATTTAATATGTTAATTACAGGATAAAATATGGCGAACTCTCTTTTAACCCCTTCCCGCCGATGGCACTTTTTGACTTCCTGACCAAGTTCGATTTTTCAAACCTGACATGTGTCACTTTATGTGGCAATAACTTTGGAATGCTTTAAAGGGGTTGTCCCATCACAAGGCTCCTATCTATACTGCTTGTTAATGTGGATGTAAGACTTTTCCTAAATACATTGCTTCAGCAAAACTGCTTTGTTTGTCCACTATCTTACTTTATTCAATTCATCGTTGACTCAGCCCTTGACTTATCTGTGATGTATCTGCTACTCTCAGGGGGGAGGGAGGAGGGGCTAAGTGCACGGGAGCCAGCCTGTGTTTCTAGCTATTCCTGTGTCTACAACACATGACCTAGCTTCCTGCTCTCAGATAGGGGAGAGGAGCTGCTTTCATTTCTGAACTCGTCTTCTGTTCTCCCAGTTATCAGGCTAGCTAATTCAATTGTGTTCATTATGGCAGAGACAGGCAGTCTCTGTATGTAACACAGAATGGAGTTGCTGCTGCCTGTACTTCATAGTCCAATATGGGTGGGTGGAGCTACATGCTAATTTGGGGGCGGAGCTAAACAACAGGTTGCATGTGAAAACCTGCCCACCAAATGATGCAAAAAACCAGGAAGAAAGAAGATTTTACAGCAGTAAAGACTGGTGAGTATGCGACGTGGGAATACCCCTTTAACTTAACAAAGTTAAGATTGAGATTGTTTTTTCGTAACACATTGTACTTCATGTTAGTGGTAAATTTTGGTTGATATGTTTTGTGTTTAATTATGAAAAAATTGGAAATTTGGTGGAAATTTTGAAAAATATGCATTTTATAAAGTTTGAAATGATGTGCATTGTATACAGATAGTTAGACCGCCAAAATTATATCCTAAATCTCATGTCCCAGATCTCTGCTTTATGTCGGCATCAAACTTTAGTCACCCTTTTATTTTTTACGGACATTATAAAATTTACAAGTGAAACAACAATATTCAAAATTTTCAAGAAATTTCTAAAACCCATTTTTTAAGGGACTAATCCAGTTATGAAGGGGCTTTGAAAGACCTTTGTATTAAAACCCCCCATAAATCACCCCATTTTCAAAACTGCACCCCTTAAATAAGCCAAAACAACATATACCTAGTATTTCATCCCTATAAGTGCTTAACAGGAATTAAGCAAAATGGAGGTGAAATTTACACATTTTATTTTACAATTTTTTCGTTTAGCCTTAGAATTTGCACATTCACAAGGGGTTAAAGGAGAAAACACATCCCACAATTTGTTATGCAAGTTCTCCCGACTACCATAGTACCCCACTTGTGGTTGTAAACTAATATATGGACGCATCGCGAGAAGCAGAAGGGAAGGCGCGCCAAGGAGCTTTTAGAGGGCAGATCTGGCTTTGATCAGTTTCAGGAACCATGTCGCATTTACAAAGCCCTTGAGGAGTCAAAACAGTGGAAACCTCTAGAAAGTGACCCCGTTTTGAAAACCGCACCCCTCAAAGAATTTATCAAGTGATGTAGTTAGCATTAGTAACCCCGAAGTGAATATGTAAGCTGTGCAGAGTAAATTGGGTACACCAAATCATATTCTATTTTCCCACTAGCTCCTATGACACGGACAGGGAAGAGGGGCATTCTGGGGGGTCAGCGCTGGTGTATTATCTCTCATAAGCTCTAAATATTGGGTGTCCCCTGAAAACGCTCGCACCGCTTACACATTTCCTTCTAGTCGCAGCCACTTATGTCCTAATGATTTGGCGACTTTTAGGGTTTTTGTCTTCACATTGTACAAGCTAGATTTTTATTTTTATTTTATGGTAATGTGGCCATATGAGGGCTTGGTGTTTGCGGTATTAGATGTACTTCTCAATGCCACCATTTTGGGGCCTGTAACTTATTGACTACATTTTATTAACTCTTTCTGGGTGGGATGTAAAAGGAAACATCAATTCTGGCATTGCTTTTTAGCATTTATTTTTTTTCCCGTGCAGCGTACAGCATAAGTAACATGTTACCTTTATCCTGCGGGTCGCTACGGTTACGGCGATACCTCATTTATATTATTTTTTAATGCGTTGCTGTTTGTGCAGAATAAAATTCCATTTAGGGAAAAAAATCAATTATTTTTGCATCGCCATCTTCTGAAAGGCATAACATTTTTATTTTTCGGTACACAGAGCTGGTTGAGGGCTTATTTATTGCGGGATGACCTCTGCTTTATATTGGTACCATTTTGGTTTTCATCTGACCATTTGATTACTTTTTATTGAACATTTTGTAAGGGAAAAGTGGTGAATAATCATTATTTTGTGCGGTTTTCTACGTTTTTTTTTTTTTAATGATGTTCGCCGTTCGGGTTAAATAATGTTTTAATTTTATCGTTCAGGTTATTACAGACACGGTGATACCAAATATGTAATGTTTTTTTCTATTTTTCTTTATTTTACATAATAAAACATTTTATATGGGAAAATGGGATTTTTGGGGCTTTATTTATTTATAATTTATTTTAAACTTATTTAAACTTTTTTATAACTTTTTTTTTCTGTCCCCATGGGGGATTGAAGCATTGATTTGCTGATCTCTGCTTCACCAGATGTACGCTGCAATACACATGTTACACTACCGAAACCGTCACGGGGGGTGCTGATCGGCACCATAATATACCGAAACCCCTGAGATGCCGGCGTCTCAGGGGTTAACACTCGCGATCGGACCCGGTTCCGACTGCAGGTGTTACAGGGCATTGTCAGCCGTATGTTACGGCTGACACTCGCAGGGCATGGTGTGCACACAGGTTCTGTGTGGAAGTTTGCGGGAAGTCCTTCCCGGCAGCGCCGTACTATTACGGCGAATGTCGGGAAGGGGTTAACTTTCTCAGTACATTGTATCAAGCGTTGAATGGCCCTATCAGAAAATACTTTTTTTGGAAACAAAAAACACGGGACGAAACGCAGCGCTAAAGTGCTGCAGGAAAAACCGCGGTGGGAACACATCACGCTTCTTCCCACAGCACATTGAACAGAAAGTTCACAGAGATTTCCTCTCTGGACTTTCTTTTACCATTATATCTATGGGGAAGCCACCGGTGTTTCCATAGATATAATTAACATGCTGACATCCGGTTTTGGAAATTGCAGCATGTCTGCACTGCGGTTTGAAACGTAAAGTGGGCATGGGATTCGCATGAATCCCATCCACTTTGCAGATACTGTAAAACGCTGAGATTTTTTCCGCAGCGTTTCCGCCACGAGCAAATCACAACATTTCCGGCCCGTGGGGCGCCGGCCTTATACAGCTATGTCAACAAATTTTTTTTAAAATGGCAATGAAAAATAAATAAATAGCATTTTCCTATGTCCTCCAATTAAAGAACCCTGAAACTTCATCATGTGTCATTAAAAGGATACTTTACCAAGGGAAAAAAATTTTTTGCAGTTACACCAAATTTTTTAATTTTTATTTTTATTTTTAACAAATTTGGTGCTGTACACACAAATACATCAGGAATTTGCTTCAAGAATATTTCTGATATTTGTTTTATGATGTGGCTTCAGTTCAAATAAATAGGCATATTTCATATTCTGTTATAAGAAAAAGTTTAAGGGAAATTGGGGAAGATTTATACCTCGTCTTTGCAGGGGTGAACCATGGCTTTCTGCCGCCTGAGGCGGACGTCAGAAAGCCGCCCACCCCCGGAGGAGGCGGCGGGGCCGAGCTGAAGGGGGCGGGAGGGGGCGGGGCCGAACGGAGCGAGCGTCTTTAGCAGGCAGAGAGCAGACAGGGAAAGGACCTGCTCTCTGCCTGAGCATGAGGGGCAGCCGCTGGAGCAGCGCTGCTCCAGCGGCCCCCCCAATCCACCGCTCAGTGACAGTGACCCTAAGCCAAAAATGCTGCCCTCCCCGTGGCCCTGGCATAGCGCCGCCTGAAGCGGTCGCTTCAAGTCGCCTCATGGGAGGTGCGGCGCTGCGTCTTTGGCACAAAAATCTTCCATCGGTTTGCCTTTTTTAAATGCTGCTTGCAAATAATTTTATTTTTAATAACACCCTCATGGGTGAGGCTATTGGCTGTACCAGATTCACTACCAGTTTTATGCCATAAATATTGGCAGACCACTATGCTTCCAAGGAGCTTGCACAGATTTTAGATGAGGCGCCAAAACATTTGATTGAATCCCATCCCAATAAGTTAATTTGAGTAGGTTTTGTCTCTCTATTCTTGATCTTTCATTCCAGAATCTAGATCTATGATTTACATAGAGAATGGCTTTCACTTATCTATTCCATTTTCTGCATGCTGACCATTTCCGTGTTTAGTCCAAATAAGCATCTAAAAGGATTATTTACATGAAAACATGTTTTGTTCTTTTTCAGGTATGGTCATGTTTGGATTGGCACATATCATGTACACAGCTGCCTTTGGCTTTCACCCTCTGAAGTTCAGAATCTTCATTTTTATTGCCCTGTTTGGGGCTGGTTTTTACTCTTTAACTTTCCCATACCTAAATGGACCTTTTGTGTTTATGGTGGCAGGGTACACCATGCTGATTGCCACTATGACATGGAGGGCACTTTCTCGGGTCACCTTGGCATCTCACAAATTTTCCTGGTCACATGTCTCTGCAGCTGTGGGATCCATCTTCTTTATGATTTCTGACTGTGTCCTGGCTACTGATAAATTCTGCTTCCCTATTTCCAAGTCCCGTGAAATTATCATGTCAACTTACTATGGCGCCCAAATGCTGATAGCCCTCTCCGTCACTGGCTGGTCCAGAGATGATTTTATGTGGAAGTCAAAATAGTGTCTAATACTTTGGTTATTCATCATGTCTTGTATTATTAATGCTGGTCTTGTCATCACTCCATTAAAATAAAATCCTATTATTGTATAAAGTCATATTTTTAAGAAATATAATTTTGAAAACTATTAAAGGAGTTAATGAAGACATTTTTTATTTTTGTTTTTTGTTTTTTTAAAGTTCAACCTGTGCGAATGGACAGTGGTGAGACAATCAGAATAGCAATCACACCCCGATGACATAACCTATCAATGTCTCATTTTGTGAATGCACCTAGATGCAAAAAAAATGCATCCTCTGGAATATAACTGAATGAATGACACAAATATTTTACAACTATATAGGAGCTATGTGACTGGAATTTGCAGGGGCATACACAAAGGGGCAGTTTGGGGATCAAACCAACCGCTTACTGATCCTTGAGTGAGGATTCAGGAGAGCAGTGACCTGGTAAGCAATAAATGTTTCCATTAGTCCTGATAGAAGCGCTCATTCCAGGGGTGATTTATTTTTTTAATATATAAATCCTTTACCCACTGAATTATTCCAACAGGTAACAGACAATATTTGTTACTCACTGATCCCTGACCAGTCCAGTTTATACCTCCAGGCCTCCAGGGGGCACCCCGCATTATGTTCTCACACTGAACAACATCCATATGTCACATTCTGATATTGTTCTGCATCTAAAGGGGCAATATACTAGGGGGTTTAATCAGGGCCGCCATCAGGAATTTTGGGGCCCCATACAGCCTAAGTGTCTGCCCCCCCCCCCCGCCATTTTAAAACTACCTTATTTTGCGACATACCCATTCTGTATTACATTTCCCTTTATTTAGCAGCATTACAAGGCTTAATCAGATTCTATTTGCAGGTAAAATCTACTATGTGTAGAGAGCCAACACCATTTATAAGAGCCCTCCTAATAAATCCTCAGGGCTTTTTCATGTTGCGTTTTTGGCCTTCCTTGCCGGGATACGTTGGTAACCAGTCAGAATCAGCTGTCAACTTATCCCTGCACAAAGAACTGGCCATTAAAAAAAGGGGGCCTGCAGTTCTCCGTGCAGGGATAAGTGGGGAGCTGATTGTGACTGGTTACCAACGTATCCCGGCAAGGGAGGCCAAAAACGCAATGTGAACACTCCTTTAAAGTGAAAGTCCCACCCCCAAACAGGCTGCTATGTAGTAGCATAGCAGCCTACATCATTATTAATACAAAGCACACATACCTTTGGAGGTATTGTGTGCTTTGTAGTTCTCCAGCTAAAAACTTATATATTATATATTATTGCCCCAGCTTCCTCTCCGCAGTGCCGCACACCCGATGCCCAACAATCCCCCTCCCCCCCCCCCCCCGACCACCCTCTAACATCTTTCCATTGCCCCCAGTACCCATATCTCCCAACTTTTGAAGAACCAAAAGAGGGACAAAATGTGCGGCGCGCTTTGCGCGCCGTGGGAAATTTAGCCCCACCCACTGTTATGTTGACTCCGACAACTCATTAATTTTTCATGTGCCCGCACACAGTATAATCCTCCTACAGTCACCCGTACATTATATGTCCCCCCTCTATCTCTCCCCCAGCTTCATATACACCCTTCATCTGCCTCCAGATTCATGTCCCCTCCATCTCTGCCACCAGATTCATGTCCCCCCTCCATCTCTGCCCCCAGATTCATGTCCCCCCTCCATCTCTGCCCCCAGATTCATGTCCCCCCTCCATCTCTGCCCCCAGATTCATGTCCCTCCATCTCTGCCCCCAGATTCATGTCCCCCCAACTCTGCCCCCAGATTCATGTCCCCCCATCTCTGCCCCCAGATTCATGTCCCTCCATCTCTGCCCCCAGATTCATGTCCCCCCAACTCTGCCCCCAGATTCATGTCCCCCCATCTCTGCCCCCAGATTCATGTCCCCCCATCTCTGCCCCCAGATTCATGTCCCCCCCATCTCTGCCCCCAGATTCATGTCCCCCATCTCTGCCCCCAGATTCATGTCCCCCCATCTCTTCCCCCAGATTCATGTCCCCCCAACTCTGCCCCCAGATTCATGTCCCCTCCATCTCTGCCCCCAGATTCATGTCCCCCCATCTCTGCCCCCAGATTCATGTCCCCCCATCTCTGCCCCCAGATTCATGTCCCTTCCATCTCTGCCCCCAGATTCATGTCTCCACAGCTCTGCCCCCAGATTCATGTCCCCATCTCTGCCCCCAGATTCATGTCCCCACATCTCTGCCCCCAGATTCATGTGCCCCCCATCTCTGCCCCCAGATTCATGTCTCCACAGCTCTGCCCCCAGATTCATGCCCCCCATATTCATGCCCCTCCATCTCTTCCCCCAGATTCATGTCTCCACAGCTCTGCCCCCAGATTCATGTCCCCACATCTCTGCCCCCAGATTCATGTGCCCCCCATCTCTGCCCCCAGATTCATGTCTCCACAGCTCTGCCCCCAGATTCATGCCCCCCATCTCTGCCCCCAGATTCATGCCCCCCATCTCTGCCCCGAGATTCATGCCCCCCATCTCTGCCCCCAGATTCATGTCCCTCCATCTCTGCCCCCAGTGTCATGCCATCCTCTCCTTCATCTGCCCCCAGTTTCACGTTCCACATTAGACTTACCTTCTCCTTCGTTCCCCCGCTGCTCTCTCGGCGCCTCTCTCTCTTACTGGCACACAGTTGTAGACGCGATGTGACGTCATCACATCGCGTCTACACTGCCGGGTAGCCGGCGGCAGCGCTGAAGCGAGGAGCTGACCTGTGTCAGCTCCTCTCTTCGCTGCTGCCGCCGGTCTCGCTGACACATATGCGGCTGAAGCGAGGAGCTGACCTGTGTCAGTTCCTCTCTTCGCTGCTGCCGCCGGTCTCGCTGACACATATGCGGCTGAAGCGAGGAGCTGACCTGTGTCAGCTCCTCTCTTCGCTGCTGCCGCCGGTCTCGCTGACACATATGCGGCTGAAGCGAGGAGCTGACCTGTGTCAGCTCCTCGCTTCAGCCGCATATGTGTCAGCGAGAGAGGCGGCAGCAGCGAAGAGAGCAGCTGACACAGGTCAGCTCCTCGCTTCAGCCGCGTATGTCTGCAACTCAGATCTGCGTCCTCTGGACACAGATCTGAGTTGAAACAGCAGACATAGAATGACTGCTGCGGGCGCCAGGGGGCCGGCACACGGTGGCGGGCCAAAACCGGGCCCCCCCCCCCATTTTTAAATTTGGCCGGGCCCCTGACGCCAGTAGCAGTAGTACTGGCCTATCGGCGGCCCTGGGTTTAATAAAGGGGACAATATACTTGAAGAATTCACTAAAGAGGCTGTTACGAGGTATTCTAATGGGGGCTAGAAAAGGGATTGTAATTATGACAATTAAAGCTATGTTTGGGTCTTCCTTTATCACTATAAGTACTAAGGTACACCAGGCCCATAGAAAACCACTAATACCAGTTCATTCAATCCTGATGCTTGCCCTGTAATCCAATGATATATGTAATAGTAAACCAAATGGTTCTCCACACATTTGCAAAGAGTGAAAAAACTGGGTTTATTATTTATATAGTTCTTAGCTGTATCCTTGTAGCCAGGTCAGGAGACACTAAGACTTGTAAAGTAATTAATGGGCTCTCCCATAGATCTTGGTAGTGACAGTCTATGTCTTGATTGGTTGCCAACAGATATGATGACCACAAATGCAGGAACTTTAGATGGTATGGCAACTTGGCAACTGAAAAACTCATACACAAGGAATTATGACAAGACCAAAGAAAGTTCCTGCATTCAGTGGCGTAACTACCGCCGTAGCAGCAGAGGCAGCTGTCAGAGGGCCCGGGACATTAGGGGCCCAGTGACAGCTGCTACCGCTGCTATCATTATACTCAGGGGTCTTTTCGGACCCCCGAGTATAATGATCGGCGGCCTGGGAGAGGTAAGCAGGGCCGGCGTTAGGGGGGACAAACTTGGCTATTGCCCAGGGCCCCAGCACTTGCAGGAGCCCCCTGTTGGTGGAATACTTTCCCTATTAATATAGGGAAAGTATATGTCCGAAGCTGCAGCAGCGGCTGATACACAGGAGCCGATGCAGGAGCTGCAGGTGTGGCTCCGCTCAGCGCTCTCAGGACGCTTTCTCTCCCCCCCTCCTTTTCTCTGGCTCTCCACTCCCCATCAATGAGAGGGGTAAGGAGAGCCCAGGAGGCGGGGCTTATCCCTATACAGAAAATGGACCCCCAGGGGCCACACGGTGGCTCAGTGGTTAGCACTGCAGCCTTACAGCGCTGGAGTCCTGGTGTTCAAATCCCGCCAAGGGCATAAAACCATCTGCAAGGATTTTGTATGTTCTCCCCGTGTTTGCATGGATTTCCATCCCATATTCCAAAAAAGACATACTGATAGGAAAAAATGTACATTGTGAGCTCTATGTGGGGCTCACAATCTACATAAAAAAAGAAAAAGAAAAAAAAAAAGAAAATGGACCCCTGCCGAGCTCCTGCCCTCCTGCACACAAGAGAAGGAGCAGAAGAAGCTCCTGGAAAGTGAAACTAAAAAAAGAAAACACAGGTACACAGGACATACTGGGGTTACTATGCCTATTAATATCAGGCATTTGGGGTGATTAATTTAGTTTTAGTAACTCCATGTGCCTCATATTAATAACAATTAAACCCATCATGTCCCTCACATTAACCCCACATAAGAGTTACTAATATGTGAGACATATGGGGGTAATAATAATGAAGATACTTTATTATTACCTCCATGTCTCTCACATATCAGTAACTCTTATGTGAGGTTCACAAGGGTTAATGTGAGGGACATGATGGGGTTAACTGCTATTAATATGAGGCACATGGATTTACTAAACTGTAATGCACATGACCAGACTTTTTATCCACAATTGTCCTGGTATAGAGGTCAGTGGGTGACGGGACAGTATTTAGTCCTGTAGGGGCCACTGAGGGACATAATACTGTGTGTAGGGGCCACTATGGGACATAATACTGTGTGCAGGGGTCACTATGGGGGATAATACTGTGTGCAGGGGCCACTATTGAGGATAATACTGTGTGCAGGGGCCACTATGGGGCCTAATACTGTGTGCTGGGGCCACTATGGGGCCTAATACTGTGTGCAGGGGCCTCTAGGGGACATAATAGTGTGTGCAGGGGCCACTAAGGAACATAATACTGTGTGCAGGGGCCACTATGGGGCATAATAGAGCGCACGGGAATGCGTAGGAGGTCGCCAGGGGGTAGGGGGGGGGGCATGTCAAAAGTTCGCCACGGGGCCCCAGCATTCCTAGTTACTTAAAACTCTGCAATATTTATTTATATTTGCAAAAATGTCTAATTTTTCGGTTGTCTACAAACTTAAATATGGTTATAATTCCTAATGACTTAAGTCTATAAATCAATGAATGACCAGAAGTTTTATGAAATCACACAATGCAAATAAGAATTTACAAAACTAACAAAACTATACCCAGATACCTGGATGTTGGGTTGCTAGCTCTTACATGTAGTCCTCAACTGGGATATTGTAAGAGGAATGGGTTTATAATAATCTGCTATGCAAAATAGCAATTCCTGATTTAAATGTACTGCCACTAGAGGGCAATTGCCTCTAGAGGGCAATATAGTAAAAACCTTGCAGAGAACTACAGACCTTCATAACTCCAACCCTAATAGTAAACATAGAAGCTAACATAGGAAAAGTCCTGTTACAATGTATGTCTGGGAGGCCACAAGTGTGACATAAGTGCTGAGTGAATTACCGCAGATATTGATACAAGATGAAAACTCCCCATAGATGTGACGAACTATTGCATCAATGTGGCAGTGATAAATGTAAACAATAATAATTTCATTGATCATTTCAAAGACAATGAAAAGGAAACTGACTTAGCCAGGGCATAAGGTATGGGTTCACACTATAGAGCTCTCCTCTAAAAGGATGAAACTGTTTAATATTAGCCAACCTTGTTTCTTGCCCCCTGTCAGTACTCTGATATGCAAAGACGAGAGGCCAAGAGAAGAGGTTGAGATTTCTTCCTTCTGAAGGAGACCTAATTTTCATGGCTGACTATGTAATGAACCAATTTTTCCAATAGTGGTAATGACTTTCCCTAGGAAAAGGAGGGGCGTGCACAGCGCTCTGCCGGAGTACGAAGAGAGAGAGGAGAGAACAACGGCCCGGAGCTCCGGGGAGCAGCAGTTCTTTGCAGGTAAGTGTGGGGGACTAAGTAGCCGGCAGATTTTTTAATCACTACACAGCATGGAGGCTTCAATTTTTGGACTCCATGCTGTGTAGTGAACAGGATCGTTTTTAAAATCCGATCTTTGATCATTAAAAAAAATGCCATTGACTTACATTAGGATCGGAATTGGGATCGGGTTCGAATGGAAAATGATCAGAAATCGGATTTTAAAATGGATCCTGAAATCTCAAGATCGGCTCAACCCTAGTCTTAGGATCTTGTCTCGGTATCTAATGCCAGTTAGGCTACCTCTGGCCAGCACATGGAGGGCTGTGCGGCCCTCCAAAGAAATGCCACCCCACACCATTACTGACCCACTGCCAAAGCGGTCATGCTGAAGGATGTTGCAGGCAGCAGATCGATCTCCACGGCGTCTCCAGACTCTATCAGTTCAGTCACATGTGCTCACTGTGAACCTGCTTTCATCTGTGAAGAGCACAGGGCACCAGTGGCGAAGTTGCCAATCCTGGTGTTCTGTGGCAAATGCCAAGCGTCCTGCACGGTGTTGGGCTGTGAACACAACCATCTGTGGATGCCGGGCCCTCATACCATCCTCATGGAGTCAGTTTCTAACTGTTTGTGCAGACACATGCACATTTGTTGACTGCTGGAGGTCATTTTGCAGGGCTCTGGCAGTGCTCCTCCTGTTCCTCCTTGCACAAAGGCAGAGGTAGCGGTCCTGCTGCTGGGTTGTTGCCCTCCTACAGCTCACTCCATGTCTCCTGATGTACTGACCTGTCTCCTGGTAGCGCCTCCAGCCTCTGGACACTACGCTGACAGACACAGCAAACCTTCTTGCCACAGCTTGCATTGATGTGCCATCCTGGATGAGCTGCACTACCTATGAGTCCGTCTCATATTACCACAAGTGTGAAAGCACAACTAACATTCAAAAGTGACCAAAACATCAACCAGAAAGCATTAGTACTGAGATGTGGTCTGTGGTCCCTACCTGCAGAACCCTACTTTATTGAGTGTGTCACGATAATTGCCAATAATTTCCATCTGTTGTCTATTCCATTAGCACCACAGCATGTGAAACTGATTGTCAATCATTGTTGCTTGGAGTTACATTGTGTTGCTTAAGTGTTCCCTTTATTTTTTTGAGCAGTGTATATGTATGTGTAAAACAAATATACTATTGAGACTCTACCATTTTCACCAACTCCAGTTTTTTACATCATTTGATATGTTCTTCTCTATTGATTCTGATGCAGTTTTCTCCCACCATTCATGAGCAATCAATGCAGTTAGTTTTGGTGCCTGACATACTGTACGAATTAGTTTCTCTGTTGTTAATTGAGTGGTTCCAGACTGGAGTAGGCAAGTGGGTGTGACTCAGTGATCTCTGACACTGTCTAAATCACATCCCCTTGCCTACTTATGCCTGAGACCACCCATCTGACAGCAGAGAGACTAATATCTTGAAAAAGATATTGAACCATAAAGTGTTTTAAAGAGAAATGAAACATTGTTTAATTTACACAGTGATTAAACTTTATTTTCAGAAAACCCCTATAAGCTGCAGCCCCCTACCCTCTTCTGTGGTACTGCTTCAACCCCCCATTATCTGCATTTTATTTTTCTATGCATCATCTCAGTCATAATATATCTTAATGGCTGTAACTAGGGCAAGAAACCTAGGAAGCTGGACAACATGTAATTTATTTTTTGCAATGTAGCATCTGTCAGTACATTACAAACATCAGACATAAGTAGCGCTCATTCTAAGCGAAACTGCATTCTTTGTTAAGTCGAGAGTCCAAACTGTTACCCCACATTCCTTGGCCAATGTCCAAGATCTGGGAGTGAGCGCAGAGAAAGCATCTCATTATGTCAAGTCACAGAGACACTCCCTGACGATATAAATAGCTTTCTACACAATACTAATCTCTTCTTCCACCATGACCAGGAGTCCAGACTTCGTTCTGCCAGGAAGTGGAGGGGAGGGGGCACTGTGTACTGACATTTGGCTCCTTCTTCCAATGTAACATTGACCTACTTATCCTGACACAAGAAAGCCCATTGTGCCCATTTTGTACCCTTTTAATCACGATTGTAGTCTCCAGGCCGCTCATAGCTTGACTAGTAATACAGTAATAAATCATGATAGATGGCTACTATCGGCATTGAGGTTTATGATTTCCCATGCTCTAGTCCTATACACTGTCAGTGCTGATAACATTTCTATTGTATATCCCATTGTATATGTTATTTATACCATTGTGATCAAATAATAATAACAATCTTCATGATACGACTATGCTCATATATCACATGATGCAACCTATGGCTTATCATGAATAATAGGTACATGTGGAGGGGGAACTGTCTGCCTTCATATCCATGGTTCAGAATTATTTTTGGACAGGTAGAGGACATTTCCAAATAAGACATGAGTGAGGGGATCAGTAGCTCGATCCCCATTGTTATCAAGCTGGTAGTTACAAATCAAGGAGTCCATACACTGTTCTTGCTTAGGGCCCCTCTGTTGTTGGTGCCCACCCTTGGGTAGCCACTCTGACATTACAAGTAGGTATCACTCATGTTCCCTTTTGTGACAGTCACAAGACACTACATCTGAGTTTCAGTATACTATTGTGACATAACGAGTAGTTTTACGAAGGGGAGCTGCTGTGACATCATAAGTGGGTTTACATCGATGCTGTAACATCTAAAGTGGGTGCCAAACACAGAGCTTGCCATGTCATCATAAGTAGCTTTTCATCAGGTAAGCTGCTGTGACATCACAAGTTGGCTTCAGTTAGGTAAATGGCTGTCAGCTTCCTTTCAGATAGGTAAACTTCTTACTATCACAGCTGTGCTTCAGGAACCTTTTGTGACATCACAAGTGGGTTTCAGTCAGGGAAGTTGTTGAGACATCACAAGTGGATTTCCATTAGATAGGCTGTCGGCATCCTTGACATCTTAAGAAGTAGTATTAGTAGTAATAATAATAGTTTTTTTTCATAGAGAGATCACAAGTGAGCTTAGAGATGGAGAAGCCATATGTACCATCACATAAACAGGGTGAACAAAGCAGTCCACATACTGTCCTTGAGCTCTCAGTAGATGGTGTCAACTAAAGATGGGAAATCTTCACAAGATTAATTTTGATGAATATTCATGCACTTCTGCTATCTGGTTAATTTCAGTCAGAACTTCCAGCACAAACCGGAAGTTCCATTATCGAATTCTTGTTTCTTGCACAACCCCAGATTATAATAAGTGGAGGTCCAGGGGATGAGAGTAAAAATAAAAATCAGGTGTACTCACCTTGCCTCATGCTCACGATGCCTGATGGTCCCCCAACATCCTCTGAAGGCCTCTTCTGATCTCTGGGTGACATCATGTGCCTTGGGGGTCAGTCACAAGCCCATTCACAGGTCTCAGTTGTTACATGAGGCATGCCGATGTCATGAAGCTTTGACCCAGTGTCATGACATTTAAGGGCCCATGTGACAGTCAGTGACTATGCCTCTCTTAAATGCAACCCTAATCCTATTCTACCTGGTTTGACAAGGGGGAGGTGTTACATAAAATTAATAGTCACAGGAGGTTATATGGACACAAGGGTTGGTGCCTAAACCTCCTCGGAGCCCATATATTCTAGGCACCACCATATTTGATAGGGGTAGGAATGCCAGTGGATGATAACAGGGAAAGAGAAACTCCTCTTTCATATGACACCAAAAGCAAGTTTGCATCTTTTGTAGCATCCGACTTATAACTATTTAAAGTGACCCTTCCTACCCTCATTTTCTCTACTTGTTACACAGCCCCCTACTCCATACACAGTAACAGAAAGAGGCAGAAACCATTCTCATTACAGAAACAAGGGTGGGAGGAAAATGCAGGATTTCACAGAAAGGATCCAAAATACGTTAATGAACCATATTACCAAATTTATTAATGACACAAATGCTGCCAGAAATTACCATATTTTTCGGACTATAAGATGCACTTTTTTCCCCACAAATCTGGGGGGAAAATGAGGGTGCATCTTAGAGCCCGAATGTTCACCATGTTCCTGCCGCTGCTGGCTTCCTGCAGCAACAGGAGCGTGGCAATGCTGCAGGCCCCAGCACCTGTGTCGGCGTCTAAAACCCCCTTCCCGGCATCCGCCATTCTATTGCCGGGATGCCGGGTCTGTAAGAATAATGGCGGCCGCTCTGCTGCAGAGCGGTCGCCATAGCAACAGGGTCTCAATATATGCGGAGGCCCAAAGCTAATGCCCACAATTAGAATGCATTAGAATGCCAACCGAAGGCTCCTAGGCCTGTCATAGCTATATTACTATTGTATTACTATTATTGCAGCCATAATAGTAATGTAGAGAATCTCTCATAGATGGCAATACACTTCTATTGCCGTCTATGGGACTTGCAATCAAATGATTGCAGGTTCAAGCCACCTGGGGGAAGGGGCAATAAAATAGTGAAAAAAAAAAAAGCTTTAAAAAATAAAATAAAATAAATAAAACTTCTAAATCACCTCCTTTCCCTAGAATACACATAAAAGTAGAAAATTACTGTGAAACACATACACATTAGGAATCCCTGTGCCGGAAAACTACTACTGATATTTTTCAAACCGCCGTGGTTTTTTTTTCACCGTTTTGCCTCTGAGTTAAATAAATGGTGATCTAAGCAATAGACATTCCCCAAAATGGTATAACTAAAAAGTACTTCTGGCCCCGCAAAAAAAAACGCTCTATGGATCTCAGCTGCAGGGTCACCTGTCAATGTGGCCTTTCAGCTGTTGCAAAATTACAACTCCCATATATTAAATATTTTACCATTTTTTTGCTTCAAAATTTTTTTCCCCTATTTTCCTCCTCTAAAACCTAGGTGCGTCTTATAGTCCGAAAAATACGGTACACGTGGTGTACCCCAGGGCTCATTGCTGGGTCCGCTGTTATTTAACTTTAATGATATAGAAGATGGGATTAATAGCACTGTCTGTTTTTGCAGGTGACACCAAGCTATGTAGTATAGTCTATGGAGGATGTACATAGGTTACAAGCAGACAAGCTGAGTGTTTGGGAATCCACTTGAAAAATTAAATTCAATGTGGATAAATGTAAAGATCGTGGGGATAACGTCCATCCTTAGGGAGAGATCACCTTCTCAGGTGTGTGGAGACTTATAGCCATAGTTGCTCCACTGCAAAGGAACATGGGAAGAATATGCAAATCTGTCTCCCAAGATGTAAACAGGGAGACAGTGCCTCTGTTATGCTGCCCTCTATAGCAAGCAACCCTAAACAACATGCCCGACTTCCCAGAAGCCTTTGCTGCATGATGCGAGGTTATAACCAAATCATTTTCTCAGCTGCGGACGGCACCGTTTCTGTCTCTTTGGATGTCATCAGCGCAGCACAGAGAGAACTGATTTGGTTTAAGTGAGAGGCTGTGAGACCAGATTGTGGGGATAACGTCACTCCTTAGGGAGAGACCACCTTCTTAGGTGTGTGGAGACTTATAGCCATAGTTGCTCCACTGCAAAGGAACATGGGAAGAATATGCAAATATGTCTCCCAAGATGCAGTGGAGCAACTATGGCTATAAGTCTCCACACACCTGAGAAGGTGGTCTCTCCCTAAGGAGTGACGTCATCCCCACAATCTGGTCTCACAGCCTCTCACTTAAACCAAATCAGTTCTCTCTGTGCTGCGTTGATGACGTCCAAAGAGACAGAAACGGTGCCGTCCGCAGCTGAGAAACTGATTTGGTTATAACCTTGCATCATGCAGCAAAGGCTTCTGGGAAGTCGGGCATGTTGTTCAGGGTTGCTTGCTATACAGGGCAGCAAACAGAGGCACTGTCTCCCTGTTTACATCTTGGGAGACAGATTTGCATATTCTTCCTATGATAAATGTAAAGTTATGCATCTGGGTAAAAATAATCTGCATGCAATATATGTCCTAGGGAATGCAAATCTGGGAGAGTTACTGAAAGAACTTACTCTACTCTAGATCATAGAGTAAATTACAGCATGCAACGTCAGTCAGATGCTTCTAAGGCCAGCACAATATTGTCATGCATTAAAATATTTATGTAAATATATAAATAGCCTATAGTAGAAATGTGGGGAAAAGCTGTTCCATATACATTTCCTTCAAAAGACAAGGGGGCAATTCCTACGTCTGGAGAAAATCTCAAGAGCAGACAAGGCTTCTTCACTGTAAGGACTGTAAATCTGTGGAATAGCCTACCCCAGGAGCTGGTCATAGCAGTCACAGCTTCAAAAAAGGATTGGATGCCTTTTTAGAGGAAAAAATAGCATTGATGGTTATGGAAACATATATAATACTTATTTCCAATACCTGTCCCTTCATACAAGCCATTTCCCATCCCCTGGTTAAACTTGAGAGACATAAGTCATACTAACTATATGACTATGATTCAGGATAAGTTCCTGAAAAGCTAGAATCAGGGTCAGGCATTGCCTGTTTGTCTGATCATTAAGCAATTCATTTATTTCACCATCAGATTACAGTCACCATCTTGTTCCAGTTGTGTATCGGTGATTTCCTATATTCTAGCATTTTTTGTTACTTGCTATTGTTGTGATATGTGCTTTAGATTTCTTGTAAGGGCTCGTTCACATCTGCGCCTGGCACTACGTTATGCAGGTTTCCATTTCCTGCATAAATCAGAGCAGGAGACGGAAACCTGCAGGATTCTTTCTCACCTATTCATTTGAATGGGTGAGAAGCTGTCCGGCTGTGAGCGGCGGTGAGCGTTTTATGCTCTCCGCCGCGAAACCGGGTTTTTTAATCCGGACACAGAGTCGGACATGCAGTACTCTGTGTCCGGATTTTAAAAAACTGGTTTTGCGGCGGAGAGCATAAAACGCTCACTGCCGCTCACGGCCGGACCCGGTCTGTGGTTTCCGTCTTCTTGCATGCAGAAGACAGAAACCACAGAACGGAGACTAGAACGCAGGTGTGAACCTAGCGTAATTCAGTTGTTTTATGTGTCCGATACACTGCCCTGCACTGCTCCATATGATCTGTTTCTTAGCTTCCTACCTCTTTTCTAGTTTGATATGACAGGTCCAGTTAATATTGGTCCTCAATAGTTTTGGGAGGACCTTAAAGGAGCTGTTATTTATCCCCCATCTCTGGCAGCCCCATAGCAGTATTAAGGCGCCAATCATGCATACATATGGAAAAGGCAATGGGAACTTTCAATCTGGCTATCAGACTCTGATCGATATGACACTTATTCCCTGAACCGGTGCAACCCCATTTAGTATAGTAAGCAGAAAATTTGTCCTATCGAGGTGAGGCAACCTTAGGTAGATTGTTTTGTATTGTGCTCCTCAGAGATGGGAGTATGGCCAGGTGTAGTCTGGGGCAAAAATGATTGATGGGGTAAAGGTTGTTGTAAGATGGTGGGACCAATCCCCCATGTCTTGGCCTTAAAGGGGTATTCCCACCTCACATACTCATCAGTCTTTACTGCTGTAAAATCTTCTTTCTTCCTGGTTTCTTGCATCGTTTGGTGAGCAGGGTTTCACATGCAACCTGCCGTTTAGCCCCGCCCCCAAATTCACGTGTAGCTCCGCCCACCCATATTGGACTATGAAGTACAGGCAGCAGCAACTCCATTCTTTGTTACATACAGAGACTGCCTGTCTCTGCCATAATGAACACAATTGAATTAGCTAGCCTGATAACTGGGAGAATAGAAGAAATGAATGCAGCTCCTCTCCCCTATCTGAGAGCAGGGAGCTAGGTCACATGTGTGGTGTAGACACAGGAATAGCTAGATACACAGGCTCGCTCCCTGCACTTAGCCCCTCCTCCCTCCCCCCTGAGAGCAGCAGATACATCACTTGACTCATGAGCAGCTAAGTCAGGGCTGTGGCCACAAAGAATTGAATAAAGTAAGATAGTGGACAAACAAAGCAGTTTTGCTGAAGCAGTGTATTTAGGAAAAGTCTTACATCCACATTAACAAGCAGTATAGATAGGATCCTTGTGATGGGACAACCCCTTTAAGTAGATCAGCATAGTGATTTGTTAGGATGACATCTTATAGGTAGCCACTACTCAAGGCACTTTAACTGCTCCAGAGTAGTATATGTGTAACTGTAAAATATATATCTTCTGGTGTGTGGCACTGTTGTTGTTGTTGTTGAAAGGCTTAGGGTGTCATTTTTCCTCTTAGTAGGATTTGAAAAAGCAGAATCTTTGTGACGTCTGGATATTGTACCACGTGCGTAGCCTATAACCCTGCATAGCTATGGCCTTATGCATTGGGCAGTACTCTATAAGTAGGAGTGATGTTTCACAATCTGACAGGTTGAGTCCCTTAGTGTTACGTCTGACAAAGTGCAAACATTGCATCACAGATGCCTGAGCAAGTAATTACCTCTGTGTGCTTTTCTGATGCTCTCATTAGCTTTGTTAGGACAAGTGAGGTCACTTACTTACTACTTTTGCTGGCAGGACAATCAGCTAATTGCAGTTTGCTGATAAAGCCTGGTCTGTTATCTCTCTATGTAAACACATAGAAAATTGAATCCATTCTGTACAAGCATCTGTATATTATCTGATCTGCAGAAGTGTTCTGTGTCCCGTTCAGCCAAAGGGAGGAGGGGGGAGAGATATACAAGAAGTGAGAAGCAGACTTTGCAGGTAGACTGCTGATACACTGAGATGAGAAAACCCCTTTAAGTGAGTAAAGATAACTCTTTCCTGCACAAAGTGGGTACAGATTATATGGCTTGTTAAAGAGGACCTTTCACCACCTCCACAACTCCAGTTCTTATCATCTGTTAATAGGAGCTGCTCCACTGATTCTGGCACAGCTGAATTTTATCTCTCGCTCCCACCACTCACAAGCAATAAATGCTGTTAGTTTTGGTACCTGATATGCTACTGTCAGGTTGACTATGTCAGGCAGAAGCAGGCAAGAAGGAGTAATTCAGAGCTCCAATCACATATCAGAATCATACAACTTGCCTGCTCCTGCCTGACACTGTCCACCTGACAGCAGTGAGTCTAAATACCAATTGCCTATTGAATAACACAAAGAGCTGGACTTGGCAGAGAAAGTGAAAAGTTCCCTTTAAGTACATCATTACCTTACAGTTCATCCTGGGTCACAACTACACTGGCAGGTGTCCATAAGGAAGCAGGTTGTATGTTTGTAAGACTGGCATTTAAAAACTTCGTAAAGATTTGACTTTCAGTTGCTCCTTAGCACGCAACTTCAATCCGACACTTTCTCAACATTGTCAATAATGCCAACTATCTGAAGCATCTATCTGCATATATTCTTCTGGATTTCCTTTCAGGATTTCTTTGTAGAATAAAAGGGCTATCATAGAAGCAGAAAAGTAATTGTGAAGTTAGAAACCAGACAGAAAAGTTGAGAGGTTAATCTCAAGGTCAAACAAGTTAAGACTACAGCTCTAGAAGGCAGAGGGAAAAGAAAAGTAGGTGGCAAGAGACAGGAAGGATTAATAGATAAGATTTATATCAACAATGAAAAGGGCACAGAGAAGAACTGGTATCTGGAATGGCGGAGAACAAGGAGCTACTTACCCAAGTTCTGCTACACACAAACATGATACAATGGAGACAAGTGAATTCTAAACAAGGCGAAATAGAGGAACAAGATAACACCGACAACAGAGGAGAAAAGAGCACATAAGAAAATGAGGAACCACACATGATGGACTTGGTACAAGGGAGAGAATTACTTCTGACAGCAAGAAGCAACAGATATTACACAAGATGATTTCCGCACATTTACTTTTAGCCAAGTGTTCAGTTTTTAAAAAAAATCTTTTAATAAAAAAAGAGAAGTACTAGATCCAAGAGGCACCAATACAACTAGGGATCCAGTGGGTGAGAAAGTCTTACTGACTGTCAGCAAGTTCTCTTCTTCTGCAGAGAAAATTTGTAGCCCCCAATCTAATGTGTATAATATAATATGCATTGGAAATGTTGGATTTAATCTTGCCTCATCCTTTGTTCCCCTTGTAGATAAGCATCTGGAAATAAACAGGAATGACTAAACCAAATGTACGTATTTATGAAAGATTCCTACCACCGATGATGATAGGCGGGAATTTACCTGACAGCTATTTCATGTGTATGATCAGCTAAAAGATATGTGTCATCTGAGTGTGTACATAAGACATTACACACTTTATGGCCATTATCTGACAATTTTACAATTTCTAGCTGTATTCACCACTGCATGCTCTATCTGTAGTTTCCATTTCTCTCTGAGTTGACAGGTGGACTGATGCCTATAAGTCATTCATTGCTTACGTATACATATGAATTGCTTACATATACATATATACTGCTTACATATACATATATACTGCTTACAGCGAGTAAGATAATCAGATCAGATAAGTACTGACATCTTTGTGTCAGTTCAATACTAACTGCATCATACTACGGTGCAGTAACTTCCATTCACACAACCATGGACAGTCTGGGAAATACAGTCCATACATGGACCATGTGAATATCTTCTTAGGAATCTCAGGAACACAAAGTTACAGAGCAGGGTCACTGATGTTCTGCGGACTTAATAAGTGTGGACTTTCCAACTTTCTCTGACATTAACATCAGCATAAAATCTGAGCACCAGGAGCTTCATAACATGGAAGACTTACATAACCAAGCAAAAAGTCAAGCATAGGATGGAGTGATGTAAAGCACAATAAACCCCTTAGTTTTAGTGAAGGGATTCTTAGGCTAAAGCCCCACATTGTGGAAATGCAGTTTTTTTTTATTGCAGATTTTGTTTCGGTTTTTTGAGTCAAAGCCAGGAGTGGATTGAGCAGAAAGTAGAAATATAAGAACTTCCCTTTCCATTTATAACCATTCTTCACTTTGGCTAAAAACAACCGCAGCAAAATCTGCAAGAAAAAAAGCTGCGTTTCCGCAACGTGGGGCCTTAGCCTTAATGTTTCAGCAAAGCACAAAGCAAGGCCCATAAAGATGTGGTTGGATTTTGGTGTGGATATCAACCCTTTGGAAAGAACTAGAATGGAGTTTGTGAGCCGGGCCTCTCATCCAAAATCGCAAATGTTCTTCTGACAAGTTTACTGACAACTCAAATTGCTAAGTTCTTTTCTATGTATAGGAAACTAAAGATGATCGAAAAATGGCTTACATAAAATGTACAGAGGACGTGTGTGGGATACATTAGAGGTGAGAGGAAGAAGCCAAGATGAAATATACACATCAAAGTGAATGCTTTGGATGACAAATAGTGCAGACACTGTATGAAATGTTTTGTACACATAAAGCAGGAGAAGCTGCAGATAGTAACTAGTGTGGATAGAAAATAACGCTAACATTTTCCCTGGCACCGACCAATACTTCCTGCACCCTGAGCGCTGTTTTGTTTATCAACATTATTATAATAAATGTCTCTATTCATACACGATTATATCGCTGCTCTATTAAAGGAAACCTTTGTAAATGAGTCTGATCTGCAGGCACCGTGTATAACACCAGGAGCAGACATCGATTTATAGTTTATATGGAAAGATTAAATATAACCTGTCCTGTGACCCACTACCCAGTGGTAGGACCGACCAATGGACTCCTAACCCTACACTAGGCAGTAGTTTCCTTCAACAATGTAGAAAGTTCAGGCTGCGTGGAGACATTATGTTCATTATAATAGGTTTCTATCAATAGGGCAATGATGCAACCATGAATACTAATAAAAATTCTAATTGCTTTATATAATTTTACAATTATGAAAGCCGTCTATAAAAGGGTGTGGTATCAAATTTATTTTAGACTACAATATTTGTGGTGCACAACGTGGTTTGTTTATATGTCACAGGCAAGGTATGAATAGCAGGAATTCTATAGAATACCAAATGCTATTTAGGCAAAATATGAAAAACCCCAAAAGAGCTCCGTGAAGTACATGAAAGAATAATTGGGAGTCCATGACGTCATGCTGGATAGAAGTACTGACGCCTTCTTTAACAGGATAAATTAATTTATTTTTGTTTCCTACAATCAGCACATTGTAGCGATTCAGCAACCAATCGTCCCAGAGTTCCTTCTTAGTAGTCATTTTAGCTTTTTAGACATCATTGATTAACTTCTGGTAAGTAGTTTGGCTTAAGCAAATACTGTTTTTGGCAGCGTTCCCTCGAATTTTGGACAGTTCCTCGTCAAATCGTTGTTTCGTTGTTCCAACCCTCCAGCTTGCTCCTCCTCCACTTCCCACATTTTCATGGACATTCATTCACGAACAAAACCGAACTAAGTCGAATTTCAAACGCCTGAGGCAGCGGCAGAGCAGAGAAGACCATCGGTTTCATGCTAGAAGTGAAGCGCGAGATCATCCGAGATGCTGCTGAACGAAGTGTAAGCCTGAGCCAACGGCAGAGAGAGACCGTCGTATCGCGCGTGCACAGAAGCGGCTTCATGCTAGAAGCAAAGCGTGCGATCATGATGATGATGATGATGCTTGTAGTGTCTTGCCCTGGAGCCGAAGAAGCGAAAACGAAGGTCATCTACTAGTTCATGTTAGAAGTGAAGTGCACCTGCGCGATCATCGGAGATGTTGCTGCTGCTAGTGCTAGTGCCTTGCCGAGTAGCCAAAGAAGTGAAGCAAGAACGAAGGTCACATATTATTTCATACTTTGCCGCTTTCTCATTTGACATTGTATAGAATACCTAGGCAATGTGTGAAATGACGAATCGTTTCATACATTGCTGGCTATGTAGATAGGGATACAGACTTCGTCCCAGTGTTGAAGCTAGGGTCCCACCCCGTACCAATAGGAAAAAGAGCTTCACACGAAGATATGTGTCAACAAATCTGGTAATTTTTTATTAGTAGAGCAAACGTTTTCGGTCTGGATGGACCTTCCTCAGGCTCTACAAATTATCAAAATATACACAAAAGAATTAGGGAAAGGGGATATTAACAACATATCCCAAATAAAACATAAAGTGCATGACACCATAATAATCACATTCACAAACAGAGAACATACAAACATAGAATACATATATGGAGAACCATGTAATGGCTGGCATAAGCATTATCAGAGATAGCTTCTTGGGTATATGTAGAGACGTCTCATTAAGGTAAATAACATGTCACAAATTGTGAATACACAATGAGAATCATTTGTATACTGTAGTGGAAGGTAAATAAACACCTGTCATATTTAAATAAATAAAGAAAAATGAAAAAGGACTGTATATAAACATCTCAGTACCTGTTCAATGTAGTAAAAAGACTGTCACAGATGTTGGTCTGGAGATTTGGTATGAGGTTAATTACCTAGAAGTGTACAGGGTATAAGTCAAATCCAAACCCAGATCAAATAAATGGCCAAATAAATTGTATGTTCCAAACCAGCCCATGCTCGTTGTCAAGGGGTACCTTACCTCTGCCGCCGCAATGCCGGGGCCCGCTCTCACCGAGGAGGAATAGAGTAATGCGCACAGGTATGTGGACAAACTGCCAAAAGGAAGCGCTGAGAATGTAGCGTCTTCCTTCTCTTTAAAAAGGCGCCGGACCGTGCGTCATCGGTCCCCCGGGCGCATGCGCACTAAAGAGATGAAGGCGCGCATGCGCGAGTTCGCGCTCAGTCATGGCCCGATGGTCGGGCTCCGTAAAACTTTCATGCGCATGCGTGCGCTGGTGATGACTCATGAGAGGCAGAAAATACGATAAGTATAGAAGTACAGGTTCGGCAGAGTTTGCCCTGTAAACCGTGGGCCAGAAAAGAATAATAGTGAAGTCCAATCCAAGTGAGAGAATAGAGGATACATATATATATAGAATGGTAATTGATCTTGAGACCCCAAAACATAGAAGTACTATATCAATGGTAAGTAATAGGTAATCCTAATGATGATAGAGAAAAAGGAAGAGATATGTATATATATATAAAAAGAAAGAAAAAAGAGAAAAAAGGAAAGTAGAACAAAACCAAGAAAAAAGAAGAAAGAAAAGGACAAAGAAATGAAAGAATGATAAAAGAATGAAGAGGAGGGGAAATCAAGAATTGGTTGAAAAAGTAAAAATGAAAAATGATGGATAAGAAATATGAAAAAATGAATAAATAAATAAAAAAATAAGAAATAAAAAATAAATAATAAAAAATAATAAAAATTAATAAAAAGAATAAAAATGAAAGGTAATGCATATTGAGACAATAACCAAAATATAATAAAAATGAAACCAAAAAGGTATGAAAAATAGTCAGGGATATCACTTTTTTTGTGAGTACATACAATGAAAAAAATGAGAAACTCAAAAATAAAAAAATAAAAATAAAATTAACAAATTGAATGAAAAAAGTAAATAAACTAGGAAAAATAAAAAATAAAAAATAAATAAAAAATAAAAATAAAAAAATAAAAAAATTGAATGAAAATGACCACGTTGTGACTGTCAAGGATACTAAGATGGGCGGGCCCGGTAGGGTTGGTCAGAGGTTGGTTCAACGAGTCTGTGAAATGAAAATGAACAGGTAAGGAAAAAAACTTAATAGGCAATGAGATGAATATGACATGTTATAAATATAATATAATCAGTAGAAAAAAACAGATAGATCATTTGGCTCACAGATATGCTTGTATTTCATACTCTCTGTTTAAACCATGGGGTTCCATGGTTTGTAATTTATGAATCCAAAAGGCCTCTCGCTTTTTGAGAAGCGTGATTCTATTCTACGTGCTCAAGTACTTGAAATCTGAGTTGTGCGATACTGTGTCCTGCTTGAGTGAAATGGAATGGAATAGGTAATAATAGGTTATGGCAACGGATATTGGATTTGTGTTGTTTTATGCGGTCTCGCACACGCTGGGTTGTCTCCCCAACGTATGCGAGACCGCACGGACATTTGATAAGGTAGATGACGAAGTTGGAATTGCAAGTGAAGAAATCATGAATGGTAAAAGTCTGACCTGTATGTGGATGGTAGATTTTATCTCCTTTCAATATATTGGAGCATTGATGGCAGCTCAGGCATGGAAATGTACCGTGCCTGGGGCTGCTCAGAAAAGTTTGACGGGGTAATTTGATGTCTGATCCAAGGTCAGCTCTAACTAGTCTGTCTCTAAGATTCTTAGGACGTTTAAAACAGGCTCGAAAATTATTTCGAAACTCCGGAATGTCCGGATAAGCTTTCGTCAACAGGGGCCAGTGTCTTTTTATGATGTTGTGTATTTTGTAGCTGAAGGGGTGGTAGGAGTGCACAAATGTGATCCTCCCACCATCATCCCTCAGATTAGGTGAACTAGAATTACTAGGGGCGTCAAGCCTGACCTCCCTTAAGGTGTCTTGTAGAATTTTTTTGGGGTAACCCCGAGATAGGAATTTAGACTCCATGTCATGGTATCTGATTTCCCTAGTAGATGTTTCTTGAACAATTCTTTTAACCCGAAGGAATTGAGATTTTGGAAGTGAATTCTTAGTTGGTTTTGGATGGCAACTGGAGAAATGTAAAATACTGTTTCGATCAGTCTCTTTGGTGTAAATGTCGGAGCTCAATAATCCCGCTTCAGATTTGATAATGAGTGTGTCAAGGAAGCTAATCTTGTTGTGATCAAAATGGAGTGTAAATTGTAGCTCGGGCCAGATGTTATTAAGATAATGGGCAAAATCTAAAAGGCTTGTGATGGGTCCTTCCCAAATGCAGAACACATCATCTATATATCTTTTCCATGTTAGGGCATGTTGTATAAAAAGAGGATTTGTATATATAAAAGATTCCTCAAATAGCGCCATGTATGCATTGGCATACGGGGGTGCCACATTGGACCCCATAGCTGTGCCACGTCTCTGTGAAAAATAGGTGTCTTGGAATATGAAATAATTTTCACTGAGGATAATATCCAGTAAGTCAGTAATGAAATCGATGATTTTTGAATCCACATTGTTGGATTCTAACAGTATCCTACTTGCACGTATGCCTTTTTCATGTTGAATAGACGTGTAAAGACTGACCACGTCTAATGTTACTAGGAATGTGTCCGTTGGGAGAGGGCCCATATCACGAATTAGCTGTAAAAAAGCAGATGTATCAAGAAGAAAAGAACGTGTTTTTTTGACATAAGGTGTAAGTATTTTCTCAGCTAATATAGAGAGAGGAGAAAGAACAGAGTCACTGGAGGCCACTATTGGTCGACCTGGGGGGTCGATCAGGCTTTTATGTATCTTGGGTAGTATGTATATGACTGGGGTTATTGGATCCTGTTTGTTTAAAAAGTTAGCGGTATATTTGTCTATTGTATTTGTGGCCAAATGTTTGGAGAGAACCTCATTAATGCGGGATGTAATTCTGGGAAGAGGATTATGCTGTAGAGGGGTATAGACTTCAGCATCAGATAGCTGTCTCTTAATTTCTTTGATGTAATTGGATTTGTCCATGATAACAATAGCTCCGCCTTTGTCGGCCGGTTTAATGACTAAAGAATCATCAGTGGTTAGTTGCTGTAATGCTATTTTATCATTCTGAGAGAGGTTAGATGTACATTTAAGTTTGTCTCTCTCAACATTGTTTCTGAAGATCTGTAGATCTTTTTGGATTAAAGAAATCACGGTTTCTACCGCAGGGGAATTCTTTGGAGGACTGAATGTACTCTTGATAGATAAACCTAATTCCCTGCATGATATAATGCTAGTAGAGTCCTGTGAATTAGTTGTATTAGGAGTTTTGGAAAAATACACCTTGAGTCTAAGCAATCTATACAACCTTTGCATATCCAGATCATGTTGGAAGAGGTTGAAGCCATATGTGGGGCAAAATGACAACCCTCTTTGCAATAGCTCCATCTGAGCTGGACTGAGGATTTTAGAAGAAATATTCACCACTAATGATTCTCGTTCATTTGATGGAGGTGTAAGCGGGGTAGGAGTAGGGGATATACTCACTATCTGTGATCTCGTGGCCATTGTAGAGGAGGAAGGAGTTGGATTCTGTCTTCCTCTCCGCTTTGTTGTACCTCTGGTGTATTGACCGGTGGACCTATTCCCATAAGATTTGTTGCTTGAGATGCTCGAGTCTGAGGTATCTGGGGAGGCAAACCTCTGGCGGTAATTAGTGCGATTGTCAGGATATCCCTCTTTCCACCTATAAACTCTCTCAGTTCTATAATCCTCTTGGTCCCTTAAAAATTTTTTCCTTTTCTGCGCCTGAACGTCTTTACGAAACTGTGATAACGTATTATCAAGTTTCTCTTTCAGGGCAGAAAATTCGCCATTAGGGCATGAAGAGCGTAGCTGTAGCTCAGCTCCTTCTATCTGTTTCTGTAATATGACAATATTCTTTTGTAAAAAAGTGATAGTTAAGGTCATTAAGTCAAATGAACACTTATTAAGTATCTGTTCAAATTGCAAACAATATTCCTTGTCATCCTTGAACAAGGTAGGTATAACTGTCATTCTTAGACCCCTAGGGATCCTTAAACATTTCACATATTCGGCAAGGGTTACACAATGTAATTGCATACCCTTGTGTAACCATTGTGTAACCATTGTGTAACCCTTGCCGAATATGTGAAATGTTTAAGGATCCCTAGGGGTCTAAGAATGACAGTTATACCTACCTTGTTCAAGGATGACAAGGAATATTGTTTGCAATTTGAACAGATACTTAATAAGTGTTCATTTGACTTAATGACCTTAACTATCACTTTTTTACAAAAGAATATTGTCATATTACAGAAACAGATAGAAGGAGCTGAGCTACAGCTACGCTCTTCATGCCCTAATGGCGAATTTTCTGCCCTGAAAGAGAAACTTGATAATACGTTATCACAGTTTCGTAAAGACGTTCAGGCGCAGAAAAGGAAAAAATTTTTAAGGGACCAAGAGGATTATAGAACTGAGAGAGTTTATAGGTGGAAAGAGGGATATCCTGACAATCGCACTAATTACCGCCAGAGGTTTGCCTCCCCAGATACCTCAGACTCGAGCATCTCAAGCAACAAATCTTATGGGAATAGGTCCACCGGTCAATACACCAGAGGTACAACAAAGCGGAGAGGAAGACAGAATCCAACTCCTTCCTCCTCTACAATGGCCACGAGATCACAGATAGTGAGTATATCCCCTACTCCTACCCCGCTTACACCTCCATCAAATGAACGAGAATCATTAGTGGTGAATATTTCTTCTAAAATCCTCAGTCCAGCTCAGATGGAGCTATTGCAAAGAGGGTTGTCATTTTGCCCCACATATGGCTTCAACCTCTTCCAACATGATCTGGATATGCAAAGGTTGTATAGATTGCTTAGACTCAAGGTGTATTTTTCCAAAACTCCTAATACAACTAATTCACAGGACTCTACTAGCATTATATCATGCAGGGAATTAGGTTTATCTATCAAGAGTACATTCAGTCCTCCAAAGAATTCCCCTGCGGTAGAAACCGTGATTTCTTTAATCCAAAAAGATCTACAGATCTTCAGAAACAATGTTGAGAGAGACAAACTTAAATGTACATCTAACCTCTCTCAGAATGATAAAATAGCATTACAGCAACTAACCACTGATGATTCTTTAGTCATTAAACCGGCCGACAAAGGCGGAGCTATTGTTATCATGGACAAATCCAATTACATCAAAGAAATTAAGAGACAGCTATCTGATGCTGAAGTCTATACCCCTCTACAGCATAATCCTCTTCCCAGAATTACATCCCGCATTAATGAGGTTCTCTCCAAACATTTGGCCACAAATACAATAGACAAATATACCGCTAACTTTTTAAACAAACAGGATCCAATAACCCCAGTCATATACATACTACCCAAGATACATAAAAGCCTGATCGACCCCCCAGGTCGACCAATAGTGGCCTCCAGTGACTCTGTTCTTTCTCCTCTCTCTATATTAGCTGAGAAAATACTTACACCTTATGTCAAAAAAACACGTTCTTTTCTTCTTGATACATCTGCTTTTTTACAGCTAATTCGTGATATGGGCCCTCTCCCAACGGACACATTCCTAGTAACATTAGACGTGGTCAGTCTTTACACGTCTATTCAACATGAAAAAGGCATACGTGCAAGTAGGATACTGTTAGAATCCAACAATGTGGATTCAAAAATCATCGATTTCATTACTGACTTACTGGATATTATCCTCAGTGAAAATTATTTCATATTCCAAGACACCTATTTTTCACAGAGACGTGGCACAGCTATGGGGTCCAATGTGGCACCCCCGTATGCCAATGCATACATGGCGCTATTTGAGGAATCTTTTATATATACAAATCCTCTTTTTATACAACATGCCCTAACATGGAAAAGATATATAGATGATGTGTTCTGCATTTGGGAAGGACCCATCACAAGCCTTTTAGATTTTGCCCATTATCTTAATAACATCTGGCCCGAGCTACAATTTACACTCCATTTTGATCACAACAAGATTAGCTTCCTTGACACACTCATTATCAAATCTGAAGCGGGATTATTGAGCTCCGACATTTACACCAAAGAGACTGATCGAAACAGTATTTTACATTTCTCCAGTTGCCATCCAAAACCAACTAAGAATTCACTTCCAAAATCTCAATTCCTTCGGGTTAAAAGAATTGTTCAAGAAACATCTACTAGGGAAATCAGATACCATGACATGGAGTCTAAATTCCTATCTCGGGGTTACCCCAAAAAAATTCTACAAGACACCTTAAGGGAGGTCAGGCTTGACGCCCCTAGTAATTCTAGTTCACCTAATCTGAGGGATGATGGTGGGAGGATCACATTTGTGCACTCCTACCACCCCTTCAGCTACAAAATACACAACATCATAAAAAGACACTGGCCCCTGTTGACGAAAGCTTATCCGGACATTCCGGAGTTTCGAAATAATTTTCGAGCCTGTTTTAAACGTCCTAAGAATCTTAGAGACAGACTAGTTAGAGCTGACCTTGGATCAGACATCAAATTACCCCGTCAAACTTTTCTGAGCAGCCCCAGGCACGGTACATTTCCATGCCTGAGCTGCCATCAATGCTCCAATATATTGAAAGGAGATAAAATCTACCATCCACATACAGGTCAGACTTTTACCATTCATGATTTCTTCACTTGCAATTCCAACTTCGTCATCTACCTTATCAAATGTCCGTGCGGTCTCGCATACGTTGGGGAGACAACCCAGCGTGTGCGAGACCGCATAAAACAACACAAATCCAATATCCGTTGCCATAACCTATTATTACCTATTCCATTCCATTTCACTCAAGCAGGACACAGTATCGCACAACTCAGATTTCAAGTACTTGAGCACGTAGAAAGTCCACGAAGGGGCGGTAATAGAATCACGCTTCTCAAAAAGCGAGAGGCCTTTTGGATTCATAAATTACAAACCATGGAACCCCATGGTTTAAACAGAGAGTATGAAATACAAGCATATCTGTGAGCCAAATGATCTATCTGTTTTTTTCTACTGATTATATTATATTTATAACATGTCATATTCATCTCATTGCCTATTAAGTTTTTTTCCTTACCTGTTCATTTTCATTTCACAGACTCGTTGAACCAACCTCTGACCAACCCTACCGGGCCCGCCCATCTTAGTATCCTTGACAGTCACAACGTGGTCATTTTCATTCAATTTTTTTATTTTTTTATTTTTATTTTTTATTTATTTTTTATTTTTTATTTTTCCTAGTTTATTTACTTTTTTCATTCAATTTGTTAATTTTATTTTTATTTTTTTATTTTTGAGTTTCTCATTTTTTTCATTGTATGTACTCACAAAAAAAGTGATATCCCTGACTATTTTTCATACCTTTTTGGTTTCATTTTTATTATATTTTGGTTATTGTCTCAATATGCATTACCTTTCATTTTTATTCTTTTTATTAATTTTTATTATTTTTTATTATTTATTTTTTATTTCTTATTTTTTTATTTATTTATTCATTTTTTCATATTTCTTATCCATCATTTTTCATTTTTACTTTTTCAACCAATTCTTGATTTCCCCTCCTCTTCATTCTTTTATCATTCTTTCATTTCTTTGTCCTTTTCTTTCTTCTTTTTTCTTGGTTTTGTTCTACTTTCCTTTTTTCTCTTTTTTCTTTCTTTTTATATATATATACATATCTCTTCCTTTTTCTCTATCATCATTAGGATTACCTATTACTTACCATTGATATAGTACTTCTATGTTTTGGGGTCTCAAGATCAATTACCATTCTATATATATATGTATCCTCTATTCTCTCACTTGGATTGGACTTCACTATTATTCTTTTCTGGCCCACGGTTTACAGGGCAAACTCTGCCGAACCTGTACTTCTATACTTATCGTATTTTCTGCCTCTCATGAGTCATCACCAGCGCACGCATGCGCATGAAAGTTTTACGGAGCCCGACCATCGGGCCATGACTGAGCGCGAACTCGCGCATGCGCGCCTTCATCTCTTTAGTGCGCATGCGCCCGGGGGACCGATGACGCACGGTCCGGCGCCTTTTTAAAGAGAAGGAAGACGCTACATTCTCAGCGCTTCCTTTTGGCAGTTTGTCCACATACCTGTGCGCATTACTCTATTCCTCCTCGGTGAGAGCGGGCCCCGGCATTGCGGCGGCAGAGGTAAGGTACCCCTTGACAACGAGCATGGGCTGGTTTGGAACATACAATTTATTTGGCCATTTATTTGATCTGGGTTTGGATTTGACTTATACCCTGTACACTTCTAGGTAATTAACCTCATACCAAATCTCCAGACCAACATCTGTGACAGTCTTTTTACTACATTGAACAGGTACTGAGATGTTTATATACAGTCCTTTTTCATTTTTCTTTATTTATTTAAATATGACAGGTGTTTATTTACCTTCCACTACAGTATACAAATGATTCTCATTGTGTATTCACAATTTGTGACATGTTATTTACCTTAATGAGACGTCTCTACATATACCCAAGAAGCTATCTCTGATAATGCTTATGCCAGCCATTACATGGTTCTCCATATATGTATTCTATGTTTGTATGTTCTCTGTTTGTGAATGTGATTATTATGGTGTCATGCACTTTATGTTTTATTTGGGATATGTTGTTAATATCCCCTTTCCCTAATTCTTTTGTGTATATTTTGATAATTTGTAGAGCCTGAGGAAGGTCCATCCAGACCGAAAACGTTTGCTCTACTAATAAAAAATTACCAGATTTGTTGACACATATCTTCGTGTGAAGCTCTTTTTCCTATACATTGCTGGCTAGTTTTAGGCATTTCATATATTGCCGGCAACATATCCTATTAATATTAAAAATGTGAAAGTTTGTGAGTTTGTGGGTTTGTGTGTTTGGATGTTTGCATGTTCGGATGTTTGTTCCTCAATCACGGAAAAACCGCTCCACCGATTTGGCTGAAATTTTCCACAAACATAGTTAATACACCCGATTAAACAATAGGCTACTTTTCGTCACAATAGCGCACATACGTTTGTGCCAGGACCCCCACAAAACCCAAACTCACACCACCATCTCTGCAATCTCACACACTTTGGATCATAGCAAGCCACAAAATTCATATTGCCCTCTACAGCCTCGCCCCTAACCCCACACAATCTCCTATACATACAGTCTTATGAAAAAGTTTGGGCACCCCTATTAATCTTAATCATTTTTAGTTCTAAATATTTTGGTGTTTGCAGCGGCCATTTCAGTTTGATATCTCTAATAACTGATGGACACAGTAATATTTCAGGATTGAAATGAGGTTTATTGTACTAACAGAAAATGTGCAATATGCATTAAACCAAAATTTGACCGGTGCAAAAGTATGGGCACCCTTATCATTTTATTGATTTGAATACTCCTAACTACTTTTTACTGACTTACTGAAGCACAAAATTGGTTTTGTAACCTCACTGAGCTTTGAACTTCATAGCCAGATCTATCCAATCATGAGAAAAGGTATTTAAGGTGGCCAATTGCAAGTTGTTCCCCTATTTGAATCTCCTCTGAAGAGTGGCATCATGGGCTACTCAAAACAACTCTCAAATTATCTGAAAACAGATCATTCAACATAGTTGTTCAGGGGAAGGATACACAAAGTTGTCTCAGAGATTTAACCTGTCAGTTTCCACTGTGAGGAACATAGTAAGGAGATGGAAGAGCACAGGGACAGTTCTTGTTAAGCCCAGAAGTAGCAGGCCAAGAAAAATATCAGAAAGGCAGAGAAGAAGAATGGTGAGAACAGTCAAGGACAATCCAGAGACCATCTCCAAAGAGCTGCAGCATCATCTTGCTGCAGATGGTGTCACTGTGCATCGGTCAACAATAGAGCGCACTTTGCACAAGGAGAAGCTGTATGGGAGAGTGATGAGAAAGAAGCCGTTTCTGCAAGCACGCTACAAACAGAGTCGCCTGAGGTATGCAAAAGCACATTTGGACAAGCCAGCTTCATTTCGGAAGAAGGTCCTGTGGACTGATGAAACAAAGATTGAGTTGTTTGGTCATACAAAAAGGTGTTATGCATGGCATCCAAAAAAACAGCATTCCAAGAAAAACACTTGCTACCCACTGTAAAATTTGGTGGAGGTTCCATCATGCTTTGGGGCTGTGTGGCCAATGCCGGCACCGGGAATCTTGTTAAAGTTGAGGGTCGCATGGATTCCACTCAGTATCAGCAGATTCTTGAGAATAATGTTCAAGAATCAGTGACGAAGTTGAAGTTACGCCGGGGATGGATATTTCAGCAAGACAATGATCCAAAACACCGCTCCAAATCGACTCAGGCATTCATGCAGAGGAACAATTACAATGTTCTGGAATGACCATCCCAGTCCCCAGACCTGAATATCATTGAACATCTGTGGGATGATTTGAAGCGGGGTGTCCATGCTCGGCGACCATCAAACTTAACTGAACTTGAATTGTTTTGCAAAGAGGAATGGTCCAAAATCCCTTCATCCAGGATCCAGGAACTGATTAAAAGCTACAGGAAGCGACTAGAGGCTGTTATCTTTGCAAAAGGAGGATCTACTAAATATTACGGTCACTTATCTGTTGAGGTGCCCATACTTTTGCACCGGTCAAATTTTGGTTTAATGCATATTGCACATTTTCTGTTAGTACAATAAACCTCATTTCAATCCTGAAATATTACTGTGTCCATCAGTTATTAGAGATATCAAACTGAAATGTCCGCTGCAAACACCAAAATATTTAGAACTAAAAATGATTAAGATTAATAGGGGTGCCCAAACTTTTTCATAGGACTGTATACTTTACCACTTTGCCCCTCACCTTAACGATACTCCAGGAGGCTCTCTTTAACGCTCCGGAGCAGCCATGTTTGCCGACCCCCACCGCTCTGACAATCCGCGACACCGCCCACCCATGTCAATACCCCTAGGCGGTCTAATAAATGCAAAAAAAAAGTTTAAAAAAAAAGTAAAAAAAATATAAAAACAAATAAAAAGGATTAAAAATTCAAATCACCCCCCTTTCCCTAGAACACATATAAAAGTAGTTAAAAACTGTGAAACACATACATGTTAGGTATTCCCACATCCAAAATCGCCCGCTCTACAAAACTATAAAATATTTTTCCTGTTCGGTAAACGCCGTAGCGGGAAAAATGGTCAAAAGTGCCAAACCGCCATTTTTTCACTGTTTTGATTCTGATAAAAATTTGAATAAAAAGTGATCAAAGCAATAACATTTCCCGAAAACGGTACACCTACAAAGTACACCCGGTCCCACAAAAAAACACGCCCTATACATCCCGATACATGCACGTATAAAAAAGTTACGGCTGTGGGAATATGGCGACTTTTCAAAAAATAATTTTTTAACACAGTTTTGGATTTTTTTTAAGGGGTCAAAATGTAAATAAAACCATATAAATTTGGTATCCCCAGAATCGTAACGAAACACAGAATACAGGGGACATGTCATTTTGGTTGCACAGTGAACGCCGTAAAACCAAAGCCGTAAGAAAGTTGCAGAAATGCATTTTTTCTTCTAATCCACCCCATTCTGAATTTTTTCCCTGCTTCCCAGTACATTATACAGAATAATTAATGGTGGCATCATGAAGAAAAATTTGTCCCGCAAAAATTAAGACCTCATATGGCTCTGGGAGCGGAGAAATAAAAAAGTTATGGGGTTTAGAAGGAGGGGAGTCAAAAACGAAAATCAAAAAATGCCATCGGCGGGAAAGGGTTAACTTCAAATACTTCTGTCCCAAAGTCACTATGTAAAGTTTCTCACAACACCGTATATATAGCAGCTCAAATACAAATTAACTTCAACACAAAAGTCTCACGTATTCTCTGAATTACAGCAAAAACAAAATACAAAGTTACATTTCATATTCCATACCTTATACACAGTACGAAAACCTTACCCATGCCTGTATATACCCACTTCTACAATCACCGCAGACGAAGTCGCGGGTACCAGCTAGTATATATATAAGGAAGAAGGAATGTTGTTTCGTTTCACAAAAGATCTTCGTATAAAAAATCTATACTAGAATTAGTTGCAAGGACAAACACCCTTATGTATTTCAGACACTAAGCTGCATACTTATTTACCCTAAAAGTAAGGCCTCAAATCACTATGTAGCCTTAGGGTATGTCCACACATGGTAGATTTTGTTGCAGTAATTTCTATGAAGCATTCACACTCCTAGTTATACCAGAGAAAATACTCTATATACAAAGCACAATACACAATACTTCTTATTCACAAACAGAGAAATGAATGCACATCAATAGTGCCATCCGAAAAAAACAAAAACGTACAAGGTAGAAACCGTTCCAGATAATATAAATAATATCAATTACCTTGAATATATCAGTCTATTTTATGGCTATAATCCAAGTTCTATCTCGGCCACATTTCAGTAAAGTCTCCCCACATCATGAAGTCCAGTCAGGGGCTACTCCTTAGTGGATACAGTCTTTTCCGGAAGCAGGTAAGAGCTCTGGCTGGTAGTATCCCTCATGTAATAATTAATGACCTATCCTTAGGGTAATTCATCAATTAAAGATTGATAGGGGTCCAACAGTCGGGCCCCTGACCAGTGTTTGGATGAGCACTACAGCTTCTTCAGTACTTACCAAGCACATCACTGTACATTTGTTTTTCAGCTCAGTCCTTTCACATGAATGGGACTGAGCTGAGGTCAGGCTATGTGACCAACGAACGTGACATCACATGGTCTGACAAGTGGAAGAAGTGCTCTGGAGTCGCTGCTGCCATTTCAAGCAGATGACCCAGAGAGGGCCTGGATATTGGATTACCTATCTAAAGGATCTATCTTTAATGTCCCAGAAAACCCCTTTAATTTAATTTAAGCTGACCTAAACTTAATATCTTCAAGGTAACAGAAAAAAAAAGCTTCCAAGTCATGGACTAAAGCCACATACAGTGCACTTGTAGCTGCTTCGCCTCTACAAAATACCTGACTGCTAGGCCGGATGTACATTATTTAAACCCCTCCACAAACTGCAAAAAATGAATGCAGCAAAAGTGTCTTGCGCTGCCGCTTTTGGACATGTCAATTATTGCTGCGTGATCAAGCGTGGATTTTAACCTACTGCCCACGAAACGTGGAGCTCAAACCACCTAATTTCAATGTCTGCTATAAACATTCCTCTACGAGTACACAAAGTATGGCCTTAGCCTATTAATTGTGTAAGGTGGGCACAACACCTTTAACTTCTCTATGGGTCACACACATCTACGATGGGAATTGATACCATTGGTAGAAAACTGTCATCTTCCATAGCAATGTGTTTGTCACATCAAATAGGGAACCAAACTAAGTGGATAGAGAACTCCTCCTGCAAACTTTAGTTACATCTGATACAAAGTAGAATACACTCACGTGCCTATGAGTGGATGCTCATCAGTATTTTTACCCATGTGCAGTTCCCATAATATTTCATTAGGCCTGGCTGCATTGTGGGGTGAATTAATACCATCTTGTACCACACGCAATGTGAAGGATCACTTTTCACTAGATGACTACGGAGGAGCAGTGCTATAGTCAGTTACCTGTCTCCAAGGTTGGATCCTTATTTGATGATAGTTACGTGAAGCTACCAGATTTTTACTGGGAACTTCCTCCCCAAACTGTATCCAAATGGTTTGCGTTGATGGGTTTTGGTAGCAGTCAGGCCTTTAACTATAGGAAAGTGAAAGATAAATATTTAGTTGAATCCAATATGGACAGAGATGGCCAAGGGCCCTTGTAGTTAGACAATACATGGATCCCTTGTATTGAGTTCTGTTTTTATGGCTGTCGAGCAAATCTCCAAACAGTCTGTCAATCCATCAGTAATTGTGCCAAACATGAGGTTGGCTAGGACTAGATTGACCTTCAAGGTGACACTGCCAGTGTACTGGCACATTATCACACTTATGACATCACTGACACAGTGGCAAGGTATTATTCATAATACCTTAACTCAACTCCCTTGAATTCTGGCTATTATATTAGAGCCATCCCATTGTAGTGACTTTATAAAATGGTGACATCTTGGACACACCGGTGTGTTCCCCAGTGACGAGGAAGCTTCTACACAATTGCCTACTTTCCTATTACACTAATGGGTAAGATTGCATAGTAGGTTCTGGTCCTGGTAACAGGTATTGAGCAATGTATTTTTCTGTAAGAAGAATGTAAGATGTGGGTGACTAACCAGTAAAATTTCTTAGAAGACATTGATGACGTAAGCTGAGGCACATTTGTCACATATATGTGTAAGAGCAGATATGACACAACAAGAAACACGTAGTGCAAAATCCATACAGATTCATAAAACTACTTGACCACCATATTTAAACCAGAGAATGGGATGTTGCTTAGCTATGTGTACACCTTTATGTGGTCTGGTTGGAAGTTATAGGTTTGATGACTATTTCCAAATATCATTTGAGATTACTTTGAGGGAAAGGGTCCTAGGTCAAGAGCATCAGCAGAGTATAGAAACTGCCATGAAGAACTCTAGATACCAGGTACACATCTATAGAGAGCTACCTTCCACTAGGTGGTGCTAGGAGAAAATTCCTCTTTTTTACCAATTTCACCTTCTTTGTATACCATACCCAGAATTCTTAGCAGGGCATGCATGGTCTAATAAGTCACTGTATCAATATCTCCTTAATGAGAGACATTACCCCTTCTGAGCCACATAGAGACCTCTCCCATAACCAGCCAGTACCCTACTCTGACCTGATGGAAGTCAAAAACCTCAAAACAGCCGTCTACAGATTGGAACCTCTTCTTCTGGACGTGTTATACCATCTTGGCTAATATTCCCAGATTATGCTCTTTCAATTTACACTAGGAGCAAATTCCTCCTTTTCACCAATGTGTAATCTATAAACACATGAAATCATTATTAATTGTCATCTTTATAAGGTTCTTTGTCAACCCTTTTAAGGGGACTAACAAGTCTGAGAATATGGATAAAAGCAGAATATATTTTTATCAGGTTAACATCTGGATACATGTCATGAAACAGGGCCATAGAAGAACAGTGCAATGTATGGAAATACTAAGGTAATACAGCACATGGTTTCACTTGTGAATATACAGACCTTTATGCTTATAGCTTTACTTGCTCTTTAATCCCTCAGCTCATGGATAATCCTTTTTAAACAAGGATAACATTGTGTCATTAACCCTGTGATTCATACCACTTTCTCAGAGTGACATACTCCGATCCCATGAAGATGGACTGTAGCAATACTGAGGACCTAATACACTTCATAAGTGCCACAGAAACATTAATACCAAGTAACAAGTGTAGGAACCTAATGCTGGATAGTTTCATTGTATCCCACAACAGCAGAATTTAGTGTAAGGCTGGGTTCACATCTGCGCTCGATCACCGTTCAGGGATTCGGCCGCCCCCCCATTTCGCTTGAAAAATGCAGAGAAAAAAGTCCAGCAAGCAAATCTTTTCTCTCCGCATTTTTCGGGTGGAAATCCGGTCTCCAATCTGACCAGAAGAATGGAAACCCACAGATTGGTAGCCATAATGGAACTCCAGATGGAAGGCCTGAAGACACTGGAAACCTCTTTTTTTAAAAGGCAACTTTCCTGCCTGGTGTGACTACAATGGGGTGCACAGGCTGTGCAGCAGATGGTGCAAAACGGGTAATGCCTGCCGATAGGCGCAGCTGGGATCCTCCCATTTGGTTATAAACATCATGTCATTTTCTTCCAGAAAGCTCCAAACCAAATAAGGTGCGATTAGCAGACAACACAATTAAATTAACTAACAGCATCATATAGTGCAATACACAGTAATAACAATAATATTACACGTCAGATAATGCACAATTAATGAACAAAGCCCAGAACCAGTGGTGGAACTACCACCATAGTAGTTGTAGCATTTGCTATGGGGCCCGGTCATTTCACTGCTTTTTTTTTTTTTTTTTAAATTAGGTTATTACTAGAGATGAGCGAACAGTGTTCTATCGAACACATGTTCGATCGGATATCAGGGTGTTCGCCATGTTCGAATCGAATCGAACACCACGTGGTAAAGTGCGCCAAAATTCGATTCCCCTCCCACCTTCCCTGGCGCCTTTTTTGCACCAATAACAGCGCAGGGGAGGTGGGACAGGAACTACGACACTGGGGGCATTGAAAAAAATTGGAAAAAGTCATTGGCTGCCGAAATCAGGTGACCTCCATTTTAGACGAATAGTGGATTTCAAATCCGGGTCATATGAGAATGTGAACTTTGTGACTATGAGACAGGGATAGCTGTACAGGCAGGGATAGCTAGGGATAACCTTTATTTAGGGGGGAATGTTATTAAAAATAACTTTTTGGGGCTCTATCGGGTGTGTAATTGTGATTTTTGTGAGATAAACTTTTTCCCATAGGGATGCATTGGCCAGCGCTGATTGGCCGAATTCCGTACTCTGGCCAATCAGTGCTGGCCAATGCATTCTATTAGCTTGATGAAGCAGAGTGTGCACAAGGGTTCAAGCGCACCCTCGGCTCTGATGTAGCAGAGCCGAGGCTGCACAAGGGTTCAAGCGCACCCTCGGCTCTGATGTAGGAGAGCCGAGGGTGCACTTGAACCCTTGTGCACCCTCAGCTCTGCTACATCAGAGCCGAGGGTGCGCTTGAACCCTTGTGCACACTCTGCTTCATCAAGCTAATAGAATGCATTGGCCAGCGCTGATTGGCCAATGTATTCTATTAGCCTGATGAAGTAGAGCTGAATGTGTGTGCTAAGCACACACATTCAGCTCTACTTCATCGGGCTAATAGAATGCATTGGCCAGCGCTGATTGGCCAGAGTACGGAACTCGACCAATCAGCGCTGGCTCTGCTGGAGGAGGCGGAGTCTAAGATCGCTCCACACCAGTCTCCATTCAGGTCCGACCTTAGACTCCGCCTCCTCCGGCAGAGCCAGCGCTGATTGGCCGAAGGCTGGCCAATGCATTCCTATGCGAATGCAGAGACTTAGCAGTGCTGAGTCAGTTTTGCTCAACTACACATCTGATGCACACTCGGCACTGCTACATCAGATGTAGCAATCTGATGTAGCAGAGCCGAGGGTGCACTAGAACCCCTGTGCAAACTCAGTTCACGCTAATAGAATGCATTGGCCAGCGCTGATTGGCCAATGCATTCTATTAGCCCGATGAAGTAGAGCTGAATGTGTGTGCTAAGCACACACATTCAGCACTGCTTCATCAAGCCAATACAATGCATTAGCCAGTGCTGATTGGCCAGAGTACGGAATTCGGCCAATCAGCGCTGGCTCTGCTGGAGGAGGCGGAGTCTAAGGTCGCTCCACACCAGTCTCCATTCAGGTCCGACCTTAGACTCCGCCTCCTCCGGCAGAGCCAGCGCTGATTGGCCGAAGGCTGGCCAATGCATTCCTATGCGAATGCATACTTAGCAGTGCTGAGTCAGTTTTGCTCAACTACACATCTGATGCACACTCGGCACTGCTACATCAGATGTAGCAATCTGATGTAGCAGAGCCGAGGGTGCACTAGAACCCCTGTGCAAACTCAGTTCACGCTAATAGAATGCATTGGCCAGCGCTGATTGGCCAATGCATTCTATTAGCCCGATGAAGTAGAGCTGAATGTGTGTGCTAAGCACACACATTCAGCACTGCTTCATCAAGCCAATACAATGCATTAGCCAGTGCTGATTGGCCAGAGTACGGAATTCGGCCAATCAGCGCTGGCTCTGCTGGAGGAGGCGGAGTCTAAGGTCGGACCTGAATGGAGACTGGTGTGGAGCGATCTTAGACTCCGCCTCCTCCAGCAGAGCCAGCGCTGATTGGTCGAGTTCCGTACTCTGGCCAATCAGCGCTGGCCAATGCATTCTATTAGCCCGATGAAGTAGAGCTGAATGTGTGTGCTTAGCACACACATTCAGCTCTACTTCATCAGGCTAATAGAATACATTGGCCAATCAGCGCTGGCCAATGCATTCTATTAGCTTGATGAAGCAGAGTGTGCACAAGGGTTCAAGCGCACCCTCGGCTCTGATGTAGCAGAGCTGAGGGTGCACAAGGGTTCAAGTGCACCCTCGGCTCTCCTACATCAGAGCCGAGGGTGCGCTTGAACCCTTGTGCACACTCTGCTTCATCAAGCTAATAGAATGCATTGGCCAGCACTGATTGGCCAGAGTACGGAATTCGGCCAATCAGCGCTGGCCAATGCATTCTATTAGCCCGATGAAGTAGAGCTGAATGTGTGTGCTAAGCACACACATTCAGCACTGCTTCATCACGCCAATACAATGCATTAGCCAGTGCTGATTGGCCAGAGTACGGAATTCGGCCAATCAGCGCTGGCTCTGCTGGAGGAGGCGGAGTCTAAGATCGCTCCACACCAGTCTCCATTCAGGTCCGACCTTAGACTCCGCCTCCTCCAGCAGAGCCAGCGCTGATTGGTCGAGTTCCGTACTCTGGCCAATCAGCGCTGGCCAATGCATTCTATTAGCCCGATGAAGTAGAGCTGAATGTGTGTGCTTAGCACACACATTCAGCTCTACTTCATCGGGCTAATAGAATGCATTGGCCAATCAGCGCTGGCCAATGCATTCTATTAGCGTGAACTGAGTTTGCACAGGGGTTCTAGTGCACCCTCGGCTCTGCTACATCAGATTGCTACATCTGATGTAGCAGTGCCGAGTGTGCATCAGATGTGTAGTTGAGCAAAACTGACTCAGCACTGCTAAGTCTGCATTCGCATAGGAATGCATTGGCCAGCCTTCGGCCAATCAGCGCTGGCTCTGCCGGAGGAGGCGGAGTCTAAGGTCGGACCTGAATGGAGACTGGTGTGGAGCGACCTTAGACTCCGCCTCCTCCAGCAGAGCCAGCGCTGATTGGCCGAATTCCGTACTCTGGCCAATCAGCACTGGCTAATGCATTGTATTGGCTTGATGAAGCAGTGCTGAATGTGTGTGCTTAGCACACACATTCAGCTCTACTTCATCGGGCTAATAGAATGCATTGGCCAATCAGCGCTGGCCAATGCATTCTATTAGCGTGAACTGAGTTTGCACAGGGGTTCTAGTGCACCCTCGGCTCTGCTACATCAGATTGCTACATCTGATGTAGCAGTGCCGAGTGTGCATCAGATGTGTAGTTGAGCAAAACTGACTCAGCACTGCTAAGTCTGCATTCGCATAGGAATGCATTGGCCAGCCTTCGGCCAATCAGCGCTGGCTCTGCCGGAGGAGGCGGAGTCTAAGGTCGGACCTGAATGGAGACTGGTGTGGAGCGACCTTAGACTCCGCCTCCTCCAGCAGAGCCAGCGCTGATTGGCCAAATTCCGTACTCTGGCCAATCAGCACTGGCTAATGCATTGTATTGGCTTGATGAAGCAGTGCTGAATGTGTGTGCTTAGCACACACATTCAGCTCTACTTCATCGGGCTAATAGAATGCATTGGCCAGCGCTGATTGGCCGAATTCCGTACTCTGGCCAATCAGCACTGGCTAATGCATTGTATTGGCTTGATGAAGCAGTGCTGAATGTGTGTGCTTAGCACACACATTCAGCTCTACTTCATCGGGCTAATAGAATGCATTGGCCAATCAGCGCTGGCCAATGCATTCTATTAGCGTGAACTGAGTTTGCACAGGGGTTCTAGTGCACCCTCGGCTCTGCTACATCAGATTGCTACATCTGATGTAGCAGTGCCGAGTGTGCATCAGATGTGTAGTTGAGCAAAACTGACTCAGCACTGCTAAGTCTGCATTCGCATAGGAATGCATTGGCCAGCCTTCGGCCAATCAGCGCTGGCTCTGCCGGAGGAGGCGGAGTCTAAGGTCGGACCTGAATGGAGACTGGTGTGGAGCTATCTTAGACTCCGCCTCCTCCAGCAGAGCCAGCGCTGATTGGTCGAGTTCCGTACTCTGGCCAATCAGCACTGGCCAATGCATTTCTATGGGGAAAAGTTAGCTTGCGAAAATCGCAAACTGACAGGGATTTCCATGAAATAAAGTGACTTTTATGCCCCCAGACATGCTTCCCCTGCTGTCCCAGTGTCATTCCAGGGTGTTGGTATCATTTCCTGGGGTGTCATAGTGGACTTGGTGACCCTCCAGACACGAATTTGGGTTTCCCCCTTAACGAGTTTATGTTCCCCATAGACTATAATGGGGTTCGAAACCCATTCGAACACTCGAACAGTGAGCGGCTGTTCGAATCGAATTTCGAACCTCGAACATTTTAGTGTTCGCTCATCTCTAGTTATTACTAGAGATGAGCGAGTACTGTTCGGATCAGCTGATCCGAAGAGCACGCTCACATTGAAATGAATGGATGCACCTGGTACTTCCGCTTTGACGTCGGCCGGCTGGCCGCTTAACCCCCCGCGTGCCGGCTACGTCCATTCATTTCAATGCGAGCGTGCTGTTCGGATCGGCTGATCCGAACAGTACTCGCTCATCTCTAGTTATTACCCACTGGTTGTCCTGGTGAAGTTTGGGGCAGGAGACGGTCCAGTGTGTAGGAAGTGGAGGAGACAGATGGATTCTGCTTGGTGTTGAAATTGTGTCTGCCCTGCACCCATGAGGTGATGTCAGAACTAGAAAGCACCGAGCCTTGCTGCGTTTCTAGACTGTGACCTATAACATTGACTCTGTAGGCCAGCTATGTATTGTGCCTGGCCATAATTGTTACTCCATGTATTGATGGTGGCATGCACATTTTCTCTCATGGACATCCACACAATGTGGAAAAAAAAAAACTGAAGAAAAGCTGATTTTTCAAAAACACGTGTGTATTTGAGAAATGCAGCATGTCAATTTCAGCTGTGCAATTGTATGCATCGACAAAACACATAAAAAAAACTCAGCAGAAACCAATGTGTAAAAAAACTGCAATGCCGCTTTTCTGCAGTGTTTTTTTTTTTTTTAGTTGCGTTTAACTACGTGGAGCCTTAGCTTTAGGGTAAGGCTCATGCTGGAGAAATGCAGCGTTCTGGCTACTGCAAGAACACAGCTGGAAAAATCCTGGATTTACAGTATCACCAAAATTAATAAGTTTTCATTAAGCTCATCCACACATTGCAGAAAAAAACGCAGTATGTTAATTTTTGTCGCAGAATCACAATTGTTTTCCCTATAGATTTAATAGAAGAAGAAAAAAACTAAAAATTAGCAGAAACGCAATGAATTTTTGCAGTAATTTGTTTGCAGTTCTACTTTTAGCTCTGTTTTGCTATGTAGCACCCCTGTCAGATAATACTCATTTTCTTCCAGAAAATGATTGCAATCACAAATTCTTTGGTATTATTATATTCATTTAAATTGTCTTCAATGGGAAACCACAAAAAGAATTGTCAAAAAGCCAAATTGGATATAATTCCACACCAAACATAAAAAGGGGGTGGACTAAAGTATTGGTACCGTTTGAAAAATCATGTGATGCTTCTCTAATTTATGTAATTAACAGCACCTGTTACTTACCTGAGGCACCTAACAGGTGGTGGCAATAACTAAATCACACTTGCAGCCAGTTGAAATGGATTAAAGTTGACTCAACCTCTGTCCTGTGTCCTTGTGTGTACCACGTTGAGCATGGAGATAAGAAAGAAGACCAAAGAACTGTCTGAGGACTTGAGAAGCAAAATTGTGAGGAAGCATGAGCAATCTCAAAGCTATAAGTCCATCTCCAAAGACCTGAATGTTCTTGTGTCTACTGTGCGCAGTGTCATCAAGACGTTTAAAGCCCATGGCACTGTGGCTAACCTCCCTAGATGTGGACGCAAAAGAAATTGATGAGAGACTTCAACGCAAGATTGTGCGGATGGTGGATAAAGAACCTCGACTAACATCCAAACAAGCTCAAGCTGCCCTGCAATCCGAGGGTACAACAGTGTCGACCTGTACTATCCGTCGGCATCTGAATGAAAAGGGACTGTATGGTAGGATACCCAGGAAGACCCCACTTCTTACCCAGAGACATAAAAAAAGCCAGACTGGAGTATGCCAAAACTTACCTGAGAAAGCCAAAAACATTTTGGAAGAATGTTCTCTGGTCAGATGAGACAAAAGTAGAGCTTTTTGGGAAAAGGCATCAACATAGAGTTTACAGGGAAAAAAAAGAGGCCTTCAACGAAAAGAACACGGTCCGTACAGTCAAACATGGCGGAGGTTCCCTGATGTTTTGGGGTTGCTTTGCTGCCTCTGGCACTGGACTGCTTGACCGTGTGCATAACATTATGAGATCTGAAGACTACCAACAAATTTTGTAGCATAATGTAGGGCCCAGTCTGAGAAAGCTGGGTCTCCCTCAGATGTCATGGGTCTTCCATCAGGACAATGACCCAAAACACACTTCAAAAAGCACTAGAAAATGGTTTGAGAGAAAGCACTGGAGACTTCTAAAGTAGCCAGCAATGAGTCCAGACCTGAATCCCATAGAACACCTGTGTAGAGATCTCAAAATGGCAGTTTGGAGAAGGAACCCTTCAAATCTCAGGGACCTGGAGCAGTTTGCCAAAGAAGAATGGTCTTCAATTCCAGCAGAACATTGTAAGAAACTCATTGATGGTTACTGGAAGCGGTTGTTCACAGTTATTTTGTCTAAAGGTTGTGCTACCAAGTATTAGGCTGAGGGTGCCAATCAGGGTCAGACTGGCCCGCCGGGGAACCGGGGAATCCCCCGGTAGCCCCCAAGCCCCGACTGCATTTTACTAATGCAGATACATTGGTCGGGGCCCCCAATCGAGCACCTGACCAATGCATCTGGATTTGCCTTAACACACACGGGCCTCCATTAGCTGATGCTGAAGCTCTACATGCTGTCCTCCCGATATATAGGGAAAGTATATATCGGAGAACACGTGTGCAGCTTTAGCATCAGCTATAATGGCTGCTCGTATTCCTCTCACTGACCTGCTGCTCTCCTGTGAGGACCTGCTGTGCTGCCCGGACTTCCTTCCTCCCTCCCCCTCCTCCTCACAGTGAGTCGTCTCTCACATCGGAGCGTGTGGGGAAGACAGGAGCCGTCGGCTGCAATGCTGTGCTCTTCTGGAAAATGTAAGTATATTATGTTGGTAAAATCTGTATATTTAATATGTATGTATGTATGTGTACATTTGTTTACTGTATGTGTCTTGTATATTGTGTGAGTACTGTATGTTTGTATACAGGTTTGTATACTGTATACAGGTATGTATACAGTATACTATAATAATGTTTATGGGTGAGTGTATGTATATATGTGAGTATATATAGTGTTCATACATTCATATACAGTCCTATGAAAAAGTTTGGGCACCCCTATTAATCTTAATCATTTTTAGTTCTAAAAATTTTGGTGTTTGCAACAGCCATTTCAGTTTGATATATCTAATAACTAATGGACACAGTAATATTTCAGGATTGAAATGAGGTTTATTGTACTAACAGAAAATGTGCAATATGCATTAAACCAAAATTTGACCAGTGCAAAAGTATGGGCACCCTTATCATTTTATTGATTTGAATACTCCTAACTACTTTTTACTGACTTACTGAAGCACAAAATTGGTTTTGTAAGCTCACTGAGCTTTGAACTTTATAACCAGGTGTATCCAATCATGAGAAAAGATATTTAAGGTGGCCAATTAAAAGTTGTTCTCCTATTTGAATCTCCTCTGAAGAGTGGCATCATGGGCTACTCAAAACAACTCTCAAATGATCTGAAAACAAAGATTGTTCAACATAGTTGTTCAGGGGAAGGATACAAAAAGTTGTCTCAGAGATTTAATCTGTCAGTTTCCACTGTGAGAAACATAGTAAGGAAATGGAAGACCACAGGGACAGCTCTTGTTAAGCCCAGAAGTGGCAGGCCAAGAAAAATATCAGAAAGGCAGGGAAGAAGAATGGTGAGAACAGTCAAGGACAATCCACAGACCACCTCCAAAGAGCTGCAGCATCATCTTGCTGCAGATGGTGTCACTGTGCATCAGTCAACAATAGAGCGCACTTTGCACAATCAGAAGCTGTATTAGAGAGTGATGAGAAAGAAGCTGTTTCTGCAAGCACGCCACAAATAGAGTCACCTGAGGTATGCAAATGCACATTTTGACAAGCCAGCTTCATTTTGGAAGAAGGTCCTGTGGACTGATGAAACAAAGATTGAGTTTTTTGGTCATACAAAAAGGCGTTATGCATGGCATCCAAAAAAAACCAGCATTACACGAAAAACACTTGCTACCCACTGTAAAATTTGGTGGAGGTTCCATCATGCTTTGGGGCTGTGTGGCCAATGCCGGCACCGGGAATCTTGTTAAAGTTGAGGGTCGCATGGATTCCACTCAGTATCAGCAGATTCTTGAGAATAATGTTCAAGAATCAGTGACGAAGTTGAAGTTACGCCGGGGATGGATATTTCAGCAAGACAATGATCCAAAACACCGCTCCAAATCGACTCAGGCATTCATGCAGAGGAACAATTACAATGTTCTGGAATGGCCATCCCAGTCCCCAGACCTGAATATCATTGAACATCTGTGGGATGATTTGAAGCGGGCTGTCCATGCTCGGTGACCATCAAACTTAACTGAACTTGAATTGTTTTGTAAAGAGGAATGGTCCAAAATCCCTTCATCCAGGATCCAGGAACTGATTAAGAGCTACAGGAAGTGACTAGAGGCTGTTATCTTTGCAAAAGGAGGATCTACTAAATATTAATGTCACTTTTCTGTTGAGGTGCCCATACTTTTGCACCAGTCAAATTTTGGTTTGATGCATATTGCACATTTTCTGTTAGTACAATAAACCTCATTTCAATCCTGAAATATTACTGTGTCCATCAGTTATTAGATATATCAAACTGAAATGGCTGCTGCAAACACCAAAATATTTAGAACTAAAAAGGATTAAGATTAATAGGGGTGCCCAAACTTTTTCATAGGACTGTAAGTATATATATGGTATATCAATGTATATAAATGTATATGTGTGTATATATGCTATATTAATGTATATATGGTATATGTATAAGGCCTGGTTCACATCTGCTTTTGGTAATCAGTTCAGGGAGTCCGCATGCCCCCCCCCCCCCCCGAATGAACTACGAAAGCATTAGCAAGCAGTGTGCAGCGAAAGCACATGGACCCCATAGATTATAATGAAGTCCGTGTGCTTTCTGCGCAGTCTCTGTATGGAACATGTGGACAGGAAAGTAGATCATGAAGTACTTTTCTGTCTGCATGTTCCGTGTGGACACTTCACGGAAAGCACACGGACTCCATTATAATCTATGGGGTCCATATGCTTTCACTGCACACCGCTTGCTAATACTTTCAATAGTCTGTTCGGGGGTCACCATGCGGACTCCCCAAATGGATTACCGAACGCAGATGTGAACCAGGCCTGAGTGTGTAGGTATATAGTGTGTGTAATCCCATCCACACATTGCAGAAAAATACACGCAGTAGAGGTGTAAAAATAAAAAAACAAACAAAAAAGTATACTCACCTGTCCCCAGCACCCCGTTGTCCCCCACCTGTGACTGTTCGTTCTCATGGTCTCTTTTCTGGAAATTCTTTACCTAACTAGTCTCAGCGATCACATGAGGTGCAGGACTCCCAGCAAGGAGGCGCCAGCACGAGACTGAATGGACACTGGCAGCGCACAACGGAGCGACGGGGACAGATGAGTATGCTTTTTTATTTATTTGTTTTTTATTTTACTCTTCCCACCCGGGACATGAGTTGCTCCAATTCCTGGACAACCACTTTAAGGGCTAGTTCACATGGGGGAAATTGGCATCAGATTTTGAGGTGGAATCCGCCTCAAAATCCGCTGCCAAAAATGACTCCCAATGACTTCAATGGGAGCCGCTCGCTTCTTTTTTCTGCTAGCTATTAGCGGAAAAAAGAAGCGAGCTGCCCTATCTTGCCGCAGATTCCGCGGCTGAATCAGTCTCAGCATCTGCGGCACGAGGCTCCGGCCCATTCATTTGGGTCTAATCCGGAGCGGAATGCCACGACTGGATGCCTGGTATCTGCGACAGAATGTTCACACACACAGTTCATAAACCACATTTGGCCAGCAGGCCAAACTACCACATACAAGACAGAATAGTTATAAAAATATATAAATTTTATTTAGAAAAGTACATAAATAATAATAATGGATTGGAGGTAAACAATGCATCAGCTATGGATGCAATGACATACAACTAGGCTTTCATAAGGAAATATGCTTTACATTTATAGTCAATACAATATTCAATGAAAAGAGTTCCTCACCCCATAAGAATGGGCATCATTAGCTATATACAGATGGATAAAGATCCAAGTCACTAGCACTTCTTACTAGAGGGCCAATACATTTACATTTGATATTGTAGACAAAAGAAGACATATGAGCAACATTGAACTTTTACCTGTAAGTATGTCATGCATCAGAACGCGCCCCGACGCGCGTTTCACCACGCAAGTGGCTTCGTCAGGGGGAAGTAGTTTCACCACGCAAGTGGCTTCGTCAGGGGGAAGTAGCTACTTCCCCCTGACGAAGCCACTTGCGTGGTGAAACGCGCGTCGGGGCGCGTTCTGATGCATGACATACTTACAGGTAAAAGTTCAATGTTGCTCATATGTCTTCTTTTGTCTACAATATCAAATGTAAATGTATTGGCCCTCTAGTAAGAAGTGCTAGTGACTTGGATCTTTATCCATCTGTATATAGCTAATGATGCCCATTCTTATGGGGTGAGGAACTCTTTTCATTGAATATTGTATTGACTATAAATGTAAAGCATATTTCCTTATGAAAGCCTAGTTGTATGTCATTGCATCCATAGCTGATGCATTGTTTACCTCCAATCCATTATTATTATTTATGTACTTTTCTAAATAAAATTTATATATTTTTATAACTATTCTGTCTTGTATGTGGTAGTTTGGCCTGCTGGCCAAATGTGGTTTATTTAATAGTACTACCCAGTATTGCCCTATATTTTTTTGTGCAACACACAGTTCATGTATCTCCGTGTGAACTAGCCCTAAAGGATTTATTCATCTTTCTAATATTGATGGTCTGTCCTTAGGATAAGCCATCAATATTACATCTGCGATGATACAACAGCCAGGACCTCTGCAAATCAGCAGGACCAAGCAGGTAATAGTAACATTTCTAGGAGCCGCGCTGTTCACTTGCCATGCAAGATGTAGCAATACATTTAGGTAGTGCACATGGTATAGTGGGTGAGCTCCCAACATGTTATCACCTTTAGCCGTTGTGTTTTGGTACCGCTGATCTGCAGGGTCCTGGTGGTGGGTCCCTAGAAACAATTCTACTGGTGGGCCCTAGACACCACAGTCTGACCCTGGTGCCAATACTTTTGTCCGGCCCATTTTTGGAGTTTTGTGTAAAATGAGCAATGATTTGACTTTTTTTTCATTCTCTTTTGTGTTTTTTCATTGCAAGAAAAATAAATGAAGATATTAATACCAAAGAGTTTGTGCTTGCAATCATTTTCTGGAAGACAACGAGTATTATCTGACAGAATTGCAGGGGTGCCAATACTTTTGGCCAACACTGTATTTTACCATTATATCTACGGGGAAGCTGTAGATATAATTGACATGCTTCGTGCCGATTTTGGAAATTGCAGCGTGTCCATGTTGTGGTTTTAACCGCAAAGTGGGCATGGGATTCACATGAATCTAATCCGCTTTGCAGATACTGTAAAACATTGCGATTTTTCCCACGGCAAATTGTGGCATTTCCAGCCCGTGGGGCCTCAGCCTTAATCTCATCCACACAGACAAAAACATTGTGGAAAACAAATTGGGTGGAATTTATTAAAACTGACGATCCTTGAAATCAATCTTGAAATCAATGGAAGCCGGTCATTTCCTTTTTCTGAAGAAGCGACCTGCCCTTTCTTCAGCCGCGGACGTCCACCTCGCGACACCTCCCTCCTTGACTAGGCCCATTCATTTGGGCCTAATCCGGACTGCACTGCACCGGCATCCAGTCGCGGCTAGCCATTTTTTGGAAAGGAATCTGAGGCGGCCTCCGCATCAAATTCTGGTCCAAAAAACTCACGTGTGAACTTACCCTTAAACTAAGGCCCCTCGGAACATCCTACTGCAAAAAAAAAAAAAATGTGTTGCAGGAAAACCAGAGACGGCAACACATCGTGTTTCTTCCTTCATTAAAGGGACATAGCGGGACATGTAGGGAGCTGCACGGCACTTATGGCATACCTCACAACCATCCTGATTTCCACGGGACAGGGGTAGGAAAGCATGAGTGTCCCGCGGAAATCAGGATGGCTGTGAGGTATACCATAAGTGCCGTGCAGCTCCCTACATGTCCCGCTATGTCCCTTTAATGATTTACTGATCAATCATTCCTCCGATCACCGCCTGCTCTTATAACAGATAACAGGCTGCGGTGATCGGAGGAACGCTCGGCTATGGTTCAAGGACCTTGTGTGACATCACACGGTCACGTGATAGGTGGGCGTGTCAGTGTGCTGTGCAGTGAAGAGAGGAAGAGATCCGTGTAAGGTACTGAGAAGGGAGGGGAAGGGGGGATGTGAGATGCAGGATGGAGAGAGAGAGAGAGAGAGAGTGTGTGTGTGTGTTTGTTTGTCTGTCTGTGTGTGTGTCTGTCTGTGTTTGTCATTATACTGGGGGCAGAGATGGAGGGGAGACATGAAACTGGGGGCAGATGAAAGGGGATATGAAACTGAGGGAGAAATGGAGGGGGGGATATGAAACCGGGGGCAGAGATGGAGGAGAGGACATGAAATGGAGCAGATGAAGGGGGCACCTAAACTGGCGGACATTAAACTTGGGGAAAATTGGAGGGGAGTATTAAACTGTGGGAGTAGCTGAAGGGGGACCTATCTGCCACTAGTTGCCCCCAGTTTAATGTCCCCCTCCAGCTACCCCTATGGTTTAGTATCTGCTTCTAGTTTCCTCCATTTAATGTCCCCCTCTAGTTGCCCCCCATTTAATGTCCCACTTCATCAGCCATTTATTTATTGCCCCCCTCCAACTACCCCCATTGCTAATGTCCCCGTCCAGCTGCTCCAGTTTCATGTTTAAACTGGGGCACCATGAGAGGGAATTAATACTGTGGGGCAGTTGGAAGGGAACATTACAATATGGGGGCATATAATGTATGGGTGACTGTAGGAGGATTATACTGTGTCGGGGGACATGTAGATGAGAATGGGCGGATTCAACATAAAAGTGGGTGGGGCTAAATTTGCCACGGCACGCATAGCGCGCCGCTCATTTTGTCTCTCTTTCTGTTGTTCAAAAGTTGGGAGGTATGCTATGGGGAAACCACTGGCATTTTCGTAGGTATAATTGACATGCTACGATTTCCAAGACCGCACCAGTTTTGGAAATTGCTGCATGTCCACACTGCGATTTTTACTGCAGAGTGGGCATGGGATTCGCTAGAATCTCATCCACTTTGCCCTTACCGTAAAACGCTGTGATTTTTCGCTGCGAGGTTACAGATCATCTACACCAGTTTACTTCTAGTAAATCTGGTGGACTGGGGTATCCCACAAATTCAGACCCCGCTCTGCCTACAGTTTAAACAAGTGTTGAGCAGGGTGCGGAGTAGAGATATGACACAGTGCGCCAGAGATGTGCCAATACATAATGTAAGTTTCCACCACAATTCTGCCAGAAACACAATAATAAATGTGGGCCAGTATTTTCAAAAGTGCAGCATGTTAACTCTACGTAAGTAAACGCTGTATTTTCTCCATAGACTTTATATGAGGAGAGGCAAAAATGCAAAATGCAGTGGAAAAACTGTGAAAACAGAAAAAAAAAATTTTAAGCTGCGTTTCCACTTTTTTTTTCTCTGCAGCATTTTTAAGCTATATCTGCGATGTGTGGTCTTACGTCAAATGTGTTGTTGTGAAAATAAGCACCTTGTAAATCCATCCATACGATGTCACCTGACTGTGAGAGGGACGAGAAAAACCTCATACAGGGTTAGTGTGTGTTTTTCATTCAGAATATAAGACACCTGCTGTGGCATGTGCAGGGTCGACTCCCACTTGACTTTCTCACTTTATTTGCACTTTGTATTTGACTTCAAGGCATGGGTAATATGTAGCTGAGCTGTGTTTGCTATCTGAAGCAAGTTAATAACTTTGTGTAGGATGCAACTTCCTACTGTGCACAGGGAGGTGGCCATTCAAATAGAAGAATAAAAGGTTAAAGTCCTGCCTTGAAGAGAGGAGGAGAATTGTGTGACAGCTGCTGCCTCTACTAGTCATTTCACGGTCTCACTTCCCTGTTGCTCTAAAAGTACAAAGATCTAACAAGTCCAAACTTCATTCTGAGTGACAATGAGAGAGTGACAGGAGCAGGAGGTGCCGTGACATCCGGAATCTTAGCCCAGCAAGTGTAACTGGAGTTCTCTGGGGACCTGAGACTCTCAGGTGTTTAATCCTAACAGAAATCTCAATGCCCCAATGGCGTTTCACTACATCACACTGGGGCGATGCAACCTGTCGGCTCTGTTACTGGTAAGTACTGGAAAATGCGCAGCTCTCAATAATGATGAGGACTGGAATATATTGGCACTAATGTATATAATCCGAGATGTGAGAAAGATCTATACCGTGGTACAAATATACAGAGAAATATTGTGAGACATTTGTGCTCTGCAGATAAGACGTCTTGTCATATCAGTCACTGCGAGACTTGTATGCTGAAATTTTTTTCTTATGTTTTGGGATATTTTGTGTGTATGGCTCTAGTCTACGATAATGATGTCCAATAGGCCAGAGGAATATGAGTATACGTATATACGGTAGCACTGTATACAAATATATGAAACCTGGTGGCATATGGTATTCCTTACGGTTACAGCTGTCTGTGTGAAGTCTCCTCAAGTTATGCACTAATACAGATCCGTTTCTGTATCTTTCTATGAATTTTGTGTACTGCCTTTGTGCTGCTTTAGTTTGCTTTGTGTTTTCGGTTCCTCATTTTGAAACCTAAGGAGTAAAAAGCATTTGTATAAAGACTGTATACTATCCAAATATACTGTAATAGATATACTATAGCCGAGAATGGAGTAAGTGGAAACTTGGTAGTTATTAGCTATGCAAATAAGACTAAAGGGTGTGCACCTAATTAGTGTATTCACATAATGCTCAAGCCTAATGAGCAAACCACATCCTCCGAGGGGTGAGCGGGTAGGAAATGGAGCTGAAGAGAACACATAGGGGTGATAAAAATGACCATGATATCAAGTAATGCCTGAGACTTCTTCTTCTAAATGTCTCTAATAATGCGACCCTTCACAATTCACACATCACTTACATGTTTCAGTCAGAATGTGACCCTTAGTCCTTGTATGTTTTTATAAAAACACTGAAACACTTCTATGTTACTGTTCGCACGCATTGTACTTTACTTTGTTAAAGACTTTGAGACTAAGGCCCCACGTAGCGAGCCACAACCACAAATCATTATGGGAAAAACTGCGGCAGAAATGAACTGCAGTTTTTCCCGCAGCACTTTTCACATAAAGTTTTCCTCTGCGGACTTTCTGCTTCAATTGACCTGCTGCGATTTACAAAAACGTGACTGTTTAAGAAATCGCAGCATTTGTGCTGCAGGTATTTTAATGCAGTGTGTGAATGGGATTCGCATTTATGCCGCGTGGGGCTTCAGCCTAAGTGGGGAACCAAAAATCAACAACTATTACACTTGGGTGAACGGGACCTAAGAAGCTCCCCCCTCCCTTAGGGTCCATTCATGTGGAGTTTTTTGGCACTGATTTTGACGCTGAATCCACGTCAGAATCCACATGGAAAAAATGCCTCCTATTGACTTCAATGGGTTTCTTTTTCCGCTAGCGAATTGTTTTGGTCATTTTTGATCTTTGTGTGAATAACGACAATACAGAATTTTAAAAGGCTGTCTTACGGTTCTGGTACACAGCTTAAAAAATGTCCTTGTGGTTTGTTAAATATGGAGCAGAATGGTGTTTATTTAGCGGGCTACAAAATTAGCATGTTTAACCTGGTTCCAACATGTTGGTAACCACGGGAAGTGATTGGTTGATAGAAACCTGAAAACCTGATAGGATCTAAAAACCATTGCTGTGGTTTAGTAATGCAGTTGCTGCAGCCTGTGAATGTAGTATTAGGCCTAGACCTATTAGACCTCAACTTTTTGTGGTATGACTGATTCATTTTAGAGTGATAGCTGCAGCCCCTGCCTTTAAGTGTAGGGTCCAGGCATAAGATTTCATTAGGCCAGAGAAAGGCAAACTTTGCAGTGTCTTTGATGGATGGGATCACCTGTAAAGTTTTTAGACCTATTTAGGCTAAGGCCCCATGGGACATTCCACAGCGCTAAAACGCTGCGGGAAAAACAGAGGCGGGAACGCATTGTGGTTCTTCCCGCAGCATTTTGAACAGAAAGTTCACAGAGTTTTCCTCCATGGACTTTCTGTTACCATTATATCTATGGGAAAGCCATCGGCTTTTCCGTAAATATAATTGACAAGCTGCGATTTCCAAAACTGCGCAGCATGTCCGAGATGTGGTTTTAAACGCAAAGTGGGCATGGGATTCGCATGCATCCCATCCACTTAGCCTGTACTCTATAAAGATGCGATTTTTCTCAAATCACTGCATTTCCGGCCCGTGGGGCCCCAGCCTTAGACTGGGTTCAGACTGGGCATTTTTTTTTTGAACTTTGAAATGTAGGAAAAGACAAATCAGAAAAAATATATGTAAAAATGCATGCAGTTTTTTTTTTTCTAATGCCCAGGCAATTTCCATATTTAAGCAAAAACTATTTTAATTATCTCAAATTCTAAATTCATGTTTTTAAAAACACATTTGTTTTTTTCAGATGCATTTTTCCTGGTTTCTAAGTGTAATTGCCATGTCTGTGATATCAGGGACAGCACTCCATCCTGGTTATTTTCAGGTCCTATGTTGTCCGTGGTTCATCAGTTTTTCTCATTGCAAAAAATAGATCAAGTTTTTGGATATATATATTTTTTTTACATTTTTCTATACTTTTTCAGGTTTCTAGATATGTGGAAATGGCATCTGTGTTCTGTCTGTAAAGCCCTAGAGCCGTGAAGGCGAACCTATGGGACGGGTGCCGAAGGTGGCATTCAGAGCACTTTCTGTGGGCACCCATCTGTGGAATGGATTATACTGTGTGTGTGGGCCACTGTGGAGCAAATTGTACTATGTGGGGGCCACTTTCTAGCAGATTATACTATGTGGGGGCCACTGGGAAGCAGATAGGACTTTGGGGGGGGCCAATGTGGAGCAGATAGGACTGTGTGGGGGTCACTGTGGAGCAGATAGGACTGTGTGGGGGCCACTGTGGAGCAGATAGGACTGTGTGGGGGCCACTGTGGAGCAGATTGGACTGTGTGGGAGTCCTTCACTATTTATATCACACAGTATCTGTTTTATAGCAGACATGTGATATTATTACAGGTCATAACAACATTACGTGGTCACTATAAAACAAATCTGTGCAATGTAAATAGTGAATATTAATTGTTCAAAAGTACCAAATGTAGTACAAAGTTGTTAACAATATTGAAAGCTCTGTAAAGTCCCATTCACACAACTGTATTCTGTGGGTCCTTAATTGTCCACAATTGTGAATCCATACAGTATTAAGGTTAAATTGGCGTGTTGGCACTTTGTGTTAAATTAGTGGGTTTTGGGTTGCAGTTTGGGCACCCGATCTCTAAAAGTTTCGCCATCACTGCCCTAGACTTTAATGGAGTTTAGTGGTCCACAAAATGAACCAAAATAGAGCATGTCTCTGTTCTGTCTCTTTAAAATCAATGGGTGTACATGCAAAACGCAGACTTGTGAATTACTCCTTACTTAGGTTTTACAGATGTTATACACTGACAAATAATTACAATTTGATCAAATGTAACTACACAAAACTAATAATTATAATAAATGTCTTTATTAAGTTTCTAATGTTAGCTCTAAAGTGATTCAGCCCACTGCTATAGGTACGGTATAATACTACCATACGATACCGTTTGGATTATATTGCTCCCGCTCATGTACACAGAGGTATAATTTTTGTATGAAGATGTAACTGGGCTTCCATAGAGGTGCCTGAGCTGTAAACTGTATCTCTTTACCATTCTGATTTCATAGGGAGCTAAAAAAAATGATATTCTATTGGGGGAATTCATCAATCCCAATAGTCCAGTTTTCTGGTGTAGAGGGATGACATTGTGCTACATATTTTGTGCAAGGGCTCTCATGCATCAAACATGCACCACAACCCCCTTAATGAGTTTTCTGGTATGAGATACAAATCTATGGCAGTTCCAAATTGGCGTGGATTTCCATCTTGGCGCAGAGACCCCTAACCGGCTGTGGCATCTTCATAAATCTCTGTTTCCTTCTGCTAGATGGGCCCTGTATTAAGACTGCTTTACAATACACCATTCTTATAATTCTGCTCCATTGCTTCTAGGAGAGCGTACTATATCTCCATACACGTAAATTCCAACGAAACCTGTAGGGCAGAGAACATATTCTATGTCAGTGTATATGAGTCCATATATTAGAGATATCTTTATTAGTCATTAGAGCTCTGCTGCATAGAGAAATTTGTGTTGTATATACTCTATTGATTTCAGTGGGCACCAATGGTCATCATATGTTAGGGTATGTTCACACATCAGTATGCCATCCGTTTGAATTCAGTTTCACACATTAAAACAGCCTGATGCACATACTGATTGTATACTGACACCTTTTGATGCTAATAGAAAACGCTATCCGTTTTAAAGTGTGAAACTGAATTCAAACTGACGGATGGCATACTGATGTGTGAACACACCCTTAGAATCTAAATAAGCAGTTGATAAAATAATGGTCTGTCCTATCTTAATTATTATATAGAAAAGAAACCGATAACTGCCTGGTACTAGAATAGCTTAACCTCCTAAATACGAGGTGTCTGCTATTTCTTCTGGCCTGTGCTATTTTTGCAGTAGGAGGAACAGAGGTCTATTTTGGTACAAAAAAAGTTGAAAAAAAAGCGAACTACTGCATTTTATATTGTACATTTCTGTATCTATTTTAAAATGCATTCTGATGTTCAGAACAAAAAATGCCTATGGTGAATATTCCATATTCTGGTTTATGAGACAATCAATGAATTGTGTATAAAATGTACAAGTGACAGACAGGACCTCTAGGGATAGCGCTAATACCACTTATGTGGTTAACTTAGCTGGCATTGTCATCTTGCAGCACCGGGGTCCTGGGTTTGAATGTGACCATGGGCAATGATTGGGTGGAGTATGTATGTTCTCCCAGTGCTTTTCTGGGGTTCTGCATATATTGAGCTTTCCACACTTCCAAAACATGCCTGGTAAATAAAGTCGCTTCCTAAAACATCGCCCCTATGGTGTGAGCATGTCTTATGCTAAGGCTCCAAGTTGTGGAAACACAGCTTTTTTTATTTTTATTTTTTTGCAGGTTTTGTTGCTTTTTTTTTTTTTTTTTTTTTTTTTGAGCCAAAGCCAAGAATGGCTACAAAAGGAATGGGAGCTATATAAGAGTAAGTTCATACAGGGTTTCTTGGCAGCGGATTTGGGCGCAGAATCCGCCTCAAAATCCGCTGCCAAAACCAGCTCCCATTGACTTCCATGGGAGCCACTCGCTTCTTTTTTCCACTACTTAGTAGCGGAAAAAAGAAGTGACATGACCATTCTTGCCATGAATCTGCTGCGGTGCGACACTCCCCTCCCAACTAGGCCCATTCATTTGGGCCTAATCCAGATTGGAATGCTGGTTTAGTACTTTGGTCGATTGGATTGACATGATATATGATTGATCAGCCACACCCTGATCAATCCAAATTGTAAGGGAATGGTCAGCTAAGAATGATTCGTGCGCGCCAAGCACATGGAGCCCATTATAGTCTCTGGGGTCCGTGTGCTTTGACAGCACAAACGCTTGCAATTGCGATTGTATTCCATCCATGCAGACTCCTTCTGGACGGAATACAAGCGCTAGTGTGAAACCAACCATAACTACTGGTTAAAAGCTAGTCAGTGGAAACTGTATCTCATTATTGTGAGTCAATATATATGTAAATAGTTAATTATAAGCAATCCTTTATTGACATAGGATAGCAATACCCTGCACTGCGGATCAGGAAAAGTGTATATACCATAAATCCTATGAGAATAAATCAAGCAGCAGAACTGAAGCTTTAAGAACTTCATCACAGTGCAGAAATGCAGCACAGAGCTCTTGTGTCACAAGGGGAAACCGAGCAGAATAAGGGGGAAAAGACAAAGGCGGTTTTCATACCAACTACTGAGGCTTGTGTGTGACCATCCACTACAGTAGCATTGTGTGTGTGTCTGTGATCAGTTTACCCATGGAGGACTAGATCCTAGGTCACCTCACCAGCTCTCATCTCATCTGTCGCAGGTTAAACAAGTTTTCTCCTTTTAGCAATTTCCATATATTTTAAGATGTACAAAATTATATTCCAATACAATTAGACTAGACCTATAGTAAAGAGGAAAATGTATAACATATACCCTGATAAGTTTATATTAAAATGCTTTTATCCTGCAGGGCTAAAGGCTGACCCCACAGTATAGATGTATAGCTCTGTATAGGGTCTCCATTATTATTTTGTATTTAGTGCAGTTGTAATAAGTGATATAGATCCCAGGTCCGTCACCTATAGTTTTATGTACTAGTATACTGTAGTGAGCCTGTCTTCTCTACGCTGTAGAAGTTAATTACTCAGCTTACAAGAATTTCAGAAGATTTTTATGTCTCTATGTCATTTCAAGGATGGATCTTTAGTTGCTTCCGAGAATAAATTGGAAACAGAACTGGAAATACTGGTTTGCTCACCAGAGTAAACTTTGTGTAATAATAGATAGAACAATGAAAAATAGTGAAAAGATGACTTATTCAGTGTTTACAACCACCATTTTAACACCTGTCCTCTATTACGCACTAAATATGTAAATTACGTCAAATAATTCTTATGCACAAACGTGACTGCTCATAAAGGGTAATGGCAGACACAGGCTACGACTGAAAACTTAAGTCTTAGTTCTCAGTTGAAGAGCAGAGAATAAATTCTTTTCTGGGAATATCACCGCTCTTGTCCATATAACGTGAATGGTGTTGCAGTTCTGTTCTATTTAAGTAAATGGGGCTAAGGGGGCATTCACACGATGTAACACGGCATTGATTCTGACATGTCAACTCGTGTCAGAATCAGTGCTGCAAAACAGAATCCCATTGACTTCAATGGGTTCCGTTTAGCGCGCGTAACACATTGAAATCAATGGGAGGCTTTTTAACCTATTGATTTCAATGTGTTACGCACGCTAAACGGAACCCATTGAAGTCAATGGGATTCTGTTTTGCAGCGCTGATTCTGGCACGAGTTGACGTGTCAGAATCAACGCTGCATTACATCGTGTGAATGCCCCCTTAGACTGTTGCTGATTTGGGAAAAAAAAGAAAACTCAATTTTTTATAACTTCAAGCATATATTTTTCAGCTGTTCAGTGTTTGCTCTTTTTTACTAGTCTATATAGCAGAATACTGATTTCCTAGAAAGATACCCCTTGGTAGACAATGGTAAATCATGATTCAAAAATGTACCAATCTAAGGCTCACAGATATAGTTTCTTTTAGTCTCCTTTTTGCATTCGGGTGGTATCTGTTGTCATTGTCTATAGTAGCAGGCATGTGATGTCAGGGCAAAATACAACTGGTTGAGCATTTTTTTTGGCTGGTTTAAGTTTCATATCTAGAGGCAGGATAAAGATATTTTCTCCTTTATACTTGACTTGACAGGGTCCCCACACTCTCTCACAACCATGTATGGCTTAGTTCTATCCCAGCACATAACTATAGACTTATTGGCTCTGGTGCAAAAGCTCAGCTTGGACCCCCAGCATTGCTCCTCACAACTATCAATTGTGTCTTATCCATGCATGTAAATGCAGGCAGGGCCCTCAATCCCACTGTGCCAGTCGGTCACTGTTAGTATTGTATTTGTTTTGTATATTTTGTGTACTGTATGCAAACCCTCAAATGTAAAGCACAATAGAATTAATATAATAATGTATAGCACCATGGAATTAATGGTGCTCTATAAAAATAATAATGCTAATGGCATACCAAGAGCATGCCGCATTTTGCTAAAAATGATAAAAACACTACAAGAATGACATTTACAACAATTAATCTGTAGGCATCGTATTAACTTTTGGCCATAGCATTCAGCCAAAAAAAGCCCCCACACATCTAAATGCTTCTAAACACTGTGTGCGCTGTTCGAAGAGGCCGCAGTACTGCAAACAGTACTTATGAATAATGATGTCACTTGGCTGCTGCCACTAACTGGTGGTGGTGCAAGGTGTCAGATCCTGCCTTTCTCATTTTGGTAACCTGTTCTTTTAGTCATGGGACTCTGCTTTAATCCCTTCCTGCTATGTGCCATACTATTACATCACACTAAATAAGTAGATAATGCTCAGCACCATAATAGTATGCCACTATCCTGCTGCAGGCACAGGAGATTTGGAATGACTTCCAGGTCCCAGTTTAATAGTCCTCATGGCATCTGGTGTTTAGGGGGCAAGAGAGCTCCCCCTTTCAGCCCCTATGGTATGAAAGGGAATCTGTTACTAGGAAAATGCAGTACAATCCGTGGGCGACATGTTATAGAGCAGGAAAAGCTGAGCAGATTGTTTTCAGGTAACAGATTCAGTATAGTCATGCAGGTGGTCCTGTGAGTGACTGTACATACAGAGATGGCTGACTACTGATAGAACCCCACCCCCCCTTAACTTTAAAACAAAGAATAAATTATAATGAGTATTCCGTCACAAACCTATACCATAACCTGCTAAACCCTTCCTGCTCTATAATCTGATGAATGTAGATTGCACTGCATTTTCCTGGTGACCAACATATAGACTTTCCACATCAATCACTAAAGGAGCCTACTCTGCCACATATGACCTTCTACATCAATTTCTCCTGAATGCAGAGGTCCAAGCCTTTACATGGCAACCACAGGCCTAATAGAGGGCTGCCTTCTGTCCAAAAAAATGTCTCTGAATATGACAGGTGGTATAATGCATTGCACTAAAACATCATGCAGTGAACTATACAAGCAATCAGAAAATTGCAAGTTAAAGTTCCATAGTGATTCTGTACATACAGTGACAGTCTCCAACGCAGATGTGAATGTAGCCTTACTCCTTCCATTCCGAAATGTTTAATTGAAAAAAAACAAAACCTAACAATGATCGATTTTTGGCCGGTTGGCCACCGAGAAAAACATTATGAAAAAACACTAATAAAGCGGTATGTTGCCCAAAATGCCATCAATAAAATAGAACTTTCACAAAAAAATAGGCCTTCACGGTTCCTTTAACAAAAAAATAATTAAGTTATAGGTTTTGGGAAGTTGGCGATGCAAAAAAACAAAACAAAACAAAAAGGGTTTTTCATTGGGGCAACATGGTGGCTCATTGGTTAGCACTGCAGCCTTTCAGCGCTGGAGTCCTGGGTTCGAATCCCACCAGTAACAACATCTGCAAGGAGTGTGTATGTTCTCCCCGTGTTTGCGCGGACTTCCTCTCATTCTACAAGGATCCCTGTATGGGGCTCACAATCTACATTTAAAAAAAAAAAAAAAAAAAGTGGGTTTTACTTTGAAAAACTGGTACAACTTTATGAAACCATACAAATTTTATCTCATCAACCCAGTGAATAGATTTATCATGTAATTTAAGCTGCATGATCAATGGTGCAAATTTTATAGAATAAAAAGCAGTGACAAAATTGCTTGTTTTTTTTTCAGTTCCTTTCTAGAATTAGCTCATAAAAGTTAATAATTGAGCTATATATAATATACAGTTACATTGACAGAAAAATAAAAAAGCTACAGACCTTGGTATATGGGAAAACAGGTTGATAAGGCCCAAAACAGGTCGATCATTGAAGGATTGAGGCTAAGGCCCCACTTTGCAGAAATGTAGTGTTTTTCCTGTTGTGGACATGCAGCAGAAAAAAACGCTGCATTTTACAGAAACAGCAAAATGAAAGAGGTTCTGGCTAATCACATCCATACATGGCAGAAAAAAAGCCACTGCGGAAAAGCTGTATTTTTAAAAATGTGTTTCCACTGCGTTCCACAACGCGGGGCCTTAGCCTAAAAATTATTTTGTGCACAGGAGAACCGAAAGAGAAAAGAAAACTTGTCAATTCGATAAAGTGCTTATATTTCAACTTGTCATATAGAGAACTGAAACCTAAAGGGAATTTCCACCATAGCATTGCTATAAAGAGACTTGGGCCCTATATTTGTATTTCCTATTTTATTCACCACTAGATTAGTAACTGGTGTTGCCTGGTTATGAAGTGTGGGTGGAAAGGATTCCACCAAAGTGAGGAAGAATATACCTGCGGTCACCGCTACTCCTCAAGCGGCATGACTGAAAATTCTAATACCTGCTGAAAAAGCATAAAATACAATAGGGGATTATTTATATAAAGTGGTGAAAACACAAAATGAGGCAGTTGCTAATAGCAACCGATCTGTCATGGGGACCGTCCACACAGTACAATGTCCCATAATGGCCTCTTCAATGGGTATAATATCCTATAGTGGACCCTACAGTGTTCTTTATAAATATTGCAAACATTTCAGGTTTAGCCTCTCACAAGCTATTTTTATACTCTGGGGTCTCAGCAATGGTAGATCCAAGAGCGCTGAAACCTGGTGTAAAGTCCTCAAAAGTGCCAAATTTGGGAAAGATTGGTCTAGACACTTTGCCAGACACACAGAATTATCTTATATGCGGGTCAGTACCTATGGGTAATAACTCAGCGTTGGTTGCTTTTTAATTCCATTCCAGTAGGGCACAGTGATCACTGTTTAATGGGGGTCACAGCGAGGCCTGTCATGTGGTATGGAAACGGAACAAAATGTGGCCAAATGTGTTACCTGATCAACCATGGTAACAAATTCTGCCCCACACTATTGATTTGTACTGTCGGAAGGTTAGCCTAGAGTATTAATGCAATGCTAAAGAGATTATTTTCATATTTTAGTAAATAAAGCTATAGTCTTGTCTCTCTTTAAAGCCAACCACATACAGGCTTTGTTCCATCTGGAAAATACAATCGGTACAGCCATGTTTCCAATACTGAACACTGGGGCGACGCCTGGCTGAGCAGTATCTAGCCATCCATAATGCTGGGAGCGACTGCTTTACCACAGGACCACTGTCCTGTACTGTAGCCATGACAGGACAGTCGTCCTGCAGTAAAATGGCTACTCATATCATTACACTGTGATATTGTGAGTCTGGGTCTCAGGCAGTGCCGCACCTCCCATGAGGCGACCTGAAGCGACCGCTTCAGGTGGCGCTATGCCAGGGCCCCGGGGGGTGGCATTTTTGCTTACCTAAGCCAGTCCAGGACAAGGTGTCACCGTCTCGGCAGCCCGACACGGGAAGCGAGCGGTGGATTGGGGAGGCAATGCTGCTCCAGCGGCCTCCCCTCACGCTCAGGCAGAGAGCAGGTCCTCTCCCTGCTGCCTGCTAACGCCGCTCCACCCCGCCCCCCGCTCCGGGGGTGGGGTGGTGGGAGCAGTGTTCTGTAGGTTCATCCCTGGTCTCAGGATAATATTCAGTCCAGAGGAAATGGCAGATAAACAAACCATAGTGCCTGTGTGAAGCTGACCCAGGTTTTGATTTGCAAACTGCACAAACAATGCAAACAATATCCCACACTCTAACACAAACAGTAAAATAATATCTAAATGTAAGGGTTACCAGTATAGATCAATAGGCGTCAAGATGGTTGGGATCGGTGTCTTTGACTTGCAGATCTTCATCTCTTTGAGGCTTAGAATGAAATAGTGTTTCAATGGGTGTGTATAGCCTTAAGAACATAAAGGTAATTACATTGTCAATTATTCTACATATAATAGATCTATTGCTTTTCAAAATCTAATACTTTGAATATCTGTTCAAAGTCCCTGTGTCAGACTCAGATGTACTTCACTTTCAATGGGAACTGAAAGATGAACTTGGTTTCCACTGACCAAAAATATATATATTTTTAAGTTCAGTGCACAAGTAGACACCTGGAACCCAAAGAAGTGTGAATAACCTTCTATACCAATTTACTGAACTGGTCTTAAAGTGGAATTACTGCAGATTAATTTCCTATATCAGAGACCAGCAACTACATTCATATAAACTTCAATAATCTAGAATGAGGCAGATTGACAAAAGGATAATAAAATAATGTATTGATTTGTCACCTAATGCTATAGGTTGTTCACATGTTATGATCATATTGCAATATGGAAATAATGTGGTGTTTTCACTGCTGTAAGATGGCGCCAACATTTTACATAAATATTCCAGAAAGATGCAAATGTATAGACATGTCACCTAGCAGCTCAGCTCCAATAGTCAATTTAGTTCCCAAAATGCACTGCTGTCTTGTAACAGCAAACCGCTTTCATCTTAGACTAGAATAGCTCAAAAACATAGATAAGTAATGGGAAACATTGCAAAGTTACATAAAGGGGTAGGCCCTAGTTTTGCTATTTCCTATCCACATGATAGGGAATAACATGCTGATCAATGGTGGTCTGACAACTAGGACCACCGACTGATCTCAGGAATGGGGTCCTTTTCCTCCATTTGAATGACGTGAAGGCTGAGTATGAAAACTGCTGCCTCAATTCATTGTTTCTTCGAATGCCGGAGGTAGCCAAGTACAGCACTTGTCTACCTCTAGGAGTGCCATAAAAAAATGCAGCTCAGCTTGCATATGGAATGCGACCTGTCTTCTCATTGTCTGGAGGGTTCTGCCACACCGATCAACATATTTTGTGTGTAGACAATAACAACAAAACTTGGACCAACCCTTTTAAAGGAATAATCCAAGAAAAGCTGATCTACCGCATTGTGTTTTTCATGACACAAGGGTTTCCTCATTCACAATTTTCTTTGAATGTGTCCCGTGCCTATCCCTTCAGACCCTCTGTCTGTTTAAGCTCTTGTAGACTAACTGTGGAATATTGTTGTATAAAAACGGAGTTGCCCTTGAAGTTATGCCTTACATGAAAGGTTTGACTAAGGAGAATGGGAAGACTGCTGTTCTAGTCACCATTGCATGACTTTAATGCAATTATTCCATGCCTTTTTCATTTGTTACCCCATACACTTCTCCTCCACATTTTTTTGCATGACAGGTACATGGAAATGTCATAAAAGTTGTAGTTGCTTTAATGTCAATGTATTGCTGTGGACTGTCATTTGTTATTTGGTCATGGCTTCTGTTCAACACTCAGCTTTTTGTATCTACTCCCATTTTGCCTGAAAACAATACCTCAAAAATTGCATTTAATTGTACAGTGTGAGGTAAGCTTAAAGGATTTCAATAGCCATACTGAGTTTCATCACCAGTCTCCGCTGTACTTCCCCAGCCCTATTATACATCCCTTTAATTGAGTTGATTCAGCCCAGATAGAACTTTGACTTAGCTATAGATTTTCTTCCATACCATATAACCAAGAGTAAGCACAATAAAAACTTTGAGTCTAGTATGTCCTTAATTTAAAAAAATTCTTCTTTTTATTAATTCCATAAGTAAAAACTTGTAGCATGAATAACAGACACAGGACTGAAAAAAATTATAAATTCAAGGATCCAGCTAACGCGTTTCGAGAGGGAAACCGCTATGACTAAGAGAGGTTTCCCTCTCGAAACGCGTCAGCTAGATCCTTGAATTTACCATTTTTTTCAGTTATACCATCCTGTGTCTGTGATTGATGCTACAAGATTTTTACTTATGGAATTAATAAAAAGAAGAATTTTTTAAAATTAAGGACACGCTCTACTCAAAGTTTTTATTGTGCTTACTGTGGATTGACACGTTCCAAGCCGGAGGAATGCTATGTCCATGCGATTTGTCCGTTACCTTGGGAAATTGGAGTTTGGGTGAGTGACACGTGTACCCACTCAGTTTTCATTTTTCTGTGGATTGTATTAGGTGGCTGTGTGTTCCATTCCCTCCCTTCCCCTTTATTGTATCGTATAACCAAGAGGTCTGACCTCCACCCCAGCAACGCCTTTCCAATTGATTGTTTTGTAAGCACCAAGACATGTTATCTCTCTCTCTTGTACCCAAACTTCTGCAATTAAAAGCTAATGAAAATGAATTAAAAAAAAAACACTTTTCAATTACCTTTTCATTGGTTTTGTTGTGTTCTCTGCTAAGATATCATGCAGCAGAAGTGTGGGTTAAAGGGATTATCCAGCTCGCAAAAATGATCTGCAAATACATCCACTGCAGTGCTAAATACTCACTGGAAAACAAAAATGGAAGTCGGCACTCCAATTAATATTCAAAAATTAAAATATACTTTTAATGTCCATAATTAAAATGAATTAACAAACACAGAAGACCAGTGCAAAAACTTGAAAAATACAAAAACAACACTTACAGCATGATGAAAAAATAGACGTGCTCAAAGCATGGATGAACCAGCGTTAGTAGCCTACGCGTTTCAGGGCTTTAGCCCCTTACTCATGGCAGAATGCAAGTTTAGTGAGACACACAGTGGATGTATAAATACGTCAAGCCCTCTTACGTAACATTTGATAGACAATGGGCTACATGTGTGACTCACAGAGTGTGCATACAAACGAACCAACGTAATTGAAAAAACAACAACACACTATATGCTGAGAGACATAAACTTGTTACATAAAAAAACATATACAAAAAGAATGCCCCCTACAACCCTACTTATGTGCAATATGTAAATAAAAACAATGTATACAAAATACATGAGGGTGTTGTTATATCCCTTGCTTGGCTCTATTCTATTTAATAATGATAAAGATAAAGATAAATCTTCTTATTTCCTTTTTTGCCAACTTGTGCTAGAGTCCTATATAAAGATAATTGGATGGATATCCATACTGCGTTTATCGGCCCTAAGAACCGCAAGCATATGAAACAACAGCAATATTATAAAAAATTTGCACCGAATTTTGGACTAGAGAACATGAGCTACATATATGTATTGAAATTGCTACATGCAGGCCTGTTTGGCCACCATATGATATTAAATAAAAATTAGTAAAATGAAAAAAATGATGAAAAAAAATGAAAAAAAGGAAAAGAAAACGTGCAGAATGATGTGCACGAAATGACACGGATAAGACACATTATTAGAAGAGAGGAGGAACTATCATAATGAAGTTTGACAACGCTATATAAGCTAGAACCCTTTTGCAAACTAAAACAGATGGTAATAATATAATTTATTGTAAGTAGCAAATGCTACGCTACTAATGATGTAAATATCAAAGGCTACCTATGCGCGGATAACTGATGATAAAATTGTCCGTGAAACAAACACAATGTTTACATGTGTGTCTGTATCTTTGAGCCATAATGACTAAAGATGATAAATATTACGGTGCCTAAACCTAAAGGACTTGTGTGAAACTTGTATATGTAATATTAAATGCTATTGAACCTAATGGTAAGTATATTATGGCCCTCCCAATAATGATCACAGATATTGAGAACTACATGAATGAAATTATCAGATTAAGCTGAAATGAAAAAATGAAAAAATGTACTAATAAAAATATGAAAGATCAGTCTTATAATTGAGACCTTTTGGGAATCTGGTATCTAATTCTAAGATCCAATAGAATTCCCTTTTCAGCAACTTGCGCTTCCAATTTCCTCCTCTTAAGGGTCTACTCACCCGTTCTATAGCCCAAAATTGCAATGTATCCATATTACCTTGATGCTTCTGAGAGAAGTGCTTGGAAGCTCCCGATGTATTAGTTGCAGACATTTTAATGGAATCCGCAATGTGCTCCGCTATTCTGATTTTTAATGCCCGAGTAGTGCATCCAACATAGTGCAACTGACAAGCACTGCACCATATTGTGTACACCACATGATCTGATCTGCAGTTTAAAAAACTGCGTATTTGATATTTTTTGTCGGAAATTGCATTATAAAATTCTTTAGTTTTTTTAGCATATTTACAAATTTGGCACCTTGGCATTCCACATTTGTGGAAGCCTTGTTTGTCCAACCACGTGCTTGCAACAAGTTTACGTTGTTTAGGCATCATACTAGGAGAAAGCATGTTATTTAGACTTTGACCTTTACAAGATATAAAATTGCACCCCTTTTGAACTATCTCCCGAAGAACAGCATCTTGGTATAGTATGGGCAGATGTTTTCGTATAATTGCCGTAATCTGACTATAATTATTGCTATAATTAGTACAAAAATATACATTGGTATTTGAATCTTGATATCTGGTTTTGTTTTTGTTGTCAGGGTTATCAACTAAAAGAGCTGATCTATCTCTTTTTTTGGCCAAGATTGTAGCTCTGTCCAAAGACCACTTAGGGTATCCCCTATCCTGTAGTCTACGATAAATGTTCGCAGATTCCACAGAAAAACTGTTGTCATCCGAACAAGTGCGTCTAGCCCTCATCATTTCTCCCATAGGGATGGCCTTTTTTGTATGGAAAGGGTGATTGCTACTAGCATGTAGGACTGTATTGCCTGCGTTCGGCTTTCTGTACAGAGTACTGATGACCCTCTCATTGACACTATCTCCCTGTAGGGAAATATCCAAAAAGTCCACTGTAGTCCTATGCACATTGTAAGTGAATTTCAAATTCAAATGATTATCGTTCAAATACTGCACAAAAGCTGGTACGGCCGCTATATCACCCGACCACACCATAAGGAGGTCGTCTATATAGCGGCCGTACCAGCAAATCTGTGATGCAAATGGATTGGTGACAGCATACAAAAAAAGCTCCTCCCACCACGCCATGTAAATGTTAGCGAGCGATGGCGAGAAGCGGGCCCCCATAGGGGAACCACAAATTTGGAGGTAAAATTTTTCATCAAAGCAGAAAAAATTATGTGTTAATAAATATTGGGTGACCGAAACAACAAATTCACATAATTCCTCAGAATATTCTGTGTATCGATACAAGTGATGCGATAAAGCAGATATCGCTAAATTATGAGGTATGCACGAATAGAGACTGCTTACGTCACATGTAATCCAAGCATAATTGCTTAGCCACTTAAAATTGTCAAACCTCCTGAGAACACATTTTGAATCCTTCAAGAAACCAGGTACCCTAACTACCAAAGGTTGGAGAAGATTGTCCAACCATAGACATATTCTTTCATTTAGGGAATTAATCCCTGAAATGATAGGGTGTAATGGTGGGGGAGAAATGCCTTTGTGGACCTTGGGCACCCCATAGAAAACAGGTATAACTGGATTCTCAGGAACCAAATAATTACCCTGTTTATCCATTAGGATGCCCAAGTCCACTCCCTCCTGTACCAAATTCTGTAATTTGGACTTGAAAATGTCTGTTGGGTCCGAGGACAATGATTTATATGTGGTAACATCCTGTAGAATTTTCAAAACCTCACATATATAATCTTTTCTATCTAGGACAACCACTAGGCCTCCTTTGTCTGCCATGCTAATTAGAATAGAATCATTTTGTGCTAGCTGTTGTAAAGCTAGCCGTTCTTTATGTGTGAGATTACCTTTCTTGCGATTGTTTGTCATTTCATTATGTAGAGATTTTAATTCACATTCAATAGCATGTTGAAACTGATCCAAACATGGTACCCTAGACTTGACCGGATAAAAATATGGATTACTAGTTTGAACTCCTACTGTATGAATATGTCGAGTGGTACCTGTGTTAGCCAAAGACTGGAGATTTTTTAAACATAATTGTTCCCCAAATAGTAAATTAGAAAATTCATTCTGTATATTGGGGATATCCATTTGTTCCTCTTGACTTTGCTGGATAGTTAACCCCTCTCCCTCCTTATCACCGGAAAAATGACGTTTAAGTGTTAATGATCGTACAAATTTATTGACATCGATCAAAGTCTCTGTCAAATTGAAATTTTGAGAAGGAACAAAATTAAGTCCCTTGTTTAATAATGTAATCATGTCCCCCGTGAGAGAAAAGGAAGACAAATTCAATACTGATGATTTGCTTGATCCAGATTCAGATTGTAGTTCTGTTAGTGATGAAGTGGCATTTAATGTGACTCCTTCGTCTTGCGAGTGAAATATCTTGGATTTTTTGCTTTTGTGTTTTCTGCCACCTCTGCGTTGTCGTTTTTTGACCCTCTTTTGTTATGTTTGTATTTGTCTTGAGTCGTCATATTGATGTTTTTCCTTGTACTATAAGATGCCTCCTCCATAACTTCAGATTCCGAGGAACTGAATGACACCTTTCTAGATATAGAAGATGCATTTGAGGAATTGCCCGAATAATTGGATTTCCTCCTCTTTTTCAGTATAGGTTTAGGAGTGGAGGAGAAAGTGTTAGAAGAACGACTCCAGTTGTACACTTGATCCGCTTCATAATCAGCTTTATCACGATTGAATTTCTTTTGTTTAGTAGAAATGATGTTGTCTTCTAGCTGTTGGATCCTGGTCTGCATAGCAGGAAACATCTCCTTGTACATAGATGAATTTTCATATTTTGATAGGTCTCCTTTGATCTTACTCAGTTCCTCTTTATACGTGTCCAATTTGATCTTTTCCTCCTGTATAATGAGTCCCATTAGGTCTAGGGAGCATTGAGATAGAATCTGCTCCCATTTCGTACAAAAGGCATCATTGAACACTGTGGTAGGGAACTTTTTCATTCGTAAGCCTCTAGGGATCATTAACTTGTCCGTATATTTTTTTAACGTGTTATAGTCCCACCAGGTTCTTACTTCCGCGGACCATGTTTTTTCAAATTTTTTAAACAATTCCTTGCAGTCCAAATTTTCGTTGTTATCACTGGTGACATTGTTGAACATATCCGCAAGTTTCCTAGATCTAGTATCCTCTGTGGCTTCCAAATCCATTCTTAAATTGATCAAAAAATGTGTATGTTCACAAGTTGGACAAAAAGAATGTCTTGATGTCTGTATAATGCTGTAGTGTTGAAAATAAAAAAAGGAAGAAAATATCTAAATGCCACTGGTCTTCTGGTAGATCGCACTAGTCTACAATTGCATATATTTGGAAATCTGTACGTCCATACTAATTGCACTGACACTGGGCACGTGTGGAAAACCGGATAAACTTTAAAACATATGGAAAATGAACACAGCCCCCGTACAAAGTGCTTGTATAGTGTGCGATACTTTAGAAATACTCTGCTTGGGTGCTCAAGGCTTCATACCTCCCGGTCCAGGCCATATAAACAGGAAAACAAAAATGGAAGTCGGCACTCCAATTAATATTCAAAAATTAAAATATACTTTTAATGTCCATAATTAAAATGAATTAACAAACACAGAAGACCAGTGCAAAAACTTGAAAAATACAAAAACAACACTTACAGCATGATGAAAAAATAGACGTGCTCAAAGCATGGATGAACCAGCGTTAGTAGCCTACGCGTTTCAGGGCTTTAGCCCCTTACTCATGGCAGAATGCAAGTTTAGTGAGACACACAGTGGATGTATAACTACGTCAAGCCCTCTTACGTAACATTTGATAGACAATGGGCTACATGTGTGACTCACAGAGTGTGCATACAAACGAACCAACGTAATTGAAAAAACAACAACACACTATATGCTGAGAGACATAAACTTGTTACATAAAAAAACATATACAAAAAGAATGCCCCCTACAACCCTACTTATGTGCAATATGTAAATAAAAACAATGTATACAAAATACATGAGGGTGTTGTTATATCCCTTGCTTGGCTCTATTCTATTTAATAATGATAAAGATAAAGATAAATCTTCTTATTTCCTTTTTTGCCAACTTGTGCTAGAGTCCTATATAAAGATAATTGGATGGATATCCATACTGCGTTTATCGGCCCTAAGAACCGCAAGCATATGAAACAACAGCAATATTATAAAAATTTGCACCGAATTTTGGACTAGAGAACATGAGCTTCATATATGTATTGAAATTGCTACATGCAGGCCTGTTTGGCCACCATATGATATTAAATAAAAATTAGTAAAATGAAAAAAATGATGAAAAAAAATTACTAAATACTCACTGTTCTCTTGTACAAGCTTATTTTACTTTCTGCTCTTTCTACCACTGTTTACATGCTGTCAATCTGTAGACCAGGAGTCAGCAACCCCTGGCGCGCCTGCCACTATATTTCCCTGGCAAGGCAGCCAAGTCCCTGAGGACTTTTTTTTTTTTTTTTCGGACCAAACACGTCCAAAACGAAACTGCTATTATTATACTTTGGAGTCTCTTCAGACCCCAGAGTATAATAAGTGAACGCCTAGGAGAGGTGATCAAACTTAAAAAATAATGTTACGCTCCTTCCCTGGACTCCAGTGTGGCTGCCTGTTCTCTCTGGCGCTTCTGCCTGACCTAAAAGACTGCTGAACCCCAAAAACTTCAGGTTTGGCTGAACCCACATTTTTTGTAAATTTCTTTGCAGCCACTATAGGATACTATATTCTGTGGAGGGGTCGCTATGGGACATTACACCGTGTGGAGAGGCCAATATGAGACATTACGCCACCTCCCATGTGAACAGCAAATGAAACCTCACAGCATCAAGTGACCTGAGATGTGGGAGTGATTTATTACCTGTGATTTCATTGCAGGGGAAAATGGAGAAAGGAGGGGTACACAGAGGGTGAGAGTAGGCAGATGAATCATAGGAAATGTAGATTGTCTTCAGATTCACTGCATGTAAATAAGTGATAAAAAGAGCAGCAAGTAAAATAAAGCCAAGCAAAGGCTGCACAAGGGAACAGTGAGTGTTTAGCACTGCTGTGGATGTATTTGCAGATAACTTTTGGGAGATAGATAACCTACTTAACTCTGCTATATCACTATGTGCCCTCATGGGACCTAGAACTTGGTGACTGTCTGCCTGAGATGGACTGGTTGAAGATCTTTATCCTCACCTATTAGATGCCCATAGTGTGTCACACACAGAGTGTAAAATCTAGACCAAATGCCTGGAAACCCTCCATGGAGCCTTTCCAGAGATATTTAATCTGTACTGGCGTTGTAAAGAGAGGGTCAAGTCCATTCTATATATATGATGCTCATGCTCTATTTGAAGTTTTTTGGCAGACTTTGTTCAATATTTACTTTCAAGTAACAGCCTCCCACATTACCCCCTACCCCACAATCAGCCCTATTGTCTTTGATCCTGTGTCCACTCACAAAAATCAAAAAGGTCTGCTGCATCTTTTTCTGGCTACAGCTTACTATATCATCCTTAGACATTGGGAATCGCCTATCTGCCTGCCAATGCACGAGTGGGTAACCGAAATGGATGGAATTCTTCATAGTGGAAGACCATTGTAATCTTCATGTAATTCCAAACATGGTTATCCTGGTCGGTCTTCAAGCTGATTCCTCATTTAGCCTTTAGCAGCTGTCTTAGGCCTTGAGATAGCTGTCTAGTTTGGATGATACCCAGAATGCATCTAGTTTAGATGAGGGTCACAATGTGGGGTGGGGAGCAGTGATGGGGGTGAAACCTGAGGTCCTCCTTTTATTTATCTTCTTTTTCTTCTCTTATTCCTTATTACGGTTATTTACTGTACTTATAACTTCATATGCTTTTATCACTTATAACTGATTGAGACTTCAGTTGCGTTCTAAAGATGTCTTTGGTTTGTTTGTTATTGCTGTGCTTATCCTTTCCTATAATCTCTACCACAGACATTGTTTCCTCTGTCTGTGTTATCTATAAAACCTGTTAAAATCTTGATAAAAATCAGTTTTTCCAAGTGAGTTAATTCAAGGTTTTGCTTGGATGAAGTTGTGGTTTACACTATGTATGGCACTATCATGTGGCCCCTGTATAGTACTCTTATTCATTTACATTTTCCTACTTGTTTGCAGAAAAAAAACAAACCACAAGCGTGTGAGACCTGTTTCACATCTGTGTTCAGTATTCCACTTGGGGTGTCCACTTGGGGACACCCCCGAACAGAATACTGAACGCATAAAAAAGCAGTGAGCTAAGAAAACACACAGACCCCATAGACTATAATGGAGTCCATGTGGTTTCCGTGTGGACACCGAGCGGAAACCACACAGACTCCATTATAGTTTATGGGATCCGTGTGGACCCCACACGGTCAAGCAGGAGAGAAAGTGCTGCTTGCAGTATATACATAGACCAAGAGCCTTCTAATCTATAGAGAAGAGGCCGTAGGTTACATGTGGCCATGTAATGTAGATTAGTAGGCCCATTACTTATGTTAGGAAGAGATTTCCCAGAATGACAATTTAATTCATGTTGAGCTGCAGCTAGACTGACTCCTCACTATCCAGTGCTGAATGACTCAGGAACTCTCCGAGAAGGCCTTGGGGTAGAAATATTCTGTAGTGTTTATAAAAACACACAATCTCTAATTGAGAAAGATTACATGATATCTGTATTCATATGTCACATGGCTGCAATTTATGTGTCATCATAGTAAGTAGAGGATAAGATTCAGCCCGTCCTGTTCTACATACACTAAGTGTTATATGATATAGCATAATGTGATTATGTGAGTGTTTATTCGGTATTAACAACACCTATGTAGCCACACTTCCTTTTCTATGCTGTACAGTCTGCCCTATTAGTTACTATACTGTACTGCACTGTTTTATACATGCTTTATATGGCACATTTTGCCTCAATATGCATATTTTAAGCATACATGTGTATTTCTCTGAGGGCTCGTTCACATCTGCGGCCGGTCTCCGTTCATGCAGGTTTCAGTTTCCTGCACAAAACAGAGGCAGGAGACGGAAACCTGCAGGACTCTTTCATGCCCATTCATTTGAATGGGTTTGAAAGCTGTCCGGCCGTGAGCTCCGCCACAAAACCGTTTTTTTTAATCCGGACACAGAGCCGGACATGCAGTACTGTGTCCAGTTTAGAAAAAACGGTTTCGCGGCGGTGAGCATAAAATGCTCACCGCCGCTTACGGCTGGACCCGGTCTGTGGTTTCCGTCGTCTTGCATGCAGAAGACGGAAACCACAGAACGGAGACCCGAACGCAGGTGTGAACCTAGCGTAACTTGTATAGTGCCAACTTATTCTGCAGCCCTTTATAGACATTGTCAGTCGCTGTCCCACACAGGGTTCACAATCTACATTCCCTATCACTAGGTCTTTGGAGTTAGGGAGGAAACTGAAGTATCCAAAAGAAACCCATACTAACACATAGAAAACATGTAGACTCCTTGCAGATGTCACTGCTACTGTGCCGTCAACTCATGGTCACTTTAAGACTAACTTCCCCCTGTGGAAATGAACAATGGCATAGACTATTAATCTTTCTTAGGCCCAGTTTACATCTGCATTTGGGGGATTCCGTTTGGGGACCCCTGAACGGAAACCTATATGTATTAAAAAGCGGTTACCTGGGAAACCGATAAACTATAATGGGGTCCATGTGATTTCTGCTCAGTGTCTGCACTAAACATGCGAAGAGAAAAGTCCTGCAAGCTGCACTTTTCTCTCCACATGTTTCATGCAGAAACCAAGCGGAAACCACACGGACTCCATTACAGACTATGGGGTCCTCAGGTTTCTTTTAGGACAGGTACACCTCCATTAAATAGCATTTCTCCCAGGTATGTATTTGGGAAGTTTTGCTTCTAATCGTAGAGAACATGTGTTTCACACTTCCCCTACCAAGCCCTAAAGCAGAAACATTTCCTTTACCCATTGTAGAAATAATTGTGGTTATATCACTAAAAGTATATACTGACAGAGCAAATTGAAGGAGAACTACCACATACAGCAAAGATCATATACGCAGAATAAAGGCACGGGGACAACCTTGTGAAACTAAACTTGGGTTATCCTTTCTGTTCAGAGACAAAAGTATCATTATAAAGGCTTTTTGATGGGATCCTACTCATATGACATCTGTGGTTGTCTGAGAAGACTGAGGAGCATCATTGTTCTAGGCTGTCTCAGATCGTTCCCACTTCCTTGTACTGTACAGTAAGATTATTTATGAAGACCAATGTGATAAAGTGCAAGTTCTGTCCACAGTAGAGTCAGTTTCTTCACTGCTGGAATTCTCCAAAAGGAAAAAATGCATCCCATCTAGATTTTGGGGATACATGGGTAAGAACTGACATTAGACCCTCCGGACCCCAATAATAAAGCAGCAGCTTTATATGGATATGAAGTGAAGGCGCAGTGGTGTTATTTTTATTTCATTACTTTTATATTGATATTATATGTTACTTTTATTAATGACATCTGAATTATTGTGTTCAGTATTCCTATTCTCCTTGTTTGGCTGTGTTTTTTTTTTTACTATGAGCTGTTTTTCATGTTTTTTCAGAACATACCACTATATGTTCTATATGGAATACATAAAAACCACAAAACAGGCCACACGGTGGCTCAGTGGTTAGCACTGCAGCCTTGCAGCGCTGGAGTCCTGGTGTTCAAATCCCGCCAAGGGCATTAAACCATCTGCAAGGAGTTTGTATGTTCTCCCCGTGTTTGCATGGATTTCCACCCCATATTCCAAAGACATACTGATAGGGAAAAATGTACGTTGTGAGCTCTATGTGGGGCTCACAATCTACATAAAAAGTAAAAAAAAACAAAAAAACCCACAAAACATACCATAGCCTAACATACAATAACAATAGGAAAAAAAGGAAACTGATCAGAAGGTGGCAATGCTTGCACTTTAAATAGTCAATGTGTACTAAAATAACAGCCTTTGGGCACTGGGATGTGAAAGTTTTTCTTGTGGCGCAAAGATTAGAAATGAAAAGAACAAAATTACCAAGCCCTTTCCTGTGCACTCCTTGTGTTACATAGCCTCAAGTGCAGAGAAAAATGAAACTCGGTGTAGCCACACTTCAGTACACTCAGCCTGCTCTGCCCAGCGACTATTTCCTTTCCGATAAGTTTCCACTGGAAACTGCTGTTTGGGTGCTAATCTATGTGGTTTTTCTTGTAGGTCACAATTGAATGCATTCTATCTCTGGCATGCCCTAATAATGTATGCATATTACAATGCTGTGTTCTGCTGTCCTCTGAAGGATAAGGAAGAGCTAGATGTAACAGGTTATGGTATAATATTGCTGATCTCCATCTCCTACTTATTATATGCTATTTAGCATACTGGTGTCATATTATTTGGGCCTCTGGGCCATTTAAGATATCAGAGCTAGATGTAACTGCTGCCTCGGTATCCCCTTTAGCTATCAGTACAATTATTCCTTTCTAATACACTGTGATACTTGCACCCCTTTGAGGTTATATGTTATGCATGGATTTGCAACAAGTTCTACAAGACTTAAGAGACAACTTTATAACCTTATAACTAATCTCAAGCAACTTTGATAAATGTGTTCATTTTTTTAATGCTACACACAAAGACCTGCACCATTCTTATCATCTTTCTTCTCCACCTTATTCCCTACTCTCTCATCCTCTCCTTATAATTTTTGCTCCTCTTATTTAAGGTAGTTTTGGTTTGGGTTTCCAGCAGGGGCGTAACTTGAAGTGGTGCAGAGGGTGCATCGGGACCCAGAAGTTTTAGGGGACCCATAACCACTGGAATCAGTATTGAGATTGCAGCTTCCATCTGGCCCATAAGCCAAGGAGACCCAAAGATTAACCTAACCACACTAAGATGGATTAAACTCCTTAGCACGAATAACCATCACTATCAAGAATTTGCTGTAGGGATGAGGTAGGGGGCCCTGGACAGAAGACTGCACTGGGGCCCACAAGACTTTAGTTACACCCGTGGTTCCTTACAAACATGTGAGGATTGTTTGTCTAAACAGTAGTCTTCAGTACCATATATGCAGTGGCTTTGAGGCACAAAATCCCTGATGCTTTAGATCCTACCAATTAAGAAAGTCCCAATAAAACCTCGCCCCACATGCCAATAAATACAACAAACCCTAAATTCAAATCTGTTTAAGAGACTCCAATTTTCTTAAAAATGGGGAATAAAAATATACAGTAGGCTGTGCTATTTTATCCAGTAAAATGGGATACCATGAGTAACACAGATGGCCCCATTTAGTCAATGGGATCCGTCCGGTATCATCGGTGTCCATCATGATAGAATCTGCACTGCCATTCTTTAAATTTTTCTTTTCCTATAATGGAACAGAAAGTTGGAAATAACTACATTGGTGTAAACATAGTCTAAGGGTGCATGCACACTACGTAACGCCGGGCGTGTATGAGAGCCATACACGCCGGCGTTACAGCAGAGCTGCCGAGCACTTCCCATTCATTTCAATGGGAGCGCTCGTAAAAGCCGCTGTTACGAGCGCTCCCATTGAAGTGAATGGGAAGTGTTCGGCAGCCCTGCTGTAACGCCGGCGTGTACGGCTCTCATACACGCCCGGCGTTACGTAGTGTGCATGCACCCCAATCTTGAATAATTCTATATTGTTGATCAAAATAAACTAGAAAAAGAAAAACTCAGAAGACCGAACACACAACTAAAAAAAACCCAAAAACCCCATATGGATAAATATCTATTAGAAAATGTTGGCATTTAATATCATTCAGATTTAGATTTCTAATTTGCTTTAAATAATAAAATAAATTGTATCAAGGCTCAGGGCTGAATGTCGGGTTTGGTGCTTCTCAGCTTATATTTACATAATCTGAATAAATATAAATTATACTAAATGAATGTAATAAGGAATACATATGACTATTGTTTTCTTACTTTGGGAAATGCTCTATAACTGTATACACAAAGCAATGGCACCTTACCAGGTCAGGATCTTTTGCATATACCCATTTGTGAGTGCCAGTATCTGTATCTGAAAGAGGAAGTCCCTGTTTCTGGATTACATTCTGTAAATGACACCCTGCTGGGCTTTTGTTGAGGAAGAGAGAACAAAGTATTTACAAATACTTGACTTATTAATGCATTACAGTACATAATAGCCAGAGCCCCGCCAGCTTTCCAGATAAGCCAGTTGATAATGGCTCTTTTCACGTTGCTGTTAGTCATATACTGTATATAGGAACACTTTCCAGTTCCGCGTTACAATCTAGCAGATATTTCTATGTTCTGCTCTGTAACTAAGCAAAGATTTATTAAGTATATTGTTATTATACATACACTCACCAGCCACTTTATTAGGTACACCATGCTAGTAACGGGTTGGACCCCCTTTTGCCTTCAGAACTGCCTCAATTCTTCGTGGCATAGATTCAACAAGGTGCTGGAAGCATTCCTCAGAGATTTTGGTCCATATTGACATGATGGCATCACACAGTTGCTGCAGATTTGTCGGCTGCACATCCATGATGCGAATCTCCCGTTCCACCACATCCCAAAGATGCTCTATTGGATTGAGATCTGGTGACTGTGGAGGCCATTGGAGTACAGTGAACTCATTGTCATGTTCAAGAAACCAGTCTGAGATGATTCCAGCTTTATGACATGGCGCATTATCCTGCTGAAAGTAGACATCAGATGTTGGGTACATTGTGGTCATAAAGGGATGGACATGGTCAGCAACAATACTCAGGTAGGCTTTGGCGTTGCAACGATGCTCAATTGGTACCAAGGGGCCCAAAGAGTGCCAAGAAAATATTCCCCACACCATGACACTACCACCACCAGCCTGAACCGTTGATACAAGGCAGGATAGATCCATGCTTTCATGTTGTTGACGCCAAATTCTGACCCTACCATCCGAATGTCGCAGCAGAAATCGAGACTCATCAGACCAGGCAACATTTTTCCAATCTTCAATTGTCCAATTTCGATGAGCTTGTGCAAATTGTAGCCTCAGTTTCCTGTTCTTAGCTGAAAGGAGTGGCACCCGGTGTGGTCTTCTGCTGCTGTAGCCCATCTGCCTCAAAGTTCGACGTACTGTGCGTTCAGAGATGCTCTTCTGGCTACCTTGGTTGTAACGGGTGGCTATTTGAGTCACTGTTGTCTTTCTATCAGCTCGAACCAGTCTGGCCATTCTCCTCTGACCTCTGGCATCAACAACGCATTTCCGCCCACAGAACTGCCGCTCACTGGATGTTTTTTCTTTTTCGGACCATTCTCTGTAAACCCTAGAGATGGTTGTGCGTGAAAATCCCAGTAGATCAGCAGTTTCTGAAATACTCAGACCAGCCCTTCTGGCACCAACAACCATGCCACGTTCAAAGGCACTCAAATCACCTTTCTTCCCCATACTGATGCTCGGTTTGAACTGCAGGAGATTGTCTTGACCATGTCTACATGCCTAAATGCACTGAGTTGCCGCCATGTGATTGGCTGATTAGAAATTAAGTGTTAACGAGCAGTTGGACAGGTGTACCTAATAAAGTGGCCGGTGAGTGTATGTAGCACAATGTTACAAAGTTTTTTTCCAGTGGATTTTCATTGTTTTATTGTTGTCTGCTGGAAAGCAAAGTCTACTAAGAGTTCCATTAAAAAGGAGCAGAAATAAAGAAATATACAGTAGACCATATGGTATACATTTTTATTTTGCATAGATGACCGACATATGCCACTTTGGTGATATGGCAGTGTGGCATGGTGGTTCAGTAAATAGCATTGTTGCCTTACGGCATTGGGGTCCTGGTTACCGACCTAGAGCAACATTTACTAAAAATATACATAATATGTTCTCCATGTGTGCAGATAGCTAAATTGTCTTTCTGTAAAACAACTGTGAGTGTGCAGATGAGTGCCTTTATGGCAGCCACTCAAATGACACTCAAAGGCAATGGAGACTGGCAGAGCCTATAAGGGTTCCATATTCAGGTGAGGTTCGGGCACTTCACTTTTGCATATGGATTGTTCAAGAAAATATTTTGGACTTTATAAAGCTATGATGGTGTTCAGCATAATGTCTCCTACAATGCACTGTGGCTGGTTTGATATTAAGTTTCCTGGTGACAGACCTACTTTAGTTTTGTTTTTGTTTTTTTTGTTAAAGTCACGAGTGGATTGAATAGTATAGATGCTCCCTTTATATTTCCCGTTCCTTCTGTAGCTACTTCCGGGTCTAACTAAAAAAAACCCCAAAAAAACAAAAAACAACTGTTCTACAATGTAACTCTCATTTTTATTATTTTATTGAATATTCAGAGTTGAAGAAATTACTAAAGGGGGCTGGTAACTTTAAATGACTATATCTTCAGTTATATACCACCTAGAAAAATTCTGAAATTTTCAGCTTTCATATGATGGCAAGCTTGATTTGGGGTATAACAGTCCGTGGAGTCTCATCTTCCTCTTGTTTGGTGACAGCTGGACACGTATTGGGCAGTGATCTCCACAGTGGCCTCTTTTTCTCCCAGTAGGATGTAGAGTTTCCTCTTCTCCTCTGCAGATATGAAGTCTGGGATGTGGGCAGAGAGTCTTTGGTAGTAGACGGCCCTCACAGCTGAGTATTTGGTGGAGTGTAGCAGGAAGTGGGTCTCGTCTTCTAGGGCCCCCTGGTCACAGTGCTGGCACAGTCTGTTCTCCATCTCCAGATTGTGGGCGCTCAGTCTGTACTGGCTCAGGGTCTGTCTGTGTTTGGGGTGGCGTATTCTCTCCAGGTAGGTGGCCATGGTGTAGTCCCTTTGCAATGACTGGTACACGGTGAGTTTCTTGGAGTTATTTATTGCGCTTCTCCATTCCTCGATGTACCACTCTTTGTCTCTCTCAATGACTCCTTTTATTTGAGCCTTGTTCAGGGCATATTGGTTTATCTGCTCTTCACTTGGCTGAAAGACAAGAAGGGCTCAACAAGGGAAACCTTCAATAGAAAATTAAAAATCAATATATTTCCAGAGGAGATAGAGGGAAGAGAACTGACACTGTCTGATATCCTTGCTTGCTTGATAAAGTCTATAGGATGTGGTATGGAAGATCAGTGGGATCCATTAGTAACATAGTTGCGACCACCCCAGGAGAACTGTGCAGGAGGCTGGACTGTCACGGTGACCTTATAGGCACCAGAACTCCCAGGAGTGGTGCACAGGGAAATAGGCAGAGTCAGTTAGATGTGACGCCAGTTGGAGTATTGAGACACCCGCTGGTCCCTGGGCTGAGATGGTGATGTGGGTGCCAGTGCTCTACTCCAACAAAGAGCATTTGCCCAGGGCTTAGCTGTAAGGAAGGCAATGTCCAGGCCAGGATCAGTAGAAGTGCTCACTGCTTTATTGTAACAGGCATCTGCTGGTCACTTGTCCTGTAGCAGTGAGCTGTGGCACAGTGGCTTGTAGCTGGATGACACCTTCCCATGTGTTAGCAGAGAGTCTAAGATGTCTGCAGATCCAGCTTCTGGTCTACTGCAGGGGCTCAGTTACCTTGTAGAGGTCGGTGCAGGCTGCCAGGGTTATAGCTCTGCTTAGCCTGATATAATCCTGTCCTCTTACTGATAGTAATGGAGGGCGCTGTCACACAGCTTCTCTGTCCTACTGCTGCTATGGCAATCCTCACAACACACAGTGTCTGAAACACAAGATGGCCACTGCCACCCTTCTCCTTCCCTGGCTCTTACAGAATACTACTTCCTCTCCCTGCTATGACTATTTCCTGTTCCAGCTACAGATCCACTCACTATAGTGTGTGTTGCTATGGAGACCACAGCTCACTAGGACAAGTGAAACCAGAGAACAATAGCTTAACAACATTACACAAATGAACACAGAATAAACATGGCAACACATACAAACTATCATAACATGTAAGGCACTTATATGGCCAAATAACCATTAGTAACTCCTGTGAGGGGGTTACATCCCTCCCTTCTTGAATGTAGCACGTCCTCGGGCTACCAATAACACAGAAAACAGTCAATGGCTTATATATCCCATAGTCCAAAGTAAATGGAATAAACGTAATAAACATAGAGATAGAACTTTGGGCAGTCCAAGCATGGTGTCGCCACTATGGCACCAGGTATATGGCTTATTTGTTGAAGTGAAGATAAACAACAGTCTCCAAGGCAGATGATCAGCTGAAATGCACAGTCTACTATGGCTGATCTTGGCATGCTCCTTTAAGGGCTGTAGCGAACTGAGGGTTTACCCTTGTTTACCCTTTGAGATCTCCTTTGAGAAATTGTTTCAGGCTCTGAGGCCTCCTCTCTGTCAACAGGGAGTACCTGAGTATCCGGAGTCTCTGATACAAAGTCCTCTAAGGAAATGGAGTCACTTGTTTCCCTTGACACAGAAGGAGTCTCTCTTTGCAACGGTGTAACCATAGGTCTCACAAAGAAGTATAAGTTAGGGGAAGCCAGAGCAAGTCCTAATTCTGTACCATGTTGGCCAGGAATGGGTATACAGGGTAATGTCCGTCTTGGTTGTGACAGAGCGTGTGGAGTAGCTGGTAACCGACGGGTCACTCTAGGACTTGTATAAGAGGAGGGACAGACTTTGAGATCATCTCTAGACACTAACTGGGATGGACCTTCTCCATCCTCTGGAACAATTTTACACACTTTAGGGTTATCATGTGGTGCCTCTTGGACAACATAGGCGTTGTCTTCCCAACGATCCTCTAACTTATGATGCCTAACATGTCGTTTTTTTAGGACCTTATCTCCAGGTTGCAAGGGTTGAGCATTTGCTCCTTTGTCATACTGGAGAGCCTGTTTGTGTCTAGCCTGGTCCAGAGATTTACACACAAGTTCCTGAAGTTCTCTACTAACCCTTAGTCTTTCTGCTACCCAAGTGTCATTTGGTAAAGGTGGGGACCTAACCTCTGTAATCACTCCCATTTGGTGATCAGCGGGGAGCTGTCCTAACTGACCTCTAAGGAGGTATGCAGGAGTGTACCCGGTGGAATCCTGTCTGGTGTTATTATAGATCTCAGTGATCTCTGGCAATAGCTCTGGCCACTCAGATCGTTTTTCATGGGCAACTGTTCTCAGCATGTTGATAATGATTTGATTGGCTTTTTCACAAAGACCATTACCCTGGGGATGGTAGGCTGTAGTGCGGATCTTTTGACACCCATAGAGATTGCAGAACTCTTGAAAAAGCTCTGATTCAAATGCAGGACCTTGATCAGTAAGGATCTTTTCAGGATAACCGTAGGGTCGCCCAAAATGTCTTTGGAATTCCCGAGCTGCTGTTTTACCAGTGAGATCTTTTACTGGGACTACAACCATGAATTTTGAAAAATGATCAATCATTGTTAGTGCATAAGTGTAACCTGACCGACTTGGTGTCAACTTGACGTGGTCAAGCGCTACCAACTCTAGTGGTCTGACTGTGACAATGCCCTGTAGAGGGGCCCGTTGGTTAGATCCTCTCCGCAAAGCACATTGTGCACAATCCCGGCACCACTGTTCAATTTGAGGGCGCATTCCCACCCAGTAGAAACGATCCTTAATGGTTCGTTCTGTCTTTTGGGCATTGAAATGTCCTGACTGATTATGATACGCATCCAAGATCAAAGGAGCGTCTTGTCTTGGTATCACAATCTGAAACACTCGCTCATGGGTACGAGGATTTACATAACGGCGGACCAGTTTTCCCTGCAGATAGGTTAAACGACCGCGCTCTCGCCAAAGATTTTGAAGTTCAGGGCTTGCATTGTTATCTGGACCTATTGAATTAGAATCTTTTAAAAGGTCTTTTAATCTTTGCAATGTTGGATCTTGTTTTTGGACTTGTTCCCAATCCATATGATGGAGGGACTCAACTCGCACGGTCTGAAGGGTACAATATTTAGTCCGGACATTTTGATTAACACGTTGAGTGACTTTGTCATAGAAGTCAGGGAGTTCAATTTCTTCCCATATGTCAGGGTCATCTAGGTCATTAATTGACTCTTGGGGTAACTGAGATAAAATGTCAGCATTAACATTCTCCCTCCCTGCACGGAATTTTAAGGTAAACTGATAATTGGCAAGACGTGAAGCCCAACGCTGCTCAATTGCTCCCAATTTGGCAGTGCTAAGATGGGTCAGAGGATTATTATCTGTGTATGCAACAAAAGGAGTGGCGGTGAGATAATGATGGAATTTTTCGGTAACCGCCCAAACCAAGGCCAGAAACTCCAACTTAAAGGAGCTATAGTTAGAGTCATTACGTTCAGTCGCCCGAAGCGATCGACTGGCAAATGCAATGGGTCTAATCAAACCTTCTTGTTTCTGGGACAGGACAGCACCAAGTCCAGTTTTACTTGCATCTGTTTGCAGAATGAACGGTTTACTGTAATCAGGGTAAGCAAGGACATTCGGACCGACTAAGGCCGCTTTTAACTCATCAAATGCTTTTTGCATTTCAGGGGTCCATTGGATAGTTGGACTCTTACCAGATCTGGTGGTAGACTGACCTACCAGGACAGCCTGTAAGGGTGCAGCAATCCGGGCAAAGTTTTTTACAAATCGTCGGTAATAACCGGCAAACCCAAGGAATCTACGGATGTCTTTTACCGTTTCAGGAGTTGGCCAGTCGCGTATCCGTTCAGTGTACTGAGGATCTGGTGACACCCCATCAGCGCTCACAATGTGTCCCAGGTATTGGATTTCAGATTTTAGGAGATGGCATTTGGAAGGCTTGAGTTTCAGACCATAGCGATCCAAAGACTCAAACACTCTCGCAAGGTGATCCAAATGCTCTGCATATGTCCTGGAGTAAACAATTATATCATCCAGATATAACAGGACAGACTCAAAGTTTAGATGACCTAAACAGAACTCCATGAGCCGTTGAAATGTGGCAGGCGCATTGCACAACCCAAATGGCATCCGGTCAAATTCAAACAGACCCATTGGTGTTGTGAAGGCAGTTTTTTCAGCATCAGCTGGGGACATAGGAACCTGCCAGTATCCACTGGTAAGGTCCAGGACAGAGAAGTAGGCTGCAGACTGAAAGGCTGCAAGGGACTCCTCTATCCGGGGCAGCGGATACGCATCCTTGTGGGTGATATCATTCAATTTGCGGTAATCCACGCAAAGGCGAATGGTACCGTCCTTCTTTTTGACAAGTACTAAGGGAGCAGCCCAAGGGCTTCGGCTGTCCCTTATGACACCAGAATCCTTCATGTTTTGAAGTAAGCCTTTTACTTGTTGGTATTGTGCTGGGGGAATGGGCCTATGTCTTTCCTTGATGGGAGGATGATCACCAGTTTGAATTGTGTGTTCTACTGCAGTGACATGCCCAAAGTCCATAGGGGACTTGCTGAAAATGTGTTCGAATTCGTGAACTACCCGCAATACCCCTTCCAGCTGAGATGAAGGCGTCTCAGGGGTTCCAAGGTGAATCTCTTGCCACCATTCTTTTCGCTCCCCAGTGGGGTTACATGTGGGTTGTGAATTGGTGGTTTGAGCTTCACAATGGACTCTCCGGAGGCAATCAGCATCCTGAACTCTGGATAATTTGGCAACCACTGTATACCGAGGTAGTGTAACTTCAGAATCCCCAAAATTCAACAATTGTATAGGGACTCGTCCATGGGTCACCTTAGCCAAACTGCGGGCAGCAATAACTGTACGATCCGTAGGCATTGACTCGATGAGCACGGAGTAATCCCTGCCTTTGACACCAAACCTGGCCCGGCACCAGACCATCATCACATGACCAGGTGGTAAGATGATGGGTCTAGCGTCAGTCACCCTAGCTTTTCCGATCTCACCTTGGGAAAGTTGTACCTGTTGTTGTTGTACCAAAACCTTAATGGCCTTATGGTAGATGTGTCTCTCTTTTGGAGCGGCTATTTGAAGAGTGTCAGACAAGGCAGCAATGGCTTCATCAAAACAATTAACTAAGACATTGGTCCCAATGATGATGGAGGGAGTATCTCTGTCTTTGGCAACGTCCACAATGACAATCCCTTGATCCTTCAGTTCGGTTTTGCCAATCTTAAGGGTGGCTAGGAAGTATCCTACCTGTTTAAGTTCTTGTCCATTGCTGGCAATTAGAGTCACATGCTCATGAGGATTGCATGGTTGTAGCTGATCTTGAGACCAATATTTTTCAAACTGGGCAAGGGGCATGGTGGTCGTCTGTGATCCCGTATCCAAGAGAGCAGTCAGTGGGATGTTGTTCATATTGATGGAAAGGATAGGACGGTCTCCAATGAAACGTCGGCCCCATTCAGGTGATAGTGGACCATGGTGGTGGTTGTCTCCTGGGGGTAGGTCCTCTGCCCCAGGACAGCCTAGTTTAAAGACTGGCATTCTCGTTCAACATGTCCTGGTAAATGACAACTTCGACAGATGGGCCTTCCGGATGAATCAAACTGGTCCGTGACCCTGCGACCGGGTCGGAATAACGGTCTGCGTGAATACTGACGTGGCGAAGGTCGCTGCCAGTGCCGGGATGAGGGAGACCTCGGTGGTGTCAGCTGAAGGTCATCCACTTTTTTGCAAAGCTTAATTAGATTCTTTGAAAGTTCAGCGATTTGTCCTTGGAGTTCAAGGTTGGAGTCAGAAGGTTGGATCTGTGCGCACTGAGAAATGGGTTGTTGGATTACACAGGGCGGAGGTGCTGTAGAAGCTGAGGGCACATTATGCTGCTCCTCTGGCATTGTGTCCACTTTAAGGATTTGGATGGCTGTCTCTTTAAATAGGTTGAAGGGTCGGTCAGGGTCTTGAGAGTTAAGCATACGTAGTTGCATTTTAACTGCATCAGGTGTAGCACCCTCAATGAATTGCTCCTTCAGCGTGCAATCATAATTGTGAAGCTCATGAGGATCTAGTTGCGCAACCTGGCGGAGAGCTTCATCCAAGCTCAGAGCATAGTCTCTAAGACTTTCACCTGCGTTCTGCTTGCGGCTAAAGAACCGAGCTTTTAGTTCTGACAGAGTCTTAGTTTCAAATATGGCGCGCAGTTTATCAAAAATTTGCTTAACAGTTTGTTTCTCCTTAACATCCCAGGACTTAACTTCACGGAGGGCTAGTCCTCCCATCTGACCCATTAACATAGCAACATTCTGCTCAGCAGTGAGGGGATAAACTTTGAAAGTTGCTTGCATCTTTTCTTTAAAGTCCTTTAGGGTATTTGGCTCGCCTACATAGAGTGGCAGCCATGGCACACCTGGGTAATAAGGCATTGTGATTGGCATTACTGCAGCTGTGGGGGTTGAAACACTACACCCCTCTTCCTCATCCTCACTACTGGACCCTTGGTGTTTAAAACTGACAAAATCCCTTTTTTCTTTGTTCCTAAACATACTGGAGGTACTTGGCTCACCTGCTTTTGCCTGTGCTGTAGATTCAGGTATAGCGTGCGATGCAGGGCCAAGATGGCGATACTGCACAGTGTCGCAGTCACGGATCCTTTTTCCTGCCAGCAGCTCAAGTGCCTCCCTTCTTTTTCAATGGCACAGAAATCCTGTTCGTGACGCCAACTGCGACCACCCTGGGAGAACCGTGCAGGAGGCTGGACTGTCACGGTGACCTTATAGGCACCAGAACTCCCAGGAGAGGTGCACAGGGAAATAGGCAGAGTCAGTTAGATGTGACGCCAGTTGGAGTATTGAGACACCCGCTGGTCCCTGGGCTGAGATGGTGATGTGGGTGCCAGTGCTCTACTCCAACAAAGAGCTTTAGCCCAGGGCTTAGCTGTAAGGAAGGCAATGTCCAGGCCAGGATCAGTACAAGTGCTCACTGCTTTATTGTAACAGGCATCTGCTGGTCACTTGTCCTGTAGCAGTGAGCTGTGGCACAGTGGCTTGTAGCTGGATGACACCTTCCCATGTGTTAGCAGAGAGTCTAAGATGTCTGCAGATCCAGCTTCTGGTATACTGCAGGGGCTCAGTTACCTTGTAGAGGTCGGTGCAGGCTGCCAGGGTTGTAGCTCTGCTTAGCCTGATATAATCCTGTCCTCTTACTGATAGTAATGGAGGGCGCTGTCACACAGCTTCTCTGTCCTACTGCTGCTATGGCAATCCTCACAACAGTGTCTGAAACACAAGATGGCCACTGCCACACTTCTCCTTCCCTGGCTGCTTACAGAATACTACTTCCTCTCCCTGCTATGACTATTTCCTGTTCCAGCTACAGATCCACTCACTATAGTGTGTGTTGCTATGGAGACCACAGCTCACCTAGGACAAGTGAAACCAGAGAACAACAGCTTAACAACATTACACAAATGAATACAGAATAAACATGACAACATACACAATCTATCATAACATGTAAGGCACTTATATGGCCAAATAACCATTAGTAACTCCTGTGAGGGGGTTACATAGTAATACATAGTAAATGAGTTCATTCTTTCCAATACCTTGTCTGTCTGATTATAACATTGCCTATTGACTTCAGTACAGTTTTAGGTCCTGTTCTCCCCGTTTTCTTTAAATGTCTCCCTTTCACAGTTATCACCTAGCTTTTTATAACAAAAGCATATGACTAGAGAAGCCTATGACAACATGCTCCTATATTCATTGTAAACCTTAGAAAGTGATGTTTCCATTCAGTCTGATGATCTCCAATATTTTATGGAGGTTTCACCATTGTATACTCATGGGCACTGGGATTTCTGTCATGTCACTTTTTGGATGAAAGACCTGTTATTTCTTATGTATGAGGTCAATAGGCATAAGTGACCTCCGAAGACCATTTTTCATTCAGATTTGGTGAACATATAGAGAGCACTGGTTAACTCCCTAGTTTCCAGTCACCAGTTGTGTTTTGTTTATTTATGGAAGCCCTAAGATACAGAAAGCCCTCTAGTGACTTTATTTCTAGCAATGTTTCTGCTGTCTACATAATTCCTTTCCTGTGTGTACTGTTCATACGGGCAAAGGTCAACTTTAGGATTCCTCCTGCTATATGTATTACTACTATTTTTACTCCACTTGAGCAACAACATAGGTCTTGTATAGATGTGCCTGACTTGTCTTGTGTACTGATATAGGTGCTGCCGGAGGCATTAGTACTGATATTATTGTAAGGCTATGGACAAGGTCAGATATAAGGCACAGTACATGAGATAACACACAGCAGTGGCTATGGCTATGTGACTTATGAATATTTCTACATTAGTTAGGTAGTGTAGTGGGAATAAGAGGAGCGCATGACTAGAGGCTTTCTCATAATATGGCAGAAGGGAAAATGTTTCTGGTCATAGGCCTATGCGGATGAGATAATCTCTTCAAAGTACAATGTACTTCATTGGTGGAGCCATACTTAAAGGGAGTCTGTCAACAGGGTGAAGTATATTAGACCAGCAACACCATTAGGGTCTGTTCACACTGAGTTTTTTTGGCAGCTGATTTTGAAGCGGAACCCACCTCAAACTCCGCTACCAAAAATGATTCCCATTGACTTCAATGGGAGCCACTCGCTTCTTTTTTCTGCTAGCTAGTAGCGGAAAAAAAGCGAGCTGCCCTATCCTGCTTCGGATTTGCGGTGTCTGCGGCATGAGTCTCCCTCCCGATTAGGAATGCCGCGACGGGATGTCAGTGCACTGTGGAATGTTCACATGGCGGAATGCAAATTCTGCAGTGTGAACATACCCTTATAGATAGGTCAGGCTCATCTGAATGTACACCTTTTACCCCATGAAAATTCATACCTCTTTTGCCAAGATATTAATTTCACAATATGGAAATGAACAGTCTGGAACACAAAGGACCACTTTGTTGCTCCAAACTATTTCACCCCATGCTGCTATAATAAGACCTCCTTCCCTCTTCTCCTCTTTAAGTGACAGGGCTAGGGAGCTATGCTGAAATCTCACCTGGCCCTGTGTTCCCATTTTTGCACTGGTATATTAGAACAGTGTTGGGCATAGCAGTTTTTAGTAATGGAGCCATTCTGGGTGCTCCGAACTGCTCGTTTGTATATTGTGAAATACATGAATATCTCTGCAATGGAGGCATGGACTGTCATGGGGAAAAGTGTGCTACATTCAGGTAAGCCTAACCTATGTAACTATGTTGTTGGCTTCATATACTTCTCCCTGCTGACAGACTTCCTTTAACATGCAATCTATACATACAGAATTGAGAGAGGTAAACCTGATATTGTGTATGAACCTGTCCCTTACCATTCTCACAGAATAATCATTTGCTTGCTCTGTTCAGTTTGTGTTTTGGGAGGTTTAACTAAGGCTTTGTTCACATCTGTGTCGTAGGCTCCATAAGAGTTTCTGTCGCAGATTCGGCTAAACATTGACGGAGAGAAAAGTCCTTCACTATCAGTGTAAAACCATCCAAAACCCATTGGACTCCTTTATAAGTCTATGGGATCCGCGGGTGTCTGTAGGGAACTTCTGTTTTAGTGGGAATCTCTCTGTAAATTGGGTTCCACAGCAGATACAAATGACTGAGAGCACGGCAAAGTGTGAACTTAACCTAACATGATATTAGACATTTATATTCGATATTATGTGATATTATTTATAGTAGAAAGTTCCAAAAAATTCAGAGCTATTTATACATTTCATAAAAACTCCTCCAAGAACACATGCACATGCTAGAGAATGACACGTCTGACCAGGTTTATACTTATTTCCTTTAAATAATCCTCTACTCCAGTAACATTGAGACTGTTTGTCCTGGCATAGGAATAATTCATAACTGGCAATGTGATTTGGCTTCTAACAATGTCAAATTAATGGAAGCGGCACAAGTTATCTGATTTTTCTGCACAAACCATTTCCTGCTTCTGAATATCTTGGTAGGCGGATATACTATACTTCATATTGTTCTCCTAAGTGATACCATGCTAAAATAGACTCATTTCGGAGGTTATCACTATGGTCTGGGCGGTGACCATGTTTCAGTGTCTTTTACCTCTCTATTACTAAACTGGAAACTTCAAAGATGAAGCCACAGACTAAGACAAGTTTCGAAATGAAGACAAAGTTAGAAATGTTACAAAACATTACTCAGTCTTCTTGACAACAAAGGCGAGTATATAGTTGTCCGGACTGAGGAGTGTACAATACAATGTGTCTGGCAGGTCACTATGTTTTGTTATGTGATGATGAACAAATGGACAAAGAAAACAACCTGCTGCTTCTGAGCTGAGACAAAGAGGTCTATGAACAGCTGTGTTTAGAGACAAACAGTTGAATATTTACCACTTAGAAAGAAAGAGGGTTCATTAATGTACAAGTATATTTAGAACTTTTACTAACTATCACGATCAGAAATAACAGATCACATTTCCTGCAAAATCTTCTCATTATGAGAATAAGACAATTTGCCCAGAGGCTTACTTTATAGGACAACATTGGGACAATCCCAAGAACACAATCTGGATAGTTACTTGGTAAAATTGACAAAATTGGAATTTCACACGAACGTCCTATTTAAAGAGGGACTTTCTCCACTTCCAAGAAGTCTAGCGCATTACATCAATTAATAACTGTTGCTCCACTGATTCTAGAGCAGTTGGAATTTTTGCTCTAGCCCGCCCATCATTCCCAGGCCAGTACTGTTGGTTTTGGTGCCTGATATTCTATTTAGCGCTGTACTGTCAGGAGGGCGGTGTCAGGCAGGAGAAGACAAAGGGGTGTGATTCTGAGCTCTGACACTGGCTGCCTCTGATTGGAGCTCTGAATCACTCCCTCTGTCTGACACCGCCCTTCTGACATTACAAAGCTTATTCAGAGATGCTAAGAGCTTGAATTGGTGGAGGTGGTGAAAAGTTCTCTTTAAAGGGCCTGTATTGTAAGAAAATTACATATGACTTTAATCATATTTTTGTCCATTGACTCCCATTCATTTCAGCTACATAAGTTAAAACATTCTGTTACATAGCTACATAGTAGATGAAGTTGAATGAATACATCATTCCATCAAATCCAACCTATAACCCTACAATCCCCTACAGTGTTGATCCAGGGGGCTTATCCCAATTGCCCCCTTTCAGGGAAAAAAAAGTGCAAGAAAAAAGTGTGTCCATTAAAATATGGGCATCATTAGAGGAGATTTTATGAAAAACAAAAAAAATGTCTACAACTTATACCCCTGCCAATTTTTAAGGGGAATAGGGGATGGAGTCCCATTACAAGACTCAAATGCTAGATTCACTAGAATTACTGGTTCAACATCAGTTACTGGCCTACAAGCAGCCATACCCATTTTATGAATGTTGACTGAAACCTGATTTTGGTGAGCATGATCCACCATCTGATCTGTTTTGGAGGTTCCAGCTTTCCCTAAACAGTTTTTTTTAGTTTTCCCTAAACAGCTTTTGTTGGGGTACAGCCCAACAAAAGAGTTGGGCACCACATTTCAATATGCCCTATATTCTGTTCTCAAGAGACAAAAGCTGCGGAAGAAGTGGGAAAAATGAACACGTATGTGGTGAAAACAGGAGGAATAGCTGTTGGCTAAAATACTGTTTAGCCGACAGTTAAGGTGTCTGGATATTTTAACAAATGCTGTTTCGGTGGAATAATAGCAAATTCTAACACATATACTCCAAACTTTTGTGGAAAGCCTTCCTAAAAGTGTAAAGGCTGTTCTACCTGAAAAAGGAGACTGGACTCCATATTAAGGGGCCTAACACACTACAAGATTATTGGGCCAATTATTGGGAACAAGTGTTAAGAGAAACACCAGTTTCCAATATTTTTCCCATGTGAGGGTACATTTGTACATTTAAGTTTTTATATGCAGTTTCTTAGAGAAGACCTTTCATGTTCTCGGGCATCGGCAGTTTTATATACCACTAGAAAGCCGATTGTGCGCTGAATTCAGGGCACTGTCGGCTTTCCCATTATGTGCCCTGTGGCAAGAGCTGTTGGTGTCGTTACTGATAGCTCTTCACTGTCAGAAGGGCGTTTCTGATTGTCTAGCTGGGAACGCCCCTCTTGACAGTACTCGTCCATAGCGCTATACTATCAGAGGGGGCGTACCTTACTGCCAAGCGATCACACGGAGTGGTGAGGAATGCCCCTCCCTCCCCCTGACAGTACTCGCTAATAGACTAGTACTAGGGGGGCATTCCTCACTGCTCATGGCTGGGCAGTAAGGAATGCCCCCTCTGATAGTATAGTGCTACGGACAGTATTATCAGGAGGGGCGTTCCCAGCTAGACTGTCAGGAACGCCCTTCTGACAGAGAAGAGATACCGGTAATGGCACCGATATCTCCAACCCCGGGAAAGCCAATAGTACGCTGAATTCAGGGCACTGTTGGCTTTCTAGCAGTATATAAAACCGCATTTCTCTTTATGAGAAAGTATAAAATACTGGAGCCGACCCTCCCCCCCCCCCTTTTTTTTTTTTTCTTTTTAGAATTCACTCCTGATTTTGGCTTCAAAAACTGTCTCTGAAAACCTGAATATGTTAGTATACCAGAATAGAATAATAGAAATAAATTTCCTGCACTCAAATTAATGCTTCAAAAATATTGTGAACTTTTATTAACATCCGACAAAAACGTTTCGGTCTTATATAGACCTTCTTCAGTTTGTCTTAAAAATACAAAAGGAAATAACAAAATATAAGTGATTCCATCTCATAAATATAGTACAAATAATATACAAATAACATACAGACAATAGTACACAACAAGGTAATCAATGGTGTTAGATATATAGCCCAAAAGGTATAGGGTTTATAAGACATATGCATATCTGGGTAACACCATAAAATGAGCAGACAATAGTAGAGCATGTATAAACAGGTGAAGTAGGTGTATTCAACAAGATGATATACTGCAAAACCGAATAGGATATGTCGCCGTGCTTCTACTGAGGAATGGTGCCCAGCTTACTAGACAAAATGTTATGTCCTATGAATACATTGGTATCACAAATCCTGTACAATCTTACCGGTGGGGTATAGTGGAAAGTGGAAGCTTCTGAAATGGTCCAGGTCAGAGGGTGCAGTAGAGGTATGAGAGTGTGGGGTTAAAAGGGATTTTTGGCGCCAAGAGCCATCAGACCGGGAGCCCCACCCCTAAAGGGGGTGTGGCCCCAAGCCAAAGGACCCTCGGCGCCTCCCCCACAATGTATAATCAGCTAAGGGGAAGAAGGAGGAGAAGGAGGATGGCGTTGGTAGTATAGAGGGCAGACACAGGTTTCCCTGTGTCCGCAGCGTTATTAGCCGCCCCGTGGAGTGTGGAAGTTGGGCACTTCCGGTTCGCGTGTGCCGCGACCGGAAGTTATGCGTTCCACTGTGGAACGCACAAGGAGGACGGGCACTTCCGGCTCGCATGTGCCGCGGCCGGAAGTTATGCGTTCCACAGTGGAACGCATCAGGAGAGTGCAGGCAAGTCTACATAAGAACTACTAATGGAGTAGATCACAGGAAAAAAGAAAGGAAGGAGAAAGTATAATAAAAATAGAGAAAAAAGAATAAAAAATAAAAAACAAGGACAAGTGTATAATGGAATAACCATGCGTTCCAGGCTGGAACACATGGAGGAATTAAAGGGACATGTGTATATAAAAGGAAAAAGGAAAAAAAAGGGGGAAAAAAAAAGGGGGAAAAAAATCTAAATAAGAAAAAAGAAGAAAAATGAGAAAAAAAAGGAAGAAAAAAGTGAAGGAATAATGGGGGAATAATGGGGAAAAAAAGGGGAAACATCAGAAGAGAGGGGGGAAAAAAGGGGGGAAAAAAAGGGGGGTACAAAGGGGAGGGGGGGGGAAGAAGGAAAAAAGAAAAAAGAGGTGAAGGAGGGGAAAGGGGGAACGAAAGGAAAAAAGAAAAAAAGTGGGTAAGGGGCAGCGAACTACCCCTTGTAAGAAGACACCGGTAAGTATTGCCCGGGCACCATAATTTTCCTCCTAGGTCATAATCGATTCTGCAGAGAAAGAAAAATATATTTTAGTAATCAAATAAAGAGTCTAAGCAAAGACTTAACAAAAACTCCTGATGTCATAATCACGGTTCAGTCCGCGAGGCTCTAGTGTTTGGAATTTGTGAATCCAAAAAGCCTCTCTGAGTTTTAATGTTTTAATTCTGTCACCCCCTCGTCTGGCCTTGGGTATATGTTCTATGACCTGGAATTTTAACTGAGAAATGGTGTGTTTGGCTTCCTTCACTTTTTTCTTCCTTTTTTTTCTCATTTTTCTTCTTTTTTCTTATTTAGATTTTTTTCCCCCTTTTTTTCCCCTTTTTTTTCCCCCTTTTTTTTCCTTTTTCCTTTTATATACACATGTCCCTTTAATTCCTCCATGTGTTCCAGCCTGGAACGCATGGTTATTCCATTATACACTTGTCCTTGTTTTTTATTTTTTATTCTTTTTTCTCTATTTTTATTATACTTTCTCCTTCCTTTCTTTTTTCCTGTGATCTACTCCATTAGTTCTTCTTATGTAGACTTGCCTGCACTCTCCTGATGCGTTCCACTGTGGAACGCATAACTTCCGGCTGCGGCACATGCGAGCCGGAAGTGCCCGTCCTCCTTGTGCGTTCCACAGTGGAACGCATAACTTCCGGTCGCGGCACACGCGAACCGGAAGTGCCCAACTTCCACACTCCACGGGGCGGCTAATAACGCTGCGGACACAGGGAAACCTGTGTCTGCCCTCTATACTACCAACGCCATCCTCCTTCTCCTCCTTCTTCCCCTTAGCTGATTATACATTGTGGGGGAGGCGCCGAGGGTCCTTTGGCTTGGGGCCACGCCCCCTTTAGGGGCGGGGCTCCCGGTCTGATGGCTCTTGGCGCCAAAAATCCCTTTTAAGCCCACACTCTCATACCTCTACTGCACCCTCTGACCTGGACCATTTCAGAAGCTTCCACTTTCCACTATACCCCACCGGTAAGATTGTACAGGATTTGTGATACCAATGTATTCATAGGACATAACATTTTGTCTAGTAAGCTGGGCACCATTCCTCAGTAGAAGCACGGCGACATATCCTATTCGGTTTTGCAGTATATCATCTTGTTGAATACACCTACTTCACCTGTTTATGCATGCTCTACTATTGTCTGCTCATTTTATGGTGTTACCCAGATATGCATATGTCTTATAAACCCTATACCTTTTGGGCTATATATCTAACACCATTGATTACCTTGTTGTGTACTATTGTCTGTATGTTATTTGTATATTATTTGTACTATATTTATGAGATGGAATCACTTATATTTTGTTATTTCCTTTTGTATTTTTAAGACAAACTGAAGAAGGTCTATATAAGACCGAAACGTTTTTGTCGGATGTTAATAAAAGTTCACAATATTTTTGAAGCATTAATTTGAGTGCAGGAAATTTATTTCTATTTTGCTATGGCTATGAGAAGCCTTTTCCTGGCACCAAACTCCTTGACCGAGTGACGGCACATTAAGATTTTAAGGATTATGTTAGTATACCCTTAGGCTTTATTCCAATAGCTGTGCTTGAAATTGTGGGGCACCCATTTTCACAGATTTCTCATATGCTTGTGACTAAAGCAGGCAAATCGCTCTTTGGTTGGCTGATTTATTCTGGGATATAGTAGTGGTGAGAAGTGTTTCCTTGCAGTGCTGGAGTCCTGGGTTCGAATCTAGCCAATGACAACATCTGCATGGAGTTTGTATGTTCTCCCCATGTTTAGTGGGTTTCCTCCGGGTACTCCAGTAGTCTCCCACATTCCAAAGACCTAGTGATAGGAAATTTAGATTGTGAGACCTATATGGGACAGTGTCGACGATACCTGTAAAGCGCTGCAGAATATAATGGAGCTATATAAGTGAGCTAAATAAACAAATAGATATAAGATTATCGGCAGCACATCACCCTGTATAAACTGGAATATGCTGTTAATCGACACAACTGAATAGGGGAAGAACAATTGTAATAGCGTTTCCTCACCATTCCTCATTCGTCCTACCTGTACATCTGATGATATAATAGGATTTCAGTAGTAAATGAGAAATCCAATAACCTCATTTACTATAGGTGTCATTGTCAGATGTCCACTTTTGGCAGTGTAGTATGTTTGCTGTCACTCAGTTTATCTGGATATAGATATAACTAAGAACAGGTTGGATCAGTTTTAACAGATAAGGACAATTCTACTTACTGGTGAATTGGTAAGTGGTGTTGAGGGCTCTTTAAGAATACCAGACATTTTTAATTTGGTTTTGTCTGGGTAATGTTTTGTTTCTTCCATTTCAGCAATACTTCATTGACAGACGGGAAGAGTCTGGGCTATTGGCCATGGGATGGTATTTGTTTAGTAAACAGCGTTTTAGGCATTAATGGCTATTTTTATAACCTAGATTAACTATGACCTTTACAAGAACCTGAAAGATGGGCATTGAAGTGCAGTCTACAATATAGTGTAGGACAATGGCAGTGATAATCCAGGGTATTCAGAAACCTCTCACAGCATTCTGTATTCAGCCTCTGCTTTTGGAACAGGAATGTAGGGAGACCAGTCTGTCTGAGCTGTGACTTCCCCAATATTGCCCTGATCTTACTGAGGCTTGAACATAACATAACATAATTCCAAAAATGTCCTTTAATTGAATGCATCTTTATGGTGATGTTGCAAATAGCTGCAAATTTACAAGGGGTTCTTCAGGATTAGAAAACCATGGATCCTTTCTTGCAAAAACAGTACCACATCTGTCTAGGAGTATATCTATAGGGGGTGCAGTGGTCACAGTCGCTAGTGGACTATGATGGGACCCCTCTTTCAAACAAAATCTACCACGATTCTAAATGATAGATAGGGGCCCTATTACAGATTTTGCACTGGGGCTCCAAGATACAAAGTCAGACTGCTGTTATAGGGGACACTTCAAGATACACAGTCAGAATTGTTATAGGGGAAGGCCCAGATTACTCAACCAAGCTGCTATTATAGCGGTGGCCCAAGTTTGAACAGTCAACCTTCTGTTGTTAGGGAAGACTCAGATTGCACAGCAAGGTTGTTGTTATGGGGGAAATCCTAACCTAAGGTTATATGAAACAGACCATATTGCAAGACTGCTGTAAGATCTGGGTTATGCTGCCACTTTTTGTACGGCTACTAATTTATTTTAACTGCTTAGCTATAGCTACAATCCAAATGAATGCACTGAGTTATGTACTGCAGCTGTCACTAAATAGTTAAAATCAGTAAATAGTGGTACAAAAAGTTGCAATGTACCCCATGCCTTATAGAAGAGGTGCAGATCAAACAGCCAATCTGTTATAACAGAAGGTCCAATCTATCTGCTGTTATTGAGTGAGATCCATACTGCACAGTCAACATGCTGTTATTGGGAGGCCCCGATTGTACAGCTAGACTGCTGTTATGGGGAGGTACAGACTATATGGTCAAACTTCACACATTGCACCGCCAGACCTGCTGGCCTAGTTTCAGGTTTAACAGATTTTTATTAGAAGCCATTTTAAACTGACCTGATATGACTTCTCTCCTGCTCCACTAGATTACTAGATTTATTGGCATAGTACTTCATAATCAGATACTGGATTATCAGAATTTGTTTTTCAATCTTCATCAGGACACATTGGACTTTGTGTCTTAAATGTATTAGTGAATTTCCAGGACCAGATAATGGATTACATGACTCACTAGTTATATCATCTGGATTAAAAGTTCAAAAAACGATAACCGAGGCAACTACTACTTTCCTCTTTCTCGCTCATGGTATTCACAAATGAAATTCAAGGAATCTGCCATCTACTATACATTTTTCATTGACAAGCGTAAAACCTGTGGCAAAAATTGAAGTGTCCTGAAGGAGAAAAGTTTTCTGGGCCCAGTGTGCTATGCAGATACTAATCTCTCATTGCTTATTCAGTCCATATCACTCCTGGGTGCTGCAGACAATGTCCTAATGTAGGGGCTATGTAGTAGCACTAGGACTGTAGCAGTCTGCACATTGAAGCATGAAGAGATATCTGCAGTCTAGAGTATACATGTAGATTTGTTCAGGGGAATTTGGTCTGAGATCTTTGTTCACTTAGGGATGTGATGAAGGGGATCGTAGGTACTACTTGTCATTCAAACGCTGTAAGTCTTGGTTATGTCCTATATGATCAGGTCATGTATGTTTAAAAACAAAAAAACCCTCAAACTAAAACAGCTTTTTTTTTTTTTTTTTTTTTTTTTGCAGAGTTTGGGGAGGTTCAGATCTGCGTCCGGTCTCTAGTCCTGTATGTCCGGCTTAAAATAAACGGTTTCCCCGCAGACAGGCAAAAGACGTGCATGGGCGGAATGGGTTTGAAAACTGACTGCCGGGTTTCTGTCCCCTGTTCAGTTTCGTCAGGGCATAAGACAGAAACCGGCCAGATTGGCTAAACCAGAGACTGGGCGCAGATGTGAACCTGCCATTTCTTGCTTTTTTTCTGAGCCAAAGCCAGGAGTAGATTAAGCAGAAGGCAGTAGTATAAGTACTTTCTATAAGTTTCCCATTCCTGTGGAATTGACTCTTGGCTTTGGCTCAAAAAACTTAGCAAAATCTGCAACAAAAAAAGCTGCTTTTCCGCAACATGGGGCCTTATCCTAAATAGAATCTGTCACCTTTCCTGACATGTTCATTTTCGTAATTTATTTCCCATGAAATTTGGCGCACTTTAAAAAAAAAACCTCTGCATTTTGCTTTTTTCTCTGCTATTCCGTCTAGAAAAGTATGAATAAATTGCTAGCTAGATTTGGGGATGTGTTCCTACTCACTCCCACAGTGTCAGACTGTGTACGGACACATACCTCTGAAAACGGAATAGAAATAACCAGGGATAAATTTAAGGATACATTTCTCAGAGGAATAAAAGAGGAAAGGCGCAACACAAAGATGTAGAAAGCATTTACTAAAGCAAATATAGCTTGTGACTTCTCAAAAGTTGGCAATGTATGGTTTAAACTTCCCCAAAAATCTACTCTCTTCTATCTACTACTCTATCTGCAGTCCTTTACATATTGCGGCAAATAAACTATTAAATAGTATATACTCGAGTATAAGCCAAATTTTTAAGCACAGTTTTTGTACTGAGTCAAGCAAAAAAAAATAATTTATTTTTTTTTGGCTTTGGCTCAAAAAACTGCAGCAAAATCTGCAACAAAAAAAGCTGCATTGTCTGTGGTAATAAGTGATGAAGTAAATGTGTCGTGCCTCCATGGACCCATTAATGAGCCCCAGCTCACAATGGACAGGTATAGGACTTGTCCTGCGTTTTGCCTATGGCTCACTGCTGCATACACGGCCACATGATAGTACATGAACATGTCTGTGGGGCCATAGAGACGAAAGGTCAGTGTGCTAGCCATATACATGTATTATAAAGAATTATTTGTTCTCGTTTTACCGTATTTTTCGGACTATAAGACGCAGGTTTTAGAGGAGGAAAATAGGGAAAAAATTTTTTGAAGCAAAAACTGGTAAAATATTTAATATATGGGAGTTGTAGTTTTGCAACAGCTGCAAGGCCACATTGACAGGTGACCCTGCAGCTGTACGGGGATGCATAGAGCGTTTTTTTTGCGGGGCCAGCTGTAATTTTTAGTTATACCATTTTGGGGGATATCTATTGCTTAGATCACCTTGTATTGAAAAAAAAACAGGAGGTGATTTAGAACTTTTATTTATTTCTTATTTTTAAAGCTTTTTTTTTTTACTATTTTATTCCCCCCCGGGGGCTTGAACCTGCGGTCACTTGATCGCAAGTCCCATAGACGGCAATACAACTGTATTGCCGTCTATGGGACATTCTGTCTATTAGTATTACGGCTGGTCATAGAGACCAGCCGCAATACTAATATATAGCAGTGACAGGCCTGGGAGCCTCATTAGGCTCCCGGCTGTCACTCGAACAGGTCGGCTCCTGCGATATCGCCGCGCAGGAGCCGGCCTGCAACTTTACAGGTACGGGGCCGGTGGGGACCGGCCCCGGGGGAGAAGGGGCCACGGATACTGACCTGGCATCCGCTGTACTAGAGAGGCGGATGCCGGGGAGGGATAGACGCCGGGGCCTGAGACATCGCTACGATCCTCTGCCATGCATGAAGCCAGCGGCGGGGGCACGGAGGAGCCCCTGCCGCTGCTGGCCTGTCTCAGGCCCCGGCACCTGTAATGGCGGCTATTCCTTGCCGGCTTCGGCCTCTCTATTACAACGGATGCCAGGCGCCACCTTCAGACTATAAGACGCACCCTTCTTTTCCCCAAAAATTTTATTAAAATTTATTAAATTTTATTAATTTATTAAAATTGCGTCTTATAGTCCGAAAAATACGGTATATTTTTGCAGACTCTTTTTGGTGATGAACAATGATTTTTCCAGCATGTTGGAGCACCATGTCGCATGGCAAAAAGTGATGACTGTATCTGGCCATACACATTTGATTTTAGACTGCCATCGCTTGTCTGAAATGAACTGTGGTTAAGTTGTACAACCAACCATCCCAAACACATGAACAAGCACAAATCTTTTAACAAGCATTTGACTACCCTGAACACTTTGACAATTAACGGATGAAAGTCATTTAATACTAATTAGGTGCTGAAAACGGCAAATGACGGCCCCTTTGTGGGTGTGTTAGTAATACAAACACATTTCCACAATACAATAATCTTACACAAGTCTGTCAGTCTAGCCAATGCATGTCAGATTAACCGCAAACAGATGGCAGAAAAAATCTAGCAAGCCAGATTTTGCTCCAGACCAACTTTAGTTGATGGTTTTTTTTCAGAGATCTATTACGCTTGCGGAGGTGAAATTCATGTCTTGTGCTTTTATGCTTCTTGTAACTCTGTTTAGTTCCTTGTTTGTTACCTATTTATCTTATAACTTTGCCTAGATATTAGTTCCTCATGTTGGAGCATTCCATTTAGTGCAAAGGAGAATGATTTACAGAACCGTAAAAGACTCAAGTATTGAATTTACTGCTTAAATTGACCACTTATGAACTAACATTTTATATATTTGAGAATACTACAGCAATTTCCTACTATTTAAATACATCCCTTTAAGAGTAATCTGGCAAGAGAGAGTTGGACTACTTGACTATGAACAAGTACATACATTGAGGATTATATAAATAATATTATGTAGTACTGGGCAATTAATCAAAAAATAATCAATAAAAGTCAACTCAACTATTGTTGTGAATTTGTCTACATCGGTTATTTCAATTATTTTACAACCATTCCATCCTGTCTCATACTGCTATTGGCTAAAGGAAATTTCAATTACTGTACACCATGTACGCTATCCAGTCAGGATTGCCGATATGTGAATAACCAAAAGCAAACTTCAGTGGGATGTAAAAACATCAGCGTCCTAAAATAATTGTTCATTAATCGTAATAGTTCGAATGTTCAAATATAATTTTGATTTAGGTTATAATCGCCCATCCTAATCTCATATATACACACTGTATATGATCTGTTTCTGGGTGATTTATACACATCGTTATGGAGCAGTATTTCTCTATAATGTCCTCCATGCTGCTTCTCAATGAGCGAAGGTTAGCAAGTATTATCTCCTGTTTTTTCCATGTGTTGTCTGAGAATAAGGGCCTATTTATGTGGCAGAAAATAGAGGAATTGATTCCTCATTTTCTGGTCTTCTGGATCCCTGCCGCACTCCAGAACTCCAGTTTTCTGTTGCAGCTTTCACTCGCTTTTAAACCAGTTTTTTTTTTTTTGTATTTTCTTTCTTTCTGTAGAATTTGAAACAAGGTACAGCAGGATGCTTATTTTTCAGATCTCTGCCTCACATTGAAAACAATCAGGGCAGAATTTGGTGCTAGTTTTCAGCAGAAACCAGGAGCCTGCAAAGGGGAAAACTGCAGACTAAGGATCTCATGTGCATGGAGTTTGTATGTTCTCTCCATGTATCCATGGGTTTCCTTCAAGTACTCTGTTTTTTTTTTCATGCTCCAAAGACATAGTAATAGGAAATTTAGATTGTGAACCCTACCTCAAAAAGTAAATGAAGTAGAGAATGAAATGGTAATTTACATTTACTCTAAGAGTCTGTTAATTCTATTCAGTCCGTTAGAACCAGTTATTCCACTTTATCTGCCAGTTCATAGAGACACTAGGGTTCTTTCATGTACTTCATTTATCAGAAACGAAACCTCGAGGTGTTATTTGCAGAGAGTATCTATCTATCTATCTATCTATCTATCTATCTATCTATCTATCTATCTATCTATCTATCTATCTATCTGTATGGATGCATTCATACATATATGACTGCCTATATTAAATTTATATATAATTATTGGAACCTATGGCAACATAGAGGCCAAAGGGAACAAACATGTCTGCATTAAATGAATCTGTAGATGTCAATAGTTTATGTGGGGCCTGAACGTACATGCACATGGCCATGTAGAACAACATGGACGATATATGGATGGTGTCTTTGTGTACTAGCCATACAGGAACCGTTCAGTGAGCCTGGACCACAAAAAGGACAAGTATGGAACCTTTCCTGAGTGATAATGCATGGCTGTGTGTATGGGCCATGAGAATATCCGTAACATACCCTACACATGGACAAAATCCGGATTAGTTAATAGATGAGGTCTAGGGTGTTATTAGTATTACTGTTCCAGCACAATTTCCCGGCATTTACAGCAAAGAGCTGATAATTCATGTTATATTTTTACTAGATAACATTGTATTTAGTTCCCATTAATTCATATTTATATTTTTTTTTATCAGATAACATTGTATTTAGTTCCGAAAACTTTTAAAATTTTCCAGTAGGAAGAAGCTCACTTATCAAATTGGCTATGTCTGATAAAATGATATAAAGAACTTGTTATGGAGGTGCTATCTTCTTCCACTTAATCACCATGTAACTCTGCACACCATTGGCATTCTGGTTGCTTGGTCCATGTACAAGGACTTTTACCAAATACATTACATAGACTGATGCATACTACAAAGGGAGGGAACAATCAATCTCTTAAAGGGGATGTTCCATGAAGTAGAGTGAGAAGGACCCATTGGAGTGAATGGGACCGCCAATCGCCACCAGTCACATCCACATTCAACCTGGCTAGAATCCGGTTGAATGTGGAGTGCAAAAAAAGTCCTTCTCACTCTACTTCATGGAACATCCCCTTTAACTGCTCACCCTTATACAGTTTAATTATTTGGCAGCACATACTGTTTTTACACAGGGGGATATTCCAGATGTGCTCTTGCGAATGCTCATTCATCCAATCAGTGGTCCATATAAAAGGAATTTAAAGATGTAAGGTTATATCTCTTAAATATCTCCCTCTTTGGACAGTTCCTATTTTTGGCCAGAATCTGTCTTCCACAAGATCAGCCCAAGGTGTCCCTGTTGCCCTTGCCAGTCACAGTGGCACATCTACAGGTGTGCCCTCCAGCTGATATATGGTAGACTAGAAAAATGTTTCCCTGATCCAGACAATGTTAAGAATAGAAAGTAACTCTACACTATCTCAGTGTTATCTATCTTGGATTGCGTTCAGTAAGCCGCCACCTGTGCTTTGGCTCTTTACACTGGTGTTTACATGTTCTTGTAGACTTGCGCAATTCCCAGAAATGTTCCTGTCTCCTCTCACCACGGTGAACATGTAATGTCTAATATAACACCTAATGTTAGATATTTATGCAATAAAGCAGACATAATGCATTCTAACACTTGTACAATGTGTCCCAGGGAATCTCAGCAGTCTTGAGAATGTCCCATAGTTTCTTTACTTATTAATTCAGTAAATCAAATAGAAAACTGTCAGCACTCCATAGATATTAGAATGATATTTAATTATCCGGGGTCATATATCACAGAGCAAATGGTAAACGGTTTAGGCCCTTGACGGCCTTTTTCAGATGAGTGTGAATAGACACGTAGTTGTAACTTCCTAGGAATAGAGTCTAATATTAGAGGTTATTTCCTCAAAATAGGTACATTTTTGTGATCTTGGCGATACAGGAAGAAGCAAAATCCACCGCTGGGAGGGCACATTTCAGGACGTTTACCATTTGTGTTATGATATATGACCATGGATAATTAAATATCACTACTAATATGTACAGAGTGCTTGTGTGTTTTGTTTGATGTACTATGGGTTGGGTCCCTAACATAGCACCCAGCATAATGCTATTCTGAGTCCTGCATACAATTCTATTCATTCAGTAAAATTCACAAGAATTTTTTTTAATTTTTTTTTTGTACAGCCATTTTAAAGCCCTTCAAGTCTGTTCATGTGCCTGTTTTTCTTTTTTTTTTTTTTTTTATCCTTGTCTGTTTTGATGGACGTAAAACTAGACATGTGAATAAACCCAACGACGTTCATGGGTTTTAAATTGGCCATAATTCACATGGCCAATATGTTGGTCCATTTAAGGCCTTATACCCAAGGCAGTGAATAATGATATTCATGGCCATGTGAATAAGGCTTAAATGGACCAACACATTGATTGCTTTAATCTATCCTAACAAATTCACCTGTAAGTGTTGTGAAGGGTGTGGTCTGGGAAGACAGGTGTGTCCTAGCCAGGCATCTAAAGGGTGTTTGGTAAAGACCCACACCAGAGAGGTCAGCTGACTAATCAAGGCCTGATAACAGTCTGTGTGTGAAGTGTGGCACCACACTGACAAAGCTGACCTGTCCAGGCCGGACCTCCAAAGCAGGTACTGTGCCACCCGTTGCTGTTGCCAAGGTGGGAGACTGGTAGCCAGTCTCCTGTATAGTCAGGGAAAAGTTTGCTTACGTTTAAGTTAGTTTCTCAGCCGAGAAGGGTGTTGTATTGTTTATTTTGTGCCTCTACAAAGGCAGTGTATGCGCTACAAGTGAATAAAGCCTAAACTTGTGTGCAATCCAGTGTCTGTGTCCCTGTTTACTGCACTGCTACAAGCATCTACCTGAGCAATTCCCCACAGTGTGTAAAGATAATCCTTAAGACATGTCCTGTTGGGGTTGAACTACTTTATATGGAATAGACAGATTATCATCAGAATCACTATCAGACTTTGTGTAAAATGGATTAGTATTTCTAACTTGGTACATTGTGGAAATCTGACCAGCTATAGGCAAACAAGAAATATACTGTAGTTGTCCTCACTGCTGCAGCATTTTCTGCATGGTCCTGACCCAGTGATGTAGAAATCCTGCAGAGGACAAAGGGGTTAATCTCCTGCTAATCTGCGGCATCTCTGGCTGGTGACTAGCTGTAAGGGGCAAAGTCTAGATAAAGGAGGCATGGCTAAATGGTTTCTTTGTCCTACTGTAGACATGGCAGAAGAGAAGGCTTCTCTGCCAGCCAGTCCATCTTACAGTAAGACACAGAATAGAGGGTGTAGGGGCATTGGCCAAAATCCCAGGGCACAAATAGTCTGCTAGGAGTCTAAATTCACTGAGACAGGAAGTGATGTCATTTAACTGACAGTTGCACACAAGACTGCGGGGCCTCTACATATCCTTGAAAATGTCATATATTTCTATAAGAGTAACTAACAAAGAGTGTTATACTGTGCGGGGGAGGGCATTCAAAAGTATGCTGTGATGCCCCCCACAATATAACACTCCTTTTACTGGTCTCCACATGATATAACTTCCCCTTTTCTGGACACACAAGATACAAAGCCTCCTCTTACCTCCTACACTGTATATAGCCTACTTATTGGCCCCCGTACAGTTTACGGCTTCCTTTACTGGCCTCTGCACAGTAAATGCCCCCTTTTCTGGCCACCCACAGTATACAGTCCCTTTATTGGCCCCCATGCAATAAGTGTCCCTTTTACAGGTCCTATGTAGTAGGCGCTAGTGACTTTAGGCCATCACCTACCCCAGGCCCATTGGGAGTTTAGAAGATCAGCAACTCATCCGGAGGCTATTTATTCATAAAAATGAGCTTTTATTCATTCCCGTATAAAAATACAAAACATAAGTGCAGAAAAAGATGAAGAAAAGTGACACGAATTTAAAACAAATGCCAACGCGTTTCAGAACTCATGGTTCCTTAGTCATGGCATAGTAAGACATTATAGCACACTTGATTTTATAGTGAACCAAAGTAGGCTTAACTATACACCTGTAGGAACTTGGGAATCTTTTCTGCACGTATGTTTTGTATTTTTATACGGGAATGAATAAAAGCTAATTTTTATGAAGAAATAGCCTTCGGATGAGTTGCTGATCTTCTATACTTACCTTTTGATGATCGCTGTACCTTGGATCCGGCTACATGATCGTGCACCATGGAGGCTTTACTCTAAGAAATTCACTGTGAGCTCCCACTTGTGTTTTTTACGGACATTATTACCATTGGGAGTTTGCCAGTTCCTACACAACCACTATAGTGCACAGTCTGATGCGCCATAGTGACCCCTCTACACAGTGTAATGTCCCAAAGCAGCCCTCCACATAGCTTAATGTCCCACAGTAGTCCCTTCACACATTATAATGTCCCATAGTGGCATCTCCAAATAGAATAGTATCCCATAGTGTCACCTTCACACAGTATAATGTCCCATAGTGGCTTCAATGGTTTTCTTTACATATTTTCCAAAAATATTAGGTTTGGGTTTGCTACTCACAAGCTATTATTATACTCAGAGTATAATGAGTGGAGGCCCAGGTAAGGTGAAGAAAACTAACAATAGTGTTACTCACCTCTCCAGGGCTCCAGCACTGTTTTTGGCCTCCTGAGTGATATCAGAGACCTCTAAGGTCTGTGATTAGGCTACAGTGGTTACATGGGTTATGGCAGCATGGCCCATGTGACAATCATCTCCTCCAGCGGCCTCTGATGTCATTTGGGAGGCTTATTCTTTAGATTTCTAATAGTTTGGATTGGTTATTAACTAAACATACCCCAAGGGTTTGAGGGAACACAAGAGAAAAAAAATCATTAATGGGATCAATATTTTAGGTGAAACTCCAAGACTCCTAACAGAAATAGCAAAAGTGGCGATCCGATGCAATGAGTGTACGGTGACAATCCACCTGTGTTTTTGGCTCCACACAATCACTTATGTACATGTAGACAGTCTTTGTGTTTGTGTAAATGTGCTCAACTCTGCACCATGAAATCAATGTACAGAACAGAAAACAATTAACCTTTATTGGACTGTCTATAAAATATATACAAGAAACAGGAGGAGGCAACCAAGTATGTCAACAGAGATCAACCAGAGCATTCAGAATTATGGTTGATCCATATCAATCAGACTAGGTACAACTAATGTACAGGATCCTTACCTCTGTAACTTCTATTTAAAAATGTATTAAAAATAAGACAAACTCTTGGCCATGGACATATGACCTACAGATTTTTCTACATTTCTTTGCCCAAGTTTTAGTGAAAGAGCACCTGTCTGTTTTGCTGATATGGCCGATATACTATACACCAGTGTTTCCCAAACCTTTTGAAAAACAAAAAATTTGAGAGTCTTCAGTAGTTGATTCCTTAGTAGGTATACCTGAATAAGAAGCCCAGAGCTTCGAAATGTAATCTGTCATCATTATTAGTTAGCCATTAAAAAAGTGATCAAGTACTGAAGATTCAAGTTTTTTGTTTTTATATTTCCTATCCACTGGCTAACACGGTACAAAAACATTTTTCTTATACCAAACTTTTTGTGTTGAGGAGCACTATTCAGGGCAGAAACTCTGTAGGGAGCACTTAACATATTTTACCTAAAACCTACATAGGTGCCAAAGATAACGAGTGATATTAACGATGGGGGGGGAGATTTCTAATGAATTGATATTAGATATTACATTTTCGTTCGTTGAACACTTCTGGCGTATTTGGCATGACTAAGGGCGGGTTCACCTCTGCACCCGTGCGCGCTTTAGAAAATCTGGCAGGTTTCCATCTTCTGCCCCGAGAAACTGGACAGGGGACGGAAACCCGGCAGTCAGTTTTCAAACCACTTCAAGTGAATGGGTTTGAAAAGGGAGCACCCGTGAACGTTTTATACCTGTCTACTAGAGATGAGCGAACAGTGTTCTATCGAACTCATGTTCGATCGGATATTAGGCTGTTCGGCATGTTCGAATCGAATCGAACACCGCGTGGTAAAGTGCGCCATTACTCGATTCCCCTCCCACCTTCCCTGGCGCCTTTTTTGCTCCAATAACAGCACAGGGTAGGTGGGACAGGAACTACGACACCGGTGACGTTGAAAAAAGTAGGCAAAACCCATTGGCTGCCGAAAACATGTGACCTCTAATTTAAAAGAACAGCGCCGCCCAGCTTCGCGTCATTCTGAGCTTGCAATTCACCGAGGACGGAGGTTTCCGTCCAGTTAGCTAGGGGTTAGATTCTGGGTAGGCAGGGACAGGCTAGGATAGGAAGGAGAAGACAACCAACAGCTCTTATAAGAGCTAAATTCCAGGGAGAAGCTTGTCAGTGTAACGTGGCACTGACGGGCTCAATCGCCGCAACCCAGCTTTCCCAGGATCCTGAATGGAATACACTGTCAGTGTATTCCCGTATACCCGATATATACCCCCGATACCCGTTCCAACGGTGTGCCCCCCCACCTTCACCCCAGAAATACCCTGCAAGTCCCCTAGCAATAGGATTGGGGCTATATACACCCACTATTTTTGCTACTGCCATATAGTGCCATTGTCTCACTGGGAATTCAAAGAATATATTGGGCTTACATATAACTTCAATTCCAGGGAGAAGCTTGTCAGTGTAACGTGGCACTGACGGGCTCAATCGCCGCAACCCAGCTTTCCCAGGATCCTGAATGGAACACACTGACAGTGTATTCCCGTATACCCCATATATACACCCCAAATCCCCGTTCCAACGGTGTGCCCCCCCACCTTCACCTCAGAAATACCCTGCAAGTCCCCTAGCAATAGAATTGGGGCTATATACACCCACAATTTTTGCTACTGGTATATAGTGCCATTGTCTGACTGGGAATTCAAAGAATATATGGGGGTTACGTGCACCCACAATTTTTAATACTGCTATACAGTGCCATTGTCTGACTGGGAATTCAAAGAATATATGGGGGTTACGTGCACCCACAATTTTTAATACTGCTATACAGTTCCTTTGTCTCACTGGGAATTCAAAGAATATATGGGGGTTATGTGCACCCACAATTTTTAATACTGGTATACAGTGCCATTGTCTGACTGGGAATTCAAAGAATATATGGGGGTTATGTGCACCCACAATTTTTACTACTGGTATACAGTGCCATTGTCTGACTGGGAATTCAAAGAATATATGGGGGTTACGTGCACCCACAATTTTTACTACTGGTATACAGTGCCATTGTCTGACTGGGAATTCAAAGAATATATGGGGGTTATGTGCACCCACAATTTTTACTACTGGTATACAGTGCCATTGTCTGACTGGGAATTCAAAGAATATATGGGGGTTATGTGCACCCACAATTTTTAATACTGGTATATAGTGCCATTGTCTGACTGGGAATTCAAAGAATATATGGGGGTTACGTGCACCCACAATTTTTACTACTGGTATACAGTGCCATTGTCTGACTGGGAATTCAAAGAATATATGGGGGTTACGTGCACCCACAATTTTTAATACTGCTATACAGTTCCATTGTCTCACTGGGAATTCAAAGAATATATGGGGGTTATGTGCACCCACAATTTTTAATACTGGTATACAGTGCCATTGTCTGACTGGGAATTCAAAGAATATATGGGGGTTACGTGCACCCACAATTTTTAATACTGCTATACAGTTCCATTGTCTCACTGGGAATTCAAAGAATATATGGGGGTTATGTGCACCCACAATTTTTAATACTGGTATATAGTGCCATTGTCTGACTGGGAATTCAAAGAATATATGGGGGTTACGTGCACCCACAATTTTTGCTACTGCTATACAGTTCCATTGTCTCACTGGGAATTCAAAGAATATATGGGGGTTATGTGCACCCACAATTTTTAATACTGGTATACAGTGCCATTGTCTGACTGGGAATTCAAAGAATATATGGGGGTTACGTGCACCCACAATTTTTAATACTGCTATACAGTTCCTTTGTCTCACTGGGAATTCAAAGAATATATGGGGGTTATGTGCACCCACAATTTTTAATACTGGTATACAGTGCCATTGTCTGACTGGGAATTCAAAGAATATATGGGGGTTACGTGCACCCACAATTTTTAATACTGCTATACAGTTCCTTTGTCTCACTGGGAATTCAAAGAATATATGGGGGTTATGTGCACCCACAATTTTTAATACTGGTATACAGTGCCATTGTCTGACTGGGAATTCAAAGAATATATGGGGGTTATGTGCACCCACAATTTTTACTACTGGTATATAGTGCCATTGTCTGACTGGGAATTCAAAGAATATATGGGGGTTATGTGCACCCACAATTTTTAATACTGGTATACAGTGCCATTGTCTGACTGGGAATTCAAAGAATATATGGGGGTTACGTGCACCCACAATTTTTAATACTGCTATACAGTTCCTTTGTCTCACTGGGAATTCAAAGAATATATGGGGGTTATGTGCACCCACAATTTTTACTACTGGTATACAGTGCCATTGTCTGACTGGGAATTCAAAGAATATATTGGGGTTATGTGCACCCACAATTTTTACTACTGGTATATAGTGCCATTGTCTGACTGGGAATTCAAAGAATATATGGGGGTTATGTGCACCCACAATTTTTACTACTGGTATACAGTGCCATTGTCTGACTGGGAATTCAAAGAATATATGGGGGTTACGTGCACCCACAATTTTTAATACTGCTATACAGTTCCTTTGTCTCACTGGGAATTCAAAGAATATATGGGGGTTATGTGCACCCACAATTTTTACTACTGGTATACAGTGCCATTGTCTGACTGGGAATTCAAAGAATATATTGGGGTTATGTGCACCCACAATTTTTACTACTGGTATACAGTGCCATTGTCTGACTGGGAATTCAAAGAATATATGGAGGTTACGTGCACCCACAATTTTTAATACTGCTATACAGTTCCTTTGTCTCACTGGGAATTCAAAGAATATATGGGGGTTATGTGCACCCACAATTTTTACTACTGGTATACAGTGCCATTGTCTGACTGGGAATTCAAAGAATATATTGGGGTTATGTGCACCCACAATTTTTACTACTGGTATACAGTGCCATTGTCTGACTGGGAATTCAAAGAATATATGGGGGTTACGTGCACCCACAATTTTTAATACTGCTATACAGTTCCTTTGTCTCACTGGGAATTCAAAGAATATATGGGGGTTATGTGCACCCACAATTTTTACTACTGGTATACAGTGCCATTGTCTGACTGGGAATTCAAAGAATATATTGGGGTTATGTGCACCCACAATTTTTACTACTGGTATACAGTGCCATTGTCTGACTGGGAATTCAAAGAATATATGGGGGTTACGTGCACCCACAATTTTTAATACTGCTATACAGTTCCTTTGTCTCACTGGGAATTCAAAGAATATATGGGGGTTATGTGCACCCACAATTTTTAATACTGGTATACAGTGCCATTGTCTGACTGGGAATTCAAAGAATATATTGGGGTTATGTGCACCCACAATTTTTAATACTGCTATACAGTTCCTTTGTCTCACTGGGAATTCAAAGAATATATGGGGGTTATGTGCACCCACAATTTTTAATACTGGTATACAGTGCCATTGTCTGACTGGGAATTCAAAGAATATATGGGGGTTATGTGCACCCACAATTTTTAATACTGGTATACAGTGCCATTGTCTCACTGGGAATTCCACAAATAATTTGGGGATTCATTCACCCTACATCTCAGGCTCTTGCCATATTCACCCAGGTTGTCAGTGCTGCACCAGCTCGTTCCCAGACAGCTCGGCCCGAAAAACACGTTACCTATATAGAGGATTTGGACAATGAAGACAACATGTTCTAAATCTAATGTCTGCACCTTCTCCAGAATTAAAATAAAGGCAGCGTTTAACTTTCAAATAGCACTGCACAAAGGAAGAGCTTATCAGCTTGTCTCATGACATGCTACTGAAAAGTTTCATTTGTGTATCTTAATGTAAATATAGTTGTATAAGCTTTTTGGGTTTTAGGCACTGCCAAGTTATTTATTACCACCCGCTCCCTTATAATGATGATGACGCCAAAGTCACTGTGGGTGTTCAGAGCTCACAGCTTTGGGTGACATTTGTCTTGCTCTCTGTCGGTACCAGCTGTCTTTTTGGATACCGTAAAGTTATGTTGACTTTATTAACAGCTATAGAAGCTTTAGCCAGGTTGTGACGGTGTGTAACCCTAACAACACTAAGTGGGATACACATTAATAGTCAGTCTATGTACGCTAAACGTATCACTGAAGTAATTTTTTTTCCCTCTCCCCTAATATAAGAAAGGAACAGACATTAGACCTAGACCGGGGTTCGAGGCTTGAAAAAATCCAGTATTATTTGTTCTTCATGATGTGAAATATGTGTTGAAAAGCAACCCAAGATGAAGTCAGCCATGTGTGCCAGTGTGTTACTTGGCATGCCTTTGCTGGCCCCAACTGTAAGGGTCACTCTCCATTTCCTCCATTTTCCACTCCCCTTCACACCATTTGTGGTGAAGCAATGGGATGCACTGAAGTGCACCCTCTAGCCTCGTGTGGGATAGGGACATCAGATGCCACTCCAACCCCCTCGTCTTCCTCCACCAGCCAACGGTGCGAAGATGAGAGGAGTGTGCTCTGAATGTTTTCTGCCTAGCAGAGGCTAGTTCTCACTTACGAAAATGGCCCCACTTTGACCTGTATATCAGGCACAATGGTGTAGGTTTCAAAGAAACATGGCACCAACAAGTTGGAAAACGTGGGCCATGCGTGGACCGTGTTTGAGTCTGGCAAGCTCCAGATCTGCTACCAGGTTCCAGCCATTATCACAGGCGCAAAAATGCCAGGCCCCAGGTGTAGCAGGGAAAAAAAAATGCCATCTCAGCCAGGATGGCATCCCTGACCTCGGAGGCACTGTGCTGTCTGTCCCCCAAGCTGATCAGTTTCAGCACGGCCTACTGACATCTCCCCATGCCAGTGTTACAGTGTTTTCCGCTAGTAGCTGGGGTGGAGGTTGCAGCTTCGTAGGGTTTCAGTCTACTCCTGCCATGAATTTTGGCCTGGGAGAGGAGATAGGCCACCCCAGTTTGCACCCGGGGAACAGACTCCACCACATTCACCCTGCCTGTCATTAAAGATAAGCACTGCAGCATCCCTGACCACAGGCGCTTGTCCATGTGTCGGTGGTCAAGTGGACCTTGCAGCAAAGCGCAGAGCTCTGGGCCCGACTGATGTTATGGGACACATGCAGGCGCAAGGCAGAGACAGCACACCAAGAGAAGTAGTAACGGCTAGGCCCAGCATAGGGAGGTGCCCCAGCTGCCATCTGCTGACGGAAGGCCTGGGTCTCCAGAAGCATAAACAAACACCAACATCTCCAGGGCCAGCAGTTTATCGATGAGGCTGTTACAGGCTTGGGCATGGGGGTGGGTTGTATTGTACTTCTGCCTGCAATGAAAAGCTTGGGAAATGTGGAGTGGCTGGGAAGAGGCGCATGATGGTGCAGGCCAAAAGGGCGCATGAGGGTGAACTCCCCAATGTGTCAGAGATAGGTGTGTAGGTGTCCTTGCATCATATACTTGCACCATATTTGGCTTTGGAAGTTAATTTTGTGCCAAAAAGTGGTTAAGACAGCGATCCCTCAGCTACTCCCGTTACACTGTCTATTGAAGTTACCATCTGTGGAAGTGGACCACCATTTCTAAGATCCCAAAGGAAGCAGGCAAGAGATGTGCAGTTCAGAAAAAAAGATGAGAAAATAAGTTTAGGCTGTAGAGCACAGAGGGATCGGAGAGGACAGAGCTGGTGTCGGCCAGGTATTCCCACAACATGCGCCTATACTTGTCCCTCCTGGTGACACTAGGCCCCTGAGTGGCAGTAATTTGTCCAGGGGGGCCATTAACGTGTTCCAGACCTAGGAATAAGTCTTCCAACAGGGTAGAGTTTTGCATGCCTTTGCTTCTACCCACTGTTTTTGCTGCTTAGCTTCCCTCCACATCTACTCTGCTTTCACCCCTAAACATCACCCCAGTTTATGCCTTTGCTTCTACCCAGGTTTTTTGTTGATTTAGCTTCCCTCTACATCTACACTGCTTTAGCCCCTAGACATCACCCCTGTCCATGTGGGGTCGGTGGCCTCGTCATCCACCAACTCCTCTTCCAATTGCGCACTGCCCCCTTACTGCAAACCGCACATGACCACAGCTTGCCTTGATGGCAACTGTGTCTCATGATCCCCACTTAGGTCCAGACAAGTCGGTGGCGGGTCCAAAACCCCAAAATTGGAAGGAAATGGCAGATGCTGCAGTATTTCTAACACCTGTTCCTGGTGCTCGGGCCTGGTCTGTGTTGTACCCTGCACCCTGCTTAACGCATCTGCCATATCCGAAGTTGTGCTGAGCGCATGCTAATGTTTCGTGTCCAGTGCAATGGATGGGATGGGATTTCACATAAGTCTGCCACCCATGGCCACTCATGGTTGAGCAACTGAGGGAGTTGACTTTGACGAACCCGAGGGTTTTGGAGTTGGAACTACATCAAAGGTCTGTGCTGCTCACACACTCTGCTCAACACATGATATGTTTAGTGCCAGCAGTGTGGAGACGTCGCACAACAGCCGTTGTTCCAGCAGGTACAGGCGTTGTAGGAGTGCATAGAGGCTAGCAGCGGCAACTATACACTTTAAAAACTATCCGCACAAGCGCCACACTTTCACCAGTAGCTCAGGAACATTGGGGTACCTTTTTCAAAAGATTAGCAGCAATGAGTTAAAAACGTGGCCCAGGCATGGAATATGTTGCAGGCTGCCAAGCTACAGAGCCAATCCCAGGTTACAGCCATTATCACACATGACAACATGCCTGGGCCCAGGTGCAGTGGCAAAAACCACATTGCCGTCTCATCGAGGATGGCATGACTCACTTTGTAGGCAGTGTGCTGTCTGGCCCCCAAGCTGATGAGCTTCAGCACGGCCCGCTGACGTCTCCCCACACCAGTGTTGCAGCGTTTCCAGCTCGTAGCTGGGGTCAATTTAACAGCGGAGGAGGGTGGTGTTTCAGCCCTCCTCCCAGGAATGTTGTGTGGGGAGACAAGTCAGGCCACCACATTTTGCGACCCGGTCCACGCCTCAACTACATTCAACCACTGTGCCCAAATTGAAAGGTAGCGTCCCTGTCCGCATGCACTTGTCCATTCGTAACTGGTCACATGGAACTTTAGGGCTAAGCGCTGAATTTAGGGACCGCCTCATGTTTGGGGGAAAGTGCTGGTGTGGACGGCACAGTGCGGTGGCGCAGTAGACACTCTGCCCAAAAAGGGCAGAGTGTCCCCCAGCCGGGATTCCAACATCTCCTGGGCCAGATTTCTTGAGATGAGGCCGTTGAAGCCTTGGGCATGTGGGTGGGTTGCGCTGTACTTTAGCATGAAATGAAAGGCTTGGGAGATGGGGAGTTGCTGGGAAGAGGCGCATGATGGCGCGGGCAAAAGGAGAAATGGCAGGAAAAGGTGAGGATAAGGGTGAACTCCCCAAAGTGTCAGAGGCAGATGTGGAGGTGTCCTGGCTCCTGGTCTGGACTGCAGCGCCAGCCCTGTCAACAGTGGAAGAGGCAGTGGCCGCCAGGCCAAACGACGATTATCCTGCGCTTGCTCTCACCCACTGAGCCCAGGGCTTGCCTTCCAAATGATGGCACCCGCAAGAGGTGGTGAGATTCCTCTCCGCAGATCTCCAAACCATCTTGGACTTGCAAATTGCACTAAATTTGTCATGTAACTGACATGTATATGATGAGTCTATCCATTGTCTGTTCATTTTGGTGAAAGTCAGCCTGTCAGCTGACAGACAGCTGTGCTTGTCAGTGATGATGTCACCGGCTGCTTGTACCCCCAGTTTTTGCTGCTTAGCTTGCCTCCACATCCACACTGCTTTTGCCCCTACACATCACCCCTATCCATGCCTGTGCCTCTAGCCATAAGTCTGCCACCCATGGAAACTCATGGTGCAGAAAGTGAGGGAGCTGACTCTGAGGAACCCTTGGGTTTTGTAGCTGGTACTCCATCAAAGGTCTCTGCTGCTCACACACCCTGCTGAACATACGGTATCTAGGGTTAGAGCGTGTGGTGACCTCGCACAACAGTAGGTGCTTCAGGCAGATGTAGGCCTTGCTGGAGTGTATTGCGGCTAGCTCCAGGTACTGTAGACTTGGGAAAGTGGGTGTCCAAGTGCCGCACTTTCACCCTTAGCTCAGCTAATTTGGGGTATGTTTTTAAAAATCATTGCACCACTACATTGAACATGTGGGCCAGGCATGGAACGTGTTGGAGGCTGGCAAGCTCCAGAGCCCTCCAACAAGCTAAAAAACCTGGCCCCAGGGGCAGCGGGGATAAACAAATTGCCATCTCATCCAGGATGGCATCCCTGACCTCAGAGGCAGTGTGCTGTCCGTCTCCCAAGCTGATGAGCTTCAGCCCAGCCTGCTGACGTCTCCCCACACCAGTGTTGCAGCGTTTTCAGCTCGTAGCTGGGGTAAATCTAACAGCGGAGGAGGAGGAGGGTGGTGTTTCAGCCCTCCTCCCAGGAATGTTTTGTGGGGAAACAAGTCAGGAAAATTCTTGAAACGGGAGAGTTTTGCATCTTTGCCCTTGCTGCCTATGGACATCCCTTTGCCTCTAGCCACCATTTTCCCTGCTTTGCTTGCCTCCACATCCACACTGCTTTTGCCCCTAGACATCACCCCAGTCCATGCCTTAGCTTGTACCCCCAGTTTTTCCTGCTTAGCTTGCCTCCACATCCACACTGCTTTTGCCCCTAGACATCACCCCAGTCCATGCCTTAGCTTGTACCCCCAGTTTTTCCTGCTTAGCTTGCCTCCACATCCACACTGCTTTTGCCCCTAGACATCACCCCAGTCCATGCCTTAGCTTGTACCCCCAGTTTTTCCTGCTTAGCTTGCCTCCACATCCACACTGCTTTTGCCCCTAGACATCACCCCAGTCCATGCCTTAGCTTGTATCCCCAGTTTTTCCTGCTTAGCTTGCCTCCACATCCACACTGCTTTTGCCCCTAGACATCACCCCAGTCCATGCCTTAGCTTGTACCCCCAGTTTTTCCTGCTTAGCTTGCCTCCACATCCACACTGCTTTTGCCCCTAGACATCATCCCTATCCATGCCTCTTCCCCTAGCCATAACTCTGCCACCCCTGGAAACTCATGGTGCAGAAACTTTGGTTGCTGACTTTGAGGAACCCTTGGGTTTTGTAGATGGAACTCCATCAAAGGTCTGTGCAGCTCACACACCCTGCTCAAGATATGGTATTGTAGGGTTTCAGCGTGTGTGAATGACGGACAACAGCCTGTGTTTGGACAGATGTAGGCCTTGCTAGAGTGTTTTTAGGCTAGCAGCGACTCCTGTGCACTTGCAAAAGTGGGCGCACAAGCGCCGCATTTTCAACAGTAGCTTCGGTACATTTGGGTATGTTTTTAAAAAACTTTGCACCACTAGGTTAGACGTGGGCCAAACATGGAACGTGTTGGAGGCTGGCAAGCTCCAGAGCCGCTACCAGGTTCCAGCCATTATCACAGGCGTAAAAATGCCAGGCCCCAGGTGTAGCAGGGAAAAAAAAATGCCATCTCAGCCAGGATGGCATCCCTGACCTCGGAGGCACTGTGCTGTCTGTCCCCCAAGCTGATGAGCTTCAGCACCGCCTGCTGACGTCTCCCCACACCAGTGTTTTAGCGTTTGCCGCTAGTAGCTGTGGTGGAGGTTGCAGCGTCGTAGGGTTTCAGTCTACTCCTGCCATGAATTTTGGCCTGGGAGAGGAGATAGGCCACCCCAGTTTGCACCCGGGGAACAGACTCCACCACATTCACCCTGCCTGTCATTAAAGATAAGCACTGCAGCATCCCTGACCACAGGCGCTTGTCCAAGTGTCGGTGGTCAAGTGGACCTTGCAGCAAAGCGCGGAACTAAGGGCCCACCTGATGTTGAGTGACACGTGCTGGTGCAAGGCGGGGACGCCACACCGGGAGAAGTTGAGACGGCTAGGGACGGCATAGTGAGGTGCCACAGTTGCCATCAGGTCCGGGAAGGCGGGAGTTTCAACAAGCCGGAACGCCAACCTCTCCTGGGCCAGCAGTTTAGCGATGTTGGCGTTCTAGGCTTGCGTGGGTGGGTGGTTAGCGGTGTATTTCTGCCGGCGCTCCAATGTCTGAGAGATGGTGGGTTGTTGTAAAGAAGCGCCTGATGGTGCCTTTGATGGTGCAGGAGAAGGAGATAAGACAGAAACAGGGGAGGATGAGGGAGAAGTCAACAAAGTGGCGGAGGCAGATGAAGTGATGTCCTGGCTCGTCCTCTGGAGTGCATCGCCAGCACTGTGAGCAGAGGCAGTGGCATGAACGGCGGGCGACGTTTGTCCTGCCGTTGCTGCCTGCCACTGATTCCATTGCTTGGATTCCAAATGACGGTGCATTGAAGTGGTGGACAGGTTGCTCTTCTCAGGGCCCCTACTCGATTTCGAGAGGCAAATTGTGTAGACGACACTATATCTGTCCTCGGCGCATTCCTTGAAAAAACTCTACACCTTCAAGAAACGTGCCCTCGATGGGGGAGTTTTTCTGGGCTGGGTACAAAAGGGAACATCTTCGGACATTCCGGGTCTGGCCTGGCTTCGGCAAAGCAGCTGACCTCTGCCTCTGGACATGTCTCTGCCTCTAGCTACCCTTTTTGGTGCTGCACCTGCCTCAACATCCACACTACTTTCCCAGCTTGACATCTGCCTTGTCCAGGTGGGGTCGGTGTCCTCGTCGTCCACCACCTCCTCTTCCAACTCCTGTCTCGCCTCCTCCTCCTGCACAATGCGCATGTCAACTGGCTGCCCTGACAGCAACTGCGTCTCATCGTCGTCGATGAGGGTGGGTTGCTGGTCATCCGCCACCAAATCGACCGGAGATGGAATGGAGGAGACTCTAGTGTTTGAGCATCTGGACACAGATACTCGTCTGTTAGGTCCGTGGAATCGCGAAATGGAGGGGCAGGTTGCGGTACAGTCAAAGGAAGGGAGAACAGCTCTGGGGAGCAGGGACAGTTGGGGTTATTGTTCTGAGAAGATTGGGAATTTTGGGTGGAAGGAGGACAAGACTGTTGGGTAAGAGGAGGTAGAGGCTGACTGGCTGGTGGACAATGTGCTTTAAGCGTTATCCGACAGCCATTGCAAGACCTGTTCCTGGTTCTCGGGCCTACTAATCTTTGTACCATTCAGCCTAGTTAATGTGGAACTTTTGTGCAAAGCGCAGAACTTAGGGCCCGCCTGATGTTAAGGGACACACGCTGGTACAAGGCTCAACTCACCCTAAGTGCCAAAAACACTGCTGGTGCAAGGCTCTACTCATGCCAAGGGCCTCAATCTCTGCTGGTAGCTCAGCTTAAGGTCATGTAACTTTGTTTGGAAGGGCTCATGTTAAGGGCTAGAAAAGTGAATTTTGGAAGGTCTTACCACATCACACACACACACACACACACACACACACACACACACACACACACACACACACTCAAAATGACAGTTAAGGGTGAGGGCTTTTGGAATTCCCATTGCCTATTCCATTTGTGGTTGTCATGGGGAACGTGATTTAAAGGGGTGGTTGTTACTGTTTGTTGAGCTTAAATTGGGGTTTGTGTCCATCCATTTGGGGAGTAAAGAAGGTTTCCAGGTATTTTCCCACTTTGATAGAGGTTTTTTTGAATGTGGAAAGTGTGTAGTTGTTAGGCAGTGATGTTGGGGTAATAGAGGGTCTTTGGTGTGTTAGATGCCCCCAGGCATGCTTCCCCTGCTGTCCCAGTGTCATTCCAGAGGTGTTGGCATCATTTCCTGGGGTGTCATAGTGGACTTGGTGACCCTCCAGACACGGATTTGGGTTTCCCCCTTAACGAGTATCTGTTCCCCATAGACTATAATGGGGTTCGAAACCCGTTCGAACACACGAACATTGAGCGGCTGTTCGAATCGAATTTCGAACCTCGAACATTTTAGTGTTCGCTCATCTCTACTGTCTACGGCGAAACCGATTTTTTTTTTTTTTTTTTTTTTTTTTTTTTTTTTTTTTTACCGGACACAAAGTTGGACATGTAGGACTTTGTGTGCAGTTAAAAAAAATCTGGTTTTGCTGCGGACAGGTACAAAACGCTCACGGACGCTCACTTTTCAAACCCTTTCACTTGAAGCGGTTTGAAAACTAACTACTGGGTTTCCGTCCCCTGTCCAGTTTCTCAGGGCAGAAGACTGAAACCCAGCAAGATTGACTAAAGCAGAGACTGGGCGCAGGTGTGAACCTGGCCTAACTCTTCCACAAACTCTTCAGCCTGTCGCCTTATTTCAAGCATCAGTAATCTCTTCAACACTGTAGTTGAAAAGTCGCATCACCCAGATCTGGTTCTGGATAATCACGACATCCATATTTTTACTTTTTAACATAATATTTGAACATAGCTGTTGGATGTTGAAGCTGCCGCTCCTACTGGAGGGTCTGTGTCAGTGGTATTACCTGCTTTTCTGAAGGATCCAGTCTTCATCCAGCGATCCATTGCTGACCAACCAAATTAGGAATGTTTTTTCGAATAACACGTGACGAATAGCTGCAAATACTGTGCGAACTAAACTGACACAGCAAGGATCGAGTGACCGCACAATACGAGCGTGAAAGAGGACTAAAGCACTTGCGTCCGTAGGTACAGTTTGTTCGGAGAATATACGAGACCGGAATATTAAACCAGAAAGAGCGGTCTGAGACCAGTTTGGAAGTGCTGTCCGACCGTGAAACGCTAATCCGCCGGCCTCGTATATTCGCTGAGTAGACCGTAGTGCCGCGCCAGTAGAATATTAGGAGTGCATGTGAACTAGAATTTTTAATTTTGAAACCCTTCACATTTGCTTATTTTTTATTGTTAACCGTTTATTATCACCATATCGCAGAGCACCTGTTAATGGTTTGCGGAGCACTTGGTGCTCCCCAGAGCACAGTTTGGGAAACACTGCTATACACTATATACTAGTATTCCCCATAATATAACAATTCTGGGTCATCTTTTCTTATAACTCTGTGTGTTGTTTCATTCCCTATTTATTCTTCTTAGGTCGGGTGTTTCTAGTTGTGGGTTTGTTCCTACATATTCTGACACTCTCCAAGCAGTACCCTCTGTGTCAGACTATGGAAAGACATACCACTTTGACAAGGGGAATGGTAACACCCAGTTGTCAATTTATTTATACATTACTAAAAAGAATAGACGAGAAAAGGCACAATGCAGAGCTCTATTCAAAGATGCTCCAAAATTAATGTATATAAGGGAACATAATTATTTAGTAAAACAGAGAGGACCAGTCCTTTTTAACAATAAATCTGGCTATAGACCTACAATTACTGGTTATGCTTCATTTACACTTGTGCCTCTGCCCCTGTCCAGTGTTTGCCATTCCGCTGGGTTTCAAGTGAATGGGTTTTAAAGCTGACCACCGGGTTTCCGTTCCTTGTCCAGTTTTGCTTGGGCTGAAGATGGAAATCCGGTGGAATACACGCACCAGACACGGGGCACAAGTGTGAATGCCCCCTTAGGTGGCTTTTGGGCCACTAGTCTGCTTTATCTTTTTTTTTTTTTTTAAATTGTTTATTTATGAAAATTTGTAACAATAAAGAAACACAACATGTCTACCAAGCCAGAGGAGATCACAAAGAACAGTACAATAGAAAATGACGAAATTACAAATGGTAAACTAGGTAGAAACAAAAAGAAAAAGGGGAGACAGGGAAGACAAACACAAACCAGACAAGACAAGGCTGGGGAAAGGGAGGGAGAAAAAAACAGAAGTTCCAGAAGGCGGTGGAATTACAGAGGCTGGGTGGCCCAGAACGAGTCCCACAGGTCCCAAACGGCGTGAAACCGCTCCTCCTCATTGTTAAGCACGGCTGTTAGGTATTCCAGGGAGCGCGCATTCCTGATCCTGCAGTATAACTCCTCCAGGGATGGGGGTGCTGACTGACGCCAATATTTAGCAATCAAACACCGGGCAGAAGTGAGAAGAAACAGAAAAAGTCGCAGGGCCGGCTTGCGCAGTTTCAGTGGAGGGAGATTAAGGAGATAGGTTTTAGGGGATAGAGGGAGGCAAATGCCGAGAACCCGGCACAAAAGGTCCTGAACCTGAGTCCAGTAAGGGAGCAGGGAGGGACAAGACCAAAACAGATGAAAGATGTGTGCAGGGCGTGCACCACATCTCCAACAGCAATCCAGAATAGAGCTATCAAAGGAATGGAGGAGAGCCGGCGTGTGGTACCAATGCATCAACATTTTAAAGAAGTTTTCTTTATGAGTCACACAATTCGAGGTCCTGAAACCCCTGCTCCAGATAAGGGACCATTCTTCTGTCGAGATAGGTTGACCCAGATAGACCTCCCATCGTGTCATATACGAGTGTGCAGGCGGGATATCAGGTGAGGGGTCAGATAAAAAGCGATATATATTGGAAACCAGTCCTCTAGTTCCAGTGCTAGCTTTACAAATTCTCTCAAACGACGTAGGGACAGGTGCCACAGGACCCCGAAAGATAAAAGAAGCAAGGTGGGAAATCTGAATATATGTGAACTCACTGGACCCAGGAAGGCCAAAGTGGGATCGCAATTCGGCAAAAGACAGCAAAGAACGAGTCCTATGATCAATAATATCAGCGAGCCGAAAGAGGCCCGCCTTCAACCAAGGGCCCGCCACAGGCCCAGTGAGTCCAGGTGGAAAGTGGGAGTGTAGAAGGAAGGGCGTCATAGACGAGCTGGGGGAAGAAATAGGGAAACGGGACAAACAGGAGCGCCAGACATCCCTGGTAAGTGCCATGGGACCCAACAAGCTAGCTCTAGGGGGCGAATATGGATTAGACCATATCAATGAAGCAGGATGATGCGGAGCCAACCACAGCTTCTCAATCTCCATCCACTTAGAATAGGCATGAAGAGCAGACCAGGCCGGAATCCTACGTAGCTGAGCAGCCCAATAATATAACACCAGGTCAGGAAAAGAAAGCCCTCCCCTCGACTTCGGAGTCATCATCAGATGTCGCGAAAGCCTATGTCTCCCTCCGGCCCACACAAACCGAAGAAGCGAGCCCTGTAGCGCCCGAAGATCCTTAAGAGGAACAGGAATCGGGAGGGTCTCAAACAAATATAGCAATTTAGGCAGCACGGTCATCTTAACCGCAGCTATGCGACCAAAGAGGGACAAAGGCAGACCCCGCCACCTGATAAGAAGGGCCTGAACATGCCTATAAAGTGGAGGGAAATTCGCCTGATACAATTGAGAGAAAGACCCAGTCAGATGTATGCCTAAGTATTTTAAGGAGGAGGACCTCCATGTATACGGAAAGGAGGCCTGAAGGCCAGCCAAGGTAGAGGGGTGAACGCGGATGGGGAGCGCCTCAGTCTTAGAAGTATTAACCTTGTAACCAGATAAACGGCCAAATTTGGTAAGAATAGCATGAAGATTGGGAAGGGAAACGTGAAGATTAGTAAGGGTAAGGAGAATATCATCCGCAAACAAAGAAAGCTTAAACTCTCTGTCACGGACTCGAACCCCAGAAACATCAGGGCACAGCCGAATGGCCACCGCCAAGGGCTCAATGCAGAGGACAAAGAGGAGAGGTGATAGCGGGCAACCCTGTCTAGTACCATTATACAGGCGAAACGGAGGGGAGGAAGCATGAGGAAGCTTAATCGTAGCAGAGGGGGATGAGTAGAGGCTCCGAATGGCCGACAAAAAGGGTCCCCGAAAGCCATAAGACGAAAGAGTCTCAAAGAGAAAGGGCCAGCCCAGGCGATCAAACGCCTTTTCCGCGTCTAAACTGAGTACCAACAGCTCCGACTCAGAGCGCAACGCAACGTCGATTAGATCAATAGCCCTCCTAGTATTGTCACCACCCTGACGACAGGGGACAAACCCAACTTGATCCTTATGGACCAAGGAGGAAAGACACATGTTCAGTCTAGAGGCTAGGAGCTTGGTAAACAGTTTAAGATCCGCGTTCAAAAGCGAGATAGGCCTGTAATTACGACAATCAAGATGGTCTTTTAGTCTGCTTTATCTTACAGTGCATGAATATAACATAAAAAAGTAAGTCAGAAAAATCTAACTTCTCGTTCTTCAAAATTGAGAGGAAGCTGTGTGACTCTGGTCTGGAGACAGGACTTTAAGGCAGGTACAAATTTAGAAGAACTAACCTAAGGATGAGTGAAAAATATCATAAATATCAGATTAGTGGGGATCCAATACCTGGCACTCCTACTATGAGCTGTTCTTAGCAGCTAATACGCATAAAATGGAGAAGGAAAGACCTCTCTGTTATCTCAGTAGTGGTTGAGCTGAGTGACTACATCTTGGCTCCTTTTCCAGTGAATAAATGTTGATCTGCAGTAACCTGGCATGGCCATTACACAGAGAAGAGCACTATCTGCTTCCTGCTCCAGTCTTTGGTTTTCAGTTGTCATGAACTGTCGCTTGTTGGACCCCCAGAGATCTCATATTTATGACCATCCTTACATTGGGCTATCTATATTTTTAATCCAGAATACTCCTTTTAAGCACTTGGTCTTTGATGCAATAACTGGGTGAGGGTTTTCTCGACAGTCTAATGTAATATATGATTTAGGACAAACCACGATGATGTGAGAATATATAGTATACCATCTCAACTCCACATCTGTAATAATATTACCATTGCATTTGAGGAATCCGTGTTAGGACTCACTGACGTATTGGGACCTACCTATAACTAGACTATATACAGTCAACTTCTATTAATATACTTTCATTTCCTTCTACAATCAGGAACCTTTGGGAAAATGAGCGACATACCTGACTGGACCGATAACATTTATTACAGCCAGTATATCACTATCTAGAGTTATATATCTATGGTTTGAAGCTAATCCTTATTGACACAATAAATCCACAAAAGTTTAGAATTTTCCACTGAACTTCCCTAACAGATACTGGATTTGTTTTGCATTCTATTTCCTTGTTTCATGACGCTTTAACCCTGGGCCTCTACTTTTTATACTCTGGGGTCTGAAGAGTATATAATAAAGATACTTCTAGTTTGTATTGAACGAGTTTGGCCCAAAACAAACCCCTCTCACATCCCTATCACTAATCCGTTAATCTAAGTGGGATGCGACCGGGACTGCTACTTGTGTCTTCAGCATAAGGGTATTCTTGCACATGTTAGTTATGACCAACAATGGAAAACGTGTGGATTCAAAAATTGCATATATAGTGGAATCCTAATAGAGACTTCCGATCACCAATCTAGTTTCCAATGTAACCCTTCTTCAGGCTGATTTGGGTGATCACATAACTGGAGCCGCAGTCATTGAGGGAACCACTGTAACATATCTTCCAATGTCGCACCACTGTATAGATTACACAAGTTGCATTACAATCATTGGTATCCATTGATTTGAGTGAGTGACCATGCTTCTCAGAAGAAGTGTGACCGTCCCATTAAGGGACACATCTCTATCTATCTATCTATCTATCTATCTATCTATCTATCTATCTATCTATCTATCTCTATTTTGAAACTACGACTTCCGCCTTCTGAATACTTTGTGAAGACATGAAAACATTATGAACGATCATCAGTAACAAGGAAGCTGGTGATGCTGATTATTTAAGCAATAAAAAGTGTCAAATCTTATCTTCTTCACATGTTATAAATTGGATCGATAATCCAGCGTTCCATGTCATGCTCAGAACATTTCTGCTGATATATTCATATGTAAGCACTCCTTTATTGCGCTGACACTTCCTGGTTGTTGGCAAAGGGTAGGTTAATAGAGTAATGAGCAAACCTTTATTGTGCCAAAGTGCAACCTTGCTGATTAGAAATTCAACTTTTAATCTATAAGCAAATGAGCTATTTAGTGAACCTGGGCCACGGTCATGCCTGCCAGAGCACACAGTTTTGCAGTGAATGTCAGTGAACAGGCGCTATTCACATGACCAGTGGTGTAACTAGGAACGGCAGGGCCCTGTGGCGAACTTTTGACATGGGATCCCCCCCCCCCCCCCCGACTGATGCCCACCGAAGACCCCGACCGAACCCCCCCCCCCCCCCGCGCGCATTCCTGCGCTCTCTATTATGCCCTATAGTGGCCCCTGCACACACTATTATGCCCCATAGTGGCCACTGTACACAATATTATGCCCTGTGGTGGCCCCTACACACAGTATTATGCACCATGTTGGACTCTGCACACACTATTATGCCCCACTGAGGACACCCATAAACAATGATTATACTCTGGGGGGTTTTCAGACCCCAGAGTATAATAATTGGAGACTGAAGGGGGGTACCAACATAAAAAAAACCACTGTTACTCACCTATCTCCGGCTCTGCTGCAGTCCTTGGTGGTGTTGGCCATCTTTCTGGGATGTCATATGACTCGGGATGTCACATGACCCAGACGCAGGCCCGGGTCATGTGACGTCAGGGAGAGTCACAGAAGTAGCCCCGAACCTGCCCGGAGAGGTAAGTAACAGGGTTTGTTATGTTCCCTTACCTCCAATCAATATACTCGGGGGTCAGAAAAGACCCCTAAGTATAATAATGTTGTTGGCGTCACTTACCGGTCCCGGCCACTGCTAGGATTGGTAAGTAAATAGGGCCCGTTACCGGCTGGAGTAACTCTAGCCAGTAATGGCCTATTAAGAAAAAAAAAACAACACAGCGGTAGCGGCTGTCGCCAGGCCCCTGATGTCCCAGCCCCGGTAGTTGCGCCACTGCACATGACCGCTAATTTGACAGTCTATAGTCACGGACCATAAAAATATATAGTAGTGTCCTATTTTTTTCCCTTTTTCACAGATCCTCCCATACACTCAAATGTATATGGATCTGTGAAAACTGGTGCCCTCGGGTGCATAACATCCTTTCTTCACGGCCATCTTGCACCCGATGGGCACCCATTTGGAAATCGCAGCATGTTAATTTTAGCTGTGGAATTGTGAGCGTTTTCTCTCTATATTGAATAAAGGAAGAAAATAAGCAGTGAAAAATGCAGCAAAAACTCCATGAAAAATGCTGCAGAAAAATGTTTTATAGCTGAAATTCACTACACGAGGTTTTAACTTACAAGTTGATTTTCTTGGCAGCTAGACAGTAACTTGACATAATAAAATGTTTGTTGACTATGTCACTACCCTTCTTACATCAGAATATATGAGTAGTTTACAAGTGGTTTTCATGGTGGCCGACTTCTTGTTACAAGTTGCCTATGCAAACATTACTATGGCTTTGTGAATTAGAAAAAGACCTGAAAATAAATGAAGTTTTGTGACACTCCTTAAAGCAGTATGCAAGTGTACATCAAGGTGTGTCTGTGTTCTTAGAATGCTGACATTTGAATATACTTCAAGAAAACTGCACATTCCTAATAGGATTCTTCATACTGATGACCTATACAGAACAAGTCATTGGTATCTGATCGGAAACCCCATAATCTTTGATTTGAAGGCAAGATTTATAGGAACATTTGTCACAAATAAGTTAAAGGTCTTAAAAAAAAAAACAACAGGTTATTGTTGGTATCCTGAGTTATCCAATAAAGGGATATGGAAATGGGTAAAAACCTAAAATATGAAGACTATTTGTTTCTGCGCATTTATGCATACCAGTCATAAGAAAGTACAAAGATTCAGCCTGTATACATGTGTGCTTGGGCTGTCTGATCAGATTCTTCACGCATATGTTTGTGAAGAGCTAATAATGTGTAAGCAAAACCAGTTGTGAAAGTTTTTTGCTCTACCCGCCTTAGTACAACAGTACAGTCAGCATCTCCCTACATTGAAATAGTTGCTAACAGGGAACCATAGTAGAAATAATAATAAGAGAAATACTTTACAGCTATTGGTGTAGATTTATTATGTCTTGTGTCCAAGGAATGAAAAGTCACACATTTTTGCAAGAGAGAGAAAGTTTGCAACTTTTTTTTTTTTTTCTTTTCTGCAGTACCACTTACCACTTTTTCCTGGAAAGGCGGCATGGTAAAGGCATGCATGGATGGAGCCATTGGCAGTGCCCCTCCCAGATTTATTGTCATCTACGCCATAAATCTGCCATAAATAATGCTGTAAACGGCAATTATCTCAACCCACTTGGGTGATCTTATTAATTGGATCAAAGGAATATTTTTCTTTACTAAAGTGTACCTTTACAATATGATCCATATAAAAGAGGGTGACCAATGGTAGACCTCCTTCAATACCCTGAATGGTCACTATGCATTTCTTACAAAGTAGTATTTACCAACTTTTGAAAATTTGTTTGGTGTCAGATGAAAACCAAAATGGTACCAATAAAAAGCAGAGGTCAAAACACAAAAAATAAGCCCTCAACCAGCTCTGTCTAATGAAAAATAAAAATGTTATGCCTTTCAGAAGATGGCGATGCAAAAACAATTGATTTTTTTTCCCCCTAAATTGAATTTTATTCTGCACAAATAGCAACGTATTAAAAAATAATATAAATGAGGTATCGCCGTAACCGTACCGACCCGCAGAATAAAGTTAACATGTTACTTATGATGTACGCTGCACGGGAAAAAAAAATGCTAAAAGCAATGCTAGAATTGATGTTTCCTTTTACATCCCACCCAGAAAGAGTTAATAAAATTTAGTCAATAAGTTACAGTCACCCCAAAATGGTGACATTGAAAAGCACATCTAATAAAGCAAACACCAAGCCCTCATATGGCCACATTGCCAGAAAATAAAAATAAAAATCTAGCTTGTACAATGTGAAGATAAAACCCCCCAGAAGTCCCCAAATCATTAGGACATAAGTGGCTGCGACTAGAAGGAAATGTATAAGCTGTGCGAGCGTTTTCAGGGGACTCCCCATATTTAGAGCTTATGAGAGAGAATACACCAGTGCTGATCCCCCAGAATGCCCCTCTTCCCCATCCGTGTCATAGGAGCTAGTGGGAAAATAGAATGGGATTTGGTGTACCCAATTTACTCTGCACAGCTTACATATTCACTTCGGGGTTGCTAATGCTCACTACATCACTGGTTCCTGAAACTGATCACAGCCAGATCTGCCCTCTAAAAGCTCCTTGGCGCGCCTTCCCTTCTGCGTCTCACTGTGTTTCCATATATTAGTTTACACCCACAAGTGGGGTACTACGATAGTCCAGAGAACTTGAATAACAAATTGAGGGAATCGTTTTCTCCTTTAACCCCTTGTGAATGTGCAAATTCTAGGGCTAAACGAAAAAATTAGTAAAATAAAATCAAACGTGTAAATTTCACCTCCGTTTTGTATTAATTCCTGTTAAGCACTTATAGGGTTAAAATACTAGGTATATGTTGTTTTGGCTTATTTAAGGGGTGCAGTTTTGAAAATGAGGTGATTTATGGGGGTTTTCAATACAAGGGTCTTTCAAAACCCCTTCATAACTGGATTAGTCCCTTAAAAAATGGGTTTTAGAAATTTCTTGAACATTTTGAATATTGTTGTTTCACTTGTAAATCTTATAATGTCCGTAAAAAATAAAAGGGTGACTAAAGTTTGATGCCGACATAAAGCAGAGATCTGGGACATGAGATTTATGATATAATTTTGGCGGTCTGACTATCTGTATGCAATGCGCATCATTTCAAACTTTATAAAATACATATTTTTCAAAATTTCCACCAAATTTCCTATTTTTTCATAATTAAACACAAAATATATCAACCAAAATTTACCACTAACATGAAGTATGTGTTACGAAAAAACAATCTCAAAATCACTTTGGTAAGTTAAAGCATTCCAAAGTTATTGCCACATAAAGTGACACATGTCAGTTTTGAAAAATCGAGCTTGGTCAGGAAGTCAAAAAATGCCATTGGCGGGAAGGGGTTAAAGGATCCATGAAAACTGGCAAAAATAGAAAATGACCATCAAAAAATCAATTGCATAAATAGCCACCATTCACATGATTGGACTTTAATGCAGCTATCTGATGTCCAATAATAATAATAATAAAAAAGAAAACGAACCCTGCCAACTATGACTTTTGTGTGAATGTAGGCTTAGGGTGGGACAGTTGAATTTCAGGTGCCCAGTCCATTTCTCTATAGGGAGACGTGTCTGGCAGTCGCTTTCTCCTCTTTCTTACTCAGTAGACCTGTGCTGCTTGGCTGAGCCAAGTGTGCATGTGTACAGTGGAGTTGTGTAACATGTATCTTGTGTATAGCTAACCTAATGTGCAGCTTATATTACTTGTCACTGCTGAGAACTACAGCAATGATGTGAAGCAGCAATCAAATAAAATAAGGAAATGGAGCCTCACCCTCTATATTCCAAAGCAGAAGTGCTGTATTGTCACATGACAGATGACGCACTACACACAAATCTATGACACTTACTTACCCTGCACTGAGAATAAAGGAATGCCACTCTTATCCTCAGGCTGTACCTGCAATACCAGGTGCAGCCTAAGAATAAAGTGGTGCCGGGTTTGGAATACAAATAGATTTTTTCTAATCTCTAAAAACTTCATTAAGTTAAGGCCATATATATTGCTAGGCAGCTACAACCACAGTCTGAAAAGCCATTGCATTTTCTTGGCTTCTCGTCTGTGTTTTGTCTATGCCATTATAAGTCTGTAAGGAAAGTGCCATATTTTTTGTAGATAAAACTAATATACTGCACATTTCAAAAATCAAACTTTTTGTTCTTTTTTTTTTTTTTTAATGCCACGTTTTCTGCAGGGTTTTTTTTTTTTTTTTATACATTGTAGAGATTCTATTAAGTAATATCTCATTCACTTTACCAGGAACGTAAAACGCAGAGCTTTATTTCCACTGCATTTCCACTACGGTCAAAAATGCTTTGTTTCCACAATGTGTGGCCTCAGCATAAGCCTGGTTGCACACGACCATGTGCTTAGCACCGGTCGTGAATAAAAGGCATATGCGGCACACAAATGTCATCCACATGCTGGCCGTGCTTCCGCGTCCCCTTTCATTCAGTGAATAAGCACTTCGGAAGCACAGCCACAAAATAGGACAGGAATGGGACCTGTTCTATATTTTGCAGCCCAGACTGTCGGATCATGCGCACAGGCCCATAGATATTAATGGGTCAGTGTGCTATCCAGGAAAAACCCAAATAGCAAACGGACCTTTCATACGGTTATCTGTGTGGGGGCTTTGGACTTATTTTTCCTGTTTTTTTTTTTATGGGATTTTCCCTTGTATTTCACCTTTTAGTCTTTTCTTTGAAAGAAAAGGATTGGGTACCTGTTGTGTGACTGATGTCACTGAAGTAGATGTGCTCTAATATGTAATATATATATATATATATATATATATGAATAGCCTAGTATAAAAAGCATTATAAGGCTAAAACTTCCAGCACACTTGTCCAGTGATGGTACTTTTGTCTTACAGAAATGGAGTCCTGGGTTTGAATCTAGCTAAGGACACATCTGCAAGGAGTTTGTATGTTCTCCGAGTATTTGCATGAGTCCTTCTAAAACTCAAAGACTTACTGAAAGGGAATTTAGATTGTGAGCCCTATTTGCGACCGTGATTAATTAGCATCTCTTTGGAATATGTTGGTGCTATGTAAGCACCAACATGAGTTGCAGTTACTGACTGACTCTAGGAAATTCTAGCGCATGTTCACACAACAAATAAGTACGTTGAAAAAATTCGATGTTTATATTTGTTGTAGAGACAACTACAGAAAAATACAAGATTGAGCTTTGAGTAACTGCCATGGTTTGCAGATTTCAACTAACATGGGTCTGCATACTGACTAACCTTATTCAATGGGGGCTAATCTTTGTGAGAACATACAGTAGCTTCATCATGGTTTTAAAATTTGGGAATGTGATACCCTATTTTTTTTCTTTCAGAACCATTGAATGTTTAGATGTATAGATCATATGTGCAGAATTGATCATAATTAAGAATTTTCCATGCTGATTTCAATGAGGAAAAAGCTGCAGAATTTGAGAGCAAGAACTGTTGTATGTAAACTTACAGTACTACATAGATCAGACAATGATCATTCTTGTGTCCTATAATGATACACAAATGTATGACGGGATCCCCAGACAGTTTTTTTGCCAAAGAAAAGAGGCATGGATTCCAAATTGGAGATATCTACTAGGTATTGACATGATGTCATCAGCTCGCCTCATGAATGGTGCACCACAGTATTGACTATATTAGAAATTGTCATTGTGAACTTCCAGAATCTTTTAGTGAATGGGGAATGTACTTTCATTCTATGCATGCTATATTGTTGAGGTTGTAAATAAACGTTGTAATGCAGTGATTTTTTTTGCAATAAATTTAATTTTACCAAAAAGAATGCTTGATCAGCAACTTCAGGAATGGAATGACTTGTTCTGCCTATTATAGGGCTTTTAGAATAGACAATGTTATGGCCCCTGTGGAGCGTCCTGTTATGGTAACCCTATCCATGTCACTAGTATGTGCTAGTCCTGAGTCTTTTCACTGGTGACTGCTACATCTTATGAGAGCAAAACGGTCAGGGGAACAAATGAAAGAAACATGGCAAATTTGGTGGAATAAGAGAGTTGTAATCTAAAGGGCAACTTTCTTGACTTTTAAAGGTGGCTACTTTGAAGAACCTAGAATATAAGACAGATTTTCAGTTGTTTCACACTTTTTTTTGTTAAGTATATAATTCCATATGTGTTATTTCATAGTTTTGATGCCTCAGTGTGAATCTACAGTTTACATAGTCATGAAAATACAGAAAACTCTTTGAATGAGAAGGTGTGTCCAAACTTTTGGTCTGTACTGTATATAATATATATATTTTATCCCCCTCCTGGTGTCCCACGATATAATGCATCAAACATACCTCCCACTGTTCAGCGGGAAGGCCCCAAACTCCAGGAATGGCCACAAATGCTGAATCTGAATGGCTGGCGAGGTATGCATGCCTACTGCTCCCCTTCCCCTTTCTTGGCCTTTCTCGCCCCATGCACACAGCTGATGTGCTTCTGATGTGGAGCTGAGTTTGCAAGGTAATGCACTCTGACACTCTGAGTGACATGCATGTGTATTCTGTGATGTATTCACGTCTGTGGGGGTTTCCTATTAATTCCCTACATTCATTATAGAACTGGTCCTATCTAACCATAAATGAATTGGTTGGAAGCCCACCTACACGTGAGTGCATCAAAGAACTCTGAGTGTCATCCGAGGGCACTCCACTGCAATCTCGGAAGCCATGGTCGTGTATGTGGGGTCTTACACATACTGTGGGAGATACTGCAGCTTCATACCTTCCTCACCCTCTAAATTTACAATAATGAACAGCAATTTTACAACCTGAAAATCTCAGATTTCTGCTAAGAAATCCTTCAACTTCAAACTTCTCATTATCATATTTCTGTGCAGAAATACCGATTAGATTATACTGACACAATGTGCGCTATGAAACCTGTTTTGTATATAGTTTCATGAAAGAGGGGACACATTACCATCAGTTTGTTTTCTAATTATGGAAAACAATGTAAAATATTGTAAATGACTAAAGTGACATTGTATTGAATCTGCTATAGTACTATATGAATTGTGCGTCGCAGCATCACTAACAGCGTGCACGTTCTCAATGATTTGAGAGAGACTGCCACCTGCTGGTCAGTTTTATGATAATAAAGCTATCCAAAAGTAGTTTCTGTAACTATGAGCCAGAAAATATATAAAATAGTCATAGCCCTGACTAATGCACACAATAGCTACTGATGCTATTGTGTATATTACATATTATATTCCTTCAGTTACATGAATGAAGTTTGTGTCCTCTATTCCCTTATCCAGGGCTGTCTCCAACACAAAACAACTGAAATTGGTTAATGACCCCTCCACACAGTATAGTGTCCCATAGCAGCCCCTCCACACAGTATAATATCCCATAGTGGCCGCTCCACACAGTATAGTGTCCCATAGCGGCCCCTCCACACAGCCTACGGCCCTACTTACTAATGCATGCTCATGGCCATCTTTGCTTTCACTTCAGCCCTCCAAGGGGCCCTGTGCATCACATATCATGTCGCCATGCTGTTCACTGTCAGCTACCTGATATGGGACATATGAGGCCCTTTATAGGGCAAAAGGATTAGCAGAGACCGCCGTTAGCAGAAATGGGGATTGGAAAGTAAACAGGGCCTGTTACCTGTTGGGATTACTGTGGTATTTTATCAATATTTCATTACATATTTGCTATATCCGTTAGTTTATAATATGTATGTGCGTATAATAACCTATATGATTTCCTTTTTTGCTTCCAGACTTTTCTCCTTTGCCTGAGTACTAAGGGGATTGTTGCTCAGACTGGTGAGTATAATTTTACAATCCTTGCTATCCTGGCCACTTGTATTCAGTTATGGAATTTTGTATTTAGATGCTATGATACATTTGTCATTTGTGAGTAGTTTCTATTATCCAGACTTGTTGACTGTGGTCTTTACCTAGCTGCTGTAGATATACAGATTGGTTGTTACTGCCACAGTGTCCAACTACAGACTAGTCAGGGCTAGTTCACGTCTGAAAATCATCTATTTATTGCTATAATCGACTCAAAATCCTAGAAGGGCAGATTATCCATATTATACATTTAACATTCATATTCCAGTACAAAACCAAATTTGAACCTGAGTTTTAAAGGGGTTGTCCTGTAAATATTATACTTATTCCACAGACCATTAACAATCAAGGCGATTTTCTAACACAAGAGGTAGAAGCGCTTGTACAGTGGACCAGCCATTTTTATAAAAAAAAAAAGGTTTACCTTACGGTTTATTTTCAGGTTACAATTAACATCTATCTGTATCTTATTGGAGACTATTAGAGATGAGCACGTAGTATTCGATCGAGTATGTATTCGATCGAATACTACGGTATTCGAAATACTCGTACTCGATCAAGTACCACTCGCTATTCGAATGGAAAAGTTCGATGCAGAACCAGCATTGATTGGCCGAATGCTATACAGTTGGCCAATTAACACTGGTTCTTCTCCTACCTTTAGAAGTCTTCTCCGTGCAGCTTCCCCGCGGCGTCTTCCGGCTCTGAATTCACTCTGCCAGGCATCGGGCCTGGGCAGAGCCGACTGCGCATGTCCGCTTGTAGTGCGGGCATGCGCAGTCGGCTCTGCCCAGGCCTGATGCCTGGCAGAGTGAATTCAGAGCCGGAAGATGCCGCGGGGATACTGCATGGAGAAGACTTCTCGGAGGATCCAGCCCAACCCTCACTCATGGACTTGGTAAGTGTAATTTGAGCGAACGTTTCCTACCCCTGAAACAAGCATTTTCCCCCCATAGACTATAATAGGATTTGATATTCGATTCGAATAGTCGAATATTGAGGGGCTACTCAAAACGAATATCGAATCTCGAACATTTTACTGTTCGCTCATCTCTAGAGACTATATTTATGGCTGTCAAGGGGAGAAGGAGACTGACTGGAGAAGGCTGCCAGATGGGAAGGCACTTCCTGATGTCTATATTGAATTTTCCAGAGAAGCGAAGCACTAGAGAATGAATGCTATATGAATGTATGCAAAGGTTTTTAGAAGTTGTTAGGCAGAGAACACAAAGAAATAGATTTGGGGAATTTTTCCCATTAAAACAGTACAACAAACATAATGGAAGACCATGTACGTCATGTTGTTTACATTAGAGTCAATGGGAATAGAACAGGCGGTGGGGTCTGTGTCTGTGTCAGTTCCTCTACTGCCGTTAATTTTCAATGCTGTTATTCAATGATGGATGACCGCAACAATGTTATCAAGACAGTATGAAAATAGCCTAAGAGAAGAGGGTTACTTAATCGAGACCCTGTCTTATTGTCCAGAAAAGACATTCTGGAACATTCTGACTTTTTATGGAAACCATTCTGATTTCATGTTCAGACCTGGTTCACATCTGCGTTGGGTATTCTATGCAGGGGGTCTGCATGGGGACCTCCTGACCAGAATACCGAACACATTAGCAAGCGGAGAGCACTGAAAGCACATGGACCCCATAGACTATAGTGGGGTCCATGTGTTTTTCCAGTGCTGTCCACATGAATCATGAGGACAGGATAGTAGTTCATGAAGTACTAATAATTATTATTGTTATTTGTATTGGATTTTTTTTAATACAATCATTGATATTGTTTTTCTTACTGTTTAGCCCCACCTGATGTTACAGATGTGACTGTCACCGACATCACTGAACACTCCTTTAACGTGTCATGGACGCCGCTTCTTAATAGTGCCAATATTACTTATTACATAATTATTGAGCATGAAACAACCAAAGTAAACAAAACTACTTTAAATCATTCATATAGAGTAACTGACTTGCTTCCTGGAACCATCTACACAGTAGTGATCTTTGCAGCGAATGACAATGGCACCAGTATCAATGGTGCTCGCCGTAATGCAACTACATGTAAGTCAATTATTTCAGTATATAGCCCTAGAGGGGGCCTGTCTAACAATATATTTGGTGCTGTCACTGTAAGGCTAGGTCCACACTCGAGCTGGACAGTGAGCCCGCCTGCTAAAACAACCTTTACCCGTGGACCCCATAGACTATAATGGGGTCTGTGGGGTGTCCATTGGGTTTCTGCTGTTTTTATACTGAAACTGGTGAGAAGAATAGTCTTCCGTGTAGGATTCTTCTCTCTACCGATTTTCACAGAATCTGTGGCGGAGACTCCAAAGCAGATATGGACCTAGCCTAATACTGTCACTTTGTTACAATTTTGTTCCCAAGTATCCTGTATGTTTTCTTATATGGCAGAAATATGTACCTGATTATATAACAGATTTTATTGAGATACATAGGCTTTGATGTATATTATATACGATATCACTGTATATTAGTATATGTGTGCAGCTAGTAAGCAAACACAGCTTCTTTTACAACAGACTATAGGCTGCTGCGAACACGGCTCTATATTCTTTCCACAGACTTGCTATACAAAGACAGGGTATTACACCCAGAATATACTACAATATAGGCCATGTGCAAATAAATCAGAATGCAAAGCAGTAGACAATGTTTGGTCACAATGCCACATTTGCTTAGAGAGATATTGGTATTTTTGTGTGGCAGCCATTTTTGCTGCAGGTGACTGTAGGAAGGGTAGACATATTGGTACTCCTTTGAATGTTTTTTTCATATTTAGTGATAGACTATTGACAATGAGTTCACTGCAGAAGCGACAGTGTGTTCATTCCCTATAACATCTCAATACTGGACCACAGTTGCTCCATTTTGGATTTCTCTACATTGCATTATTCTGCTTTTATTCTTCCTGTTAATCCAATATGACACTGGTGGGCGACTCCCGTCCTCACTCATTATAGACTATATAGCATTTATGTTTTAGTGCATATTGTATCTGTGAGGTGCTTGCATGGCTTGCTTTCATTGTGATGACTCTGAGGCCTTGTGTATTTAGTGCTATTTTCACTTTAAATGGAACCCGACAGGTCTTTTTCTGACCCCAAACAGGCCCCAGCAGCCTCATATATTCAACTTACCTACTGTATCCCTAAATCAGCTATCTGATAGCCAAACAAAAAATTATAAGGTTTTAAAAAACTGGTTGGCGTATGCAAGTTTACCTTTAGTATCACAGGGGTGGGCACTTTATCTGGCTAGTCACGCAGCCAGGTGGTTATAAGTTTCTCCACATCCGATGTCGCCTCCAGGAACATTAAATACATGATGCTGCAGCTGTGTTTGGGGTTTACAAAAAGACCTGACAGATTCCCTTTAAAGAAGACCATTGACCATCTCCAACAATTCAAGTTCTTAGTATCTGTTAATAGGTGCCGCTCCACTGTTTCCAGCAGTTGGAATTTTCCTTTCTCACCATTCCTGAGCAACAAGTGCAGTTAGTTTTGATGCCTGATGTGATATTTATAGAGGACCCTTTTGCCTTCTGACAACTGTGGTATTATATACGGCTAGAGTGCTGGTGGTGTGGAAGGCAACCCCGATTAGTACTCTTCCATAGCCTTCTATTGCCAGGGGGGATTTCATCATAGCCAGGCGATGATGCTGAACTGAAGGCTCGCCCTTCTGACAGTGGAGAGATATCTGTGCTGAAACTAATGGCACCGATATCTCTGGCACTGTGGCGCATATCGGCAAAGCAGACTTGTTGGAGGTGGTGAAAGGTCCTCTTTAAGATTTGTTGTTCACTTGAATGGAACTGAGCTGCAAACAGGCCACATGGCGAACAAATGTGATGTTACTCACCTGTGAAGTAGATGCCATGCTCACCAGGTATTGAAGTGCCATATCTGTTGGGTTCATCTTGATTTTGTAAAGAATTAAGTTCATTTTGCTGAGATTATTACTTCTGCGTGTTTGCTTCCTTTCACTAAGAAGCTGCTATCAAGATATATGCTGAAAATTTCTGTAAAATGAAAATTTTCCAAGAAAGAGTACTTCATCGGTCTACATGTGCTTTAGAGCGTAAAATTGTTGTATAATGTAACTAATCTTTCAACCAGCTTTTAATTTCTGGCAGTGTCATTAATACATTTTCTAATATACTTTATTGACATTTTTTTCGCTCCTTTCTGTAAAATCCTGAATTTTGGAAGTCTTTCCCTTGCTTCTCAATGAGAACTGTGCCCAGTTTCTCACTGTAAATGGTGTGTAGAAAGCAGGGAAAATTTTTTATTAATAACACACATTCTACCAAAAAAAAAAATATCAAAATTCTAGTTACGCTTTAAATGAAATTACAGTGACACAGTGCATCTTATTTATGTTTCATCATTGTGTCTCCCAAGTGCCTTCTCCTGCCCAGAACCTGACGGTAACCGCAAAATCAGACAATTCTGTGACCCTCCATTGGGTCACACCCTCCTCTGATAACAATAACTACTTATACACCGTTACTGTGGATGGTGGAGTTAGCAACGTCACTCGTATAACCACAAATTTCACAGAGATTACAAGCCTAACTGCGGGAACTGACTACAACTTCACAGTCTTTGCAGTCACCCAGAATGAAGTATATAGTAAACCATCAAATGTTGTTAATGCGACAACAAGTAAGTACATTTTTATTTTTTTCAACTCTGCTTTTCTAGCTACTGCAAAACCCATCATTTGTATGTTCTAGTTAAGTTTTTGAGACTTAATGCAAAATTTGTAATGGGGTTCCCACTTCCCCTGTGATGTCTATAGTACTGATGGCTTATTATGTTGTAAAGACGTGTTTGTACTTCCTGGGGCTCCACTGGCAATAGCGGTTGCTACCTCGTACACCCCCACATATAGTTAGGCTCCTGCAGGTTGGGTTCTGGACTGCTGGTTGTTGAGCATTCAGAATATTTCTTTGCCCCTATCCACTGCACAAATGTTGAGTAAAGAGATCAATTTCTCCATCTACAATTGAGTTTCTTATGAGCTGCTTCAAACTCCAGATGCAAAATCATATATTTTAGCAATACAACTGGCGGCTCCAAACACGGATTAAAAAATTCTTCAATGAATTAGGACACTTGAGGAGGTATAGCATTGTAGTTGGAAAATCAGCACTCCATATAGTGCTTGAGGAGGTATTCCCACATTTATGGCATATTTACAGGGATGTGCTATAAATGACTTTAAAGATGCAGGTCCCTCCGCTGGGATCACCAGAAGAGGAATATCTTCCCCTGCCAACATCCAAGCAGAGAATAAATGGAGAGGTGTCTTTAAATGTCTCTGCTACCCTCTCCATCCACTGCTTTTCTCTCTGTAGTATAAGATTCAGGCTTGTAGACAGCTAGCAAGTGCAGAAAGAGGGGGCAAAAAGGAAACCCCACAACCTATGCCATCTGAATCACAAGTAGTACATTTGAGCTCCATCAGCACACCACAAAATATATGTAAACACCATCGAACCGCCTCCTAAACAAATATAGTCCAAATCCTTCTATATACAAATCCTCTTGTACAGTCCTATGAAAAAGTTTGGGCACCCCTATTAATCTTAATCATTTTTAGTTCTAAAAATTTTGGTGTTTGCAACAGCCATTTCAGTTTGATATATCTAATAACTGATGGACAGAGTAATATTTCAGGATTGAAATGAGGTTTATTGTACTAACAGAAAATGTGCAATATGCATTAAACCAAAATTTGACCAGTGCAAAAGTATGGGCACCCTTATCATTTTATTGATTTGAATACTCCTAACTACTTTTTACTGACTTACTGAAGCACAAAATTGTTTTTGTAAGCTCACTGAGCTTTGAACTTCATAACCAGGTGTATCCAATCATGAGAAAAGATATTTAAGGTGGCCAATTGAAAGTTGTTCTCCTATTTGAATCTCCTCTGAAGAGTGGCATCATGGGCTACTCAAAACAACTCTCAAATGATCTGAAAACAAAGATTGTTCAACATAGTTGTTCAGGGGAAGGATACAAAAAGTTGTCTCAGAGATTTAATCTGTCAGTTTCCACTGTGAGGAACATAGTAAGGAAATGGAAGACCACAGGGACAGTTCTTGTTAAGCCCAGAAGTGGCAGGCCAAGAAAAATATCAGAAAGGCAGAGAAGAAGAATGGTGAGAACAGTCAAGGACAATCCACAGACCACCTCCAAAGAGCTGCAGCATCATCTTGCTGCAGATGGTGTCACTGTGCATCAGTCAACAATAGAGCGCACTTTGCACAATCAGAAGCTATATTAGAGAGTGATGAGAAAGAAGTTGTTTCTGCAAGCACGCCACAAACAGAGTCACCTGAGGTATGCAAATGCACATTTTGACAAGCCAGCTTTATTTTGGAAGAAGGTCCTGTGGACTGATGAAACAAAGATTGAGTTTTTTGGTCATACAAAAAGGCGTTATGCATGGCATCCAAAAAAAAACAGCATTACACGAAAAACACTTGCTACCCACTGTAAAATTTGGTGGAGGTTCCATCATGCTTTGGGGCTGTGTGGCCAATGCCGGCACCAGGAATCTTGTTAAAGTTGAGGGTCGCATGGATTCCACTCAGTATCAGCAGATTCTTGAGAATAATGTTCAAGAATCAGTGACGAAGTTGAAGTTACGCCGGGGATGGATATTTCAGCAAGACAATGATCCAAAACACCGCTCCAAATCGACTCAGGCATTCATGCAGAGAAACAATTACAATGTTCTGGAATGGCCATCCCAGTCCCCAGACCTGAATATCATTGAACATCTGTGGGATGATTTGAAGCGGGCTGTCCATGCTCGGCGAACATCGAACTTAATGAACTTGAATTGTTTTGTAAAGAGGAATGGTCCAAAATCCCTTCATCCAGGATCCAGGAACTGATTAAGAGCTACAGGAAGCGACTAGAGGCTGTTATCTTTGCAAAAGGAGGATCTACTAAATATTAATGTCACTTTTCTGTTGAGGTGCCCATACTTTTGCACCAGTCAAATTTTGGTTTAATGCATATTGCACATTTTCTGTTAGTACAATAAACCTCATTTCAATCCTGAAATATTACTGTGTCCATCAGTTATTAGATATATCAAACTGAAATGGCTGTTGCAAACACCAAAATATTTAGAACTAAAAATGATTAAGATTAATAGGGGTGCCCAAACTTTTTCATAGGACTGTATATAGAGCCCAGACTGGACTCTCTCTTGTATTCAGAGCCTGGGCTAAACTTCCCTTCAAATACAGACCACAGAACACCATTGTAAATATATCTCAGACTGGGCTAATCTCTCTCTTTTCTTAGTATAGAGATACCAGACTTCCCCATATACAGACACCAGACCTTAGACTAGACAGGTAGACATTCATCTCTCCCCATACAGCACCCTGCATTTCCAGAACCAGCCTAGACATTACACTGATGCCATCTGCAGTAATCCATGTAGCCAACGAAAAAAAGGGACACCATCCCGGTGCAAGTTTTTAAAAGCTAGGAAACATGATATGCAGATATAGAAAGTACCAAATAATCATTCTGAATGCTACATCTGCTACAATACACTATACATCACCATCAGGGGTGAAACTACCGGGGTAGCAGCGGTAGCCGCTGTCACAGGGCCCGTAGCATCAAGGGGCCTGGCAGGGACCTGATGATTTTTATTTTTTAGTAGGCTGTTACCTGCTGCAGTAACCTGATCCTCGCTCCTGCTCACAGGATCAGGAGCAGGGATCAGTAAGGCTAGTTCACACGGGGACAAGGAGGCGGATTTTGACAGCGGATTTCGCCTCAAAATCTGCCTCCATAAAATGGTGCTCTATGTAGAGGGCTAGTTTTTTTTTTTCCGCTAGCGTTTTTTGCCGCTAGGGGAAAAAAGAAGCGATGAGACATTTCTTCAGGCGTTTTCCGCCTGAAGAAAGCAATAGAAGTGAATGGGAGGCGAAAAACGTGCGTTTTTGTTCCGCGCGTATTTTTGTAAAAAAACCCAAAACGCAGTGGCATCATCGGTTTAAATGGACTTTAGAGTCTGCAGTATCTTTAAAATGAATTAAAATGAAAAAGTACCTATTATGTCTCATCATTGTGTCTCCCAAGTGCCCTCTCCTGCCCAGAACCTGACGGTAACCGCAAAATCAGACAATTCTGTGACCCTCCATTGGGTGAACTCCCCTGGTCCCAATAACAACTCATACACCTATACTGTGGATTATGGAGCTCGTAACATCACTGGTATAAAGGACAACAGCGCAGAGATTACAAACCTAATCGCAGGAACTGACTACAACTTCATCGTCTATGCAGTCACCCAGAATGAAGTATATAGTAAACCATCAAATGTTATTTCTGTGACAACACGTAAGTCCATTTTTATTCATTTATTTATTTAACCTCCTCAGGACATAGGCAAAAACCATCTTAGGGATCAGACCCCGTTTTTCAAAACTGACACGTCACTTTTTATTCTAATATCTTTAGTACACTTTGATTTTGAGGCTTTTTTTGGTGACCAATGTTAGTTATGAACTTTCATCCAAATTTTTCTTTTGCATTTATTTATGAAAAAATCACAAATTTGGAAAACTTTTACAATTTTTCAAATGTGAAATGCTCTGCTTTTCAGTCAGTCCACTCAAATTTGTTAATAAATATTATCTACCTTCACCCTGGCTTTATATATGCATCCTTTTTTAATCATTCATGAATTCATTTTAGTTGTCAGAAGGTTTAAAAGTTTAAGGCTGCCTTCACACGGAGTAAAGCAGGCTGCCATTCACAGCCGTACACGCGAGCGCTGCGGAAGGTTCCCGAACACTTCCCATTTATTTCAATGGGAGCGCTCATAAAGCCGGCGTTACGAGCGCTCCCATTGAAGTGAATGGGAAGTGTTCGGGAGCCTTCAGCAGCGCTCGCGTGTACGGCTGTGGATGGCAGCCGGTGTTACTCCGTGTGAAGGCAGCCTCACAGAAATTTTCCAAATTTTTAAGACTATATTCACAAACCCATTTTTTTAGGGACCACTTCAGTTCTGAAGGAGCTTTGAAAGGCCTGAGTATTAGATCATTTTTTCAATAATATGTTCAATTACCCCTCGAATTTACACATTCACAAAGGGTCAAAGGAGAAAATGCACAACACCTCTAATGGAATTTATCAAGGCGTATAAATTAGTATTTTGACCTATAGCTGTTTTACAGATTTTATAAACATTAAGCCATGAAAATGATTTTTTTTTCTCCAATAAAATGTAAATTTTGCACCAAATTCCTTAGTTTTCCCAGATACAATCTGTTTCAGTGCCTGACTTATTATGCCCAGTGAAATATCAGCTCTGAAATTATTATACTTTGTTTCCTGATTTTTGTCAATGCCCTCCATGCAGTATGTACATTTGAGGTCTAATTTGGTTATTTACACTGCTTGGGCAGGCAATGTCAGAGGCTCAGAGGTAAAATTTAAAAAAAAACAAAAAAACTGACCCCATTTTACAAACTACATCCCTCAAGGAATTTATCAAGGAGTATAAGGAACATTTTGAACCCAAGAGTGCTTCCCAAAAATTACTATGATAAGTGATAATTTAATATGTTGTAGAAATACACCATTCAGTGCCCACAATGTTGTGCCTACATTTTGTAAACTACACCCCTCACATAATTTATCAAGGGGCATTTTTAACCCTTGAGTTCTGCATTAATTAAATATAAGTAATATTTTTCTTAATATTATGGGTTGGTATAATTATGACAATATCTAATTTTTAAATTGTGTTTTTAATGTGTAACTAATTTTGCAGAATAAAACCAAATCAATTGTTTTTGCAACACCATTTTCTGAGATGTAATATTTTTAATTTTCTGTTGACAATTTTTTGAGGGTTTATTTTTGCCAGGACGAGCTGTGGTTTTTGTTGGTACCATTTTGATTAAAAAAAAATTTTATACCATATTTTGAGTTTAATCTTTTATTTTATGTTTAAGCTTAATTGTATGGGTTGTTGAAGGCACAGCAATATTTTTTATGTAATAATTTTATACAGGAAAGAAGGATTTTTTGGGGTTAAATTTATTAATTTTTTTTGACACTTTTGAAGGGACCACAAAATGGCTTAGTGGTTAGGACTGTTACCTTGTAGTACTGGAGTCACTTGTATCACAGGCTCCCTTGTAACATACTACAAACATGGCAATAGTCTGCTACTAAGGAAGTTCAGATAATATATATATATTTTTACTTCTAAAAATCAAAAGTATGTTTTCTATCAAAGTGGCTTCATAGGTTTACATGCACTTTAGGACCTACAGTAGTTTTTTTAAACTGAATTACAATGAAAAAGCACACACTCTGTTTCATCATTGTGTCTCCCAAGTGCCCTCTCGTGTCCAGGACCTGACGGTAACAGATGTATCAGAAAATTCTTTGATCCTCCATTGGGTGAACTCCTCTGATCCCAATAATGACTCATACACCTATACTGTGGATTATGGAGGTCATAACATCACTGGTATAAGGACAAACTTCGCACAGATTACAAACCTAACTGCAGGAACTGGCTACAAGTTCACCGTCTATGCAGTCATCAAGAATGACGTATATAGTAAACCATCAGATGTTGTTAATGTGACAACACGTAAGTCCATGTTTATATATTTTATCACAACTTTTTCATTTGCAGTTTCATAGCATACCTTAAGTTTAGAAACAACTTTTGATTTTCTAGCAATATTTGTGTCATTAGCAGCCAGGGAAAGCTGGACACAGAGAAGCATAAGATGAAAAAGTGGATTTCACCATGGGATTTCATACAAAGGAGCCACAATACATTTATAATATGTGATAAAATTTATTAATGACACGAATGTTGCCAGAAAGTTGAAAATTGTTTGAAGGCTTGGTAAACTTTAAAGGGGATTTCCAGTCCCAACAATGTTTTTTTTTTTTTTTTTTTTTTAATTTTTGTATATATATATATACACAGAAGACCTTTTCTAGAGATACATCCACACCTTACATTGAGTACCCTTTGTGTGCCAAAAAGATTCTGGTCCTAGTCAAGTAACATGCACAAAGTTGCAGTAACCTGCCACAACCCAATTGCTACAGAGTGCATGGGTCTGTGTCTATTACTTCAATAGGCACAGAGTTGTATTCCAGTATTTCACACCCCTAGGCCGCTAGAACAGCTAATCAGTGTGGGGTCTGGGTTTCTGCCCCCCCCCCCACAATCAGATACTGATGACCTATCCTCTAGTCAGGCCGGGAAAAATGTCCTTAACATGTATAGCATTTCTTGCCTCAAGTATATTCATGGGAAAGGGCTCCATCTAAAATCTACAAATAAATAAATGGATAATGGGGAAGATTTGTTAAGATTGACGTTTCATATGGTAATATCCTAATAAAGGTCCTGACTGGTGCTGGGAACAAGTGACATATGAAGGGGCTCCGGCTTCTTCATAAATCAGCGGCACATCCCACCACTGAAATGAGAGTTTTGCTAGTAAGGAACTAGTTTAGATTTCCACTAGAACTCATGCCATAAAAAAGTGGTGGGAGTTATAATAAATATGTTGGAACAAGGTATCCCTGACCCACTCCCCCCCAACTCGCCCACAATTGCAAAAACTGGCGATGGAGGTACCAAACAGGGGTTGCATGTCTGGTGCAAAAAAGGGCTTTGTGCCAAATGTGTGTCACAATATATGCCAGAAAACTGGTGTAAAGGGATTGATAAATCCCCCCCCCACCGAGGAAAGAACCAGGCCATCCGTTTTAAAAAAAGAAACAAAAAAAATGGACACTTATCATAACAGACATTAACAGACTTTAACTGATGTTAATGTGTCTAATTTTTTACTGATCCATTTAATGGATGGTGTCCGTATCTGTTTTTATGTTTGTTTTTTTGCTTATTTATTTTTCTGCTTTCTGAGCATGCACAGAAAACAATCTGACAGTAATAACAGCTGGTAGCTGGGAAGCTGGGAGCCGGCTGTAACTTCAGCCGGAGCTCCCAGAGAGAAGGTTTATTCCCTTCCCTGCCTTCTTGATCACTGTGTATACAGTGCTCAAAGAGCGCTGTATACACGGCTATGGGCGCCGCCATGATGGGACCGCCCTCTGACCCGGCGGTCATGTGATCTGCCGGGAGCAGTGTCTTACAAGAGCTGCTGGGTCCTACAGGACCCAGATCAGCTCTGGAAGTGTAAAGAACAGTGTGCAAGAGGCTGTATTCCTTCTGCAACTGAGGCTAAACGTACCAGCCTCAGTTACAGGGAAAATCAGCCTCCCTAACAAAAAAAAAAGTGATCAGATGTCCCAAAGGTCTCTTATGACCTTATGGGGACACAATCTGAAAAAAAATAAAATTAAAAATATAATAAAAAAATTTAAAAAAATGTAAATAAAATAATTAAAATAAATAAATAAAACGCTAATAAAATGCCATTATTAAAGGTTATAGCCCCACCCCTGACGACACCATACAAAATAAAAATTACCGTAACGGAGAGGAAAAACTATTTTATAAAGTTTTTCAGTAGCACTTTGTGTTATTAAATAAAAAAATAAATAATATAGTGAAAATCAAACACAATTTCTCTCCTATTATGTTTATAATTTCCCGGATATAAAAAAAAATGAAAACCCATTCGAAAATAAAAACATAAAAATAAAGCCCTATGTGTCCCCGAAAAAAGATGCAAAAATTAGTTGAATGAGACATACGAGAAAAATGTTACAGCCCTCAAAACCGCACATACAAAAAAAAAACCTAAAATGTGTTTGGTCCTGGACCACAAATTGGCCTGGTACTGAAGTGGTTAAGACATTTTTGGAGTCAGAAAGAAATTTTTTCCCCCCTAACGTACTGTATAGAAATTGCCATCCACCACTTGTGGTTTTTTCTTGTTTTTTTTTTTGCCTACCTTGGATCAAAATGGTAGTATTATAAGTTGGACTTGATGAAGAAATGCTTCTTCACAATTCAGGTGCATCTTGGACCAAACTGGGACTTCATTATAACTGGTATACAGAACACCGGTCTACATAAATATGTAACAGCAGCCTTAGGTAATGCGGCAGAGTCCCATTGAAGTTTATGTGAAAGCACTGCTGTACCTAACCTCACTACTAAACCTTGTATAGCAAGTGAATGGTGTGGCTCCGGGCATATAAACATTACCAGGACTCATGCTGTCCTAGGACACTTGATCTTATTTCCCAGCTGTTGAATCCCTAGCGATCTTAAATTGATGGCTGATCCTAAGGATGGGTCATAAATAACAGAAAAGTGGATAACCCCCTCTAAATGGAATTACAATAATAAAGACTATTACAAGTGCCTTCTATTGTCCAGAGCTTGGAGGTAACTTCTGTATTGGACAATTCTGTGACCCTGACGCTACATTTCACAAATGTATTGAATCTCAATTCTATTACATTTACATCCCTGTTTATAAAAAATGTATACTTGTGCCACAGGCTCCCTAGCAAACTGCAAACATGGCAGCAGCCTGTTACTAAGGATGTTCAGGCAATTTTTATTTTCTGAATCTCAAACGTATGTTTTCTACCAAAGTGGCTTCATAGGTTTACATGGACATTAGAGTCTGCAGTATCTTTAAAATGAATTACAATGAAAACTTACCCATTATGTCTCATCATTGTGTCTCCCAAGTGCCCTCTCCTGCCCAGGACCTGACGGTAACCGCAAAATCAGACAATTCTGTGACCCTCCATTGGGTGATCTCCCCTGGTCCCAATAACAACTCATACACCTATACTGTGGATTATGGAGCTCACAACATCACTGGTATAAATAACAACAGCGCAGAGATTACAAACCTAATTGCAGGAACTGACTACAACTTCACCGTCTATGCAGTCACCCAGAATGATGTATATAGTAAACCATCAAATGTTGCTAATGCGACAACAAGTAAGTTCATGCTTATGTATATTAACACTACTTTTATGTCTGTGGTTTTAAGGTCAACACTGCAGCTGTGTAAAATAGCAGCAAATCTCATCATCTGTCTAATCTCTGCTCTACTGAAGACTTGGTTTGGGTTATGGTGGAGTTATGGAGTTATACATTATTTTCTGCTATATATTATCACACATATAAGCCAAGTTTTAGAGATTTACGATGTCTCAGATACTTTATGCACTATGAGTTTATGAAATAAACAAATAGTGAATAAATTATGCAATTTATTTAGTAAACAAATCCAGCCACCCTCCTATCTTAGGTTTCCTCCGGGGCTGCACAGATGAAGGCAGACTCAGCCAACGATAACCATTGAAGTGCACAAGTGAAGAAATCCAGCATCCATCAGGCAGGAAAAGTAAAATTTAACTTTTATTGCTTCATAGTAAAAACCATTACAGGATACCCAAGGGTGATTGCAGATGATACAGCATAGAAACAGCTACGCATTTCATGAGGAAGGGACGATTAGGAGTCCCGAAACGCGTAGCTGTTTCTATGCTGTATCATCTTCAATCACCCATGGGTATCCTGTAATGGTTTTTACTATGAAGCAATAAAAGTTAAATTTTACTTTTCCTGCCTGGTAGATGCTGGATTTCTTCACTTATGCAATTTCTTTGCCCCTATTCAGTGCTTAATTGTTAAGAGTCAAGACCACCTTTCCTTTTTAGATAGATTAGAGCTCTCCTTACCAGGTGGTTGACCCTTCCGTAAGTTGCGTTGTCTCTCTTCAGCTGGATATCTGCGATAAATTGACTATATTGCCCAAATTGCTTTACCTATTTGAGACACTCCAAATTCCGGTCCCTTTGAAGGACGTTTGGTCATTCCAGTGCTCCATACTGCGGTTTGTCAGGGCCAGAGGGAGGTGTAGGATCTCAAGGCAGATAATGATGACCCCGAAATCCAAGGGTGGTCTTGCCCTGCCTGTTTGACCTTTATATAACTGAGCTGCACAACTGTGGAGGATTCTGTTATGGTCCACTCTTTTAGCCTACTAAGTGGATGGAAAATGAAAAACAGTGGGTAGCCCCTTACCATACTATTTCCCTTCTTTGGTCAAATCCTCATAATCCACCTGTGGCCATACTTCCTAGACCCTATGGCACTGTTGAGCAACGTCTCGTCTTTTTGTACATATTTTGTGACTTTGGATTTTTGTTCTTCTTTATAAAATTTTTTTAAAAATTACAACTGGAAAGAACTATAAAATCTTGTGCTAGTATAGAATCCCTTCTGTCCTTCAAGATTTATCCCTCCACATCGAATCGATGCTGGAGATGCAAAACTCTTTGGGGCATGATAGCGCATATCTGGTGAGGATGCTTTCTTTTATGTCCTTTCTGGACGGAAGTCCAAGGCATGATTGAGATAGTTACAGGCGTTGTTCTGGAGGATGATCCGGCTCCACTGATACTCTCTTTACCTCACCTCTCCTGGGATCTCTAGTGGTGTCCAGTGTGTATTCTCTGGCATCTTTGGTCCTCTTCTCTGATGTCACGGGTATTGGGGGACTACAGTGCTAGTGTCATGACACTTTGATGCAAAATGGTGGCAGTTTCTTACTAAGGAGCCTTTGACTATTTCTTTCCTGAAAATCACTTTAGAACCTACAGAAGTTTTACACTGAATTACAATGATAATGTGCACAATAATTAGTTTTCATCCTTGTGTCTCACTTTTCTTAAGTGCCCTCTCCTGTCCAGAACTTGAAGGAAACTTTTGTATCAAACAATTCGGTGACCCTCAATTGGACAATCTCCCCTGGCCCCGAAAACGGTTCATACACTTATACGGTGGATGATGGAAAATCTCTCAAAATCACAGATATAAAGGAAAACTTCAAAGAAATAAATAACCTAACTGCAGGAACAGAGTACAACTTTACTGTGTTTGCAGTCACACATAATGGAGTATATAGTAGACCATCTAATGTTACTAGTGTGACAACACGTAAGTTCATGTTTTTTTTTTTCTTTCTGCACTTTTAAGGTTAATACTGCAATTGTGGCAAATCAACAGAAAAACCCATCATCTGCCTGATCTCTTCTCTTCATTTTCTGACCAGAAATTCATGAGAGAAATTCTGAGCTTGCAATGTGTTAGTATGTTCTCTTAATTTCCCATGTTATCCTTTTTAGATAAGATAGCTTAAAAAGGACATTACACCATCTCCACCTATTCCAGTTCTTGGCATCTGTTAATAGGCGCTGCTTCACTGAATCCAGCACAGTTGCAGGGGGCGTGATTGAGAGCCCCAATCAGAGGCAGCCAGTGTCAGAGCTCAGAGTCACACCTCCTTGACTACTCCGCCTGACAAAACTAATTGCAACTATTGCTCAGGAATGGTGGGGGCTAGAGAAAAAATTCCAACTGTGTGGTGCAACATATATTAATTGATGTAAAGATCTGGACTTGGTAGTGGTGATGAAAGGCCCTGTTTAAGTGAGAAAACTTTGCCTTCTTTAATAAAGCGTTACAACAAATTGCATATAAAATTCCATAAAACAATATTACACATGGGAAAGAGCTTATTAATACAGCATTAAAGTGTGCTAGCTAACTACTGTCTGGTAACCTACCCCCAAAAGTATGTTCAAGAAAGCAAAGTGTGTGTTCATTTAGAGATCCATACAGCAAAGAGATTTACAATCCAGCGTCAGACATTTTCAGGCCGCCTTTCTAATTTTGTGGTATCATACTATTAGTAAATCTGGGCTAATAAGTGTCTTCAGCCTTAGAGATTTCCAACCATTCTTTTCTTACTGCAGTATGAATCTAATACACCGATCAATATAATAAATTCAACGTTTGTATCATTAGGAAACAGAAGACATGAGGATATAATAATTATTGTGCTATTTTTCCTATAGAACCTTCTCCAGTCATGGGCTTGAATGTTTCTTTGGTATCAAATAGTTCTGTGACTCTTATATGGATGTACTCTTCCGACCCTCATTACACATCATATACCTATACTGTGGAAGATGGAGTAGGTAACAAAATAAAAGATATAAAGCAAAACTCCACTGAAATAAAAAACCTAACTCCGGGTACAAACTACAACTTCACCGTCTTTGCAGTCACCATGAGTGGAAGATCTAGCAATCCATCTAATGTTGTTAAAGCCACGACACGTAAGTTCAAGTAATAACACTTGTAATTTTAATGTCTTAAAGCCTAACAGTTACTGTGTATGCATGGCATATATTGTACAATGTATATGGTATTGTATAATGTATGATGTACATATGGTACAAAGTGCCTTATAGGCCAACCCAATGTTCTTAGGGCTATCCCCCTATTCCTCACCTGGCTACACCTACATTAGAAATTTTGGAGGATCCTTGAGAAGCAGCCTAGAAAGATACCAGAGTTTAGCCATTCTAAGCTAAGTTAAGGTAGCTGGTCATTTACACACTTGTATGGTCTTTTGGCTTAGATGGTAAGGGAACACTGGGACCCTTCTTGTTTTGCATAGGACTTGTGATTTTATTTTTAATGCATCGTATTTAACATTTCCATACAGCTATTTTATTCTATATCAATGCAGATGATTCTGTGAAGTAGTCCTACAATCCAGCCTGTAGCTCCCACAATCCAGCCTGTAGCTCCCACAATCCAGCCTGTAGCCCCCTCAATCCAGCCAGTAACCCCCTCAACCCAGCCTATAACCCACAATCCAGCCAGTAGCCCCCACAATCCAGCCAGAAGCCCCACAATCTACCTTATACCCCCACAATCCAGTAAGTAGCCCCAACAATCTGTCTGTTCTTGTGGAACTTCATATACACTGTCTACAAACAAGTATTTGGACACCCATGCCAATGAAGATATCTGCGGTATCACGCCTTCCGCCATTAAATATCGTGTAGGAAATAGCATTGGCATTAGTCGCATGCAAGATGCCACAAATTGAAGAGTTGTCCGATTTCTAGAAATGGGTAATTATTTGGTACCACAGAAATGGTCGATTCTTAAGGGACATAGCTAGCGTACTGAATTACCCAAAATCAACAGTGACCTATGTGATTACGAAGTGGAAGGTGAACGGCGATTGTCGTAAAGTGCTCTGAGTCGGTAGACCCCCGAAACTGGGAGATACTAGAGACTGACAGGTGCTGGCCATAGAAATTCGGAAGAACGGCACCCAACCAATGGCTCACATACAACAGGAGTTTCAACATAAGTATCCAAATACTTATTGGTAGACAGTGTATAGGTCTTGTGTGTTGAAAGTATTGTTAATGTTAGATCAAAATAGATGTAATACTTTGGTTTAAAAATTATAATTTATGTTTTAAGAACCGAACATAGTCCAAGGAGTGAAAGAAGTAAATGTGACAGAAACTACAGTGACTCTCCAGTGGGATTTCTCAGAAGACAAGAATAATAGAACATATACTTACACTGTGGATGGTACTGGAAAGAATTTCACCAAGATTTCAAATGTAAAGGCAAATAGTGTAACTGTAGGAAACTTATTGCCGGGAGTAAACTACAACCTCAGTGTCTTTGCAGTTACTGACAATGATATTTATAGTCAGTCTTCTAAATCTATTTCTGTAACAACAAGTAAGTTCACAATTATGTCGCAACAATATATAACCTGCCCATAACTTCTGTGTTTTTAGAGGATATATGAGTGGAGATAAAGCAGCAGAGTAATGTTATTTTCATGGCACAACATATGAAATCATGAAATGGTGCTTCTGTTTTCCTTTCTCTCAAGCTCTGCTTCATAATTTTCTGCAGTCAATTTCCTAGGCAATCCTGGTCTGATGAAGGTCCAATATAGGACTAGAAATCGTTTCACACTGTTTTGGATTGCACTTCCTATTTTATAAAACAATTGCACATGATAATCCTTTCAGTGCCTGGATTCTCAGTTTTAAAAAATGACGGATATCTGATGAATTCCATTGTAGTCAGTGGGATAAGCCGGGCTCTGTGTGGAACCAACGCACCAGAATAATGGAACCTAGCCTAAGCCTATGTAATCATTTAAAGAGAAACTGTCATCAGAAATTGACATAGATGTTTTTGAAACTACCGATTTGATTGTAACTGTATCTAGTAATCAGTAATATTATATAACATTCTCTACCATGGCCACTAGAGGGCACACCATAGTTTGAGCCTTCCCATTTTGTATGTCACTTGTTTGAATGTTATTGGTTGGGTTATGCTATACTTAGTAAAGGGTGGGATATAATGGCTAGTAGATCTATTGTAGCCAGGGTTGGTCTTACCTCAAGCAGTGCCGAATACAAAATCCACTAGTGATGCCCCTTATCTGTTATAAGAAAAAGTCCTTAAAGGGGTTGTCCACTTTCAGACCAATATTGAGAGACTAATGTTATTCTTTGTATGATAAAAAGTTCTTAATATTACCAATATATTTTCTGTATCAATTCCTGGAGGTTTTCTAGATTTCGGCTAGTTGTCATTCATTCTGTTACGTCTAGTGGATAAAAGTCTGCCCATGATCATGTGATATACAGTCCATGGTCATGTGATCCATAGTCATGTTATATACACACAAGTGCACAGCTCGTTATAGTCAGCGTACAGTAATCAAATATCCGCCTGGTAACAAGCTGTGCACCTGTGTGTGCATCACATGACTATGGATCATGAATCACATGACCATGGACCGTAAATCACATGATCATGGTCAGACTTTTATTCACTAGAAGTAACAATGAATGACAACAAGCAGAGATCTAGAAAACCTTCAGGAATTGATACGGAAAGTATATTGGAAATATCTAGAACTTTTCATTATACAAAGAATAACATTTGTCTCTCAATATTAGTCTGACAGTGGACAATCCCTTTAATAAAACTAGTAGAATGAAGGACTTTGTACCATTTGCTGCTTCCCTGAGGATTGGTCATCTAGAAAAAGGAGCTGGAATAAACCTTTATGAAACCCGAGTTCTGAACGGTATTTGCAACCCAGAAAATTTATGTGCCATTATATTATTGTGCAGGATGCATAAGGGTAACTGTACACCACTTTACGTGGGTTTTTTTTGCTGTGGGCCTGCCATGCAAAATCTATGCAGAAATCTTCCTGTCTTTGCATTCTTTTCAATGGGGGGTTTGGGCAGAATTTCCCTTAGGATTGGGTAGGACACTTCTTTTTTTCTGCTAGCTGATTTTTTCAGTTAGTGGAAACAAGACGCATCTTCCCACTTAAATTAACGGGTGCAGATTTTTCTGCAAAGTTTCTGCCACATGAAATTGCATTAAGCATCCTTTAGTTCAGTGCCTCCTTGGTACCCCTTTTGCCATTTACTGCGTCTTTGTTACAGAACACTAAAGGGGCAATAAAGTGCAAATGTTTATAAAGGGGGCAATAAACTAAATTGAGTGGGATGAGAGTTAGAGAAGTGGCTGTTTAGACATCTCTGAAGCTACTAAAGAAAGAGAATATAGAATATCTGCATCCCCTCCTAAGTAGTGGTCCCCTATGTACTATAGTTCCCTACAATAGGGTGGCAAAGGGTACTGTTACGAAGGGGACAGAGAAATATACAAGTGTAATTGGAGTTTGCTTTATTAAAACTTAACAGCCTCCCTCTATGCTGAGATCCAGGTGACTGTGACAGCCAATCACTGGCAGCGGTTACTACAGATGAGATGCAACCGTTGCAGGAAACAATTGGCTATCACAATCATCCGACATGACAGGACATCGGTCAGCACAAAGAAACAAGGCCTGTGACTCTGGAGTAGAAAGTGTTAAATAACTATATTATGGAGTTTGATATTTTACATTTTGAGGTTGAAGTTCCTAGAAGACTCCTTTAATATTGATATAAAAAAATGTGTAATATTAAAGACATTTGGACTTAAAATAAGTTTGTTTATTTTTGCAGTGCCCAACGCACCAATAAATATTCAAGTACGTGCGGTTAGCATCTCTGAATTATACATCGAATGGACGGCCCCAAATGATGTTAATAAAGCTTTCTATGACTACTCGGTGACTTGGCAAGATACAAAGACATTGCAAAACGGTTCAAATACTACTACTAATAACACTCATCTCAGCATACAGAAACTGCTGTCCGGACACACTTACGAAATAGATGTTGCATCTATGATCCAAAGTACAAAAAGTGTTAAATCTTCAGCCTATGGAGTGACCCGTAAGATTGCTTTCTCCTTTACTTCATTGCTTGTCTCCTTTAAAGGGGCTCTATCAGCAAAATCATGCTGATAGAGCCCCACATATGCGTGAATAGCCTTTAAAAAGGCTATTCAGGCACCGCTAAAGTTATATTACACAAACCCCCCGTTTTAAAATAAAACCTTAGAAAAGAATATGTTAATCTTATCTATCGTGGGCGGGCATTCAGGGTCTGACGTCCTCTTCATCCACGCCTCCTCTTCCAGCGATGTCCTCGGGTCCTGTCTTCCTCTGGCGCTTGCGAACTGCCAGTGATAAAAAAAAAGTGCGGGTGCATGCGCAGTAGCATGCTGCTGCTACTACTACTACTGCTACTGTGCATGCACCCGTGTCATATTTTTTTTATCACTGGCAGTTCGCGAACGCTGGAGGAAGACGGGACCCGATGACATCGCTGGAAGAGGAGGCGTGGCTGAAGATGACGTCGGACCCTGAATACCCGCCCACCGTGCACGATAGATAAAATTAACGTTTTCTTTTTTAGGGTTTTATTTCAAAACGGGGGGGAGGTTTAATATAACTTTAGCGGTGCCTGAATAGCCCTTTTAAAGACTATTCACGCATATGTGGGGCTCTATCAGCATGTTTTTGCTGATAGTCCCTTTAAAGGGATTATCTAGGCTTTGAAAACAGGGTCTTTTTTTTACTTAAGAACAGCACCACGCGTTCCCATTGGTTGTGTTTAGTACTGCACCTCAACTCATGTACCTGAATACAGGTGTGTTTATCTATCAGACACTGCCCAGTGAATAAGGAATAGCGTTCACTAGGGACACAACCTGCTTAATTGCAATACCAGACACAGCTTCAAGTATGTCTCTATTTTATTTTTTAGTTTTACATCAGTTTTCTTTTTTATTTCAGAGTCCGTTTCTGTGTCCAACTTAACTTTCAACAATGTAAACAATAACAGCGTCACACTCTTATGGAGTCTACCTACATATCCTGATAGCATTGTAACAGGATATCGCGTCACTGTTAATCCAGATGGTAATGAAACTTTTCTATATGATCCAAAAGTACAAACGTACGTTGTAAAGAATTTGTCTCCCGGAAACATTTACAACATTAGTGTGCAAAGCTTTGCAAGAGGTTCAATTTCTGGAACCAGCAACCGCATGGCTAGGGCACTTAACACCCCTCCTACCTCATACAGCACGGCAGTCTCCATCAGGGTTGAAACAGGTACGTTGTGACACTGTTGGTTAATGTACAATATATATATAGCTGACATGACAGACTTATCTCAAAGTTCTCAAGTATCCTCAGCTAGTTTGTGCGATTCCATGTTGTAGCATTTTCTGATCAGTGGGGCAGCTAGGATTTCCTTCACATGAACTGATGCAAAATAGACTTTTTATATAACTATTTGTGTAAAGATTCTGTTGCTCACTCTGAAGTTGACAAACTGGTGGGAAAGCTGGAACCGTTAAAGTCAGTTCACATGGAGGAAATTGATGCGGATTTTAGGGCGGAGAAGATTCCTCACAAATCCTCCTCCCATTGTTTTCAATGGGAGGCAGAAATCGCAGCGGGGCGTAAAAAAAAAGAAGTGTCCTGCTCGATCTTGTCGCATATTCTGCCCGCAGTGCCCACGGCTCGAGACATTCATCTGGGCCTAATCAGGAGCGGAATACCATGACTGAATGATGATGCATTGTATTGGCATCCCGCCACGGCTAGCCCGCGCGAAAATGACAGTGGTGGAAAATGAAGAAGAATTTCCTCTTCATTTCCCATTGTGTGAACAGAGCCTTAACCTGTAAAGATGATTCACACCAGATTTACCAAATGAAATTGATTTAATTTTTTTTTTAAAGACTCCAACAAAACCAACTTTAAAAAATTTCCCTCAGGATAAATCTGCCCCATTATATGTTGATATACACTGGGTGACGTGAGATATGAAGAAGAGTCAAAGTCATCTTACACCATGAAGACCTCAATGCTAAACTTTTCTCTTTTTTTTTAGACCCTGACCCTGCCAATAACCTCAGATGTTCCAAAGTGGATGCCTACCAGATAAAAGTTAATTTTGGGTGTCCAGATGGGAACTATTCTACATTTAAGGTGTTGGTGAACGAAAACCCTAAAGTTCAATCCGACAAATGCTCAAGCGACGTCATAATCTCCAACCTTCAACCTGCGGCCAGTTACAAAATTAGTGTGATGACTGTGGCTACAGACAGAAGTGCAGTCACAGAAGCAATAATCTGTGAGACTGACAATATAGGTAAATCTGGTGCTGCCAAATACTCCATTGTTGTCAGGGTTACATAGATGGCTTATTAACCAAATCTTTCTCTGTTGGCAGGAGTCATTGTGGGATCAATATTTGGCATCCTGCTATTCTTTCTCCTTATTGCAGTTATAGTTTACCTAGTTCTGAAGAAGAGAAAAGAAAGGTGAGCTATTGTTTTATCTACAGACATTTTATTCCATAAGAGGTTTCACAGTTGAGAGTATTAGGCTGAGGCCCCACATTGCGAAAATGCAGCTTTTTTGTTGCAGATTTTACTGCATTTTTTTTTGGAATATATAGGAAGCTCTTATACTTCTCCCTCTTGCTCAATCCACTCCTGACTTTGGCTCAGAAAAACAAAGCAAAATCTGCAACAACAACAAAAAAAAGCTGCATTTCCACCATGTGGCGCTTTAGCTAACCTTAATAAAAGAAAATTCCATATTCACTTGATTTGCTTCCTCCCAAAATTATACCTGGATCAAATGTGGTTTCACTGATTAAGGACTTCAGTGTTAAAAACTAGAGATTAATAAACATGGCTGCTTTTTTCATAAGCAACCCCACTCTTGCTGATACGTTGCCTGTGTTATTGCAATCCAGTCCTATTCAACTAATTATGACATATCTGCAATACCAGACACGGCCCATGAACAATGGGGCGCTGTTTACGGAAGAAAGCAACCATGTTTTCCCAATGTTATACCCTTTATTAACACTGATGGCCTATTATTAAGACTTTCAGACTGTGTAGAGACTCATGTTATTGACAAGGTGGACAGTAACACCCAGTCTTCAATTTATACATACTTTTTGTTAAACAAGATGTTATAAAGATGACATTTTAATGTTTTTGTTTTTTTAGGGGTAAGGATCCCGATCAATACATACCTACTACTTTGAAAAGAAAGAGGTAACCAGTTTACAATCTGTGTTGCTTATTTTTTATTGGTACATAGCTAGGGCTGAGGAAACTTTGTTTTTTTATTTGGTTTTTACTAGAGATGAGCGAACACTAAAATGTTCGAGGTTCGAAATTCGATTCGAACAGCCGCTCAATGTTCGTGTGTTCGAACGGGTTTCGAACCCCATTATAGTCTATGGGGAACAGATACTCGTTAAGGGGGAAACCCAAATCCGTGTCTGGAGGGTCACCAAGTCCACTATGACACCCCAGGAAATGATGCCAACACCTCTGGAATGACACTGGGACAGCAGGGGAAGCATGTCTGGGGGCATCTAACACACCAAAGACCCTCTATTACCCCAACATCACAGCCTAACAACTACACACTTTACACACTCAATACCACCTCTCTGACAGTAGGAAAACACCTTGAAACATGTGTATTTGGCACTTGCAGTGAGGAGAGCTTGTCACCAGCAGTGAATTTGGCCCTTGTAGTAAGTTGAGGTTGGCACCAACATTTGTTTTGAAAATCAGGGTGGATTGAGCCTCTAACCAGCAGAGTTTGGGCAAATTCATGGTGGAGGGAGCCTCTAAAAACCCCAGTTTGGACCAATTCATGGTGGAGGGAGCCTCTAACCAGCCCAGTTTGGGCAAATTCATGGTGGAGGGAGCCTCTAAAAAACCCAGTTTGGACCAATTCATGGTGGAGGGAGCCTCTAACCAGCCCAGTTTGGGCAAATTCATGGTGGAGGGAGCCTCTAACCAGCCCAGTTTGGACCAATTAATGGTGGAGGGAGCCTCTAACCAGCCCAGTTTGGACCAATTAATGGTGGAGGGAGCCTGTAACCACCCCAGTTTGGACCAATTCATGGTGGAGGGAGCCTCTAACCAGCCCAGTTTGGACCAATTCATGGTGGAGGGAGCCTCTAAAAAACCCAGTTTGGACCAATTCATGGTGGAGGGAGCCTCTAAACAGCCCAGTTTGGGCAAATTCATGGTGGAGGGAGCCTCTAAAAAACCCAGTTTGGACCAATTCATGGTGGAGGGAGCCTCTAACCAGCCCAGTTTGGACCAATTAATGGTGGAGGGAGCCTCTAAACAGCCAAGTTTGGACCAATTCATGGTGGAGGGAGCCTCTAAAAAACCCAGTTTGGACCAATTCATGGTGGAGGGAGCCTCTAAACAGCCCAGTTTGGGCAAATTCATGGTGGAGGGAGCCTCTAAAAAACCCAGTTTGGACCAATTCATGGTGGAGGGAGCCTCTAACCAGCCCAGTTTGGACCAATTAATGGTGGAGGGAGCCTCTAAACAGCCAAGTTTGGACCAATTCATGGTGGAGGGAGCCTCTAAAAACCCCAGTTTGGACCAATTCATGGTGGAGGGAGCCTCTAACCACCCCAGTTTGGACCAATTAATGGTGGAGGGAGCCTCTAACCACCCCAGTTTGGACCAATTCATGGTGGAGGGAGCCTCTAAAAACCCCAGTTTGGACCAATTCATGGTGGAGGGAGCCTCTAACCAGCCCAGTTTGGGCAAATTCATGGTGGAGGGAGCCTCTAAACAGCCCAGTTTGGGCAAATTCATGGTGGAGGGAGCCTCTAACCAGCCCAGTTTGGACCAATTAATGGTGGAGGGAGCCTCTAACCAGCCCAGTTTGGACCAATTAATGGTGGAGGGAGCCTCTAACCACCCCAGTTTGGACCAATTCATGGTGGAGGGAGCCTCTAAAAACCCCAGTTTGGACCAATTCATGGTGGAGGGAGCCTCTAAAAACCCCAGTTTGGACCAATTCATGGTGGAGGGAGCCTCTAACCAGCCCAGTTTGGGCAAATTCATGGTGGAGGGAGCCTCTAAACAGCCCAGTTTGGGCAAATTCATGGTGGAGGGAGCCTCTAACCAGCCCAGTTTGGACCAATTAATGGTGGAGGGAGCCTCTAACCAGCCCAGTTTGGACCAATTAATGGTGGAGGGAGCCTCTAACCACCCCAGTTTGGACCAATTCATGGTGGAGGGAGCCTCTAAAAACCCCAGTTTGGACCAATTCATGGTGGAGGGAGCCTCTAACCAGCCCAGTTTGGGCAAATTCATGGTGGAGGGAGCCTCTAAACAGCCCAGTTTGGGCAAATTCATGGTGGAGGGAGCCTCTAACCAGCCCAGTTTGGACCAATTAATGGTGGAGGGAGCCTCTAACCAGCCCAGTTTGGACCAATTAATGGTGGAGGGAGCCTCTAACCACCCCAGTTTGGACCAATTCATGGTGGAGGGAGCCTCTAAACAGCCAAGTTTGGACCAATTCATGGTGGAGGGAGCCTCTAAAAACCCCAGTTTGGACCAATTCATGGTGGAGGGAGCCTCTAACCAGCCCAGTTTGGGCAAATTCATGGTGGAGGGAGCCTCTAAACAGCCCAGTTTGGGCAAATTCATGGTGGAGGGAGCCTCTAACCAGCCCAGTTTGGACCAATTAATGGTGGAGGGAGCCTCTAACCAGCCCAGTTTGGACCAATTAATGGTGGAGGGAGCCTCTAACCACCCCAGTTTGGACCAATTCATGGTGGAGGGAGCCTCTAAAAACCCCAGTTTGGACCAATTCATGGTGGAGGGAGCCTCTAACCAGCCCAGTTTGGGCAAATTCATGGTGGAGGGAGCCTCTAAACAGCCCAGTTTGGGCAAATTCATGGTGGAGGGAGCCTCTAACCAGCCCAGTTTGGACCAATTAATGGTGGAGGGAGCCTCTAACCAGCCCAGTTTGGACCAATTAATGGTGGAGGGAGCCTCTAACCACCCCAGTTTGGACCAATTCATGGTGGAGGGAGCCTCTAAACAGCCAAGTTTGGACCAATTCATGGTGGAGGGAGCCTCTAAAAACCCCAGTTTGGACCAATTCATGGTGGAGGGAGCCTCTAACCAGCCCAGTTTGGGCAAATTCATGGTGGAGGGAGCCTCTAAACAGCCCAGTTTGGGCAAATTCATGGTGGAGGGAGCCTCTAACCAGCCCAGTTTGGACCAATTAATGGTGGAGGGAGCCTCTAACCAGCCCAGTTTGGACCAATTAATGGTGGAGGGAGCCTCTAACCAGCCCAGTTTGGACCAATTAATGGTGGAGGGAGCCTCTAACCACCCCAGTTTGGACAAATTCATGGTGGAGGGAGCCTCTAAAAAACCCAGTTTGGACCAATTCATGGTGGAGGGAGCCTCTAAACAGCCCAGTTTGGGCAAATTCATGGTGGAGGGAGCCTCTAAACAGCCCAGTTTGGGCAAATTCATGGTGGAGGGAGCCTCTAACCAGCCCAGTTTGGACCAATTAATGGTGGAGGGAGCCTCTAACCAGCCCAGTTTGGACCAATTCATGGTGGAGGGAGCCTCTAAACAGCCCAGTTTGGGCAAATTCATGGTGGAAGGAGCCTCTAACCAGCAGAGTTGTGGGAAAGCAGGGTGGAGGGAGCCTCTAACCAGCAGAGTTGGTGGAAATCAGGGTGGAGGGAGCCTCTAACCAGCAGAGTTGGGGGAAATCATGTTGGAGGGAGCCTAGTATTAGCAGAATTGTGCAACGCTTATGGTGGATGAGTATGAGGATGCGGAGGAATTGGAGAGGTTGAGTACAGACATGGAGTTTCATGTTGGGGTGCTTTACACAGGTGGGCACAAAAATGAAGGCTCTATCCAGTGGTGGTTCATTTTTATCAAAGTGAGCCGGTCGGCACTCTCAGCTGACAGACGGGTGCGCTTGTCAGTGATGATGCCACCGGCTGCACTGAACACCCTCTCAGATAGGACGCTGGCGGCAGGACAGGACAGCACCTCCAAGGCATATAGGGCAAGTTCAAGCCACAGGTCCAACTTCGACACCCAATACGTGTAGGGCGCAGAGGGGTCGGAGAGGACAGGGCTGTGGTCGGAAAGGTATTCCCGCAACATGCGCCTATACTTCTCACGCCTGGTGACACTAGGACCCTCCGTGGCGGCACTTTGGCGAGGGGGTGCCATCAAGGTGTCCCAGACCTTAGACAGTGTGCCCCTCGTTTGTGTGGACCGGTGAGAACTTGGTTGCCTACTGGAGGAACTGCCCTCCCTGCCGCCACTGTCACATGCTGGAAACATCTCCATCATATTCTGCACCAATTGCCTGTGGCAAGCATTGATGCGATTGGCCCTCCCCTCTACCGGAATAAAAGACGAGATGTTGTTTTTATACCGGGGGTCAAGGATAGCAAAGATCCAGTACTGGTTGTCCTCCATGATTTTGACAATACGCTTGTCGGTTGTAAAGCACCCCAACATGAACTCAGCCATGTCTGCCACAGTGTTAGTTGGCATGACTCCTCTGGCCCCACCGGAAAGTTCAATCTCCATTTCCTCCTCATCCTCCATGTCTACCCATCCGCGCTGCAACAATGGGACGATTCGAAGTTGCCCGGAAGCCTCCTGTATCACCATCACATCATCGGACAACTCTTCTTCCTCCTCCTCCTCCTCCTCCTCCTCCTCCATTAAACGCAGTGAAGCGGACAGATGTGTGGACCTACTCTCCAGCTGTGACGGATCGGATGCTATCCCTAACTCCTCTGTGTGATCTGAGTTATCCCTGATGTCAATCAGGGATTCTCTCAGAACACACAAGAGCGGGATTGTAAGGCTCACCATCGCATCCTCAGAGCTCACCCTCCTTGTGGACTCCTCAAAGACCCGTAGGATGTCACAAAGGTCTCTCATCCATGGCCACTCATGGATGTGAAACTGAGGCAGCTGACTTTGTGGCACCCTAGGGTTTTGTAGCTGGTATTCCATCAAAGGTCTCTGCTGCTCAACCACTCTATTCAACATCTGAAACGTTGAGTTCCAGCGTGTGGGGACGTCGCACAAAAGCCGGTGTTGTGGCACATGCAGGCGTTGCTGGAGAGATTTTAAGCTAGCAGCGGCTACTGTCGACTTGCGAAAGTGGGCGCACATGCGCCGCACTTTCACCAGTAGCTCTGGAACATTGGGGTAGCTCTTTAGGAAACGTTGCACCACTAGGTTGAAGACGTGGGCCAGGCATGGAACATGTTGGAGTCCGGCAAGCTCCAGAGCTGCTACCAGGTTCCGGCCGTTATCACAAACGACCATGCCTGGGCCCAGGTGCAGCGGCTCAAACCATATTGCCGTCTCATCGAGGAGGGCATCCCTCACCTCGGAGGCAGTGTGCTGTCTGTCCCCCAAGCTGATCAGCTTCAGCACAGCCTGCTGACGTCTACCAACGCCAGTGCTGCAACGTTTCCAACTCGTAGCTGGGGTCAATCTAACAGCGGAGGAGGAGGCGGTGGCGGAGGAGGAGGCGGTGGCGGAGGAGGAGGCGGTAGAGGAGGAGGAGGAGGGGGGTGTTCTTCTCGTGTCCCTGCCAGGAATGTTAGGCGGGGAGACGAGGTACACCGGGCCAGTTTGGGAAGCAGTCCCAGCCTCAACTACATTCACCCAGTGTGCCGTCAGTGAAATGTAGCGTCCCTGTCCGCATGCACTTGTCCACGCGTCGGTGGTCAAGTGGACCTTTGTGCAAAGCGCGGAACTAAGGGCCCGCCTGATGTTGAGTGACACGTGCTGGTGCAAGGCGGGGACGGCACACCGGGAGAAGTAGTGACGGCTAGGGACGGCATAGCGAGGTGCCGCAGTTGCCATCAGGTCCAGGAAGGCGGGAGTTTCAACAAGCCGGAACGCCAACATCTCCTGGGCCAGCAGTTTAGCGATGTTGGCGTTCAAGGCTTGCGCGTGTGGGTGGTTAGCAGTGTATTTCTGCCGCCGCTCCAATGTCTGAGAGATGGTGGGTTGTTGTAAAGAAACGCCTGATGGTGCCTTTGATGGTGCAGGAGAAGGAGATAAGACAGGACCAGGGGAGGATGAGGTAGAAGTCAACAAAGTGGCGGAGGCAGATGAAGTGGTGTCCTGGCTCGTCCTCTGGAGTGCATCGCCAGCACAGTCAGCAGTGGCAGTGGCAGAGGCAGAGGCAGAGGCAGTGGCAGTGGCGTGAACGGCAGGCGGCCTTTGTCCTGCCGTTGCTGCCTGCCACTGATTCCAGTGCTTGGATTCCAAATGACGGCGCATTGAAGTGGTGGACAGGTTGCTCTTCTCAGAGCCCCTAATCAATTTCGAGAGGCAAATTGTGCAGACAACACTATATCTGTCCTCGGCGCATTCCTTGAAAAAACTCCACACCTTCGAGAAACGTGCCCTCGAGGTGGGAGTTTTTCGGGGCTGGGTACGAACTGGAACATCTTGGGAGATTCCGGGTGTGGCCTGGCTTCGCCTAAGCTGCTGACCTCTGCCTCTGCCTCTAGCTACCCTTTTTGGTGCTGCACCTGCCTCAACATCCACACTACTTTCCCCGCTTGACATCCCCCCTGTCCAGGTCGGGTCAGTGTCCTCATCATCCACCACTTCCTCTTCCAACTCCTGTCTCATCTCCTCCTCCCGCACAATGCGCCAGTCAACTGGATGCCCTGACGGCAACTGCGTCACATCATCGTCGATGAGGGTGGGTTGCTGGTCATCCACCACCAAATCGAACGGAGATGGAGGAGACTCTAGTGTTTGAGCATCTGGACACAGATGCTCCTCTGTTAGGTTCGTGGAATCGTGACGTGGAGAGGCAGGTTGAGGGACAATGAAAGGAGCGGAGAACAGCTCTGGGGAGCAGGGACAGTTTGGGTTATTGTTCTGTAAAGCTTCGGAATTTTGGGAGGAAGGAAGACAAGACTGTTGGGTAATAGGAGGAGAGGAGGCAGAGTCTGACTGGCTGCTGGACAATGTGCTGTAAGCGTTCTCTGACAGCCATTGCAAGACCTGTTCCTGGTTCTCGGGCCTACTAAGGTTTGTACCCTGCAGTTTAGTTAATGTGGCAAGCAACCCTGGCACTGTGGAGTGGCGCAATGCTTGCTGCCCCACAGGAGTAGGCACGGGACGCCCTGTGGCTTCACTGCTACCTTGCTCCCCAGAACCATTCCCCCGACCTCGCCCACGGCCTCGTCCACGTCCCTTTCCGGGAGCCTTGCGCATTTTGAATTCCTAGTTAGAAATTGGCACTATATACCAGTAGTAAAAATTGTGGGTGCACGTAACCCCAATATATTCTTTGAATTCCCAGTCAGACACTGGCACTATATGGCAGTAGCAAGAAATGAGGGTATTTGTATTCCCAATATACTCTTTGAATTCCCAGTCAGACAATGGCACTGTATACCAGTAGTAAAAATTGTGGGTGCACGTAACCCCAATATATTCTTTGAATTACCAGTCAGAAACTGGCACTATATGGCAGTAGCAAGAAATGAGGGTATTTATAACCCCAATATATTCTTTGAATTCCCAGTCAGACAATGGCACTGTATACCAGTAGTAAAAATTGTGGGTGCACGTAACCCCAATATATTCTTTGAATTACCAGTCAGAAACTGGCACTATATGGCAGTAGCAAGAAATGAGGGTATTTGTATTCCCAATATACTCTTTGAATTCCCAGTCAGACAATGGCACTGTATACCAGTAGTAAAAATTGTGGGTGCACGTAACCCCAATATATTCTTTGAATTCCCAGTCAGAAACTGGCACTATATGGCAGTAGCAAGAAATGAGGGTATTTGTATTCCCAATATATTCTTTGAATTCCCAGTCAGACAATGGCACTGTATACCAGTAGTAAAAATTGTGGGTGCACGTAACCCCAATATATTCTTTAAATTACCAGTCAGACACTGGCACTATATGGCAGTAGCAAGAAATGAGGGTATTTGTATTCCCAATATATTCTTTGAATTCCCAGTCAGACAATGGCACTGTATACCAGTAGTAAAAATTGTGGGTGCACGTAACCCCAATATATTCTTTGAATTACCAGTCAGAAACTGGCACTATATGGCAGTAGCAAGAAATGAGGGTATTTATAACCCCAATATATTCTTTGAATTCCCAGTCAGACAATGGCACTGTATACCAGTAGTAAAAATTGTGGGTGCACGTAACCCCAATATATTCTTTGAATTCCCAGTCAGACACTGGCACTATATGGCAGTAGCAAGAAATGAGGGTATTTGTATTCCCAATATATTCTTTGAATTCCCAGTCAGACAATGGCACTGTATACCAGTAGTAAAAATTGTGGGTGCACGTAACCCCAATATATTCTTTGAATTCCCAGTCAGAAACTGGCACTATATGGCAGTAGCAAGAAATGAGGGTATTTGTATTCCCAATATATTCTTTGAATTCCCAGTCAGACAATGGCACTGTATACCAGTAGTAAAAATTGTGGGTGCACGTAACCCCAATATATTCTTTGAATTACCAGTCAGAAACTGGCACTATATGGCAGTAGCAAGAAATGAGGGTATTTGTATTCCCAATATATTCTTTGAATTCCCAGTCAGACAATGGCACTGTATACCAGTAGTAAAAATTGTGGGTGCACGTAACCCCAATATATTCTTTGAATTACCAGTCAGAAACTGGCACTATATGGCAGTAGCAAGAAATGAGGGTATTTATAACCCCAATATATTCTTTGAATTCCCAGTCAGACAATGGCACTGTATACCAGTAGTAAAAATTGTGGGTGCACGTAACCCCAATATATTCTTTGAATTCCCAGTCAGACACTGGCACTATATGGCAGTAGCAAGAAATGAGGGTATTTGTATTCCCAATATATTCTTTGAATTCCCAGTCAGACAATGGCACTGTATACCAGTAGTAAAAATTGTGGGTGCACGTAACCCCAATATATTCTTTGAATTCCCAGTCAGAAACTGGCACTATATGGCAGTAGCAAGAAATGAGGGTATTTGTATTCCCAATATATTCTTTGAATTCCCAGTCAGACAATGGCACTGTATACCAGTAGTAAAAATTGTGGGTGCACGTAACCCCAATATATTCTTTGAATTACCAGTCAGAAACTGGCACTATATGGCAGTAGCAAGAAATGAGGGTATTTATAACCCCAATATATTCTTTGAATTCCCAGTCAGACAATGGCACTGTATACCAGTAGTAAAAATTGTGGGTGCACGTAACCCCAATATATTCTTTGAATTACCAGTCAGAAACTGGCACTATATGGCAGTAGCAAGAAATGAGGGTATTTGTATTCCCAATATACTCTTTGAATTCCCAGTCAGACAATGGCACTGTATACCAGTAGTAAAAATTGTGGGTGCACGTAACCCCAATATATTCTTTGAATTCCAAGTCAGAAACTGGCACTATATGGCAGTAGCAAGAAATGAGGGTATTTGTATTCCCAATATATTCTTTGAATTCCCAGTCAGACAATGGCACTGTATACCAGTAGTAAAAATTGTGGGTGCACGTAACCCCAATATATTCTTTGAATTACCAGTCAGACACTGGCACTATATGGCAGTAGCAAGAAATGAGGGTATTTGTATTCCCAATATATTCTTTGAATTCCCAGTCAGACAATGGCACTGTATACCAGTAGTAAAAATTGTGGGTGCACGTAACCCCAATATATTCTTTGAATTCCCAGTCAGACACTGGCACTATATGGCAGTAGCAAGAAATGAGGGTATTTGTATTCCCAATATATTCTTTGAATTCCCAGTCAGACAATGGCACTGTATACCAGTAGTAAAAATTGTGGGTGCACGTAACCCCAATATATTCTTTGAATTACCAGTCAGACACTGGCACTATATGGCAGTAGCAAGAAATGAGGGTATTTGTATCCCCAATATATTCTTTGAATTCCCAGTCAGACAATGGCACTGTATACCAGTAGTAAAAATTGTGGGTGCACGTAACCCCAATATATTCTTTGAATTCCCAGTCAGAAACTGGCACTATATGGCAGTAGCAAGAAATGAGGGTATTTGTATTCCCAATATATTCTTTGAATTCCCAGTCAGACAATGGCACTGTATACCAGTAGTAAAAATTGTGGGTGCACGTAACCCCAATATATTCTTTGAATTCCCAGTCAGAAACTGGCACTATATGGCAGTAGCAAGAAATGAGGGTATTTGTATTCCCAATATATTCTTTGAATTCCCAGTCAGACAATGGCACTGTATACCAGTAGTAAAAATTGTGGGTGCACGTAACCCCAATATATTCTTTGAATTACCAGTCAGAAACTGGCACTATATGGCAGTAGCAAGAAATGAGGGTATTTATAACCCCAATATATTCTTTGAATTCCCAGTCAGACAATGGCACTGTATACCAGTAGTAAAAATTGTGGGTGCACGTAACCCCAATATATTCTTTGAATTACCAGTCAGAAACTGGCACTATATGGCAGTAGCAAGAAATGAGGGTATTTGTATTCCCAATATACTCTTTGAATTCCCAGTCAGACAATGGCACTGTATACCAGTAGTAAAAATTGTGGGTGCACGTAACCCCAATATATTCTTTGAATTCCAAGTCAGAAACTGGCACTATATGGCAGTAGCAAGAAATGAGGGTATTTGTATTCCCAATATATTCTTTGAATTCCCAGTCAGACAATGGCACTGTATACCAGTAGTAAAAATTGTGGGTGCACGTAACCCCAATATATTCTTTGAATTACCAGTCAGACACTGGCACTATATGGCAGTAGCAAGAAATGAGGGTATTTGTATTCCCAATATATTCTTTGAATTCCCAGTCAGACAATGGCACTGTATACCAGTAGTAAAAATTGTGGGTGCACGTAACCCCAATATATTCTTTGAATTACCAGTCAGAAACTGGCACTATATGGCAGTAGCAAGAAATGAGGGTATTTGTATTCCCAATATATTCTTTGAATTCCCAGTCAGACAATGGCACTGTATACCAGTAGTAAAAATTGTGGGTGTATATAGCCCCAATTCTATTGCTAGGGGACTTGCAGGGTATTTCTGGGGTGAAGGTGGGGGGGCACACCGTTGGAACGGGTATCGGGGTATATATCGGGTATACGGGAATACACTGACAGTGTATTCCATTCAGGATCCTGGGAAAGCTGGGTTGCGGCGATTGAGCCCGTCAGTGCCACGTTACACTGACAAGCTTCTCCCTGGAATTTAGCTCTTACAAGAGCTGTTGGTTGTCTTCTCCTTCCTATCCTAGCCTGTCCCTGCCTACCCAGAATCTAAGCCCTAGCTAGCTGGACGGAAACCTCCGTCCTCGGTGAATTGCAAGCTCAGAATGACGCGAAGCTGGGCGTCGCTGTTCTTTTAAATTAGAGGTCACATGTTTTCGGCAGCCAATGGGTTTTGCCTACTTTTTTCAACGTCACCGGTGTCGTAGTTCCTGTCCCACCTACCCTGCGCTGTTATTGGAGCAAAAAAGGCGCCAGGGAAGGTGGGAGGGGAATCGAGTAATGGCGCACTTTACCACGCGGTGTTCGATTCGAACATGCCGAACAGCCTAATATCCGATCGAACATGAGTTCGATAGAACACTGTTCGCTCATCTCTAGTTTTTACCACTAGACTTCACATTACAGGACAGTCCTTCCCACCTTTGTTGGAATTTTTGTTTGCTGATAATGCAGTTCCTATGATAATAGAAAAGACCATGTAGGTTCATACTGTACTCGTATTAGTAGAGTGGAGGTAACCAAAGCTAGAGTTTGAAGAGGCTTGGGGTCTGCTGAGATGAGTCAATTGAGGGAAACCGAGTCAAGATCAGTACTCTTTGTTTTACTGCACATACAGCTGATGTGTAGATCAAGTTCTGTGAAGTGAGGCGCACTGACCTCAGATTCCTAATGGAGTTCCTCAGTTGACTCATCTCAGTGGCCCCAGGCCTGATCAAGCTTTGGTTGCGACAAATCCCAGCAATGGCCAGTGGTATGTTACAGAGGTTTCAGTTTAGTGGTCCCAAATTCATGAATAGAGCCATCCAGGCCAGTGATTGTGCACTTGATAAAGAACCATTTCATGTCCAAAACCCGATGTGCCAGGTTTTATTACCAGTAAAGAACAATTTATAAAGTTACTTGGGTGAGTGCTGTCCATTGACCTGAATTCCTATCGGGTTGGTCCATGTTCTGCTGGTTCATATCACGTTCTCGAAACGTACCCTCAGCTGCTGTCCTGTACCCTGCCAAGTCCTGCTCAAGATCCATTTGATCTGCTCTGTATCTCCTTTTGCTTTCTTGTATATTTATTTTTCTCTGTAAACCTGTCGTGCAGCTCAAGAGTATGAAAGATTTTCTTATAGTTCTCCAAGGTATTTATTTACCATGGTACTGTGGTAATAAACTATACAGTATATCAAGAAGTTCACCAGTAGCTAGAAATGCTGAACCATTTTTTCAACGGCGGATTGGGAATGTAGACCACCAGGAAAATTCCTAGTGGACCGACTTAAGCAATATTGAATAGTTTCGAATACTATTCGCTCATCTCTAGTCTTGAACCATCTTTTATGTAAAGGAAGGTTCACAAGTGTATTGCTGTCTATGGGAGATTCTGTACATTACTATAGCGGCTGGTCATAGACTAGCCGCGCCAGTAATATTGCTATGACAGGCCTGGGAGCCTTCAGTAGGCTCCCGGCTGTCACCGGCGCAGGTTGGCTCCTGCGACCTTGCCACGGAGGAGCCAGCCTGCAACTTTAAAGATATGGGACCGGGGGACCGGCCCCGGGGGGTGTTTTTACACTTTGTGGACGGGAGGGGGATTAAGTTTTAATGCCTGGAATCCGAGTGTATTCTGATTGCGGGCATTAGCATCGGGCCCCCGCGTATAGCAGAGACCTGATTGCAATGGCGACCGCTCTGCAGCAAAGCGGTCGCCATTAGCTTTACATACCTGGCGGAGGCCGGGGCCGCAGCATTGATCCACTCCTGCTGCTGCAGGAAGCCAGCGGCGGCAGGAAAGTTGCAATCCCGCTCCTCCACCCCCTGCCCCACCGTATACCCGTCGTATAAGAGGATCCCCAACTTTTCTGAAAAGTTTTGGGGGTTAAAAAGTCGTCTTATACGCCGGAAAATATGGTACATAGGACTGCTGCCTTTACATATAAAGCAGGCAGCCCTCTGTAACAGAAATATCTGCATTGAATGGAGTATTAATTTAAATTAGTTTACACAAGACTGCTTTATATAGAGTAGCTACTTGTACTGGCCCGGCCTAATTGTATTCTCTACTTTGCGCTGAGCCCTATAAAAAGGGGCCACTTTAAATATTTTTCCAGGGCCACTTCCAGTTATCAGTCCTGCATATTTCATATCTGCGCATCCTACTCCTCACCTACTTCTCATTTTGTCTTGTGTTTAGGTTCCACACTATTCCAAGAGACAAGTTCTCGCAACATTATGCAAGTAAACATTCAGATAGTGACTTTGGGTTTGCAGAAGAGTATCAGGTATGGTGCATAGTTCTCTTGCATTGTGTATTAGTCTATTAGGAGTTACCTTTTAAGCACCACAAGATTCTTACAATACCAGTCCTGGGCTACTGTTGTCATTACATGGCAGTGCCACATGATCTTGTCCATCCATTCGTGGACATAACAGTGACAAATGGTTTATTTTGACTGCACTGACCGACAATAATGACATGCCCATATACCTAACATCACCATGCAGTCAATCACTGGCCTCAGTGGCACTGGGAGAATGACTGTTGAGACCAGTGATCGGCTGCAATGGTGACACAGTATATACAGCCACTAGGGGGGATTGAGGGCATGCATTGTATTTCATATTAGAACAATATTCTCCAAACTCTCACTATTGTCCCCTTCAGGCAGTCAGAATTTTGTCACTGAGTTTACAATTCAGTTATGTAGAAAGAATTAGGAATGAGGATCATCTCAATCTCAGCAGATAAGGGCACCTTATGTATTTGCCACTACATATTAGTCTTTATTAATAGAGAAGATGTCAGAGTATAAAATAAAGGATATGACATCTTTTTTTATCACTAGGAACTCAGCTCAGTTGGAACCACACAAGCTAAAAGATCAGCTGAGATGCCAGAAAACAGAGCCAAGAACCGTTTCACCAATGTCCTACCTTGTAAGTATGAAGTCACCACCATGAGCGTAAAATGACATGTAAACTATCCTAACCATTTACTTCCTTTTTCCCATTTGGTTTCCAACAATCCCATATCATAATGCTATATATTTTATGTTTTGGTTGAAGGTAGTAAATAATTAAACCTGTTTGTCCATGGTCATGTATTATGCCTACTAAGTGTCCCATGTACACCTGCAGCCTTGTTACCTGGGTTCAAGATTTAAGTAAGTTAAGATTTAAGTAAAGGTGTAAGACATTAGAGCATGTCTAAAAGACCCGAGTGACCTTAGAGAGCTGGAAGTCCAAGTGCTATGCGTATCTGTCACAGGAAAGAGAGTTGTGCACTTTACATAGTTACATAGTTACATAGTAGATGAGGTTGGATAAAGACATGAGTCCATCAAGTCCAACCTATAACCCTACAATCCCCTACAGTGTTGATCCAGGGGAAGGCAAAAAACCCCATGAGGCTCGTGCCAATTGCCCTATTTCAGGGGAAAAAATTCCTTCCCGACTCCAAATCTGGCAGTCAGTATAAAACCCTGGATCAACGTGTCCTTAAAATCTAGAGACCATAACCCATTATATTTTTCTCTTCAAGAAAGGCATCGAGGCCCACTTTGAACTTGTTCAGTGAATCCACCATCACCACTTCCTGGGGCAGAGTCCAGAGCCTCGCTGTTCTTACTGTGAAGAATCCCCTTCTATGTTTCTGGTGAAACCTTCTCTCCTCCAGACGTAGAGGATGTCCTCTTGTCACTGTCGCTGGCCTAGGAGTAAAAATATCCTTAGAAAGTTCTTTGTATTGTCCCTTCATGTATTTGTACATTGTTATTAGATCTCCCCGTAGACGTCTTTTCTCTAAACTGAATAACCCCAAGTTTGTTAATCTATCGTTGTACTCCAGTCCACCCATTCCCCTAATCATTTTGGTTGCCCGTCTTTGCACTTTTTCAAGTTCACTTATGTCTTTCTTGTATATCGGGGCCCAAAATTGCGCACAATATTCTAAGTGTGGCCGTACCAGCGATTTGTATAGAGGCATAACTATGTCCTTGTCATGAGAATCTAGACCTCTTTTGATGCATCCCATAACTTTATTTGCCTTGGCAGCAGCTGCCTGGCACTGGTCATTAAAGGTAAGCTTGCTGTCCACCAAAATCCCTAAGTCTTTTTCATTGACAGTCTTACCCAGTAATTTACTATTTAGTACATAGTCATAAATTTTATTACGTCGCCCAAAGTGCATTACTTTACATTTGGCAACATTAAACTTCATTTGCCAAGTCTCCGCCCATACTTCCAGTTTCCTTAGATCCCCTTGTAATCTACTATCCTCCTCATTATTGATTACCCTACAAAGTTTAGTATCATCTGCAAATATAGACACCCTGCTTTGTAAACCCTCTACCAGGTCATTAATAAAGATATTAAACAAGAGAGAACCTAATACTGACCCTTGTAGCACCCCACTGGTGACTGTGGCCCAGTCTGATTACCATCAACAAGTACCCTCTGTTTCCTATCAGTGAGCCAGTTGCTAACCCAAATGCATATGTTTTCCCCCAGTCCCAACATTCTCATTTTGCATACCAACCGTTTATGTGGAACCGTATCAAAAGCCTTTGAAAAGTCCAGGTACACCACGTCTACTGCATTACCCATGTCCAGTCTTGAACTTACCTCCTCATAGAAGCTGATCAGATTAGTCTGACAGGACCGATTCCTCATAAACCCATGCTGATTTGGTGTTATAATATTATTTACATTGAGATACTCCAGGATAGCATCTCTTAGAAAGCCCTCAAATATCTTTCCCACCACAGAAGTTAAACTTACTGGCCTATAGTTTCCAAGTTCCCTTTTACACCCCTTTTTGAAAATTGGCACCACATTTTCTATTCGCCAATCCTGTGGAACAGACCCAGTCATTACTGAATCCTTAAATATTAGATACAAGGGTCTATCTATGACCATGCTTAATTCCCTCAGAACTCGGGGGTGTATACCATCTGGACCGGGAGATTTCTCTATTTTAGTGTTTTGCAGGCGGCGCCGCACTCCTTCCTGGGTTAAGCAGGTGACATTTAATTGAGAGTTTACATTACCCCTAATCATGTTGTTGGCCAATGGATTTTCTTGTGTAAACACTGTAGAGAAGAAGGCATTTAATACTTGTGCTTTTTCTTCATCCTCCTCCACCATTACACCCAGATTATTTTTGAGAGTGCCCACATTGTCAGTTTTTATTCTCTTATTATTTATGTAATTGAAGAATAATTTTGGATTACTTTTACTTTCCTTGGCAATTTTTCTCTCAGCCTCAATCTTCGCCTCCTTTATTTGTTTTTTGCACAATTTATTTTTCTCCTTATAGTTTTTTAATGCTGTGTCGCTACTTTCTTGTTTTAGTACTTTAAATGCTTCCTTTTTATCCCTCATTGCATTCTGTACTGTTTTAGTTAGCCATATTGGTTTTCTATGATTTCTGGCCCGCTTATTCCCATAGGGTATGTGTTTTCTAGTGGTCTTATTTAGTATATTTTTGAAGATGTCCCATTTAGTTTGTGTTCCCGTCACATTGAGGACATTGTCCCAGTTTATGCTGCTAAGCTCCTCTCTCAGCTGGTTAAAATTTGCCTTCCTGAAGTTTAGTGTTTTTGTACCCCCTCTAATGAACGTCTTCTTAATGTGTACAAGAAAACTTATTAGGTTATGGTCACTATTACCCAGATGTCCCCCAACCTCCACTTTTGATAATGTGTCAGGTTCATTTGTTAAAATTAGGTCTAAAAGTGCCTCGCCTCTTGTTGGGTCCTGCACTAGTTGCGATAGGTAATTGTCTTTTATTACTGACAAGAACCTGTTCCCTTTGTTGGATCTGCAGGTTTCTGCCTCCCAGTTGATATCAGGGTAGTTGAAATCCCCCATAATAATGACTTTATTATGCTTTGCGGCCTCATCTATTTGTTTTATTAGTATATTTTCAGCTTCTTCCGTTATATTTGGAGATTTATAACAAACCCCTATCAGTATTTTATTTTTTGTTCCTCCCGTAATCTCCACCCATAAGGACTCCACATAATCATTTTCCTCCCAGATGTCCTCACGCAGGACTGGCTTAAGGCCGGTTTTTACGTATAAGCAAACCCCTCCCCCTTTCTTATTTGTACGCTCCTTTCTAAACATACTGTACCCTTGTATATTTATAGCCCAGTCATAGCTAGAGTCCAGCCATGTCTCACTTACCCCCACCGTGTCATAATTGTCTTCCAACATCATCACTTCTAGTTCCTCCATCTTGTTAGTAAGACTTCAGGCATTTGTATACATACATTTCATAGATTTATCTTCCCTACTCTTCCACTGCCTACTGACTGCTCTAACCTCACCTCCCGCTCCACCCCCAGTTACACTATCTAGCCCTCTTTCCATCTCTACACTATCTTGCCCTCTACATCTGTTACCCTCCCCCCCAGTACCTAGTTTAAACACTCCTCCAACCGTCTAGCCATCTTCTCCCCCAGCACAGCTGCACCCTCCCCATTGAGATGCAGCCCGTCCCTAGCATAGAACCTGTAGCCCACAGCAAAGTCGGCCCAGTTCTCCAGGTACCCAAACCCCTCCTTCCTACACCAACTCTTGAGCCACTTGTTTACCTCCCTAATCTCCCGCTGCCTTTCCTGTGTGGCTCGTGGAACAGGCAGTATTTCTGAGAATACTACCCTGGAGGTCCTTGCCTTCAACTTGCTCCCTAAATCCCTGAAATAATTTTTAAGGACCTTCCACCTACCGCTAACTTTGTCATTTGTGCCAACGTGCACCATGACCGCTGGATCCACACCAGCCCCACCCAGTAATCTGTCAACCCGATCCGCGATATGTCAAACTCGAGCGCCAGGAAGGCAACACACCGTGCGACGATCCCGGTCTTTGTGACAGATTGCCCTATCTGTTCCCCTAATAATTGAATCTCCCACTACCAGCACCTGTCTAGTCTTCTCTGCGCTCCTATCCCCCTTCTTACTGGAGCAGACATTCCCCTGGCTTTCAGAGGAAGTATCGTGCTGCAGCAATGTTACCCCTGTACTAACCTCCCCCTCATCTGCCAATTTAGCAAACTTGTTGGGGTGTGCCAGTTCAGGACTAACCTCCCTGGCACTCTTCCCTCTACCCCGCTGGTTTCTAACTGTCACCCAGCTAGCTGCCTCAAGTTCCTGCACCTCCATGCTACCATCCCCCTCTGCACTTGCCCCAATGAGATGTTGCTCTGTGAGCATCAAACTCCTTTCCAAGTTACCAATGGATCGCAGTGTTTCAATTCGCCCATTTAGATCCATGATCTGGGCTTCCAAATGTGCAATGTGATTGCATCTTTCACAACAGTATGCCCCCTCAAGCGGCTGCTCAAACAGAGCATACATGTTGCAAGATGCACACTGGACAGCATTGGTAAGTATGGAGCTCATCTTACCTGATGGGGAATATTACAGCAAAACACACAAATTCAAATAAAAAAAAATAAAAGGGTTTTCCCTGTAAAGTCCCTGAATCTAAAGTCACTTAATATTAAGTCACAATTAGACCAAACCACACTTAGGAACAAACCACACTCGCAAGCTCCCACACTCGCTTAATACTTAGCTTTTTTATAGCTGCTCCAAGTAGGCCAGAAAGCTGCCACTGACCCCACTGATTCTCTGGTTGCATTAGGGTGCATTCACACTACGTTTCCTGAAGCTTATTCTGAACGTAAATCACGTTCAGAATAAGCGGCATATAAAGCAGCTCCATTCATTTCTGTGGGAGCCGGCATACGAGCGCTCCCCATAGAAATGAATGGGCTGCTTCTTTCACTGCGAGCAGTCCCATTGAAGTGAATGGGAAGTGCCGGCGTGTACGGCACGGCATGAGCAGAGCTTGCCATATACGCCGGCACTTCCCATTCACTTCAATGGGACTGCTCGCAGTGAAAGAAGCAGCCCATTCATGTCTATGGGGAGCGCTCGTATGCCGGCTCCCATAGAAATGAACGGAGCTGCTTTATACGCCGCTTATTCTGAACGTGATTTACGTTCAGAATAAGCTTCAGGAAACGTAGTGTGAATGCACCCTTAATCTTCATTTTTAATTGTTTCATTTGTATGATATTTTAGATGATCATTCAAGAGTTAAATTGTCTGTTATGGATGGAGTCCCCACTTCTGACTACATTAACGCCAACTACATCCCAGTAAGTACCAGCTTTACATTTGATTTGCTGTGTACACATTGTGTTTGCATGTGATTGGTATAAAACTATGTGATGCTTTTTTGTGACTTTGTGTATTTATTTATTTTTTTATAGTTTGTGCTATTGGACCTTTATTCCAACTTTGCATGTTGGAATATGTAAATCTGATGAGATACTACATTCAATTCTTAAGCAACTATGTTTCTTTATTTGCAGGGTTATAATTCAACCAAAGAATTTATAGCCAGCCAAGGTCCCTTACCAACTACTACTGCCGATTTCTGGAGGATGGTTTGGGAGCATCAAGTCAACACCATTATAATGCTGACCAACTGCATGGAGAGTGGTCGGGTAGGTTGTTGACCTCTGAATAATATCACTCTCATATAGACTTTGTGTAAAAAAGCAAACAATGCAAGTAAATCTGATTACTTAGATTTTAGCAGTCAATGGTGTATATATATCATAGTCAGTACCTCTGGTTGACCTATCCCCATTCTTCATGGTTGAGGCTTCATTGCTTCACAGACATCCACCAGTGCGTGAATGTGTATACGTCGTTCTCCTGTACTTGAAATGAGATGTAGTATCCTAGACTTGCCAGGAAGGGGGCACATTTTTTATTCTTTACCTTGAGGGTCCACTTGAAGATTAGCTCTATTATCATTTAGAAATGTATGGGGTTGGAGAAACACCCATAACATGCAGGATATGCAGAACGCAAACAGCTTGGGATGTGCAATGAAATATGCAAGACAGTCCATCGTGTGAACATACTTGTAGAGGCCCAAATGTAATACTAAGAGGACATATAGTACCATAACACCTGGAGAGTCCCAGTTTGCAAGCTCCTACAATATTTAGTAGCTCTTCTGGCTGTAATTTGTACAGCTTGCACATCTTTCACATGTAATACACCTCAGAAAATAACCAGTTTATTCCTTATTTTTTTTCTTTTTTAGATAAAATGTGAACACTACTGGCCATTGGATTATACCCCATGTACTTATGGAGACATAACAGTCACTGTTACATCAGAAACCATCTTGTCTGAATGGACAGTACGAGACTTTGCTGTCAAGCATGTAAGTGATATGTTCATTATTTAAAGGACTAAAGATATTTATCCCTACACATATCTCAGACGATAAGTGGCTGACCAATGGGTTCCATTCAATGGGACCCCCAGCAATCAGAAGAATAAGGGACTACAAATTTATCTTGTGATGTGCACATGCCTAGCCACCACTCTTTGAACTTCTATGGGGCTTCTAGGATGGTGATTTCCAACACACCTATCATATGCGACACTAGTGGACCCCCTGTTTTTGTGATTGCTGTGTTTCTGTCCATCAGAACCCACTAATCAGAAACTGATCCCCATTTCCCTTAGGGGATAAGTGTTTTTAATGGAAAAAACCCTCCAAATCATATGTTCATGTTTAGATACTATTTCCTATCTATAGGTCAGTTTCATCCAACAGTCTTGCGCCGGAGATGCACAAAAAGAAGCACAGGACAGTAGACAATTGCCTTAGTGGTAAAAATAACTTCCCAATTTCAAGTATGGCTATCAGAATGAAGCTCTGAATAAATGTTCCATCTCCAGGAATGTAGAACATATTACATTTATTATTATTATTTTGTCCATAAATTCAAGTTATTCTCTACCCAATGGAGCTGCCACTCAAATTCGTATGGGATTTCTGGATATGGCTCCAGTAATCCCATAAAAATAAGTGGGGCATCACTGTACCTACACGACTGCTTCTCCATTCATATGGAGCTTGTTAGAGATGGATAGTGGATAAGTTGCATTCATGGACAAACCCAGAAAAGTATTCAGGGCTCCTCTAGCAAAGTGTCCAATAGTGTATTTTACCCCCTTGATCCACCTCTTTTTGAAAAGAGTCCATGTGCAGAGTAATGGTATTGAATCCAAAGCACTTATGTTATCTCTGTTACTCAGTTTTTCATGTGTGAACCAAAAGTCAAAATATCCATGAAAGTATATTTCTATAGTCTCCTATAGCTTCCATCTGATTCTGATCTGATCTGATTTTTTTTTTTTTTTTACTTTGGTGCTCCTTTAGCATTAAAGAACAGCCTATAAAAGAAGAGTATGTCTATAATGGAAAAAAAATAAATAAAAAAGCTTTTAAGTATACATTTTACAGTAAAAAAAAAAAAAAAATACTTGTAAAACAATGGTCTCAGATTATTTAACTCTTTGTGAGCGGTAATAATACTTTTTTTTTTGTTCCAGGCCAATCAACCAGGCATAAAATATGTGCGACACTTTCATTTTACTGCATGGCCAGACCATGGGGTGCCAGATTCTACTTCATCTATCATAAAGTTCCGGAATCTTGTTCGAGAGCACATGGACCAACGAAAGAGCACTGGGCCAACAATTGTTCATTGCAGGTAAGATATAATACAAGTTACATGCTGTTTTTTTCCGCTGACATGACTGGGGAATACACTTTCTGGTGGATGCTAAATGATGGAGTCTTGAATATTAACTTTTTTCCCAAAAACGACATCACTCTTGGCCATGGGCTGTATCTGTTATTGCAGGTCTGATCCATTCCATTAATTATAACATGCAATGAATACTGACCCATAATAGTGCATGGCAATTTACAGAACTGGTTTTCCATGCAAAACTTTAGTTCTCTGGAAAAAAGTAGCTGGCATTATTTTTTTCCCTCACATGGTGTAATACTTCTACATAGTTTAGTTGTGCCTTTGCCTGAACCTATCTGTATGCTTCTATAGTGCCGGAGTCGGTCGAACTGGAACCCTTATAGCTTTGGATTACCTAATGCAGCAGATTGAGAAGGAACAACGTATAGGAGTTTATGGCTTTGTAGAGAAGATGAGACTGAATCGTAACTTAATGGTACAGACAGAGGTAAGAGTCTGAGTATCCCTATATAGTAGGTGGCTATTTCCTGAATATAAGCTAGCTCTGTAGGCCACATTGAAAACCTAGTAAAGTACAATATGTATATAATAAACATATAGCGAAACGATTATTTGGGACTGTTCTTGAACCTTGAGAACAGCTCTAATAAGTGCTGAAGAAAACCTCTTCTCAATAAGATTTCTTGTTTTCACCTGTAATATTCATTCATAAAAAGTAATTTATAACTGGAGGTATGTATGCTCTAAAGAGGAACTGTTACCAAGTACAAACTACACAATGCTATACATCATTTTATTCCCGATATGCTCCTGATCAATTTTAGCGTTCTTATTTTTAAAATCCGTACATTCTTCCAAAAGTCATGGCCTCAAGTAGGATATATGTGAATCAGCATTTATTCACCAATTCGGTGGGAACCTTTTGTTTTACCCATAATACCACCCACTTGGCGACTAAGAGCAACTTACATATAATCTTCCAAGGGCCATAACTTTTAAACATGTGGATGGATTTTAACAATAAAAACGTCAAACTGATCAGGGGCACGGCAAGAGATGACGTATGGTACTTTTTCCTTGGTGACTGATCTTCTTTAACCCATAACAATTTTAGCAAGTCAGTGAGATCACGTGACACAATTGAAGAGAAGAATCCCACTAATATTCAGATGGAAATAAATAACTGAACATAGTAATACTATATACTTTATGCTTGGTTCACACATCAGTATGCCATCCTTTGAATTCAGTTTGAGACTAAACGGACTGATGCACATACTGATTGTATACTGACACCTTTTTATGCTGATAGCAAACACTGTGTTGCCTAGAGGACAGATAAGGGGATTAAAAGTAGCAATTGTAAACAGAGTAGAGATAAGGACATATAATAAATGCCCTTATCTCATATAATAAATGTCCTTATCGCTACTCTGTTTACAATTTTTTGCTATACTGACACCTTTTTTGCTATCAGCATAAAAAGGTATCAGTATACAATCAGTATGTGCATCAGTCCATTTTAAAGTCTCAAACTGAATTCAAACGGACGGATGGCATAGTGATGTGTGAACCAAGCCTTAGATAGATATACTTTATATGCACACCTATCTATCTATCTATCTATCTATCTACTGTATGTATATGAAAAATGGCTACATAATGATAGGAAAAAATACTGTAGTGTTTCTTTAAGGAAACTGTGCCCATCTTTGTGTAAGAGAGACATGTTATTTGTGTCTTTATAGAGCATTCTTATACTATACTAGCAGGAGGACCCGGCTTCACACGGGTATATTTAGTTTTTGTTTGTGTAGTGGCCCCATAAGAATTGTCCAATTTTGCACTGGTGTATTTTGTATATAGTTTGTGTGTGTCCGTAAGCGTCGTGTGATCATGTGTATCTCATTTTGAATATCCGTGAAAAACCTTTGATTGGTCGTTATGGAGACCTGGACTAAAGCTGTGTGTATGTGACCTTGTGTAACAGTGTCATTCACAGCACCCTGCCCCTTTAAGGCTGACATAAAGTAGTGAAGAAAAATGGCTGGGTTGCTATGGAAACCTGGAGCAAAACTCTAATATGTGGCACTCTGTTAAGAGCCATGTATCTATTCCACTGGCATGTGGTACTGTGTGGAGTGGTGCGTATCTAATCCTCTAGCGTGTGGTACTGTGTGCAGTGGCATGTATCTAATCCTCTGGTGTGTGGTACTGTGTGCAGTGGCGCGTATCTAATCCTCCCTTGTGTGGTATTGTGTGCATTGGTGCATATCCAATTCTTCGGCATGTGGTATTGTGTGCAGTGGCACATATCTAATCCTCTGGCATGTGGATTTGTGTGAAGACGCGTGTATCTAATCCTCAGGTGCTTGGTACTGTGTGCATACATGCGTATCTAATCCTCTGGCTTGTGGACTGTGTGCAGACATGCGTATCTAATCCTCTGACATGTGGAACTGTGTGCAGACGCGCATATCTAATCCTTCGGCTTGTGGAACTGTGTGCAGACGCGCATATTTAATCCTCTGGCATATGGAACTGTGTGCAGACGCGCATATTTAATCCTCTGGCATCTGATAATGTGTGCTGATCTGTGTATCTAATCCTCTGATGTGTGTATCTCAGTGTTGGATCGTACATGTTCAGTGCCCGTGTGTATTGCAGTTGGTATATGAGTGAAAGACTTGCAGATTTTTTTGACTAATGGGGGGGTCAGGGTGTTGGGAAAGCTGTATTTCCGGAATGGTACATCCGAGTGAGTTGTATTCTCATCTTAAACCTTCCCGTACACCTGAAGTATCTGTGTGCCAAATTTGGTGAAGATCGGTCCAGTCGTTTTGTCGCGCATAGAGAACAGACAGACAGACAGAAATTCATTTTTATAAGACAGAGAGATACTGTATATCCCATATACTATATGAACATACCAACAACTAACTTTGTAAATTACTTTATTCAATTTCTAGGCACAATATATATTCCTCAACAAATGTGTGTTGGACTTGATTAATCAACCTATGGAAGAAAATATCTATGAAAATCATACTCCCAATGAACTTGTCTATGAGAACGTCAATGCAATTCGACAGCACCAAAGAGAAAATGCTTAGACGAAGATAGACACCCAGTGGAGCTGGCAGACTCACCAGGGACATGTATGAGGACATTCACTTGTGTGCCTTCTTCCAGACAGTTACTTCTGCTCCATTGTTATTTCATGTTCTTTTTTTAATTAAACCTATGCACTGGTTGTCAGAAGAGAGATGCTGAGCATCCCTATGTGCTTAGGTGGTCTCCTATATGGCTGCTGTATATCACCCTGGAATATGTTGACCTTACCATCTTAACATAGACTGACAATGTTACAAGAGATTCGTGACATTTCCTAACACTGGAAAATGTTCCATAAAATGACATCTTCCCAAAAACACTTTAAACAAGATGAAGGATGAACATATGAAGTATACGACACAAGGTTTTATTGATTTTTATGATGTTATTTTTTTAAAAAAATTAAAGGACAAAAATCACTTCTTTTCACTTTCCCTTTCACAAAGTGTGAAACCCACAATCTACGTTTTTGCTAACAGCACATTGGAAAGAGTTTGCGGGAAGAGTTTCTGTAACATCGACCGCTACCATAAATATATTTAGCATGAAACTGTTTTAAGATCAAAATTTAAAGATCAAAATGTATTAGTATGATTCTTGAGTGAAAGCAAATCTGTCAGCAGTTCCGTAATTTGCACTTTTAGAGATATTGTCTTAATGAATTTTGTTCTTGATTCAAGCAGTGACATAAAAGCTCATTTTTGAAGAGCTGATTTTAAGAAATGCTGTAATTTAATATATAATTAATAATATGCAGAATGTATTTTTATATGACGCGCTGAAGAAATAATAATAAGCCTTACCATTTCCCTAGTACAGCTGTACATTGTTTTGTATTGATTATATTTTATTCTGGGTTTTATACTGCATCCCCTTTGGCTATAAAGTAAATATTGCTACTTTTTTTTTCTAAAAACAGGGCCACTCCGAGGGCCACACGTTGGCTCTGTGGTTAGCACTGCAGCCTTGCAGTGCTGTCGTCCTGGTGTTCAAATCCCGCCAAGGGCAAAAAAAAAAAAAACCCATCTGCAAGGAGTTTGTATGTTCTCCCCATGTTTGCATGGATTTCCATTCCATATTCCAAAAAAGACATACTGGTAGGGAAAAATGTACATTGTGAGCTCTATGTGGGGCACACAATCTACATAAATAAATAAAAAAATAAAAACAGCGCCACCCCTGTCCACAGGTTACATGTGGTATTGCAACTCAGTTCTGTTCAATTCAGTGTAGTCAGGCTGCAGTGTAAGACACATTCCATGGACAGATGTGGTACATTTTCTAGGAAAAAAATAAGCCACATTTTTTTTAATCCTGGGCAACCCTTTCAAGATTACACGTTGCTTATGTAATGAAAAGTTATGTGTCTTTGTAATACAATGAATTTACAAGTCTTTGAAATTTCAAGATCTCTGCTGCCTGAATAGAACCACTATTATATATTCTGAGAGATGGAAAACTTGGCCTGATAATGTGCTGCTGACGCTGGGTTCACACTAGCGCCCGGACTCTGTTCTGAGCTTTGCATGCAGAAGACGGAAAGCTGTCAGACCGGGTCAGGCCCTGAGCAGCGGTGAGCGTTTTATGCTCTCCGCCGCGAAACCGTTTTTTTTTAAAACCGGACACAGAGTACTACAAGTCCGACTGGCCTATAGTAATGGCTAAAAAACTGATTCTATTGAATAAAAGATACAAAGATCTATACTAAATATATGCATTGAGCACAGACACCAAGTCTAAAATGACACCTGAGCTCTCTTACAATGTAGTTGTGTGAGCTGCACATTATTGGGCAGGTTTTCAGCCTCTGGGGGAACCAAAATATATTTAATTACTAACTTCAAGAAAATTGAATCACAAAGTAGAAAATGTTTACGTTTTCATAATTTAAATGAATACACCTTGTTTAAAATGAAAATTCCTTACAAAGGACACCATCATATATATGGAATATCACAGATTTTATATGTGCTGACATCTAGTGGAGAAACTGGCTATACTGTAGACTAGTCCAGAAAATGGCTAATTAATTATTATATTAATTTATTACCATCATTGATAACATTATGGCACGTCTATTTATATGACATCAGTGCAGGGGCGCATTGTTTTCTGGGGACTGGTGATGCCATTACTTATTTGACTGTATAGTATCTCACATGAACAATGGGCAATGCAATATAAATGATAAAAACAAAAAGTTCACAAAGTCCATCCATAGTGTCAAGCAGCTATAGAAAGCCTTTTAATTTACATGTGATTCAATGAAAAGTATATCAATGTAAAATATAAACAATGGTGCCGCACACTCAAACAGAGATGGGAAGTGGTGTAGGTCCTCCGACCCCCTAAAGCACAAAAAAGCAATCTGTCGCACACACTTTTTCAGAGTGCAAAGAAATTTTTAATATGTGCTTTCTACAGGATCACAATAACGCCATATAGATGCCATGTAGAGATGAGCGAACAGTAAAATGTTTGAGGTTCGATATTTGTTTCGAGTAGCCCCTCAATATTCGACTACTCGAATCGAATATCGAACCCTATTATAGTCTATGGGGGGGGGGGAATGCTCGTTTCAGGGGTAGGCAACGTTCGATCAAATTATACTTACCAAGTCCATGAGTGAGGGTCGGGCTGGATCCTTCGTGCAGTCTTCTCCTTGCAGTGTCCCCGCGGCGTCTTCCGGCTCTTCATTCACTCTGCCAGGCATCGGGCCTGGGAAGAGCCGACTGCGCATGTCCACACTACAAGCGGGCATGCGCAGTCGGCTCTGCCCAGGCCCGATGCCTGGCAGAGTGAATTCAGAGCCGGAAGACGCTGCGGGGAAGCTGTACGGAGAAGACTTCTAAAGGTAGGAGAAGAACAAGCATTGATTGGCCGACTGTATAGCATTCGGCCAATCAATGCTGGTTCTGCATCGAACTTTTACATTCGAACAGCGAGTGGTACGAATGTACGATCGAGTACGAGTATTTCGAATACCGTAGTATTTGATCGAATACCTACTCGATCGAGTACTACTCGCTCATCTCTAATGCCATGTATAGGAGAATAGTGATGCAAAAGTGGAACAGTAGATCAATGAAACAAGGGACGTATCTTCTTCACGTAAGATCTTCTAAAATAGAAACAAAGCTTCCATCATATAGAAGCTTTGTTTCTATTTTAGTAGATCTTGAGTGAAGGAGTGCTTGCGACTGAAATGCCCTTTGTTTCATTGATCTACTGTTCCACTTTTGCATCACTATTCTCCTATACATGGCGTTTATATGGCGTATCAACCATTATTGTTATCCTGTGGAAAGCGCATATTAAAAATGTATTTGCCCTCTGAAAAAGTGTGTGCGACAGATTGCTTTTTTGAGTTTCATATCAAAGGTATAGCTGGACATTACTAATTATATTACTGTAATGATCACAACTGCCATTTTTTTTATTTAAGATTTTATAAATAATTTTTTACTGAGATATTTACCAGCTTGCCCCGTGCAGAAAGGGTTTTCAGTTCTGCTACATATTATGTTTTTCCTTCTGTGCCATGGAGGTTGTTGTCCTTCCAGTGCCTTATGGTTTCTTATGTGTATCGACCCAGTGAAACTCGGCACCTGTCACTGTCATGAGTAAAGAAATGGCTGCATCCAGTGGTGTGACATCTGTGGAAGTCTTGTATGTCATATATTAGTGGCAAGTGGTCTCTGAATGTAGTAGTCATGGTGCCATTTGTGTTATTGATCCATTGTGAAGTCCAGCAAATCTCCATCCTATAGACCTTAATGATAAAATGGCTTCCTTTATCCTGTACAGTGGTTTAAGGCCCAGCGATACCATTTGAAGAAGGGATAACACCTCCGACCACGATAAAAGCAAGTATACACGAACATATAGAAAAAATAAAGTAGCTCAAACATCATTTAATATTCAGATCCACAATTTAGTGCACATTTCATATTATTGTAGAATATAAATTGTTTTTTTCTGATACAAAATTCTAAATCCTCTGCTTTCCTTCATACAACCACTTAGTAAAAACAGAATTCTGGTTTTCTGCAACAACTGATAGCTTTTGCAGGTTTTGCTGAGATTCTTTTGAGCCAAAGCCAAGTGTTTCTTCAAAAGAAATGGTATATATAAAGGAAGGTCTTCTATACTTCTTCCTTCTGCTAAATGGGTTTTCCAGCCTTATACTGATGGCTTTTATGCAAATAAGAGCTGAGCTGCAATAGTTCACCACTGCCACTACACAGTGTATGGAGCCATCTGCTGTATACTGTATAATCCAAGGCTTCAGAGGCTGTTTGGAGTTTTTGTTCTGGAGAGGAGGGGTATACCTGTGTTGGATCCCTACTAGAGATGAGCGAACACTGTTCGGATCAGCCGATCCGAACAGCACGCTCCCATAGAAATGAATGGAAGCACCTGTGACGCCGGCCGGCTGCCGGCAAAGTCAGCGTCACAGGTGCTTCCATTCAGGGTCGGACTGGGGTGTCTAGGGCCCACCAGTGGAATTGTTTCTAGGGGCCCACCACCAGGACCCTGCAAACCAGCGATGCCGAGACAGGGCAGCTAAAGATAATACCATCTCGGGAGCCATGCTGCTCATCTGCCATACAATGTGCAACAGCATTAGAGATGAGCGAACACTAAAATGTTCGAGGTTCGAAATTCGATTCGAACAGCCGCTCAATGTTCGTGTGTTCGAACGGGTTTCGAACCCCATTATAGTCTATGGGGAACAGATACTCGTTAAGGGGGAAACCCAAATCCGTGTCTGGAGGGTCACCAAGTCCACTATGACACCCCAGGAAATGATGCCAACACCTCTGGAATGACACTGGGACAGCAGGGGAAGCATGTCTGGGGGCATCTAACACACCAAAGACCCTCTATTACCCCAACATCACAGCCTAACAACTACACACTTTACACACTCAATACCACCTCTCTGACAGTAGGAAAACACCTTGAAACATGTGTATTTGGCACTTGCAGTGAGGAGAGCTTGTCACCAGCAGTGAATTTGGCCCTTGTAGTAAGTTGAGGTTGGCACCAACATTTGTTTTGAAAATCAGGGTGGATTGAGCCTCTAACCAGCAGAGTTTGGGCAAATTCATGGTGGAGGGAGCCTCTAAAAACCCCAGTTTGGACCAATTCATGGTGGAGGGAGCCTCTAAAAACCCCAGTTTGGACCAATTCATGGTGGAGGGAGCCTCTAAAAAACCCAGTTTGGACCAATTCATGGTGGAGGGAGCCTCTAACCAGCCCAGTTTGGGCAAATTCATGGTGGAGGGAGCCTCTAACCAGCCCAGTTTGGACCAATTAATGGTGGAGGGAGCCTCTAACCAGCCCAGTTTGGACCAATTAATGGTGGAGGGAGCCTCTAACCACCCCAGTTTGGACCAATTCATGGTGGAGGGAGCCTCTAACCAGCCCAGTTTGGGCAAATTCATGGTGGAGGGAGCCTCTAACCAGCCCAGTTTGGGCAAATTCATGGTGGAGGGAGCCTCTAACCAGCCCAGTTTGGACCAATTAATGGTGGAGGGAGCCTCTAAACAGCCAAGTTTGGACCAATTCATGGTGAAGGGAGCCTCTAAAAACCCGTTTGGACCAATTCATGGTGGAGGGAGCCTCTAACCAGCCCAGTTTGGGCAAATTCATGGTGGAGGGAGCCTCTAAACAGCCCAGTTTGGGCAAATTCATGGTGGAGGGAGCCTCTAACCAGCCCAGTTTGGACCAATTAATGGTGGAGGGAGCCTCTAACCACCCCAGTTTGGACCAATTCATGGTGGAGGGAGCCTCTAAACAGCCAAGTTTGGACCAATTCATGGTGAAGGGAGCCTCTAAAAACCCGTTTGGACCAATTCATGGTGGAGGGAGCCTCTAACCAGCCCAGTTTGGGCAAATTCATGGTGGAGGGAGCCTCTAAACAGCCCAGTTTGGGCAAATTCATGGTGGAGGGAGCCTCTAACCAGCCCAGTTTGGACCAATTAATGGTGGAGGGAGCCTCTAACCAGCCCAGTTTGGACCAATTCATGGTGGAGGGAGCCTCTAAACAGCCAAGTTTTGGGAAATTCATGGTGGAGGGAGCCTCTAACCAGCCCAGTTTGGACCAATTCATGGTGGAGGGAGCCTCTAAAAAACCCAGTTTGGACCAATTCATGGTGGAGGGAGCCTCTAAACAGCCCAGTTTGGGCAAATTCATGGTGGAGGGAGCCTCTAACCAGCCCAGTTTGGACCAATTAATGGTGGAGGGAGCCTCTAAACAGCCCAGTTTGGGCAAATTCATGGTGGAGGGAGCCTCTAAACAGCCCAGTTTGGGCAAATTCATGGTGGAGGGAGCCTCTAACCAGCCCAGTTTGGACCAATTAATGGTGGAGGGAGCCTCTAAACAGCCCAGTTTGGGCAAATTCATGGTGGAGGGAGCCTCTAACCAGCCCAGTTTGGGCAAATTCATGGTGGAGGGAGCCTCTAACCAGCCCAGTTTGGACCAATTAATGGTGGAGGGAGCCTCTAACCAGCCCAGTTTGGACCAATTCATGGTGGAGGGAGCCTCTAAACAGCCAAGTTTTGGGAAATTCATGGTGGAGGGAGCCTCTAACCAGCCCAGTTTGGACCAATTCATGGTGGAGGGAGCCTCTAAAAAACCCAGTTTGGACCAATTCATGGTGGAGGGAGCCTCTAAACAGCCCAGTTTGGGCAAATTCATGGTGGAGGGAGCCTCTAACCAGCCCAGTTTGGACCAATTAATGGTGGAGGGAGCCTCTAACCAGCCCAGTTTGGACCAATTCATGGTGGAGGGAGCCTCTAAACAGCCAAGTTTTGGGAAATTCATGGTGGAGGGAGCCTCTAACCAGCCCAGTTTGGACCAATTCATGGTGGAGGGAGCCTCTAAAAAACCCAGTTTGGACCAATTCATGGTGGAGGGAGCCTCTAAACAGCCCAGTTTGGGCAAATTCATGGTGGAGGGAGCCTCTAACCAGCCCAGTTTGGACCAATTAATGGTGGAGGGAGCCTCTAACCAGCCCAGTTTGGGCAAATTCATGGTGGAGGGAGCCTCTAACCAGCCCAGTTTGGACCAATTAATGGTGGAGGGAGCCTCTAACCAGCCCAGTTTGGACCAATTAATGGTGGAGGGAGCCTCTAACCACCCCAGTTTGGACCAATTCATGGTGGAGGGAGCCTCTAACCAGCCCAGTTTGGGCAAATTCATGGTGGAGGGAGCCTCTAAAAAACCCAGTTTGGACCAATTCATGGTGGAGGGAGCCTCTAATTAGCCCAGTTTGGACCAATTAATTGTGGAGGGAGCCTCTAACCAGCCCAGTTTGGACCAATTAATGGTGGAGGGAGCCTCTAACCAGCCCAGTTTGGACCAATTCATGGTGGAGGGAGCCTCTAAAAAACCCAGTTTGGACCAATTCATGGTGGAGGGAGCCTCTAATTAGCCCAGTTTGGACCAATTAATTGTGGAGGGAGCCTCTAACCAGCCCAGTTTGGACCAATTAATGGTGGAGGGAGCCTCTAACCAGCCCAGTTTGGACCAATTCATGGTGGAGGGAGCCTCTAAACAGCCCAGTTTGGGCAAATTCATGGTGGAAGGAGCCTCTAACCAGCAGAGTTGTGGGAAAGCAGGGTGGAGGGAGCCTCTAACCAGCAGAGTTGGTGGAAATCAGGGTGGAGGGAGCCTCTAACCAGCAGAGTTGGGGGAAATCATGTTGGAGGGAGCCTAGTATTAGCAGAATTGTGCAACGCTTATGGTGGATGAGTATGAGGATGCGGAGGAATTGGAGAGGTTGAGTACAGACATGGAGTTTCATGTTGGGGTGCTTTACACAGGTGGGCACAAAAATGACGGCTCTACCCAGTGGTGGTTCATTTTTATCAAAGTGAGCCGGTCGGCACTCTCAGCTGACAGACGGGTGCGCTTGTCAGTGATGATGCCACCGGCTGCACTGAACACCCTCTCAGATAGGACGCTGGCGGCAGGACAGGACAGCACCTCCAAGGCATATAGGGCAAGTTCAAGCCACAGGTCCAACTTCGACACCCAATACGTGTAGGGCGCAGAGGGGTCGGAGAGGACAGGGCTGTGGTCGGAAAGGTATTCCCGCAACATGCGCCTATACTTCTCACGCCTGGTGACACTAGGACCCTCCGTGGCGGCACTTTGGCGAGGGGGTGCCATCAAGGTGTCCCAGACCTTAGACAGTGTGCCCCTCGTTTGTGTGGACCGGTGAGAACTTGGTTGCCTACTGGAGGAACTGCCCTCCCTGCCGCCACTGTCACATGCTGGAAACATCTCCATCATATTCTGCACCAATTGCCTGTGGCAAGCATTGATGCGATTGGCCCTCCCCTCTACCGGAATAAAAGACGAGATGTTGTTTTTATACCGGGGGTCAAGGATAGCAAAGATCCAGTACTGGTTGTCCTCCATGATTTTGACAATACGCTTGTCGGTTGTAAAGCACCCCAACATGAACTCAGCCATGTCTGCCACAGTGTTAGTTGGCATGACTCCTCTGGCCCCACCGGAAAGTTCAATCTCCATTTCCTCCTCATCCCCCATGTCTACCCATCCGCGCTGCAACAATGGGACGATTCGAAGTTGCCCGGAAGCCTCCTGTATCACCATCACATCATCGGACAACTCTTCTTCCTCCTCCTCCTCCTCCTCCTCCTCCTCCATTAAACGCAGTGAAGCGGACAGATGTGTGGACCTACTCTCCAGCTGTGACGGATCGGATGCTATCCCTAACTCCTCTGTGTGATCTGAGTTATCCCTGATGTCAATCAGGGATTCTCTCAGAACACACAAGAGCGGGATTGTAAGGCTCACCATCGCATCCTCAGAGCTCACCCTCCTTGTGGACTCCTCAAAGACCCGTAGGATGTCACAAAGGTCTCTCATCCATGGCCACTCATGGATGTGAAACTGAGGCAGCTGACTTTGTGGCACCCTAGGGTTTTGTAGCTGGTATTCCATCAAAGGTCTCTGCTGCTCAACCACTCTATTCAACATCTGAAACGTTGAGTTCCAGCGTGTGGGGACGTCGCACAAAAGCCGGTGTTGTGGCACATGCAGGCGTTGCTGGAGAGATTTTAAGCTAGCAGCGGCTACTGTCGACTTGCGAAAGTGGGCGCACATGCGCCGCACTTTCACCAGTAGCTCTGGAACATTGGGGTAGCTCTTTAGGAAACGTTGCACCACTAGGTTGAAGACGTGGGCCAGGCATGGAACATGTTGGAGTCCGGCAAGCTCCAGAGCTGCTACCAGGTTCCGGCCGTTATCACAAACGACCATGCCTGGGCCCAGGTGCAGCGGCTCAAACCATATTGCCGTCTCATCGAGGAGGGCATCCCTCACCTCGGAGGCAGTGTGCTGTCTGTCCCCCAAGCTGATCAGCTTCAGCACAGCCTGCTGACGTCTACCAACGCCAGTGCTGCAACGTTTCCAACTCGTAGCTGGGGTCAATCTAACAGCGGAGGAGGAGGCGGTGGCGGAGGAGGAGGCGGTGGCGGAGGAGGAGGCGGTAGAGGAGGAGGAGGAGGGGGGTGTTCTTCTCGTGTCCCTGCCAGGAATGTTAGGCGGGGAGACGAGGTACACCGGGCCAGTTTGGGAAGCAGTCCCAGCCTCAACTACATTCACCCAGTGTGCCGTCAGTGAAATGTAGCGTCCCTGTCCGCATGCACTTGTCCACGCGTCGGTGGTCAAGTGGACCTTTGTGCAAAGCGCGGAACTAAGGGCCCGCCTGATGTTGAGTGACACGTGCTGGTGCAAGGCGGGGACGGCACACCGGGAGAAGTAGTGACGGCTAGGGACGGCATAGCGAGGTGCCGCAGTTGCCATCAGGTCCAGGAAGGCGGGAGTTTCAACAAGCCGGAACGCCAACATCTCCTGGGCCAGCAGTTTAGCGATGTTGGCGTTCAAGGCTTGCGCGTGTGGGTGGTTAGCAGTGTATTTCTGCCGCCGCTCCAATGTCTGAGAGATGGTGGGTTGTTGTAAAGAAACGCCTGATGGTGCCTTTGATGGTGCCGGAGAAGGAGATAAGACAGGACCAGGGGAGGATGAGGTAGAAGTCAACAAAGTGGCGGAGGCAGATGAAGTGGTGTCCTGGCTCGTCCTCTGGAGTGCATCGCCAGCACAGTCAGCAGTGGCAGTGGCAGAGGCAGAGGCAGTGGCAGTGGCGTGAACGGCAGGCGGCCTTTGTCCTGCCGTTGCTGCCTGCCACTGATTCCAGTGCTTGGATTCCAAATGACGGCGCATTGAAGTGGTGGACAGGTTGCTCTTCTCAGAGCCCCTAATCAATTTCGAGAGGCAAATTGTGCAGACAACACTATATCTGTCCTCGGCGCATTCCTTGAAAAAACTCCACACCTTCGAGAAACGTGCCCTCGAGGTGGGAGTTTTTCGGGGCTGGGTACGAACTGGAACATCTTGGGAGATTCCGGGTGTGGCCTGGCTTCGCCTAAGCTGCTGACCTCTGCCTCTGCCTCTAGCTACCCTTTTTGGTGCTGCACCTGCCTCAACATCCACACTACTTTCCCCGCTTGACATCCCCCCTGTCCAGGTCGGGTCAGTGTCCTCATCATCCACCACTTCCTCTTCCAACTCCTGTCTCATCTCCTCCTCCCGCACAATGCGCCAGTCAACTGGATGCCCTGACGGCAACTGCGTCACATCATCGTCGATGAGGGTGGGTTGCTGGTCATCCACCACCAAATCGAACGGAGATGGAGGAGACTCTAGTGTTTGAGCATCTGGACACAGATGCTCCTCTGTTAGGTTCGTGGAATCGTGACGTGGAGAGGCAGGTTGAGGGACAATGAAAGGAGCGGAGAACAGCTCTGGGGAGCAGGGACAGTTTGGGTTATTGTTCTGTAAAGCTTCGGAATTTTGGGAGGAAGGAAGACAAGACTGTTGGGTAATAGGAGGAGAGGAGGCAGAGTCTGACTGGCTGCTGGACAATGTGCTGTAAGCGTTCTCTGACAGCCATTGCAAGACCTGTTCCTGGTTCTCGGGCCTACTAAGGTTTGTACCCTGCAGTTTAGTTAATGTGGCAAGCAACCCTGGCACTGTGGAGTGGCGCAATGCTTGCTGCCCCACAGGAGTAGGCACGGGACGCCCTGTGGCTTCACTGCTACCTTGCTCCCCAGAACCATTCCCCCGACCTCGCCCACGGCCTCGTCCACGTCCCTTTCCGGGAGCCTTGCGCATTTTGAATTCCTAGTTAGAAATTGGCACTGTATACCAGTAGTAAAAATTGTGGGTGCACGTAACCCCAATATATTCTTTGAATTCCCAGTCAGACACTGGCACTATATGGCAGTAGCAAGAAATGAGGGTATTTGTATTCCCAATATATTCTTTGAATTCCCAGTCAGACAATGGCACTATATGGCAGTAGCAAGAAATGAGGGTATTTGTATTCCCAATATATTCTTTGAATTCCCAGTCAGACAATGGCACTGTATACCAGTAGTAAAAATTGTGGGTGCACGTAACCCCAATATATTCTTTGAATTCCCAGTCAGACACTGGCACTATATGGCAGTAGCAAGAAATGAGGGTATTTGTATTCCCAATATATTCTTTGAATTCCCAGTCAGACAATGGCACTGTATACCAGTAGTAAAAATTGTGGGTGCACGTAACCCCAATATATTCTTTGAATTACCAGTCAGAAACTGGCACTATATGGCAGTAGCAAGAAATGAGGGTATTTGTATTCCCAATATACTCTTTGAATTCCCAGTCAGACAATGGCACTGTATACCAGTAGTAAAAATTGTGGGTGCACGTAACCCCAATATATTCTTTGAATTACCAGTCAGACACTGGCACTATATGGCAGTAGCAAGAAATGAGGGTATTTGTATTCCCAATATATTCTTTGAATTCCCAGTCAGACAATGGCACTGTATACCAGTAGTAAAAATTGTGGGTGCACGTAACCCCAATATATTCTTTGAATTCCCAGTCAGACACTGGCACTATATGGCAGTAGCAAGAAATGAGGGTATTTGTATTCCCAATATATTCTTTGAATTCCCAGTCAGACAATGGCACTGTATACCAGTAGTAAAAATTGTGGGTGCACGTAACCCCAATATATTCTTTGAATTCCCAGTCAGACACTGGCACTATATGGCAGTAGCAAGAAATGAGGGTATTTGTATTCCCAATATATTCTTTGAATTCCCAGTCAGACAATGGCACTATATGGCAGTAGCAAGAAATGAGGGTATTTGTATTCCCAATATATTCTTTGAATTCCCAGTCAGACAATGGCACTGTATACCAGTAGTAAAAATTGTGGGTGCACGTAACCCCAATATATTCTTTGAATTCCCAGTCAGACACTGGCACTATATGGCAGTAGCAAGAAATGAGGGTATTTGTATTCCCAATATATTCTTTGAATTCCCAGTCAGACAATGGCACTGTATACCAGTAGTAAAAATTGTGGGTGCACGTAACCCCAATATATTCTTTGAATTACCAGTCAGAAACTGGCACTATATGGCAGTAGCAAGAAATGAGGGTATTTGTATTCCCAATATACTCTTTGAATTCCCAGTCAGACAATGGCACTGTATACCAGTAGTAAAAATTGTGGGTGCACGTAACCCCAATATATTCTTTGAATTACCAGTCAGAAACTGGCACTATATGGCAGTAGCAAGAAATGAGGGTATTTATAACCCCAATATATTCTTTGAATTCCCAGTCAGACAATGGCACTGTATACCAGTAGTAAAAATTGTGGGTGCACGTAACCCCAATATATTCTTTGAATTCCCAGTCAGACACTGGCACTATATGGCAGTAGCAAGAAATGAGGGTATTTGTATTCCCAATATATTCTTTGAATTCCCAGTCAGACAATGGCACTATATGGCAGTAGCAAGAAATGAGGGTATTTGTATTCCCAATATATTCTTTGAATTCCCAGTCAGACAATGGCACTGTATACCAGTAGTAAAAATTGTGGGTGCACGTAACCCCAATATATTCTTTGAATTCCCAGTCAGACACTGGCACTATATGGCAGTAGCAAGAAATGAGGGTATTTGTATTCCCAATATATTCTTTGAATTCCCAGTCAGACAATGGCACTGTATACCAGTAGTAAAAATTGTGGGTGCACGTAACCCCAATATATTCTTTGAATTACCAGTCAGAAACTGGCACTATATGGCAGTAGCAAGAAATGAGGGTATTTGTATTCCCAATATACTCTTTGAATTCCCAGTCAGACAATGGCACTGTATACCAGTAGTAAAAATTGTGGGTGCACGTAACCCCAATATATTCTTTGAATTACCAGTCAGAAACTGGCACTATATGGCAGTAGCAAGAAATGAGGGTATTTGTATTCCCAATATATTCTTTGAATTCCCAGTCAGACAATGGCACTGTATACCAGTAGTAAAAATTGTGGGTGTATATAGCCCCAATTCTATTGCTAGGGGACTTGCAGGGTATTTCTGGGGTGAAGGTGGGGGGGCACACCGTTGGAACGGGTATCGGGGTATATATCGGGTATACGGGAATACACTGACAGTGTATTCCATTCAGGATCCTGGGAAAGCTGGGTTGCGGCGATTGAGCCCGTCAGTGCCACGTTACACTGACAAGCTTCTCCCTGGAATTTAGCTCTTACAAGAGCTGTTGGTTGTCTTCTCCTTCCTATCCTAGCCTGTCCCTGCCTACCCAGAATCTAAGCCCTAGCTAGCTGGACGGAAACCTCCGTCCTCGGTGAATTGCAAGCTCAGAATGACGCGAAGCTGGGCGGCGCTGTTCTTTTAAATTAGAGGTCACATGTTTTCGGCAGCCAATGGGTTTTGCCTACTTTTTTCAACGTCACCGGTGTCGTAGTTCCTGTCCCACCTACCCTGCGCTGTTATTGGAGCAAAAAAGGCGCCAGGGAAGGTGGGAGGGGAATCGAGTAATGGCGCACTTTACCACGCGGTGTTCGATTCGATTCGAACATGCCGAACAGCCTAATATCCGATCGAACATGAGTTCGATAGAACACTGTTCGCTCATCTCTAAACAGCATACTACCTAAACCTACTGCTACACTCTGTATGGAAAGTGAACAGCGCAGCTCCTAGAAATGTTACCATTACCTATAGCCGCGCTGTCCTGGAATAGCTGATCTGCAGAGGTCCTGGCTGTTGTATCATCACAGATGTAATATTGACGGCCTATCCTAAGGACAGACCATCAATATTATAAAGTTGGATAAATCCTTTAAAGATTTGTCCAGGAATTGGATCAACCCATTTGCCTGGCGGGAGGTGTAAAATAAAAAAATAAAAAGTGCCTTCACCTGTCCCCATTGCTTCATTGTCCGCCGCCAGTGTCCATTTAGTCTCGTGCCGGCGCCTCCTTGCTGGGAGTCCTGCACCTCATGGGACCGCTGAGACCAATTAGATACAGGATTTCCAGAAATAAGGCCATGAGACTGAACAGACACAGGCAGGAGGATAACGGGGTGCTGGGGACAAAAGCTCAATGATAAACACTGCGTCTCACTGTTGTGCCTAATCCTTAAAGAGGACCTTTCACCATTTGGGGCACATGCGGTTTAATACACTGCTAGAAAGCCGACAGTGCGCTGAATTCAGTGCAGCTTTCCTGTTCTGTGCCCCGGGTGAAGAGATATCGGTGCCGGTACCGTAGCTCTTCACTGTCAGAAGGGCGTTTCTGACAGTCAATCAGTAACGCCCTTCCTCGAAGTAGTGTCTATTGCGCTGTACTGTGTGAGGGGGCGTTGCTTACCGCCTAGTGATGACGTTGAGCGGTGAGGAACGCTACCTCCCCTCAGTACACGTCTATGGACGAGCATTATCAGGAGGGGAGGGGGTGTTCCTCCCCGATCTCATAGTACAGCACAATAGACGCTGCTGGGAAGAAGGACGTTCCTGACTGACTGTAAGACACGCCCTTCTGACAGCGAAGAGCTACGGTACCGGGACCGATAGCTCATCACCGGGGGCACAGAATGGGAAAGCCGATAGTACGCTGAATTCAGCGCACTGTCAGCTTTCTAGCAGTATATAAAACCGCATGTGCCCCAGGTGGTGAGAGCTCCTCCTTAACATCTCATTATACTGTACATTATACTATAAGGATAAGACCTAGCACAGCGTCCCACAGCAAAAAAGCGCTGCAGGAAAACCCCTGGCGGCAACGCATCAGTTTTCCTGCAGCGCTTTTTGCAGAAACTCCACAGAGGTTTCCTCTGAGGACTTTCTGCTTCCATTATACCTATAGGAACACTGTAGGTGTTTCCGTAGGTATAAGTGCTGCGATTTCCAAAAACTGCAACAGTTACCTACACACTCATAAATATACATTCATATATACTCACATATATATATATATATATATATATATATATATAATTAGCATAGCATATACACATTTATATACATTCATATACCATATATACTATATATACTCACCTATATACATACACTCACACATTATTATAGCATACTGTATATACACACACATACCTGTATACAAGCATACAGTCCTCACACAGTATACAAGACACATGCTTTAACCCTTAAGTACTATCATGGTGTCTATCATAATGATATGTGTATGGTAGTGGTGTATGATAGACACCATGGTAGGACTTAAGGGTTAAACAAATATACACACATACATAATAAATATTACATTTTACCAAAAAAAAAGAAATATACTCACATTTGTGAACAGCAGCACCAGCAGCAGACTCCTCTGTCCCAACACGGGCCGATGTAAACGATGACTCACTGCTGGGAGGGGGGGAAAGTCCCGGCTTGCAGAGAGATCGCTTCCTAAGATTGCACTGGCAGGAGGCCTCGGCTCTGTGTAAGTGTCGGGGCCCTGGGAAACTGCCGGTAGCCGTGCTTCTTTATTCATTACAGCGCTGCCAGCAGCCTGGGGCCCCCAACTTACTGTTCCAGCCCCTGCCACTAGCAGCGCTCAGTATGCAAATGCACTGGACAGGGGCCCGAACCAGCCCCTGACATCCCGATCGGGCCCCTGACCAGTGCTTCTCCTGCCTATGCTTTTTCTTAAAACGTGCAGCAATATATAGTCGGGGCCTGGGGCCCACCGGGGGCTAGAAAATTGGGGAAAAAAAAGTGACTCCTCATATGAATGTGAGAGAGTTACATATGAATACTAGTATGCAGTTTAGGGTAGGTTCACACTCGTGCCTGGTCTCCGCTTTGCAGGTTTCCGTCTTCTGCCCAGGACAGGAGACGGAAACTGGCAGTCAATTTTCAAACCCATTCATTTGAATGGGTTTGCAAAATGTCTGCCCGTGAGCGTCTTGTGCCTCTCTATATCGAAACCGTTTTGTTTTTTTTAACCGGACACAGTCTGACATGCAGGACTTTGTGTCTGGTTAAAAAAAAAAACTGTTTTGCCACGGAGACCAGAAGACGCTCACGGGCGGACATTGACTGCTGGGTTTCCTTCTCCTGTCCAGTTTCTCGAGTAGAAGACGGAAACCCACAAAGCGGAGACCAGGTGCAGGTGTGAACTCACTCTGAGATATTCTGTGACATTGATACCTCTAGAAAAGGTGGACTACCGGTAGGTATTTAATAAGTATCACAAAAAATTAAGTTCTGTTTAGGTACAAATGTGTGACTAGAGCGTAAAAAAGCAATCAAACTTCAGATCTGCAACAGAGTTTCAATTTTGGAACCTAGAGCCACTATATTTTTCATGTGAACATCAAAGAGTACAGAGTGCAAAAGCATACAACACATGATGTCACCTATTGATACTACTTTTATTTATACTGCTGTTATTAAAATAACTTACATCTTGTGTTACATGTTATGTGTAATGTCGAGCCTGAGAAGATCGGGACGTACAGAATACCAAAAGGAGAATACCGCCTGTCTTTTCAGTTCCTGAACTAGGCATAACACAGCATACAAGCCTTGTCCAGAGTATTCCTAGAAAACCGTGATCTGTTTGCGCCATGTACAATTATGATGTTTGGACTGTGCAATTTATTTAATTAAATGTAAATCTGTAATATATCTTGATATGTTTTATATTCACAATGTCTACAATTTTAGTTTGCATCACAATGAACCAGTATTTCTATAGATATATAAGGGCATGAGCCACTGGTTAGTGATTATCTGGGCCACAATTTTATTTTTTAGGTGCCGCTTGTCAGTAAGCCATTGTTTGCATCCATTCCCCTGCCTCCATAGTTAGGTGGAAGACGGAATTAATTTGCTCTAGATTCCCTACTACTACTCAACTCTAAGTAGTAAGATGACCATACAGATTAGATGTGTATTAACCGAACCTGACAGGTTTGATCAACCACCGACGACAGATGTCAGAGGAAAATAGAAAGTTTGTTGGATGTTCTAAGCTACTACAAGAGCTTTCTAGCACCAACTTTCTCCCATCTCCCTGTTCCATACATATTTCACAAACATTTCATGAAGTTTAACCTTTCACAGGCCGAACCGTATATTGCAGGACAGAACTTTAATGGATGATCACAGACATGGTTTTAAAATTTTTATAACATTGTTCTGTTTCTCCTAGAAATTTATGAATAAATTGAAATCTTGGTATTACAAGTGGTGGTATGTCCATGCACAAACTTCCATTGTTCCAATGTCCTGGTGTGCCAATTGTGCTGACACACATTTGGGACACCATCTTCACAAGGAGAATGGTATCATCTAGTTGTCTATTCGTTAACCCATTTCTAGGAGTAACACAGAAACAGAAGATTAATGGCAGAAATAGACTGCATGATCCATCTAGTCTACCCTTATATTATTACCATTTTATCTTTTGAGACACGTGTGTTTATCCCAGGCATGCTTAACCCTTTCACTGCCAAGGGTCTCTGGAAATTTTGCACCTCCAGTAGCCACAGCAATTTTCACAGTTTTGAGACGGATAAATCAAACCTAAATTGCAACATTAAAAAATCATGCAACCCCCCCCCCCCCCATGCCTATATATTTTGTTGAAGTAGACACCTGCAGCATTGCCAGAATGCCACCTGGTACTGTATACTAACAGGAACCTTCATGTAATTTTGATTTAAAGTGAATGTTTTATGAAAAAATGCAAATAAATGTATATTAGTTGTTAAAAGTGGAAACCAAACAATAAATTTATATGCACAAAATCTCCTAAAAATAAGAGTTCAACATGTGTAGAGTTCATACATATCACTATGGCCTAAACCCGCAAAAATCACTAGAACTGGAAGGAAGAAAAATCTGCTTTTGAAGCTGGAAATGTTAAAAAAGTATTATCCTATAAAATGTAGGGATTACACACCGTGAAAAGCAAGTGAACCCCTAAGCCCTATATGTTTTTTTAAAGTAGACAACCTGAAGATTACAAATGTCTCACTAGAGACGTATTTTACTCTAGAAAGCTCAGGTATAGACAGGACAGGGATTGAGTGAAATGTAAACTTTATTCATGATTGTTGTGTAAGTGTTTGGTGCGACTTATTTTTTGGCGCTACGACCTGAACAATGTTAAATGTCTGGGTGACAGCGCCAATAAACTTCCTGGTTATGTACGGGGGGTATAACATAAGAATACCCCACTAATAAAACTCAGGGGGAATCACATTATACCTGTATGTGACAATCAAAGAGCAAAAGTACAGTATGCACTCTGACAGGAGGGGGGAAATAGGGACTGAATCCCTTCTCCCCCCCTCCTGGGGTCACATACAGGTTGTGCACAGGAACAGAGAAAATTCTTCTCTGTCTCTGTGCACACTGCAGCTGCTCCTCCTCCCCCCTTCCTGTTTCATTAATGCTTCTCGAGACAGGAGGGGACACACACACCTTAAAGTCCTGTATCTCAGGACTCGTTTGGGCTATGAAGATAATTTTTGATTCATTTCAAAGATGAGAATCTCTTTGAGAAGGAGGTTTGTTCTTTAGCTGGTTATAGGTGACGTGACTAATAACGTTGACAGACGTGTCTGTATCTACCAGTGTCTCCATCGGAGTGCCATTTATTAAGACTGCTTGTTTGGCATTAGTCATTGTGTGCACATTATGAGACCCCTCTTCAGTCTCTGAGAATAAGTAGCTGCTTCTGGGATGATCAGGGGACACTGACTGCACTGCCTGAACTTTGTGTGGCATGGCTTGTTTAGCAGAGAGAGAAGATTGTGATTTTGATCTGTAAACTTTTGCAAAGTGATTTTATTTCTGACAGTTAGGACAAGTGACTCCCTTTGCTGGGCAAAGTTTCTGATGAGGATAAGGACCTCTGCAGTTGTAGCAGGTTGCAGCCTGTATGCAGGGGTGAACCATGGCTTTCTGCCGCCTGAGGCAGACGTCAGAAAGCCGCCCCCCCTCCCGGAGGAGGGGGCAGAGTGGAGGGGCGGGCCGAGCCGAAGGGGGCGTGGCGGTGCCGTGCAGAGTGGGTGGGGCCAAACGGAACGAATGTCTTTAGCAGGCAGAGAGCAGGCAGGGAGAGGACCTGCTCTCTGCCTGAGCGTGAGGGGCGGCCGCTGGAGCAGCGCTGCTCCAGTGGCCTCCCCAATCCACCACTCAGTGACGGTAACCCTAAGCCAGTCCAGGACAGCTTGTCAGCAAAAATGCCGTCCTCCCCGTGACCCTGGCATAGCGCCGCCTGAAACAGTCGCTTCAGGTCGCCTCATGGGATCTGCGGCGCTGCCTGTATGTGAGGCACATGTGGCTTCTGAGTGAGCTTTGCTACAGAAGATGACGGCTCTGGTATATGCAGTCTGTGTTCTCTATAAATTTAGCTTGATTCTCTGCTACTTTTATGTTTTTGTGATCTTATATGCATTTTTCCAATGGCAATGGTTTTGTAGGAAGGTTAGCCAGTTTTGATGGCTTGTAAGTGCTACAGTGGCCTATTGTTAGTGGGGAGACAAATTTGTGGTTGTGATTGTAGTATTGTAGTGAGGTTGCAGGTCACCTGGAATAATTCCACTATACGATAATTACTTTAATGATTCAGAACTCTCTATTCCATGCTTCCTCCATGGCTCTCTGTCTAGCGTCCTCCTCTCTTACTACCTCACTGTTGCTAAGCAGACAAAGCAAATTAAGTAAGCAGCAAATAACATACAGAATATACTGATAACACCATCACATCTCTTCCCTTCGTATAAAATAAATAAATAAAATGCAACCATTATAAATGGACAATAAATCAAACTGACAGGAAAATTGTACTGCAGAACACAGTCCATGAGGTGCGTTGATGGCCTTCGACTCATTCTTATCAGGTAGCGTTGAGACATCTTGTTATCGGATAATATCTGTGAATTTTCGGAGATATCTCTTGTTGGTGTTGCTGAACCAATTGTACCTGGTGGAATTTCCTCATCATCTGTCTCCTCTGTACTTGCTCCTGGGTTGTAGCCATGAAGCTTTTTAAAATATGACATATTTATTGTGACTTGATGACCCTGGTGTTGAGCAGTAACTATGGTACCTTTGATGTGCATGACTTGAAAGGGTTCACAGTTACACACTATAATATGCTTCACAGTGGCTCCCCACACAATATAATATGCCCAACAGTGACTCGCATACAGCATAATATGCTCCAACGTTGCTCCCACACAGTATAATATGCTCCCAGTGCCTGCTGCACAGTAGAATATTCTCCACAGTGGCCCCTGCATAGTATAATATTCTGCACAGTGGCTCATGCACAGTATAAAGTGCTCCAGAGCGACCACTGCACAGTATAACATGCAGTAGCCCCTGAACAGTATAATATGCTCCATAATGGTTCCTGCACAGTATAATATGCTCTACAGTGGCCCACACACAGAATAATATACTCCACAGTGGCTCCCACACAGTATCATATGCTACACAGTGGCTCCTGCACAGTATAATGCACCACAAAGGTTCACACACAGTATAATGCTCCACAGTAGCTCCCACATAATATAATATGCTTTATAGTGAACCCCACACAGTATAATGCAATATGCTCCATAGTGACCCCACACAGTTTAATGTACCACAGTGGCTCGCAAATAGTATCAAATGCTGCACCGTGTACCCCACACATTATAATGCTCCACAATGGCTCCTGCACAGTATAATGCTTCACAGTGGCTCCCACACAGTATCAAATGCTGCACAGTATAGTCTAGTCCAGCTACATAATAAAGTTAGCATGTAGCTCCAGTTGAGCTACATGCCAGCTTTATTTAAGAATTGCCTGGCTGAAGTACAAGGTGATATCAGTCATTCTACTGCACAAGACCTGATAAATACAATTCGGTGGGTGGGCGGTGCCCTGGATCAGTCAGGGTGGGTGGGTGTTTCCCTTGAATAGGACAAATAGAAATATTTGAATGTTGAGGTGTATTACAAAGTTGAAGGGACATGGGGGCAATCATATTAAAAAGCAATTTATCCTGGATGACCACTTTAAACTTCTCTTATATTGCTAATGTGGGAGTTCCCCTTTTAAAGCTTTTCAACACATTGCGGAACCACACTTTACACTTGCTTTAGAATAAATACACCAGGCTGAGATCATTTTCTATGTGTGTTGATGGGCTGAAGTAAACACATCTTCAGAGCTGTGCAGAAGTGTCAGAACTGTCATTGTGTCTTCCCTGGATCATTTTCCCCACCAACGCTTGGCTATCATGCTATGAATTTGCATTTGAATTGAGCTTATTTCAGAAACACTATTCTAGTCCTCACATGCATTTAGTGAAACGTCCAACCGTATATTAGATTAAGTCATAATTTGACACTGATAATTGACAGTTCCTTGAAATCTAAGTCTCAGTCATTTGAATCTTAGCTTGGCCGCATACAGCATGCTGGATTTCTATATACAGGCCCATTAAGAAATATGGAGATAACCATAATACCAAAGGAATGGATCTGAATGATATCTTTACATATATATATATATATATATATATATATATGTGTGTATATATATATGAGTGGGTATATATATTCTGCTCCCGATCCTACAACACTCCATACACCTTGTTCTACATCTACACTTTGCAGTTTAAAGGCACAGTATGAAATGTGTATAATGCAAACATGCCTTGAACTGTTTATGCACCTACCATGTGGCTTATACTGTACTGGTGTCATCTTTTGTGGCAGAGAAGATTTTGCCACTTTGTCCTCTATCACTGTGCCCCATGCATTCTACAGTATCAATACATAACACCTTCTGGAGTTGAACATACAGTATATACAGTAGCTCACGACAAGGTCCTATATTACATCATATGGTCGTGGTCTTTAGGAAACAAGACATATCAAGAATATTCTGTACAATGAAATAAAACTCCCAGTCATGCTGAGCCAATGCACAATCCTGTCTAATTATGTTTCTATTCACATCCATTTGCAAGCACTTCCATGAGATTTGATTTGATATATCCGCCATCTGTTATATCTCACTCAGTGCAGGAACACATGATAAAGCTCAGGAGTAAGCCATATCAACAAGCCCATAATGTACTACAATATGTTACACTAAGCAAATTCATTGGTAGCAGGAGACATTAGATCAGTTAATATTTCCAGAGGTTCATTTGTGCTAATCATTCCTATTAGAACAACACTAGAGGTAATAAATGCCTTAAAATTCCACTGAAGAACTGTAGAATGTGTAGTAGTAACAGAATGTAGCAACCTACTGTAACCATGTGATGTCAAACTGGACACCAAAACCTACATTACAGAACTTTTTTGAAATGACTTGTAATTTGCTAAATTTAGGATTATGATTGAGAATGTAGTGGATGGGGATCTGTGCCTATAGCTGACAAACAGTCTTCTCTATACATATCTTTAGAGAGGCCTGACCAAGCAGGTTATAAGAAGATTCAGTAAGTTATCATACCAGTAAGCTATCGATGTTGGACTATATCTGGAACCAATTTACAGTATTTCACAAGCTACAGCAGCCACATCAACAACGGTTGCAAGTATTTTTTTTGTCCTTAACCATATTTCTAATGCATGCCAATAGCTGCGGCAACTTGGCCTACCATATAGACACTGCACTGTTTTTAATTTTCAGACTATAGCAGCAAGTGTTGGGCAAACCACATGAAATTTGTCTCGTGAATATTCATGAAATTTTCCTGACAGGTGCATTTCTGATCAAGAACAGAACTGCTACTATTAAACTCTGTAGTCTCTTTGGAACCCACATTATAATAAGCAAAAACACAGGGAAGGTGAGTAACAGACAGTCTTACTCACCTCTACTGGGCTCTGTTGTAGTGTCTGGTAGTCCCTGGACATCCTTTCATGCCTGCAATCATTCAAGAGCTAGAATAGGACTGAAGAGGACAATGAAGAAACCCTCTCATGCGGCCAGGGGGAAAAAAAATCAAGCGTTGATATAAAATTATTTACACTAATAATAATAATGCCAGCATTTCTGTAGGTATAACTGACATGCTATGATATGCAAAAACTTGAGCATTTTTCAGATTGCAGCATTTCCACTGCGGATTATTTTCTGTAATGTGTGGATGGAATTAGCCAGAATCCCATCCACTTTGCAGTTAATGACAAATTACAACATTTATGCTATGTGGAGCCCCAGTCTAAAGAGGTATTCTTCCTTTCAGAACTTAATTTATGTGCATAGAGAACAGGATATCTAACACTTTTCTCAGTGCAGTATTCTGTCTCTAAAGAACAAAAAGTACATGGTCTTTTTTTTTTTTAGTCCTGTGATGTTCAGCCATAGGCAAACTAAATAGCTCCAAATTTTTCATTTTCACTAGAGAATAAAAGAGGAAAAGCTTCCCAAAGTATGTTACACAACTCCTCCTGAACACGGCAATACCCCATATGTGGTCGTAATCTGCTGTATGGTGACATGGCAGGGCTCAGAATGGAAAGAGTGCTATATGGCTTTGAAGAGAAGATTTTGCTGGAATAGTTTTCAGGTGCCATGTTGCATTTGCGAAGTACCAATATAATGGAAACCCCCAAAAAGTGACCCTGTTTTGGAAACTACACATATCTAGGGGTTTAGTGTGTATATTGACCCCACAGCTGTTTCACACTTTTTATTAACATTGGAACATGAAAATTAAAAATTACTTTTTTTCCAATAAACCGCATATTTAGCACCAAATAGTTGCACCGAATAGTTCATTTTTACAAGTGGTTAAAGAAGAAAAAACACCCTAAGTTTGTTACAAGATTTCTCCAACACACACAAATGCCCCATATGTGGTCATAAACTGCTGTGTGGGTGCATGGCAGGGCTCAGAATGGGAAGAGCGCTATTTGGCTTTTGGAGGCCAAATTTTACTGGAATAGCTTTCAGGTGCCAAGTCACATTTGCAGAGCTCCTAAAGTACCAGTACAACGGAAACCCCTCAAAAGTGCACCTATTTGAGAAACTGCACCCCTCAAGGAATTTCTCAAGGGTATTATCATTTTGAACACAAGAAGGCTTCCCAAAAATTAATGTACAAAGTGAAAATTAAAATTTTCCCCGGCACTTTTTTGGCAAGTGATGAACTATTAGCTATTTAAAAAAAGACACCAGAAATAATCCCTAGACTATCTGCTGAAAAGAAAAGAATTCTTTTTTCTGACTACAGATGGGTGAACCTCTCAAGAATCATTTGAGTCCCTGATTTGGTAGGTCTTTTGGATGTTGGGGCTACACATTGGGTGGAATTCTTACTATTGCAGCTGCCATCACCCTTTTCCTGTGATGTCACCCTGACCTGGTTGCCAGGGCTTATCTGTAATAGAATCATCATCGAATTCCGTAATGTTGTCATCTTCCTCACTTTTTTGTGACTCATAATGGCAATGGGATTCTTCTATGCCTCACAATGCCTAACATATTTCCCCATAGTGCCCCTACCTGTACTACCACAAGTAGCACACCCCTTGCCACTACTACCTCCACCAACACTCATGTCTCCCACCTTTACCTCACCTACATCAATAAAACACTGGCAGTTTTCACCCAACCTCAAAAGAAGAGGAAGAAGAGGATGTCTTGGGCTATGTAGAATATCTTTCTCAGTAGTTGTCACATGCCTACTAGAGAATGTGATCTGTATCATGAAGATAAATAAGAAGACATGTTTGACAGTACAGAAAGACAGCGTGCTAAATTACATGTTGAACTAACAGAACCCTCATTCAATATTTGTGGTTCGCTACTTTCAAAAGAGTCTTTATTTTCATTAAGTACAGCAACACTTTGGCTACTGATGGAGCTGTTAACATCAGAAGTAGTGTTGCTGAGCCTGTTACCATCTACTTTCTTATTTTTAGTTCTTGCATAAGTGTTTCCTTCTCCCCCTCCTTTTCCTGTCCCCTGCTCTTTTTTGTAGTATCATTTTACTGCAATCAGTGTTTTCTTTAATTATAGTTAGTGGCAACAAGTCTGACTGTGTGTAGGTCTTCTTTGTTGTTGTCAAGTATTTCAAGAAAAGTTAGCTTTAAATAACGGTGGTTTTTTTTTAGATTAGTTAAATCTAGACTGTATATTGGTTTAACACACAAAAACATGCTTAAACAATAGAGATTATTTTTTAGATTAGCGGCATACATACTGTATGTATGAGCAGCAAAAAAAAAAAAAAAAAAAAAAGAAACACTTAACCACTTCCGGACCGCCCATAGACTTTATATGTCCGGGAAGTGGTTGCCTTGTTCTGACAGGACGTGCCGGTACAGAGATCGTGCAGCTACTGAAGCTGGAAGCCGGCTGTAACTTCAGCCGGAGCTCCCAGAGAGATGGCAGGGAAGGTTTATTCCCTTCCCTGCCATTTTGATCGCTGTGTATACAGCGCTCAATGAGCGCTGTATACACGGCTATGGGCGCGGCCATGATGCGGCCGCCCCCTGACCCGGCGGTCACGTGATCCTCCGGGAGCAGCGTTTTGCAAGAGCTGCTGGGTCCTACAGGACCCAGATCAGCTCTGTATGCTGCGTATACAACGTGCAGGAGGCTGTATTCCTCCTGCAACTAAATGTACTAAATGAACCAGCCTCAGTTGCAGGGGAAATCAGCCATCTGTAACAAAAAAAAGTGATCAGATGTCCCCAAAGGTCTCTTATGACCTTATGGGGACACATTCTGAAAAAAAAATAATAAAAAAAGTTTTAAAAAAATGTAAATAAAATAATAATAAAAAAAAAATAATACGCTAATAAAACGCCGTTATTAAAGGTCATAGCCCCACCCCTGACGACACCATACAAAATAAAAATTACCGTAACGGAGAGGAAAAACTATATTATAAAGTTTTTCAGTGACACTTTGTGTTATTAAATAAAAAGAAATAAAAATAAATTGAAAACCAGACACAATTTCCCTCCTATTTTGTTTATATTTTGCCGGATATAAAAAAAATTAAAACACATTAGAAAATAAAAACGACATAAAAATAAAGCCCTGTGTGTCCCAGAAAAAAGACGCAAAAATTAGTTGACTGAGAAAATCGGGAAAAATGTTACAGCCCTCAAAACCGCACATACAAAAAAACCCGAAAATGTTTCTGCTCCTGGACCACAAATTGGCCCAGTACTGAAGTGGTTAAAGAAATGATTTGAATAATTTTCAAAACACTCTATCGCACTGTGTGTTTGGTGAGCAGAGTAAAAAGTAAAAAAAACAGCTTAAACAACTGAGTTTCTTTTTTTTATGATTAGCATAGGTTAGACAGTATTTTGGGTGAACTGAACACAAAAAAAAAAATGCTTAAATAACAGATTTTTTTAGATTAGCGGAGTCTGCAATACTGTATATATGTGCAGCAAAAAAATGCAGATAAGAAATTATTTGAATATCTTTTGTCAGATTAACGACATTCTATCACACTGTGTATTTGGTGAACAAGAGGTTTTTGTTTTTTTGTTTTTTTTTTTGTTTTTTTTTTTTCAGATGAGCAAAGTCTAAATTGTGTATTGAATGAACAACAGAAAAAATTTAATGAAAATCCTTAACAAAAGATGTATGACTAACAGGATTGTTTTGTCACCAAATAGTATGTGTATACAGATGAAACTGCTTTATTGAATGACAGACTTAGACAAAATTAGATTATTGCAGCAGTCTCACATGATGAAGCCAGTGTGGTTAAATGTATGTTGGAGTGTGTGTATCTTTTACTGGGTTGGTAGTATATATTATTATTATTATTATTATTATTATTATTATTATTATTATTATTATTATTATTATATCATGTATGGTTTACTTGTGACTTTAGAGCTGCTCTTCCACTCTGCAATGCCATATTTGTTGTGCTTTTTGCTTTATCACTACATATTATTACTTTTATATAATTTAAAAGCTTTTTGCTCAGCACCATTTGTCTTTTATTTACTAGCATTTGCATAGTGAGTTGAGCTCCTCTTATTAGCATAATATATTTATATATGCATTTCAATATTTTTATCATACATACTGTTTCCTATTAAGAGGCACTTTATTGTGGTCATGTTTCAGAGTCTCCCTTTTTTTCATATCTGTGTCTGTCATTATTTTAATTTAATAAATATGTATTATTGCAATGTTCTGTCTGTCCTCCGTATCGCTGTGTACACAGTTCTCAATGAGTACTGTGTGCACAACTATAGGAGCCTTCAAGATGCTGCACTCATGACCACTGGAGAGAGGAACTCCAAGGCTCCTGTGACTGGGGCTGATATCATATATATATATATATATATATATATATATATATATATATATATATATATATATATATATATATAAAATTAAAATGCCTGTTATGACCTAATGGAGGGGCACAATGTGTTAAAATAAAATAAGACAAAAGAAAAGTAACCACCCCCCACTCCTACCGCACCCCATCACAGTTTCTAGCCCTGCTCCCGGTGACACAACAATAAGCAAAGATAACGGTAACAGAGATGGAAAACTATTTACTTTTTTTGTCCTATTAAAAATAACATAAAAAGTTTGAAAAACGAGACATTTGCCCTCCTTTTTTTTTTCTTACATTCTCTCAGATGTTAAAAATAACAATAAAATAAACCCTATTTATCACCAAAAAAAGACAATTTTTTTTTTTTTTAATAAGCCAAAAATTTTATAGCCCTCACAACTGAATGTACCATAAAACCCAAAAATGTGTCCGGTACTGAACCAGGGAAAATAATCTGTTACAGAAGTGGTTAAACATGTTTTTATTAAATCGTTTAATTCTGTTTTAACACTAACATGCTGTGGAAGCCCATGGGTAAAAAAGCAAAAAAAAAAATAACACTGCTTTATTTTATTCAGCTACACATCATATAAACACTTAGGTCCATAAGTGGCAGTGAGGGTGCAATGTCTATACTGCAAATCTACACCATTACTCCTTTATAGAAATGTAGTCTTATACCACATTGAATTATACTACTATACATTTACTGCTACTGCTATAGTACTTCGAATGTATACATGGATCTGCATGTCTTTTGAGAATATTTATATATAGCATTTCATAAAATGTATTCCATCTAGGTGAACATAAATGTAGAGATTTTATGTGTATCTGAATATAACCAGTAGGTGACACTATACCACCAAGCTAAATATCACCAGGCAAAAAGAACCCGCCTTCTCTTTACTATTCCATCCATTTTCAGTTACTCTGTGTATTTTTTTTATTGTGCAGGAATAAGGTTACATACAAGAGAATATTCCCAGTTTAAGTTTAAGAATAATCTAAATGTATTAAAAGGTGAGGCAGACCCAGAACCCACCATGACCTCCGCGTGCCCACTGTGTGTTTAAATGCCCATAAGTCTGGTGCTCAAAACCTGAAATGTGCTCAGGGTTTCAGTTAACAAGGGACCACCGTCTTTAAAGGGGAATTTCCATTTAATAAAAACATGTCACAACATACAGTCACAAAGATATTAATATGTCCAATAGATCATTATTATCAAAAACAAAGCAGAACCAAAATCCCTAATCCTCTGCTTGTCATAGTAATGTCCAGCTGCAGCTGTCAGAGCGTGGCCAAAGTTTGTCCACCTGTCTTATTACTTGTCTTGTCCCTGCTAAGTGCTTTCACTTTCACGTTCCTCTGCTCTGTCCTACTGAGAGGGCAGGATTAGCAAGACATAAACCCAGATTTTCTATTGTGGTTACTACTAGACACTGGAGTAAAGATGGCACGTCTTTTGTGTGGAGCATCTCTGGCACATTGTGGCACATGTTGGTACATCTAGGTTGGGCTAGAATTTTCTGACGTGCTCCACATCAATTCAGAGTGTTTTTTGTTTTATTCATTTTGTGGGATAAGCCTTCTAAAGTCTTTCATTGAAACTATGTGTTGGTGGATTTAATATTTATACACCTGGGTTCTGAGGATCCTCTGCTCCATCTTGTGAAGTATTCAAACTGCCCATAGCCACCCTGAGTAGTAGCTTAGTTCCGATCCTTCCACTCCGGCGTCTTCTCACAGTGAAACTGTTCATTGGCTGTGACGTCACGGTTCCCATTCACTAAAGCTGCTGATTGGCCTCAGTGGTCACGTGTGGCTGGGACCGCCACATGTCAGCACTGCCCCGGTCTATTTAATACTTAAAACGAGTTGTCCATTTTTGCCCGGACAACTCCTTTAAGGATTTCTGCACCTTTTTTATAACCATGCTGTCAGGTGATTTCTTCTTTCCTATCTGAATGCAGAATATGATAGAGAGGGGTAGCTGAGCTCTGTGATTATTTGGAGTGGGATTTCTGAGTACCAAACAGAGTACACCCTGCCCAGATTCCTAGAGGAGAGTGAAAGTCCTGCTCACACCACCTACACACAGTGACGGACAGGCTTCTATGTACACTGATACAGGGAAAGATGTCAGTCCACCAGCGTAAAGCTACTGTATATAAATCACAGAGCTCAGATTCTCTCCCTATCTTATCCTACTCTCAGAAAAGGCAGCAAAAATCACCTGACAGGTTTGCTTCAAGTCAAATAAAAGCTGTATGCATCTGTACAGAGTTAACCCTAGTGATGACTGCAAGCAACCAGAAGCTTATCATTTTCATTGACAGTAAGGCATCTTGCTAAGGATATGAACGTACTGAATGGGGGGGTTACTTATTGCTTGGATGCCCACAGTTCCCTAGAATGAAAGAGGCCCTTCCCATTAGTCATTTAAATAGCCTTTTTTTTTGCCTTTTCTTCTATTAGAATTAGATACAAGATGCAGCAAAGGTAGGTGTGGGGCAGAAGGGGTGGTACAGTAATGCACTTGCCATTCCAGAGTCTGGGAAAACTCATAACGGCAGCCAAATTAACAAAAAAATAGGATCAAAAATTTTCATAACGTGATGGAATAGAATAACTCAATAACCCCTCTTGCCTGTTGAGGATCTGAATAATTTGACAGAAAGGTTGCTATGGATACAATGTCACAGTTACATGTATTTAGGCTTCTCATGCTATATTCTCCTAGCAAGAAATCTTCTATAGATTGCAAAGGTCTTCCTCTGAGACCAAAGTGGCAATGAGTGCTGCAAGAGAAGATGGGATTGATGGATCTTGGGATAGTGGTGCAAAATGCACCCCATAAGCAAGGAATTTAACCTGTATTAATACATAAGTACTTGTCACTCAGTCGGGGGTAAAGAATTAAAGGAAGTCTGTGCTAATGTTCTTCAACTATTTGGCCCACTGGAATTCCAATGAAACCTGGAGCAAGTGCAGGACAACAAAGGAAAAACAATATACAGGAAGCTGGAAAAACAACGCAGAGTGTATGTCAAATATATTTACGTCATCACAGATTTCTGGTTTTATATCATTCCATGCTTGTAGTCTCTACATCAATGTATGTATGTTATACAGTGCAAAGGCTTCTACAAGGAACTTCCAAGATATTTGACGAAAGTTGTGTACAAAGGAAAAGTTAATATACTCAAATACATTGTCCTACAATGAAGACCTGTGTACTGATCAACCTGTCCAATAAGAGGTTAAACTTAAAACCAATATATTGTCCATGAACTCAGTCCATTCAGTTCATTAATCTCACAGAAGTATCTGGGCTCAGGGGCAACACAGTGGCTTAGTGGTTAACACTGCAGCCTTGCAACGCTGGAGTCCTGGGTTCGAAACTCGCCAGAAACAACATCTGCTAGGAGTTTGAATGTTCTCCTTGTGTTTGGGTGGATTTCCTCCCGTTCTACAAAGACATACTGATAGGAAAAAAAAAAAGTACATTGTGATTAGAGATGAGCGAACAGTGTTCTATCGAACACATGTTCGATCGGATATCAGGGTGTTCGCCATGTTCGAATTGAATCGAACACCGCGTGGTAAAGTGCGCCAAAATTCGATTCCCCTCCCACCTTCCCTGGCGCCTTTTTTGCACCAATAACAGCGCAGGGGAGGTGGGACAGGAACTACGACACTGGGGGCATTGAAAAAAATTGGAAAAAGTCATTGGCTGCCGAAATCAGGTGACCTCCATTTTAGACGAATAGTGGATTTCAAATCCGGGTCATATGAGAATGTGAACTTTGTGACTATGAGACAGGGATAGCTGTACAGGCAGGGATAGCTAGGGATAACCTTTATTTAGGGGGGAATGTTATTAAAAATAACTTTTTGGGGCTCTATCGGGTGTGTAATTGTGATTTTTGTGAGAGAAACTTTTTCCCATAGGGATGCATTGGCCAGCGCTGATTGGCCGAATTCCGTACTCTGGCCAATCAGTGCTGGCCAATGCATTCTATTAGCTTGATGAAGCAGAGTGTGCACAAGGGTTCAAGCGCACCCTCGGCTCTGATGTAGCAGAGCTGAGGCTGCACAAGGGTTCAAGCGCACCCTCGGCTCTGATGTAGGAGAGCCGAGGGTGCACTTGAACCCTTGTGCACCCTCGGCTCTGCTACATCAGAGCCGAGGGTGCGCTTGAACCCTTGTGCACACTCTGCTTCATCAAGCTAATAGAATGCATTGGCCAGCGCTGATTGGCCAATGCATTCTATTAGCCCGATGAAGTAGAGCTGAATGTGTGTGCTAAGCACACACATTCAGCTCTACTTCATCGGGCTAATAGAATGCATTGGCCAGCGCTGATTGGCCAGAGTACGGAATTCGGCCAATCAGCGCTGGCTCTGCTGGAGGAGGCGGAGTCTAAGATCGCTCCACACCAGTCTCCATTCAGGTCCGACCTTAGACTCCGCCTCCTCCAGCAGAGCCAGCGCTGATTGGCCGAATTCCGTACTCTGGCCAATCAGCACTGGCTAATGCATTGTATTGGCGTGATGAAGCAGTGCTGAATGTGTGTGCTTAGCACACACATTCAGCTCTACTTCATCGGGCTAATAGAATGCATTGGCCAGCGCTGATTGGCCAGAGTACGGAATTCGGCCAATCAGCGCTGGCTCTGCTGGAGGAGGCGGAGTCTAAGATCGCTCCACACCAGTCTCCATTCAGGTCCGACCTTAGACTCCGCCTCCTCCAGCAGAGCCAGCGCTGATTGGCCGAATTCCGTACTCTGGCCAATCAGCACTGGCTAATGCATTGTATTGGCGTGATGAAGCAGTGCTGAATGTGTGTGCTTAGCACACACATTCAGCTCTAATTCATCGGGCTAATAGAATGCATTGGCCAGCGCTGATTGGCCAGAGTACGGAATTCGGCCAATCAGCGCTGGCTCTGCTGGAGGAGGCGGAGTCTAAGATCGCTCCACACCAGTCTCCATTCAGGTCCGACCTTAGACTCCGCCTCCTCCAGCAGAGCCAGCGCTGATTGGCCGAATTCCGTACTCTGGCCAATCAGCACTGGCTAATGCATTGTATTGGCGTGATGAAGCAGTGCTGAATGTGTGTGCTTAACACACACATTCAGCTCTACTTCATCGGGCTAATAGAATGCATTGGCCAATCAGCGCTGGCCAATGCATTCTATTAGCGTGAACTGAGTTTGCACAGGGGTTCTAGTGCACCCTCGGCTCTGCTACATCAGATTGCTACATCTGATGTAGCAGTGCCGAGTGTGCATCAGATGTGTAGTTGAGCAAAACTGACTCAGCACTGCTAAGTCTCTGCATTCGCATAGGAATGCATTGGCCAGCCTTCGGCCAATCAGTGCTGGCTCTGCCGGAGGAGGCGGAGTCTAAGGTCGGACCTGAATGGAGACTGGTGTGGAGCGATCTTAGACTCCGCCTCCTCCAGCAGAGCCAGCGCTGATTGGTCGAGTTCCGTACTCTGGCCAATCAGCACTGGCCAATGCATTTCTATGGGGAAAAGTTAGCTTGCGAAAATCGCAAACTGACAGGGATTTCCATGAAATAAAGTGACTTTTATGCCCCCAGACATGCTTCCCCTGCTGTCCCAGTGTCATTCCAGGGTGTTGGTATCATTTCCTGGGGTGTCATAGTGGACTTGGTGACCCTCCAGACACGAATTTGGGTTTCCCCCTTAACGAGTTTATGTTCCCCATAGACTATAATGGGGTTCGAAACCCATTCGAACACTCGAACAGTGAGCGGCTGTTCGAATCGAATTTCGAACCTCGAACATTTTAGTGTTCGCTCATCTCTAATTGTGATCCCTACATGGGGCTCACAATCTACATTAAAAAAAGGAAAGAAGTAGATGCAGATCTACATTCAATTTCTGTCTTCTTGGGATAAGTAAAGAGGTGAGGGGCTGCCAAGACCAGCCACATTGCCCAACTAGCAGGATCTGTAAAGAGGAGGAGGTGTATTGTAATTCATAGCACATAAAACTTTACTGTGCATATCTTAAATACTGAACAATCACTGTACAGAATATTACAAAAACTTCAAACATTGCATCACAACACAACCTACATAATACAAGCCTTATGGCCACTAGGGATTTTTCCAGAGGCATAACTTGAAGCTACTGGTCCCCAATGCAAATTCTGCAATGAGAGCACTGCCTAGCTTGTTCCATTTTGAATAGTATATTTGATGTGGTCGAGAGACTTTTGGACCCCCTCAGGGTCTAAATTTATTAAGAGGTTTGGTTTAGTTAGCGATCTGGTCTTTGGTCTGATATTTAGGGGGGTGTTTGTATTGGCAAAATGTGTCCTCTGTCAGTGGCATCTGTCACCCATAGGGACTCATTGTAAGTATGAATAAAGTTCAGGGTATGTATTTTTATGGTGGCCCTTTCGATAAGAAGGTGCATCTGCTGTTGCCATTAATCCAGGGTCATATGGGTTCCATTTTCTTGTAGAGTCCAGACCAAACTGTACAAGTATATTTTGTGATTTACAGATCTTTGGTTCTTTTTTGCCACTGGTAAGACAAAATAAATAAAGAATAGAGATCTTAAATGCTTTGGACAGGCTGCTCAGCGCACTATAAACACATCAGAGTATCTGCTTAGCATCAGAGACTTAGAGAATTAGTTATCTGCCACAAACCAGAGGCCATCCTGGGAGGAGAGACTCCCGGGAGCAACCTGGTTTCCGCTCAGTGCACTGGCCTTTCTCAAACTAGAATGGAAACGCAGCATTACATTGTGACTTGGACTGAGGCATAAAGGGAAATATTGTCTGATGATTCCTATTCACCTCATAACAATAAATAGATAGATTAGAAAAGATCTACTTCTATGGAAAAAGAACTTAAAATAAGTTCCTCCCGCTCCTGAAAGTTCAACCTTTTACCTTCATCCCTCCATTTAATGGACCATGCAAGCTTTGTTGACTTGTGAGATAGTTGCTGAGCAACTACATCAAATGGCTGTTTGTGTCACCGAGGACATTGAGCCGCTGTCTATATTTACTATGTCCCACTTACAGGGTTCACCCAATGCAAGGTTAGTGGGGTTGGCAGAAGAGCAAAACATAAGAAGATCTGTCGGAAAAGTTGCCAAAGAGTTTGAAACTTTGTCTCTTATATTTTCTTCTTATATGTTGTTCTTACTATCTATTAAAGGATTTGTCTGCTCTGGATAACTCTTTTTTTTTTTTTTTTTGATAGATGGCTCACAAGCTTCTCACAGCGATCAGCTTGAATTTGTGGGGAACCTAAAAATGATTATTTTGGTTTTTTTTATACAGTTCAGTAATCTATAAATAATTAACATCTTAGAGAAAAAAAAATATAATAATTTAGATAATTAGAAAAACACTGCGGTACTATTCCGTTATCGGGCCAGCAGCAGCGCAGTTCAGCAGCAGCTTTCGGGACAGCAGTTCAGCAGCGGGAATTACAATGACATCCGAGGACTGCTGGCCCGATGCTTGTGCCCAGTAACCAGTACATCGATGACCCCCCTCCCCCATCCTTCTCCTCCTGCCAGTGCTGCCCCCCAGCTCTCCTTACATCTTCCCCGTACCCTCTCCCCGCCACACGACTAGGCCTCACCTCAGCGCTAGTACCGAGACCGAAAGGAAAGACACCGGGGCTCAATCCAGGCCCTGACAAGAAACACGCCGACTATAGGAACGGTGAGCTACAGCGAGCCGGAGGGACAAACTTTCTGCAGCGTCCGGCGGCTATCTAGTAGCATTCATTGCTCAAGATTTACGGTGAGGCCTATTACAGGGAGAGGGTACGGGGCAGATGTAAGAAGAGCTGGGGGGCAGCACTGGAAGGAAGAGGAGGATGAGGGCATCGATCGATGTACTGCCTACTACACACAAGCACGGCCTCTATCATCGGGCCAGCATCGGCTTAGTCATGTGGCGGGGAGAGGGTACGGGGTAGATGTAAGGAGAGCTGGGGGGCAGCACTGGAAGGAGGAGGAGATGGAGGGGGGGTCATTGATGTACTGGCTACTGGGCACAAGCATCGGGCCAGCAGTCCTCGGATGTCATTGTAATTCCCGCTGCTGAACTGAACTGCTGTCCCGAAAGCTGGTGCTGAAATGCGCTGCTGCTGGCCCGATAACGGAATAGTACCAACACTGCTTCCAACTTTAAGGGTCTTATCATGGGGGTGAGTGTGTAGTCAGGGTCACTCATCCTGGAGATCAAAATTGTAGACCGTATTTAAGGCTAAGGCCCTGCATAGCAAGGGACAGCCAAAAACACTGCGGTGGTCCATGGTGGAAACGCATCATGTTTTTTTTTTGCAGTGTTTTTCACAGAAAGAGCTTTCTTCGTCTGCGGACTTTCTGCCTCTGTTATATGGAAACCACCACCAGCATTTCCTTAGGTATAATTGACCTGCTGTGATTTACAAAATAAGAGTGTTTGAAATCACAGTATTTCTGCCGTGAATATTTTTCTGCAATGTATGAATGGGATTAGTGAATCCCACCCACTTTGCAGGTAATGTAAAACACAAAGTTTCTGCTCCATTTTCATTTTGATGGGTAAACCCCTTTAATTCGTCTGCAGCGCCAGTACAGGAGAAATGAGGCATTGCACACAGAAGCAATCCAGCTGGGCAGATTTATGAGAGTTTCTTAAAGAAAAGTTGCTTTAGAGACCCATAGCCACCAATCACAGTACAGCATTTCTTTCTTTTTGGAAATGAAAGACGTGCCATGATTGGTTGGTAGTTTTTCTTTACAACACTTTCATAAATCTGCCCCATCTAGAATATTGATACAGCCACTCCATTACTCTTTCTGGTGGATGCACAGGATGATGGCAGGAAAATGAAGGAAAACCCCTAGAAAATAGGAGCCTCAATTGGTTCCTCTGCTTAGGTGCTCGATCAAGAACTAGCTTCTTATTCTCTTAAAATGTTCTTTTATAAATACCCCCATTTTCTGGAGTTTTTCTAAAGCCTTTTTTAAAGTTTGTCAGTCTTACTTATTCTTTCCAGACCAAGATAGCCCTATGCTTTACTAGTAGATGGTTTTAACTAGAATTTCTTAGAGCAGTCCTAAGGAGGTCATGCTCATTAGATTAATGTAGGACGTACTCAATACAGGGAGTGGTCGACCATCTAATGGGTGTCATGGTATCCCGACAGCTGATTGGTGGAAAGAAGGATCAGGATTGCTGACTTTAGCTTTCCTCATGTATTTGTTCTCAGGGTAGATTAGAAGCCTCACCTGTCTGACAGGCATATCCCCCTCACTCCCTATTGAGAACACATGCACACTTGGGTGAGCCGAGTGCTCATGTATGGGTGGTCGGGAGGAATAGCTGTTGACCAAATGAGCATTAACTCAATAGCTATTTGAGGTTTCTGGCCAGCTTAATGCAGATGGAAATCACTCATGCTTGTCAGTAAAGTGAAGCTGCGAGCTGCGGTCCAGAGGCACCTAATGGAAAATGAGTAAAAGCAGTGTGATGCCGTAAATGTGAAAAGCTCACAGGAAGTGATTCCCAGCAGGGAGCCCCTTAGATTACTGCAGTAAAAGGGGACATTGAATGGGATATGGAGTTCAAACCATTGCATAAAGTCAGAAGATTAGCATGGCAGTGATAAATGGAGTCAAAAGAGATTAAAAGGATAAAAATCCTGGGAGATATCCAAATATAAAATGTATCTGTTAGAGCATGTGAAATGTAACAGAAACAACTTTCAGATGTCAGAAAGAGGTACAAAATCAGATATATGTATGATAAGCCTTAACTCTAGCCCTACCCATGTCTTCTTTAACCTTTCCCTGTCACTTTGTGTTCTCACACAATATCATGCCCCCTTGTGGCCCCCAGACAGTAATGCATCCTCCCAGTGGCTCACACACAATATGAAGTCCCCCAGTGGTCACCACATATGTGTATAATGTCTCTTTTGTGATGCTGCACAGTATAATGTTCACTTCGGGCCCCAACACAATATAATGTCCCCCTTGTGGCCTAAAGCATCTGAGTGATAGGACTGAACTTCTGTGCATGTGAGACCATAGGAAACCATACCATTACACTGTACATACTAGGGAAATTTAGGAGGAATGGCATTTTACAAGCCAATCTTGATGCCATGAGCATTGGAGCAAAGCTGCATCTCTCTCCTTAGGAGTCATACACCTAGTAATGAATTATGCACTTATTCTGCACTAATTTACACTAGCCATAAAATATAGTAAATTGGTTGGGCAGTGGGAATCCATGCTTCTCCTGCTAAGCCCCTCAGAAATGGTATGTGGGGTAAAAAAGCAAAAATGGCTGTGCACCAAAATGTTGAACTTTTATCATACCTTCTCCAACAGAGACTGGTGTAAAACATACGATAAATTTCCCCCATTAAATGGACCTTCTGAGAATGAATGAAAAGAGTACCAGGGCTGCCATAACATCTATAAAAGTAATATCTAGGCACAGGAGCAATGTGATTACAATTGGTAAATTGTAATGATTTTGCATCAACACAACAGAGAGATGCCAGGAGGTTGGGAGTAGGAATTGGTCACAGTTGAGCTCACAGTGGTTGTGGTCGGCTCAAACAATCCTTAGCACTCCTCAGGGCAAGTGCAATGGTGATGAGGCATGCAGTGTGAAAGATGGTGGTAGTAGCATCCCCTGGGACACTATCCTGTTGTAAGTCTTCCTGATGGTGGTTGGTGTGGCAGGAGACAATGTTTAACAGTTCAACAACTTGCCGTTTACTTAAACTAAAGGCAGGTAACAACAAACTGCAAATATTCCATTAAATGGAAGCACAGGATTGGTAAGCACTTGGCTGGAGTTGGAGTCTGGGTGTTGGTACTCCCTGTAGTCAGTCAATTTCTGTGTTGCGTCCACACCCATTTCAACTTCTGTGCCATTCTTGCACTACATTGTATGGTGCAGGAGGTGTATCTGCTCTTGATTACCTGCTCCTGAACTCTGGTAATTTTTGGTTGGCACTGTTAGGGTTAACTGTTGTGTGCTTTGTGATTGACATCCTATCTACCAATCAAGCCTTGGGTGGGGTGGACTTTCAATAAACAGGTCATCAGCCCACATATGTTTGCTGGCTATTGTGACTCTGTCCTTTGCTATTGTATTGTACACAGTATTACAATACTGTGAAGCGGCCATTTTCTCATAGCCTGTGGGCATGCGCAATCTGCTCTGCCCAAGGCCCAAGGCCTAGAAGTTACAAGCCACCGCCTGAAGACGCTGCTGAAGAAGATGGAGGCAGTGCTGGAGAGAGTACTCTCACAGCATTGGGGCCGCCCTCAGTGCTGTCTGAGCACTGGGGCCCGCCCCCAGTGCTGCGAAAGAGCTAATTTGAATACCGACAAGAAGGGATTGTAGGCGAATGGCAGCGTGGAGAAGACAGCGAAAGGTAGGAGACGAATAGCCTTTCTTAAGGCTATTCCTACGTGGTACCTAGAAAAAATTGTGTCTGACTGATAGGATCCTTTTAAGGCAAGGGTTGTACCATCTGCTCATCTTCAGACTTTATGGTTTGGTTCAGTTAAAGTGGCAACAGTTCACATACAGCAAAATCAGCGTGTAAACAAGTTAAAGTCCTAATTCACACAAAGTAACATCAGATAAATGCATAACTGTAAAGTCAGTTCCTGTCCCAGTGTTCCACTGGGATGTTACATTGTACATAATATAACATAACAGAACATTAATAGTTAATCATGGGACAATGTATTTAAAAAGAACCACGTTAACCATATTTTTAGTCAGTTTTCATGATTATAGATTTTCAATGAATGAAGTCTATGTTCACACAGTCAATTTAAAATCTGCCATGTATTGTCAGCAGCAAAGGCTAAACCAGATTTCTGTTGCATATTTGCTGCAGATATGTAGTTTGTACAGTAGAGGATCTGCATGAGGATTAGATTCTTACAATGGGACGAACTTGTATTTTTCCCCCAAATAAGTGACGTGCTAAAAATAGGCTATAAAGTTATCCATTTCTGGTTCACTGAGGTCAAGAGATGGACCCAATTTTTTCAGAGGCATGCCTCATGATAAATTAGGGTCATCACATTCCCCCCCAAATTTTGGAACTTTTATTTAGTATCAAACTATGTAGGTGCACATCTTTTTTTTGTCTAGAGGAAAGGTTGCCCCTGCTTGTCAATTTATACATTTCCAGGAAGAATAACAGAGGAATGACACAATGCATAGTTCTAAGACTTAATGCTCCAGAATTGTTATTTCATGGAGAACAGAAGTAATATTTAATAAAACAGACATACCAGGAGAGCTGATGGGTCTTCTTGATGCATTGTTCATATAAAGATTACATCAGTATGTAATACAAGTCAATACATGTTGTAGTCTTATATAGTTATGGGGTTAGGTCCATATAAATAGCACGTTTCTCCCAGGGGTGAATCTACCCCTTTAGCCGCCCGAGGCGAACTACAGAAAGCGCCCCCCCCCCCCGGGAGGAGGGGGCGGATCGAAGGGGCGTGGCCGAGCGAAAGGGGGCGTGGTGGAGCTTGTCCTGGACTGGCTTAGGTAATCAAAAATGCTGCCCTCCCTGGGGTCCTGACATAGCGCCGCCTGAAGCGCTCGCTTCAGATCGCCTCATGGGAGGTGCGGCGCTGGTTTCTCCCCATACTTAGCATGTAATGCATTTCGGACATGTTTGACATTAGTACTGATCTTCTCAGCAGTATACTTACACTGTGTCACTATAGGAATATTACATGACAACCTATTGTAAGCTGCTCATGGGAATGACCTCTGGAAGTAACACAATTTCTAATTGACGCAGTTTTGTGGAATTTGGGAAATCATCTATTATTTATGTAACAGCTATGAATACCCATGTGCATGCCAAAGACAGCAATACATGGAGAATAAGTAATAAGAATAGAACCCGTGAGGCTTGAAGTAGTTACTGTATAGAAGTGGATAATATATGGAATTGTGGCCAAACTGCCCAGATTCACGTCATTGAAAAATGATTGTCATAGTCATTGTTGAATGGCCTTCACTTGTTATATTTTCAAAGCAATGTCTATGGGGTTATTCACATTTTTTTAACGGACTATGAAAAGGGTCTATCAAAAATAGGACATATCCTATTTCTAGTTGTTTTGTGTGAAATTCTCAAAGATTCAAGGCTATAAGGGATTTGAATAAACAGGTTCCAGACAGGTCCAAAACTGCCATTAATCCCTTGGCGTGTTGTATCATACTAGAATGGCACAACTGGCAAGGGATTTGTGCAAAACGTATTATAAGGCTAAGGCCCCACTGAACGGAAACGCAGCTTTTTTGGGCATTGCGGAAACTCAGAGGAAAAAAACGCTGTGTTTTACAGCGCCAGCATAGTGAATGCAATTTTGTCTAATCCTAGCCCCACACTGTGGGAAAAAAGCGCTGCAAAAAAGCTGCGTTTTTCAAAAACGTTCGCTGACTTTTTCCCTCCATAGATTTCTATGGAGAGTGTGAAAACCGCAGCAAAAACGCAGCATGATAAATGTGTTGGGGAAACTCCACAGAAACGCCACGGAAAAGCATCAGGCTAAAGCGCTGCAGAAAGAACCGCGGCGTGAACGCACTGCGGTTCTTTCCGTAGCGCTTTTAAGAGAAAGTTCACAGAGTTTTCCTCTGCGGACTTTCCCTTAACATTATATCTACGGGAAAGCCGTTGGCATTTCCGTAGATATAATTGACATTCTGCGATTTGCAAAGCCGCAACGGCGGTGTGATTTCTTCTGCAAAGTGGGCATGGGATTTGCATGTATCCCATCCCCTTTGCTTGCACTGTAAAACGCTGTGATTTTTCCCGCTGTGGGCAAATCGCGGCGTCTACGTCCCGTGGGGCCCTGGCCTCAAAATCCACAGACAAAAACTCACTGTTTTGCTTAGTTGAGGCTAAGGCCCCACAGGCCGGAAACGCCGCGCTAAAGCACTGCAGGAAAAACCACAACGTGAACGCATTGTGGTTCTTCCCGCAGCACTTTGAACAGAAAGTTCACAGAGTTTTCCTCCGCAGACTTTCTGTTACAATTATATCTATGGGAAAGCCATCGGTGTTTCCATAGATATAATTGACATGCTGCGATTTTCAAAACCACAACGGTTTTGGAAATCGCAGCATGTCCACGCTGCAATTTTTTCCGCAAATTGGGCATGGGATTTGCATGAATCCCATCCACTTTGCAAGTACTGTACAACACCGCGATTTTTCACGCTGCGTTTATGCCATGGCCAAATCGCGGCGTTTCCTTCCTGTGGGGCCCCAGCCTTATTGCACATGAGAAACTCAAGCAAAAACGTGATGCAAAACTCAATAGAAAACTCATATGAATTTCCGCAGCACAAAACTCAAAAACGCATGTACATGCGTGTTTTTTTCCATGTTTTTTTACGCTGCGTTTCCGCCCAGTGGGGCCTTAGCCTAAAGGAAAACTGTCAGGCTAAGGCCCACGTAGCTAGCCACAGCAAAAAAAAAATGCAACAGAAAAAAATACAATAATTTTCTGCCGCTGTTTTTCACAGAAAATGCCTCTATTATACCTATATGGAAAATGCTGATGTTTCCGTAGGTATAATAGACATGCTTAGATATACAAAACACAAGCCTTTTTCAAATTGTATCATTTCTGCTGCAGATTGTTTTCTGCAATATGTGAATGTGAGAATCCCACCCACTTTGTAGGTAATGTAAAACGCAGTATTTTTTTGGCGCTGTGTTTTCGCAGCATGAAGCCCCAGCCTCATGATTTTTCCATCATAAACTAGTAATGAGCAGGGAACAGCTTCAGTCTAGTTACTCTCTCTCCATGACCATTACTGATGACACCGCCTGGGCATGATTGATGTCCCTCTCTGATGTCACAAGGGAGATGTCAATCTGCCAGAGGCATTAATAGCTAGAGGACTTCATGTCTGCTCCCCACCCACCTCACTACTTAGGTTAATTTGCATATAACTTTTTATGCTTTCAAATAGTTATAACTAGAGATGAGCAAACAGTGTTCTATCGAACACATGTTCGATCGGATATCAGGCTGTGCGATGTGTTCGATACCATACGGCCACCACGTGGCAAACTCCAAAAAAATTCCCTCCCACCTTCCCTGGTGCTTTTTGGGACAGGAACTACGACAACGGGGGCATTGAAAAAAAATCGGAAAAAGTCATTGGCTGCCGAAATCAGGTGACCCCCATTTTAGACGAATAGTGGATTTCAAATCCGGGTCATAGCTGTGAACTTGAGACAGGGATAGATGTACAGGCAGGGATAGCTAGGGATAACCTTTATTTATGTGGGAATGTTATTAAAAATAACTTTTTGGGGCTCTATCGGGTGTGTAATTGTGATTTTTGAGAGATAAACTTTTTTCCCATAGAAATGCATTGAGCAGCGTTGATTGACCGAATGAGATACAGAAGATGTCATTCGGCCAATCAGCGCTGGCTCTGCCGGAGGAGGCGGAGTCTAAGATCGCTGTACACCAGTCTCCATTCAGGTCCGACCTTAGATTCCGCCTCCTCCAGCAGAACCGGAGGCGTAGCGAGCTCAACACACACATTCAGCTCTGCTTCATCATGCTAATAGAATGCAGTCTATTGGCATGATGAAGCAGAGCTGAATGTGTGTGCTGTGCTTAACTACGCCGGTGGCGTAGCGAGCTCACCACACACACTCAGCTCTGCTTCATCATGCTAATAGACTGCATTCTATTAGCTTGATGAAGCAGAGCTGAATGTGTGTGTGCTGTGCTTAACTACGCCGGTGGCGTAGCAAGCTCAACACACACATTCAGCTCTGCTGCATCACCGCATAGGAATGCATTGACCAGCGTTGATTGGCCAGTCTACAGTATTTGGCTAGTCAGCACTGGCTCTGCCGGAGGAGGCGGAGTCTAAGGTCGGACCTGAATGGAGACTGGTGTACAGCGATCTTAGACTCCGCCTCCTCCGGCAGAGCCAGCGCTGATTGGCCGAAGGCTGGAGACTGGCCAATCAACGCTGGCCAATGCATTCCTATGGGTATGCGGTGATGCAGCAGACCTGAGCTCGGCACACACTCATCTCTGCTGTGCAGAGACTCAGCAGACTTGGCAATGCAATGAACTCTCAACTACACCTCCGGTACAGAGAGGTAACAGAGAGCTAACAGAAAGTCCGCGGAGGAAAACTCTGTGAACTTTCTGTTCAAAGTGCTGTCGGAAGAACCGCAATGCGTTCACTCCGCGGTTGTTGCCGCAGCGCTTTAGCACAGTGGTTCCGGCCCGTGGGACCTTAGCCTCAACCAAGCAAAACAGTAAGTTTTTGTCTGCAGATTTTGATGCTTTTCCGCTGCATTTCTGCGGATTTCCACAACACATTTATCATGCTGCGTTTTTGCAGCGGTTTTCACACTCTCCATAGAAATCTATGGAGGGAAAAACTCAGCGTTTCCGCAAATATATTTGACATGCTGCGTTTTTCAAAAACGTGAAAGTTTTTGAAAAACCCGTTTTTTCCACAGCGTTTTTTTCCCGCAGTGTGGGGCTAGGATTAGAAAAAATTACATTCACTATGCCGGTACTGTAAAATGCAGCATTTTTTTCCGCTGCGTTTCCGCAATGCCCCAAAACGCTGCGTTTCTGCCCACGGGCCGTATCCGCAGCACTAAAGCGCTGCGGGAAGAACCACTGCGTGAATGCATTGTGGTTCTTTCCGCAGCGCTTTTAAGAGAAAGTTCACAGAGTTTTCCTCTGTGGACTTTCTCTTAACATTATATCAATGGGAAAGCCGCCAGTGTTTCTGTAGATATAATTGACATGCTGCGATTTGAAAAGCCGCAACGGCTTTGCAAATTGCAGCGTGTTCGCGCTGCGATCTGTTCCGCAAAGTGGGGATGGGATTCACATGAATCCCATCCACTTTGCCTACACTGTACAACCGGTTTCCAGTCTGTGGGGCCCCGGCCTTAAAAGGATTTTATGATTCAAACACATTTTTTTCTCGATGACACGTAGGAATAGCCTTAAGAAACAGAAATCTTATTTTTATGTCATTTTCTGATAATACATTACCTTTATAGACAGTTTTCCACATTTTAAGAATAAAAGTCATTAAAACCGGGAGAATGTCAACTGTTTTTGGACCTGCAGACATTCTGAAGACATTTCAATCCATAATAAATGGAAGTAACTGAGCTGCTTCTTTAGCGCTGTATTCACTTGTAGAGCTCATTGACGTAAACAATCAGCAATGTTCGGTTACATGGCAAATTGTTTTTGTAGCTGTGGGCTATCACCACTAGAGGGCATACATAGTCAATGGCATGCTGTGTAACAAAAGCAAGGTGAGTGGTTTTTCTCATAAAAGGTGTCAACGTTTTGTCTTTGTGACAGTGAGTCAATATCACATCTAATGACACATGGGAGCTTACAACAGTGTTGTAGGAAACAGTTGCCATTGCCTGTGTAAGTTATAACACAGAGGAGGTTTACTGCTATATACTGTACAGTAGCTACTAGATACAGCTATTGTAATCCTACCCAATCAAACACATAAACTCCCAGGTTTATATGTATCATTGACCTACACATGTATGTCCTGGACTGATCTCTGCGCCTTGAATAGCAAATAAGACAACCTGGTAAGTTGGATCGACAATCTACTTACTAAGAATGGCTTTTAAGTTCTTAATAATACCCAACATGCCGCAAATAGTGACATCCTACTGTAGATGTAATTAACATCTTGTACTATGTGCTGCGGCTCTAGCAGGGAATGGAGGACGCCTCTTCCTGCTGCTCTGACACTTGGGCAGCATTTCATTATCATTTAAATGTCACTTCTTAATTGTGAGGAAGTCTTCACTTTAGCCCTCCCACTAATTGCCATGCACATCCAATGTAATTTATTAATCATATGTTGAGGGAGAGAACAGAATGGAGTCCTACTGTTATGTTGTATTTTGGTGAATATGGCTCGAAAATTTGTTATTCAACAAAAAGTCAAGTAATACTGTGTCATCTTGTTGAAAGTTCATATTTAGGCATGTACAGGTATATATGCTATACATAGGTTATAGAGGAGTAGATGTACACTAGCGGATTTCACAGACTGGAGTTGCATTATTTGTGTATTCTTATATATTTGGTTAGAAAGTTAAAGAAGACCTGTCATGTCCTTAAAGGGTTATTACCAATTTGCAAATCATAGCTAAGGCCTGGTTCACATCAGCATTCGGTATTTCATTTGGGGAGTCTTTTTGGGGACCCTGAATGGAATATCGAATGCATTAAAAAGCGGTGAACAATGAAAACACACAGACCCCATAGACTACAATGGGGTCTATGTGTTTTCTGCGTGCTGTCCGTATGAGTCATGTGGAGAGAAAAGTAGTTCATAAAGTACTTTCCTCTCCTCATGACTCATGCGGACAGCGCATGGAAAACACACGGACCGCATTATAGTCTATGGTGTCCGTGTGGTTTCTTAACTAACTGCTTTTTAATGCGTTCAGTATTCCATTCAGGGGGTCCCCAAGCGGACTCCCCAAACAGAATACTGAATGCAGATGTGAACTGGGCCTGCGACAGGAATAATTGGTCACTAGTTCTGACCAGCAGGGCAGGACAGGACTTACAAAAGCAGGTGAGCAGGATCTACTCAATCTGTTTTTATAACTCTAGTGGATGGGAGTTATGGAAACAGAGTACCACATTCATCTATGCTGTTTCTATAACTGTGGGGCTCATCTGTACTACCCTGTTCTCATAGCTTCTCCTCATCTCTATGGGGGTTATGTAAACAGAGTAGAGCAGCATCAGTCATCTGTTACCATGAGTTTGGAAACAGGCCAAGGTGAGAATAACCCTTTAAGATAGTAAACATGTCTTTATACTATTATAACTGGCTCTGCAATGATTTTAATACAGGTATTGTTTTGTCTTTAGCCGCCTCTGTTTCTGTACAATTGACCATCATTATTTTTTGACGTCATATTAGTCAGCTGTCGAGTGGCAGTGTAATAGATGCTAAGCAGTGGAGATTGCCCACTGTTATTGATCATTGGTATTGGGCACTAATACCATCATTGGTGGGGCTACAGAGTGGGCTAGTGGAAAATCAAGACCTGTGGCAGAATAAGTGAAAAAAGCAGCTGTAAAGTATAGGGGCAGCTTTATTCTTGGGGACATGACAGTTCCTTTTTAAAGGTGTTTTAGGATTTAATAAAAATGGTGTCCTTTAAGTGCAGGTAACCATATAAAGTAATGGAAATCTTCACTCCTTTGCAGTAATAAGGTCACATATATCATGCATATGACCACTGCAGCCAATGGCTTTATTAGTGATGCTGGCATTTATGACCCATGACTGCTGAGGCCACTCAATAGCTATAGCGGTCACATGAATGATATACCCAGTGCTATTATTGCAGGACTTGACTGGTAGTATTGCAGCAGGCGGCATTTAAAGGGTAAGTGTTTTTCATTATTTTAAACAGTTTCTTGTACTAAACCCATTTTAAAGAAATCCTGAAAAACATCTTTAATTTAGCTGAGAGTTACAGATCAGATGATCCATATTAATGTCTCCATGGATGGTATCAGATAACACAGTGCACTCTGCTACATCTACAGACTCAGCTCTGCTTTATCTGTTGGACAGGAGGTGTCTGGACTGTAGTTATGATGGCAGGTCTTCTGGATAAATACATGAGGAGTATCAGGGCTCCGGCACACAGAGAGGGAATGAAGGCAAGTTGTTAGCAACAGTTAGCATTAGGATTGGAAGGCTTCATTCATTCTCACCACCCTGCCTGTTAGAGACAGATGGATGAGTCCTTATGATACAGAAGATTCCTGGCTGTGTATGTGTTTGTCTCCACCTCCCAGGCTTGCTGGGGCTCCACCTTAGCCAAACAAGTCTGTTCTGACTGCTTGGTTCAGCACGGTGGGCTGTGGACAGCTCCCTCCACCAGCACAAAGGCGACATTCAGCACCTGGGAGAGCTGGACAGCAGCACCGGCTCCAGTCTGGGAACACTTTCTCCAATCTTCCTTTTTGCTTGCTTTGACTTGCTCATCTGCTTGGAAGAAGAATAGAAGAACTTAGAAGAACAAGCGAGAACAGGTAAGGAAAGCTCCTTACACTGCTCGGCTCTGCTATGCCTAGAGAGATTATAGTGATTTACATTGAAAACAATGCTAGTGGCATTGACCTAATGGATGAATTATATATAAAGCTCTATGTCACCGATGTATGGAGTCCAGCCTTCTCCTTCTATTTATGGCATAGTGTAGGATGTGTTTCTTAACATTAACCCATGCTTGTAATAACAGCTATACGTTGTGTCATCCTAAACCATGGCACATGATGGACTTGTGTGTTATTTAAGCAGAAATTGTCTCCCGTAGACGGACAATAGTGCAACATGTGGATCCTCCATTCTTGGACTACAAGTCTAAGCATTCCTGTATAGATGCAGAATGACAGTCATATGTTACATTCTTGCTATTACGGCTGACAGGCATGCTGAGATTTGTAGTTCCTCATGTAGAGAGACCTTGGTTGCTTTCTTCTTAAGTTCTATATTAGATGCCTTTAACTAAGGTGTGGCTTGGGAGGTGATTTTAAACTGCCATCATATTACAGGATTCATGATGTGTTTCTGAGTATTGCAGTATATGCATGTATAAGATAATGTGACTTTCCATCTTCCTGTCTGCCACCATTAGATAATAGCAATATATCTGCTGGTTGGTATATAATGCTGGCTTGTAAGATCCCTTCTGTTATCTCCATTTGTTATTCTCTGGTTTTTAAGTTTAAAGAGCTCAGGGAGGATGATGAAGAAACCTTCAAAGTTTGCAGCGTGTTGGCATCAGAGGGATTGTCCCCCTCCACCATGTGTTTTAATGGTTGTGGCTAAGTTTACTGTATCAATATTAATAAATTCTGGATAGTTCTGGTTCTTGCTGTACAGATTAGATTTTTTACACTAGGCGGATTATTATCTGATGACATTACACAATATGTTTCTTACCATGCAACCTCAGTGAGCTTAGACTATTCAGATCATAGGAGCTATTGTATGTAAATCTATATCTGTAAGTCAAGTAGAACCACAAGAAAAGCAAAAGTAATGACTCAAATACCAATGTTAATATTCAATTACTGTCAGTGCTGAAAATAAGGGATAAATATTTAATTGGTATTTAATGGAGAATTCGTGCCAAGCACCAGCAGTTCTATCCAAGCCACACATGTAATACGGACTGTTCCTGAACATCTCTGTTGCTTTATCTTCCATGTATAAGTGCAGAGCTGCCATTAGTAAGACACCTCTTAGCGACTTGAAAGGGTTAAGTGCCTGTATTGTTCCGCACCTGTGCACATTGATGTACTGTGTCTTTCAGGTGTATTGTTGTGGAGGGAGCAAACAATCACTTGTTTATGAGTTCATGGCGAATATTGCTGGCAGATATCTCACTTATCTGATTTGTTACCATGACTCCACTTGGGTAGTAGCACAAAACACATTCCAATCTCAGATAGGACTAATGAAATACTCTTGTCTCTTGCTACCGAAATACCGATTCTGGTTTAAGGGATATATTTTAGGAACATTACTGAGCCTTATATAAGTAGAAGCAATATACATTAATACTTGTGACATATACTGTGTATACCATAGAAGTCATGGGCTACTCCCAGGGGGAAAATACAGAAAAAATATATTATTTATTCATATTTCAGCATGGTATTCAATAAAGGTTGATATCGTCTTCAAGAAGCCATTCCTTTACACATGATGTGTCTTTGTGGTACAATTCTTGATCCGTCATGTTGTCATACAGTGTGGCATGCAGGAAACTATGGCCTACTCCAGGTATTATGTAAGTGATCTTAGGGAGAGAGAATTATTAGATATTTAACGGAATAATCCTTTGTGTTCGACATATAATACAATATGTAACAATATGTAGTGAATGTTAGTACATTGATTTATTACAAAGTGACATAAGATGTTTGGACAAATATCTGGAACATAGCGTAACCATTTCTACTTTTGTGGGGCCCTAAAGGATTGTTTGCTTTTTAGATGAATTGTCATGCATGGCAATGGCTGGCAATGACATACACTGCAGTGGGTAGCAATGTATGGTAAGCAGTGGTGCATATGCCAAGTGTAACCACAAGGCCGATAAATCTGATATATACCAGAAGAGTGTCCTTTATGTAATCATTCTAAATAGTGTAATACACTGCATGGTATCATATTTTTAATGGTGTGAGCCTATTGGTTTCAAAATTGGTCAAAAATGATGGAAAGATGCCTTTTAATAAATGACTGTGATGTGTTTTCTTATGTAATCCTTTGTGGCACTAAACTTAGACCTGTGTCAGTCAAGAGGAAAGGAGAGTGGTTATGATGGGATTATTGAGAAATAACAGGACACGTCCTTTGACCTTGTTAGTTGAACTGAAAGTTTATATACAAAGTAATAACAATGGATTCTCATCTATTAGGCCGGGTGGGGAGCTGTGGCAGGGGGTGTCAGTCATTCTGGAGGACCAAGCATGTCCATTCATTACTTGGACAGACCATTTATTTAAGACCTAAGAAATGTTACCCATAAGACTATTGTTGGTCAATTACTTGTTCAACGGATACCTTCTTCCTACATCACCATAAACTTTTATCAATGTCCACTATATAATACCAGCCATCATATTTACCTGCTACATCCATTATAGGATTCCAGCCATTATACATGTATATACATCAAATAAGTGATACTAACCGCCATGTATACTTGCTCGGTCCACTACATGACGCAAGCCATTATATATACATGCTTCATCTGTTTTGTCATCACATATTTCTTCTGCATTCACTATATGATTCCAGACGTCATATATACTTCACTAAAAAAGAACATCATATAAAATGACATCACTGAAAAACACCTGATGCCAGATGTGTCTATGCTGGATGTAGGCAGGCCCATGTAATATGTGTTGAAAACAGCGCAGAATGCTGATAAAACAAACACTCACTCACCTAAACCTGTGCTGTCTTCACCATAAATTACATGGGCCCGCCTGTATTCTGCTCCGAGCCATGGTTTCATTTGGCAGGTACACAAGACTTTTTTCAGTGATATGATCAGCCATCATTTATACCTGCTATCTTCAATATATGTAACCAGCCATCTTATATACTTGCTATGTCCACTATATTATATCAGCCATCGTACATACCTGCTATGTTTACTATATTATACCAGCCATCATACATACCTGCTATGTCTACTATATTATATCAGCCATCGTACATACCTGCTATGTCTACTATATTATACCAGCCATCATACATACCTGCTATGTCTACTATATCAGCCATCATATATACCTGCTATGTCCACTATATAATATCAGCCATCGTACATACCTGCTATGTCCACTATATAATACCAGCCATAGTACATACCTGCTGTGTCCAATGTATGATACCAGCTATCATGTACAGCTGTTATGTCCAATATATGATACCAACTATCATATATACCTGCTACATCCACGATATGACCACCAGCAAACATATATACTTGCTTTATCTATTGCCACTGTCCTCTGGTATTGGCTGCTGTATTACATATATATAACATTACGCAGATGTGTGAATGGTCTATGTTCAGGCTGGAATGTAGGCTTCTTATAGGGTGTGTTGTTTTTCTGTGTCATTTCTTGTATCCACCACATGTCAAAGACATCTGGCAGTGACTACAACATAGATGTTGGTTGTTGTAATAGATGAAAAAAAAATGTCAGTTTTTTCATTTGTTCTGTTTCTGAAGCAGCAGCTCCATTGAAATAAAATGTAAATTGCATGATATTTATCAGATACAAGACTCAGGTACTGATGAATGCGAAAATGTTAATATTGCATTGACAACCTGAACATCTGTGTGTACATAGTACAATTGTGTTTATGGTGTTGACATTTCTAATGGAACCAGATACATAAAGTATCAGAATCATCTGGTCCTTAGGGAAGACCACCCTTTATTTTACCACAAGGCTGAGTCCTGGGACTCCTGCAAAATGAAAATAAATGTAACATAAGTACTTCAGTTTTCCTCTTCTGCTGAGTAATTCATATTCTGATTGATATATATATATATATATATGGTGGCACTTAAGTTTAGACACCGTGTGCCGAAAGTCAATAAATAGGTGGTGTAAACTGAGACTAAAAAGATGAACAAGATGTATTATCTAGAATTATCTGATGATTTTTAAAACTGTCTAGTCTAAGTCTTCGCTGTCTAAAACTGTCTGGTCTAAATCTGAATTAAGTCTGAAAAAGTTGTTTCCCAACCTTTTCAAACTTAGCATACCCAATGATAAAGCAAATCGTGTACCAAGAGACAAAAAACATCCTAAGGACACAGACAGTGTTGTGTGAAGACATGCCGTCATGTTCCCAAAGTGTTACAGTCCCCTGGTAGATTTCCAAGGCACGACTATTGGAAATAACTGGCCTAAGACATGGTTAGTAAATTCTCCACAATAATGTAATAAGTTAGGACCCAATGGTAGAAGGTTTGTCCCATTGATCCATCACAGGCAATTTCAAGTATTGACCGACATTATCTGACTCCTCTTCTCTATATTGCTAGCCTATGTTTCAATGATGGCACTGGGACTTTGGAAAGTTATTTTGCAACCATTAGTATAAGTGTGATAAGACATACCCCTAAATTAACAGAAAGAAAAGTCTGTTTTCTACACGGAAAACGGCATTTTGCCTGTAATGGACTCTAAGTCCACATAGCAGTTAAGTCTCTGAGTATGGAGATCAATACAGTGTTTCGGATTCCAATGGAAAATAAAATGTACTGTGAAATGAAATAATTCTTGTGCTACTTTGCCACCAATTGAAATGCTACCTGCTGATTCCTTTAGGAGCAATTATCCAAAGTGCTCTATTTGTTCCATTTAGATGAAGCTGTGAGCCCTTTGGATTTGTAGAGTAGTACTGTTTCATTTCCATGTTGCCTTAGATTGTGCTTTAACACCTATTAAAAGGGTTTTCCCTCAAACATAACCAGAATTCGGTGTGTAGACAATGAAACATTATTACAAATATAAATAGTTAAAAAGTTTGGAAAGTTTATAAGGATTTTCTCTACCCATCTTAGAGGGTATGACCACGAATGCATAAGGTTTCTAGTGTTCGGCACTTGTCAGAAACCCATTTATGAGGTCCTTATGGTGGCTGGGTTATCTTCTTATGTTTATATTTTTTCTGGCTGCTAGTTTGTCCTCAATAATGAAATCATGGATGTATTTCTAACAAATACATTCATAGCCGCATCCATTGGCAACTTATCAAGGCTAAGGACGAGTACTATTCGAAAACTCCCCTTTCGAATAGCATGCACCCATAGGAATGAATGGACCCAGCCAGCACGCAGGAGGTTAAGCGACCGGCCGCCGGCAAAGTCAGTGTGCCGGCTGCTTCCATTCATTCCTATGGGTGCGTGCTATTCGAAACGGTCGTTTCGAATAGTACTCGCTCATCTCAAATTGTCACCACTAAAACAAATAGAGAAAATCTAAAAAACTCTGCAACATTTTTCATTATTTATACTGTATTTGCAAAAATAATTCACTTTCAATTGCCTACAAATTTAAATATAGTTATGTTAATGGGAAAACCCCTTTAAATATGACTTACATGTAAGCAGAATTAATGTATGAATGTTCAGTCCCATTGAGAATCATTAAGCATAAAGCATGGTCACATATAGTCGTGCATGTCTCTATGTATAGAGTATAATATATCATACATCTGTGAGGACAGTCACAATGGATTGAAGAGCTAGTAACTGAGTAAAACACAATCTAATGAAATCTTTTCTAACATACTACATGTCAATTAAAGATTTTCCTAATGAAATTATGTATCTGCAATTCATATTAACGTAAGCTATGTGAACAGAAACATAACTCTTGACCTGTGTAACAATAGCACATTTTCCATCTTTAATGCAATGGTCTACAACCCAAGGCTCACATAATGGTAAAAAAACGGCCATGTGATAGCCACCTTTATAAACAGTCTACGTAAATCAGTTTTTTCTCATGTCTGTTTTTATAATGAACCATTTTGCAGGTCATCAAAAACATTGACGTTCTATCTTTGTCCGTTTTGAAGGCCACACGGCCTTTATTGAAGTCAATGAATATGCCATCATGGCCATCAAAGCAGATTTGCATTCAAGTATGACTGTTAAAAACAGATCAATGGGTTGGGTTAAAAAAAAAGATCAATGAAAATTCATCCTTTTTTTTTAACCATTAAAAACAGATGTAAAACAGGTGATACTTGGACATCAAAAATGGACAAACGAACATGAATCAGATGCAAATGGTTGCACAACAGCCATTCTAGTACATTGGTAAGGGATTGCACCTATCATACAGGATAGACCTCCACTGGATGACTGGTGTCCAGTGTATCAGTAGGGGAAATAGCTGAAAGAAGAGAACATGTTTTATTCCTTCATTACACATATTGTACTTAGGTTACATACTGTATATACGTATGTTCATACACAAAATCTCGGCAACTTTTCCATTCTTGCCGGCCTGTGGTCAATCAGATGATTTTCAGTCTGTCCTTTCTCATATAGCTACTTCTCATCTGTTTCAAGCTTTACAAATCCTTCTTTAGTATGCCTTATACCAATCTAAATAGGCGGATTTAACCGGGAAATTAGTAGGGGATTATGGTAGTTACCTTAATGAACCCAACTAAGTGAATAGCAAGTATCACACATTTCTTATACACCACTGTGTAGTTTGTAGTTATACATTTGTGGTTTATTTAATATTCATTTATCAATGCAATTCAATGTTGGGTAGATGACATATGCTATATTGTTACTTATGGTAAATCCATCTGTCCATACTGATACCCTTTCATTACCATTAAACTTATCTCCCAGATACATCCTATAGGTTTATACACATTTTGTATCTTGCTAGGGCATACCTAAAGAATATTGTTACAGTCAGTCTTGGTTTCCTAAGTAAGATAAGATAAGATAATCCTTTAATAGTCCCACAGTGTGGAAATTTCAGTATGTTACAGCTGCAAAGTAAAACAGATACAGGATAATACACAGTAATATATTACAGAAGTAGACACACATATGCTGAGAAAGATATACTAGGAGTCCATAGCAGCTAAGGAACAGAGAAGAAAGAAGGAGAACATTCATAGTCATTTAGTTCTCTGTGCGGAGTGATCTTCGCTTGGTCTGATGTAGATTATACAGCCTGATCGCGGTTGGAAGGAAAGACTTGCGATAGCGCTCCTTCTCACACTTGGGGTGAAGCAGACGGTCACTTACAGTGCTGTCAAGTCCCATCATGGTCCCATACATGGGGTGGGATTTGTTCTCCCGCATGGAGGTCACCACAGACAGTGTCCTTCTGTCACCCACCACCTGTACTGGGTCCAGGGGGCTCGCCAGGACAGAGGCTGGCCCTTCTGATCAGCCTGTCAAGTCTATTTCTGTCCCTGGTTGATATACTGCTCCCCCAGCAGGCCACACCGAAAAAGATAACTGAAGCAACCACAGAGAAAAAGGCCCTAAGAAGTGTCCCCTGGACTCCGAAGGCCCTCAGCCTCCTGAGCAGGTAGAGTCTGCTGTGGCCCTTTCTGTGCAGCGACTCCAGGTGATCAGCCCAGTCTAGTTTTGTAGCATGCGACCATGATCTTTATGCAATTGTTTGGTTCCCAAAGTAGCTTGGTTATGCTTGTTCTTCAATTAGTATGGTTATCTATGGCTCCTCATGTAAGTACCATATACTCCTCAAGCAGCGTGGATATCATATATTTCTTTATTTGCATTTATTTGCAATGGTTTTCCTAAAATTGAATATACATTCCTAGTTACACCTGTAGTTATTGCTAATTCTCCTTCTAGCAAGTAGCATGGTTATCCCTGTTTTCTCACCTTGGCATATACAATACTATGGTTATCTTTGCTCATCCTTATTTCTTCATATGGTTACTCTTGAGCAGCATGGCTATCGCTGGTTTCTCGTGTTTTATGGTCACTCTTGGTTAATATTTTAATATGGTCCATCCTTAGATCCTTATGTGGTCATTCTCAGAAAGAAGTATTGCCTTTGTATTGTTAAGCTGCATTATCACACTTGGTTCATGAAGTTATATGAATATTCCTGTGCTTCAAGTAGTTTGATCATGTGTTGCTATTAATGAAATTTCACATGGTTACCCTTGGTTTCTTAAGCTGAATTGTCACACTTGGTTCACTAAGTAATATGAATATTTTTGTGTTTCAAGTAGTATTACTCATCTGCTGTACTCATGGGGCTCTGAATGGTTGCTCTGTTTGTCGAGTTGCATTTTCACCCTTGGTTTTAGAGATAATATGTTATCATTGTAACTCTAGTAGTTGGGCCATCTGTTGTTCCTCATATGGTTATCAGCCGTTTCTCCAAAAAACCCAGTTGGTTTCATAACTTGTTTTAACATCCTTGGTTCCAGTGGCGTAAGAAAAGTCTTGTGGGCCCTGTGCAAACTTTTGTCCAGGATCCCGCCCACACAGTATTATATGTTCCAAACTGCCCCTTCCACTCTGGTGCTATTATTATACTTTGGGGTCACCCCAGAGTATAATAATCAGAGGCCCAGGGAAGGTGAATAAAAATAACAAATGCTACTACTCACCTTGTCCCACCTTTCCTTGGCATCCTGGCTCCGGTTATATTAAGCATCTTCAGCAATCTTCCCACCTTCCCTGCTGAGGCCTGTGATTGGTTCTCAGTGGTCACGTGAGGGCGCACTGACGTCATTACGCCACTGTGCCCCATTCGGCCGCTGGGGCTAATCAAAGGCCTCAGTCACATAATGAAAGAGAACCAGAGAGGACGCTGGGCCCAGGAGATGTGACTATAACTATTTGTTATTTTAAGTCACCTCCCCTAGGCTAGCATTGATTGAAAAGAGGGCCGGCAATATGACAGGTCCCCTTTGCATTTACAATATTTATAGTGGTTGGGGCAGCAGGCTTTCCATAACCGCTTACATAGTGATCCCCGCCGGGCCTGGTCGTGGTCACACTCCCTGCGACCATGATCTTTATGCAATTGTTTGGTTCCCAAAGTAGCTTGGTTATGCTTGTTCTTCAATTATTATGGTTATCCATGGCTCCTCATGTAAGTACCATATGCTCCTCAAGCAGCGTGGATATCATATATTTCTTTATTTTCATTAATTTGCAATGGTTTTCCTAAAATGGAATATACATTCCTAGTTACACCTGTAGTTATTGCTAATTCTCCTTAGAATCTAATGTTGTGGTCATCCTGGTTCCTGAAGTATAAAGAATTTAATATTCCTATCCTTTAGCCCTTGCTATATAGTTTTACAGAATTTCTTTGTAAATATGTATTAGTAGTTATTTAACAACCTGCTGTTCGACTCATCTGGAATATGTATGAATTGGGAATTGAAGCAAAAAATTGTATTTTTCAAGAAATCATTGCATTTTCTTTTGTACCAAAATTAACTAAAGGTTAACGTCTATTAATTTACAACTCATTTAATATATTTCCTGCCAGTTTCTAAGACGGTTTTTATCCAGTTTAGTCTAATGAATTCATGGTAAGGTAGCACTATGTGTTATTATTTTATATCTGGCCACAAAGGTCTGACACAATAATAATTCAACTGGTTTCATTGTTGTCTAGGAGCCAATATCCATAGTTGCACTGGGGACAGATTAGCATTTTGAGAACTGTTCCTAGAAATGAAGCATTTATGATCAAATCATCAAATGATTCCATGGTAGAACAAGCAATTTATCATACACTAATGTGTTGTTTTTGTTGGCAGTCAGTGTTAAGCTGGGAGGAGCGATCACTGAGCGTGGAAGCCGTGCGGAGAACCTTCCATATAGTAGCAGCTGGATAATAGAACAGCCAAAACTTCTACTTCCAATTATGATGTTGTTGCAGAGGTGACAACTGCTGTTGTACCAGTATGTGTAACATCATACATGTCAGCAATACATAGACAGGAAGATATATCTTATTAATTAAAACAATGTTCCAATAACGATGATAAATACAACTTACACTAGGTTCACACTAGCGTTCGGGTCTCCGTTCTGTGGTTTCCGTCTTCTGCATGTAGAAGACGGAAACCTGTCAGATCGGGTCCGGCCGTGAGCAGTGGTAAGCGTTTTATGCTCTCCGCCGCGAAACCGTTTTTTTTTTACTAAGTACTCTATGTCCGACTCTGTGTCCGATTAAAAAAAAAATGGTTTCACGGCGGAGAGCATAAAACGCTCACCACCGCTCACGGCCGGACATCTTTCAAACCCATTCAAATGAATGGATTTGAAAGAGTCCTGCAGGCTTCCGTCTCCTGCCTCTGTTTTGTGCAGGAAACGGAAACCTGCAGAACGGAGACCAGGCACAGATGTGAACGAGCCCTAAGTAATGTATCACAATGGGCTCATGCTTGGACCATATACTGATTACTGTAAACACAGAGAAGAAAGAAAAAAGAAACAACGACGAGCGCTAATAGCGTGATACTGTACCGGCAAGGAGGCAAAACAAATGGTAGGAGGCTCACTTTAAGTTGTTGTGACAATACCTCATAACCACTATGTAGATACAGTATGTAGGTGAGGGGCCTCCAGGAATATGGAGGCCACCTCTGTAGATGTAGGGACCTCTGTAGCAGCAGTCAAACCCGTGGTACGCCAACCGGCAAGTGGAGGCATCTGGAATATCTAAAGAACAGGAAAAAAGCAGGGCAAGAGGCGCACTGGTCCAAATGTCAAATCTTTATCACACAATGTGTTTCGGATCCGCACACTTGAGAAAGGGTTTTTGAACCTGAATGCATTATATGATAATAATGATTTTTAGGTTTTTCCTGTTCCTTGGATTTATTCCAAACACAGTCAACAATGAAGTCACTTTCTATGTATTCTCTCAAAGAACTAAATAGTAGCATCAGAACAATAGTAACACAAACATGCCCATAATACTATACGTGCCATAAAGAACAGCCATTATTGTATGATAGACTCATAGTCTATATTATTGACAATAATATAATATAATCACAGAACCAACAGAAAGATCACTGGCACAATAGCCACACAAAGCATGTGCAGGCCATAGCAGTTTGATGATTCGCTCACATAAGTTAAAAAAGCTTTATGTGAATTATTCTTTAATTCTACCTTTTCATTATTTCCAATTTATTCCATTTAGTGGCATACAGAGAGGAGAGGGGTGTCCACTCAGGACATTTGGGTCTGCATTTTGTTTACATATAAAGCACTAAATTCATAAGAAAAGGTACAATAGCGGCAACACGGTGGCTCAGTGGTTAGCACTGCAGCCTTGCAAAGCTGAAGTCCTGGGTTCAAATCCCACCAGGGACAACATCTGCAAGGAGTCTGTATGTTCTCCCCGTGTTTGTGTGGATTTCCTCCCATTCTACAAAGACATACTGATGGGAAAAAAAATGTACATTGTGATCCCTATATGGCGCTCACAATCTACATTAAAAAAAAGGTACAATAGACTAACGTTGTGACCAACTGGCAGGTGGTGGCAGCTGGGTTAGTGAAAGTTGTAAGCGTTCCTGAAGAGATACTTTATAGGGTTCTCTTGAAGGTTGTGATTATGGGGGGCAGTTATATGTATCATATTAGATTCCAGAGTATAGGGGATGCACAGGAAATGTCTTTGAGCTGATTTTGTAAAGAGCGGATAAGAGCAGAATGAAGGAGGAGAGATTGAGAAGATCACAGATTAAATTTGGGGAGGTAGTGGTAGATTAGGTGAGAGATGTGGGAGAGGACAGGTTGTAGATGGCCTTGTATGTCTAATGCACAAGTTCTAGAAACAGAACAGCAAATGGGATGGGAATTAGAACCAACTAAGACTTATTCCACTTTCTCCAAGGATCTTAGGATAATAGCTTCATGGTTTCATTCTAAGGTATAGTTGTTCTTGTTCCCATTCCATAACACATTCCTTATCTCCACTGATTTCAGTCTCCCTCCATATTATTAAAAAACAAGTATGCAACATGTTGGCTCAGTGGTTAGCACTGGAGCCTTGCAGCGCTGGAGTCCTGGGTTTGAATCCTGCCAAGGACAACATCTGCCAGGAGTTTGTATGTTCTCCCCGTGTTGGTGTGGGTAAAGGTAATACATAGAGATCATGAAATATTACACGATAACTAGTTTTCCATTTGCTGAAGTCAGTACATTTTCCACATAATAAACTACACTGCAAAATTTATCATATTTCTTTTGTCATGAAGTCAAATGTAAAAAAAGGAGTAATCCATAACAAAAGAGTGTTGCTAAAACTTAACTTTTAATGATACATTTAGGGTGACTATAGGGTTGTATCCCTCCCACACCCCCATATTGACTCCATGTTAAGAGGCTGGTTCCAATAGACAACCCAAATGTTAAGAATGTTCTAATTTTTTATGTATTTGTTTTGGGACTTGGAGTCTTAATGTTTTAACTTCCATAATAAATGTTATGTTTTTGTAGTATTTATAGGGATCTATGCTTATAGTTCTATAAACTTACATTTCCAAAACAAAACCAAATTGTATACTGCCCCCACTTATCCAAATGATTCACCAATATTCGATCAATAAGTAATCTTCAATAAACCATACCTGTAAGCAGTGTAACAAATAAATGAAGGTAACTAAGCATCAGTATATAGAAAGGCAAGGGGAAAATCATGGCAATAAACTGTTGTGGCCCCGCAGGAAGATCTGTGCCAAGTACGTATAGGTAATGTATAGAGATGAGGGAATATTGCAGGATAACTAGTTCTCCATTTGCTCAAGTGACTACATAATGAATCGAACTGCAAAATTCATCTTATTCTTTTTGCCATGAAGCCAAATGTAAAAAGGGGCTACAAATCTTCTGCTTCAATCTCAGTGTGCCTGGATATGATGGCCTGCCTTCTGTCGCCTGCAATAACTGCCACTTAAATGGGAATCTGTTGCGCTAGTTCCTTGTAGCACCTAAAATAGCCTTAATCTCTAGCAGCAAGCAACAGCTGGAAGATGACTGGCAGAGAGATTCAATGTCTATATGCAATTACTGGGACTCTCACTACACTGTGTTTGCACATGATTCATACAATAATGACTGGAAGCTTTTTAATTCCATATACTGTAATGGTGCTTGACTTTCTGAGCAAAACATCTATTCACATCTTAACTTCATTACTGTCTCTTAGCTTTAGCTGTGGAGGGATGTCATTTTTCTTTAATGCTTTTAAATAAGAATTCTTATTTTCTTATTGAATTAAAATATCTAATTCAATTATACAATACTACTAAATAATAAATCTACTAATACAAGTGTCCTCAGAGGGAATATTTGTGTCCTCTCAGGCTGCAGGAGCCATATTAATATAATAGGAAAAACATGATCTTGCTTTGTCAAAGACCATCTTTATATGTCACTAAATGAGCAAAATCTAACGAGTATCATACTGTGTTGTTAACTATACACATACTGTGTGTACTTCCCATGTCACCAAATTAGGAGAGATAATATAATACAATAAAAAATAATACGTTCAAGGCTAAGGTCCCACACTGCAGAAACGCAGCTTTTTTTGTTGCAGATTTTGTTGCGCTTTTTTTGAGCCAAAGCCAGGAATGGATTGAGCAGAAGGGAGAAGTATAAGAAGTTCCTATATATTTCTCATTCCTTTTGTAAGTACTCCTAGGTTTGGATATATTAAAAAAAAAATGCCGCAAATCTGCAACAAAAGAAGCTGTGTTTCTGCAACATGGGGCTTTAGCCTAAATTTGAATTCTCATCACATGAAGAGGTAAAAGATCACCAGTACTGGATCACTAGGATTCAGCACTGCAACCCTTTTACAGTTTTGCTGGTATCCTAGTGGTATGCCATCACTTTATGAGATGGGAATACCCCTTAAAGCCATAAAAACGTGAAAAGCTTAGGTAATATAAATGATACTGTAGATGAAACTTATAGTAGACCTCCAATGGATATTGATCTAGGAGCGAGTTGATGCACTGTTATTATTGTACACACTTCCTCTGTTGGTTTGTAGACATCACACAATCACAGTTTTAATAGAAATGTCATATTCTTAGGAAAATTATAGCATATTTAGAAGTTGGTGAAAAAAGAAGGTAACTGTGAGAACTACCAATCACAATAGAGGACACCAAAGAGAGAATCTACGTGTCATGTATCTCCCACAGGCCTTGTATTAGGTATAACACAATGTATCCCTTGAATCAGTGCTTCAACCTTTTTTGCACCAGGGACCGGCTTCAAGCAAGACCATTTTTCCATTGCTTGGCAGGGTGGGGCATGGGCAGGGTTTTGGTTATATGGGGGCTGGGTTAAAGGCAGGCTCCACTGTGTGGACGGGAAGGGTCTCCATTGGGATGCTCTGGGGGGCAGGTGGGTGGGAAATGAGCATCTGAGCGGACATGGTGAATCGCTAGACACCGAGATTGGATACTTTGTGCTAGGCCACGTTCTTATGGTAACATGTAAACTATAGGGTAGCACAGCGTCCTGTAGCTGCTACGTGGCCTAGTGCAAAGTATTCAGCTAAGACTGAGGTCAGCTTGCCGTGGACTGGCAAAAAAAAAAAAAAAAAACAGCCCGGTTCTGGTCCCCAGATCTGTGATTGGGGACCCCTGCCTTAAAGTGCTTGTGACCAGCCATTGTTTCCTCATGTCGACAAACAGCCTTAGATTGGGATTTCCTATAATAGATTAAATAATGAAATCACAGACAAGTTGAAAAGATTAGCTTATCATATACCACATCAAATAATTCAGTAAAGTGTTATTTTAGGACACTTTGGGTGAAGAACATACTCACCTCTGTACTTTTAATACTCTATTAAATTTTGGTGCTTCTTGTCCTTGGGGATTAATATAATTTAAAAGCAATCTAGATGCATTAAAATGTTGTTTACCTAATTGTATCTACTGCAGAGAAATCATGACGATTAGAAATAAAGCAGAGAGGAAACAACCAGAATGACTTGTAGTTATATGGCAAGTATGAACTCATCCATAGACTAGTATGGACTGTACTATGAGGAGGGATTATGGCACATTGCAAGGCATATATCAATAATATTAAAATGTAATGACCATGGAAGATGCTAAAGAGCAAATATTCCAGCCTGAGATTAATTCTGCTTTATTGCTTATATGAGCTCACATACTTGTCTACAAAATAAGCTTCAATATAGCACATAGGCTTATTTCTCTAATGCACTGATAACAGAAAAACATCATAGAAGCAAAGATCCAGCTGTGCGGTATTTCCATCAGGCCTGGAGGATAATCCATCCTTTTCTCTTGATCTAATTTTCTTACTTGGGTGATGGATGGGACTTAGCAAGCACCGAGTGGGAGTATGGGTGTGGCAAAATAAGTCCTCCATATGAAATCTGTTATTACTGTGTATTTCCAAGTATTGTGTGTCCCTGTAGCTGCATCACATCCTCCATTAACCTGACAAAGACTCCGCACAATATCCTGCAGAAAAGAGCCATAAAATTGCTGGAGCCAGGTATTTGCGTGGCTTGCCTGCAATGAAATAGCAGGGACCCTGTCAAAGACTTGCTTATATTGGTAAGTGCCATGCGGTGAACTAGCAGGAACAACACAAAGTACTTAGTGCGCCAATTTTCAATTAAATGTCAGAGAGCAGAAAGTAAAATAGACAACGGCTGTTCCTCTATCACAAAATAGCAGGAAGCTTGTAAATAGGTAGGGTGTTTAGTGGCACGGTGTGTAAAAAGCAGCAGTATTTTATTAACTGCACAAATTAGCCAAATATGAATTTATTATTGTCTTCTTTTAAAAAAAATATTAAGCTTCTATATAGTGAAACTATTAGGCAATGAAATTGTGTTACTATCAGGTATTACTATCTACGTCACTATACAGAATAAAGAGAGTCACTTTCCAAGTCATTGCCCTGTACACATAAATCTGCAGAGGTTATCTCAGGTTCTAGGGATAATATCGCTCCTTAAGGAGAGATCACCTTCTCGGGCGTATGGAGTCTTACAAAAGCCTTTTTTGCTCCAATGGGGGATTATGGGAAAAATATGCAAATCTGTTTTCCAAGATGTAAATAGGAAAACAGTGCCTCTGCTTGCTGCCCTCTAGGAGCAGCCCCCTTAAACATCATGCCCAACTTTTTCAACAAGCCTTTAATGCTATGATGCGGGGATTAACCAAATCAGTATCCCAGCTTTGGACAGTGCTGCTTCGATCTGGTTGGATCTCCTCAGCACAGTGTAGGGAAAAATGATTTGGCAGAGAGGAGAGACTTCTAGACCAGGTTCTGGGAATAATATTGCTCCTTAAGGAGAGATCACCTTCTCAGGTGTATGGAGTCTTACAAAAGCCTTTTTCGCTCCACTGAAGTTATCTCATGAAGACAACCACTTTTTCTAATTGAAGATGAATCGGTAGTAAGCTGACTTCTAAAGCCCGCAGTGAACTGCTCAGTAGAAAAGTTGTCTCATCTACATAATACCTGAATTGACTGGGTCCACCCGGGCAAATTCATTGCTAGTGAGGCTTGTCTATGACATATAGAAAAAGGTCTGGGGGACAACTTCTTTACCTCTTTAGTGAAACAACAAAGCCTTGTTTGCTACTTGCAGCCTCATCTCCATAACAATTAATTTTTAAGATAGTAATATCAATTAGTTGAATATTGGCCACTAATTTTGGCAGGACCAGATGACCATCTAATGTGTATGGCCCTGTCCCTGCAGATGTCAGGAAACAACTAGCGTAATCCCCTTTTGTTCTCTATGGAAATAATGCAGTTCCAGAGGAGTCTAGAAGTTGCTTACTTCTCTTCCATTGGTCAAGCTGAGTGTCCTTGTGTCTGCAGGCCAGAAGGAATATCTCTCAGTTTAAACTACATGTATGGCCAGCTTCAGAATATGAGACTTGATATTTTTTTTTACTTTTGTATGGAATATAAGGCTGCAGAAAACCTCAAATACTGTTACGGGAACATTATGTACCTTTGTATGGCTCTGATCTAACATAGAACACAGAGGTGTGAATCTATATGAAGGTGTGAAGCAAAGTGTTAGGTTACATCTTATGTGCTTGCAGGCCTATAGGAGGCATCCATAGTCAATGTACAGTACAGGGTGTATGCATGCTATGCTATACTATACCATACGATACTATACTATACTATACTATACTATACTATACTATACTATACTATACTTGCGACACTCAAAGAGCATTGAAGGCAATTTGGAGAACAACTCCTTATATATGGTTTTTCAACCATCTGGTCACTAGGCTTTCTCCTGTAAATTGACCCAGTAACAAAAAATATCAGATTCCCATAGTGATAGTAACTAGAGATGAGCGAATACCGTTCGATCGAGTAGATATTCGATCGAATATTAAGGTATTAAAGTTATTCGATTCCAAACGAATACCACGTGGTAAACGCAGTGAAAATTCAAATCCCCTCCCACCTTATTACCTGGCGTTTTTTTGCACCAATAACTGTACAGGGAAGGTGGGACAGGAAACAGGAAAACGTAGGCATCGAAAAAAAAATGGGAAAAAGTCATTGGCTGGCGAAATCAGGTGACCTCCGATTCATAAGAATAGCGTCAGCCATATTCGTGTCATTTGCGGTTTGGAGTTAGATAAGGAGAGATGTTGTGCTGATGGCGAGAAAGGATTTAGGTTTGGATAGGCAGGAAAAATTAAAACCAACAGCTCTTTTAAGAGCTAAAATGCTTCACCAGTGTATATACACCACTAGTATATACACTTAGCTCGTAAAATTTCACAAAAGCCCTTTTTAGGGCTCAAATTCTCCACCAGTGGTATCCAGTCCACCAAGAAGGTCAGCTGTAACGACACATTAGTGAGCGTAACCATCCCACTACTGTGTGTGATGCAAGAATCCCTCATCGCCATCAGGGATAATGCATTGCACGCTGAGGAGTCGGGGATAGGAGCAGACCCATCTCAGCAGGATAGTCACTGCACACTCCTGTCAGCTTCTCAGCCTGTAATGATGAAGGAAGAGGAGGAGGATGATGAAGTGGCAGATGAGATGATTGTCACACACGAGGCTAGCGGGGAAGTGCAGTGTGTCCCATTACTTCAGCGCGGATGGGGCAAAGGGGAGGAGGAAGAGGAGGAAATGGACAGTGACCAGTGGGGGCAGTGAAGTCATGCCAACTAACACCCTGGCACACATAGCTGACTTCATGTTGGGCTCCTTTTCCAGTGACAAATGCATTGTCAAAATCCTGGAGAGCAACCAATACTGGATTTTTGCAATCCTCGACCCCCTGTATAAAAATAACATATCATCTTTCATTCCGGTAGAGGGGAGGGCCAATCACATTTATGATTTCCACAAGCAACTTGTGCAAAATATGATCGAAATGTTTCCATCAACTCTTGTTGGCAGCAGAGAGGACAGTTCCTCCAAGGTGTGGGACACCTTAATGGCACCCTCTCGCCAAACTACCACCACTGAGGGACCTAGTGTCACCAGGAGGGACAAGCATAGGCGCATGTTGTGGGAATACCTGGCCGACGACAGCCCTGTCCTCTCCGATCCCTCTGCGCCCTACACTTATTGGGTGTCAAAGTTGGACTCCGACAAGGCTCTATTCATCCATAGAGCATAATATTAGGCTCCTACAGTCCTCAATTCATCCCAAGTGCCAAAAACTAAAACTCTGCTGTTTAAAGGCTCAATTCACCCAAAGGGCCATAAACTAAAACTCTGCTCCTACAAGGCTCAACTCACCCCAAGGGCCAAAAACAATGCTGGTGCAAGACTCTACTCACCCCAAAGGCCAAAAACACTGCTGGTTTAAAGGCTTAACTCACCCCAAGGGCCAAAAACACTGCTGGTTAATGGATCAACTCACCCCAAGGGCCAAAAACACTGCTGGTTAAAGGCTCAACTCACCCCAAGGGAAAAAAAACTCTGCTGGTGCAAGGCTGAACTAACTTAAAGTGCCTAAAACTATGCTGGTAAAAGGCTCAGCTCACCTCAAGGGCCTCAATCTCTGCTGGTAGCTCAGCTTAAGGGCCTCTAACTTAATTTGGAAGGGCTCACGTGAAGGGTCAGAAAAGTAAATTTTGGAGGCCTCACCACATCACTCACACATAAACAATGACAGTTAAGGGTGGGGGCTTTTGGATTTCCCATTGCCTATGCCATCTGTGGTTGTCACGGGCAACGTGATTTAAAGGGGTGCATGCTAATGTTTCTTTAGCTTTAAATTTGTGTTTCTGTCCAAACTATTGTGGAGGAAAGAAGGTTTCCAAATATTTTTCAACTTTCATAGAGGTTCTTTTGAGTGTCTAAGTTGATAGGCTGTGATATTGTTGTAACACTGGGACTTGGGCGTGTTAGATGCCCCCAGACATGCTTCCCCTGCTGTCCCAGTTGCATTGCAGAGGTGCTGGCATCATTTCCTGGGGTGTCATAGTGGACTTGGTGACTCTCCTTAGTCGAATTTGGGTTCCCCCTGAAACGAGCATTTTTTCCCCATAGACTATAATGGGATTCGAACGAATATCGAATATCAAATATTTGACTACTCGCTCATCTCTTATAGTAACACAATTATGATTATTGCTTCCTAGCCTTTGGTAAAGCTGCATATTTTAGTCATATCTCTATGCTAGTTCATTATTTTACTCTAGATTATGGAAGTAAAGGGCTTGTACATCAGAGACACATCTCTATAGGTCTGGCTGATTAACTTGCAGGCTACTGGATGAAGTAAATGTATTAGGGCCGAATGTCAGACTCAAAGGCATTGACAATGCTAATGGCTGGTTTAAGGCCTAGTGAGGCTTTTGCTATTTTATCCTTCAACCTCTTCCAGTAGCTGTTTAATGATCGGTTAGATGTTTCTGCTTTTTGATATGAAGAGAATATAAGATGTAGATGTCTACTTGTTCACTGGTCAGAAAAGGAAGGAAATGCAAACCGTGGTGTCACTGCCATAGAAACTGCTGGGGTTATGGAGTCTATGGAGGATATCATGGTGCTGAAAATCACCCACCTCCAAATGGAGATTCTTTTTTATGATAAATTATCAATTTTTACATTGTCCTTGGAGTAACATAACTGTGAAGAGGAGGAAGGTGAAGGGGGCTGGGGGGAATAGGCATTTTACTGTGTTCCTTCTCCACCACTTGTATAGACTCCATGAGAATCAGAGAAAAAGACACTGGGAAAGATGCATCATGCCTTGTATGCCAGAACCTGGACCCGCCAGCTTTATGCTCATTGTGCCAGTTTACTATCAAAAATGATTCCTGAAATCTGTGCCAGTTGTAAGTAGAGGGCACACCTGATATATGAGGAGGTAAGTGCCTTGTCATAGATGAAGCGCACCCTCCACTGGTGCCTGGCATTGAAATTCCGTTCTTCATAAATCTACCCTAGAGTATTTTACAAAACTATGGAACTACCATAAGATACATTTATTAGATTCATTATTATTTTTGTAACCTTTTCTAGACTTGTGACATGCTAGTTGTTGGCTGCCTGTCATTTATGATTATTTTATGCCAGGGCAGAGGTTTGTACCGCACGCAGTACATGGGTATAGTTACATTGAGTCCGACTTTGGCCGCATTTGTTTAAGTTCACGGCCAGTTTCTGGTACAAGTCTTTGGTACAAAATATACAAAAAAAATACTCTATATTTAAACCAACTTGTCAGAGAATATCCAAGCAGAAAAAAGACAGAAATAGTAAATCTGCCCCTTGTCTCATAGTGTAGATCTTGGCCTGAATCCATTCCCTGGGTTTTGTCTGAAAGAATCAACACCATGTCTAGAGAGATGTCCATAAGCATAATATGAATTGGCATCCAAGGAAGACTAGTATGTCCACTGGCTTAGGAATTCAGAAGTAATTAAGCTCAGCCACAAGTTGTTGGAGGGCATTTAGGGATAAGTGTAGATCAGTATAGATGCCACACTCTCTCAGACCACTCATTAGAAGTTTCATACTGGTACCAAAGGATTATTCACACAATGGAAAATAACGGACATCACACGGCAGCATTAAATGCAATGCAAGTGCTATTCACATGATCATTGTAATGGACCTTCAAAATATACAGTACAGACCAAAAGTTTGGACACACCTTCTCATTCAAAGAGTTTTCTGTATTTTCATGACTATGAACATTGTAGATTCACACTGAAACCATCACAACTAAGAATTACCACATGTGGGATTATATACTTAACAAAAAGTGTGAAACAACTGAAAATGTCTTATATTCTAGGTTCTTCAAAGTAGCCACCTTTTGCTTTGATTACTGCTTTGCACACGCTTGGCATTCAGGAAGTAGTCACCTGAAATGGTCTTCCAACAGTCTTGAAGGAGTTCCCAGAGTTGCATATTCAATAGTTTTTGTTTGTCTTGTTGCAGATTTTATTGCCAAATTAAAATTTCACAGCATAGTTACAGATATGATCATGGAACCCAACAGATGCCATTACAAGTCAGTTGAGTCCACCAGCCACCATTGGTGATCCTTGTGCTAACAATAGAAATCATAAACATAGATGTGAATAGACAATTAATTAGTTTGTCTGTCTTATATTTATCTATACACAGATGTAGCCAAGGTTAGCTTGACATTTTCAAATTAACTGAATAATTGCAGCCAACTTCAGCTTTATTTTTGCAATGAATTCTGTTGTTGAGATATCGCAATGAAGCAAGTTTTCAGATTCAAATGAAAGAAGGCTATCTATCTATCTATCTATCTATCTATCTATCTGTCTATCTATCTATCTACAGTATCTATCTATTTACAGTATCTATCTATTTATCTATCTATCTACAGTACAGTAGCTATCTATCTATCTATCTATCTATCTATCTATCTATCTATCTATCTATGCATCTAACTTGATGCCTCAGTTAGAGAAATGCAGAGGTATATATGAATATTACAAGACACATTACACAGAACAGATATTATCTGCCTCCATGTTCAGGTGGGGATTCATTCTATCACCCAGTAGTGGCAGCTATCGTTACATTGATAGCAAACACAGGGAGTCTTTTTCTGACCCCTAACCACAGCTCTGCTACTCTCCTTCCAGGCCGTGGTTTGTGTAAGTACAGTATTGCGAAGCTATTTAGGTAAAGAACAATATGTCTATGTTATCTATGTTTTTTTGTATATGTATTTGTACTCACATAAATCTCTATAATTCTGGACACTTGACAAAATCTGGTGTGTGTCGCTATGTATGTCCCTAACCCCCACTATCCATAGTGGTACTGTAGGTGTATAATCTATCCACCCGTACAAGTGGTCCCTGTGTTCTACTTGATTTACTTTGTAATCCTAGACATCACTATATATAGCATTTTCTCATGCAGCCAGGAATACGTTAAAAGCTGGCATGAACAATCTTTTCACATGGCTGTGAAAGTTAACTGTTCATTGCAGCCCTGCCGAGTATATTGTTCGTACAGAATACCTTTTATATCCCGTTTCACCATTGGACCCCACAGCAGCTACAGAGTTTGTATTATGTTAGAATAGCTTGGGATCAAAGGGTAACAATAGTATTCACATTTCCTGGTCATGAAGTGTTTCCAATACACATTCAGCTTTTCTACCTGTGTCTTCATTCTGCAATGCGGTGGATATAAAAGGCAATATTGCTGAGAAAAGAACTTTTATGTTGTTCAAACATAGTTATTGCATTTATTGCAGACACTAGTTTACATTTTATCTCCATTTTTTACATATAATGGCTACACGCTGGACGAGCTGAGGCCTATAATGACTCATGTAATGAACACTGTTGTCATCGGGTGTAGGGTAATGAGAAGGATTCACTCGGGTAATTACCACTGGTTTAGTCGAGGAGAATTTCATTTAGGGTCCTGGCATTCCATGTTTGCATTTTGTTTTAAAGCAGTTCAATATATTACACAGACTGGAAGGGAGAAATAGAATAATGTACAGATCAACAGACACAGCAGTATTTGCATGCAACAGGAACCAGGTCTGTGGGATGCAACAAGAACAGAGGGGATGATTCTGTAAGGGGGGTGGGGGTGGGGGGGGTTCACACTACAAGTGTCTTAGGCTTTACAAAGCAACATTAATAGGTAAATTCAGTGGGAGACAAATAATGCAGCTTAATGGCAAATTCACCTAGATATGTATTTACACATGTATTACTGCATAAGTAACCAGCACTAGATTGTTTAATATCCTGACAATAGAGAATAACTAAAGCTCTATCAATTAAGAAATCAAAAAATAATCACTCCAATAAAAAGTGGTTTTGACCATTAGTACACTGCCTGGCCAAAAAAAAAGTCGCGTTGTGCAACAAGGTACCGTTGTATATTGGAATAACAATTAAGACTTAGAGTACATTCAGATGACTGAGATGCAAAATGGCTGTGAAAATGACCATTTTGGTATCCATGAAAACGGACAAAAATAGGACATAACTTATATTTTGATGGTCATGTGAATAGCCCCCATACACTGACATTGAATTTAATGCTACCATGTAATGTCCGTTAAAAAAACGTTGTGTGAATGTAGTCTTATGCATTCGGGTTTCCATTTGGAGCAGCAGTACTTTTGTCTTCACATGCTTCATGTAGAAACTGAGTGGAAAACACGCAGACCCCATTATAGTCTATGTGGTCCGCGGGTTTCCCATGAATTTCCATTCATGGGGTCCCCAAGCATACTCCCTGAACGCAGATGTGAACCGGGCCTAATATCTAATATGTAAAAAGTAACGCAGCAAGATAAATGGAAAAGGAAACATGTTTCTTAGAATTGGAGGAATGCTTTAAAGGGGTTGTCCAGGAAAAACTGATAATTAACCCTTAAAGTAAACTCCCTCCTCCCACCTAACATCTAATTTATATCAATTAAAAAAATCTATAATTACCCATATCTCTGGAGCGGTCATGTGACCACCCCAAGGACGCTTTCTGATAATCCGAAGACGTTCCATTTCACCACTTCTCCCTCCCCTATCTCCAATACTTATCCAGCCTTCTTGTGTCTGGGGAACGGTGCCTCCCTTCTTTCTGTCTTCTAGCAGTGGGCAGAATAGATTAGCCAGTGAGATGGGGGAGCATGGGAGGGGCTAGTAATGGGCGAGTTCAAAAGACTTAGTAAGATAGTGAGGGTGGGAGGGGCTAGTAATGGGCGGGATCGGTAGTCAGTGAGAGTGGGAGGGGCTAGGGAGACAGAGGGATTCATACCTCCCAACCGTCCCGATTTCCGCGGGATATTCACAAATTCGGTGTCCTGTCCTGCGGTCCCGGTCGGCGGGAGGTATGTCCCGATTTCAACTCCGGAGGACGCTGGTGAGTTGAACATATAAGCGAGTAAAGCAGGAGCTGTCACAGCTCAGCTCCTGCCTTACCGCTGCACTCTGGCTTCGACATGTGTAGGTGCAATGTGATGACGTCACATCGGGCCTACAACTATGTGAGTGGAGTGAGAGAGCGGAGAGAGTGGCGGGGGAGTGTTGGAAGGTGAGTATAATTATTTGTTTGTGTTAAACATTGAGGGGAACGTAATGTAGGGGGCCTATGAAACTTGGGGCATACGAGGAGGGGGGGAGAACGGCATGACACTGGGGCAGATGGGAGGGGGAGAACGACATTACACTGGGGCAGATGAAGGGGGTAGAATGGCATGGCATGGCACTGGGGCAGATGAAGGAGGGGAGAACGGCATGACACTGGGGCAGATGAAGGGGGAGAGAACAGCATGACACTGGGGCAGATGAAGGGGGGAGAACGGCATGGCGTGACACTGGAGCAGATAAAGGGGGGGAGAATGGCATGACACTGCGGCAGATGAAGGGGGAGACATGAATCTGGGGAAAGAGATGGGGGGACATGAATCTGGAGGCAGAGATGGTAGGACATGAATCTGGGGGCAGAGATGGAGGGGGGGACATGAAACTGGGGGCAGATAAAGGGGTTATATGAAACTGGGAGAGATGGAGGGGGGGAATATAATTTACAGGTGACTGTAGGAAGATGAAAAATGAATGAGAATGGGCGGAGTCAACATAAAAGTGGGCAGAGATAAGTTTGCCACGGTGTGCACACGCACCGCATATTTTGTCGCTCTTTTGGCTCTTCAAAAGTTCGGAGGTATGGGGATTTGTTATGCAGTGAGAGAGGACGGGGGGAAGGGGGATGAATGAGAGAGAACTAGTGTAGAAACTACACAGGAAGCTGCACAGAAAGAAGCTACAGCATATAAACAAGCACAGAAGATGCATCAGCAATCAGAGATACCCAGAGATCACTCCAAACACTGCTAAAGCTATATGTGTGCACTTATTAACCCTTCACTAGCACTAAAACACCGTTATAAAAAAAAAAAAATTCTGCCCGGAAAATCCCTTTAACTTCCAATTATTGAATGCAGTTTATTAAGCACAACGCAGATTTTTTTTTGTCTTTTTGAATCTAAGGGCGAGTTTTTTGGCAGTGGATTTTGAGGCAGAATCCGCCTCAAAATCTGCCTGCCAAAACGGCTCCCATTGACTTCAATGCCCTATCTTGCGCGGATTCCGCGGCTGACTCAGCACATTCATTTGGGCCTAATCTGGAGCGGAATGCTGTGACGGGATGCCGCTACACTGCATTGGCAATCTGTTGTGGCTAGCTGCACGGTTTGTTCACATGCGGAATCCATTTTCCGCTGTGTGAACATACCCTTACTGTCTATATCTGACTGTCAACATAAGCTAAGTAAGTAGAAGTACATATATTAGGCATTAAGAAAGCTTAAATGCTTGTGTTGTTTTTTTTCAAGTGCAATTCATGTACGTGTGGTATTTGTAACCTTTGTTACATGCAATTATCCTCTCTGTGTTCCACTATCCTAGAAGCCGCTTAATTGGCACTAAATGACTGATACATGGAATAATTTATGGTAATTTATACCTTCCTCTCTTCCTCATCATAATAATTAAGGGAAATGCATAAAAAAACATGTTATTAATGTTAAATTGTTAAGCAGGCAGAAGATTTTTGGGGAAGAGGGTTAACTGGTGGGAAATATAATTTTTTTTTTTTTTGCGCTAATATAATGATTCATTTAAGATCATGAGTCACCAAGGAACAATATAATGTACAACTATGGAGTAATATGGAGAATCACAATAGGTGATATCATTATGGTGTTATGCTACATAGTCATGGGTGTGCTTCATTCTATGCTTTATAAGCTGTACTTACAGGGAGCAGTACTGAAGGTAACCAACCATCTGCTGGCTACAATTCTGACTCCCTTATTGCTGGTGGCAATTCCACATACAAGAGGCTTATACTTGAAATCTGGCTCGAGCACAGATTAAAATAGAAGACGGAATGATTACTCATCTTTTCAGACTTGTAGATGGATTAGTACAGTGGGGCAGCTTTATCATATGCCTACCCCATTTTTCTGACCAGCGGTGAAAAAAATGTTGCAACATGGGTTTTTACACCACAATTGCCACTGACAAGAACGTGCTGGTGGTGGAACATCAATCATGCCAGATTTATCATTTATATATATATAAAGTGTTTTTTTGCCAATGTATAGCACAATTATTTTGGCACCGTACTACGTGGTTCTGATAGTTAAGCACTGTGAAATCTAAACTGCATAAGAGTGTTCAAACATGAGGCACCTCACTATGTACCATTTAATGTAAGACCAGCTCTCTGGATACCTAAAAACATTCTTGAGATTATAAGTGCATATGTTAGTCATGGAGGGTTGGATATTCCCTATTTCTTGTTCCCCTGATATAAGTGATATAAGCAAGTTCTATATGATAACCCCCATATTTAATATACTTGGTAGGCCATAAACTATCCTCTTGTTGGACAAAGAATTACTAAATGTCTATAATCAGTGTCAGAATTTTTTTAAAAATAGCACAAGTTTTTCACATTACTGAAGACAATATGGTGAAACACAAGTTGTTTTAAACACATGTATGTTAATAGGTTATTATGCTATGTTACATTTAATAGAAAATTTCCTAGTTGTAAGATATTAATGTATGTTGTATAAATGCTAATGTGTATTAGCATTTACCTAAATGGATGACCACACACTAAAAACAAAGCCGCCACCAAGTAATTCTAAAAATTCTATAAAAATATGATATACTAGTTGTTGAGAACCTTTTGATGTTAGCACAATTACTGAGCAATTCAAGATTTTCCCAAGTTTTATTCTATCCCACTTGTCGACATTAAAAATCCAGGCCTAGTTTTTCTGAATTTTGAGTTGAACAATTGGTGATCTGATGAACTGCTAATCTTGTGCCACCAAATTTGGTGTCTGTAGCATCATATTTATCGAGTTGACTGCATTTACAGTGGCTGTCCATTAGGTGTAATCATTTTTTATAGAATTTTCATAAGAGAACAGAATAAATGCACAATACAGAATGCAAACAATGGTGGTAACATCGTGGTAACACTTGTGCAAATGGAAGCCTAAGTCCAAGACATGTAAAGGAAGAGTAGAACAGAGGTGAAAAAAGAGAAGAGGAGGAAGGGGTAAACAAAAGGACATTGGGAATCAACAGACACCAAAGGGGAAAATAAAAAAAAAAGGGGTGAGGAAGGGGTGTAGGAAAACAGGTAGAGTCATGAAAATAAGTTTGAGAATTCGGATGACTCCTGAAACACCACCCACGGGCGCCAGAGGGTCTCAAACTTAGAGGAGGTAGGGGAATCCACCGCAACCAGAGCCTCCATCCACCTAATGCGGAAAAGCTCCTGGAGCCACTCCATCAGAGAGGGGGTTGTGGTTGTCCATTTAGGGCCATTTCACATACCAAACACATCACAAATTGTCCCACTGCTAGGATCCCCAGAGATCAGCTCTGATCTGTATGGAAAGTTGGCAGTCACTCTCCAATATTTAAAGGGGTACTCCCACGTCGCATACTCACCCGTCTTCGTTCCTCTAAAATCTTCTGTCTTCCGGCTTTGTTTCGTCATTGGTGGGCGGGGTCACATATGCAAAGCCAAGCGGCGAGATGCCGCCGGCCCTGCGTGCGCGCTCATACACCAGTCTACCCTTCACAATGCAAATACAGACCCGACACCCTGTGGGTCTGTATTCGCATTGTGAAGGTTAGACTGGTGTATGAGCTTGCACGCAGGGCCGGCGGCATCTCGCCGCTTGGCTTTGCATATGTGACCCCGGAGCAGAGCGGAACAGCATTGCTTCTGCCGCTGCTGGCTTCATGCAGGGCAGAAGCATAGCGATGTGCCTGTGCCGGCGTCTAACAGTCCCCAGCATCCGCCTATTACAGCGGATGCCGGGGAGTTAGACGCCGGCACAGGTGAAGCCAGCAACATCGCTATGCTTCTGCCCTGCATGAAGCCAGCAGCGGCAGAAGCGATGCTGTTATTCCGCTCCTCCGCCCCCCAGAATAGCAGCATCGCTTCTGCCGCTGCTGGCTCCATGCAAGGCAGGCACATAGAGATGTTGCTGGCTTCACCTGTGCCGGCGTCTAACCCTGTATTGGCGGCCCCTTCCCCCAAAGGGTAAACTACCCCCCCCCCTCCAGGCTCGCTCCCGTGCACTTAGCCCCTCCTCCCTCCCCCCTGAGAGCAGCAGACACATCACTTGACTCAGGAGCAGCTACGTCAGGGCTGTGGCCACAAAAAAATGAATAAAGTGAGATAGTGGACAAACAAAGCAGTTTTGCTGAAGCAGTGTATTTAGGAAAAGTCTTACATTCACATTAATAAGCATTATAGATAGGATCCTTGTGACGGGACAACCCCTTTAAGCATTACACAATGACAACTTATAATGCGGGACAGAATAGATCTTCAAGGTGAAAGACTACTCTCCTCTGCACATGGAGGATCCTGCAAATGGGATCCCTTCTATTAACTCAGAATACCTTACTAGGAAATATGAAAATGTTTTGTTTTTTCTTAACTGGGAGACCTATTTAATGGAAAATACCCAATCATCTTTCCGTTAAGTACAGGAGAAAAGGATATGTTCCACTGAAAGAGTATAGCTTTGTGCTGTAGATAGGTCCCATGATCCATGTATAGCAGAATATGAGCTCATGCACCTTCCAGCTGTTTTACCTTTCCTTGCCTGTCTTCCTGCCGACTTGCTTTATGACATAAAAATGGAGAAGATTTGGCATGTGAAACATACTAGATAAAAAGTCACCTGAACAAATGGGTTCATATAAGAATAGGAAAATAGTAATATTTATAGTGCTGATAAACACAACTATAGGTCACCAGGCAAGAGCAGTATTAACAGGAAGTAACAGGGGCAAATTAAGAGTGTGTCTATACTTACATATGCATGCCGGTGAGAAGTGACAAAGCGTGGGCGCAAACGAATGAAAGAACTTGCACATTCTAAAAAAGCAAGCCATGGTGTGAGATAAAGAACAAGAGTGGAAGGGGTGGGGGAGGGAGAAAAAAGAAACATTCAAATGGGTAAAGATAGAAATGGGAAAAAATAGAGAATTAGAGCTGAATAGTAGAAAACAATGGACGGCAGAAGAATAGAGAACATAGTGCTGCAAGAGATGTTTTATATAAAAGGAAGCTGGCAGATTAGAACATGACGAAGTCCTTTATAAAGCTTGTAATATAACATGAAAAGCCGCTAGAAGTGGAGAGACAATGCATTCTCTGAAATTATTAGCTGTGCAAACCTATTATGGGAGGAAAATAACAGAATTAAGATTCTTTCATGGTGCAGACTGTCCTTTCAGAAGACTGGAGAGGAAGGGAGGACCAGGGAAAAAATAGTCAGAAGACTGAGTCATTTTAGTCATGCACTAATTGTGGAAATACATTAATAGTTACAGACCATGTCACTTCTTATACATCGAACATGGCTTCTGCGCGATCAGAAGGAAGGAAATGGTTTAGGAAAAGGCTGCAAGGCAGATCACACCAGCCATGCAACCTAGAAATGAATATGTGGATTCTATGCGGTGCAATGAATTGTGGGTATACAGAACTCCTAAAAATAATGTTGGCTATGAAGGATAACAAAAATGATGATTGTGATTCTACCCCATAGCAAATCCCCTATCCGCCAATCCACCATGACCGTGTTCGGCAGCAGGCTAAGAACATGAAAAGCTTTGATTTATATTATAGCAATAATGAACACAATGATGTTACGGTAGGTGGATAATACACATAGTGGTGTCAAAAGCCTAACAAGTATATTACAAATAAGAAGTGAATTTATTATAATCGGGAGTCGCTATAGGTGAGGCTTCAGTTCGATATTATGTTTTCACATTGTGGAGGAATATATATTCTGCTGCCATAGCCTTTGTTCATTTTAGACACCTGAGATTACCAATGGAAACCATAAATGAGAAGACACGTTGGGGAAGAAAAAAAAAAACACAAAAAGAATATTTTTATTTATTCACTTTTTGTTCTATCATTTATATTCATTTGGTGCTATAATAATTTTTTTGCATTATCATCTTTATCCATTTATTTATCATCAGATTATTATAACCTTATTATTCATGTTTAGATTGATTTGTGCTTTTTGCCATATTTAGTCACACATAATTCATCATCAATTTTTCACATTTATTATCATAGATTGATGGATTTACACATTTATTAGTCATAGCAATTATTTATTCCTCACTTTTGCATTCCTTTTTTCTAATGTCACCTTGATCTGTATATGTTTTTTGTAGGTTTTAAATCTTTATCATTGAGCATTGTTTTGCAGGATGTGACATGTACTACATCGTTCCACTACTATGTAGTTTGCCATTGCTGTGTTGCATTAGCGACGTCACAGATGTGGGATTTTTCTACTCGACAGTGCCAGACAGATTGTAAGCCCAATTTTTTCCTATCACTATGTCTTTGGAGTATGGGAGGAAACGCAGGCAAACACGGGGAGAACATACAAACTCCTTGCAGATGTTTTGTCCTAGGTAGGATTCGAATCCAGGACTCCAGCACTGCAAGGCAACAGTGCTAGCCACTGAGCCACTGTGTTGCCCTGGATACCTAATTATTCATCTCTTCTAATCAAGCAACAGCTTGATAATTATTCACCATCTATTAAGTCACTTGTCTGGTGGGTTGGACATTGTATATAAGACTGCTACACTATGGATGAAGTCAACCCCCAAAAGAAGGCTGCATCCAAATTTGCATTGAGGCTTGGTGCCATCTGTGAGTGTCATATTTTCTTACACTGGGTAAGAAAATGGGAGTAATTTTATTATAGTACATATGATTGGTTATTGTTATTTGTATACTACATTATATGACTTGTTATATTTGTTCTATTATTGGCGATCCCTTTTTTACTACCGTTATTCCCAGTGATTGCAATATCTTGCTGCGGTTGTGTTCACCAGTAAATCACTGTGTACCTCGTGCTTTAAATATATGTAATATATATGTAATACAGTATATATGTAATAAAATTGATATATTTTAATTATTTTTGGCATGAGCTCTTTTTTTGTGGTTGATATTAAGTATCTTTTAGTTTGATTCTGTTCACGGTATGTAGATTTTTATGATGTTTGGCCGTTTGTCTTGTAGCTATATCATTTTTTTTACAATAGGTAGTGGTCCTGTGGAAGGGGTAAAAAACATAATAAACCATTATACTTATTTTCCCTCTCCTCCTCTGGGCCTCCTTGTTGTGTCTGGTGCTCTCTCTGGGTCTATTCTACTTTTGTCCTCCTGGGTGATGTCACTGCTGAGACCTGTGATTAACCCTGGGGCGCATGACGTTACCCAAGAGGACCAGAAGTAGACCCAGAGAGAGCACCTGATGCCACAAAAACGCCAAGAATCTGGGAATAATAAATACAATAATGTCACAATCCAGAGATATTCCCTGTATACTGCACATGGCCTCTTTCAAGCAATGCCTATTTAAAGAGCTTTAGTCCCCCCTCAGTGATAAGGGATAATGCACACAGTGATGTTACAGTACAGAGTTATTGCGCATTGTTATGTCACATTACAAGAATAATAAACAATGTGATGTCACTGTACAGATTGTAATGTTACATTACAGGGATAATAAACACTCTGATGTTGTAGTGACTGCTCTAAATTGGGTGTAGGACCCCTTTTGTTAACCCTTGCCCTTTACCTGCAATGTAGTCTTGACTAGAAATTTGACAGCTTTGTAATCAAACACTTATTGGCCAAAAAATTGATTCTCACACTTTTGTCGGAACTGGAAGGGTAGTTCATCAGAAGCATTAGTAAGAAGAAGTGTCTCTCACAAGTGTCTTGCACAGTCCTTGTACACAATTGGCTGTCACTTTCAGTGATTCACGAGGTTCATAACTGTCTGTAGAAGTCCATTTGTCTTGCGGCAAGCAGAGTAACACACGGTGTACATTGTTGCATACTTGTAATGTGTGGCTCAGATTTCCATCAGAGTTCTTAAGGGCGACAAGTCAGTTCAGCAGGTGAGGTGAACCCAATAAGGTAGATCAGCCTTGAAGTCAATGGATGTTATAGTGTAGGACAGTCACATACACCTCCATAATAGTCTGCCCCAAAAAAAGTAAGCAAACCACAGATAACCACCCTGTTCTTTGTTCTGAGTCCAGACTGACCTCTGAACATCAGTAGAAGTATAGTGAGGAAAAGGCCAACTTCTTTAGTTAGCAACGCTAGGTGGGTGAACATTAATGCCAAGTACCGTGTCCCTACCCAAAACAGGCTGGCGACCTCTGTTTAGGAACATACAGTATACAGTGTTATGTTTCTTTTGCTAACTGAAATTTGATTGTTGTACTGATGTTCAGAAGTTTTGTGTTACTGCTTTGTAATGTTCCTGTCTACCCAGAGGATGTTGTGTTAAGAAGCAACTCAATATAATATAATACAAGTCTGTTTTCAAAGTGATTCCAGCAAAGGATGATGGGAATGCAAATTGCTTAGTTGCTATATATGACAAAGTTAGGCATATCACCTGTAGGGGTAATTGTCTTTAACTAGGGCTTGAGATATTTCTTTCCTGACCCTGTTGTACATTGTTAGCCAATATTAAGATGTGTCTGTGCCTTTAAAAAAATGACACTGGCAGATGCCAAGTAATTGGCTATATGATGTCTTTATAATGAGGATGGAATATTAATCAGGAGCTGGAGGAATACAAACTTCCACATAGTTGTCATGAGTTAGGAATGGCTAATGTATTGTAATACTGCACTGAATATTATGTAAGCAGGAACAGAGCTAGAGACAGCCAGTCTGGTTTCTGCAGTATTACATTTGTCAGTAATAATTACATCAGTAGATGAGTGGCCGCTTCTTAGGGGAATTAGTCATGAGAGTCTATCCTGCATTCTTACAAGTGGAATTTGGAGAACAATTTCCCTCTAAAGTTTTGTGAATTTTGTGCCCTCTCTTACACTATATTCACACTAGCACTGTCTCTCCGATGGATCAGGACAATGGAGGACCAGAACAACAGCAGCAGACCCCATTGTCTATTATGGGGTCTGTCGGGTGTCTTTCTTTTTAAAATGAAAACGGCAGAGGAAAAGGGCCTCTGTACAAGACTTTTTCCTCCATCAATTTTTCAGGGACACTGCAATCCCAACAGGGATTCTGGTGCAGATGTGAACGTAACCTTATTATGTGAACTGTTTTTAGAAATATAGATTAGTTTGATCACATTGAATTCATTTTCTAGAAATGTTAGTTAAGGGGCAATTCGTAAATAGGCTATGGGCACCAAAAGTGCATCAAAATTGTGTTATAAATTTCTGACTCAAAAGTGGTATAAAATTAAACTAGATAGTAAAGATACACCAGATATATCATCCAGTATTAGTGTATATTCAGACTATTTTCAGTTTATACTGTCTTACTTTTAGTAAATTTGAGACATTGTTTATCTATTGCTAACCAGTTATCTCTGCCCCTTCCTCTTTTTGTGGAATTTGCCGGCTGCCTGTGGCATGCATGCTACTGTATAGGATACAACTTGCCTACTTATACCTTTCTTATGCCTTAGACCTGCACCTGCACCAGCATCATCCTGCTCACAATGAGGATCGGTCTATATAACTACAGCTGCTAACAGGCTTCAATGATCATTTGGGGTGAGCAATTGGGATCGGAAAAGATCGGATTCCGATCAGTGATCTAGTAAATTTCGCGATTGCGATCGGAATTCCGATCCCGATCTTTTTAGGTGGGATTGAGGTCAGAGGTTATTTCCCACAATACTTTGCTACTGGCCAAGCATTGTGGGAAAAGCTAACAATGTTAGCTAGGTCCCATAGGAATGAATGGATGCAGCCGGCACACAGCCTGTGCCTGTGTCCGGCCGCTTAACCCCCTGCGCGCCGGCTGCGTCCATTCATTCTAATGGGAGAGTAGCTAACATCTCTAGTAGGTAGCTAACACTAACTTGCACAGATCGCTGGTCCAGTCCCCGCTGTTCTTGCTCGTCTTCTCGCCTCGCTGCCCCAGCCTCCCAGGTTAGTGTTACAGACCTAGGAAGAAGGTGAGCTTGTGGCTTAGGAGAGTGTGGCCATGTACCGCCCACACACTCCTAAGCCACAAGCCCCACCTTCTTCCTAGGTCTGTAACACTAACCTGGAAGGGGGGGGCAGTGAGGCGAGAAGAGGAGCGAGAACAGCGGGGACCGGACCAGCGATCTGTGCAGGTAAGTGGACACCAGGGGGGAATAAGTAGCCAGAGGATTTTTTTAAATCACTACGCAGCATGGAGTCTAACAAGTATAGCATTCAATTTTTAGACTCCATGCTGTGTAGTGAATTGGATCGTTTTTAAAATCCGATCTTCAATTATTAAAAAAATCCCATTGACTTGCATTGGGATCGGAATTGGAATCGGGTTCGAATGGAAAATGATCGGAAATCGTATTTTAAAAACGATCCTGAAATCTCAAGAACGGCTCAGCCCTAGTGATCATATAACCAATAGAGGCATATCAGCTGCTATGGGGGTCAAACACAGAAAGGACCTTCCCATATGGTGCAGTTAACCTTGACAATGGATGATGAAAGAGGGCATGGAAAATTAAATAGGGCCAAATTCTAGAGTCCCTTGTGTATCCCTTCTCAGCCTTTTGCATTATTTTCTATACAGTGATATCAGAGAATACATGATAAACCTTCTTGTTTGCCTTATTCCTGTATTTTAATAACTTGGGGTATATTGCCCTGGTACTGTGACATTTCTGTTTCTATGATGCTGTAATGTCAATAGTAGTTTATTGTGTACTGTGACATAACTGTGTGCATTATCCCTGTACTTTACCTGTTTTGTGATCTCTATTCTACTACGGTATTGTAACATCACTGTACTATTTGTTCTGTGACATTAATGTTTGCATTGTCCTTGGTCTGCAGCATGACTGTGTACATTGTCTTTATACTGTGACTTCTTTTTGATCAGTATTTTACTATTGTAACATCGCCGTACTATCTGTACTGTAGCATTAATGTTATTATTATCCCTGGACTTTGGCATCACTGTGCACATTATCCTTATACTGCGACTTCTATGTGAGCACTATTACACTATTGTACCGTCCCTGCATGAGTTATTCTTTCATTGTAGCATAATTATGTGTATTGTGCCAATAATATTTGCATTTTTTTTGTACTATGACTTCACTATATTTTATGAGGTCCACCGGTGTCTGCGGGTAGCCACTATTTTGGTGGTCGGGCTTTCCATTGTTTGGGTCCTTCAGCAGACCCGAATGACAGAGAGCCCAGCGCAGCTGTGAACATAGACCCTAACATTTTTGTCCTGAGGTATTACTCTTAGTACACTTTCAACACCATCCATTTACTGGTGTGAGATTGCAACAATATTTACAGCTTTTTAAAAGTTACATTTGCTAAGTCTGGTGTAAAAACAGCCTGGCAGACTAATCACACCCATTTTTCTACCCAGTTTTCAGAATTGGTGTAAGGTCAGGTCCACACAATCTGAAAACACAGCGTTTTGGCTATGGAGGAAATGATGTGGCAAAAAATGCTGTTTTTACGTTACCTGCAAAGTTGATGGGATTCTGGCTAATCCCATTCACACATTTGAAACACGTCAATCATACCTACGGAAATGTTTCTTTATAGGTATGATACGGGCAGAAAGCTTGCATAGGAATACGCAATGCAGTTCCTGCGCAATCTCGTTTGGCTATGGCTCCCCAGATGGGGCTTTAGCCTAAAAATGCAAAATGGTTCAAAATGTTGTAAGACTCAGATAGTTGTAAATCTCTATTTTCTATGACCTTTATACTAAAATACTGAAATGCAGGGCTTGATAAACACCCAATATTTTTCTAGACACAATGGGAGAGATTTATCAAGGCCAGTACTGAAAACGTTGTCTTCTTATCTCATGTCCATTGGAGGGCATGACTGATTATGCCTTGTTCACATCAGCGTTTGGATTCCGTCCGGGGGAGTCTCTCCAATGCATACAGTAAAAATAGGAAGATAAGATATAACAGTGGAAGACTCAATCCAGTCTCCCATGATTCTCAGCCAGTAACTGCCTGCAGACATATTGGAACATCACATTGTGCAGTATGAACTTAACCTGTCAATCTTAAATACTTATGAATTAATTCATGGCTACTGGAGAAGATGTCATGGGGAACCTAGTTCTCCTTTACTTTTATTAAACAGTAGGGTGCATTATAGATTTATTATGTAGTGTACTGAATTCCTATCATGAAGACATTTAAAACAAGGAGCATAAGTATGTTATATAATTGATATGTTCATTACACTTTGGTAACCTGCAGTGCTGCAAGATGGAATTTAATACAATCTTATCACTTATTCCCAGTAGGCAATGTAGTTATCGTGCAGATTCTCTGACAAAAAGTGTCCTTATGCATAGAAGCATACAGCAATTATCTGCTCGTCCTTCCTCATGATGCTTCATAAAATGTCCTATAGAAGAGGCTCCTATAAAAGTGCATTACTATTGGGACAGCACATTGTAATAACGGCTAGGCATTGAGCTCATTGTATCCAGATGATTGGCATTGACTATCCTGGGGTGCAATGGACGCTGACATTTATCAGGGAGCATTCAGTGCTAATTTGTAGAGGGAGCTGTTGACCGAATAAAGATGCTCCATTGATGGTAAAGCTTAGGGCACCATTTCATTTGACTGCAGAATTTATAAACGGAGCAGGAGAAGAAATGTAATTTGACAAACTATTAAGATAAGGCTATACTTAAAGGTCTTTGGCTCAAACCCAAAAGCTCCCCCACCTGCCATATCTGTGTATAATACCGGTGTGTTCTGATGTGGCTAAGGGGCCATTAAAGAGATACTCTGGATGTCATGACTTCAATTATTGGTGTGGGAACCAGAATATCATACACTTTTCTATTACACAAGTAATTCAAATTTTGCTCACACATCTTCATTATATTAGTGCCTCAAAAAAAAAAAAAAAAAAAGGTATGGTCTGATGTTAATCCTGTGACTGGCACAGCGGGATGGAGGGCCCTGTTCGCAAGGGCTTACAATCTATAATATCTATGATCTAAAAATGGCCATATCAGTGTGTGCTCTACTGTGCTCATTATATTCTTTAGCTCTCCATACAACATACCCTAAACCTAAAGTAAGATAGTGTCCCTAATTGGTGTGAATAATGCCCCAATTAGTATGGATATATTCCCTAATTAGCTGTCCACCCAATTAGAAACACTATCCACCCAATTAGAGACACTGCCCACCCAATCAATGTCTTCTTACTTTACGATTAGGGTTTTGTTGTGTAGTAAGTTAATGTTTTACATCATGTAAAAAGGGTATACCCGACTTGGTCAAACATGGAAGACATAGGTATATATGGCTCCTTCTCCCAGTCACCTGGGAATACAGAGATAGCTAAACATAGAGGTGAATAGGAGTAGGACTAAGCAATTAAAGGGGTTGGCCACTTTCAGACCAATATTGACAAATAAATGTACAATAAAAAGATATACAATTTTCCAATATAAGGGGCCACACGGTGGCTCAGTGGTTAGCACTGCAGCCTTGCAGCGCTGGAGTCCTTGGTTCGAATCCCACCAAGGGCAAAAAAAACATCTGCAAGGAGTTTGTATGTTCTCCCCGTGTTTGCGTGGATTTCCATCCCATACTCCAAAGACATGCTGATAGGGAAAAAAAAATGTACATTGTGAACCCTACGTGGGCTCACAATCTACATTAAAAAAAAAAAAAAAAAAAAAAAAAAAAAAAAAAAATTCCAATATACTTTCTGTATCAATTCCTCACGGTTTTCTAGATTTCGGCTTGCTGTCATTCATTCTGTTACTTCTAGAGGATAAAACTCTGACCATGGTCATGTGATTTACGGTCCATGGTCATGTGATGAGCACACAGGTGCTGCTCGTTACAGTCACTGCACAATAATACGACATCTGCCTGGTAATCAGCTGTGCACCTGTGTGTCATCACATGACCATGGACCGTAAATCACATGACCATGGTCAGAGTTTTATCTCCTCAAAGTAACAGAATGAACGACAGCAAGCAGAGATCTAGAAAACTGTGAGGAATTGATACAGAAAGTATATTGGAAAATTGTATATCTTTTTATTGTACATTTGTTTGTCAATATTAGTCTGAAAGTGGCCATCCCCTTTAATCATTTTAATTTAAATTAATTCCCCATTTCCAAGGATCATGATTCCGATTTTCATCAGAATTGTTAAATTGCTGTTTGCTCTGCCTTGGAGTTTGATATATTCAATGCAGGCTTTATCCTTAGTGCTGCAAACTATGATAAGCAGTTTCTTCCCTGTAGTCAGTAGTTGGGTGGTAAGATGAGGAAGCCTGAATATATAACTGACACCTTCCCCCTATGAGATCAGTGAATGTTATTAATCTCTTTAAGGCCCCACGTTGCGAATACACTGCGTATTACAGAACCTGCAAAGTGGATGGGAATCTGGCTAATGTAAAGCATCCTCTGTGATGCCAGAAAACCACTGGACACCCAGGAGAGGTGAAGCAAGGTGAGTATAAGTATTTATTATTTTCCCTCACCACCTCTGGGGCTCCACTTATTATACTCTGAGGTATGAAGAATGCCACTGGCCATTCAACTCTCTTTATAGCTGCATATGCCACCTGTTCAAACAAGCACATAATTGTTACCGTATATACTCGAGTATAAGCCGAATTTTTAAGCACAGTTTTTGTGCTGAAAAAGCCCCCCTCGGCTTATACTCGAGTCAAGCAAAAAAGCTTTCTGGATAAATAAAACGATCCCTTCATCAGGCTGGTATAACACAATATCTGAAGGCAAGCATATTTATACAGGAATACAGTGTTAGATGCAAAATAGATGGAAAGCAGAACATGCATATAAACAGTTCAAAAAACATTTATATCAGTTCACAGGAAGGTTCTCTGGGTTTATTGTTCCTTTGATCAGTCACATGGTGTCTAGTTGTTGTAAAACGTCATAAACTCTGTGACTGGTTTAACCCCATTTGGAGTGTGTCAAAGGTCATCATGAGTTTATTTTCCCATATCCTCCTATGTTTTCTACTTTTGAAATTTCCTCTTAAAACCAGGATCTTCATGTCATTGATGATATTATGGTTTTGATTGCAGAAATGTTTTGGCACAGGGAGGTCAATTCTCTGCTCTCTAATCGTATGTCGGTGTGAATTCATCCTCATCCTGAGTGTCTGTCCTGTCTCCCCTAAATACAGGCCCCCAGGTCACTTGGTACACATTATTAAATACACCACATTAGGTGGGCTGCAGGTGAATTTACCTGGGATCTTGTAGTCCTGATAAGAGTTAGGGATCTTTGTTTTATCCAAGGTTAGTATGTGCGGGAAGGTTTTGCACTTTTTCTGCCCACACGGAAATGTTCCTTGTTGGAGGTGACAGTGAGCTGCTGACAACCATATTCCTGAGGTTTGGTGGCTGTCTATAGCACAGGAGAGGGATGTCTGGAAATATGGATTTTAGATGGTTGTCTTTTTGCAGTAGTGGATGTAGTTTGCATGTGATTTCTCTCAGCATCTCTAGGTGTGGTTTGTATGTGACAACCAGGGGCACCCGATTGTTTTCCTTTTTGGTATTGTAATTTAATAAATCTGATCTTGGTATTCTCGTGGCCCTGTTAATTTGGTTATCAACTGTTCTTGGATGGTAACCCTGCCTCAAGAATGTGTTTTTGAGGCCCCCAAGGTGTTTGTCTCTATCTGCAGGGTCTGAACATAAATTTTATTTTTCATATTTTAATGCACAGCAATATAAATTATATTTTATTGTATATATCTGTAGCTGGAGTATAACACATCACAATAAGACACTATTTACACTATGGGTTTGTTTATTGAAGTACTTTTTTAGTGTAATTCATTTTTGAAGTGTCAATGTGAGTGTGTAAAAAATACAATGGTACAATATAGTACAAGAGCAACGTATAAATGCAAGAGAAGCTGAAAAGACTTCCATGTCCATTTCAGATGTTAAGAGTCTTAGCTTCTTATCTGGGATTATCACAAAGCGTGTGCACTAGGTGGATCCTGAATTAGTCATATACACTATAGTCTTTTACAAATGGCATTTTACAAGTAGCACATCAGTATGTTGGTTCTCTTGTTTGGGGCACTGCCACTGTAGACACAAATTTGGATTCCTGAATGGTGTGGGTCTAACTGCTAGGTTATCTAGAGATTAAAAAAATGGAGGTCCTGTATGAATGGGACAGCAGGTCACGATTGCAGTTTTCTGCTCTATTTAGCTCTATGGGTCTGTGCCCCTGTGGATAGGGAAAAACTTGTAATTACTAGAAGAGACCTTTAAAGGTATCCTATCACTCAGACACAATTTTTTCTAGGTACCACGTCGGAATAGCCTTAAGAAAGGCTATTCGTATTCTACCTTTCGTTGTCTTCTCTGCACGCCTCCGTTCTCCTACAATCCCGGTTCTTTTCGGTATGCAAATATTGCTTGCACAGTATTGTAAGCGGCCATTTTCTCATTGCCTGTGGGCAAAGGGGCAGTGCAAGGGGGAGGGGGAAGGAAAGGAGGGCGAGAAGGAGGGAGAGAGGAGAATGGAAGGAGTAAAATAAAAGAAAAAAGAAGAAAGAAGAAGGAAAAAAAGAAAGAAAAAAAAAGGGGGGGAGAGACACACACAGTAGTGTGCGGGGAAGGGGGGGGTGTGAGAGTGGGTAAGAGACAGTCTAGGTCATCAACTTCCACCAGGTCGCTCGGATCCCGACCCAGGGGGGCGGGGGATTAAAAGAGACCAGTATCCAGGTGACTGTGGTGTGCTGGAGTAGTGTCAGTCTGAGGGGGGATCAGAGTCAAGAAGCGTCTGATACTCTCCAGATTGCTGAAAGGTAAACCAGAAAAACCAGGTTCTGGTATGCGCCTCAGTTGTGCCATGCAGGAAGGAGGTGAGGTTTTCCATGTGCATTATCTCGTTAATCCTTCAAAATCCAGAGGGAGAGAAGGGGAGGTTCAATTCGCTTCCAGAAAAGTGGGATACATGCCCGGGCAGCGAGGACCAAAACTCTGAGCAGGGAGCGTTTGAAGACTTTTACAGGAGACTCACAGTGGTTGAGGAGAAACAGAGCAGGGCCCAAGTGGTGTTCTGATTGGCTTTGTGTCTCAAAGCTCTGACTCACTTAGCAGACCCAACCAGAGTTTGACTGGAAGGCATTGCAACCTTAAAGTGATGGACGTGAGCAGTGCTGCACTGAAGGGAACAATAGATACAAGTAGCAGAGGCAGGAACACAGATATTCACTGGTAGACTGACTGGTGGAGTGAACATGAATTTAACAATATTAGCATAAAAGACATAATTTTTAAAATAATTGTGGGGGACTAGTAATGTGATTTGTAATGAAAATTATTTATTTGATATCAGCACCATTGAAGCTATCAGATGAGATACTGCCGTTTCTGGGGGTAATAAATACTGAAAGATCCCTTTATAGAGGTGCCACTTATGAGGGCACTGTTACTGGTGCACTGTGAAATCCCATTTAAAATATATGTCCCATTGATTTCAATGACAGTTCACACTCTTAAAATATATACTGTTAGTATGTACAGTAGCAGAATGTCAATGGTTGGCGTGGCTTCCATGCATATAAATTGTGTATACAATGGCAGACGCTAGCTACAAGCTAGCCCAATTGGACAGGGATAATGATCATGAGGACCTGCAGCGGTGTATACCGCAGAACTGCAGCTCAAATCTGAAGCTCAGCCTTGCTATCCATAGCGAGAACATGTTCTATTCTAAATTCTAGATTCCCTTGAATCTCTACAAGTATCTGGCTATAAGAATTTCGGAGCCATTGAATGTTCATGTATTTCGTTTAAGTACTTTTTCCAGAATTAGTTAATTTTTTATTTTTTATCTAGGGATAGCAAAAGTTTTTTTAAGTATTTAAGTACTCCACAGTAAATCACGTTCTTCCATGTGTTCTTTGTGCTTTGGTCTTATAAATAACTGATCTATATGACGTCGGCCTACGTACAGTGTTTATACAATCACAACAAACCCTACCAAGCAGCTAATCCAAGCGGTGTATATACATTTCACAGAGATCTACATTCTCCTGGCCGGTAATTAAACCCTGCTTGTTTCTAGTGTTTAAGGTTCCCATGGCAACTGGGATTTTTCCCAGGCCTACGTACTTATGCTAACAGGTCCACCCACGCCGGCACTGATAATAATAAATAAAGAAATACAACTATTACCGAGGAACACGGAGAATGGAGAAGGCAGATCCACAAGTTCTTTTCGGATTTGATGCCTTCTGTGTCATTTATGATAAATGCTTTGTGGATGATACCTAAAGGAGATAATGATGTCCAGTAATGAGTCCTTGTGATAATGACAGCTGTACCTGTGATACCTAAGTCTCTGAGTCTGAATTTACTTACTAGGAATCAGACAGGGTTTAAGGACAGGGCTACATATCAATTTTGGGCACATTACATCAAGTCTCACGTGACAACAAAATTCAGCGTATTGTCATAAGATAATTTAAAAGATGCAATTTGACTGGACATAAAGGAACCACTAAACCGCAGGCAGGTTCCAAACAAGTAGCAGCCACATTTATATTACATTCTACAATGGCAAAGTCACATGTAAAGTGGGACTGGTGACCTCAGGCGTGTATCCATTGGTGAGACGCAGTCACCACAACAAGACCACTGACAATCATTATATGCAGGTCACAATAAGATATTATTAGCACATGTTCTTCTGTCTTCCGCTATGTTACATTAGATAAAATTGCTATTTACCCCCTGATGTGTTACGGCTTCTGACAACATATGCATTATTACTATTAAGGGCCTTAAGCCTTCTAGATAATTTCTGCACTGACGACAGCACCTTCATCTTTTTATTTCTGTTCAAAAAGGTTTTGTATATTCATTTTTCCAACTCTTTGAAGTCGTTTTTTTCTGAATATGCACATTTCATCCCTTTGTAGAAAAAGGAAAATCACCAAAAACAAACCACATCACAGATATACAAAACCAACCAAATAAGCCACATCTATTCATATCATTCATTATATCAGATAGAAGCTCTGACAACCAGAGAGAGTGGCTACAGTACAAAGACAAACACTTTGAACATTACAATTACTTAATATGATATAATACAAAAATATAACATCTACTAGCTGTACCTGCGACTTCGTCCGTGACCCCATAGCCCCGCTACTGTTTCCCCGGCTCCCTCATAACTACCTAAGCGCGCCCTCGCCCCCCCCCTCTTACCTCCCACCCGCGCCCCTCCCCCTTTAGAGCCTACAGTCACCTTGCACATTGCCAGCCCTGTGCCCACCACCACCCACCCTTGACACCAGTGATCCTCCCACCCCCCATTTAACCTGTGGAATCAGCCTCCCCCCCTACTCACCCTCAGCTCTCTGCTCCCAACCCCCCTCCCCAATCAACACTTGAACCCCCCCACCTCCCCCCACTCAACACAACAACTGTTGAACCACCCACCCACCCCAAGGAACATGCCATTGACAGAAGTCACAGCACTCACCTTGTAGATGCTTGTGAGGTCTGCGTATGGTGACCGCAACATGAGCCGGCAGCAGTGGGGAGTTTGGCAAGACGTTTATGTTGTGGTTCGCACAGTACGCGGGTACGGGCGGCTCAGGGCTGGAGGCGTGATCGCGCTGGGAAGACCGTGTATGGGTGGCTGTGTGGTGGAGGCGCTGCCATGTTGAGTGAAGTGTCCATGCATGCTGACCACACCCACATATCGGCGTCAACCTATGGGGCCGCTGACTTGTCTCCCTATCCAGCCCACACACCGGCCTCCACCAATAGGAGCTGCATGTAACAACCTGCGTTGACATCATGGCAGGGGCGATGTGGAGCTGGAGACAACTTTTGAGGGTTGCGGGGGCGTTTTGGGGTGAGTGACACACTTTTAAAGTAGCCTATTACCCCTTCCTGGACAATATGTAGGTGTGTGTGAAATTTCTAAGAGATCCAATCAGCCGTTCAGGTGTGATTGAGTAACAAACATCCAAACACACAAACCCACAAACATCCAAACACACAAACTTTCACATTTATAGGATTTGCAGTTAAAAAATTTTGGCCCTGCAACCAGTATTATTTTATGCGCAATATTTGGCCATATTTACAGAATACATGACTTCTATGATGTGAGTATTAGGAAATTTTGCAAACTGGACTAAAGGTCTTTCTTTCTTTATAGCTATGGCATTTTATATTGAGGGGGAACATGGAATCAATACTTAATCAATATGTTTTTAGTGGCATAAGATGCAATATAAGCCATTCTGTCATTAACATTTCCTACAGTTATTGCTGGTACCATCTTAAATACACCTAAGGTAACTCTAGAATCTAAATATACTGTAGATGGCCTATATTAGGCTGTAGCTATGGAGGGTGCTGAAGCATCAGTCGTTTTCAGATATCAGTATTTGAAGGCAAGGTTGGTTTTAGGGATGGTAAAATTGGTAGTAGGCCAGGGCCCTTAATTTCATAAGGAGCTCTTGAATAAAGGTACAGATGTTTCCATTTCTTTAGCTCAAATTTGGCTGAGAACTCCAATTTTTCAAGAATCCAATTCAATACAATATCATAACACCTTAGCGAACATGCCCTGCAATTCATGACACAGCTTCTGGATGGAGGCACAGAAACACATATATGATATAAATCTTATGATAAAGTATAGAACCATGTTGTTTTGAAAAGCCAGTCATCTTGTAACATACATAGCTGGACATATCGAGTCAAGACAAAAGATAAGGAAGGACACATTTATGTCTAAGACATAAAACTAAATCAGTCCAGTAATTGTAGCACTGTGTGGCCGTGTCACCGTGAAGAGAAGAGAACCATGGTGGATGGATCAGTCTGGCCATGATGTTAGATAGATGAAGTGGTCTGAAACAAAGGCAAAGAGCAATAAACACTAAGGGCACATATTTAGCATTATCTGACACAAGGAGCCAGAGCAGTGTATTAGGTAAAACACTTTAATTAGCTGAAGCAACATATGTAAATCTGATCCTGGAAATGACAATGCCTCTTTAATATGGCAAGCTAGAGTATGTAATGGCTACTCTGCTTATTACCCAAAGCTCCATTCTTTATTAAACCCAGTGCTGTCCTATCAGGAAGAAACAGGATTCTAAATAGTACAAGATAATTGTGAGACCTTGCTGTAGATTTTGTTTTGAGCTTCAATCTACACCTGGATTTTTCCTCTTTGTATGATCTACTTATAACTAAAAGAATTACATAAAAAAAACATTTATTACATGTGATGTCTACCCTCAAAAATCCATGAACTATGATCACTATGCTGTTGAGGCCTTGGAAAATGTGCATTATAGAGTTGAACTGAACATGGTCCCTGGATACATTGATGCATCAGCTGCATTATACACAGTTACCAAAGCTTTAGTCATAACTATTTTACATTACAAAACACCCATCTGATTTCAAGATCATATATTGTGATATATTTAAAGGGGTTTTCCAAGTGTGGTCTATTTATGATCTATCATTAGAATAGTTCATCAGTATCTAAACGGTGGGGGATGACCACAGATCAACCGTGTGAAGAGACCGCATGGTTTGGGTGAGTGCTTTTTACTGAAAACCAACCACTGGACCATACATGCATAGGGGCTGTTCTTGGTTTAGCAGTTCAGTCCATACATTTGAATGGGACTAAAATGCAACTCTGCCATAAGACTAATGAACATAATGGTATTGGCACAGGGAAGAGGATGCAGAACTGATTAGTGGAGGCCTAAGGGCCCCTTCACACGGCGGATACGCTCACTGCTTTGGAGCGTGTAAACGTTCCGTAGCAGCGGCGTCTAAAAGCAGATTGCATTGTTTTCTATGGGAGCCGGCAGACGCGCGCTCGCCATAGAAATGAATGGGCTGCATTTTCCATTCATTTCTATGGGGAGCGCACGTATGCCGGCTCCCATAGAAAACAATGGGAACTGCTTTAGACGCCGCTGCTACGGAACGTTTACACGCTCCAAAGCAGTGAGCGTATCCGCCGTGTGAAGGGGCCCTTAGTGTTATATCCTCATGATCGAATGGCCTAAGGATAGGCCATCAATGTTTCAGTACTTTAACTTAGGCACAGGTATTTGGAAAGAAAGGTAATTTGCATACCAAGACGCATGTCTTGTATAGCCATGTAGAGAACAAGTCATGTGTTACTAGCAAATTGACCTCTATCTCCTACAGGTAATAGTATGACAACACCCACAATAACCGTCACCCTGCTACTGTTCTAGACACATTGAGGGAAATTCACCAATCCCTCTATGACAATTTTCTGGAGTAGAGTAATGATAATGTGTTGTACATTAGGCACATGTCCCTTTCTTGCACCAAATGTGTACCACAAGCCCCGATCTCGCTCGCTTCATTGTGCTATTCTGTACGAAGCATGGATGGGCCGGGGCAGGTTGCGAGTTACTAACTGGCATATATTTCCAATAAGGCGCCGGGATATCTGATTCATAAAGAGGCAACAGCCTCTTCATAAATCTCTCCTTCCCCATAACAAATCTTTATTAAGGCTCGCCTACGATACCCCAGTGGCTGTAATTACAAGATATATTGTTGTATTCCTGATATATTTAATGTATTACCTTTCCTAGATATTTTTTCCAATGGTCATTAAAGTAGTCATTTTAATGAGGGGAGCTTATTTTAGAAATTGCTGTGTAATATCTGCCTGTCAACCTGCCTTGACAGTATGCATTTACAAAGACCAAACCATGTTACCCTAATGCAATTCCTTCTTTTGGTATTACTAATGAAGTAAATGACAGGACATTAGTAGGTATTATTCATCTTATATTCAATTAGAAAACTAATAGCTTGTTTAATGCTAAAGGATCTTCTTTTCATAGACGACAGAGGTCCATAATTGATGTTAAAGCTAGGAAGAGGAATTCTGTGATCCTTCACGTCCTTTTGAACTACAACTTTCCTCCTCTTTACTCACCTGGCTTTTTATTCCTGTAAGACTGTTTAAAGTGCTTCCCTTAGGTATTCTTGTAATCTGTTCATACAGAAGGAGAAGAGGCTGGCGTTCAGGTCATAGTGATAACTAGAGGTATTGTTTGTCATTTTGATAAATAACTGGTAGGGTAGACCAGAGAGTGTGGCACCAAAATAGTCAAATCCCTGGCTACCTGAAATGGCCAATCTTAGTGCAAATTTACCGGTAGCAACCTATTGTTATCGGCAACCTTGTGCTGTGATTGGCTACTAAAGGCAGCCAAGGATACAGCCGCACACTGTCTGGTTTGGCCATACATGTTTGAGAAGAGATGCAGAACTACATACAAAGTGCTCTATACACATAAATACTGTTCAATACTTCACTAACTGGTCCTTTTCAAATCTCTGGACCACGTTGAAAGAAGAAGAGTAGTTTTGGGCAAGCTTGGCCTGGTCCTCAGGTGAACAGGTGAATGGGCCCCTGAGCTTGGTGGGTCCTCAGTTTACCCTGGTATAGCATAGTACATTCATTGTATTTCATATATATACTCATTATACAGAATCAGTCAGCTTGATGAAGCTGTGTGTATGTTTATAATATATTGGGTAGATTATTAACGAGACTACCCAGTTTATTTTTATATACTGAAGACACAATGACTGGCTAAGATGACATCTAGCTGCAGAGTCGGTTCGACCAGTATCCTTCCTTCCTGGGACCCATCTTCAAAATAACACAACAATCATCTAAGTGGGTTGGTTAACACAATCTTTATTTAGTGTCCATTGGTCTCATCCCTCACAGGATATGAACGGCGAACAATAAAAGACAAATGCAAATGGAAGCCCTTCCATTGGGTATCTTCATTCAGAGAAGCTTTCTTCTGTCACTTCATTATTATGAAAATTAATTCACATGAAAATACAAATCAAGGTATGGTCTCTTCCATAGCCATCTTACCTACCAATCGTAAAGCACAGTGGGCAGTGTGTGAGGGCTTGCCAAAGTGCCAAATCACAATTGGCATGATCTATTGTCTGTACTTAGAAGCCAAACATCGCCATAAAACTGGACTGAAAGACGTGTGTACAATTAGTATGGGAATACACAATTTCATTATACATGATATTGCAATCACAAAATAATATGTTTTACATAAGTTTAGAAATTTTGTGTTGGGTAGTATTTATAGCCATCCTGCGCCACATGTGGGCTGGAGACCCCTGTTTTAATTGATGCCACTGCTAGTATGAGAGAGAGAGGGATCTTTTGTTTTCTCCATATACTGTAATGGAAAACATCACAGCAACTAGTCTGTGCCACTAGCTCAGGGAGAACTGAGAGAGATAATGCCTACAGAGGGGAAAACTGCTGAAAAATGGAAGATACAATTTATATAATGTACAGTAGTTGCTGTTGCTTCTTATGTACACACATGACAGCTTATCCTGAAAAGTCATGCAATATTTTATGTGCTTTAAAAACTACGGAGCCAATTTATTAAGACTGGTGAATAATCCAAGGTGTGCCAGAAATATTAGAGGTTTCTGCTTCTCACGGGGAGGTCTCATGCATCAGAAATAAAATCTACATCAGTCAAGACCTGGCATAGGTTTCTGGTTTAACTCACACCAGTTTTCTTGGATGAGTTATAGTAAACCTGAAGAGCCTCAACCCAGTGCCTAAATTGCCACGTGTCTGCAAAGTGGCGAGTAGGGTACAAAATGGGAAGAAAATTCCATGCACATGTGACAAAAATGACGGCTTATCAATGCCTTGTACATGAGAAAACTGGCAGCCAAGGCATGTGAAATTGGTCCCATTGCATAGGCATGAGATATCGCCCCTTGTTCTTAATAATCTACTGTCTTTAGGGTAAGAAGAAAACAACATGCATTTAAGGGAGATGCACATGGCATATGGGTCAGAAACATGAATGATTTATCTCTAGCCTGTACCTATGGGGATAAATAAGATTGTGCAACTATATACATACAATAGTAGGAATTTTTTTAAAATCATAACAATATGTAAAGTGGCTTCCTTTTTAGTCTAGGTCCACTGTCTATGAACTGCATTGCTACTTAATGCTCACATTCAGTAAGACTAGATTAATAAGGCCGGTATTACACACACATTAGCAATTCATTTCCACTACTTAAATTCAGTGTAATAAAATGGAATAGAATTGATACAGGGACATAAAAAACTTGTGTGGGTGTACATTGAACAGCAATAAATAAAATAAACTATCTTGTTCAGTTTCCACTAGAAAAGGGATCTAAATGTCCTCTACCATCAAGTACTTCAATACAGAACGTATCTACGTTCAGACACCTTGCACAGCAGACTGGGACTTGTAGATAAACCATTTTTCTTTTTGATTATTGCTCTATTTTGTTATTCTTATTTTAGATTTACTTGCTTGCAAGTGTATTAAACAAGAATAGTATAGCATTGTATTCATAGGGGACTTATACTGTAGGATGTCTTGTGTAGATAGTGAGTGTGGTATTGATCTTCACTGGAGATCAAGCAGAACACCATACAGTACATAGCATAATGGCTGTCCCTGGTATTGCAGCTCAGCCTAATTCAAGCTATGATATTTGTATGACTGATCCAAGTATGAGCCCCAGAGACTAGGGTCTGAGTATGATACATTAATGCCCACCATCAGCAATGAGCCTGTTACTAACCTATTTACAACAATTTAGAAAGGAGTCTGGGTGAGACGAATAAGAAGAGTATACAATGCAATACAAATATGACTATACGTATACAAACACACATTGGCTAATCCCATCCACATAAGGCAGAAAAATATCTGTAGTGGACGTGTTGCAATTTTAAAAAATGTGTTTTTGCAAATCGCAGCATGTCAATTATACTTACAGAAACGCTAGAATAACTGACAAAGAAAATCCGCAGTGGATTTACATAGCAGTTTTTAGCTGTGGCTAGCTACAGTATGTGGGGCTTTAGCCTGACAGTTTCCTTGGCTGTGTGTTTGGGACCATTGTCTTGCTGAAATGTCCACCCTTGTTTCATGTTCATTATCCTGGTAGTTGGCAGATCAAGAATATCTCTGTCCATTGGTCCAGTCATCCTTCCTTCAATCATATGAAGTTTGCCATTGCCGTATACTAAAAAAAATCCCTATATGATATGAGACCCTTTGGTCTTGATACATGCTGTGTATTATGGTATCTAAAAGATTCAATTTTGGTCTCATCTAACCAGACTATTCTCCCAGTATCTCACAGACTTGTGTAAATGTTGTTAAGCAAACTTTAAATGCACTTGATCATGCTTTTTGTTCAGCGTGGTGAGTGTGTATACAGGCCATGGAGGTTGAGCGCATTACTTATGGTATTCTGTTAAACAACTGTACCTGTTGATTCCAGGTCTTTCTGTAGCTCTCCACAGGTGATCTTTGGCTCTTGGACAACTCTTCTGGTAATTCTTTTCACTCCTCTGTCTGAAATCTTGCGAGAAGCACCTGGCCGTGGCCGGTTTACGGTGAAATTATATTATTTCTATATGCAAATCTCACTCTGCCAAATCAGTATCCCTGCACTATGCTGAGGAGGTCTAAAAGACCGAAACAGCACTGTCCATAGCTGGGAATCTGTTCCTTTTGGAATAGAAATACTAATTTGGCAATTAAATCTGCATCATGATAGTAGGCTTATTAACTGAGTCATGCATGATGTTAAGGAGGCTGCCCTCTAGAGGGCAGCATACAGAGGCACCGTTCTCCTAATTACATCCTCGAGAATAGATTTGCATATTTTTTACCCAGGATCCCTAGCAGAGAAGGAATGACTTGTAAGTCTCCGTACTGCCTATGTAGGCAAACACTCTCCCTAATGTGTATGATTATCCCCTGACCATTATTTCTATAGTACAGGAATTATATGTTGGATCTAAGAAGGGGTGCACTCTAAGTGGTGTATTAAAACCCCGAAAGACATTATCCATACCATTTTTAAATAAAACCTTCATGAATTATCAAGACGTGTGTTAACATCGAGCCTTGTATCCTGAAAAAGGAGCGCGCATCCTGTGTTTTTTGGGTGATCCATTCCCCATGACACTGGATCTGTATCCTTGACGACTCTGGAAACCCCAGATAGCCGTAAGCCAGTGGCTGCTGTCCTCTGAGTCTTTTTTGTGACATACAAACTTTGGATAAAAACTGTGACTTCACATAACAATAGAAAGCAACCATAATCTTTGAGCTGCTCTCTATATTATATATTGTACTGGTTCTACAAAAGGATTCTCTTGTTTTCCTCCTATTGTCGGCATTGAATACATCCATATATATGTATACAGCACCATGTCACTATCTACTATGTTACTAACCACTGTGTCACAATACTGCTCAATGATACTTTACACAATATATTGTTCACAGAAACAAATGTCTGGGCTTGTGCTGCTGACACATCTATCTACTTTCCACCGCATTTTATATTGAATACAAAATGAAGCAGAAAACATGATGAAAAAGGGAAATGTTATTAACTAGTCATTCTATATTCAGAAGGATATACAATGCCAAAGTAAAACTGTCAGTGCAACAAGTCTGTTATGCATATTACTTAGTACCAAATACAGATATAGTGGAGAGGTATTTGTCACTAAACTCTCTAGGGCTGTTTTATTTGTACATTATAATAACCCCTAGTTAAAGGGATTCTATACAAGAAATAGTGGGGGTCTGGCTTTCCGTACACCACTCTTAATAAAGTCCCTGACTGGCCCATAGTGTGCCTGAATTATTAAGGGGTATTTAATTATTCAGACGCAATCCTAGGTGCCAGAATGGAAATCTACGCCAGACAGCAACTGGTGTAGATTTCTAGTATAACTCACACCAGTGTGAATAACCTCTGGCATGACATATAGTAAATCTGTTGGGCAGACCATCCCTGCCCTGACCTGCCTTACTCTCCAAAAAGTGGGGGTGCAGAATGAACAACATGGTCTATCTTTGGCACAAGAAAGGGCAGTGCGCCAAAGATGTGCCACATTTGCACTGATCTACACCAGAAAACTGGTGTAAATGGGTTAATAAATTCCCACAAATACTTCCTAGTGGATTTTATGAGAATAAATACATTTTCCTAATATGAACCCACAGGGGTAAACCTACCACTTTCGCCGCCCGAGGCGAGCGACAGAAAGCCGCCCCCCCTCCCCCCGGGAGGAGGGGGCTGAGTGGAGGGGGCGTGGTGGAGCGCAAAGGGGGCAGGGCGAAGCAAAGGGGCTTAGCGGTGTTCGCAGGCAGGGAGAGGACCTGCTCTCTGCCTGAGCGTAAGGGGAGGCTGCTGGAGCAGCGCTGCTTCAGTGGCCTCCCCAATCTACCGCTCAGTGCTAAACCAGTCCAGGACAGCTTGTCCTGGACTGGCTTATGTAAGCAAAAATGCCGCCCTCCCTGGGGCCCTGGCATAGCGCCGCCTGAAGCGGTCGCTTCAGGTCGCCTCATGGGAGGTACGGCGCTGTGAACCCCATCCCTACTCACTGCATAACTCTCTAAATTTTGTTCTTCCTGGAGTGGGGGAGGGGGAACAGGTAAGCTGTAATGGACACAACCAGGTGCTGCGCTGCTTGCTGACCATGCTCTTGATAGCAGCTAGAAGTGAGCGAACACTGTTCGGATCAGCCGATCCTAACAGCACGCTCCCATAGAAATGAATGAAAGCACCTGGCACGCAGACTTTTTTTTTTTTTTTTTTAAATGTAGATTGTGAGCCCCATATAGAGCTCACAATGTACATTTTTCCCTATCAGTATGTCTTTTTTTGGAATATGGGATGGAAATCCATGCAAACATGGGGAGAACATACAAACTCCTTGCAGATGTTTTTTTGCCCTTGGCGGGATTTGAACACCAGGACTCCAGCGCTGCAAGGCTGCAGTGCTAACCACTGAGCCACCGTGTGGCCCCACTGGCACGCAGACTTTGCCAGCGGCCGGCCGCTTAACCCCCCGCTTGCCGGCCGCTTCCATTCATTTCTATGGGAGCGTGCTGTGAGTGTGCTGTTCGGAACAGCTGTTCTGAACAGTGTTCGCTCATCTCCAATAGCAGCCATTATGGGTTCTGTATCCTGTTCAAATCTATGGGACACAGCTATAGCGCCCATAACTAGAGATGAGCGAACAGTGTTCTATCGAACACATGTTCGATCGGATATCAGGGTGTTCGCCATGTTCGAATCGAATCGAACACCACGTGGTAAAGTGCGCCAAAATTCGATTCCCCTCCCACCTTCCCTGGCGCCTTTTTTGCACCAATAACAGCGCAGGGGAGGTGGGACAGGAACTACGACACCGGGGGCATTGAAAAAAATTGGAAAAAGTCATTGGCTGCCGAAATCAGGTGACCTCCATTTTAGACGAATAGTGGATTTCAAATCCGGGTCATATGAGAATGTGAACTTTGTGACTATGAGACAGGGATAGCTGTACAGGCAGGGATAGCTAGGGATAACCTTTATTTAGGGGGGAATGTTATTAAAAATAACTTTTTGGGGCTCTATCGGGTGTGTAATTGTGATTTTTGTGAGATAAACTTTTTCCCATAGGGATGCATTGGCCAGCGCTGATTGGCCGAATTCCGTACTCTGGCCAATCAGTGCTGGCCAATGCATTCTATTAGCTTGATGAAGCAGAGTGTGCACAAGGGTTCAAGCGCACCCTCGGCTCTGATGTAGCAGAGCCGAGGCTGCACAAGGGTTCAAGCGCACCCTCGGCTCTGATGTAGGAGAGCCGAGGGTGCACTTGAACCCTTGTGCACCCTCAGCTCTGCTACATCAGAGCCGAGGGTGCGCTTGAACCCTTGTGCACACTCTGCTTCATCAAGCTAATAGAATGCATTGGCCAGCGCTGATTGGCCAATGTATTCTATTAGCCTGATGAAGTAGAGCTGAATGTGTGTGCTAAGCACACACATTCAGCTCTACTTCATCGGGCTAATAGAATGCATTGGCCAGCGCTGATTGGCCAGAGTACGGAACTCGACCAATCAGCGCTGGCTCTGCTGGAGGAGGCGGAGTCTAAGATCGCTCCACACCAGTCTCCATTCAGGTCCGACCTTAGACTCCGCCTCCTCCGGCAGAGCCAGCGCTGATTGGCCGAAGGCTGGCCAATGCATTCCTATGCGAATGCAGACTTAGCAGTGCTGAGTCAGTTTTGCTCAACTACACATCTGATGCACACTCGGCACTGCTACATCAGATGTAGCAATCTGATGTAGCAGAGCCGAGGGTGCACTAGAACCCCTGTGCAAACTCAGTTCACGCTAATAGAATGCATTGGCCAGCGCTGATTGGCCAATGCATTCTATTAGCCCGATGAAGTAGTGCTGAATGTGTGTGCTAAGCACACACATTCAGCACTGCTTCATCACGCCAATACAATGCATTAGCCAGTGCTGATTGGCCAGAGTACGGAATTCGGCCAATCAGCGCTGGCTCTGCTGGAGGAGGCGGAGTCTAAGGTCGGACCTGAATGGAGACTGGTGTGGAGCGATCTTAGACTCCGCCTCCTCCAGCAGAGCCAGCGCTGATTGGTCGAGTTCCGTACTCTGGCCAATCAGCGCTGGCCAATGCATTCTATTAGCCCGATGAAGTAGAGCTGAATGTGTGTGCTTAGCACACACATTCAGCTCTACTTCATCAGGCTAATAGAATACATTGGCCAATCAGCGCTGGCCAATGCATTCTATTAGCTTGATGAAGCAGAGTGTGCACAAGGGTTCAAGCGCACCCTCGGCTCTGATGTAGCAGAGCTGAGGGTGCACAAGGGTTCAAGTGCACCCTCGGCTCTCCTACATCAGAGCCGAGGGTGCGCTTGAACCCTTGTGCAGCCTCAGCTCTGCTACATCAGAGCCGAGGGTGCGCTTGAACCCTTGTGCACACTCTGCTTCATCAAGCTAATAGAATGCATTGGCCAGCGCTGATTGGCCAGAGTACGGAACTCGACCAATCAGCGCTGGCTCTGCTGGAGGAGGCGGAGTCTAAGATCGCTCCACACCAGTCTCCATTCAGGTCCGACCTTAGACTCCGCCTCCTCCAGCAGAGCCAGCGCTGATTGGCCGAATTCCGTACTCTGGCCAATCAGCACTGGCTAATGCATTGTATTGGCGTGATGAAGCAGTGCTGAATGTGTGTGCTTAGCACACACATTCAGCTCTACTTCATCGGGCTAATAGAATGCATTGGCCAATCAGCGCTGGCCAATGCATTCTATTAGCGTGAACTGAGTTTGCACAGGGGTTCTAGTGCACCCTCGGCTCTGCTACATCAGATTGCTACATCTGATGTAGCAGTGCCGAGTGTGCATCAGATGTGTAGTTGAGCAAAACTGACTCAGCACTGCTAAGTCTGCATTCGCATAGGAATGCATTGGCCAGCCTTCGGCCAATCAGTGCTGGCTCTGCCGGAGGAGGCGGAGTCTAAGGTCGGACCTGAATGGAGACTGGTGTGGAGCGATCTTAGACTCCGCCTCCTCCAGCAGAGCCAGCGCTGATTGGCCGAATTCCGTACTCTGGCCAATCAGCACTGGCTAATGCATTGTATTGGCGTGATGAAGCAGTGCTGAATGTGTGTGCTTAGCACACACATTCAGCTCTACTTCATCGGGCTAATAGAATGCATTGGCCAGCGCTGGCTCTGCCGGAGGAGGCGGAGTCTAAGGTCGGACCTGAATGGAGACTGGTGTGGAGCTATCTTAGACTCCGCCTCCTCCAGCAGAGCCAGCGCTGATTGGTCGAGTTCCGTACTCTGGCCAATCAGCACTGGCCAATGCATTTCTATGGGGAAAAGTTAGCTTGCGAAAATCGCAAACTGACAGGGATTTCCATGAAATAAAGTGACTTTTATGCCCCCAGACATGCTTCCCCTGCTGTCCCAGTGTCATTCCAGAGGTGTTGGCATCATTTCCTGGGGTGTCATAGTGGACTTGGTGACCCTCCAGACACGAATTTGGGTTTCCCCCTTAACGAGTTTATGTTCCCCATAGACTATAATGGGGTTCGAAACCCATTCGAACACTCGAACAGTGAGCGGCTGTTCGAATCGAATTTCGAACCTCGAACATTTTAGTGTTCGCTCATCTCTACCCATAACCACTGCTATCAAGAATATGACATGGGGTTCAAAGTTTGCACCACAGGACTTAAGGGGCCTACACCACTGCCTGCTAATGTACAATATTAAGATATCAACCATTGTGGCGACTAGGATTTGTTGTAAAACTGCAACTCCCCAGCATTCTACGAATTGTAGTTTTGCAAGTATAGAGAGTGACAGGTTGGAGACTATTAGCTTAGGTAATGGAGCAGATATGTATGCACTTATATTTTGCACTACATAGTACATGATGATATCACAATGATTATGGCACACTCAGCTCCACTCTATCTGACAGGCTCAGCGCTGCTACATCTATTATTTTTTTCTTTGCTGATGGTGTTTTTGCAAAGGGAAAAAAATAAATGGTACACTGTGTCTGGCAAACCGTGCTCCCTCCAGACCTATATCTTATGACTCCACTGATAATATGGTGGACAGAGCAGAAGGATGAATAGACAGTTCTCTAATGAATGATGGAAAGCAATATTTAATAAGAGACATTGCCTTGCCTTCTAAGTGGGACTGAACCTTAAAACCCTGTGAAAACTAGAACAGCTCTGGGGATTGAAGTTGATAACATAATTGGATTCCTCCAGTCTTCTCTCATCTCTTGTCTCTTCCTAAGTCACTGCTTCCTTGTGTTTTCCCTTCCCTTCTCCTTCCTATAAACACTCTTCTTCTTTTGTTTATGTATGACTTTTTTTTTTCTTTTAAGTTTCAGTAACATCCTATTTTTATTTAACAAAAAAAAAAAAAAATCTGGATTTTTTTTGTCACTTGGGCTCTTTTTATCATCTTTGAGCTGATAGAGGATTGTGGGAGAGCGGTTGCCTAGCAACCTCTCCTCCTCTTAGCTGCTTCATATCCAACGTCTTAAAAAAAGAATGCCCTGGTAGAGGAAGACGTCTCTGCACAGACCAGGAGCCCGAGCCGTGTGTATGTAGGAGATCTCCTCTTCATTACTAGCACCAGATTCATTTGCCTGTGTTCTGCCTTGGAAACATGGAGGGCACCCTGTATCAGTAATAACAGCAACACCCCTAAATCTGCAGTGTGTTCATGAAAGGGATGGATAAGACTCCCTAAACTTCTTAATCAGCATAGCAGCCCTCATAAAGGATGTGTAGTTTATCATATACTGTATGTACATTGTTACAATACTGTAACCCCCTTCTCAGAGATGGCGGTATTTAGGCTGTGTTCACACCTGCATTTTCTCTATTCTAAATGATATAAGGAGTTGAATAACAAACAGCTGATTCTGTCACATGATGAACACCAAGGACGCCCAACGTACCCCATTGATTGTAAATGGCATTCATCGAAATTCTGTCATGGTGCTAGTCACTTTACCGGACAAAACAGCGCAGCTATTTTATCATTTCCAACAAAAAATCTGCACTTGAGACTCCTAATAAAACTTCCAAAGCTCATACTCGCCAACTCTCTTGGAAGCGCTCAACAAAATGGACTGCCGCATGAGCAGGCAAATTTCCAGCCCCTCCGGGGTTGCAATTGTTTGTTTTTGTCACTTAATTTACTGATCATGTCACAAGAAAGGGAGTGTGGTCATGCCCAAGGAGGCTTGGCGTCACCCGAAAATTCCCATGGCCAACTAAATGTTGGCAAGTACAACAAAGCCTTCGAGTTGCCAATGCTGTAATAGGTTATATGAATGTGGTAATACGGTGAATATGTACAATATAAATGACACACATATTTTGTTATACTGAGATTGTTTCCTGAACCAGTAGGATTTCAGTGGTATTATGTCTAACATTTAGAACATGTAGGTGATAGCTAAACTGTATTCATAAAATTACTATTGATTGATCGTTTTCTTGTTGATGGAATTTGGTACTTTATCGGTTAATGATCATATACAGTATCTAGCACATACTGAGAAACGAGCAGTGCTTTGTTCGGTCATCCCCATAGTGTGGCTGTCACAGCCACTACACCCAGGTTTGGACTGACTTACAGGTGAATTCCCCGGTGGGCCCCTGAGATAGCTGGACCCTCAGCTCACTGGTATAGCATAGCTCACTTCCCCTGCCGGGCTGCCATAGCGCTAAGCCAGGAAAGTTCGCACGCAGATTGTCCTGGACTGACTTAGGTCAGTAAAAAGGCCGCCCCCACGGCATAATGCCGCCTGAGGCAGTCGCCTCATTCGAGGTGCGGCGCTGGTGCCACCAGATGGTATTTATGTACCAGAACTAGGATGTCTCTTTACTTAATTCGCAGATGAGTTGAATCCTGGAAATATCTCCCGCCAACCGGGACTGCGGGACATGACCCACAATCCAGGACTGTCCTGCAGAATCTGGGATGGTTGGGAGGTATGTTGTTTATATGACCCTGTGGTCTCCATAGAATAGTCATGCAGACGCTCAGGGCCTCAGGGGGCCATGCAGTCCTGTTCAGGTAAATGAAGTCATTGAAGGCATTAACTGAACTAAATAAATACATAAAATTCCAAAAACACCCGGGAGCATTTACAAACAATTGTACATTTGCTGCTGACTTTTCTTTGGTAACAAGATGGATAAAGTATTTGAGTTCTACAATATAATATATTTTTCCTGAACAGGAGACATAAATCTCTTAAATCTACCTTACTCACCTCGCAGTCTGAGTCGGGGAGGTAAAACAGATGCCCTGCTCATTAAACAGGCCATGTCTTTAAATCCTTCCTGTACTCTTCCCTTGCTGATTTATGTCCCTTTTCATTTTGCCTATGTAAGTAGAGGACAGGACAGATGGCAGAAGCTTAGTTTAAAGTGATGTGCATCCATTAAAGGAACCAGGACTGCTCAGTGATTACACGCTTGCATGGAGGATTACTTCACAATGACAAAGGATTTCTTGTTTAATTGTCGGGGGTACTTTGAGATGAAAGGTAGATGCGAGTTGTGTTTGCTGTATGGAAATCACTTGTAGATCGCAGAAATTCCAACCAAGAATGAATCCAACAAACAGGCATTACCTGAAGTAAGCTAATGTGAACTGCTTCATAAATCAGGATGCAGCTGAAAATAACAATAATATGTGCTAAATAACTAACCGATGGGATTAAGTATCCCTATTGGAAATTATATTAGAGGTATTAGAAGTCGTAAAGGATGATTTTTAATGACCATGTTCAGTCCATGAAACTGCAGATTGGCTGCTGAACTCACTTTTGTGAGTCTGTAAATTCCAGGACTGTACACCCATGGTCAGCCTTAAAGTCACAACATCATAAATAGTTATAGTTGGTCTGGAAAATGCCGTCATTGCATGAACTATATTTCTCAGACTGAACATGGCAAATTGAATTGGCCCTATGAGGTTCAGTTATCAGGCAGAAGCCTGACTGTAGACGCTCAATGGCTATATGACTTAGAAATGCATTTTCTTCAAAATGAACAGTTGTGTGTTTATTACAATGCTAACTATATTGTGCCCCCTTATGTCCCAGCCAGGTGCTCCCTCTGTACATCCACAGTGTGCAAACCACAGTGCATACAGGCCAGCCTCCCCAGAATGTGTCAATGACAGATTCCCTTGCCAGTTATACTGGTTTTAAAGTACCAGGCCTTTCATTGCCTTTAACAATGCCTCCAGTGTTAGCCACAGTCCCTCCCAGTGTTGTCCAGAATACCCCTAAGTGCCTGCCACAATGCCTCTCATTGTCAGCTATAGCCATATTGCCAATCAAAATGCCTCCTCCGGTAAGTCACAACCTCCATTGCCAACAACATACATTTGTGAAACATTTTATATTGCCATTGCCAGTCTTGCTGTCCATCAGGTGGCAACTACAGCCACAGTAAAGAACTCCTCCCCATACTCTCTGCAGAGATATGGCCTCTTCAAAAGAAATTGGAACCAGCGTTCTGCTCTCCAGTCCTTATGGAGGTCCATTCGGCATGCAGTGGGGGATATGTATGAGGCATGGTTGCTAGTTTTTGTGTGAAATATGTTCCCACCATTGGCATGGGCACTGCATGTGTAATGTAGTACTCCCACTAGAAATCTCTGACTAAGCTTCAGCAGGTTTTTAGGGCTGAACTTAAACAGAAGAATAAACATCCAGGCAAAGGGTCTAAACCAAGAGGAGTCATCACAGGCAGAATCAAAAGACAAAACAGATATTCAATACAAAGCCAAAGGTCAAATCCAAGTGTAAACGTCAAGACAGAATCAACAGATAAAAGAATAACCAGAAGCAAACTGAGGGTCAGAGAAGTCATCCAATACACACATTCTGGGTTCCGAGCCAAACTAGAGTACTAAATTATCAGGTAAACTGGTTCAGGAGGGAAGGGCTGAAATTGAACAAACCAAGGAAACTTCTGAAATTGCAGAAGATTCTCAGGTTGACATGGTAACCTTAAAGAAATACAACTCCTGATAATCTCGCCCTGCTCCATAGAGTTGTATGTGTGAAGCTGAATATGGATATATTACAAAGTTTCTTACATTTAATTGAACTATTCATTTATGAAAAGTTGTTTAAAACTGTAGGTATGTTTTAAGTTGGTTTGGTTGATGATAGGTTTACCTTGAGGTACCACGGTAAGGCTGCTTAGTGTTTTGATACTTCTTGCTGATATCTACACTATTATAGTATTGCACTATAGGACATATATTAGTAGTTGGTTATATGTTCATACCTGTTTATGATATTTATATTACTTTTCATTGGTTAAGATTTTATGTATATTTGTGGATATGATTATAATGTGAACAGCTTGTTATTTGTTTGCTGCCTGCTGTGGCCATTAACACTCAGTCCCATGCATTTTGTGTGATCATATATCAGTGGTTAAGGCCCAGTCAGGCAATGCAACGATGATGGTATGGTCGATATTGAAGTTGCATTGTTATCAGGGCCGCCGATAGGGCAGTACTACCGCTACTGGCGTCAGGGGCCCGGCCAAATTGAAAAATTGGGGGGGCCCGGCCCCTGGCGCCAGCAGTCCAAGGGTTGGATTGGGGGACGGGGACCGATCGGGGCCCTGACATTTCGATCGGGCCCCCTGCAGTGCCCACTGCCCAGGCCCCAGGTCAGAGGAGGTTGTTTAAGCCAGTGTGCCGGGTGTGCTGCGGGGAAAGTTCCCCAAACGCGTGCCAAGATTGGCACGGGAGACCTACTGTATATTGCAGACACAGCAGCCAGTCCCCGTGTACTTGTAATGTAGACGGAGCGTCCTTACACTGCTCTGCTAGAGCTCAGGTGTAGGACACGCCCCCTTCTCTCCCTGCCCACCAATCAGAGATGAGCCTCTCACTGCACAGGATAAGGGACCTGCTGCTACACGTGAGGAGCTCCTGCCGTCTGCAGCCCAGAATAGGAGAGAAGGAGAGGAAGCTGAACAAAGTGAAAGTAAAAGAAAAGACCAGGTTAGTAACTATTCTTATTAATGTCAGGCATTTGGGGTTATTACTTTAGTTTTAGTAACTCCATGTACCTCACATTAATAGCAATTAACCCCATCATGTCCCTCATATTAACCCCTGTGTGGCTCACATAAGAGTTAATAACATGTGTGACATATGGGGGTACTATATAATGAAGATATTTACTTAATTATTACCTCCATATGTCTCACATATCAGTGTCCCTTATGTAAAGCACACAGGGGGTTAATGTGAGGGACATGATGGGGTTCACTGCTATTAATATGAGGCACATGGAGTTGTAACCTGTAATATACATGGCCAGACTCTTTATACACAACTGTGGATATAAGTACAGACCTATACATTTCTAAGGACCCATATATACAGCCATTCTTTTTGTGGCTGTGTATCTGGGCCAAATTGAAGAGCTGAAAATTATAGAGCAGGTCCTATATCTGTCCTATACATTCCCTATATCTGTCCTATACATCACCTATATCTGTCCTATACGTACCCTGTATCTGTCCTATATATACCCTATATCTGTCCCATACGTACCCTATATCTGTCCTATATATACCCTATATCTGTCTGCATTTGTGGCCCTGTCAATTAATTTTTAATGTTTATATCAGTGAAAACCACATGCGTGCCACTTGTATGCAGGAGGCGTAAGGCTGAGGCCCCACGTTGCATAAACGCAGCGTTTTTGTTGCAGATTTTGCTGCAGTTTATTTCAACCAAAGATTCAACCATTTAGAATCTATATTATTAACTATATGTATAATATGTACTGTTTTAGTGTCATTTTGTGCCATTTTGGTTGGTGGTGTGCCCCGGGATTTTTGAAGTGTAAAAAGTGTGCCGCGGCTCAAAAAAGGTTGAAAATCACTGGTTTATTGTCGCAAAATGAAGTAGTCTTAAAATGGTGGTGGTGGTGGGGGGCAGACACTTAGGCTGTATGGGGCCCCAAAATTCCTCATGGCGGCCCTGATTGTTATGTAATATAATGTCCAGGTAGTGGACACAGTGACCACAACCCGGTTATAAGTAATAAGTAGGTTTCTGGTGTACTAGAAAGAAGTATTGTTGAAACGAGTGAATGAACAAACAAGATAATATCAGAATCTCGCACTGAGCTGCCATTACACATGCTTCTGCTCACAGGGTCTTCTGTTAGGGCCCTCTGGGTGCCAGTATTCAGTCTCCACTCAGTTTATCTTCCCACTCTCTAGGCTACGTTCTATCCTCAGACTGTCTGCAACTCTCCACTGAGTGTCATATTTATGCCCAGATAAGTCTTCCCTGAAATCTGCCCCTTCTGGATTCTCATGCATAGCAGGTTAGCCAGATCACTTCCTATCGGCCCAGAAAAGTGCACCCTTTGCTACTACATCTGCGGTGAATCCTTTTCCCTTGTCATGTGAACTTTCATTCACTGGCTGTGTACATGTATGTTTTATGCCACTGGTTGGCGGAATAGGATGAGCAGGGTCCTCTTATTGCTGCATTATTTCACTGTAAAGTCAGAATGTAATTTCACATGGTTCAGTAATACAGATATCTAGCCCCATTTAAATGTATCCACCCTCATTAATAACATGAATTTGGTTGTCCATCTTTGAACACTATCCAGCTTTCTGATAATTTTTGAGTAGACAGGTGCCCCAAACAGGACTGCATACTCAAGATATGGTCACAACGTACTTCATAACGGGATTAATAAAAAAAAAAATAATATGCCTTTCCTAATAAAATAAAATGTTATTGGCTTCTGATGCAGCACATTGGCATTACATGCTATATTTTCACAGTATTAATATGTTTATTTTGTGCTCCATATGTAGACCATTATATTTATCAACACTGAACCTCGTGGTCATTTTACTATTAATATTGCCTGTTTATCCAAGTCACCCTCTGTTATCCAATTACAAATAGTACTATCTGTATCATAACCATATGACAGTCTCAAATGCTCTACAGCAGGGTATATATTCTATGTGGCCTCAAACCATTTGGTCACAGAAATGCTTGTCTGTGTCTAGTGGCTGTTTACATGTATTTTCCAAGTCAGAGAGAAAAGGAGTGCCACATAGTACAGATGTTCTGTGCCGACATCTGTTGGACCACCATGTTTTGGCAGATGGGCAATTGCCTGTGGTCTGGAGGTCTCTGAGTTCTTCAGCTAAGGTTAGCCTCAAAGCAAGGGAAGCTTTCTGGTTTCCCTAAAATGTGTTCCATGAGTAGTAATGTGGTGGTAATTCTTTGCTAACAACATTCACACTATTACAATCTCTATTCTTGTTAGAGATGTAGGGTGGGTTCACACCTGCACTCATCATCCAGTTTGTGTTATCCAGACGGTTTCCATCTTCTTCCCCACAAAAATGGACAGGAAACCCGGCGGTCAGTTTTCTAACTCATTCACTTGAATAGGTTTGCAAAAGTGACCGTTTTTTTTAACTGGACACAAAGTCCTGCATGTCCAACTTTGTGTCTGGCTAAAAAAATTGGTTTCCTTGCGGACAGGCAGAAGACGCACACAGTCAGTCACCTTTACAAACCGATTAAAGTGAATGGTTTGAAAACTGACCACCATGTTTCCATCTCCTGTCCAGTATCAAAGGGCCGAAGACGGAAAGTGACTGGATTACACAAACTGGACGTTGAGCGCAGGTGTGAACCCGCCCTTACCTATCGTCTCTGCATCTACCAAATCCAGTGTTTAAACTGACTGGCTCTCAGCCCTCCTTTTGTCCACTATAACTCCCTCCCCCGATCAGTTGCTGTCAAAATGTTATCCCTAGACATAATCTCTGTCTCTAGGCAATATTTTTTTGAGACTTATTTAAGTCTCATTTCCTAATTCAGTCTGTGTACCTTCTTGCATTTTTATTTGAAACTTTGTAACCTATTAATAGCATATTCTGTACCTCCAGATTTCTAGGTTTAATTTCCTTTTTGCATGCATTTCTTTAGTTTGTTAACTTTTTCATAAACGACAAAGGCTTAAATTTTCATTTTTTGCACTTACTACCCATAGAAATAAACTAGATACCTATGTGTACTCAATATCAGCTGCATCGGAAGGATTATTGCAATAATTTGGTATGGCCCCCTACACTAACGGGGAACTTGATGTAAATGGATTATTATACTGTTCTTAATAGGTCTTCTTGTTATCCCACCATGTTTGAAGAAAAAGTAAATAGTTCCCATTCATGGGCATTATCACATCGCATCACAGCTCTTCTGCTGATGTGTTTGCCTCTAGCAACTGTACAGATAAATGAGCAGGGTACATGACAACAATCTCTCTTCGGAATTATCGAGGGCTCTTTAAATTAAAGGAAGAATATAAAATCATCCTCTTGGAAAAATAACATCTGGGGAGATAATATCTTAAAGGAGATTAATCAGTCCGCAATGTGATTGTGCATTTACTGTGACGATGAATTTATTTTATATTAAAGTAGCATTTACTTGTATTATGAACTGTCCAGGGTTTCAATGTCACTATTTCCATGTCAGTGGAATCATCCTTTGGGCAGTGGTTTTATTACATGCTGTGCCTAGGGCAGCTAAAAAATTGGAACAATTTTCTGTTCTGAAGATGCTGGATTACTGGATTAGTTGTAAAACATGTGATAATGAAGCTGACAAGATAGGAAGTTCTTATAGATCATGTGTCTATAGGAATCTAAGGATACATACATGAATGAATAAACCCTTGGTATATTAAGACTATGCGAATAAACCACAGTGGAGCGATTCATGAAAAGCCCTTTTAACTGAATTTGGATATGAATAAATCAGCAATTTTCTAAATAATGGAGCTGCAATGCTGAATAATAGAGATGAGCGAGTAGTATTCAATCGAGTAGGTATTCGACCGAATACTACGGTATTCGAAATACTCGTACTCGATCGAATACTACTCGCTATTCGAATGGAAAAATTCGATGCAGAACCAGCGTTGATTGGCCAAATGCTATACAGTCGGCCGATCAACGCTGGTTCTTCTCCTACATTTAGAAATCTTCTCCACGCAGCGTCCCCGCGGCGTCTTCCGGCTCTGAATGCGCCGACTGCGTATGTCTGCGCTACAAGAAAATGGCCACTTTGACTGTAAGTGGCCATTGTCTTGTAGTGCGGCCATGTGCAGTCCGCTCTGCCCAGGCCTGATGCCTGGCAGAGTGAATTCAGAGCCGGAAGACGCCACGGGGACGCTGCACGGAGAAGACTGCACGGAGGATCCAGCCCGACCCTCACTCGTGGACTTGGTAAGTCCAATTTGATCAAATGTTGCTTACCCCTGAAACGAGCATTCCCCCCCCATAGACTATAATAGGATTCGATATTCGGGGGCTACTCGAAACAAATATCGAATATTGAGTATTTAACTACTCGCTCATCTCTACTGAATAACACAGGAATATTTTGGAAAGTGTACAGGGCTCTGGGATTACTTTGATTCGGATTTTCCTGCTGACTTCAAATTAGTTTTTCTTCAAATATACAAAACTGCATATGTACCAGAGATATGTTGTTATCCCGGTGGTGACAGCTGTTGAGTATGTTTGGAGGAGGTGATAGACTCCCTTGAAAGATTTTTTATTTATTTTACTTTAACTTGGTCAGGGTTCTAAGACTGAGTGCACACAGGGTTCTTTGGTCCGAAAACTGAGGCGGCCTCCACCTCAGATTCCGGACCAAAAAACATGTAGCCGCGACTGGATTCCGATGTACTGCACTGGCATCCAGTCTCGCACTCCACTCTCGATTAGGCCCAATGAATGGGCCTAGTCGGGAGGAGGGAGTGTCTTCAGGCCGAAAAGAATGAGCATGTCTGTTCTTTTTCCGGGAGCCGGAACAAACGGCTCCCGAAAAAAAGACCTGACTGGCTCCCATTGATTTCAATGGGAGCTGTCTTTTTGGTCAGGATTTTGAGGCGAATACGGCCTCAAAATCCTGACCAAAATACCTCATGTGAACTCAGCCTGATACTGCTATTGCCATAAGAAAGGGGATAAATAACTGAAATTCACTGACTCCACTTAATAAAATGCAACATGTCCTTGATTTCCCCAGTTAGGGCTAGTTCACACGTGAACTGCCCGCGCGGGTTTTGACACAGAGAGAGACGCGGCGAGCCGCGTCTCTCTCTTGTCAAAACCCGCCCGCCGCGACCATCGCTGTCGCGGCTTAACCCTCTGCTGTCGGCTCAAATCAATGAGCCGACATAGGAGGAAGCTGCGGGGGGCGGAAGCCGCGCGACTGAGACAGCGCGGCTTCCGCCTGAAGAAAGGACATGTCCTTTCTTTTCTCCGCTAGCAGCAGCTCGCCGCTAGTGGAGAACAGAAGCCCGGCGGTCTCCATAGACCACCATTATAAGGGGAGGTTTTGGACGCGAAATCCGCTGTCAAAAACCTCCCCTTATACTCACGTGTGAACTAGCCCTAATAGACACGAGGACAAATAGGATGCTCCTATTAGCAGTACATTAGATTTTCTAAATTTAGATTATCTAAATTAGCATTAGGGCACCCACAAGTCTTTTTATTCTCAGTTCACAACTAGCCTTGATCAGGCCCTCATAGAGAAAAATCATCAAAAATGGAGTTTATACAAACTGTTTGCATCAATGATGTGACAAAGAATTTGTGACAAGGGGATTGTTGTAAGCAGGGGTAGAATCAATAACTAAGCAGAGCCCTATTTTAATGTAGCCATTGGCGTCTTCTTCTTTATTATACACCTTATTAAAATGCATTATCTATATATAAAACATAATTAATGTGCTATAACTTGACATGATAAGTATGTAATATGCATGATGCTTTACGTTGACAAATTGCAATTAAAAGCTTTCTAATGAATAATATTGGAATGACACAATTGCTACTGTTCCTTTCTACTTATAGCCAGCACTTGGCAGCTCGCGTGCTGCAGCTGCCCCTTCTCTGACTTTCCATGTTAAGAGCCTGTTTCCATGTCAATCAGTACTCGTTAAAGAGCGTTCCCCGAGTCCAGGGCCAGCACAGAGACTGTATCCAAGAAGTGTCAGGCAGACGAAATGGAAAAATCTCATCATGCTGCTATGTAAACGTCAGAGTGAGCAAGCAGAACAAAACCTTTACATGGAATAGAATGTATACACGCTGAGCTCCAATCACTGTGGTGGTGTCAAATCCAACCACTGCAAAGGATAGTGGATACATGCCCCTGACTTCCATCAGACAACAATGTCTTTGACAAAAGACAAATGTTTATTGCACAATATTGTTACAGACTACATGACATAATAATATAATACAATTTATAGGCTGGACATAGCCTGATGCAATGGGGGAGATTTTAAGCATAACACTTCTGTCCTAAGACGTTTCTCCACATACCGTATATACTTGAGTATAAGTCGACCCGAATATAAGCCGGAGCCCCTAATTTTACCATAAAAAACTGGAAAACTTATTGACTCGAGTATAAGTCGGAGTTTTTGGGTGCAGTAGTTGCTGGGTGCTGTAGAAGGGGAGGGGGTGTTTTGGTTGTCCATCTGCCCCTTCCCTGAGCTTGAGGACTGTTTCCTCCCCACACACACACACTTGGAATTCAGCCTGGCTGAATATAGGGTGTCTGCAGTGCTCCTATTAACCCTTTCCCGACGGAACAGGAGCACTGCAGATACCCTATATTTAGTAGACCAGGCACTGTCAGACACAGGGATACCTAATGTGTATGTTTTTCACAGTAATTTTCTACTTTCACATGTATTCTAGGGAAAGGACGGATTTAGAACTTTTATTTATTTTACTTTTTTATTATATTTTTTTTTTTCACTATTTTATTGGAGATTCTATACATTACTATTGTGGCTGGTCATGGACTCCCCCCCAAAAAAAAAATAAAAAAATAAGAATAAATAAAATAAAATAAAAAAATAAATATATATTTTTTTTTTGCTTTACTTGAGTATAAGCTGAGGGGAGCTTTTTCAGCACAAAAACTGTGCTGAAAAACTCGGCTTATACAGTACTTGAGTATATACGGTATATTATTATTGCAATTCTGTTGTGACAATTTTCGTGACTTTTCAGATTCTGCATTTGATAACTTTCCTATCCACTTTTCAAAAGTAGGGTAAATGGTGCATATATGTAAAATTTAGCAAATTGTTTTGTATAAAAATAAACACAAAATGCCACTAAAGCCTATTTGGAGACTTTTTGATGCTGGACTTCTGTCTTCCTGGGCTTGGCAAACATCTATCAATGTATTAAAAAATTAGCACAAGAAAATCAACTTAAAGTTAAAATTTTCTGAACAAATTATTTAATTGATTTTACATACAGATGCATCATGACACCAAATATCAATATTATGCAATATATCATAACACCAGGTTATGGCATCCAGGATAGTTTTCTCTCCACACCCTTTCAATATGAACTTTGGCTTATCCCCCCCCCCCCCCTCCTTGTTTGCTGCATCTGCAGTTGCTCTGTACAGAGGCACTGTACACAGATTCACACCACCCAGTAGAAAAGAGGATGGAACAACTTATACTTGTCTCTCCCAGGCATCTTTATAGTTTGTATTTATGGTTTATATGACCTTGTTACATTAGGATTTAATTTCTATTACATTTATATTTGTTTCAGTATTCTTTTAATAGAGTAGAACACGGAACACAGACATGTTAGATATCCCAGGAGTCATACAATTTTCTGCCCTCCCACCTGGTCAGCCATGCTGTTCCCCTAGTGACTACTCCTAGCAGAAGAGGCATCCACATTCAATTTTATTAAAGGCAATTTTTTACCATCCCTGAGCAGATTTACTGAAAAAATGGAAAACGTACAGTGCTGCTGCCAACCACTACCTAAGGTGGATACCAGAAAAAAGAGCCCACACAGCAGCCTCCAGCTCATCCTAAATATAGGACTGCAGCTGAATGAATGGAGCCAATTCCTGAGCTCTATGACTATCTAGGTGTACAGAAGTAGCAAAGTTTAACTTGACACTTATCTATAAAATAAAATAAATATTTATCTATCCGTCTGTCTATCATGTATATCTGTGGGTATCTGTAGTGATTAAATTGTGCTCTCATTCTATATGTAAGTAATGTGCATCTATATGGGAACTTGAACTGAAATTGTTTCTCTAGACACAAGCTATAGTATAAGAACGGCTAACATATACAATCCTCTCCTCTTACTAATTGTTTATACAGAACTGTATAATGATGGAATTACAGTCTTAAATAGGTATTCTAACCAGAAGCATGTAGAATCTATCCATTGAATCTTTATGTCTGTCTGTTTTTTATGTGCAACCAAACAACTTATCTGGTCCTCACCAAATTCACTCATACACACGGTCACATGTGTCTTATCAGCCAATAGAAGCTCACGGGCACTTAGCCACCACATGCACACAGCTTTACTCCAGATTTCCATAACAACCCAGCTATTTTTCTTCACTGCTGTAGGTCAGCTTTAAAGGGGCAGGGTTCTGTGGATGACACTGTTACACAAGGTCACATACACACAGCTTTACTCCAGGTTTCCATAACTACTGATTGCAGAGTTTTGACGGATATTCAAACTGAGATACACATGATCACATGACGCTTATGGACCAATGGAAACTCACAGGTTCTTCAGTCTGCACATACACATAGCTTTACACCAGGTTTCCATAGCAACCAACCTATTCTCATGAGGCCACTACACAAACAAAAAATTAAATACATGCTTACAAAGCCGGGTCCTTCTGCTAGTTGATGATAAATGCCAGATTAGATCACTACTCTAAACTTTTCTAGGCTATATTTGATAATAGATATCCTCTGGACTATTTATTTTTAGATAGATAGATAGATAGATAGATATAATGTCAGTGGGTTTATTTCAAAGTGATGTTTCGGTTCACATTCAGAACCTTTCTCAAGCAAACAGCAGTGATAATGACAGATATATAAAGGGAATTCAATTCCCAGTATAATTAAACAATCAAAATTCTTATATCACAAAAATTACAAAAGTGCATCAGTGCATAAGTAATATCTACGTAAAGTGCAAATTAATATAGATGCATACATTCCTCAATTGGAACACTGAGCTATTAAGGAATGTAAGAACAGATTGTAATTTGTAGTATACAAGAAGAAAAAGATTTTTCCACCACCAGGAGCAAAACAGTAACAATCCAGTTACATGACAAGAATCTGTATAACTAATCATATGCTAAATAGTTGTAAGTCAAATTAATGTATTAGATAGCCAAGATGATTCTCTATAAAACAATGGTACTTTCATGTTTAAAGCTGTAGTGGATGGTGAGATATGAAGCCTGAAAGTCAAAAGTTCAAAACATTGTTACCCTTTTGCTTGTCAGTGTACGAGAAAGATAGATAGATAGATAGATAGATAGATAGAAAAAATTGTCAGCAATGTGCACCCATTGTTAGAGGCTTTGTAAGCTGCACCCTTGGACAGCACCCTCTTGTCATAGAAACGATGCTGCTTTGGACGACTTCTTTTTTAATAGATAGATATTAGAGATAGATAGATAGATAGATAGATAGATAGATAGATAGATAGATAGATAGAACCACAGGAAAGTGACAGCACCAACACATTGCAATTGATAAAAAAAAAATCGCTGCAAGGATCGATATGTCTACTTTAAAGATGGAGGAATTTTTTTTTACATAGATTAGATAGATATGAAATAGATAATAGGCAAGTAGAAAGTGGAGATTTCATTTTGTTTTCCTATTTGCCTGTGATGTGCGTGAGAAGAGTTCCTTTCCGCCTGGCTTTCATTTGTCTGGAGGCTGTCTTCTTATTATGACATTTGCAGCGATATGAAGTGATTCATCTCTGTCTTTCTCTCATTTGGATTTTTGAAGTTGGTCCAGAGATCATGGGATTGATTTACTAATGAAATCAGTATAAATCTGTGTCGGAGGTCTCCTTATTGTGTGCTGATGGAGCCACCGCACTGGAAAGCGCATCTGCTGTAAACAAGACTCTGCTTGGCGCATAGGTTGGGAATAAATTATAATTTTGCAATCGCAGAACCATTCATTCAGTAATAAAAGCGCAGTCATTTAAAGCATATCACAGAATCCTGACAGGGTCCTATGATCTGTTCCTCATAATCTATATTCTGGTTATTAGAGTCATGATTAAACAAGTCACATAGATATAATTATCTGCCTGAACAGTTCATTAAAATCCAAATCTCTTGTTTTTTATGATGATAAATTAGCATTGTCACCACTCATGACACATCTCTTTTACTATATACGTTTATTTCCCATAATATAACAATTCTTAATTTTTTTTCCCCAGTATTTCACCTGGAAATGTATAAAAATATTGACAACTGAGCACTACCATTCATTGTCTAAACACAGTATGACATTGTCACCTGGATTGTACAGTGCCAGAGGAATACTCCTCATTGATAAGGGAAATTAGAAGAACAGATTCATTTATACATTTCATGAGAGAGGGACGGTGAAATGTAGTTTTAAAGAGGACCTTTCATGTCATGATGAATATGTGGTTTTAGATACCACTGGAAAGCAGGCAGTGTACTGAATTCAGCGCACTATCAGATTTCCCGGTATGTGCCTCGGGACTGGAGATATCGGTGCCAAAGGGGCTGGGTTGTGAGGAACGGCTGCCCAACAGTACTCTTCTATAGCCTTGTATGGTCAGAGAGGGCATTCCTTAATGCCCAGCCATGACACTAGGCTGTGGGGAATGCCTTATGACTGTGGGGAGATATCAGTGCCAAAATTAATGACTTTGATAACTCCATCCCCTGGGCACAAAGCAGGAAAGCCGATTATACAGCGTACTGCTGGCTTTCTAGCGGTGTACATAAAACCACATATGCATGAGGACTTGAAAGGTCCTCTTTAGGTAAAGAATTTGATTGGTTCATTGTGATAAATTGTGGTTAGACACTACTTTAGTTCCAGATAGCCAATGCTGAGTAAGCTTGAGTAGGTCAAAATTATGAGGGGAGAAAAGGTTTAGTTTGGATAGAATTAGAGGTTAGAAAGAAGAAGGACCAAGGTTATTTTTGTACTTGAAAAGCTAGGAGGTGAATGTTCAGGAGAATATCTTCTACCAGCAATTGAACAGCAAATAGTTATTATCATTTTTTTCAACATTTCATTTTAGATAAGTTTGTCACTGTAGTTGGCAAGAAAGGGATATTTGGAGAAAGTACATTTTTCGGGGAATGGGGGACCACCAAGATAATGGGATTCCTCCAAGTTATATATTCTTTTGTTGAATTACTGGGAGATGGTCCATTGTAGACTAAGATCTAAGCTGGATAATACGTTTGGGCAACATTCAATGAAAGGTTCCCTTAAATTGGTGCAGTATACCTGAGGTTACCATTTTTGAAAGAACTTGGCAGGAAGATTATTCCAAGAAGTTCCACTATGGTGACTTTCCCAGACTTGGGTTGAGGGGTGCCCAGTGTTAAGATCGTATTTGGTGCCTTTTTTCACTTCAATGAATATATAGTGTTTGCCTCTCCCACTGCCTGCAGATGAACGGGTCCTGGCTTGTTCCACAATCTTGACTTCTAATATGGCACACTTTCTCCCTCGATAGGGGCTGGCAACTTCTGTTCCTTGTCTCAGGGCTTTAGCTGGACTGCTGGGCAAGTTTCTGGTTCACTTCTCTCAGGGTCTGCAATGGGCTGACTAAGCAGATGTTCACTGTTTGGATGCTAGCATATAACTGACCAAAGGACAGTGGAGACTTCCGGTCTCTACGCCTTAGCCTAGGCCAGTGAATAGCCAAGAATCTTACAAGTCCCTTTAAACTAGGAGTCAGACCACAGTGGAAGGGTCCTACAAAAGGGGGGAAACTAACATAAAGGGAAGCTGCAAAACATACAATACGGGGAAACAATTATCAAACAATATGTACAAACTATATGCAAATACAGTGGCACATAAAATAATAAATGTAAAAACAATCTAACCAGTATCCACCAGGATGCTGCATCATGTCATTCTGTTGAATTGTCTTCATGAGAAACGTAAGTCCATAACCAAACTGGAGATCGGCTAAATGTAGTCACAACTGCTGAACTGGACCATGAGTAATAGAAATGAGTGCAAAACCCAGCACCACAATGGGGGTCCAGTTAAGGACTAAACCATGCGATTGTCATAATATTAGAAAATGAAGATATAAATAATACACATGCATCTCAACATTTAAGCTCCAATTCTGTTCTGAATAGAAATGCCCCCAAACTGCATCCAAACACCCCTTTATACAAATCTATATAGGCCTCACCTTCTTGTGGTCTACATAACAAGACTGTTTCCCAAGAAATGGGACTTTATTGAATTATGCCTGTGATGGAAGCATATTTTATATATCCTCTGGTCTACCAGCTTAATGCATGTGAATAAAGCAACAGAATCTTTGAACTCCCTTTTGCATATTAAAGTATACCGTAATTATAACGTGCTCGACATATCCATAATATTCCCGTAAAATGGTGTGAAAGCGTGATACATGATGGTTTTAATATGTATGTTACTTTTAGGTTTACTTTCCTGACCACACAAATACCCAGCGTGATGAATCGAGCTCTCCTGCATCTCCTTTCACAGTCACTAATGCTGGAGGGAATTATTATGTAATGGCAGCAGAACTCCACACCAGTCTTTCTTTTAACACATTTTCTTTGATGCAGCTAATGATTTCATATCTGTTTTCATTCTCTGCCAAGTGGTATAAAGAAAATCTGACATTTTAGCACATGTTGCAAAACCATAAAACGTGATGTTTATTAGCTTGTCCTTCATATATCTCTGACTGACAGGCTGCTATAATGGCCTTACATTAACTGCAAAAACACAAGAAAAATGTTAAAATAAAAAAAATATGTCATAGATAAATAGATAGATAGACAGACATAGGGTCTGTCACAACGGTACTCTATAGTAGCATGAAAAGTATGTAATGGTCCATAAAATCTACCTTCTATGTAATACTATATAGGGCTTGTGCAAGTCAGATTAGGGGGGGGGGGGTTATATGGTTAATGTTGCCCCCACTGTTCCCATTACATCCAAGTGCTTGCAGTGTAGAAGTTGCAGCAAAGTTATAGGCTGTCAAAACCAATGGCATCAGGAGGAATACGGAAAGTACTTGTAGGGGGAAGGATACTTTCCTTATTCCTCCTGACTGTGCAAAACTATTACCTGTTGATTGACGAATATTAAACGCTTCCTTCAAGATTTATATGTCAATGCCAAACGATTGTAAAATTACTATTACTGTGGTCCTATTTATGTGACCTTATGTTATATTTTGTCGTGCTTGTTGTTCTTTGAAAATTTCTATAAAAACTATTGAAAAGAAAACCAATGGTATCATAGTGTCAGCCTGCCCTCCTATTTATCATGGTAAAGGAGTTAGATGATTGTTCATTGTAGTTTTCTTTTAGGGGGGTGCTGTTTTATTGTGATCTTTAACTGTGTGCGGTACACTAAGAGGAGCACTTAAGCTGTATAGGACACTATTACAATGTGTGGGACAGTGAACTATTATTTTGTGGTGGGCCACACAAGAGGGAACAATACCAATAAGGAAAAAGTTTTAGGGTATGTTCACATGGAGTTTTTTGCAGGCAGATTTTGACACCACCAGGTGATTGAATCCACCTCAAAATCCGTCTGCAAAAATTACTCCCATTCATTTCAATGGGAGTCTCTAGCTTTTTTTTCCCACTAGCGATTTTTTTCTGCTAGCAGGAAAAAGAAGTGACATACCCTATCTTCCCGCAGATTCCGCGGCTGAAGGCTCAAGACTCCCTCCTGATTAAGCCCATATATTCGGGCCTAATCAGGAGTGGGCAGCGGGATGGGGCTAGCCATGCGGAGAAGTCACACGGCGGAAATGTTTCCACCATGTGAACAAGTCCTCACTGTGAGACGTATGCTAGCAAACATTGCTGACTACTATTGCTGTTTATAAGTACTGTCCTCTGGCACTACAGAGCTAGAACAGACAGGGTAGGCTGTACAGTATAGCAGAATTTGCTGAGCAGAACAGTGAATGTGGCTGCTGAGGAGGAGAGGAGACTACAAGCCTTTCATCCCAATAACTATCAGCCATATCTTCTGCTCTGCCTCACGTAAAATAAAGGGAAGTACAGTGTGCATAATACTCCATGTATGGGCCAAAGCTTCATAATGACTTTTTTTTTTAATATCCTTTGTATGCTCTTGGTATCCATTATACATTAATGACCTAATATACAGTACTCTACTCCTTCATAATAATACTACCACAAGCAAAATTGATCTAAATTAAGTGGAAGACAGCCATAGGCCATTAATAGACTACAGATTGCGTCATACACCTTATAGACAAACTATAGGAAGCAATCTGTTGTTTGTCAGTGATCTCCAAAGGCAATTCCTAGGAATTCAATTATCCCTGCAGCTGCCCTTTTCTAGTGCTGGATCAGAAGACGTATATATCAGAGAAAGTATATATCAGAGAATATAAAATAATGGAATTCTCTATTATATTAGCATACATACCCTCAAACCAGAGGAGCTTCTGAAGTGCTACATGTGTTATATTCCATAATGTAGTAGAATACTAGAGAACTTCAGAATCTGGAGACTGGATGGAAGCTTTGAATACAGCAGAGAGCAAAATCACAGACATGCCGGTGGTGAGAATAAAATGTAATTTCCAATCTAGACAGGATCTTCATCACATGTACAAAAAGATAGAATTGTTTTTGTCATGCCAGCAAAGTGTGTGTTATCGCTACAAGACAGTACTAAGGCAGGAAGAAGGTTCTCTTTCTGTTCATCTTGTTCTGCTACACAGACATATGCTTCACGGCTGTGGATAAAAAATGGAGGAGCCAGTGCTGAAGGAACCTGTGGCTGCGAAGTAAAATATAAGGGAATTTTAGACACAACTTTAAAAAAATACCCTAAAATTTGTTTTTTTGGATACCAGGAGATACCAAGAACTGGAAATATTTTTTTCTTTATAAGGCCAAGGCCACAGTAAAAAAACGCTGTCGGAAAAACTGCGACAGTTATGAAAATTGCAGCATTTTCGCTGCGCATAGTTTTTTTGCAATGTGTGGATGGGATTAAATGATAAAATGCTGCGGTTTGGCCATGTGGAGACACTGCCTAATACTTTGGAGGTTTATGAATTATGCTTTGACTGACCGAGTCCTAGGCTCCAGAAGAACTACACCCCAATTCAGAACTTCTAACAAGACTGCCATCTACCATGTGCCATTTATAACAATGTTGTCTTTTTATGTGACAGAAGGTTTGGTTTTTTGCATCTTCTAAAAATTACATATTGGTGCATGGCCATTTTTATGTATAACAGGCCTGGTTCACATCTGAATTCGGGGATTACACTTGTGGACCCCAAACGGAATACCAAATGCATTGAAAAGCAGTGATCAATGAAAGCACACAGACCCCATAGACTATAATGGGGTCTGCGTGTTTTCCATGTGGTGTCTGCATGTATCATGAGGAGAGAAGAGTACTTCAAGCATTACTTTTCCCCAATGAGACTCCCCAAACGGAATACCAAACACAGATGTGAACCAGGCCTTACAAAACTTTTGGTGTATGCAAACTAGGTATGTTGTGGCTTAGTGGAGGGGACATGGCCTCCCACAGTACAGCAGATTTACTATAATTTTGCTTTTGTGATATGTATTTTGTGGGGAAATGTACCAACCTTGTATTTGTAGTGTTATTATAGTGTTTTATTAATGAAACAGCAGATCTTTTATGTTGGGTAAATTCTGACCCTCTGTAGGCCATATTGATGGAGATGGAAAGGGTTTCTCCTCACCAGGGTGGGAACGCACTGGGTGTAGAAATGCTGCATAACCTACCTTGGAGGAGTTAATATGAGGTGATAAACAGCACCTGTCTCCAGCCAAACATGGGCAATACTAAGGCGACAGGCACAAAACCATGTGTGTGTTGCCATGACATGATTAAACGGCATAGGAAGCACATGGATGACATCTGTGGCTGCCCATTCCGCTAAGACCCCATTCGTTGAGGTCATGGGCCACAGAACAGACAGGAATAGGTCCCGTTATAAGTTTTGCTCACTGCCCCATATATAGGATCATGAAAATACATGGTATGTATATACGGCCATAGAAATGTATGGGTCAGTATGCTAACCTTGAAAAACACCGTCATGTGCATGAGGCCTAAAAGTGGTAGACTGGTGAGTAGACCGGTTGCTTGACTACAAAGTGAATGTTGGCCTAAAAAAGTCTGATGAGACCAGGGAGCAACTGAGGTAAAGAAAGATGACATAGAGGAGCTAGTAATGAGTTTCCTCTCCTGTGGTAATAAAAATAATGTCTGTACTCAGAGTCGTCCACCACCCACTCGTAAATCAAGCAATCCTATTAAAATCACAACCTGTTCCCTTCTCCACTACGTACAGTATAGACAAGAACACATCTGTTCAGTAGAGCTGGATATGAGACTGCAAAAGGTTACATCTCTCTCCTATAGATTGAGCATGTCCTCTATATTTTACACTCTACTCATCCATGGGTGTCAGAGCCCCTACCCTTTTCTCCCTGGAAGCAGAAAATGACAGAAGAATTTTGAACACAAGAAAATGACTGTACACATGTCACCTACAGTCAACAATGGCCAGTTGAATAAGCCGTTAAAATGTCATTTCTAATTCCAACACAGCAGCATTCTGCCTGAGGATGTATCTCTGATTAGAGCGACTGCCATTTATGCGAATCCTGATGTTCCATACAAATCATGTTTTGTAACTGTACTTTAACTCCCTTTGAGCTGTTTATAGTTATTTATAGGCACAGTTGGAAGTAAATACACATTTGAGGTGTTCGTTTAGGGGTTGTACCACTAATGACGACAACCCAGATTTACTAATGTCTGCTGCACCTAGAAACTGGTCAAAAATGCAGTCCAACTTGGTAAATTTTTGGCACAATATGGTGAATCTTATTTATCTCCCGTGCCCCATTTACTGAACGAAAAGGGAATCTAGGTGACCCTAGTGCCCCAGATTTACTATAACAGAGACTCTTAGTAATTCTGATGTAACATATTTATTATAAAGCGTAACAGTTTTCTAGTGTGATTATACAGGAAATGTACGCTAGTTTGTAATTGGCATAGAATTCCATTGTCGCACACAGGCATGTGTTGATATACTAAGATGCCCATGCCTTTATTGAGACTGACATACCAAATGCCAGTCTTAAGAAAACTGCCAAATTCTTTACAAATGAAAGAAATTTGCAACCAGGGGCATAACTACCAAAGAAATGGCCCTATAGCAAACTTCTGATGTGGGCCCCTATCAGTGGAACAGCGCCCCCTTTCCTGGCCTCCACACAGTGTAAAGCTGCTTTTTTCGCATACTATAATGTCCCAAAGTAGCCTCCACACAGTATAGTGTCCCCTAGTGGCCTTTCAGACAGTATAATGTTCCACTGCGCTTCTTCCATACAGTATAATGTCCCTTAGTAGCCCCTCCACACAGTATAATGTCATATAGTGGCCCCTGCACACAGTATAATGTTCCATAGTGGCTTCCATTCAGTATAATGTCCCATAGTGGCCTCTCCACACAGTATTGTGTTGCATAGTGGCCCCTCCACACTGTATAATGTCCCATAGTGGACCCTGTACACAGTATAATATTTCATAGCAGCCTCCATACAGTATAATGTCCCACAGTGGCCCCTCCACACAGTATTATGTTCAACAATGGCTCTTCTACACAGTATTATGTCCACACAGTATTATGTCTTATTGTGGCCCCAACGGAAATTAATGGGGTATACCACCCACAAACTATTATTATACTCAGACCCAATGGACCCCATTATAGTCTATAGGGTTCATGGGTCATGGCTTTTTTAGGGTTTCCGTCCTTCAGGTCCACTTTTATATTTTACAAATTTCTAAACAAAGAAAGGCTAGTAGTAGCCACAATGCATACCAGTGGCATCCACACAGCAGGAACTTTAAAATCCTTACAACTGCTTAACCCAGCCAGAAACTACTAATAAGTGTCAGCCAAACACGACTCACCTAACTTCCCCTGCCCTGGAGTAAGTTACTTCCAGACTGTACACATTAGGTTGACAATCCATAAGAATCAACAAGTTCAATCAATACACATTTAATATATACGGACTGCTTTAGAGACAAAATTCATATAGAGTATAGGAATTTTCAGGTAAATAGAAAAAAGGAAAAAAATTAGTCAGTGGCAGTATGATAGCTCCATGTACCATAACTTTAATGGGGCTGATTTAGTCAGGGGGCCAACTGTACAACTTCATGCAATCATTTACCTGACTCCCATTTGCAAAGTCCTAGAGTTATACCAATGCAATTTTTTTTAGTTGCAAATTTGCTGTCTGAAATTTTTGCTTAAACTTTTTTCTGTCCTGTCAGCAGTCTGGCTTAGTACAGTAAGATGCTACATTTTTGGTGAACGAGACCCTGATGGAAACATCGATAAGGATAAGTGATGGCCTTCCTCTATTCCTAGGTGTCCTCTTAGGCCTCTTATATAATAATAAATTGGGTAATTTTTTTTACTAACTTGCCGACTGCCTGCTGACAGTACACGTCCTGCAAGTCAGCAATTATCTCTGCAAAGAGGTACAGGACCCACACCCAGCAATACAAAACTATGTGTCAACTACGTAACAGAGAGAGGAAACTATTTTAAAAAAATTTAACTGGTACTTTGCGCTATTTAAAAAAAAAAAAAAAAAACTGAAAAAAGTGGAAAAACATAAAATTTCTTTGCCTTTATTTAATATTATTTTGGATACTAAAAAATAGAATTACATGCAAAAATCAAAATTACAAAAAATATAACCCTATGTTTCACTAAAAAATGATGAAGCTAATATTCGAATAACCCACCCAAATGAAAAGTAATAGGCTTCAAAATTGCATGTACCAGAAACCAAAAATGTGTCCAGTCATGAACTAGGTACAATAGCCTAGTGCTGCAGTGGTTAAATAATCTATCCAGTTTATTATAGGAATGCATAGGCAGATTGAGATGTATAGAGTGCAGTGATTGTACTGTCCCATGCCCCCTGGTGTAAGCAGTGATGGGGTCAAACCTGGCTCAGGGGACACAAGGTGATTTATCATGATCCTGGGGCCAGTGATAATGTGACAGCCATAGAGATAATGTGATAGACCTAACACTATAACTCAGGCTGGGTCACTTATAGTGCTGTAGCTCCAAATAATGTACAGTAACTGTGCCAATGACAGTGGGATAAACCCCAACTATTGTAACTGTGGTGGGGTCAATCAAGGGTATAGCCTCAAATACTGTGACTGTGGTGAGGCTAATGGCGGTGTGATAGCCAACAATAAAGTAACTTTGGCAGAGTCAATGATAGCTTCACCAAGAATGAATTCCTTCTAAACATATACCTCATATTGCCTAGACAAAATAAATGAGATCTACTACTTTAAGTGGCTTTCTAGCTGGATTACGGTATTTCTGGCATGTGATTACAGAGCTGGAATGTTACACAATTCAAGGGTATTTTAACAGGTTTAAAGTTGATGTTCAGGCATTAGCTTTACTGATCTGACGATTAAGAACTGATATATGGCGGTGTATCTATTGGATTTCCAAAAATTTGATTCATATGTCCAAATCTCCAGTCCTCTGAGAAAGTGTTTTCTTCCCTCCAAATTTTAGCTTGTGGTTAGCTGTCCTCCAGTAAGTACATGTAGAGGAATATTTACTAAATGTTCAGTAGCTATACATAGGGAAAATACCACTGATGTAAATGTCAAGTAAATGGCGTTTCTATAGGCACACAAAGACTTCCATAACAAAAACAGATGTGTACAGTATACCTGTCCAAATTGTGGCAAAAGGAAACTTATAAATGTATTTTTGTCATCACTTTTAACAATATTTCAGAGACCACTTTGAGGACTTGTAAGTGTAATAAGCTTGCTATTTTGGAGACATATTTGTGGCAGTGTGCCTGGATGAAAAGTGATGAACAAGAAGTGACTTTCCCAAAAGTCAATGAAAATGATCCTGTTATGACAGCAGAATATTGTACAAATTTGGCGTTGTTATTGGAAGAAGCATTGGTGTTTTTTTTCTGTATTTTGTTGTTATTCTGCCAACAGTGTGGCGGTGAAAAGTGACAACTGCAGAATTTGTAGAAAGATTTGTGTCAGTGTCGCTTATAGGTAAAAGTGATAGAGAATTAACTTTATTTTTTTTATTTATTTTTTTTAAAAAGCCATGTGTGGCAACATGAGTAGTAGTAGAGTATGAAATAATGTTATGGACCAGACTGGCTGTTTATGAGTAGTAGGCAATATCAGCAGTAAAATAAATGGAACATGATACAGGGAGACAGAGGAAGGGACAGATCTACTCAGTGGCATCAGCTGGAGATTTGTGAAAATCCTCATGGATCCATACCTGATTCCTTCAGAATAAAACGTTGGGGCAGCCTTGAACACCCTCTCAGTCATTACACTTGATGCTGGACAAGATAAAACTCCCATGGTGACTTGGAGAAGCTTCTTCCACTGCTCTAAGCTATTGGTCCAGAATTCCATGGGGTTAGTTCAGTTTACTTAGGTGAGTTACTTACCATGGGGCACTGCAAGGATAAAAACTTCTAGTTCATCATGACCATGGGATTCTTGCACACCTTCATAATTTTCACCTATAGTGCTCCTACCAGCATGACTACCAGTACCACAGCTCCTGCCACTACTGCCTCCACCACCAACTCTGCCTGCCCTACCTACAAGAATATGCTGACTGTTCTTAACCAACTCATCAAAAAGAAGAGGAGGACTTGGACTAGAAGAAATATCTTTCTTAGTAGGTGCCACATCCCTACTAGGGATCTGTGTCAGTGGATATGAAGAAGACATGGTTGACAGTCCAGAAAGACCCTGAGGTAAATTACATGTAAGAACATGAGAGTAGGAGGAACAAAGATAATACTAACTCAAGATCACATCTGCCTTAGATGCAGTATCCTCCTGTGACAGAGATGGGAAATCAAAGTATTGAAAATCTTTATTTTCATTTTTAGGAAGTACAACAATCCCTCAGCTATTGCTAAAACTATAGGTAGTGTTGCTGTTGTCACCCACATTCTTATTGTTAGTACTTGCACATGTATTTCTTCCTCCACCCCCTTTACCTTGACCCGTGCCCTATTTTTCCAGTTATTTTACTGGTCTGCTTATATAATAGCATTTGGCAACAATTCTGATATTGTGTGTGTTGTTTTTTGTCATTATAATAACACTTTTTCTGTATTGGTTAACAAAAAAAAAACATTGCCAAAAATAAAACTAAATGAAATGAAATGTTTTTTTGCTGTGATAACAGCAATTTTTCTGTATTGGTTAACAAAAAACACCATTGTCAAGAAAACCCTTAATAAAATTAGTTTGTACACTGTAGACTAAAACACACTGCTTGAATCTCCTTGGTTTTTTCATGTGATAAGAGCACTTTGTATGCATTGGTTAACAAAAAAAAAAACATTATCGCCAAAAAAAACTTTAATAAAATGAGATTTTGAGTTAATTCTGAGGACAGTGAAAGTTCACAGTTCAGCAAGATGCTCTAACTCGCAGGAAGAAACTTCTCGTGGGATAAAGGAAGCGAACAGTTCCAATTGAAGTAAAAAAGAAGCGAGCTTTCTTGCCGCTGATTCCACGGCACGACACTCCCCTCCCGATTAGGCCCATTCATCCGGGCTTAATCAGGAGTGGAATTCCGCGACTGGATGCCGCTGCAGTGCACTGGCATCCATTCACGGCTAGCTGTTTTTTAGACCAGATTCTGAGGCAGCCTCCGCGTCCAAATCCAGTCCAAAAAACCCTGTGTGAACCCAGCCTAATACTGGCAGTTTATGAACTTGTATTAAGAACGTAACAGATGTATGCCTCTATTCATAGATGTGTTAATCATAATACGTAGAGACTTCTGAATTTGGTTGTAAAATTATTTGACTTTGAGCTTTGGACCACAGTATAATCATTTTGTTTGCAGTGAAATTACTCATATACCCATCTGCTTAGTGTGAACCTGTATACTCAAGAAAAATCTGTACTTAGATGAGGCTCATGTGGCTTTTTAACACTGGTTACCAAATATGTAACATGTTATTTGCATTTTGTTTTATGATTATACATCTATGGAAGCACAACATGAAGCTTTTGGCCCTAGTGCATAATCTAGAGCAGGGCTTTGAAATTCACAATCACAAGCATCAGTTTTCTGTGCGGAGTGATCTTCGCTTGGACTGATGTAAATTATACAGCTTGGTCGCGGTTGGAAGGAAGGACTTGCGATAGCGCTCCTTCTCACACTTGGGGTGAAGCAGACAGTCACTTACAGTGCTTACAGTGCTGCCAAGTCCCATCAAGGTCCCATACATAGGGTGGGATTTGTTTTCCCTCATGGAGGTCACCACGGACCAGTATCCTTCTGTCACCCACCACCTGTACTGGGTCCAGGGGGCTCCCCAGGACAGAGCTGGCCCTTCTGATCAGCCTGTCAAGTCTATTTCTGTCCCTGGTTGATATACTGCTCCCCCAGCAGGCCACACTGAAAAAGATGGCTGAAGCAACCACAGAGTTGAAGAAGGCCCTAAGAAGTGGACCCTGGACTCCGAAGGCCCTCAGCCTCCTGAGCAGGTAGAGTCTGCTGTGGCCCTTTCTGTGCAGTGCCTCCAGGTGATCAGCCCAGTCTAGTTTATTGTTGAGGAGCACACCCAGATACTTATAAGTCCTGACTATCTCAATACATGTCCCTTGGATCTCCACCGGGGTCGGAGCACTTCTCCGTTTACTAAAGTCCACCACCATTAATCCTGAGGTGGTTCTGCTGGCACCATTCAACAAAATCCTGGTTTAAGTCTCTGTATTCCCTATCGTCGCCATCAGTGATAAGGCCTACTATAGCAGAGTCATCGGAGTATTTCTGTAACAGCTGGATGAGTTGTGCCTAAAGTCAGCAGTGTACTGTATTAGTGATGAGCGAGTAGTATTCGATCGAATCCCTCACCGGCATAGGAATGCGTGTAATCGGCCGAACACCAAAGAGTTAAACACTTTGAATATTTGATGTGTTTAACCCCTTGGTGTTCGGCCGATTACACGCATTCCTATGCCGGCGAGGTATTTGATCGAATACTACTCGCTCATCACTATTAGTTATATGAGATGCTGATCCCTTAATTAAAATGGTTGTGTTGCTTATATAGTCATTTTTATGCACATAGCTCTTCCTCCCACTCCCAGAGCTCCAACCTTGCACTTTTAGATTGTACTGTCCATTCATGGGAGGGAAATCTACAGTGTGGAAAGTCTGGCATCATTAAACACATATAAAAGTACTTAAATACTGTGAAACACATACACATTAGGTATCCCTGTGTCCGAAAACGCCTTGTTTACAAATCTACAAAAATGTTTTTCCCGTATGGTAAACACCGCAGCGGGAAAAAAAAATCAAAAGTGACAAATCGTCCTTTTTTCACTGTTTTGGTTCTGATAAAAATTTGAATAAAAAGTGATCAAAGCAATAACAATTCCCCAAAATGGTAGAACTAAAAAGTAAACCTGACCCTGCAAAAAAGAACGCCTTATACATCCCTGTACATGGAAATATAAAAAAAAGTTACCAGTGTCAGCATATGGCAACTTTTAGAAAAAAAATTTTTTTCACAGCTTTAGATTTTTGGTAAGAGGTTAAAGCAGGGGTAAGGAACCTTCGGCTCTCCAGCTGCTGTGAAACTACAACTCCCAGCATGCTCCATTCACTTCTATGGGAGTTCCAAGAACAACAGAGCAAGTATGCATGCTGGGAGTTGTAGTTTTGCAACAGCTGGAGAGCCGTACGTTCCCTACCCCTGGGTTAAAGTATAAATAAAACCATATACGTTTGGTATCCTCAGAATAACACGGAAACATAGAATACAGGTGACATGTCATTTTGGCTGCAGATTGAACGCCATGAAAACGAAGCCTGTAACAAAGTTGCACAAATGCACTTTTTCTTCAAATCCACCCCATTTAGATTATTATTCCAGCTTCCCAGTACATTCTGCAGAATAATAAATGGTAGCATCATGAATAACAATTTGTCGCGCAAACATTTAGACCTCATATGGCTCTGAAAATGAAAAAATAAAAAAGATATGGGGTTTGGAAGGGGGGGATGTCAAAAACAAAAATCGAGAATTCATTTGGCAGGAAGGGGTTAAACAATACCCCCATAATAAGAAAGAAATGCTGCATGGCACATTAGTTTCTCACTGATTCCATATAAGTGACACATGGAGGTATAGCATAGGCCAACAGTATCATATAAACAACACAGATTCCTAATACAGCTCTGTGCATGAAACCTTCTATCATACCCCATGAGAGTAATATATTAAGATCATACGGAACTGTATACAATCCAAGAAAGAATCCAAGATCACACCTTATAAATGAGCAAATACCTTTGTACTATAGACTGGCAAGGCTGTTTTAACACATTGGTGGACCTAATATAAAGGTTTCATAAGTGGGACACCTGCCCCTCCATCACTACCCACTTCTATACCATCTGAAACCTGCCAAAAACTTGGATTTCATATGGTGACACTCAATAGGTGACTGTTACAGTTGTGTGTATATATATATATATATATATATATATATATATATATATATATATATATATTTATATAATAATATTTTTTTTTTAACGACAGAACCGCTAGACTGCCAGACACTGCAGTGAGGTCCACAAGCCCCTGAGGGCAGCCGTGTGCCTGAAAGAGGCAGCAACACACGTGCACCAGTTAACTTCACTGGGTGAATGCGTTTGTGCAGCTACAATGTGAACAGGCTGCAATGAGGTTTTACACCAGTTGACCTCACTGGGCAAATGGGTTTGTGCAGCTTCAGTGTGAACAGGCTGCAATAAGGATTTACACCAGTTGACCTCACTGGCGACCTGCACCTGAGAATAGGCTGCAGCAAAGGCTGCCAAAGGTTAAACGTCATCCCCGTCAGCAACACAAATGGCTCCACAACAGCTTGGAGCTACAACACAAGTGGACAGTTACACATAGGCTTTTCTGATTCCCACTGGCAGAGCCAAGAAATCCTGACTAGACCCCTAAACTGCTCCTGCCTATAACTGGAACCTGGCCTTAACCTCCTGTCTCCATGTTTTTTGTGAAAGTGTGAGCACCGGGCAGGCGTCGACTCACTATATAAAGGGAAGTCCCCACCCAGCAAGGGCGGTGGCCATGACCTCATCAGTCATGCTCATTATGGCCAAATGGGACTTAACCTCTGAGCGGCTCGGAAATGTCTGAGCATGCTCAGTAGGGAAAAACCTGGACTTATACTCCAGTTGCCTCACTGTCCGACATGGAAGGCGAGAATTGGGTTGGCCCGCAGGTGGCGCTGTGCACCTGAAGGCAAACCTGTGGGAGCCCATCCTAACAGTGACAATGTGTTATCTAACTGATTGAACTTTTCTGCCTATCAGAAATGTTTTATACATTCATCCCTAGTAATAATTGTTGCTATTATTGCTACTATTTTAGCATGTAACGGATATTGCTAGAGAGACAGTTGGAGTATTTTATTCTATAAGGATCAGGTATGAACAGGACAGGGACAGTGGAAAAATGTAAACTTTATTGATGACTTTGTGTATGTGTTGTGTAAGTGTATGGCGCAATTCTTTTGGTGCTGCAACCTGGACAATGGTAAAAATCTGAGTCACAGTACCAGTAAAGTTCATTGGTTATGTTTTGTTCAGAGGAGTATTTCAGAAGAATGCCCGTGATTAGGCTCAGAGGAGTATTATATTACATTAACACTCAATGTGACAATCAGAAAGTAAAGGTATAGTATGCTCCGTGATTGATAGGAGAGGGGATAACATGGATAGAAGTCTGCAGTCTGCACCAGTGGCGTAACTAGAAATGGCAGGGCTCCATGGCGAACTTTTGACATGCCACTCCCCCCCCCCCGACTGACGCCCACCGAAGACCCCGACTGAATCCCCCCCACATTCCTGCACTCTTTATTATGCCCCATAGTGGCCCATGCACACAGTATCATGCCCCATAGTGGCCCCTGCACACACTATTATGCCCCATAGTGGCCCCTGCATACACTATTATGCCCCATAGTGGCCCATGTACTCAGTATTATGCTCCATAGTGGCCCCTGCACACAGTATTATGCCCCGTAGTGGTTCCTGCACACAGTATTATGCCCCATAGTGACCCCTGAACACACTATTATGCCCCATAGTGGCCCCTGCACACAGTATTATGCCCCATAGTGACCCCTGAACACACTATTATGCCCCATAGTGGCCCCTGCACACAGTATTATGCCCCATAGTGACCCCTGTACACAGTATTAGGCCCCATAGTGGCCCCTGCACACAGTATTATGCCCCATAGTGACCCCTGAACACACTATTATGCCCCATAGTGGCCCCTGCACACAGTATTATGCCCCATAGTGACCCCTGCACACAGTATTATGCCCCACTGTGGACACCCATGAACAATTATTATACTCTGGGGTCTTTTCAGACCCCAGAGTATAATAATCAAAGACCAAAGCGGAGTACCAACATAAAAAACACTGTTACTCACCTATCTCCGGCTCCGTTGCAGTCCTCGGTGGTGTCGGCCATCTCCCGCGACGTCACATGACCTGGGACATCACATGACCCGGGATGCAGGCCCCAGTCATGTGACATCAGGGAGAGTCACAGAAGTAGGCCCAAACCTGCCCGGAGAGGTAAGTAACAGTGTTTGTTATGTTACCTTATCTCCCCTGGACCTCCGATAATTATACTGAGGTCTGCAAAGACCACTGAGTATAATAATGATGTTTGTGGAGCCATGGCGTTGGTAAGTAAATAGGGCCCATTACCAGCTGGAGTAACTCCAGCCAGTAACGGCCTATTAAGAAAAGAAAAAAAACACAGCGGTAGCGTCTGTCGCCGGGACCCTAATGTCCCGGGCCCTGTGGCAGCCGCTACCCCTGCTACCCCGGTAGTTACGCCACTGGTCTGCAGTTCTGCTTCATTCCCCTCCTTCAGCAGTGCTAAGATACTGCCTGAAGCAAGGGGGGGGGGGACTTTTAGAGTCCCATATCTCAGGATCAGCTAGGGCTATGAAGATGAGAATCTCATCTTTAGAATGATACCAATAGCATCATGATAGTCCTTACAGATTTGGAGCGATTCCCTGTGAAAAACACTGTCAGGAATTAAGATCTGCAATGGGAACATTGATTTCACCAGTGAATTGCTCTGGATCTATAAGCGTATCATTATATAGACTCCCTTCTTTAAAATGAATCCAAGGTCATCTTCCTAGCCCTACAGTTGTCCCCACAACTTTAATGTCCCTCTCCTACCACACAAAAACAAAAAATACACTAATACTCACCTCTCCTCTCTCCCCTACTGTCTTGGTCCGGTGTCTTCAGTGAGCTGCAGATGTGTTGTAAGTGACGTCATCACATCGCGCAGTAGCTCCCAGGGAAGAAAGGATGAATGCTGAAGCAGAGAGTAGAGGGCTCCTTGTCATCATTGTATGCAGGACTGTTCCACTGTCTCAACGGGGCCCCTGCTACCATAGTGCCCGGTGCAAGTGCACCATTGACGCAATGATTAACCCCTTCCCGACATGCGCCGTAATAGTACGGCGCATGTCGGATCTGTAACTATGGCGACCGCCCGGGAGCCAGGCGGCCGCCATAGCCGCCGGGTGTCTACTGCTTTAAGAAGTAGACAACTGGCTCTAATGTCTCCGATCGGTCCTAGGTATTAACCTAGGGGGTCTAATAAATGCAAAAAAAAAAAAAAAAGTAAGAAAAAATATAAAAAAATATAAAAAGTATTAAAAGTTCAAATCACCCCCTTTCCCTAGAACACATATAAAAGTAGTTAAAAACTGTGAAACATATACATGTTAGGTATCCCCACGTCCGAAATCGCCCTCTCTACAAATCTATAAAAATATTTTTCCTGTTCGGTAAACGCCGTAGCGGGAAAAATAGTCGAAAGTGCCAAACCGCCTTTTTTTCACTGTTTTGATTCTGATAAAAATTTGAATAAAAAGTGATCAAAGCAATAACATTTCCCGAAAATGGTAGAACTAAAAAGTACACCCGGCCCCGCAAAAAAAGACGCCCTATGCATCCCCGTACACTTACGTATAAAAAAGTTACGGCCGTCGGAATATGGCGACTTTTAGAAAAAAAATTTTTTAACACAGTTTTGGAATTTTTTTTAGGGGTCAAAATGTAAATAAAACCATTTAAATTTGGTATCCCTGGAACCGTACCGAAACACACAATATAGGGGACATGTCATTTTGGCTGCACAGTGAACGCCGTAAAACCAAAGCCCGTAAGAAAGTCGCAGAAATGCATTTTTTCTTCAAATCCACCCCATTCTGAATTTTTTTCCTGCTTCCCAGTACATTCTACAGAATAATTAATGGTAGCATCATGAAGAAAAATTTGTCCCACAAAAATTAAGACCTCATATGGCTCTGGGAGCGGAGAAATAAAAAAGTTATGGGGTTTAGAAGGAGGGGAGTCAAAAACGAAAAACGAAAATCAAAAAATGCCATCGGCGGGAAGGGGTTAAAGTGGCCCTGTAGACGGAATAAATCAAAGGTCAAGATGCAAAATTATATTTAGTGGTTTATTATTTTAAATTTTTTTATGAATTGAAAAAATAAGTTTTCCACGTTAGTTTTTCTTTCCAGTCCCTGAAAGATAACTTTTAATTAGATACCTCGACCCGACATGGAATGGTCTAGATACTTTGAACAAGTGTGAAGGATTCTTATTAAAGATTCATGGCAGCTGCTTTTTCTAAACTTACATTATCCCAGTAGAACTGTCATAGCACAAATCAAAGCCCTCTACATCGCCACAGAATGTCCCCGTATATTTGTTTGCCCAGACTGTTTCCTTCAGACACCTGCCAAGCATTGCAGCTTGTTCCATTACATCTCCCATCCTAATCTTCTCCTGCACTTATCCATACACATCATTAAAATGAAAACTTGCAATCAGCCCGCGGTTCTTAGATTATATACACTGCAATGCAATATTATGATGCTAAATCCACATTGATTTCCCACTGTGTGTTTTCTTAGCCACCAAAATATATTTCTATCTCAATAGGGCACCTGCATATAGCTTGAAATTATATCCAGATTTTGCTAGATTGAGGTTTAACTCAAATGTTTTAACAAAACACATAGCCCATTATGAATTCTACTTGCAATCCAATGACAACCTTGAAGGAAGTCTTAGCAGTAAATTGGTTATGAACCTAATAACAATACCATGTAGAGGTGATTCTACCGTTTCCAAATATGCCTCTGCTTTTCAGCCGTGATATCCCATTTTTATGCAAATCGACATTTTATTCATATGCAAAGAAAAGTGCTTTGCCTGGGAATCTAGAACTGAGATCTGAAGCAAGCTAAGGCACAGCCCAAAAGCACATTCTCTGTATGGAGCTCCAAAGCTAAATAACAGAGGCATATTTGGAAACTGTAGAATCACCTCTACAAAGTATTGAGATTAGATTTATAGTGAATTTACTGCTGACAGACTCATTTTAAAGTGGTTGTTCTACCAAAGACAGCTCCTTTAATATAAAATCTTCTACACCAGACCCCTCTCAGAAAACTCATAAGTTTGCCAGAGGAAGATCCAGTTAGGGGTTGTTACTTCTATACTACACTATACTTCTATACTATACAGTATATGCAGTCGCGCGGATACATATGTAATACATGAAGAGCCCAAGTCTCCAGGAGCGAAGGCTGCTGTTTGTTAGACTCTCCTTCACATCTATTGTTGCTGTCCCATCCCTACATCTACATACCTTGGTAGAGGCAAAGTGACTTGTTGGCATCCCCCCCCCCCAGCACTCAGCACCTAGGATACATTGCAGCATCCCAGAGGTTACTACCTATATTGTCTCTGGCTGTGTTATGTACATGTATTATGTGTTTTGTATAGATTTGCAGCTTCCCTTATGTGTTTTTCTCCCTGGTTCACCCCACTGTTGGTCACTCCTTCACTTGGTACAAACCTGGCCAATTACAGGCCATTGGAGAGGTTTGGGAGACAAAAGTCTCTGTAAAGAACCGTATCAGTGTTGTAACAGTGAATGTTGGCACTATGACTCTGTGGTTTCTAACAGCCCCTGAGGGAGAAGAGATATACAGCCCAGTGCTCTGTCAAAGACCAAGCTGAGACAGGGATCGTCGGTCTGTTTTCTGTACAGACTTTGTGCCAGGAGGAAAGAAGGAGTCCCATTTGCCAGGAACTGTGTTCCAGGACCCACCTCATAAGGTATCTGAACCCAAGGGACTTCCTTGCTGCCAGCCTTCAGAACTATCTACTGGCTGAGGCTAGGCTTGCAATAGAGTTGTTGGAATGGAGAACAAAGCACCTACCTACGATCTCCAATCCTGAGTGAACCTAACAGTTGGTAGACTACTACCCCCATTAGGAAGCTTCACCTGTTCACAGTTTTACAGTTATCCATGGTAAAATTACTCTGTTTCACTTCGTCTCTGCATCCTGAGTGGTTACTTAACTGCCTCTTGAATCTTGATTAACCATCAAGTCCCTTCTGAACACCATCACACTGTTTCAGGGTAAGAGAAGGCCCCTTTCCAACTTGTGGCACGCCAGTGTAACTACTACCACCACCATCTGGTAGCATGCAGGTCCCCCTCATCAGTGTCCGGCCTATGAGGTGTGCTGGAGGAGATCTGTTGAGGGCACTCGTCCTATCTGGTGACATAGTTATTGCCACTACTATTCCTATACTCTGGTTCACTCCATCTGGATTGCGGCAACATGTTCTAGTTTAACCCAACCTTCAACTACCCCTCTGCCCACCACTATGACATTGTGAGGGAATTGCCTGTTTAGCAGTTCCACAATGGCTGCTTCTGAAACCAGGAAGGAAGAGAATGACAGAGACAGTTAGTTCTAAAGTTGACACAGTCCAGGTCCCTGCCTACTTACCTCAACTACCCTAGGCGGTAGCAGGCAACTGGGCGACAGTCCCTTCTCTTGATTACACAGAACAGGACAAGACAAAACAACACAGAAGCAAAGTCAGCAAGCCGAGGTCAAACCAGAGAGACAAACAGTACCAAATCAAAATCCAAAAGAATAATAACAAGGGAAGGTCAGAAGTCAGCAAATTCAGTATCATAGCAAGAGAACCACTTATCATGGACAGAGTGACAATAGCCAGTAAACATGTGTAAGCTTATGACCAGTTTATAGGAAGTCCCAGAACCCACCACAGACTTGATTGGCAGATAGACTGTCAATCACAAAGGTAAGGGTAAGATTAACTATTAGAGGAGCAGAGGGAAACCAAAGTGAAGGAGATGGGTGTGATGGAAAATCAATTACAGAGGTAAGGAAATAGGACAGTGTTCAGACAATACAAGAACCCAGAGCAAGGAATTATAGCCGGACACACCTCGACTCACAATGCGGCCAGGGGATGGCACAGAAGTTCGAACGGGTGTAGACGGCACAGCCATCCATAGATCCTATAAGGACAGAAGTTTTCCTTATGGCACAGTCCTCGTATAAACTAAATTTCAATTTTCATCCAGTTATGTTTTTTTATTAATATTTTCACAGATCATTGTCATGTAATCCTGCGGTGAATTTTGAAGCACACCGATGGATTATTAATAATAGTTTTATGGTAGGCCTTGTGGATAGTGGATGTAACACACCAATAATTTCAGTGAAATGTACTAAAATTAAAGGAAACTGGTAGAGATGGGACTAGTTGTGGCCCATTTTTGCACCAAAAACACACCACTCCCTTCTTTCTAATCCACACTCATCATCAAAATTGGGTGGCGTAGGATGGACAAAATGGCGGGCTGGATGGGGAAGTTTAAGACCGGTATATTTACTATAACTTGCACCAGATAGCTGGCATGAGTTATATAAAAAATCTCTACTGTTCCTGACTGGTGTAGATTTATATTCTCAAGCACAGTCATGCAACTGAATTATTAAGGGGCCGGCGCCAATATGCAAATAAAGGAAAAGAAGGCAATCCAATGAATATGCTAAAGTGATGATGTCTGGCATATAATTATGAAGCATAGAACATAGCAGGCAGTGGTAAAGTAGTCTCTTATCTTCCGGTCAGGTGTCTTGGGAAGCTCAATTGTACTTTGCCAATACCCAAGACATGAATGACAGTAGATATGTAAATCAGATGAGCCACCTGTTATGACGGGCACAGAGTTTATATAGCCCTCTATCTCTCCCGATATCTTCTTATGGAATAGATGGCCAGAAAACTAGGATGGGCAAAAAGCTTTCCAGAATCAAAACAAACATCTATTTTGCCACTTGTACTGGCATTGCCTGGCACCTCCCTTCCACAAGGCTAAAGCTGAGACTTGACTCAGGGCTCGTTCACATCTGCGCCCGGCACTCTGTTATGCAGGTTTCCGTTTCCTGCACAAAACAGGGCAGGAGACGGAAACCTGCAGGATTCTTTCTCACCCATTCATTTGAATGAGTGAGAAAGCTGTCCGGCCGTGAGCGGCGGTGAGCGTTTTATGCTCTCCGCCGCGAAACCGGGTTTTTTAATCCGGACATAGAGTTGGACATGCAGTACTCTGTGTCTGGATTTAAAAAAGCGGTTTCGCGGCGGAGAGCATAAAACGCTCACCGCCGCTCACGGCCGGACCCGGTCTGTGGTTTCCATCTTTTTGGCATGCAGAAGACGGAAACCACAGAACGGAGCCCAGAACGCAGGTGTGAACCTAGCGTAATTATGGTGAAACTAAGAAGATTTAACTGTGAACACAAACTGCAAATACAAGATAAAATACAATATTCTTAACATTGTAAACATGAGTTTCTTAAAGTTTAACATTGTGTGTTAAAATGATAACCAAGTGGCATATGTTGTACAGAAATCTCTAGTTACCCTGTATGAAGGTGAATGGTGATTTGATATCCCCGAGTCCAGCTAGCCAATCTGCCGTTCCTACTGTGCTGGCCTCTTAGAAATAATACCTCATTTTCAAATTTTGGAATCTGAGAACATACAATAGAAAAGAAGGCATTTTCCCCTTGGCAGGATGTCTGTGTGGGTGGCTGGATGTGACAGCAAATTCTGCTCACAAGGAACTGCTGGGCTTTCCTTTGCTGCCAGATTTAAGCAGGTCTTTTGTGCCTCGATGCCCTTTCTGTACTTTTCTTCTATAATCACCTTCCATTTACAAGTATTCATCTACTAAACCGTAGCATTTAGCATAATCTGCTTGCCGTCTCTTGTAAAAATCCTGCTGGTCATTAATGTGACGGATATAAGAAAGGCTTCTTGTGTCTCTTTTTTTTTTCTTTTGACTGATTTGCTGCCTTTTCTTTTGGTTGAGTAACAGTGCTTTTACATTGTATAAAAGTACTCTTGCACTTTCGTGATATAGAGTACACATAATGCTATCAATGGTACATATTGATGATGTTTTTACAATGAATACTTGGTTATGTAAATTTGCTTTATCATGGATTTGATCTTTAGAATGAAGAGTTTCAATTATATATACGTTTTACTTTACAATACTTAAAGAGATTCTATCATTAGAATACCCTTTTTCAGCTAAATACATGTAGGAACAGTCTTAAGAAAGGCAATTCTTCTCTTACCTTTATTATTCTGGTCCCCGCTGCCGTTCCTGAGAAATATCTTCTTAGTTCCTTATGTAAATGTGTTTTGCCGCAGCACTGGGCGTTCCCTAGCACTCAAACAGCACAGGGAACGTCCCTAGTGCTGCTTGAAAAATCTCCAGCGACGCCTTTGTCTTCTCCGCCTCTACCCCTTCTCTCGCCTTCCCATTGTGTCTTCGTCCAAAAGCGCTGACTGCACATGTCCGTTGCTGTTTTTCCGGTGGCCGAAGAGAAGAGTCCACAGGAAAATGGCCAACGGACATGAGCGGTCGGCCAGGCTTTGTTGCCAAAAGTGCTACACCCTGTTAATATTGGTCTTAACAGTTCGTGGAGGGAGACTGGTGATGTCACTTACTTACATCACTGATTCCTTACCAGTGATCGCTGAGGCCACAGAATGGACTCAACGGTCACATGGGACGAAGGACTTCTGACATGGGACCAAATGGACATGAGTGGCAAACAACGGGGCACCAAGGACACGTGATTATACTTTTTTTTCCTTTACACCTCCCCCAGCCTCCACAGGAATTGTTCCAACTCTTGGACAACCCCTTTAATGTTATTGGCCATCTTGACTATTGATATTAAATGTAATACATAGTAAATACTGTATATGTTGGTGCATAAGTATTTACTAGAATAACACGTCTATTAGGTTTCTAAATAAATATACCTAAGCTGGTTTCCCTGTGACAAACAAAGATATTCATTCTCCTGGGAAGAATATTCCAATATTAGCACCTGCGCAGCGATGCCTATCAAATATGATTAAATACTTCCTGAATGCGTAATGAGCTAATATTTATTTTAATTTGTTATATTACTGTTTGACTATCCTGAAAAGAAATGTATTTGAAATGAATATGTAATGCTGCCAGCAGAGGATAGCTATTATTTGTGTTAAACACCTTGTTAAAAATGACTTATGAAGTAATGAAAGAACATTTTGACCAATTTATAATTAAAACATTATCTATAAGACAAGTACTACCAGATTACAAGACAAACTGGTTTCATTCTGCAGCATTAGAAGTCAAGGAATAAAGTTTAAGACTTTCTGGATGTTTAACTACTTAGATTCCACTAATGCTGTGCTTCTATTGGAATTTGGGATTTTAGCTTCTAGAGTGATTATATAGGTGTAAATATGTTGGGGCTAATACAGTCCTGGTGCAAAGTGACTTTAGTACTAGATAATTACATTGATAATTAAATTTTCAACCATACATAAGAAAAGTACATCAACAACAATTGTTTCATGCCCATTGAATTATTTACCTGAAAGGTTCTATTTACGAGCTAGAGGGAGCTGTGTAACACAGTGTGTTGCTTTTTTTTTTTTTTGTTAAATGAGCCCCATACGGATCACAATGTACTTTTTTTTTTCTCCTTTCAGTATGTCCTTGTAGAATAGGAGGAAATCCACACTGGCGAAATTCAAACCCAGGACTACAGCACTCAAATGCTGCAGTGCTAACCACTGAGCCACCATGTTGCCCCAGTCTGTTGCTTTTTGATAAGGAGGCTGTTACATCCACACCCGTTCAAACTTCTGCACTGTCCTCTGGTCTCATTGTACGACACAGGAGGTGTGTCCGCTCATGATTACCTGCTCTTGGACTCTTGTCATTCTGTGTTGGCACTGTTAGGGTTAACATTTATGTAATTGTGATTGACAGCTTATTTGCTAATCAAGCCTGGGGCGGGTTCTGGACTGGCCATCAGCCCACACATGGTTGCTGACTATTGTGTCTCTGATCTTGCTAAACATTTTCCTTGCTCTTATATTGTTTTTACTGACCTCTGCTTTTTGGCTTTTTGACTAATCTTTTGGATTTGAATTTGGTACTGTTTTGTCTCTCTAGTTTGACCCTTGGCTTGCTGACTCCTCTACAATTTTATATTCCTATATGAACCAGTTCCATGAACCAAGGTTTCTCTATGAACCAAGGTTTCAGAATCCATTTTAGAATAGTTATGTAACATTGTGACATAATAACACTGGGGAACAATTTGTAACACAATTTCTGTTGAGCTGTTTTATAGTTTATGCATGCTGGTTTCAAAACTGTAGTTAGTTTTCTTCTACCATGTCAAGTATTTTCCTTATGAGAATATGACCACTCTCTGAGCATGGATCACAGGAAGAACTATTGCTTCCATATTGTCTGATACAAACCTTCTCCGATGCGTGCCGGGTGAATGACGAATAGGAGAAAAGCGAAAGCTTTATACTTGTCTGGCCTTGTTCAGTTACGCCTGAGATAATGTAGTGAGACATTGTGTGTCACTCTGAAATAGTGCAGTGCATTCCGACATGGAGTCTAAGTTCTTGTTTATATACAAGGTTAGCAGTGTTTAGTGTTTGAACTGAAACTTTTCCTTATATTTACTTCTGCTAGTTCACGTCATAAGTGCCGATCGAGTAAATTTCACAATCGCGATCGGGTTCCGATCCCGCCTAAAAAAGATCGGGAACGGAATTCCGATTGCTCAACTTACCTGCACAGATCCCCGTTCTTCTCGCTCTTCTTCTCTCTTATTGACATGCCTTCAGAGCTCCCTGCGTGCCCCCGCCTCCCTAGATTAGTGTTAGAGATGCTGGGAGAAGGCAGGGCTTGTGGCTTAGGAGAGCACTCACGGCACTCTGAAGGCATGTCAATGAGAGAGGACCGGATCGAGAAGAACGAGGAGCAGCAGCAGATCTTTGCAGGTAAGCGGACACCAGGGGGACTAAGTAGCCGGGGGATTTTTTTGCAATCACTACACAGCGTGAAGTCCAAAAATGTAAACAATTTTTGGACTTCATGTTGTGTAGTGAATAGGATCATTTTTAAAATCTGATCTTCAATAATTAAAAAAAATCCCATTGACTTGCATTAGGATCGGAATTGGGATTGGGATCGGGTTCAGATGGAAAATGATCGAAAATCGGATTTTAAAAATGATCCTGAAATTTCAAGATCAGCTCAACCCCACAGTACATTTGTCAGACATGCCTATTTTGCCTATTTTAAAGTGAAAACTGGTGATCAAGATAAATCATGGGCCCCTCACAAAGTGTGTAAGCAGTGTGTTGAGAGTTTACAGATGTGGATCAAGGGAACATGTGATAAACTTCCATTTGGTATACCTATGATTTGGCGAGAGCCCAGAGATCATTCAAGTGATTGTTACTTTGGTATAGTGTAAATGTCAGAATATAACAAGAAAAACAAATGTAAAATATAGTATCCGAGTTTACCTTCAGCTATACACCCAGTGCTTCATTCAGCCGAAATCCCAGTGCCAGTTTTCAATTAATTACCCTCTTTGGAAATATGGGAATACGAGTCTGGTGAAGATCAAAGTGACCCCAACGATGAAGATTTTGAAATTGAAGATGATTACGTTCATAAGGGATTTGAGCAGCATGAGTTGAATGATTTGGTATGAGATTTGGGATCCAAAAAAGCTTCAGAGCACTTAGCATCAACACTGCACAAGAAAAACTTGCTTGAAAAGAGAGCTAAGGTATCCTATTTTTGATCAAGAGAAAGTGTGTTTCTACAATACTTTCGAAGTAATAATGGATTTGTGTATTGCCATAACGTACATAGTTTGAAGGAAGAGTTGGGAATTTCAGCCTATAATGTAACTGAATGGTGACTGTTTATCGATAGCTCAAAGCGGAGCTTGAAGAGTGTTCTCTTTTACAATGGAAATGTATTTGGTTCAGTCCTGCTAGGCCATTCAGTTCGTTTGAGTGAAGAATATGGATCAATGGATCATTTGTGTTGACCTTAAAATGGTCTGCTTCCTTTTTGGCCAGCAACGCGGATATACCCAGTATCCCTGCTTTTTGTTTATGTGGGACAGCTCGGGAGAAGCATTGGGTGCAGTCGAATTGGCCGCCAAGATCTGACCTGAAACCTGGTGATCCAAACATTCTGCATCAGCCACTTTTCGACATAAAGAACATTATATTTTTTATCGGAACAATGTCAGAAATTCAAAAGAATGCTTGGTTGTCATTCAAAAACATTGTTAAAGACTTTCTTGGAAATATGCGAGCACAGAATTATGCCAAAATTGTCCAACAACTCTTGGAGACCTTCCAACTGCTAGGCTGCCACATGAGCATCAAACTATTTTTTACATAGCCAACTTGCTAACGTCCCGGAAAATCTTGGTGCAGTCAGTAATAAGCAGAGTGAGTGATTCCTCCAAGATTTGAGGGTCATGGAGACACAGTATCAAGGTAGATGGGATGTACATATGATGGCTGACTACTGTTGGAGCATCAAGCGAGAATGTCCACAGATTAAACACTCCAGAAAAAGCTATATGCGAAAATTTGTAGCTTAATATGTAAATACCGTTCGATAAAAAAACAACTATTTGTATAAACACAATTTAACTTGCAGTAACTATTATAGCCTTTGTATGAATAAAATTATTCTTTGTAAACAGTATATTTGGTACGTTTTTACTTTATTTTCCTTTACTTGATGGACTAATGTCTTTATCCAACCTTATCTACTATGTGTATGTAACTATACACATTTTGTATGACTTTTGAGGGTATATGGTAGCTTAAAAAGTTGACATGATAGACAAAAAATGTGGTTATTTATTGATCCAGAGGCCAAAAGTTAGTTGAGAACAAGTCACAGATTTAAGACAACGAAATTGCTGTTCCCCAGTGTATAATCACCCTTCTACGAACTTCTGTTGATCAAAAGATACATGGCACGTCCTACATTCCTTCCATGGTTTGTAATCATATCCTATTAAGGAAATCTATTTTATGATTCTCAGAATTATCATTTTATACATATAAATAATTGTTACACAATGTTGGACAGAATGTCTGGAGAAAGGGAGGAAGGGGGAGTATAAGGGTGGATGGTCAAAGGACGTGTTTTCTAAGATTTTTCTTAGGAAAGTAAATATGTTGCCTAATTTTACGCCAATAACGTGTCATTCAGTTGACCAATACCTTTGTTTGCTGCACATTATAAAATAGACCCTGAAAGGCTGAATTTTATTCAGAGCTATTCAGACCAGTGATGATCTGACAATACAATCTACTTGACGAACAACTCTGACACCCTGTATCAACTTCAGACTTACTGTGACATCATGTACCATAAGAGGCCCTGCTTAGGCCTTTGATTGGGCGTCATTGGCACTTGGGTTACATTGATACCACAACGCATTGACCCAGCATTTTCATTTGTGCATTTGTGAGGTGAGTAGAGCTGTTTTAGTTTTACTCACCTCTCCTGGGCCCATTGCTGGAGGCTATGGGCCCATTGCTTTGTTACGTATATAACTGCTAATCTTTATTTATTTATCAACGCAGTGCTGCACAGCCTAATTACCAATGAAGGCTCGCAACCCCCTGGGTGGTCGTATGAAGACCCACAGTTTTAGAACTGTCAGTTGATTTGAGCTGTCCTTTCTGAGATCAGCTATAATAAAGGGAGAGAAGACGTGCTTTGTGATATGTACATTTATATGATATAAAGCAGGGTTTCTAAATAAAAATTGTAATAAATCCTAACAAGACTCAGGAGAGACAGAGGTCCCTGACTGACCGTACAGGATAATTGACAGCTTTCCCTGTATCAGCATGTGTACACAGAAGGCTGTCTGTAATCCTGCATGGGCGAGGGAATCAGTACTCCTTATGTCTCTCCTAGGAGTCCTGTCAAAATTTATTACTCCAAAATTCACTGTTCTACATGATGTCTATATCACAGAGTTTAACTTTTCTTCCTCTGTCATGTGCTATTCTCTGACATGACCACCTGACAAATTTCCTTCAAGCACTGGACAATGCAAATTGTATGGGACAGAAAAAATGTGATAATTACATCCCCTTTGTGAAATGCTCCTTTAATCCCATTTCGTAGCCTGGCACAAACATAGCAAGGGGACAACCGACACTCATTCTAAGGAGCCACTCAGAAAGATATCCTTCCAGTTGTATGAAGAAATGAGCATATGTCTTGTGAGCAGTATATATTTGATGAAAACTTTCTTCTCTTACATTGTAAGAGACTTTCATGTCTTGCATCACAAAGTCGGGAAATTATTTTCTTTGGACTGAGGCCAGCACTGGTGGCGGGAACGTATACTCCCATATCAACATGAAGTGGTCTCCTGTGACAGATACCCAAGGGAATGGAGGAACGGCTTTATTACATGTTGCGCTTTTGTGCTGTTGTTCCTCTGGGTAGATTTTTATTATACTACTTGGTGTGATAGTAGAAAAACTATATGACCAATATTAGATTAAAAAAAAAACACCACTTCTATTCCATTGATATTTAAACAACTACATATGAAAGACTAGTAATATGCGGGTGTTTGTATAAGCAGACTATGCATTTATGACCTTACTGGTCTTTATTCATAGCCATAAGAACTATCTGAGCACCCCTTTTCTACATGTCACTTACTAGATCTTTAACTTCGTGTTTCATAGTGTGATATTTGGTCTTGGTCTCCGGCACACTTGCCATGTCTTCATTCACAACCTCATTTTTCATTGCTTTCTTAAGAGTCACTATGCCACCATGCTGTTTTGACATTCAAGACCTAAGCAATTTGAGATTAAAACAATGTTCAGGGCCATTTTAACCCCATATTCTAGAAGATCAGCCATTTCTGAATAGGAGCCAGGGGAATCACTTGGATCCCCTTGGAATTTGTTAGATACTCGGCTACCTGTCTACCCATTGGATTAGTTATTTTCGTGGACTATTGAGTGGAGTTTAATAAATATATACCATAAACCTATACATAAATATATATATATATATATATATATATATATATATACTGTACATATCTCATAGTTGCCTGCTTCCTACAGTACAGTTTGTAGAACCTTTGCTCTCATCACTATTTTTGTAACCGACTTCCACATGTTTACTGATAAGTGAGTCACTGTGCACCATTCTTGCACACCTAACTATAGCATAGACATGTAACGCCTATTTGTACATAATGTTGGCTAGACATTAGTGACTATGGACTATACCTTTTCAGTCATAAACAATATGTGAAAAGGAATAGCAATGATCCATCAATGCTCTTGAATTTTTCCTCTGCATCTTGAACATATTGGATTAGACAAGGATTACTTACAGCAGTGAAATCTAGATGCATCAGAATGTGGTACCTTCAAGTGAGTCTTTATTATAATATGTTCATTGGAGCATGATCTATCTATCTATCTATCTATCTATCTATCTATCTATCTATCTATCTGTCTGTCTGTCTGTCTGTCTGTCTGTCTGTCTGTCTATCTATCTGTCTATCTGTCTATAGTATCTATCTACAGTAACTATCGATTGATCGATCTATCACTATTGTTAATTCTGTGTAGTTCTATTAGATGTTTAAAAGTGACAGCCTATAAGTTGTCAAGAATTGTTTCTTATTTTTATTTCCTTGTCAATATTTGCTTCTCTTTTTTGTTGCTTTTACTGTTTTTCCCTCCATAACAGGTACAATTTGTAACCATATCCCCATCGCCATTGTGACTAGTCAGTAGCTCTACAGATATTGCAAAACTGTTACTTGCATCATGTATGAGCATAGTATGAGATGACATGATGGAGGTTATATCTTTGAAAGAGCTGAAGAACCTAAGCTTGAAGGCCACTGCCCTATGTATGTGCAGTTACGTTCACCAGTTAGGATTAGGAAGAGAACATTATGAACTAATTTACATATTTCATGCTTTTGAGTCTAACTTAGCATTTTTACTATATTTATACATTTTGTCTGTAGTCTTAATTTGACCAAATGAGTGTCTCATTCAGCTGTGAACCCAAGAAAGAAGTTGTCAGTTTAAAAGAAAAATATATTTAAATAGAAGGAACTCCATATTTTTAGATTTATCAGTCCTCAACAGTCCATTGTCTCTGTCTCTCAATGAGCATCATGTAAGGGTAAGTTCACACGGAGTAAAATGGAGTATATTTTGGAGTGTAATTTACACGTGTAAAATTACACTCCAAAATACACTCCATTTTACTCCGTGTGAACTTAATGCTCCATTTTTCCTTTACCATTTACCATTGCAGTGGAATCAAACACTTGCTGTAATGTTGTCTCCTATTTCAGCATTGGAGCAATCTGTGATTAACTCAAATTTGGAGGAATTTTCTAACCAATAAAAAAGCCTTGTCCAAAGCAGACACCGCCAATACTAGTAAAATGATGAATTTCCGAAACCTAGCATGTGTTTAGCTATTTTTCAATCAACCCAATGTTGGTCTATATATGCTGTTGGTATATTATGTGAGCCAAGACCTAGAGCAACCCTGCAGTGATAGAGTAGAATTATTCCTTATATTGTTCCAAACCACTGGCCACCTGTATTTGCACAAACCAAAGCAGGTATAGTGTGCAGTGATATAACATGAACCTGGACAAGAGAACTTGAGGCGCTCAACATTTCTAGTTTCTGCCAATGTAATCATTTTAACAAATGAAATCTGACAAGTTCGTGAGCTGCATGTTTTTTTTAAAAAAAAAGGGCAAGTATGTTATACTCTGCTGCACATTGGGATTTCCTGTTGGTATATTCAGTCTAGTATATTCAGAATAATGTTTTATTAATGTTCTTATGTCAAGCCAGAAAGCTAGATCAGTGTAAAAGCATTAAAAATGTTATGTATCTACAGCTCCTATGCAGATCTATCTGTCTCAATAGCTACAGAATGCTAACAAACTCTGAAGTCTGATCCTGCAGTTATACTGTACTTACTCCTATGCAGGGTCGGACTGGGGTGTCTAGGTCCCACCAGTGGAATTGTTTCTAGGGGCCCACCACCAGGACCCTGCAGACCAGCGATGCCGAGACAGAGCAGCTAAAGGTAATACCATCTCGGGAGCCATGCAGCTCACCTGCCATACAATGTGCAACAACATACTACCTAAACCTACTGCTACACTCTGTATGGAAAGTGAACAGCGCAGCTCCTAGAAATGTTACCATTACCTGTAGCCACACAATCCTGGAAGAGCTGATCTGCAGAGGTCCTGGATGTTGTATCATCACAGATGTAATATTGACGGCCTATCCTAAGGACAGACCATCAATATTATAAAGATGGATAAATCCTTTAAAGATTTGTCCAGGAATTGGATCAACCCATGTGCCTGATGGAAGGTGTAAAATAAAAAAATAAATAAAAAGCGCCTTCACCTGTCCCCATTGCTCCATTGTCCGCCGCCAGTGTCCATTTAGTCTCGTGCCGGCACCTCCTTGCTGGGAGTCCTGCACCTCATGGGACCACTGAAACCAATCAGATACAGGATTTCCAGAAATGAGGCCATGAGACCGAACGGACACAGGCAGGAGGATAACGGGGCACTGGGGACAAAAGCTCAATGAAAACCACTGCGTCTCACGTCTGCGCCTAATCTTTAAAGAGGACCTTTCACCATTTGGGGCACATGTGGATTAATACACTGTAAGAAAGGCGTTTATGTCAGTCAATCAGTAACACCCTTCCTCACAGTAGCGTCTATTGCGCTGTACTGTGTGAGGGGGCTTTGCTTACCGCCTAGTGATGACGCTGAGCGGTGAGGAACGCTTCTGATCTCACAGTACAGTGCAATAGGTGCTGCTGGGAAGAAGAACGTTCCTGACTGACTGTCAGAAATGCCCTTCTGACAGTGAAGAGCTACGGTACCGGCACTGATAGCTCTTTACTGGGGGCACAGAACAGGAAAGCTGCACTGAATTCAGCACACTGTCAGCTTTCTAGCGGTGTATAAAACCGCATGTGCCCCAGGAGGTGAAAGGTCCTCTGTAACATCTCAATATACTGTACATCACACTAAAAGGATAAGACCTAACACAGCGTCCCACAGCCAAAAAGCACTGCGGGAAAACCCCCGGCAGCAACACATCAGTTTTTCCTGCAGCGCTTTTTTCAGAAACTCCACAGAGGTTTGCTCTGAGGACTTTCTGTTTCCATTATACCTATACTGCAACACTACACACTCATACATATACATTCATATATACTCACACACTCACACATATATATATATATATATATATATATATATATATATATATATATATATTTAGCATATACACATTTATGTACATTCATATACTATATATACTCACATATATACATACACTCACACATTATTATAGCATACTGTATATACACACACATACCTGTATACAAACATACAGTCCTCACACAGTATACAAGACACATGCTTTAACCCTTAAGTACTATCATGGTGTCTATCATAATGATATGTGTGTGATAGTGGTGTATGATAGACACCATGATAGGACTTAATGGTTAAACAAATGTACACATATACATATTAAACATTACATTTTACTAAAAAAAAGGAAAAAATATACTCACATTTGTGGATCATTGCAGCAGCAGCAGCAGCAGCAGACTCCTCTGTCCCCACACAGGCCGATGTAAGCGATGACTCACTGCTGGGAGGGGGAGGGGAAGGAAGTCCGGGCTGCAGAGAGATGGCTTCTAAAGATTGCAGGGACAGCTGCTGCCCCTGGTGTGCTCCGGAGTCCGATGTATACTTTCCTTATATTAATAGGGAAAGTATAGCATCGGCAGGAGGCCCCTCTGTGTAAGTGTCGGGGCCCTGGGAAACTGGCAGCCGGCATCTTTAGTAATTACAGCGCTGCCGGCATCCTGGGGCCCCGAGCTTACCGATCGCGCCCCTGCCACTAGCAGTGCTCAGTTTATCAATGCAAATGCACTGGACAGGGGCCTGAACCAGCCCCTGACATCCCGATCGGGCCCCTGACCAGTGCTTCTGCATTGACGAAATGAGCACTGTCAGTCCAGGCTGGGGCCTACCGGGGGATTCCCCGGTACTCCGGCGGGCCAGTCCGACCCTGCTCCTATGTATTTTCTGCTTCTTGGCAACATATTGAAAATATGGAGTCTAGGTCTAGACGTCAAAGAGTATGATTCTAATTTGTAAACATTGAGTCAAATAGGTCCACATAGAATACTTGGATACGTGTATTGTTCTGTTGCTGATTTGGCTACTCCCGTGCTCTCCTGATTTGACCCAGGTTGTATGTTTCAATTTGATGTAAGTTTACTGATCTGATGTTGGTCTCCAAGTGCACCTATTTATTGACATTTAGACCCCACGTAGCTTCCCGCAGCAAGAAAGCACTTCGGGAATCAAGGTGACAATGCTTCATGGTTCTTCCTGCAGTGCTTTGCACAGAAAATTTGCAGAAGTTTCCTCTACGGACTTTCTGCTTCAATTATACCTACAGGGAAACTGCCGGTAGTAATACAATCAGTAGCGTAAGTCCTCATGCCGTATTTCAGTTTGATTTTATACAGATTGGTAATAGGGCATCCTAAAGATGTATACATCTGCTGGTTTCAATACCAATCATAGATTTAAAAAAATATAGAATCCCATTCCCTATGTTCATACATTTTTTAGTAGGGAGCCATAACTTGGTATTGTTTTTTGGGCAATTTTCTGAGGAGTTAGTTATAGGGGTCTCACTGACTACATCTATCCTGCCATACCAAGGATAAACCAATGCTATTGTATCTCCTAACAAGTCTATATAACTGAGGGTTATGGCCTTATCCTGCCAGGTGTCTCATTTATTATCATATATACAATCAAGTGATTGACTTGATGCCCCTGGTTCTGGAGCAGCTGATTCTTCCATCATGTTGATTTTCTACTTGAAGCCACATAGGTTATAGCTTCTCATTTAGAGTTAAGCAGATGTGACCTAGTGTTTTGTTGACATGTTTGTGCCTAGAAGTCTGGTTGCAGACAGATGTATACCTAAGGGATGATGAATGTCCAGAAATAGAATAGTAGAGATGTACAGTAACAGATTTCTGCTTACAACTCAATACAATTATAACTAACGAACAGTAGACAAACTATCAAGAAATAAGGGTATATTAGATTTTACCCTATTATATAGTAATGACTACTTGAGACTATGTTCACACTGTTGTTGTTTAGTTCATTGTTCTCATCCATCATAGGATCAGTACAACACGCAGCAATGTGTGGATGGGATTTGCAGGGACTGTAAAACTCCATTTTTTTTTTGCTTTGCTAAAAAAAAAAAACTGCAGCAAAATCTGCAAAAAAAAATCTGCAATTCCACAATGTGGGGCCTCTGCCTTAGGTTTTTTTGTTGTTGTTGTTGTAGATATTGGTAGATGGGCCTAAAGTATTGTATAATTGTGCATCTGTTGATAACAGGCATCGATTCGCTTTTCTGAATCATGTGCCACATGTATTAATAGTCATGCGCCTCTTAATAAGTTTGGTACTTTGGTACTGTACTTTGATGTAAGATCAAATAGCTTTTTGAGCCATAGCTTTCTTAGCACATGCTTGAGATGTTGTGAACATAGTAACATAGCAACATAGTTTGTAAGAGTGAAAAACACAATCTATCCAGCTCAGCCTATTATTCTGCAGTGTTGAACCAGAAAAAGGCAAACACTGCATAAGGAAGAAATCAACGAATATCATTTTAAGGGGTAAAGTTCCTTCCTGACTCCAAATCTGCCAAACAGAATAAATCCCTGAATTATTGACCTGTCACCAGAAGTCTAGTAAGAACTATAACCTATAATATGGTTCTATACTTTCACTTAGAGATCGCAAACCTCGCAACATTCGTTACAACAAATATTCGTGAGGTTCATCTGTCCAATTCATTTTAGGTCAAACTTGCTCAGCATGAATGAAAGTTCTATTATAATAAATATAACATTGTACTCTTTAGACCCCAGTGTGTAATAAGTGGACAGGGATACAGAGGGAATGCCAGATGCCATGGAGAGTCCAGGAAAGGTGAGACAAGTATAACTGTTTATTATGTTGTCGCACCTCCCCTGGGCCTCCAAAGTATAACAGTGATTTATAGTTGAAGAACCCCAAAAGTTTTGGAGTTTTTGGAAAATGTGGGTTGAATCTGGCTTGATCCGAACCAGTTCACTCATCCCTGGTCTCACTGTTCTTGTAGATGTAGAAACCTACCTAGAGGATGTCCTATTATTAAAGTTACCGTTCTGTGTGTAGATAGATCCTGTCATAGATCTCTGTACTGACTTTTAGAATTGATTATTAGGTCGTTCTTAGGTGTTGTCCCTTGACCCTAATTTTAATATTTTGCCTTTATATTTAGAACACCATTCATACATTGGAAAAGAGTTTACAAAAATACAAAACCTGTCCAATAGACATTATCGTAGTGACTGCTACCCTGCCTGTGAGGGTTTACAATCTATAGGGGAAGGGGTTCAGAGACAGTAGGTGAGGGTAGGAGCCGTTTATGTGGTGTGTTTGGAATGATATGTGTATATGGCTACCACAACATCTCTCTACTGTATGAAATGAAAAAAAAACTGGCTAAATATCTAGTCTTCTGGAGCTTAACCCCTGATGAAGCTAATTAATGAATAAGCTTAGCAGAAACGCGTAGGGAGTGAAAGTGATTAACTAACAAGCAGACCATAGGGTAAATAGTAAAGGGTCAGAACAGGATACAATTTTGTCATCATTCTTCCCTACACAAGGTACTTACTTACCTGTTATTAGCCTAACAGAAGCCATTCAGACCAAAAGCTCAAATACATGTTAATGATGAATAATAGGAATTTTATCATTAATTTGCTAGGCAGACATTGATGTTTATATGGGAAGTGCAGGAAGATTACTGAAGGATTTGTTAGGGTAATTCTCTATATATGTACTTACATTTTTATATGAGCCAAGGTTTCTGAATCCATTTTGGTATGACTATGTAACATTGTGACATAATGGTCACCCTTGTATGAACCTTTGTTTTGCTCAAATGATACGTGATACACCAGACATTCCAGTCCTAGTTTGCAATCTTGAACCACGTCCTATTACGGAAACCAGATTGTTATTCTTAGATGTTATCATTTTATCCAATTGTCCAGCCATATTTGGGAGAGGATGGTTATTTTGGCAATTGTATTTAGCCTAATTTCTCAGAATTAGCATTTGTGCCGCTTAATTTGATGCCAAAGACCTGTCACAATTTCATTGATGTACTTTGTGTATTGAGCTTGTAAAATAAACGATTTCTGGGTGGAACGTTTGCAGAGCTCTGACTAGACAGTGATAATCTGACTATACAATCTACAGGTAAGAACTGATTACTCTAACAGATTCCTTGAAGAGGTGGGTTTTTAGGGCTCTTGAATGTGGTGCTTGAGAGCGACAGTTCTATGCATTATGGTGGTGAGTTCCAGAGCATGGGGGATGTATGGGAGAAGTCTTGGATATTTCATTAAGAGCAGATGAGGAGAGGAAAGTAGGATCAGAGAATTGGTGCAAAGATACATCAGGAGATTAGGTGAGAATTATATGCAGGGGCAAAGTTGCGAGTGTGTCATAGAATGGTGGTAGTATAGCACGTTTGGTACAACTAAGAAATGTCTCCCACAATATTATTCCTCAACACCATGAATTGATAAATCTGCCCCAATATTCCATGTGTGGTCTGACTAGAGATTTGTAAGGAGACACAAGTATGTTTGCGTCACATGCATCCGTGCTTTTGATCTACCCCATAAACCTTTTATGATATAGGATTTTTTTTCACTCTCTTTTCTAGTACAGGGTGGAGGGGAATATAGTGGGTGCAGGGAAATATTTCATTGGTGGTCATTGTATCGGTATATGTCCCTCTGTTGAAAAATAATATAATGTTGTAATTTTCTAATATACAATAATTAAATATATATAATTTATTCACATTATGCATTAATTATGCAAAGTTGTAAACAGTTCTTGGAGCTAAAATGAGTCACATGCTGATTTTAGGTTCCAAGCAAGAGCTACAGTTCCCTCCAGCCTGTGGTTTCTTCTCTCTTGAGTGCTTAATGATGACTATGAATCAGAGATTTGACATTTCCAAAGCTCTTCTCATTGTTTCTGTTACAACTTCCGGTTTGATTTCATACATTCATATAATCTACACCATTGATCCAAGTTGAATAACAGAAAGTCAATAAGTAGGGAGTTAAAGAGAGAACTACAGGAGGTGCTTTGCACTTTGATTCCATTAAGAGAAACGTGTAATACATATGTTTGGGAGCAGACTATTTTCTGAAATAAGTAAAAGTTGCCTAAAGCTTAGAATTGTAATAAATTAAGAAAATAAGCTGTAGTTACTCATCTCTCCCCTGCTGCTTCCAGCACCACCTCTCGTGGGTACCTTGCCAGATAGTGGTGATGTCCCATATATCTCCCATCGCTGTTGTAGCCAGTGATTGATGCAGCAGTCACATGGAGTATATGGACACGACATCTCTTCAGCCAAGTAAGAAACCAAGCAGTAACTAAGATAGCCAAATGGGGAGGACCGGAGTTGTGGCACTGGAAGCACAGGGGAATAATATAGGTGAGTATACTTTATTTTCCTATGTTTTCACATTTCCTATTCTTACGTAACTTTTAATGTATCTGATCACATAACCATGTTCACATTTGTAAACAATTAAAAGCTAAACATTTTTAAACATAAATAATTAAACATTTACAGAGCTCTAAAGATTTTTTCTAACCATCTTAGTGGTGGTCCTCTTTTGTCTTGATGTGACCAGAAGCTTTCTATGGTCTGGCCCATGTCAGAATCCCATTTATTTATTCCTTATTGTGGGCGGGTTATATTCTCTTACATATAGAATCTCTGCCTGATATCCTGGCCACAATAAGAAAGTCGTGACTGGAAGGTTCCCTTCAGGCTTCACACATTGAATTAGATTTGTCTAGAGTGTTGCTTTAATTGTCTACAAATTAAATTTGGCTATGTTCATGGAAAACCTCTTTAATAGATGGAGTTCTTCTGCTAAGGCTCCTTATTTATTAGCCAAAGTAGAGTATGTTTACTGTGAGAAGGTGACAGGTAGAATGCTGAGTCCCGCTATATCAGGCCCTGGTTTCTGACCTATGTGTGGTCCATGGCGGATCTAGAGTAGACCTCAACCCAGGTATGGATACTAGGCCCATTACTGGCCCATAAAAGGCTGCAGATCCTGCACTTCAGGGCAGATCCAGGGAGTGAGAGGAGATATCTGGGTCTGTCCTATTGCTCTGAGTCCGCTGAGACTGTATCCTGCTTATTGGTTTGTTCGTGTGGTTGGTAGTAAGCCACACATATAGTTAGTTTGTTATTACTGTTTAGTTAGTTGCTCAGACAAGCAGGATTTTGTTTCTTATTATTTTGCCTGAAGTTAAGGGTGTGTTTTATTTAGCTCATTTTGTGTCTGAAGTTAAAGTTTATTTATGTTCCTGTTTTTTTTTCTAAACAAACCCATTTCCTCTATATTTTATGTCCCTGTCTTTAACTGGCCAGGACCGCACCACTCCTGCTACCATCTCTATACTGTAAGTCTATTGTGTAATGCTTAAGTTTTCCCTGTTCCCCTTGTATCTTGTAGTGAGGTTTACATGTGTCAAAAACTGAAATGTAAAATATGTGACTACATAGATATATTTAAAGATGTAGAGGTTCCTCATTTGTTAGTGTATGAAAACAATTTTGCATCATGTATTTCTTTGGGTCTAATTTTGTCTTGTTTTCCAAGGCAGTGTAAGGACAGAGATCAGTTTAATATTCAACATTGTATTTTTCTGGCACATAATTTTGACAGATGTCTTCTGCAGGATGTGTCACATCAAGAAAGTTGTTTTTGACATAAACCGATAGCCAGAAATGTTTGCAGTACCACAGACATTATTATGACTCAAACACTGAAGGAAACAAAGGGGCAGATTTGCTATTTCTGGATTTGTTAATTATATGGATTGACGGTTTAATTTTAGATTGATTTATTATCTTGGAACATGTGCCTACTTTGTGAGGACTCTGTCAAAATGAATGGTTTCAAATGGTCAAAATGAATTGGTTGCCCAAGGATTTGAGGGTATGGCATTTATTGGCATCAGAAACTTATTCTGAAGTTGGAAATTGTTTGACTCTGCTTTTATTCACTTTCTATGTGGTTAAAGTGTTGCATTTGGCACAGACAGTGGTTCTTTTTTTTTGTGCAAATCAATAATATTTTTTTCTAAATTCATTGGGACCAAACTATGACCTAAACCACATGGGCATCCTTCATAAAAATTGCCCCAAATACTCTGCAGGTTGCAATAATGGGGTGATGCTAGCTGCTACAAAAGTCAGTGTCTATACAATGATGCATACAAGGAAACTGATATATGCTTCATGGCAGGATTGTGTTGGAAATCAATATTTGACACACTTCTATGAACAAATCATATAGGAGGATGCTACTAGGTCAAAAAAGCAAATCAACATACATACTTTATATAGTAAGACTAAACTTGTCATTTAGGTGAGTTGTCCAGGGTCAGAAGGGTTGGTCTATGGGCGGTTTCTCATACTTTAGCTCATGCTCATTTAAGTACATGCGACTGAGGCTTTGTTCACATCTATTCCATTAGGAGCCTCTGTAGCAGATTTTGTCAAAAAAAAGGGACAAAATAATAGAAACCTGACAGACTCCATAATATTGGGCTGTTTTCATCCCTGTGACAGAACAGATTCAACTGCTACGAAAGAGCAGAACAATGAAAAACAACAATGCTGCATAACTGCAATACCAAACACAACACTTTAACCCCTTAAGGACCAGGCCATTTTTTGGTTTCGCATTTTCGTTTTTCCCTCCTCACATTTCAAGAGCCATAACTTTTTCATTTTTCAGTTCACAGAGTCACATGATAGCTTATTGTTTGCGGGACAAATTGTACTTTGTAATGGCACCATTCAATATGCTGTGCAATGTACTGGGAAGCTGGAAAAAAATTCAGAATGAGGCGCAATTGGAGAAAAAATGCATTTGCGCCATTTTCTTATGGGTTTAATTTTTACAGCATTCACTGTTTGGTACAAATGACATGTTACCTGTGTTCTACGTGTCAGTACAAACGCGGTGATACCAAATTTATATAGTATTTGAAATTTTTTGATACTTTTAAAAAAATTATAAACTTTGCAAAATAGAAAAAAAATTTGTGTCATCATGTTCTAACACCTGTAACTTTTTCATATTTCCATGTATGGAGCTGGTTGTGGTGTCTTTTTATGCGGGACAAGATGACATTTCTATTGATACCATTTGGGGAAAGATCCGATGGTTTGATCACTTTTTATTCAATTTTTTATAGGAGGCAAAGTGTTGAAAAAAACGCTTTTTGGCTGTTTTTATTTTTTTTGCCGCTACGCCGTTCGCAGTACGGGATAAATGTTTTAATATTCTAATAGCTCAGGCATTTTGGAGCGCAGGGATACCTAATATGTTTATGTTTAATGTTCTTTAATTACTTTTATAGCTGATCTAGGGAAAGGGGGGTGATTTGAACTTTTATTTTTTTTTATTTTTTTAATACTTTTAAAAACTTTTTTTTTTCTTCTGTTACATTTATGATCAGACCCCTTAGGTACCTTGAAACCTAGGGAGTCTGATCGCTCATACTATTCACTACAATACTACAGTACTGCAGTGAATAGCAGAATCGCAGCACTTCTATTAGACGATGCCTCTGGCATCGTCTAATAGATCTAGTGCAGAGACAAGCCTGGAAGCCTTCAATAGGCTTCCGGCTGTCATAGCAACCGATCACCGCCCTCTTGTGACGTTCAGGAGGGCGGCGATCGGCAAAACATGGCGGCGCCCATGCCGCCGGCGCCGTTTACACACTGCGGTCGCGTTTGACCGCAGTGTGTAAAGGGTTAACAGCAGCGATCGGCTCGGGCACCGACTGCTGCTGTTAGTGGCAGGTCCTGGCTGTATTATACAGCCGGCATCTGCCGTGTATGGAGCGAGCTCAGCGTGTGAGCTCGCTCCATACATCCCCATGCGACCCATGACGTACAGTTACGTCAAGGGTCGCTAAGGGGTTAAGATTGCATGCGGTGCTGTTTGTAGAAAATAGGATTTTTCTGTTCCTAAACAAGCCCTTTAACCCTTTTTTCTGCATATTATGGCTTTGTGTAATACAATACCTATAAACTGCTATGGGCCAAACTGCTATGGGCCTATACTCTACTTTTCTGTGACTCCAATTTGATTTGTTGTTGGACATTAGAAGAAGAGTCATGACTCTCTGGACTTACGCAAAAATGTATTACTAAATACTATTACTATACACTTTGTGGGGATGTTAGCTTAGTAGAACCAGTGGTGCGGACCCAAATAGTCAAGACAGGGACACAAAATGCAGCAAACTGGTTTATTTAGAAAAACAGGAAAATAAATAAACCTTGACTTCAGGCACAGAATAAACAAAACAAAATACAGCCTTAACTTCAGGCAAAAACAATATAAATACGTGCTCATCTGAGCAACTAACTAAACAGTAATGATAACCTAACTATACGTGTGGTTTACAACCAGCCACACGAACAAAACAGGAGCAATATTGTCTCACTAGACTCAGGGTTACAGGACAGAACCATACGCCTCCTTTCACCTCATGGAACTGCACTGCAATGCAATACCACAATCACGTCAACTATATTGTGCAGGTGCTTCCAAACAAGAGCTAAACAATCATAAAAAACACATATTTGTAAATCATACTTCTGATTTTGCAGATTAAATGTCATATGTAACAATGCAAAATTGATGCCATTGTATTTTCCCCAGAACAGTAATGGCTGACTTGTCTAAGTCCTGCATGTAATAATGCTTCGCTCACCACGGAGACACAGAAGCATCTGTTTCCTGTAAGAATGACATTATCATGGCATCTCTGAGGTGATGCTGTCTGGAAGCCATGGTTTGATTTGTAAATAGCAGCCACCAGGTCCACTGGGGAGTCTCTCGTAGTGGATCATGGGGAGGGTTGCTACGGAGATGACTTGTGGCGATGCAGCAGAGCTGTGTGATTCTATAACAAGTCTCAGCCTTGAGATTTCTAATCTCTTCCCTCTCACAATGTGCCCTTCTTGAGTGGATGAGGCAAAGATTATTATGAGATGATTACATTTGTATAATTCTAATGGTATTCTGCTAAATTAAAGTAACAGTAATTTTTTTTTTTTTAATGTAGATTGTGAGCCCCATATGGGGATCACAATGTACTTTTTTTTTTTCTTTTCTATCAGTATTTCTTTGTAGAATGGGAGGAAAGCCATGCAAACACAGGGAGAACATACAAACTCCTTGCAGATGTTGCTCCTGGTGGGATTCAAACAAAGGACTCCAGCGCTGCAAGGCTGCAGTGCTAACCACTGAGCCACCGTGTGGCCCCTAAAAGTCACAGTAATTCTATGCAATGATATATTTTAGCGGAATTTATATAAAGTTTGTGATAAAAGCCATATTCAATTTATACATAGTATCAATATATATAAAAGATCATGCAATGTAGATACATTGTTTTTATTATACTGACCCTAAGTTATAGCCTATATTATACTATAAAACTGTATGGCGTGTTGCTGTAATGAAGAGGGGGGCAATAAGTTTCTTCTATGGGGAGTGGATGCCTTTATTGAATGGAAAAATATTACATGTCGAAGATTTTGATCCATGGTTTTATATGGATTGCCAGAGTTGATGTCGGGAAGGAAGTTTTTCCCCTGACATGGGGCAATTGACATCAGCCTCATGAGGGTTTTTTTTGCCTTCCTCTGGATCAACACCTCAGGGTTATAGGTTGGTCTTGATGGACTTGTGTCTTTATCCAACCTCATCAACTATGTTACTATTACTGCACATTACTAAACCAAACTTAGGAACAATAGAAGATTACAGCTCTGAAGGTAACATAATTGTGATTGCAGTTCTGGACTAAAATACATGCTGTAACTTTGGATATGTACAAAATAATTCAATGTATATGCAAAGCTATCATGGCAAAGCTGGCCATGACAGACAGCTGAACATGTAAAACATGCACAGGTAAAGTTTGTTAGCCACTCTTTCTGCTCTGACTAATAGATCTCTTTTGGCTAAACAGCAAAGCGCTCATGTAGCCCACTTCATACAAGTTTCAAAGAAATCTCCAAGAAAGGGGGCTAAAAAATTCATATGAGCTGGTGACACTGACCACATTACGTTATAAGATATGCTTCCCTGTAGGTTCCTGTTTATTTGTAATATACTGTACATTAAATGAGTCTTCATGACAAGTTGTAGGCTCCATTGACACATCAGCAATCCAGCATGTACTGTATATCTGCATTGGAGCCTCAGGTTTCTGAGCAGAGTGGCTGCGGATGTGCTGCAGGTTGTCATTCACTCTACTCATAATATGTAGCATGTTTAATTTATGGTAACACAACCGCCATATACATGCACAGGATTGTCATCAGTTTGGCTGCAGATTTTAAGGGGAAGCTTCTTGAACAGAACTGTAAAGTGCCATATCTGGTGCTATGAATTGATGTTAGAATTGTGAACGAAGAGTCTGAACAACTTATCCATTGATTTGATAGTGAATAAAAGCAACTAATAAAAGAAATGCAATAGTTGTCCAGTTTACATCTGTGATAGGTGCACATGGCAAAACCAGACACCATATGGCGGCGCACTTAATGAAAACTCTGTGTGTCGTCCCAAAGGCTCCCAACACACAGCTCTGCCATCTGCATGTAGCTCTGGTCATGTACACCAAGCATGCTAGATTATATCGGACCTGGAAATCAAGTGGACTGGACATGATTCAGATGGAGAAAGCAATTTTGTATTCCTGTACTGTCTGACGCCCATACTATAAATGCCTGTATCCTCTTCATTTTCATCTTCTATAATGTTTGTACTACAGAAAATATATTATATTGAGCAGTGAACATGACCTTTATGAGTACATCTACTGACATCTAATGTGTTTCCCACTAAGAGCTTGTCTCTCTTCATGTGAAAAGCCATTTCATATTCTACAATTCAATTTTATTTTTCCACAGCTCAACAATGAGCCAGGAGCGCAGATCTGCCGACTATGCATCTGAGCAGACAACGCACTCAACAGCCTTGCAGGAGCCCCACCAAAATGGCACGGATATATCAACCAAGCACAACGTCTTCTCCGACATGAAGGACAAATTTATGAATGAACTGAGCAAACTACCAAGTAAGACAATGTACTGGGTTCATTTTTATTTTATCTGCTTGGGAAAGTGACAGCTAAAAAAATGTTCAGCCTGTGACAGTCGTGGTCCTCAGTGAGCGGTAAGAATCAATGCATCTCCATTTGTCCTGGAGGAGAGACTGTCACATTGAATTGTTACGGCTATATAACTTCAAAGGAAGTAATGGTTGTGATGGAACATTAATCACGAAGTCTACACTGGCAACTGTGCCAAAAGGTTATTGAAAGGCTATGTAGGAGCAGAAGGCCGAGGCGTTAGTGAAGTAACTTTAAAGCTCTCCAATGAATTGGTAATATGTTTTAGCAAAAGCAGTGCTGGCATTACATCTATCATGGATAGTGCATATCCTATTGAGATAAACTGTATGCTCTAAAAGACCCAGTTTTCCACTTGTACAAAGGAGTATAGCTACAGAGGCAGCAATGTCACCTAAGCCCTGGTGCCTGAGAAGGTCCCCTCTGCCCCATAAGGAGGTACCATTGTTATAAATGGCCTATGGTAGTAGGGCAGTCCTAATGCAGATTGTATATTGTGAAAGTTACCCTTCTCTTTCCATATCCGTGCCCCCAGTCTAATTGCTGATCATCTGTGTGCAGCGTCTGCTGCTTGGCTCAGTGAGTAAGATACTCTGCAGACGCATGAAGCCAGACAGACTGTATGCTTTTAATAATTCAGCGATACATTCCCAGTTAATATGGCTTCTACTGAGAACTGATTTGCATTATCTCCATTCATTAACAATTGATGTTGGTGATACACACATGTTCACGGCCTTGCCATCCTGTTGTTTTCACCCTTATCTCTTTTTCCTATTTAATAATACATAATAGGAGAAGGAATATGAGGATTATAATGTATTGATGGATGGATGGATGGATGGATGGATGTCTGCTTATTAGAAAGAAATGTGTGGCAATTGAAGATAATGGTTGAAAATGTATATTTCATAGAAAATTGTACTTATCTCATTGCAAAGTGGTAAACAATGAAATGACAAAGAATGTTGAGAAACAGAGATGGGATACGATTTCTGCTTTTGCAGCTCATATCTTTCATAGCTGGTTACAGCTACATACACCCTATACATATACCACCACATTAGCAACAGTGCCTCTAAGAGGTTCCACATACAGAATGCTATGATCATGTGGCAGCCACATCTACCCCTGCCACAGATGCCCTCACACATCCAGTTTTTACCTGGAGTCTTCTGCCACTAAAATCACCTCTAGAAGAATGATATGTTGCCGTAGGGGCTGTTAGTGACATAGTGAAAATATACATTTGAGTCAGTCTACATCTGTGTCAAGTAAAATCTGGCTGCCGAGAAAAATTATAGAAATGAGCTGTTCAGTGTATCCAAGTGTGACTGTAACTGCTGAAGCATCTGTATTCACCTGCAGTCGCCACACATCAGGACCAGTCACACTTTACGTAAGGAGGTGCAAAGCTGGGTGGTGACCATATGTCCTAGATGTAAGGGACCTGCTCTTATGCATACAGATTAAGGCTAAGGCATAGAGATGAGCGAACAGTAAAATGTTCGAGGTTTGATATTCGTTTCGAGTAGCCCCTCAATATTCGACTACTCGAATCGAATATCGAACCCTATTATAGTCTATGGGGGGAAAATGCTCATTTCAGGGGTAGGCAACATCCGATCAAATTATACTTACCAATTCCACAAGTGAGGGTCGGACTGGATCCTCCAAGAAGTCTTCTCCTTGCAGCCTCCCCGCTGCATTTTCCAGCTCTGAATTCACTCTGCCAGGCATCGGGCCTGGGCAGAGCCGACTGCGCATGCCAGCGCTACAAGCGGACATGCGCAGTTGGCTCTGCCCAGGCCTGATGCCTAGCAGAGTGAATTCAGAGCCAGAAGACGCCGCGGGGAAGCTGCACGGAGAAGACTTCTAAAGGTAGGAGAAGAACCAGCGTTGATTGACCGACTGTATAGCATTCGGCCAATCAATGCTGGTTCTGCATCAAACTTTTACATTCGTATAGCGATTGAGTACGAGTATTTCGAATACCGTAGTATTCGATCGAATACCTACTCGATCGAGTACTACTCGCTCATCACTAAGGCATCACAAAGCGGGCTGCAGCAAAAAAACACTGCAGGAAAAAACATGGTGGTAACATATCACGGTTTTTCCAGCACTTTTCACAGAAAGTCTGCAGAGGTTTCCTAGGCGGACTTTGTGTTTCAATTATACCTATAGGGAAACCACTGGCATTTCTGTAGGTATAACTGATATGCTGCAATTTCCAAAATCGCAACGGTTTTGGAAATCGCAGCGTGGCCACTGTGCGTATTTTTCTGCAAGGTTTTAAGGTGTGGATAGGATTCTCTAGCGGTTCCACTGAGGCCAAACCCCTGCGTTTACGCCATGTGCGGCCCCCGGCCTAAAGGTGATTTTTCCAGCAGCAAGATTACACATTGGCACAAAGTAGTATGTTCACTATGTTACTAACCAGCCATACAGCAGCAAATTAATGGTCAAGAAGCGAGTTTGATGATGGTAGACTGCCTTTTCACACTGACATAAATCCAGCTATAGTTTTCTCCAGGAGTACCAAACACATATGCCTTCCAAGAGCAACACTGACAATCAAAGAGTTTCCTCAGGAGTTCTAGCTACCTAAGACCCTGTGACAGATTCATGGGCCCTTGAAGATACAACTGAGGTCATCTAGGATGTAAGTCCCTTCAAAAAGGTAGAGAAATAGCTATGACCTGATGGCAATAGTTGCTTCCTAATATACTATTGTAACTGCCTCCTGTGGACACAGAAACATTTGCACATAGCTACTCCCTAGTCCAGGGCACACAGAGCATTGACTACAATTTCTACAATTAGACTACAATTTCTATGGCATGTGCCGTTGGGCTTAAATCCCCCAATGGTTATAATGTTTGTAGTGCCTTCACATAAATAGCAGAATCTTGTTACATACGTTACAACAAGTGGATGTATGATCCCAGCTTTAAGAATGAAATGCGTCTAGTACATGTATGCCTGTAGACAATTCCTTTATAGCAGCATATCAGTACTAAATGAGTTATTATCATGTTAGATTGGTATTGATGGATCCAGTTTTACTCACAATTAAAATAAACTACTGCATAAAGCTGGAGGGAGATTATCGTAGAGCATAACATAAACACCAACAAAATGGCTGTGATTTTCCAATAATCCTAGTGTAGATGCAATTATATTAACTACAGGAGCTGGGCTGGTAGAAATAGGCAATTATATTATTCCAGGAATATTATAAAGAAATAATCGCTGAAAGGAGGGTTGTTATAGTTTAATTATAGGTAGTGGAGAGAGAGCGCGAGAGAAACAAGGCTGCCTGGAAGCGATGCAGTCGTGTGGTGCAGGACCGATAACCATTGGCAATAACTCCATGGAGTTTTACAACAAATTGCAGCAGTCTTGTAATACAGTTTTCAGCTACATAGTAAGCACATAAACACATTGTATATGTAATATAATAACTTTATATATTATTCACTATAGGCGACAGATCTGACATGCCGTATTTCCACCACATTTTGTGGATATGTTATATCTGTACTTTTCATATGCGGCACCTCAACCTGTTTATTTGTGGATGGCGTGCTGTCCAGGGTTGATCATTTTTGACATCTGACTTCTTTTTTTAATTTCACTTCCGGTAATTTTTATGTCTCTGGGTCCATGAAAAACGGATGACACACAGATACCATCCATTTTTTCACGGACCTATAGACTTGCATTGAAAACCACAATTCCCAACCACATCGTTAAAAAAAAAAACCAAACCCATCTCTGATACTTTTTTCAGATCCACATAAAAAAATGGACGTCTGAATGAACACATTGTAAGGAATGGGTATGGGGATTGTGGACATGTGAATATAGCCTTAATGATGTTACCAATAAACTGGCATAGACAGGCCTCCATACTACGGTATTCGCTCATCTATCTATCTGATAAATAAGTAAGACGTGTTCAAGGAGACAATCCAAGACATTGATGGCAGATTATGTTACTTTCTTTATAATACAACCGTGGCACAGTATGCTTGTTGGCCATAAGTCACGGTGAAAAGCACAATAAGCTTACTGTTAGCGTTGGGCTGACGTTCGTCGGGCCTACCCTTCAACAACCCCAAGGAAATAGACCACAATACTCTTCAAATGTTGGTGTCTTCAACTAGATCTTTATTGTTTAAGAGCCTGGACCCACCATAGGATCCTCAAACCCTATGGTTATAGTACACTTCCATCTTAAACTGTGTTGGCCCTGTCTGGTCAGAGATTGCTCTCAAATTATAACGCATTTGTTAGTGGTGTACACACTATATGTGAGCTGTGGGAGGTCAGGAGGAATTCCTGAGAAAGGAAGTGTCCCAGTGGTTGCAGGTACCCTCAGAGGTATCAGGACCCCAAAATACAGACTGGAGCCACCTGTGAACAAATGGGAATACTGTGGTAGGGGGCTTGCCTCCTTAATACCAATGGCGGTACAGACATTTCATCCACGAGCTGTAAACTGAAGAAATAGTCCTGCAGGTACAACTTTTTCTTCTGTTAGAAAAGTAAACAAACTAGACAGAAGAAAGCTTCTATCTTGTTACAACAATTTAACATTACAGTGAATGAAGATGGATGGCGCGTCTGCATCATTCTGTTGGTGTTTCATTATGTTGCTCTGATAATGGATCAGAGCAAAGGAAGAATGATGAATAGATTATGATGGATCAGAGAAACAGATCTCAATAACAGCAGTGTGAACTAACCTTTAGTCTTATATGCATCAGCATTAGAAAAATGTCTGATTTGCATCAAAGAATGTCTAATATTCCAGCCAAGCCTAGGTCACTATATAGCCCAATACAAACCATTACAATACAATGTGTACAGCAACCACATGGTATATATACTGTATATGTACTACATTGCCAGAGTTAGACAGAATGTGTAAACATGGACATTTGGACAAGTTATTATGTTTCAGAAAAGTGATGAAGCGTTAGCTGTCTGTACCTGCTGGTTAAAGATGTCATTACATGTTACAACGCAGCTTCAGTTGTTCTGTTTTGTTTCATTCCATTTCACTCTTTCATCTTTTCATTTGTTCATTTATGCATTTTCCATTCTTTTCTTTGCTTTCTCTATCTTTAAGATCATGCCAGGAGAGGTAAGTGCTCCTACCACCAATCTTCAACATATCCATCATTGTGCATGTCTGCTGATATGTTGATATTATTTTACCTGTAACTAGATGACTGGTTGCTGGTTTTGTGTCTGTTGCATTCTGCATATGGAAGTGTGGCTGCCTCCATTTTGATCATGCACACCCCCATGTGCCCAAGGCTGGTTTTAGAGAATTATATGGCAGAAGTACATTTTCGTTGAACTCATTTGGGGGTCTATGTGCAGGTTCACTGAGAAGTGAGGCTCCGTAGTGTATGGTCCCAGCACCTTGTCACTGGCAAATTGTATTTTTACATATGACATCATCTTATCCATTTCTGTTTTAGCTCTTAATAGATATGTCTGGACACATAGAGAAGAGATTGGGAGCTTTTAGAGTATTGTTCTTTTTATAGATACAGTCAGTTACAAGTAATAGTGCTCATAGGAAGAATGCTTTCTCTCTAATGCCGTCCATTGGCAGTAACTACTTGATATATGCAACCCTTTAACAGGCCTTGCAAGATTAACCAAACCAGTGTCTTCTCCAAAAGGAAGAGACCTACCCACAGACAGTACTGTAATAGAGTATGTTAGATGGGCAGAACTGAGGTTGCCTTTCAGTACACACCGTAGTGATATAATGATGTTTTACCATTGATTTTGCACAAACTTGCAATATTCATCAGACATGTCACACAAAGGGTTAATATAATGACTACGGATCATAAAATCATGGTTACATCAATGACAGCTGGATATCTTTTTTTCCTGTAAAAATAATAGAATGTTTTACTAATACCTGAGTAATTGATAACATCACATATAACAAAAAAAAAACCAAAGATGGTGTACACGTCACTTCTGGAACATCTGTGCTGTGGAGGCACACGCCCACGAGGATCTAACTGCACTGTTTATCTAAATGATACATAGTGACTACCATGTTATGAACACTGCAGTTTCTTCAAACAGCTGATCTGATATCTTGAAAGTCAAATCCTAAAAATAAGTCTAAGGGTGCATTCACACTGAGTAAACGCTAGCTTATTCTGAACGTAAAACACGTTCAGAATAAGCGGCGTCTAAAGCAGCTCCATTCATTTCTATGGGAGCCGGCATACGAGCGCTCCCCATAGAAATGAATGGGCTGCTTCTTTCACTCCGAGCAGTCCCATTGAAGTGAATGGGGAGTGCCGGCGTATACGGCAAGCTCTGCTCATGCCGGAGCGTACACGCCAGCACTCCCCATTCACTTCAATGGGACTGCTCGGAGTGAAAGAAGCATCCCATTCATTTCTATGGGGAGCGCTCGTATGCCGGCTCCCATAGAAATGAATGGAGCTGCTTTAGACGCCGCTTATTCTGAACGTGTTTTACGTTCAGAATAAGCTAGCATTTACTCAGTGTGAATGCACCCTAAGGGTGCATTCACACTATGGATACGGTGACTGATTCTGAACGTTAAAACACGTTCAGAATCAGCGCGTATAAAGCAGATCCCATTCATTTCAATGGGAGCCAGCATATGAGCACTCCCCATTAAAATGAATGGGCTGCTTTTTACTCTACGAGCGCTCCCATTCACGTACACGCGAGCCCTTCCCATTCACTTCAATGGGAGCGCTCGTAGAGTAAAAAGCAGCCCATTCATTTCAATGGGGAGCGCTCGTATGCCGGCTCTCATTGAAATGAATGGGATCTGCTTTATACGCGCTGATTCTGAACGTGTTTTAACATTCAGAATCAGTCACCGTATCCGTAGTGTGAATACACCCTAAAGTCTAAGGTTCCATGTTGTGATCCATAGTCAAAAATACTGCAGAAAAGACCGCGTCGGAAACACTTCACCATTTTTTCCGCATCGTTTTTCATAGAAAATCTGCAGTGTTTTCCTTAGTGCCAAAATAACATCAATGTAACAAAGTTATTTGGGATATTCAATAGACTTTTAGAAAAGCTAGTAAGCAGAAGATATCTGTGCGGTGACCTTTACACGAGGCACTGTCCTACTAAAGCAGCAATTGTAAGCTTTGACCTTGTCTGAATTAAATATCACTCTGTCCATTAAAGTGTGTGTATAGAGGCAATACTGGCTGCAATGGTGCCGTAAACCTGAGGAGGCTTCCTGAAGTGAGAATAACCAAAAATCAAATTTACTTTAAAGCAGCCGAGCAGACACAGCAGCGTCCTCTCTGCAGGCTGCGGCTGTTTCCCCGTCTCATTCACATTTATTCTAAATGTTACAATACACAGGTGTGTCTGAGAACAGGCAGCCACAATACACAACTCAATGGCTCAGTAGAGCAGAAAGGTATCTGACAGTTTTTAAGGTTACAGAATAACCCAAGAAAGGATCAGTTAAATTATTTACAACTTACTGAGTTGTAGCATCAAAGGGAAAACTAACAAAATTTTACTCGTATTTTCAACGAGGAGCTTTAAAGATATTATAAAATGTATGCCATGAAATGTAATGCGCTTCGATATTTTGTGTTGTAATTCCTCTATATTTTAACATCCAATCATTATTGGTTACATCTAGAGATGAGCGAACAGTGTTCTATCGAACACATGTTCGATCGGATATCAGGGTGTTCGCCATGTTCGAATCGAATCGAACACCACGTGGTAAAGTGCGCCAAAATTCGATTCCCCTCCCACCTTCCCTGGCGCCTTTTTTGCACCTATAACAGCGCAGGGGAGGTGGGACAGGAACTACGACACTGGGGGCATTGAAAAAAATTGGAAAAAGTCATTGGCTGCCGAAATCAGGTGACCTCCATTTTAGACGAATAGTGGATTTCAAATCCGGGTCATATGAGAATGTGAACTTTGTGACTATGAGACAGGGATAGCTGTACAGGCAGGGATAGCTAGGGATAACCTTTATTTAGGGGGGAATGTTATTAAAAATAACTTTTTGGGGCTCTATCGGGTGTGTAATTGTGATTTTTGTGAGATAAACTTTTTCCCATAGGGATGCATTGGCCAGCGCTGATTGGCCGAATTCCGTACTCTGGCCAATCAGTGCTGGCCAATGCATTCTATTAGCTTGATGAAGCAGAGTGTGCACAAGGGTTCAAGCGCACCCTCGGCTCTGATGTAGCAGAGCTGAGGCTGCACAAGGGTTCAAGCGCACCCTCGGCTCTGATGTAGGAGAGCCGAGGGTGCACTTGAACCCTTGTGCACCCTCGGCTCTGCTACATCAGAGCCGAGGGTGCGCTTGAACCCTTGTGCACACTCTGCTTCATCAAGCTAATAGAATGCATTGGCCAGCGCTGATTGGCCAGAGTACGGAATTCGGCCAATCAGCGCTGGCTCTGCTGGAGGAGGCGGAGTCTAAGATCGCTCCACACCAGTCTCCATTCAGGTCCGACCTTAGACTCCGCCTCCTCCAGCAGAGCCAGCGCTGATTGGCCGAATTCCGTACTCTGGCCAATCAGCACTGGCTAATGCATTGTATTGGCGTGATGAAGCAGTGCTGAATGAGTGTGCTTAACACACACATTCAGCTCTACTTCATCGGGCTAATAGAATGCATTGGCCAATCAGCGCTGGCCAATGCATTCTATTAGCGTGAACTGAGTTTGCACAGGGGTTCTAGTGCACCCTCGGCTCTGCTACATCAGATTGCTACATCTGATGTAGCAGTGCCGAGTGTGCATCAGATGTGTAGTTGAGCAAAACTGACTCAGCACTGCTAAGTCTCTGCATTCGCATAGGAATGCATTGGCCAGCCTTCGGCCAATCAGCGCTGGCTCTGCCGGAGGAGGCGGAGTCTAAGGTCGGACCTGAATGGAGACTGGTGTGGAGCGATCTTAGACTCCGCCTCCTCCAGCAGAGCCAGCGCTGATTGGTCGAGTTCCGTACTCTGGCCAATCAGCACTGGCCAATGCATTTCTATGGGGAAAAGTTAGCTTGCGAAAATCGCAAACTGACAGGGATTTCCATGAAATAAAGTGACTTTTATGCCCCCAGACATGCTTCCCCTGCTGTCCCAGTGTCATTCCAGGGTGTTGATATCATTTCCTGGGGTGTCATAGTGGACTTGGTGACCCTCCAGACACGAATTTGGGTTTCCCCCTTAACGAGTTTATGTTCCCCATAGACTATAATGGGGTTCGAAACCCATTCGAACACTCGAACAGTGAGCGGCTGTTCGAATCGAATTTCGAACCTCGAACATTTTAGTGTTCGCTCATCTCTAGTTACATCCAAAGGCTAATAACCCACACAGCTCTAAAGCTGATTGCACACGACTGTGTGCAAACTGTGGGCTGTGAATGAACGGAACAGGCGGCACGCAGGCAACACACGTGCGTCATAGGAGCCGCGGAAGGAGGGATGCAAAATGATACAGGAATAGGATCTGTTCCATATCTTTGGACTGTCGGCCTGCACACGTGACTGTATTATACATGGTCATGTGTACGGACTCTTAGAAAGGAATGGAACAGTGTGCTATCTGGGAAAAACCTGCAAGAGGGCTAAGGCCTCATTCTTATCTGCGTCAGTAATCTGTTCAGGGGAGTCTGCTTGGGGACACCCCCCCCCCCCCAAACGGACTACCGAACGCATTGGCAAGCGTTGTGCAGTGAAAACACACAGACCCCATAGACTATAATGGGGTCTGTGTGCTTTCTGCACTCTCCGCACGAGTCATGCAGAGAGGAAATAGATAGTGAACTACTTTTCTGTCCGCATGTTCTGTGTGGAAACCGGGCAGAAAGAGTACAGAACCCGTGTGCATTCACTGTACACTGCTTGCCAATGCATTCGGTAGTCCGCTCAGGGGGGGTCCCCATGCAGATTCCCCCGAACAGATTACCAACGCAGATATGAATGAGGCCTAAGGCTGAAGCCCCACACTGTGGAAAGCTGCTCTTTTTTTGTTGCAGATGTTGCTGCATTTTATTGAACCAAAGCCAAGAATTGCTACAAAAGGAATGAGAAATATAAAGGGAGCACCTACGTATTGTTCTCCCTTCTCTTCAATCTAATCTTATCTTTAGCTCAAAAAAAACCACAACTAAGGCTCAGGCCCCACATGGCGTCCTGCAGCAAAAAAAATGCTGTGAGATAAACCACAGCGGCAACACATTGCAGTTCTTCCCACAGTTTTTGCGATTACGCCACGTGCCGCTCTGACCTACAACACAAAATCCTAATGCATTTTAGTTAGTTTATCTGCCCTTTATCATGATTTGATGTAGTAATACATTAATTTGTGTAATATCTATAACACATGCAGATATCTATATATTATGTATATTTATTAATGTATTGATGAGCAGGATTACATGCGGTGTTAAGATATTTTGAGCCAAATAGACATAAAGTTCAATCAAACATATAATAAGATCCATAAACAGCTATTTGGTTTCCCAGCAAAACAACTAGTAAGGTGATGTTACAAAGATGCATTATGTAAAGGTATTATTTCTATTAATACTACCGTTTTAAGCGTAAAAAGGACAATATTTACCCTTTTCAGGTAGGTGGCACAAGTAAATAAACCGTAATATAATCACCTATCATTTGATTTGACCTAAAGGGAAGTGTAAATGGAATATTAATCAATGTTACTTAGTTTCATGCTGTGTTATCCACATCTGTGTATGAAATCCACAGCACAGATAATACGGTATTTCGTTCATAGTGACTTTGGCTCTTCAGCCAGCTGGAAATCAAAGTCTAGAGAATTTAGTTCTTCAGTATTAGAAAAATGATGAGTTTCCCACGACCGATCTATATTGCATGGTCTGCATAGGTTTATGTTTCACAAACCAATAATAACATAATCTATTTTGTATTTTTTTCCAATACCAGTTCCTCCATGGGCGCTGGCCACCATTCTCATTGTGGCTGGACTGCTGCTACTATGCTGTTGTTTCTGCATCTGTAAGAAGTGCTGTGGCAAGAAGAAGAAAGGCAAGAAAGGCAAAGATAAGGTCAAGGCCCAGATTAACATGAAAGAGGTGAAGGACTTGGGGAAAAGTTACATTGATAAGGTAAATCGCTATCCAGTTGTGTCAGCACCAGAGATAGAGTGTTGTATTACTAAGGTATTCACTGTGATCTAAGAGAGGTAGCAACCTTTTTAATATCAAAGAGTATATGAAAAAGTTATCAAAGCATTATATGGTCCAAAAATTTAAATACCCTATTACATCTTGTATACCGTGCATACTTTAGGCTATGGTCCTATGTAGCAAACTGCAACTAAAAAAATTGCGGCGTTTCCACAGCCAGGTTCAGGGTATGTTCACATGACGGAATTTGTGTTCCGCGTGTGAACACTTCCACATGGCTAGCCACGATGGGATGCCGATGCAGTGCAGTGAAGTGGAGCTGGATTTTGAGGCGATTTAGCGTCAACATCCGCTCCAAAAAACTCTGTGTGAACATACCCTTAGCCAGAGAAAAAAAATCGCCGCGTTTTACAGTACTTGCAAAGTGAATGGGATTCATGAGAATCCCATGCCAACTTTGCAGAAAAAATTTGCAACACGGACACACTGCAACTTTGAAAACCGTCGTGGTTTTGAAAATTGCAGCATGTCAATTATATCTACGGAAATGCCAGTGGCTTACACGTAGATATAATCGTAACAGAAAGTCCGTGGAGGAAAAGTCAGTGAACTTTCTGATCAAAGCACTTTGGGAAGAACCGCGATACGTTCACGCTGCAGTTGTTACCGCAGCGCTTAAGTGTGCCGTTTCCAACCTGTGGGGCTTTAGCCTTAGCCTCAGCTATATTTTCGGGATTGTCCAAACTAATTTAATACAGCTACGTTGGAATGCTATGTTAGGCTAACTCCCCACGATTTGGAAACACGGCAATTTCTGTTGCAGATTTGCTGCTGTTTTTTGAGCCAAAGTCAGGAGTGGCTTAAAAAAGAATGGACATTATTAAGGAAACAGCAAAATCTGCATAAAAAAAACCGCTGCATTTACACAACATGGGGCCTTAGCCTTAATGGGATGTGCAGCAAGGATGGAAATAGTATAATCATTTAGAGAAATGCCTGTCTTAAGGCCAAGAGGCCACACTGCTGTTTGGCGAGTCCCATCCACACATTGCATAAAAATACCCACAGTAGAAATGCTGTGATTTCTAAAACCGTCTGCATGTCAATTTTACCTACAGAAATACTGGTGGTTTCTCTATAGGCATAAGTGAAGTGGAAGGTCCACAGAGGAATCCACTGCAGACTTTCTGTGAATAGCACTACGGGAAAAACCGCAATTCATTTCCGCCACTGTTTTCCCCACCGGAGTTTTTCTATGGCCCACTACATGGAGCTTTAGCCAAAAGGAATCTGTCAACAGGTTTATACTGTCCAAGGGCAGCTTAAAGTAGAAACAGATGCTTTGATAATATTAAATGGCCAAGCTAAATTTGGAATCTGCAGTTCAGCCAATGGTGATGGCCATGGTGTTCATGATCTCCCTCTCTCTCCAAAAATTCTGCCCAATCCTATACAAAAAAATTATAATTTTCTTTATTCTTTATTTGTTTTTGGCATATATCTACATGTTTGGCTATGGACAGTGGCCATCATACTGAACATCATAATTGTTTCCGCACTAAGGTGTTAGCCTTTTGCCTTGGCAGTCATACAATCTGGAGTGACTCCAAACTACTTATGTGCTAAAGGTATTTTCTGAACAAGAACTGAAGCATTTGTTGTGTTATCCGATGCTGTATCCAGTTGGATGACTTCTGCACCATGATACCCAGAGGAGTGCGAGTTTTGTTTCTTCCTTTTCATCTATCATTGTGATGTCTCATTACTGTCACCATTTGTTAGACAGCAGTAAATTGGCAATATGTTGTGAAAGCTGCAGAAACACTTACTCTGAAATTCTATGATAAATTGGCAAGCTGGTAGGTATAATGTGAGCCAAAGGATTCAACTGTCTGGATTCCAGTTTCAAGTTGCTGCCTATGCAATTATCGCCATGGGTGGCCATAGGACAGGTGCTCTGTATTACTATTATCATCTTGCATTGTCAATGCTTCAACACGTTACACTGAGCTGTACAAAAAGATTACAGGTATAGACCAAAACAACATGCAAAGATGCCCGTGCTGTAGAAGCCTATAATCTAAAGGAAAAATGGGAACCAAAGGGAGACAGTGGGGGTGAGAGAAATATCTGGCAAACACAACTGATGACGAAGATGGAAAATGCACAGTTGGCAAGCTATATATTCCCTGGTTATGTAATGGTATAGGAACTGCTGAATAATGTGACATAACAGCTACAGCGAAAACCCCTAAAAATCAGACATTTATAGGGATTCTACCATTAAAAACCTTTTTTCTGTTGATAAGACGTCGGAATAGCCTTTAGAAAGGCTATTCATCTCTTACCTTTAGATATGATCTCCGCAGCGCCGTTCCTTAGAAATACTGGTTTTTACAGGTATGTAAATTAGTTCTCTCATAGCAATGTGGGCGGGCCCCAGTGCTAAAAATGCAATGAGGGTGTCCCCACTGCTGCTCGAGAACAGGATCCTGTGACGCCTCTATCTTTTGCTGGATCCTCCCCTTCTTTCCTCATCTTTCTTCAGTGGCATAACCTCCGACGCCTGCACAGTTGGCTCTGCCAGTGAAACAATAGTAGAGCCGACTGCGCAGGCGTCGGAGGTGACGCTGCCGAAGAAAGATGAGGAAACAAGGGGAGGATCCAGCAGAAGATAGAGGCGTCGCAGGATCCTGTTCTTAAGCAGCAGTGGGGACACCCTCAATGCAATTTCAGCGCTGGGGCCTACCCCCATCGCTACGAAAGAACTAATTTACATACCTGTAAAAACCAGTATTTCTAAGGAACAGCGCTGCGGAGATCACATCTAAAAGGTAAGAGATGAATAGCCTTTCTAAAGGCTATTCCAATGTCTTATCCACAGAAAAAAGGTTTTTAATGGTAGAATCCCTTAAAGAATCTCTCATCCTTTCTGGCTCATCATATACATGCCAACACTACTATGGTCTAGATCAGTGATTGCGAACCTATGGCACGCGTGCCAGAGAGGGCACGCAGAGCCCTCCATGCGATCACTGCCTTCAGTTGTATGTGCAAATGCACATACAGCTGAAAGCTGTCAGGGTAGGCCGCGGATCGCGCGACCGCGGCCTACACTGGCTGCAGAGTTTGACCTCTGCCCCGACGCGGGCGCGATGACGTCATCAGCGCCGCCAGTGACAAGAAGGTGGATGCCGGCGGCTCTTCAGGGGTGAGTATGAGAGTGGCTCACTGTGTATATGATGTTGGGGGGAGCGCTTATAATACTTGGTGGGGTGTATGATACTGGGAGGAGTGTATAATACTGGGGGGGCTTATAATACTGGGTGGGGTGTATAATACTGGGGGGGGAGTGTATAATACTGAGGGGGCTTATAATACTGGGGGGAGTGTATAATACTGGGGGGGCTTATAATACTGGGGGGAGTGTATAATACTGAGGGGGCTTATAATACTGGGGGGAGTGTATAATACTGGGGGGGGCTTATAATACTGGGGTGGCTTATAATACTGGGGGGTGTACTAAAGAGCATATAATACTGGGGGGGGGGCTATTTATAAGCACACAATACTGTGTGTGGATGCCACTGTGGAGCATATAATCCTGTGGGGGGGGGGGACACCTACTGCGGAGCATATAACACTGGGGGGCTACTGTGGTACTGTGGAGAATATAATATTGTGTGGTGGGCCCACTGCAGAGCATATAATACTGTCTGGGGTCCCCTCACTATTTATATACGCCTAACGGTCTGTACATACTACACTCCCCATGTACTGTTGTTTAAGGAGTCTAGTTGAATATCAGACTGTCAACTTACTGTGGATCTGACAAAGGGGTATAGCCCCGAAACGCGTTATCCTAATAAATTCAAAAAAAGTATATACAACGTTTTTTGGTGTGCGCCACCAGGTTTTTTCTTTTCTTTTGTTCTTATAGTCTCCTACCGATTGTACGTTTCCAGCCAGTCGGCCAACTAGGGTGTGCAGCCATCTCCTATACTCACCATTATTAAGCCATTCGGCTCTTGACGATTTTACTATTGTTAGACCTTTTTTTTTTTTTTTTTTTTTGGTTTTCGATCATGGGGAGCGCATTAATCTGAATTTTGTTTTTTTTTCTGCTAAATACTCTCAAAGTTATTAGATATTTGATATAGTTGTAATGTGTGAAATAATGCTTTTTAGTTTAGGTAAACTACTTTCTGTTCCATATGGAAAAGCTTTTCAGGACAAATCCTTCAATAGGATTATGGGTTGAGAATTACAGAACAGCACACATTAATCTCAGTTATCAAAAGATGTTCTTCACAAGTAACAATTACGGGCTAAAGCAGTCTTAAATCCATGGTTTCTGCCTATAGAAAATCCACTGCAGTTCTGTTACTTGCTCAGAGCTCCATCAGTTCCCCTGTTCCTAATGATGCATAGAAGTAAGTGCATTACAGGAACTAAATATCAAGGATAATAAGAGCCCCATTGCTCGGATAGGACTAAAAAAAATGAGATTTCTGTAAATGCTTTTGTTTAGACCACTTTAAGTGTTTTTAGTCACCATTCAAAACCAATAATCTACCAAATTTGAGCATTTAATTTTTATGCTCCATTACCAAAGAATGAACCAGTGGCCTATGATAATGGATGCATGACCAATCTGTATGATTCACATATGAATCATATTCTGTACAAGGCCAGTCTTCAATAACTGGTGAATCATGGAATTTGGTTCACACAAGTATTTTTATTTCTGTTTTTGTCACAGTTCGCCTTGGACTGTCCACTTTCACCCACAACCCACACCCTTTTCAGGCCAGGACAAGCCGAATTTCCCATGATTTTTACTGATGATTCAGTACAATTCCAGCTAAGTTATCAGTTTCATACAGGATGGTGGCCAAATAACATTTGCATGCAGTTGTTTATATACAGTACCATTTCAGCACCTTAGGTTTACGGGGTAGAAATAGCGCAGTTAAGATTCGGTCACAAGATGGCGGCTTCACTGGCATAGTGATTAATGGATTCAAATCCTCTTGCAGGCCCAGGGGTGGTGTAGTGATGAGGGGGTAGCACTGAGATTATGGTACTCCTGTGTGATGGTGCTGAGAGGGAATTTGTTATTTGTTGTTAGTGGCAAAGGAAAGCACAGGAGACAGGTTGGCGGTTGAAATGGCTTTGTCTACAAGGAAACATTCAGTTACAAACATAACCCTTTCCACTGTGGAGATCTGGGGCAACCCTTGGAAACTAAAACTTCATTTCCATCCATTTTTGGGGAAATGCAGGTTATGGCAGGTTATGGCACCTAGGTTTACTTATACACACAGCACTGGATCATGTCACTAACTAGCAGAAAAAAGAAGCGAGAGGCTCCCAATGCTAAAGTCAATGGGAGCCATGTTTGGCAACGGCTTTTGAGGCGGATACCATGTCAAAATCTGCTGCCAAGAAACTCTGTGTGACCGAGCCCTTAGCAGCATGATTAACCACTTGCTGACTGGGGAGCCCATTTATACAGCTTTGGAAGTCACCATGATGTAGTTTCCACCTGGCTTGGGGGGAAGGGGGGTCAAGAGATCTGCCAGGTGCAAGGGAACTGCATTAGCTATTGGGTTCTAGAGGGCCCAGATTAGTTCTCATGTGCATACTAAGGGCCCCTTCACACTACTGATATGCTGCCTGATTCTGAACGTTAAAACACGGTCAGAATCAGCACGTATAAATCAGATACCATTCATTTCAATGGGGAGCCAGCATATGAGCGCTCCCCATTGAAATGAATGGGCTGCTTTTTACTCTATGAGCGCTCCCATTGAAGTGAATGGGAAGCGCACACGTGTACGGCTCACCGTGTGAAGGGGCCCGGCGCTCAGCTCAGTCCGAGCCATACACGTGAGCGCTTCCCATTCACTTCAGTGGGAGCGCTCGTAGAGTAAAAAGCAGCCCATTCATTTTCAATGGGGAGCGCTCGTCAGAATCAGGCAGCGTATCAGTAGTGTGAAGGGGCCCTAAGAGGGTGTATTACTCCTATCACTGGGGCTAATGTATCAGTTTCAGTTACACGGGAGATCAGTAATGTAATGTTAAAATGCTGCCAAAGGTCTATTATAATCTTATGAGGGTACAATGTATAAAAAAAATAAAAATTAATCCTATGGAAAAGGAGCGGCACAGAATGCACAAATAAGTTTAAGGTTTATTCTTGGCTGAAGTCCCGATATGTGTTACAACATGGCTGACTCTTTAACAACAGGATATTACGATGAGATGTGAATACTGTGTGTGGTCACCATTTAGTCTGAGGTTGTGCTCCAGGAGCAAATTCTGGAAATTTACTTTCATTGTGACTGCAATGCATAATCTCCTAATATCTCTTCTTACACTTCCCTTTCCAATCTATTTGATCTATTTCCAACTACAAAGCTACAATTGAAAGTTTTCCATCTTGTGTAAATTTACTTTAAGAAATAAATAAGTCTTCAAGGAAGCAGCTCTCACCAAAACAATGCAAAGTCATTTTTCTCTATGTCTACCTCCTGCTCTACTAAAATTAAATGCTTTTTGACTGTGAAATCTGAATGTTTCTTGCCAGACATCATACTGTTCCTTGACACTTCATTTCACATGAGGGTTCAGCAATCTCTTCTGTTTGAAAATGAAATTATCTTTTGTCCTCCTCAATCTTGTTTTCACCAGTTTTCTTTCATTTTTGAGAATTACTTAGAACAATGCGGCTCCTACGGTACATGCTCATTAGTCACTCAGGCTGTCACTTGTGATCTTGGCTGCCTTCCCTTTGTCTTCACCTCTCTACCTGTCATCTCAGACTGTCTCATTTTCCTGTCGAGTTACGTATTTCTCATGTAAAACTTTTCTTAACTGAATATTTGCCACAAAGAAGAACAGCCTGCTAGCAATCCTCTAGCACTGTGAAATGTGCTTTCCTTAATCACTTAATTGTCTTATGTCATATGACCCAGGACTAATACTCCATCTAAGCTGGGCAATCATCAGAATAAACAGCTAAAAGGTTAATGAGGGCTCTTGACTGAAGACTTACATTCTGATGGTTTTCCCCAGTTTTTAACCCTTCCTGGAATTATTGCTTTGTAGGGAACAGCATCACTTCAAGACAACATCTAGGGTTATTTGTGTAATCCAAAAGCTCCCAGAGTTCACCAACATAGGGTTTATGCACGCGGAGGCATTAAGCTCCATTTAAGCCATTATAGAGCTCCCAAAGAGTTGTATGAGCCCTCAGCTGTAATTGCATGTGCCTCAAATTTCATTCAATAAGGTATGCAGAGATCTTGTTTCTGTCAGTTTCTGTTACATCTAATCGGATGGCATACTCCTTTAAATTCTGTATTTACAATCTCCCCAAGAAAAGGATATAGTGAAACCTCTCTGAACCATGCAAATAGATGTTGTATTTTATGTACATAGATACATAAAACATTTTTCCAGAAGGATTTTCGCTTACTCATATATTTTGGCAAACTGCATTCTAGCTTCTTTATTTTTCTATGTCAGCAGTGGGGTCCTCTTAGATCTCCTGCCATAGAACATGGAACATGATTGGGGCTGTTTATCCACCATCTGGACTATCCTGCGTTGCAACCTTTCACCAACTTTTCTCTTCCATCCATGTCCAGGGAGATTAACTACAGTACCATGGGTTGTAAACTTCTTGATTATGTTGCCTACCTTGGATAAAGGAACAGCAAGATCTCTGGAGATGAACTTGCAAACTTGAGATTGTTGATATTTTTCCACAATTTTGGCTCTCAAGTCCGCAGCCAGTTCTCTTCTCTTTTTTTCTGTTCTGCATGCTTACTGAGGCACACACAGACACGTAATGCAAAGATTAAGTCAACTTCTCTCCTTTATATCTGGTTTCAGGTGTGATTATTATTTTTTATATTGCCCACACCTGTTACTAGCCACAGGTGAGTTTGAATGAGCATCGCATGTTTGAAACAAAGTTATTTACCCACAATTTCGAGAAGGTGTTGACAATTTTGTCTGGCCCATTTTTGGAGTGTGAAATTATGTCCAATGTGCCTTTTTTATCAATTTTTTTGTGTGTTGTTCCAATACTTACAAAGAAAATAAACATGTGTATAACAAAACATGTGTAATTGCAATAACTTTCTGGGAGAAATACTTCATTTTCTGGAAAAAATTCCAGAGGTGCCAAAAGTTACAGCTATGACTGTACATGTGTATAGGGTTAGAGAAATCTACCACATTGTGCACCACTAATACTTGTACTATTTGAGTGTGGCACCGTTATTGCCCTACGAATTAGACCAAATAGTGATGTAAGTTCAGCTTAGTAAAATAGTCATATATTAGGTGATACAATGAAATATGAGTATAGCCAAATCTGTAGAATGAACAATAAAATATGCCTGTACTGTGGCCAAAACCAGCATGATTCTGTTCATACAAGTCTTGTTTTACAAGATCCATGACAATTGTTGGATCTACTTTTCCCACCAGTTTTACAGCTTTATAACTCAAACATCACTGGTATCCTCTAGGGGTGTTAAGACTAGAGATGAGCGAACACTAAAATGTTCGAGGTTCGAAATTCGATTCGAACAGCCGCTCACTGTTCGAGTGTTCGAATGGGTTTCGAACCCCATTATAGTCTATGGGGAACATAAACTCGTTAAGGGGGAAACCCAAATTCGTGTCTGGAGGGTCACCAAGTCCACTATGACACCCCAGGAAATGATACCAACACCCTGGAATGACACTGGGACAGCAGGGGAAGCATGTCTGGGGGCATAAAAGTCACTTTATTTCATGGAAATCCCTGTCAGTTTGCGATTTTCGCAAGCTAACTTTTCCCCATAGAAATGCATTGGCCAGTGCTGATTGGCCAGAGTACGGAACTCGACCAATCAGCACTGGCTCTGCTGGAGGAGGCGGAGTCTAAGATCGCTCCACACCAGTCTCCATTCAGGTCCGACCTTAGACTCCGCCTCCTCCGGCAGAGCCAGCGCTGATTGGCCGAAGGCTGGCCAATGCATTCCTATGCGAATGCAGAGACTTAGCAGTGCTGAGTCAGTTTTGCTCAACTACACATCTGATGCACACTCGGCACTGCTACATCAGATGTAGCAATCTGATGTAGCAGAGCCGAGGGTGTACTAGAACCCCTGTGCAAACTCAGTTCACGCTAATAGAATGCATTGGCCAGCGCTGATTGGCCAATGCATTCTATTAGCCCGATGAAGTAGAGCTGAATGTGTGTGCTAAGCACACACATTCTGCACTGCTTCATCACACCAATACAATGCATTAGCCAGTGCTGATTGGCCAGAGTACGGAATTCGGCCAATCAGCGCTGGCTCTGCTGGAGGAGGCGGAGTCTAAGGTCGGACCTGAATGGAGACTGGTGTGGAGCGATCTTAGACTCCGCCTCCTCCAGCAGAGCCAGCGCTGATTGGCCGAATTCCGTACTCTGGCCAATCAGCGCTGGCCAATGCATTCTATTAGCCCGATGAAGTAGAACTGAATGTGTGTGCTAAGCACACACATTCAGCACTGCTTCATCACGCCAATACAATGCATTAGCCAGTGCTGATTGGCCAGAGTACGGAATTCGGCCAATCAGCGCTGGCTCTGCTGGAGGAGGCGGAGTCTAAGGTCGGACCTGAATGGAGACTGGTGTGGAGCGATCTTAGACTCCGCCTCCTCCAGCAGAGCCAGCGCTGATTGGCCGAATTCCGTACTCTGGCCAATCAGCGCTGGCCAATGCATTCTATTAGCTTGATGAAGCAGAGTGTGCACAAGGGTTCAAGTGCACCCTCGGCTCTCCTACATCAGAGCCGAGGGTGCGCTTGAACCCTTGTGCAGCCTCGGCTCTGCTACATCAGAGCCGAGGGTGCGCTTGAACCCTTGTGCACACTCTGCTTCATCAAGCTAATAGAATGCATTGGCCAGCACTGATTGGCCAGAGTACGGAATTCGGCCAATCAGCGCTGGCCAATGCATCCCTATGGGAAAAAGTTTATCTCACAAAAATCACAATTACACACCCGATAGAGCCCCAAAAAGTTATTTTTAATAACATTCCCCCCTAAATAAAGGTTATCCCTAGCTATCCCTGCCTGTACAGCTATCTCTGTCTCTTAGTCACAAAGTTCACATTCTCATATGACCCGGATTTGAAATCCACTATTCGTCTAAAATGGAGGTCACCTGATTTCGGCAGCCAATGACTTTTTCCAATTTTTTTCAATGCCCCCGGTGTCGTAGTTCCTGTCCCACCTCCCCTGCGCTGTTATTGGTGCAAAAAAGGCGCCAGGGAAGGTGGGAGGGGAATCGAATTTTGGCACACTTTACCACGCGGTGTTCGATTCGAACATGGCGAACACCCTGATATCCGATCGAACATGTGTTCGATAGAACACTGTTCGCTCATCTCTAGTTAAGACGTTAATGTAAAATTATGGAAATTCTAGAGATTTCCTTTAGGAATAAACAGAATATTCAGTGTTACCTTAGTTTTCCAGTAAAGTAAAAACCTTTTCCTTTGCATGCTTAGTTTTATGTAGAATAGGTAGATGTAAATCTAACAAAACTTCCTGTTATATTATGTTTATCACAATTTGCAATTATTCTGCTTGTTGTCAGTAAACAGAACTATAAATGTTCTTGTGCAGGTTGTGAAAACATACAGACTAAAGACGTTTTATGCCTTTGTGTAGGTACAACCAGATGTTGAAGACCTGGACCCCTCTCTATTAGATGGGAAAGAAGAGAAGCCACAGGAGAAGTTAGGAAAGCTGCAGTATTCCCTGGACTACGACTTCCAAACTGGACAGGTATGGATTTAATACATTGTGACGATGCTAAGTGTTCTGGTTCCCTGGACCTATTTATAGTAACATAAGATTCTTGAAAAGTCTAATTGCTATCCATAAGTACAGTGACGCCTCTTTGAATCATACGCACAAATTTTCTCAGAAATATGGTCTTTTATAGGGATGGTCCTCAAAGAAAAAAAGGAGGGAGTGTCTAACGGGGTCAGCAAGCATGTACCACCCTGCAAACCCCCAAATAATGATGAAAGAGCCAATAATCATGTATTCAATGCCTCAGTATATTACACAGAACCAGGTATCACACCAGCATATTACACAGAACCAGGTATCACATCAGTATATTACACAGAACCAGGTATCACACCAGTATATTATACAGAACCAGGTATCATACCAGTATATTATACAGAACCAGGGATCACATCAGTATATTACACAGAACCAGGTATCACATCGGTATATTACACAGCTATTTTGGTATTGGTGAACTGTTCCGAATCATTTTCCAACTGAGCCACTCTGCTGAACCCAGCATAATCCTAGGGATTAAGGGCCCCTTCACACAGAGGATATGCTGGCTGATTTTGAATGTGTAAATGTTCCGAATCAGCAGCGTTTAAAACAGGTCCCATTGCTTTCTATGTGAGCCGGCATACGTGCGCTCCCCATAGAAATGAATGGGCTGCTTTTTCCCATTCATTTCTATGGGGAGCACGCGTATGCCGGCTCACATAGAAAGCAATGGGACCTGTTTTAAAGAGGACCTTTCATCAGATCGGGCACATGCAGTTTTATATACTGCTGGAAAGCTGACAGTGCGCTGAATTCAGCGCACTATCGGCTTTCTCGATCTGTGCCCGGTGTAAAGCGCTGATTCGGAATGTTTACACGTTCAGAATCAGCCAGCGTATCCTCCGTGTGAAGGGGCCCTAAGAGGGCACAAGCCACCTTATCCTCCTAAAAGGTCAGAGCACCGTGTGTTGTTCACACATACAGGGCTTTTATGGTGTCTTACATTTTTACTTCTGCCTTAATTTGATTTAAAAATAGTGCATAACACTGTCAGTGCTCCTAGGATTCTATCTATCCATTTTCTAGATGTCTAAGGCAAATACATCTGAAGTTATGTCAAAGTGACAGTGACATGATTGTCTATAGAAAAACGGACTGTAAGCAGTGGATTCAAACTCCGAGTTTAACTATACACGGCTCTGCCACTCACTTTTATGCATTTTAACATTTAAAAATTCTCAAAAAAAACCTTTTTGGGGAAAGATACTTGCCTGTGATTTATTTTAGACACACATGGTGGTGATATTGCAATGGTATTATAGAAAAATTAGTCCATTTTGATAACCTGTAAGTGCTACAGGTTTGTTATGTGGGAGAACACATATATTTCCATTCCATCAAGGACCTGGAAACAGACTCTTGTTCTAAATAGTGGTAATGTCCCATGTGCAAGACCCTACTGATCAATGTTCATTTTTATATAATTGTGGCTATTAGGAACCTTCAATTTATGACTCTGTGGTGAGTCTGCTTAGCATTTTACACTGGGATCACACCTGCGTTAGTGCCCTAGAACAGCGATTACACTCAGACACTATTGTACCCCATTGACTATAATGGTGTCCACAAGGGTATCCCCCGTTTTCATACTAAAAGTGGCATAGAGAAAAGTCATCAGTGCAGGACCTTTTTTCTCTGATCTTAGGCAGTTTTTGCGACTGAGTCGACTCCGGCGCAGATGTGAACACAGCCTTAGCTATATTACTTGAGGAATTTGAAACTTGACATATTCCTGTGAATTATTATACAAAATTCTGAAAACATTATAATAGGTAGATATTAATTTTCCACTTCTCTAAGAAATGTAAGTACTATTTGAGCCAAATATGGCATGGAGTTTAATCTAAAATTTCCATTTTTTTATTTATTTTTTTTTTTTTTTTTTTTTTTTACACCTTTCTCAGTTGGTTGTGGGAATCATACAAGCTGCAGATCTACCAGCACTGGACATTGGTGGAACTTCTGATCCCTACGTTAAAGTATTTCTTCTCCCAGACAAAAAGAAGAAATATGAAACAAAAGTGCATCGCAAGACTCTTAACCCCACCTTTAATGAATCCTTCACCTTTAAGGTAAGAGTTGATCTGAAATGGTTGAATACAACAGTTTTATACAGAGCCATACAGCTTTCCACTGAAGTACATGAGCCCTCTACTGTACCTCTTTACGCTTCTGGTTGCGCAGAGTTATATTGGGATTTTTAATTTGGAATTTCACATGAATTTGACACAAAAAATTCTGCCACATTCAATCGGCTCCTGATGTACAAAGATATGTGAAAACATTGATTCTAGATGAGAGCTTATTCCAGTATATACTTTTTCTTCTATTTACGCTGGGTTCACACCAGCGTTCGGTGTCCGTAGTCAGGTTTCCGTCTTCTGAAGACGGGCAGAAGACGAAAACCTGTCAGGACGGGTCCGGCCATGAGCGCTGGTGAGCGTTTTGAGCTCTCTGCGGCGAAACCGGTTTTTTTAAACCGGACACAAAGTCCTGCATGTCCGACTTTGTGTTCAGTTTAAAAAAAAAAAAAAAAACAAAACAAAACAAAAAAAAAAACACGGTTTCGCCGCTGAGAGCTCGAAACGCTCACCGGTGCTCAGGGTCGGACAATTTTCAAACCCATTCAAATGAATGCGTTTGAAAAATGCCGGCAGGTTTCCGTCTCCTGCCTGGTTTCGGGCAGGAAACGGAAACCTGTATCAACGGAGACCGGGCGCAGATGTGAACGAGCCATAAGATCTACTCCTGGCTTTGACTACAAGTTGAATATATGGAAACTCAGACAAGGAGAACTTCACTGAAAGTTTTACCTTTCTCCAAGAGTTATATATTAAGTTTATTAACATATTTTTCAAAAAAGTTGCAATTTGACAAGATGTTTGAGGTTTACAGACCCTGTTGTCTCCAGCACATAGCTATTGAGTGTCATTGTCTTAAGCTGTCCTACAGTCTCTTAACAGACTCCCTTCTGTGTTTTCCAGCAGATGGTGTATTTCCTACGCAGATGGCTCATGAGCATGCTGCTAAATTCTGTTCTATCTAGATTTTTTGGGGCCAGATATATTTCATTTCTATATTAATTTTGCCGAAATAATTGTGTTTAATTTTTTTTTTCCAGATCCCTTATGCAGAACTTGGAGGAAAGACCTTAGTCATGTCGGTATATGATTTTGACCGATTCTCTAAACATGATGCGATTGGTGAAGCTAAAGTACACATGAACACTGTGGACCTGGCTCATGTTATTGAGGAGTGGCAGGATCTCCAATCTGCTGAAAAAGAAGAGGTAACTTAAAAGCTGATTTGAGTTCTTGCAAGCCATGAGAACCTAACAAACATTATTTTTGTTATTCCTTGAATGAAAATAATGGGGGAATTTAATAAGCTAAAAGCAACTGAATTTTGGTTCAGTAGGTGCAAAAAAAAAAACCTTATACCACATTTCTTATTCATTTTAGACACTTTTTGCACCTCACTTCACAAGTGGTGTGGCTTATCAGGAAGCAGGATGGCTTAATGGAAAGTAGGGGTTGCTTAAAGAGGACCTTTCATGTCCTCGGGCACATGTGCTTCCATATACTGCTAAAAAGCTGTCAATTACTTATAGCTGTTCACTGTCAGAAGGCTGTTTCTGACAGTTTAACTGGGAATGCCCCTCCGGACAGTACTGTCCATTGCACTATACTGTGAGGTGGCATTCCTTACTGCCCAGCCATGAAGAAAAGTGGTGAGTAACGCCTCCCCAGTACTAGTCTATGGACGAGCGGTGTCAGAGGGGGGCATTGCTCACTGCTCTGCATCATGGCTGGGCGGTAAGGAACACCCCCTCACAATATAGCGCTACAGACACTGTCAGGAGGAGCGTTCCCAGTTAGACTATCAGGAACGGGCTTCTGACATTGAAGAGCTATCGGTAGTGGCACCAATGGCTCTTTCCCCAGGGCACATAACGGGAAAGCCGATAGTGTGCTGAATTTGATACACTGTTGGCTTTCTAGTGGTATATACCACCACACTTGCCTGAGGACAGGGTTCTCATTAAGATGCACAAACATTCATCATAATTTTGTCCCAAATTAAGTCAACCAATTAGTGGTATAAATTTAGACAGTACATTAAATATATCATCCAACATGAGCCATCATGGTAGTAGTAAATTTACCCCAGTATTCTGCTTTATCATAATGCAAGTAATATTTCTACTAGAGATGAGCTAACCAATTTGTAATGAACTGATTTTGACCCAACTTTTGGGATATGTCGCAGGCAAATTTAAATTGCTGCAGAGCTGTTTAGTTAGAGCTATTTTAGACAGAAAAATCATAGGAGTGAAGGGGGAGAAGCTCTGCATTCTGCTTTGTGACTGCAATGTTCACTGTGGTACATACACAATGGCCACTTTACCTTTTTCATTATTAATAATCTCATTATGTGAAAGCGTAACTAAACTTTTGGACAAAATTTCTGCCAGTTTTTGTGTTGTGTTATTAATAATTTTTTTCAATATATATATCTCGGACATTTCTTTCAGAATGCTAGGTTGTAGATAAAATGCTAGGAATGTACAGAATAAGGCAATAAATCAATTAATAAACCAGCAGGAGAATCCTACTCAACCCTTCCCTAGTCCATAGAGCTCTATGTGCGAGGCTGAAGACAGAGATGAATATAATGCAGTTAGATTGAAGATAAGGAGGAGGAGAACAGTTTATTAAAATGAGAAGAAAACCGATCTAATATTTTTTGGAACAGTGTTTTTTTTATTAACCAATACAGACAAACTGCCATTATCACTGCAAAAATCCAAACTGACTCATACAATGTGCTCTAATCTAATGCTCAATGACTAGGAAAACTTTTTAGTACTAAATTTCATCTTGTTAAATATTTTTTGCAATGGTGTCCTTTGTTAACCAATAATATTGCCATTACTACAAAAAGAAATCCAAGCTGACTCCCACAGTGTGTTCTAGTCTAATACTTACTGGCGAGGTTACCTTTCAAGGCTAAATCTCCTTTTCTAATTTTCTTCAAATAGAGTTTCTTATAAAAAGAAAACAAAACAAATACAAACAGTGTCTGCACTGTCACCAATAACTATTGCATAGGCAGTGAAGTAAAATGATTCAAAGACAAAAACAGGACAGAGCACAGGTTAAAGGAGAAGGACAAAAGACCTGTGCTAAAATTACATCATCCATTCCTTGTGTCCTAAGTCCTCTTCCTCTTCTTGATGAATTTAATGAGAACAGACAGTAAACTTTGGACGTAGGTAAGGCAATGCTGAAGGATATGACTGGTGGTGGTGGTGGAGGTAGTAGTACCTTTGAGAAGGCTCAGGCCACCAAATGTGTCAACAACAGAGACAACTGCAGCTTGATTGATGATATATATCTTACAGGAAACTTTTACAGTTGGGTAATGAAAGGTAGAAGAATAACAACAACAACTTCTACCTCTTGGTCACTTTTGGAAGACAGGCCAGCTTTTACAGCTGGTAGACTAGGCACGCCGATAGAGTGCCAGAAATGTTTCTTGAAAGTCTGTAATTTCGCCACGTTAGATCGAGAAGGTTCTATCTCCACTTTGTCAAAAACTAGTCAATAGTGGTACGCGGTTCTTTGTACATCAATCTACATGCTGTTTGAGCGGTATAGCATTATCTGTGATATTCACTGAGAAAATGTGAATGCAAAATGGTTCCATCTCTAAGTTTCTTATCTGTTCAGAATAAAAAGGTTCTATCTCCTTCCGCCAATAAAGCAGCTGTCTGAATTGGCATGAGCATGCGGAGATTGAGACATCCACTTTGGTGGAAGGATTCTGTTGACGAGGCCAATATGGCGTTTAGCAAGCGTACACGTGATGCTGCTGAAATAATTGAGTATTTGTAAGAATTCTCTGATCTTAGTTGCACATCTGGATCTGAATATTGCCGATCAATAGATGAAGACACTGAGAGCTGTTCTTCGTCATAGGAGTTTTCCTCAAATGTTACAGTTGTGATCCAACCACTGGGAGCCAGCTCTTGTAAAATATTGTAAATACTGCAATGTTAGGCCTGGTTCACATCTGCATTCGATATTCAATTTGGGAAGTCTGCATGAGGACCCCCCAAATGTAATTCTGAATGCATTGACAAGCATTGAGCTTATGAAAGCACAAGGACCCTATAGACTAAGTACTTTTCTTTTCGCATAACTCCTGCGGACACAACATCGAAAACACACAGACCCCATTATAGTCTATGCAGTCCCTGTGCTTCCATTGCTCACCGCTTGTCATTGCTTGAAACATTTCATGTAATTATATGATATATGCTATTTTGAAGATTTATAGATTTCCCAAATGTCATGAACGCAACTGTAGTGCCAAATGCGAAGAAGAATGAAATCAAATTGATCTTCTAGTGGATGCCAGCAGTTGATTTTGTTTATTACAAAACTGTATTGAAGATAAAATAATTTGTCGGACATGCAGGGCTTTGTGTCCGGTTAAAAAAAAAAAAAATATTGGTTTCCCCGCGGACAGGCAGACGGGGAAACCACCCCGCACCTCTGCACATGAACAGTCACCTCTGCAAACTCATTCACTTAAATGGCTTTGAAAGTTGACTGCCGGGTTTCCGTCTCCTGTCCAGTTTCGCGGGGCAGAAGACGGAAACCAGCGAATTGGCCAAGCCGGAGACCGGGCGCAGATTTAAACTCACCCTTACATCCAGGGGTAGCGTTTGCTCATACTCAGGACCGGGGGTGACTATTATCCCTGCACCCCGCCAGCTATGTCACTACTTTTATTATGTATTCTGTAAAGCAGAACCTAGTGTTTTTCTATTTATCACAGGTAGTTATCAAAAAACTTTCTTATGAGATGAATACTACCAAAATTTGCATCACTAGGAGATGGGGCAATCAAGTAAAAATTATCAAAAATATAATAATGCATTAGGCAAATGAGAATGTGTAAAAAAAAATAAAAAAAAAAACGCCATGGCCTTTTCAGCATCCGCTGAATATATAAATCCTAATGCATGTTGGTACGTGCATTTTTTTCGTTTGCAGGGTCCCCAGTGAGTAATGATTCCTTATTTACCTTTAAATTAATAGGCTCCCTGCAGAGCACGGTTGTTGTATTTTTTTCCTACGTGACATTAGGTTTTCCCCTATTTATTCGCAGTGTTATGACTAACTTTAGCTTAATCACCAATTATGTGATGCCAGGTGATTTCATAGCTTTCATACTTGTATTCCAGGAAATAGCTGTATCATATTAGTTTGAGGGCATCAACCATTTATGGCCAAAGGAATAAAAGCACTGCGGAAAAAAATTGCGGTTTTTTTGCACAACGCTTTTCACAGAAAGTCTGCAGAGGTCTTTCTGCTTCCATTATACCACCAGCATTTCTGTAGGTATAACTGACATGCTGCGGGGCGGGTGTGTACATGGGCGGGGCCGGTCATGTGGGCGGGGCCGAACGGATCGTGAGAGCAGGAGACAGCGACGTTCTGTGGCCGCCCAGGGATCCCCGGTGTCTGTTTGTTCACAGCGCAGGCTGAGAGTTATCTCTGGACATTGGCAGGCTGGGGCTGGAGATGACTCTCAGCCTGCACTGTGAGCAAGCAGACACCGGGGATCCCTGCATCCCGCGATCGACCCATACGTCCTTTGCAATCTACATCGCGATCGACGTATTGGGCACCCCTGCTTTAGCGCAAATATCAGAAAATAGAGAGCAGTAGAACTAGCAGTTTAAATCCTATACAATGCCGAGAGATAGGCCCCAGATATCCAAATGTCTTCACCAGTGCCAGCTGCAAGGCTAGATGGACTTTGCTGAGTTTAGGTTCCAAGTTATCACCACAAAAAAATGTACAAGAAATAAACACTCCACTATCAGAAATCAAAAAAAGAACCCATGATGAACTTAGAAGGCAAATCAGGATCAGGAGGACAAATCAGAATAGTAAATGTCCAGGCCAGTAGTCAGTTCAAGAGGAAACGTCTAAGCCAGAGTCAGAAGACAAGCAGTTTTCTGGTATCAAGCCAAGGGTCGGTTCTGAGAGATCAGTATGAAGCTGTGTAACACAAAGAGATAGGTATGAAAGCCAAATAAGGTAAAATAAATTGCAGACACCTGGCTGAGAAGGAAGTGAGTTTAAATATACCTCCTCAGCTGCTAATTGGATAAGACCAGAGAACTCTGACATTACAGAAACTTACAAGGTTGGAACCGTAATGTTAAAGCAATAGTTGCTGACCTAAGATTTCTGGCAGAAACAATGTGAAATAAAAATACAGACTTGGCTTTACATCTGGGACAGAATCCACATTTTCCAAAGAATCTGAAAACAGGGTCTTGTGTCTCATGGCTTTTTATGGACCATTAGGTCTCCTGATTTCCTATAATCGCTCACCTGTGCTGTCATAAGTTTTCCTTTGTTCCAAATATAGACTTTTTGCAATGTTCCTAGATCATCCGCTGCTGCAATGTTTGTGGTGGTCAGTAACCCTGGCTAGCTAATTAGATCAATCATTCTTGAATTATCGCCTGAGACTTGTTCTCTCTCTGAGCTTCCTGGATTGCACATTATGATTCCTGCATAAAATACGCTGAGCTTCCTAGATTGCACAACACAATGACTATACCAATTCCACAGGCTGTACTGATACAGTGGAGCAAACTCCTCTGTGACACTGGGCGCAACAATTAAAGTACTTAATTTGTACCATATGATATCATATATTTCATCACATATGGCAGTAGGCATTTAATTATTTCTTACGGCCCTGCCACTTGTAAGCCAATATTTATTATTAAATTTTCCCTATACTTCACAATAAATTAAAAGTAGCAAAATTTCTGGCAAAAGACAGTGATAGGTATAGAAGGAGGAGGAAACACACATGCCACACCATCCATCACTGCAAGTAACAATAAGAATGTGGGTGGAAACAGCAACATTATTTGGTCTTGACAGCTCCTCTTGTAGCCATAGTGTTATAATCTGGGGATCACTGACGATGGACTGGCCCCTGACTGATAACTTCTCAATCAAGTGTAAGGAAATAAAACACAAAAACTAGAGTAATGAGAAGTTTGAATAACTTGTGTGTGGCTACAAGTAGCCATGGGCCTGACTAACCAACCTGAGTGGGTGCGAACACAGCCGGAGAAAAAAACTCACCTACAAGAGAAACAGAAAACTTGTCTAGTTTCACATTTAGCAAGGAGAGGTAAGATACAGAGAAAGTCCCCCACAGGTGTCCGACTGGACTAATGGTGAATACATGGGAGCACAAAGTATAGAGGAGAGAATAAACGTGAAACACAGCAAACTGACACTATGCAAAGGGATAGGATAAACAGAATTTTTCACTTTCGTCCTACAGCAGCACAAGCTTCTGTATTGTGCTGCTGTTAGGCCTAAGGGAAAACAAATTATCTACATAATCAACAAATCACACACATACACAAAAAACCTACAAAAAGTCCAAACTTCCATTAATAAAAAGACTAGGGTTCGCTGCACCTATAACACTATGCTTGGAACAAGGTGCTCAATGCTTATCAAATATCCAGATAGTATGAACAGGAGGCAAGGTAAGCTGAATGGGCCAGGACTCAGACACAGATGAATGAAACAGTTTCAAGCAGACAGATCATTTCAGGAACACAGGAAACTGAAGTTTAAGACCAGCAATTGACAGCATGCAAAGGGGAATTAAATAGTCAGGAGCAGGAGTAACCAGAGAGGGGATAGGAAGCAGCACTTAGAACCGCCCACAGCTTGTAATGAGTTTTCAGCACTGCAGAGGACTTAACCCCTTCAGAGGCAAAGATAATGAAAACAACGCACAACTCAATGCAATGCATCATGTGATCCATGTATGAGTGGTACCGCAGAAATAGCATGCCCAGTGTGAACATTCCCCTGCAGCGCGACAGATGATTCATGGGCCAAATGCCATTTAGACATTCCACACCTGAACCTAACAGGCTGAGACCACAAACACCGGGTCAAAACACATAGCATTGTAAGTCCTGAGAATGAAGCAGAAATTGAACATTAAATGACTTTAAGTCTCAGTTCAGTGTGTTCCTATTTCGATTCTGCCTCTTAACTTTCAATTTCCCAAGCAGCCTATCTGATCAATTAACCTTGTCTTTTTTTTTTATCTGAAGGAGGCAGATGTAGAATTGAAAGATATGACTACTGGTGATAGTAGCAATGGTAGGGGATGTGGTACTGATAGCAGTACTGGTAGGGACACTTAGAAAAAATGTAGAGTTGGAAATTATGAAAAGATGCAAGAATTCCAAGGCCAAATAAAGAATCTTAAAAAAAGTATCGATGATGCTTCTGTTGCAGAGAGCCACTAGCCATCGGATCAGGCTGACAACGAGACGACATCAAAAAAAGAGTATGCTACATGTGGTATTAATAATGAGCTAAGCTAATGTGCAAACATAAGGGTATGTTCACACATCAGTATGCCATCCGTCCGTTTGAATTCAGTTTGACACTTCAAAACGGACTGATACACATACTGAATGTATACTGACACCTTTTTATGCTGATAGCAAACGCTGTCTGTCCCATCTGCGTTGTCCTCTCCGTAATGCAGGTTTCCGTTTCCTGTATAAAACAGAGCAGGAGACGGAAACCTGCAGGAGTCTTTCTCACCCATTCATATAATAAATGTCCCTGTGTCCTCCTTATCTCTACTCTGTTTACAATTGCTACTTTTAATCCCCTTATCTGTCCTCTAGGGGATGCACAGCTTTCGCTATCAGCATAAAAAGGTGTCAGTATACAATCAGTATGTGCATCAGTCCCTTTTGAAGTGTCAAACTGAATTCAAACTGACGGATGGCATAGTGATGTGTGAACACAGCATAACTTTAAAAAAAAGCGCCTGGCAAACCTAAGGCAAGCTTGGGTGGTGTTCATGGCTTTGTGTGGTCATCTCCTGTGTGAGAATTTTCTGAACAATATCAAATGACAAATCCATGGCACTGTGGAAGATCTCTCCATGAACTGGCATCACTAGCTCTTTTGGTAAATTAAAATTGTCAGTGGCAAACAAAGAGAGCAAGACCACTCTATTTCTCTCTGTGGTTTTATAGCCAAGTCAAATCCACAACTAGGACATAGTCCTTGTTATCATCATCACCATCATCACCACCTCCTCCATTTCAACATCAGGAATCCATAAGGAAATGTGTGTCCAGAAACAACAATATGTCTCCTGCCATCTGGTGGTTCATCAACTTAAAAGGGTTGTTCAGGATAAAAAGACAATTTTACATTAAACTAAGCATCCCCCCCCATCCTCTATAAATCACTTTTATTATCAAAAGTGAATATTTATCATGATCGCTGGGGCGGTCACGTGACTGCCCCAGGCACATCTTTATAGTATTCTCTGACTCTCCGTCTCGCCGCTTCCAGAGACAGGGGTCACATACTATATTCCCCCTGTCTCTGCTCCCCTCTCCTCCTTTCACCAGTCCTCCCCTCCTGTCTACCACTTTATAAGCACATACTATGTGGTACACTGCTCATGCACAGAAAAGTGTCTGCACATTTCAACTCTTCATATGCAGCTATGAATACCCTGTTGGACCTCCAGGGCTAAAATTACCTGTCCTTGACCTACCTAATGTTGCAACTTGCTGTAATTCTACATTCCACATGCTGGACTATCTGTAGCAATAGACAATAAATGATTACAGGTACAATGAGTTATTTTGAAATCAGCCATTGGAGTTTCATCAAAAAAGGGTGTCACCTTCTGAGGCCCTTTGAAGAGGCTACTTAATTTGCCCTGGCTTGCTGGCTATTGTGACTTTGTCCTTAGACTTTGTCCCTGCTAAGATCCTCTTCTGCTTCTATTGTATTACTGACCTCTGGCTTTCCCTATTGACTATTCTCTTGGATTTTGATTCTGTACTGCGTTGCTCGACTGTTACCGGACCCTTGGCTAGCTGACCTCCCTTTTGTGTTTGTTTGTCTTGTCTGCGTTCTGTATTGTCACCAATACAGGAAGGGCTTTGTCGACCAGTTGTTGCCTATTGCTTAGGATAGCAGGGGGATTCAGCTTAGAGCTCACTGTCTTCTGTGCCTCTTCCCCGGGGTTCACCAGCAGCTACTGGGGTATTGCTGCTCCTATTGCAATTCCCTTACAGTATCATTTTGACTGTGTGACTTCTTTATATCTGCCTCTTACAAGAAAACATGTCTATCCCTCAAGGAATAGAAGAACCCAGCTTGCATTAGAATTTTCTCTGAAATAAGGTAGACTGATCATCTTACAAACAAGAACTACAAATGTCCATTGATCTGCTGACATTTAAAAGAATCTTCACCAAAAAGTCATTGTTCTTTGTGTGTATAAGTCATTAGTATTGATTTTCTCTTTTTTAGTATAATAAAACTGTAACGGGATATAAAACATTAACTCTTGTCACTTATACAATTTAGTTAGAACAATTTTTCACGTTAAAAAAAAAAAAAAAAAAAAAGTGTAATAGTGTGAAACGAGTAAAAGTGTTCAAAGAGTGTAGAATTACAGAATCCCCAAAGGAGAAGATTTGGGATACTGTTTAGGATTGTGACTTACCTAATATTCTGTGCTGCCTTAAACTTGCCCTGATAAGAATTTTGAGAGAGACACCCCTATACAGGACAGGTATAGGCAGTCTGACATGCCTGGCATGTCATGGTGTGACCTAACAAATGTGGGGGTAAACCATGTAGGCCTATTTCTACCACTTATTACACCAGAATTCTAGCACATTTAGCTTAGTAAATATCACACAATGTAACTAAACAGAAATAAGTCCAGTCTGCAGGCAACATGTTATACAGAAGGAGTTGGGCAGAATGATATATATAGTTTTGGGGGAAACTATTCTGTATAGTTTGTGGTTTATTGATCTAAAACTCTGCTTATTCCAGGCTTAGGAATCTATTGGGTGATTCTACTCAGCCATCGACAATTATCGTCAATATGCAAATGAGCTTTTTGGAGCAATGAGAGTGTCGCTGCTTACCTCTTTGGAGCTATATTACAGCTGCAAATCCCATTCCAATTGTGGTCCAATGACCTAAATTTATAACATCATAGACCCCTATGATCCTGCTAGTTTGGGTCATTAGGCCATGACTGGAACTTCCTTTTGTAGTCACTCCTAGGAATGACATTAAAAAAAATGCAACAAAAATCAGCTTTTCTGCAACGTGGGGCCTTGGCCTTAAGGAGTTTTCCCTCTTCCAAAGGATAAACCATTAAAGTCTTAAAGAATAGGTACTTACATCTGGAACACACGGCCATCATGAGACAGGGGCTTGGAATCCCTATCCCACAGCTGCTCTGAATGGAGAGGTGTATGCCTCTTCATTGACTTCTATGGGAATTACATGCAGAGCAGGCATACTTGGGTATTTTCAGAACTGCCAAAGAAATGATAGCGAGAGCCAGTCATGTCCTGCCACATCTTCATTCACATCAGCTGCAGGACAAGACTCTGAACCCCATTCTGAAGATAGATGATAGGATCTGCATTTATCATACATTGATAGTTTATCCTGTGGATATGCTATTAACCCCTTAAGGACCAGGCCATTTTTTGGTTTCGCATTTTCGTTTTTCCCTCCTCACATTTCAAGAGCCATAACTTTTTCATTTTTCAGTTCACAGAGTCACATGATAGCTTATTGTTTGCGGGACAAATTGTACTTTGTAATGGCACCATTCAATATGCTGCGCAATGTACTGGGAAGCTGGAAAAAAATTCAGAATGAGGCGCAATTGGAGAAAAAATGCATTTGCGCCATTTTCTTATGGGTTTAATTTTTACAGCATTCACTGTTTGGTACAAATGACATGTTACCTGTGTTCTACGTGTCAGTACAAACGCGGTGATACCAAATTTATATAGTATTTGAAATTTTTTGATACTTTTAAAAAAAATGATAAACTTTGCAAAATAGAAAAAAAAATTTGTGTCATCATGTTCTAACACCTGTAACTTTTTCATATTTCCATGTATGGAGCTGGTTGTGGTGTCTTTTTATGCGGGACAAGATGACGTTTCTATTGATACCATTTGGGGAAAGATCCGATGGTTTGATCACTTTTTATTCAATTTTTTATAGGAGGCAAAGTGTTGAAAAAAACGCTTTTTGGCTGTTTTTATTTTTTTTGCCGCTACGCCGTTCGCAGTACGGGATAAATGTTTTAATATTCTAATAGTTAAGGCATTTTGGAGCGCAGGGATACCTAATATGTTTATGTTTAATGTTCTTTAATTACTTTTATAGCTGATCTAGGGAAAGGGGGGTGATTTGAACTTTTATATTTTTTTTATTTTTTTAATACTTTTAAAAACTTTTTTTTTTCTTCTGTTACATTTATGATCAGACCCCTTAGGTACCTTGAAACCTAGGGGGTCTGATCGCTCATACTATTCACTGCAATACTACAGTACTGCAGTGAATAGCAGAATCCCAGCACTTCTATTAGACGATGCCTCTGGCATCGTCTAATAGATCTAGTGCAGAGACAAGCCTGGAAGCCTTCAATAGGCTTCCGACTGTCATAGCAACCGATCACCGCCCTCATGTGACGTTCAGGAGGGCGGCGATCGGGGAAACATGGCGGCGCCCATGCCGCCTGCGCGGTTTACACGCTGCGGTCGCGTTTGACTGCAGTGTGTAAAGGGTTAACAGCAGCGATCGGCTCGGGCACCGACCGCTGCTGTTAGTGGCAGGTCCTGGCTGTATTATACAGCCGGCATCTGCCGTGTATGGAGCGAGCTCAGCGTGTGAGCTCGCTCCATACATCCCCATGTGACCCATGACGTACAGTTACGTCAAGGGTCGCTAAGGGGTTAATGTCTAAAATAGAAATAGCCCTTTATTTATGGCCGTATACAAAGGGGGATTATGATGTGATCTGATGAGGGTCTTCCCTGAAGCCGACCATGTATGTGTAGAATGGATAACATCAGGAGTAGAGATGAGCGAATACCGTTCAATCAAGTAGGTATTCGATCAAATATTATGGTATTCGACATATTCGATTCCGATCGAATACCATGCGGTAAATGCAGGAAAAATCTGTATGCCCTTCCCTGGCGCTTTTTTTGCACCAATAACTGTGCAGGGAAGGTAGCACAGGAAGCAGGAAAACGTAGGCATCGAAAAATATAGGAAAAAGTCATTGGCTGGCTAAATCAGGTGACCTCGGATTTAAAAGAATAGTGGCAGCCATATTCGTGTCAGATGCAGTTTGGAGGTAGTTAGGGTGAGACATTGTGTTGAGGATGAGAAAGATTGTAGCTTCTACTAGGCAGGAAAACATTAATCAACAGCTCTTTTCAGAGCTACACTGCAGGAACAGTGTACACATATACTGAACCGGCCAATGATGTGTCAGGGTAGCATCAAGGGACGGGGACGTGGAAATCCAGCTGGGGATCCAGGCCACAGTCCAGCTACTGGAGAGGGGCAGCTAGCAGTGCCCCTCATCATTAGCACAAAGGGACGGGGACGTGGATGTGAAAATCCAGCTGGGGATCCAGGCCTCAGTAGCTTGACTGCGGATCCAATTAGCTACTGGAAAGGGGAAGCCAGCAGTACCACCACTCAAAGAAGCAGGATGCAGGGTACCCCGCTGACGAGGCCCGAGTACCAGGAACCTATCTTGGAGTGGATAGCAGATATTGTGGACCCACAACCAGCATGTACCATCAACCGTCAGTGCCCATGGCACTGTGGCTAACCTCCCTAGATGTGGACGGAAAAGAAAAATTGACAAGAGATTTCAATGCAAGATTGTGCGGATGGTGGATAAAGAACCTTGACTAACATCCAAACAAGTTCAAGCTGCCCTGCAGTCCGAGGGTACAACAGTGTCTACCCGTATTATCCGTCGGCGTCTTAAAAAAGCCAGGCTGGAGTTTGCTAAAACTTACCTGAGAAAGCCAAAAACGTTTTGGAAGAATGTTCTCTGGTCAGATGAGACAAAAGTAGAGCTTTTTGGGAAAAGGCATCAACATAGAGTTTACAGGAAAAAAAAAAGAGGCCTTCAAAGAAAAGAACACGGTCCCTACAGTCAAACATGGCGGAGGTTCCCTGATGTTTTGGGGTTGCTTTGCTTCCTCTGGCACTGGACTGCTTGACCGTGTGCATGGCATTATGAAGTCTGAAGGCTACCAACAAATTTTGCAGAAAAATGTAGGGCCCAGTGTGAGAAAGCTGGGTCTCCCTCAGAGGTCATGGCTCTTCCACCAGGACAATGACCCAAAACACACTTCAAAAAGCACTAGAAAATGGTTTGAGAGAAAGCACTGGAGACTTCTAAAGTGGCCAGCAATGAGTCCAGACCTGAATCCCATAGAACACCTGTGGAGAGATCTCAAAATGGCAGTTTGGAGAAGGCCCCCCTTCACATCTCAGGGACCTGGAGCAGTTTGCCAAAGAAGAATGGTCTAAAATTCCAGCAGAGCATTGTAAGAAACTCATTGATGGTTACTAGAGATGAGTGAACACTATTCGAAACATTTGTTTCAAATAGCACGCTCCCATAGAAATGAATGGCTGCTTCCATTCATTTCTATGGGAGTTTACTATTCAGAACGGCTGTTTTAAATAGTGTTCGCTCATCTCTAATGGTTACCAGAAGCGGTTGTTCGCAGTTATTTTGTGTAAAGGTTGTGCTACCAAGTATTAGGCTGAGGGTGCCAATACTTTTGTCCGGCCCATTTTTGGAGTTTTGTGTAAAATGATCAATGATTCGACTTTTTTTTCATTCTCTTTTGTGTTTTTTCATTGCAAGCAAAATAAATGAAGATATTATTACCAAAGAGTTTGTGCTTGCAATCATTTTCTGGAAGACACCGAGTATTATCTGACAGAATTGCAGGGGTGACAATACTTTTGGCCAACACTGTATGAACTATTAAATTGTGTTTTTATATACAGTATGCTGTGTAATCTGGAAAAAGTTAGATTTTGGTATCACAGTCACAGTTTGGTAGGTGCATTATAGAATTTTAACATATTAGTGAATAACAGCAAAATCCTGCTTGTCTTCTGTATTACGGTTTTTGGGAGTCTGAACTCTTGTTGTAGTTGATGTTTGCAGTACATATAGTATATATATATATATATATATATATATATATATATATATATATATATATATACACAGTATATACTATGTCTACACCTTAAGCTATTTAAGCTATTATTTTAAATGTATTTTGTATATGAATGTGAGATTGAACATGAGTTTTAGGTGCAAATATGTGTTTTAGCGTATTTTTTCAACAAAATTATTTGTGTTTGTCACAAAGTTGCATGAAGGTGGATGTGGCTATCGATGACCCATTAAAACATTTGTAATGTTCAGGTTGTCTACTTTCAAAAAATATATAGGGTTTAGGGGGTTCACTTACTTTTCATGGTGTGTAATTCCTACATTTTATAGGATGATACATTTTTAACATTTCCAGTTTCAAAGCAGATTTTTGTTCCTTCCAGTTCTGGTGATTTTCTGAAGACACGTGCATGCGGGTGTAGGCCATAGTGATATGTATGAACTCTGCACATGTTGAACTCTTATTTTTAGGAGGTTTGGTGCATTTAATTTTTTGTTTGGTTTCCGCTTTTAGCAACTAATATACATTTATTTGCATTTTTTTCATAAAACATTCACTTTAAATCAAAATTGCATGAAGGTGCCTGTTCCTATACAGTACCAAATGGCATTCTGACAATGCTGCAGGTGTCTACTTTAAGATAATATATAGGTATGGGGGGTTGGATGCTTTTTTAATGTTGCAATTTAGATTTGATTTGTCCATCTCAAAACTGTGAAAATTGCTCTGGCTACTGGAGGTGCAAAATTTCCAGAGACCCTTGGCAGTGAAAGGGTTAAATAAGTGCATGCTAATATTTTTTTTACTAATGTAGAGGAAAGAAGGTTTCCAAGTATTTGTCCACTTTCATAGAGGTTCTATTGAGTGTGGAAAGTGTCCAGTTGATAGGCTGTGATATTGGGGTAATCCTGGGACTTGGGCGTGTTAGATGCCTCCAGACATGCTTCCCCTGCTGTCCCAGTTACATTCCAGAGGTGTTGGCATCATTTCCTGGGATGTCATTGTGGACTTGGTGACTCTCCTGAGTCGAATTGTAGTTTCCCCTGAAACAAGCATTTTTTCCCCATAAACTATAATGGGATTCAATATTCGGTCGAATAGTCGAATATTGAGGGTCTACTCGAAACGAATATCGAATATTTCACTACTCGCTCATCTCTAATCAGGAGTATTATCTGAGAATTTCACTACTTTAAATATAAATCTAACTTGCAACTTGCTATTCTGTATTGTCACTGATAAGCTGCTGCAAAGGCTATTAAATACATAACAAAAAAGCTTTTTTCATACCTGGAAATGGAGATTATCTGCTGCCATTCAGTTTCTCCTGGGAAATAACTTATTATAAAGAAGACTATGCACATCTTGATGCAATTTAAATATTGTCTGGGCCCTGGGCAATTCTATGAGTCAAAGAAGAAAGACAAAATCTTTAGAATATGGCAGGATTACAATTTCACTGCTTTGCAGATTTAGCTTTGTCTATATTAGCATTTAAACTACTTGTCATAAGGTGTATAGAAAACCCACTTATCTAGGATGGGACTGATTCCATATAATAGAATGAGGATAACACAACTGAACTGATTCATCGATTATTGAAATGATACTATGGCTAAGGATTCCAATAAGAGCTGTATGGCTATCCATTTCTCTGCTTTGGCCAATCCTCAATTGTCAGAAAGGTCTCTTGGAATTGAGCGAATAACTAATTCCCTCCATGTTGGGACCCTCAGTGATCAGCTGCAAACTATGGGGAATGTGGCAGGAAGAGTTCAGATTATCCGCAGCGCCATTATATGTAAAATAATGCATTACACAATGTCCACTCAACTCACTGGGTTGTCTGTCTAATGTAGGACAGGACAGATCCTCCAGAAAGAGAGATGTTTTTTGTATCTTCACATTGGCCATGAGATGAGGATCCTAAACAAAGAATCACACCCTATTAAAGTGTCTTCCCGTTAATGACATTTCTATAGAGGATACACACAGTAGGGGCTATTGAACCTGGATATTACGGGATCATCAGGTACCTCTGGGAGTAGCTGCTGGATTTTAGAAGACCCATATCAGTCTTCCCCTACAATGGTGGCTTACTGCAGATCACTGAGAGTACTATGTTCAGCCAAAAGTCAAAGCCGCCAGAGGAGAATCATCTTTGCACAAAAAAGATGTCATAGATAAGGATGATATTGAAATGAAAGTTTTTTCATATTAAGTATGTAGTATTAGTATGTATTATATAACTTTCATGCAGGAGTCACATTACTTATTGCACGGCACACTGACTACTCTTCAAAAAAAATAAATCTTGACAATACAAAAAAGGTTGCTGACCCCGGCTATAGACAAAACAAGCTACTGCTTAACTGAAGGTATTCAGGAAAGTATCAGTGCACGTATGCTGGTGTCACAACTTAGGACATACTCACTTTCTAATAAGCCACACTCATTTGTTGTACATGTTTTAAAAATTTTCTAAAACACTTGATAAATTCTGGTTCCTCTTGTATGCATTAGTAAAACTATCCCGGTATCTCTGTTTACTGTCATTATTGGACTGGCCCACAGGGGATCGAATACATGCCTGAATGTGTTCCTGACCCATGAGGGATAGTGGGCCCCTACACTCAGGGCACTACATATAGACAGGTATCATACAGTAACCTCATGCAGCCTAGGCTCCCATATAATAAAGTGGCAGAAAACAGACTATCCAGGTTATAATATATAGAAGTATTGGGTGGCTGAGATGTCATCTAGGCACAGAGGTTAGTAAACTACTAAACTCCCTCCTGGGCTCCTTCTTCTATTACTGTGGGGCCCTATAACCAATTATCTTACTAACAAAGCTAAAGGGGCCCTAGTCTAAGGCAAGAGTGAGTCAGCAGGCTACTGAGAGGGTCACAGAAGAGAGATGGTCCAAGGTAAGGGCTAGATAGCTGGCTAAAACTAAATGCATTGTGTGTCAATACAGTTTTAGGAATTTGTGAATAGAAGGCAGGTAATATTTGCCATTAGCTGTATACTGGGGCCTCTAAAATGAAATCTATTAGTGGGCGCGAAGCACCCATGTCCCACACTGCTTACTGGCAATTATATTTGAACTCTTACCCTTGGTTCACATCTGCATTTGGTAATCCATTTGGGGAGTCCGCATGGGGACCCCTGAATGGACTACCGAATGCATTTGCAAGCAGTGTGCAGTGAAAGCACACGGACCCCATAGACTATAAAGGGGTCTGTGAGCTTGCTGCGAGATCGCCGCATAAGTCTTGCGGACAGGAAAATAGATTTTAAAGTACTTTCCTGTCTGCATTTTCCCTGCGGAGATCTCGCAGCAAGCATACGGACCCCATTATAGTCTATGGGGTCTGTGTGCTTTCACTGCACACCGCTTGCAAATGCGTTACCAACGCAGATGTGAACGAGGCCTCAGAGAAACGCTATTGCCGTGGATGCTACTGCTGATGTGTATCTCCTGAGTAACCTCTGTAGTTTTCTATGTGGACAGCAGGATGTCATTGACAGAGTTTTACTTGTGTGGTTTCCTTTTTACTATTTTAGCTGTAATCTATAATATATTATATTATCTGTTTATACTGTGGGGGGGGGGGGTTACTTTCTTTCATTGGTTTGCATCTCTTTTGTATTGTATATAGAATACTTTTTGGCCACTATTACTTCTGCCATCACACAAATTCTTTTTTATGTTTTTGTCATAGCAAGAAAAGTTGGGAGATATTTGTTTCTCTCTGAGATATGTGCCCACCGCAGGGAAGCTTACTGTGATTGTGCTGGAGGCCAAGAATCTGAAGAAGATGGATGTAGGAGGACTTTCAGGTATGTTCACACAAATATAATATGGGGTCCGTTTGATTTTTTGGGGGATTTTTTTTTTTTTTTTGGTTTACAAAAGTGATGGAACCCCAGGTAGGATCCCTAAACAGTAGCGTGAACATAGCATGACAAACCAAGACTATGAGCAGAAGATGAACCACCAACTTCTACTTCTACCCCAGACTACTCCATGATCATGAGCAGGCAAAACAACCATTCTGTATTTTTATCCTATATATAATCATGGTTGAAAACCTGTTGTAATAACCTACAGAGATCCCTTTTAAAATGTACACAAAATATGTAACAGAGTCATAATAACACTAGGTTCAGGTCAGGTCTTCGTTCTGTGGTTTCCGTCTTCTGCATGCAAGAAGACGGAAACCACAGACCGGGTCTGGCCATGAGCGGCGATGAGCTTTTTATGCTCTCCGCTGCAAAACCATTTTTTTAAACCGGACACAGAGTACTGCTGTCCGACTCTGTGTCCGGATTTAAAAAAAACGTTTCGCAGCGGAGAGCATAAAACGCTCACCGCCGCTCACGGCCGGACAGCTTTCAAACCCATTCAAATGAATGGGTGAGAAAGAGTCCTGCAGGTTTCCGTATCCTGCCTCTGTTTTGTGCACAAAACGGAAACCTGCAGAATGGAGTGCCGGGCGCAGATGTGAACGAGCCCTGACAAATAGCAAATTGTGCTGTACTACCCCTGTATTCATATGCCATGACTTCACAAACAGAACAGGCTTATCTTATCCTTAACAATATATCAAATTCTCTTGAATTGTTTCCATGGGTTGTTCTTTTTGTTTTGTTTTTATTAACCTAGATCCATATGTAAAAATTCATCTGATGCAGAATGGCAAAAGGCTCAAAAAGAAAAAGACAACTATTAAGAAAAACACCCTGAATCCCTATTATAATGAGTCATTCAGCTTTGAAGTTCCTTTTGAACAAATCCAGGTGAGTCACCATATTGTAAGGTCTTTTCAATAACTTGCTGAAAGAGTAGATTGAGATTCCTCGTGTGTTCTTTAGCACCAGAATAGTTTCAATCATTACACTAGACAACAACAATATATTATTATTATTATTATTATTATTATTATTAATCCAGGTTTATAGTTTTAGATCTATGTTAATTTGAAAGTTGTCTTTAAAAATAACAAAAATGTATTGAAAAGGGCCTACAGGGGGTCTGTAACATAATACAATGTTGCACACCTCTTCCTTATACTTCTCCAGTTCAGTCTTGACGTTGCCCACATCCCCATTGTTCTCCATGTACTGGTGTGTGACATGAACTGGAAATGTTTGAAGTTGCTCACTCGGCCAATCGCTGGCTGGTTCAGGTCCTGCCAAGTGTTGGGAGACACCAGGAAGTGGGGAGTAGCACAGACCCAGGCAGAGTTGGGAGTGGAGCAGTGGGGGATCATGTAAAGATGAGTAACATTGTTTGTTAGGACCCCCATGTGTAGCCTTTTTCAATATATTTTTTATTTTTTGACCTCCAAGGTCTTTTTATATCTTGTGTTGTTCTTACATCTTGACTTCCGAACCTTTTTGCTACAAATCCCCATACTCTGTTAACAAGCAATTGTGGATTAGAAATGTGTCTTTTTTCAGGGAATATTACATTGTGTATGTTTGCCACAGCGGGACTTTATGAGGGGAGGTATAATTGTCCTAGACATGAGGTTTAACCACCTAGGATCCCCACCAACCTAAATGTATCTTATACAGCAGGTAACTATGTTCAGTGGCACCAAAGTAACAGCAGTAGGATAACCCATCTGGACCATTTACAGTAGTATATGAGATCTACAGAATATTATTACATAATAATATTTGGGCTTTACATGGAACTATTTGTGCACTGCTTGGCAATATGACATGAGCAAAGAATAGTAGACTGATTATTTAGCTTTGGTTTGCTATGGATGCCCACAGCCCTTAATTCAACAAAAATGAATGTTCGTGTGCATCAAAGTCTCCCTAGGAATATCTGAATGAAAGGATAATAGTTTTTATGGCCCATAAATATCTGATTGGTTGGTGTGGACTGACAGGCAACCCTTAGACTGTCAGCTTTGGACAACTACAGTATCACTATAAAAGGCAGAGAGCCACACTGTTGTGTATAATATACAGTTAGGGCCAGAAATATTTGGACAGTGACACAATTTTCGCGAGTTGGGCTCTGCATGCCACCACATTGGTTTTGAAATGAAACCTCTACAACAGAATTCAAGTGCAGATTGTAACGTTTAATTTGAAGGGTTGAACAAAAATATCTGATAGAAAATGTAGGAATTGTACACATTTCTTTACAAACACTCCACATTTTAGGAGCTCAAAAGTAATTGGACAAATAAACATAACCCAAACAAAATATTTTTATTTTCAATATTTTGTTGCGAATCCTTTGGAGGCAATCACTGCCTTAAGTCTGGAACCCATGGACATCACCAAACGCTGGGTTTCCTCCTTCTTAATGCTTTGCCAGGCCTTTACAGCCGCAGCCTTCAGGTCTTGCTTGTTTGTGGGTCTTTCCGCCTTAAGTCTGGATTTGAGCAAGTGAAAGTGTCTCATCTGTCCATAGAATACTTTTCCAGAACTGAGCTGGCTTCTTGAGGTGTTTTTCAGCAAATTTAACTCTGGCCTGTCTATTTTTGGAATTGATGAATGGTTTGCATCTAGATGTGAACCCTTTGTATTTACTTTCATGGAGTCTTCTCTTTACTGTTGACTTAGAGACAGATACACCTACTTCACTGAGAGTGTTCTGGACTTCAGTTGATGTTGTGAACGGGTTCTTCTTGACCAAAGAAAGTATGCGGCGATCATCCACCACTGTTGTCATCTGTGGACGCCCAGGCCTTTTTGAGTTCCCAAGCTCACCAGTCAATTCCTTTTTTCTTAGAATGTACCCGACTGTTGATTTTGCTACTCCAAGCATGTCTGCTATCTCTCTGATGGATTTTTTCTTTTTTTTCAGTCTCAGGGTGTTCTGCTTCACCTCAATTGAGAGTTCCTTTGACCGCATGTTGTCTGGTCACAGCAACAGCTTCCAAATGCAAAACCACACACCTGGAATCAACCCCAGACCTTTTAACTACTTCATTGATTACAGGTTTAAGAGGGAGATGCCTTCAGAGTTAATTGCAGCCCTTAGAGTCCATTGTCCAATTACTTTTGGTCCCTTGAAAAAGAGGAGGCTATGCATTACAGAGCTATGATTCCTAAACCCTTTCTCCGATTTGGATGTGGAAACTCTCATATTGCAGCTGGGAGTGTGCACTTTCAGCCCATATTATATATATAATTGTACTTCTGAACATGTTTCAGTAAACAGCTAAAATAACAAAACTTGTGTCACTGTCGAAATATTTCTGGCCCTAACTGTAGGCATCAGAAGTGGCCCAGTATATAGCTGATAGCACCTGGTTGCTTCACTTTCATCTCTTCAATAAGTTCATAGCCCAACCGGTGTTATTTGAACAATATGATGTTAAGCCTCTCTGCATGTGGATAATGCTCACTTCAGGTGGAAGTAGGAGACTTTCAATCTCCATCCATGACTTAGGCTATGGTCTTCATAGAATCATAGAGGGCAATAGCACCATGCCTAATGGGCATTGTTGAACTGGGCTGCTCAGGACTTACCTGTGAAATTCATTCAGTAATAACTTGCTGCTTGGCCCTTGCCTTAAACTAGAACCCACTTAGTTCTGTGAGCCAGGTATATGTGCCCACGCAGTAGGAGGCCTCAAGATAGCCCTCTGAGAATGCAAGACATTGTAGCAGTTTCCATTCTTGCAGGAAAATGTTATTTTCTTGTTTCTTTTTTCTTGTTAATTTAGAATTTTTTTTAAATATCTTTATTTTTTTTTAATTTCCACAGAAAGTGCAGGTGGTTCTTACAGTGCTTGATTATGACAAATTGGGCAAAAATGAAGCTATCGGAAAGATCTTTGTGGGCTGCAATGCTACAGGGACTGAGCTCCGTCACTGGTCTGATATGTTAGCTAATCCCAGAAGGCCTATCGCTCAGTGGCATACTCTACAACCAGAGGAGGAAGTGGATGCCGCCCTTGGATTGAAGACCTCATGATGTCACTTGCTGTGTGTGAATGAGTGGGAATGTCTGTGGGCGCTTGGTGGTACTTGTGCGCCACGCGCTGCTGTGTGTATATACTTGTTCAAAGCTGTAGCTGTGACATAGCTTTGAGAAACCTCCTGTTTCGTGGTTATTTGTATATGACTAATATTTATATGACTTGGCCAAGAGGCAGTATCCTTTTTCAAAATATCTCAGCTGGTTTAGTATGAAAACTAAAATACTTGAACTGATAATTAAAAAGTCTTTTATTATATACGTTATAAAGGTAGGGAATTCCTATATGCATTTTTACAGCTAAAATATTTGCAATGCTGGGTTTTTAGATATTATATTTATAGTTTGACCAGTACAGCATTAGAAACTTTGCCTTAAAATTCATATAGGTGAAGTAAAGAAGGTCAGAAGAGCTAATGTGCTTTTAGGAATAATGTTCACGTAGAATAGGGATGACATCATTGGTGTAGTCGCCATGTTGTTCTACGTAATGGAAACAAATAATTTATTTTGTACTGCCAGGAAACCAGACTTGTGAAAAAGTATCCATATATGCTAAACTTGTTTCCTTAAGGGAATTGGTAACTAAAAGAAGATAAAATAAAGGCATTCCTTTTTTTTAAGTCCTCTTGCTCAACAAGTGTATTGGTTAAGATGATGGGGGAGCTGGGGGTACCCACCGTTTTAGCAGCAGAATTAATTTCGGAGTTGAGAAGAGCAGGTGAGCCACCCTGAGATGATTGGAAAGCAAATCCATGCACACGACGGGATACAGAGGTTTATATACATTACCAGTGCTTTGCCACTAGCTACTGTATGTCCCTGCTGTTAAAATCAGTGAGTATTCACCTTCTTCCAGCTCCTCAGCCAAGTCTTTAAGTTCCAGTTGCAACAGCCACTCCATTTAATATTCACTGACTACACCTGAGGACTATACATGTGCAGTGGTTATAGGACATTCTACCTGCCATACTAAATGTGCAGAGGTGGTTATAGGACGTTCTACCTTCCTTACTAAAGACTGCATTTCTGTGCTACCCATTTACCAAAAGTTAGCATAGAAAAAATAAAAAGGAAAGGCTTTTGAACTTTTGGGACGTATGTATGATATACAATACAGTATGTCATGTGCTTTCTAAGTACAAATGGGTTTTAGGTCCCAATATTAAAATAAACTCATGAAGATAATCCTTTAGTAAAATCTCTTCTTTTACCCTAGGTATTTGCCCAACAGAGGCTTACCGGCAGTTGTAAATGGATGGGTATCACACCAGGCCATGTAACACATGTATGGGCTGGGTCTTACAGAGTGGGAATGAGGAATGCTTCTCAAAATCAGTGACAGATTCTACCATGTGACCATACCCACAATGGGGTGTAAACCAGATCCATGATTAAAGCAGTTTGCTGGGATTATATAAAGTTTGTGTATGAGCAAGTAACGGTCTAACAAAATAACCAGAACTCACCTGTGAAATCTCCCTCCTCCTTCATGTCTCTGCAATGACATCATTCAGGTGACTGCAATAGCCAATTAGTGGCCTCAGCGGTCACATACCATACATGTAAGTGTGACGGCTTACAACAGTCATCAGTTGCAATCGTTGATAAGTCTACGATTATTGCTGCAGGATGGGTGAGGACCACCAGCTAGGCAGCACTGGAGTGGAAGGAGATTTCATAGATGATTACAATTTTTAATTTTTTTTATTTTATTTTAGACCATTCCAACTGCAAACTACTTAACAGCAAAGAAAAGAGGGCCTTTCACCACCTCCACCAAATCCAGTTGTTAGCATCTGTTAATAGGCACTGCTCCACCGATTCTGGCACAGTGCCCCAACCATTCCTGAGCAGTCAGTGTTGTTAGTTTTGGTGCCTGATATGCTACATTGGCTTTGCAAGAAGGGCAGTGTCAGACAAGATTCTGAGCTCTGATACTGGATGCCTCTGGTTGGGAATCTGAATCACACCCCCTTGCCTGACACCGCCCTTCTGATATTACAGAGCTTAAATAGCACATCAGGCACCAAAACTAACTGTGTTTGTTGCTATGACCAGTGGGGGCTAGACAGAAAATGCCAACTACACTGGAATTAGTAGATCAGTGCCTATTAACAGATGATAACAACTTGGATTGATGGAGGGGGTGAAAAGTCCTCCCTCTTTAAGGCAGTGGTCTACTGATCCAAGTGAATATTTTGGTAGGCATGGCAGAAGACCTACAAGATGGCTGGTACGCAGCCTTGTCTGTCCTATTAAATCTGGGACCAGAAGAGTTAAAAAAAAAAAAAAATAGACTAACTCTGCAGTTCAGATGGAAAGAAAGACTATAAGCCAAGGGAACAGAAAGCTGAGGTCTAGTTTTCACCCACAACTGAATTCGCCAGGTAATTTAGACCATCTTTAAGAATGAGTGCTTAGTTTTAGGCTCATACTTGGATTACCAGTACCAAAAAAATAATAAAAAATAATAAACTTTATTATTTCATGTTAAAAACGAGATGGCACTAGTATACTATCAATGTATAAGGACTTCTTCTTAAGGTTACACATTCTCTTTTGGAAACAGGAAGCTTACGTGTGAGCTATAACTACATATTACTGAACTAACTGAATTTATGCAGGGATTATTTAATCTATAGTTATTTTTACTGATAGAAACACTTTATACTGTACCCGCTATTCACTGCCACGTCCAATAGTGCTAATATTTAAGGAGAGAAAACATTGTAAGGTTGAAGTTGAGCGAGAAAGGATTATGCCTCTTTCTACAGCTGTCAAGGGTATCGTTGTCGGGGGTGTCACTACAATAAATACATTACTACATACGAGTAAAGGAAAGTGTATTCGCTTCCAGATGACTGATTGTGACAATCAACATTCTATTTTCTTTTTCTTTTACAGTCAATGGAAAATAGGACTGTATGGAAACAGTCAAGCACAATATGTTTGAAAGCAGGGAATCTTTACAATGGTCAAGTCCCCACTTGTTGCCTTAGTTACTAAAATGTGCAGATATTTAAGTGCAAAAAAAATCAGCTTTGTACCTATATAGCAGATTTTTGCTTTTCTTGATTTCTTTTTCATGTCACTCCTTTAGATTGTAAGCTTATAAGCAGACCCCATACTAACAAATGGTCAGGGCTCCTTTCTACATCTTGGATCCCTTTGTGTATTCTTGGTGAACACAGAAGGCAATATAATAATTCTTTTCCAACAAAGAGCACTACTTTATCCATGGGATATTTATGGTATTGCAAGGGAGGCCATTTACTTGAATGAATATAAGCTGCAATACCAGATTCAGTCTATGGAGTGGCGCTGTTTCCAGAAAAAACATACCTTTATTGTAATCTGTAACAACTTCTTTAAATGGACCGTGTTTGCTTATTATATAAGGTCCTGTCTATTTAATGTAATGGATATTGTATATGGTCTTTAGGGTTATGACTGGACAGCAGGTGAAGGTAAGCTCTTTTCTGGCTGCAATACCACCTATACTGTCCAACGGTTCATATGGGCAGGGAAATCCATATATCACATTCAGGTATATATTGACTGTGGCTTTGCTTGTCAATGCTTTTTCCAAAATCAAACATTTGCTATATAGGACATTTTTACACAAAATGTTGAATAGCTCATAACTCACTACTTCAGATTTTCATTCCATATTTTTCAATCTATAAAATAACACATTTTTAGTCCTATTTTGTGCTATATTGCTGAATGTTAAGCCAGTATCTGTAATGTGGGCCAATATTAGCATCCGTATAACTACAAAAAAATCCCAGACCACTACAGTTCTACTGGACTGACTTTAGATCACTATAAAGCCCTGATAAACAGGGGTCATGTACATTACACTTAGGTAAGCAAACTTGCTAAGGTCCAGTTCACATCTGCATTCTGGGTTTCCATTTGGTGAAACCAATACACATAGAAGAGCGGTTACCTGGGGAAACATGTGGACCCCATAGACTATAATGGCATGTTTCATGTGGAAACCACAGAAACCATAGAAATAGAAACCACACGGACCCATTATAGTCTATGGGGTTCACGTGTTTTCCGAGGTAACTGCTTTTCTATGCATATAGGTTTCCATTCAGGAAGGTGCCCAAACGGACTCCCCGAATGGAAACCCCAAATACAGATGTGAACCAGGCCTTAGACTCATATAGATCAGTGAAGAAAGGATAGGGTATGATCATTCTTGTCATGCCCTATCCTTTGTTCCCCGGGGGGCAATACATTCCCACAGGTGTCTGCAAAAGGTTTACTCCATGATCCATATTGAAAACGTATAGATGTTTTGCAGAGTATATGTGTATAGAACAGGTCGGGAGAAGATCTACTGGCTGAACTAAATTAAAAACTTCCTTCCCACCAAGCAAACTATCATAAAGCTACCAAACTCCTTCCATAGTAGAAAACAAACTTTGCACCCATGGAGAAACTCTTTAAAATCATCAATATGTGCAGAATTCTAAGACTTTCTGGTTCATATATGTCCTTCCATAAGCTACTGGACCTTGACCATTGATGTGTACGCAGTATGCTCAAACAACACAAAGTAGGGATTCTTCATAAAGCAAAAGTAGGGTTGTAACTTTGGACATTTGTTACATTTTGTGTACCAAATCCAGTGGACCAAATTTTATCTGTTTTGATACTTTAGTACTACATTTTGTGATGATGATATTGTGACACTCCTTTACAAGCTGTCTTTCTTACGGATATTCCTCTACTGTCATGGACTGTGATTTTGTTTTCCTAATATTATGTTGTTACCTGTTTTTATGTAGCTCTATTCTTCCCATTTTGCCCTTCGCACAAAAATAATAACTTTTGGGGGGCGATTTCTATTTATCACAGGTGGCACCAGTCCCTGCAACCCTTGACCATCCATTAAAAACAGATTTTTCTTGTATAAACCTTTCAACAATCTCAGAAATACGCAACTGCCTAGCATTGTTTACATAAGGTTCTGGATTCATCTACAAAATACTTCTATCCACCTAATCTTGTGATGCCAGCAGTGCATAATATATTGTATTTCCTTTATTAAAGACCCCATGGTTGAAACATGAGGTTTAAATGTTTTATGTTCAGTGTTTCTACATGTTTTTCCTTTATCAATGACCTCCTATATAGCTTCTCACTCTTCATCTGATGGCCATGTGTTACAAGAAACCGGCCAAATCATAATATAATGCATATACCAACAGAGGAATTTATTTCTGCATCAAGTGGACCATTGTGGATGAATCAAACAGACCTTATTTTCCCATCTCTCCTTCTGTGGTTTTCTTGGAATCCTTCTGTTCTAGCAGTAAAACTGTACTTTATAAAGGTTCCCTTTTGAACATATTTTAATATTAATGTATTTGAATGAAGCGTTGTCTGTTAATGAATAAATGAAAGCTATATATTTAATATTTCGTCCCTCTTTTTCTGCCACTTTAGCCCTTGCTATTAATCTGGGCAGTCTTCTCTAGTCATTATCATAGATGAACACACCATCAATATAGCCTATGTGGGGAAGGTAAATTGGGAGAGGCTGTGAAGCAAAACCAAACGGTCAAGACAGGGACACAAAGTATGCAGCAAACTGGTTTATTTAGAAAAAAAAACAGGAAAATAAATAAACCTTCACTTCAGGCACAAAGTGAGCAAAACAAAATACAGCCTTAACTTCAGGCAAAAAGCAAAACAAAAAACCTGCTCGTCTGAGCAACTAACTAAACAGTCATGCTAACCTAACTATACCTGTGGATTACTACCAACTACATGAACGAAACAAGCACTACTTTGTCTCACCGGACTCAGGGTTACAGGACAGACCCACACACCTCCTTTTACTCCTTGGATCTTCATTGGAATGCAAGAACTGCAGCCTTTTTCTGGCCTAGTAATGAGCCAAGGACTCATACAAGGAGCTGAGGCCTACTCAAGACCTGCACTGGATCACACATAAGTTAAAACCTGGTGGAGATATAGCACGATTCCAGCACTCTGCCTGTCACCTTCTCGCAGTAAAGATCAGTAGGAGACCCTGGAGAGATCGGCATTGGATGGGTAGGGGATTTGAGAAATACTGTGGTGGTTCTCCAGGACATTCCTCTCCTAGTCTTTATGTTTGCTTCAGTATGTGTGAGTGTCAGTTATGTGATAGCTTAAAGGGGTATTCCCATATACATGGTGTTTTATAAATTTGAAGATAATTAAAAGTTAAACATTTTTGCAAATATAAGTAATTAAACATTTTGCAGAGTTTTAAAGATTTTCTGTAATTATCTTGTGGTCACAGTCTGTGGTCTTGGTTGGTTACCAGTAGATACGACCATGAATGCAGGAACTTTCTAATGTCAGAAAATCAGCCATGATTTCTTTATTGTATCCGGGATATCTTCTGATACATGTAGTGTCCCTATCTGATAACTCAGCTACAATAAGAAAATCATAGCTGGGTTCCTGACAAGTCCCAGACCATAGAAAGTTTCTGCATTAGTGGTTGTATCCATTGGCAACTGATCAAGACAACAGACTGTCACCACTAAGAAAGTTAGAAAAAATCTTTAAAACTCTGCAGAATTTTTAATTACTTATATTTGCAAAAATGTTTGACTTTTTACTTATCTACAAATATAGATATGATTATGTACATGGGAATACTCCTTTAAATAAATAAATCCTTATAAGTACAGGGTTAATAATAGCAACCTCACATTGCACATGACAAAAAAATTCCCCTTGCGTGGCAACTATACCCATCTATACCCAGGTTTTAAAGCAGGAAATGATTTGTGGGTTCCTTGTTAGGATGTTCTATAGGTGTTTCAGCATAAGTTTAACACCTAATGATAGTCAGAATGGGAATTAGTAGTTATGCGGCGTTCACACATGCACCTTGTACCTGTGCGCTGTGATTCCGCCTAAATCCCAGTAAATACTGCTTGGGGACGGCTTGCCAGCATTTTATTTAAAAACCCATTCATACCAAAATTACGCGCACAAAATTATGCGTGTTATACGCCTGTAACGACCCATTGAAATGAATGGGATCTGTTTTGAGCGCTCACATTCTGACACGTGTATACGTGACACGTGTATACTCTCGCAGGCATACATTCAATCAGGTGCTGGAAGGTTTCTTGGGGAATGGCAGCCCATTCTTCATGGAGTGCTGCACTGAGGAGAGGTATCAATGTAGATCGGTGAGGCCTAGCATGAAGTCGGCGTTCCAAAACATCCCAAAGGTGTTCCATAGGATTCAAGTCAGGACTCTGTGCAGGCCAGTCCATTACAGAGATGTTATTGTCGTGTAACCACTCCGCCACAGGCCGTGTAGTATGAACAGGTGCTCGATCGTGTTGAAAGATGCAATCGCCAACCCCGAATTGCTCTTCAACAGTGGGAAGCAAGAAGGTGTTTAAAACATCAATGTAGGCCTGTGCTGTGATCAGGGCCAGCTCCAGGTTTTTATGGGCCCTTGGGCGACAGAGCCTCAGTGGGCCCCCTTGTAAAGGAGGCGGGGGAGTCGAGACACTGTGCGTTGCAGATGAAGCGAGTGACGTCATGCAGGAGTGTGGCGTCACCAACGCCATACCTCCCAATCTTTTAAAGAGTAGAAAGAGGGGCAAAATGTGCGCTCTGCGCGCCGCTGCAAATTTAGCTCCACCCGCTTTTATGTTGATTCCACCCATTCTCATTCATTTATTATGTGCTCCCACACAGTATAATCCTCCTACAGTCACCTGTAAATTATATGCCCCCCTCCATCTCTCCCCCAGTTTCATATACACCCTTCCTCTGCCCCCAGTTTCATGTCCCCCCTCCATCTCTGTCCCCAGTTTCATCACGTTCTCCCCCTTCTTCTGCCCACAGTTTCATGTCCCCCGTCTCTGCCCCAGTGTCATGCCGTTCCCCCCCTCCCCTTCATTTGCCCCTTCAGTTTCATTGGGCCCCCTCCATCTCTGTCCCCAGTGTCATGCCGTTCTCTCCCCACCCCCTCCATCTGCCCCAGTGTCATGCTGTTCCCCCCTCCCCTTCATTTGCCCCCCAGTTTCTTTGGGCCCCCTCCATCTTTGTCCCCAGTTTCATGCCGTTCTCTCCCCACCCCCTTCATCTTCTCCAGTGTCATGCCGTTCCCCCCCTCCCCTTCATTTGCCCCCCAGTTTCATGGGCCCTCTTCATTATGTTCCACCTTAATATGTAATACAAAACAAACACTTACACTCACCTTCTATCACTCACCTTCCATCGATCCCCCGACGCTCCTCTCTCTCTCCCTCCAATCACATACGCGATGCAGGAGCTGTGAGATCAGCTCCTGCTTAGCTCCGGCCCGGCTTGCGTGTGTAGGCGTGATGCGATGACGTCATCGCGCCTACACACGCAAGCCGGGCCGGAGCTTTAAAGCAGGAGCTGATCTCACAGCTCCTGCATCGCGTATGTATTCCAGCTCATCGGCGGACGGACGCCGATGAGCTGAAATTGTGACAGGCAAGTGCTGGGGGGCCCCCAGAGGCTCTGTGGGCCCCGGCACTTGCCCGACTATGCCGTGCGCTGACGCCGGCCCTGGCTGTGATAGTGCCATGCCAAACAACAAGGGGTGCAAGCCACCTCCATGAAAGACACGACCACACCATAACACCACCGCCTCCGAATTTTACTGTTGACACTACACACGCTGGCAGATGATGTTCACCGGGCATTCGCCATACCCACACCCTGCCATTGGATCGCCACATTGTGTACCGTGATTCGTCACTCCACACAACGTTTTTCCACTGTTCAATCGTCCAATATTTGCGCTCCTTACACCAAGCGAGGCGTCGTTTGGCATTGACCTGTGTGATCTGTGGCACCCAATCACCTGACCACATTCGAAGTCCGTGAGTTCTGTGGACCGCCCCATTCTTCTCTCTCACGATCTCTAATGTCTACTGAGGTTGCTGATATGGAGTACCTGGCAGTAGGTGGCAGCACATTGCACCTAATATGAAAAACTTATGTTTTTGGCGGTGTCTGGATACTTTTGATCACATAGTGTAGGTGGAAAGCATAACCTAACAAAGAATAGTCAATCAGGCAACACTAAATAAAATATAGAAAGTAAGCATTGCCCAAAGAGCACAAGATAACACTGACTTTAAGAAAACACACCTTCATGGGAAAACAAAGACAGAATTATACAAGTAGAAATGTAAAGAGAACATATTTTAGACTTCATCATTCCAAAAGTTGTGAAACGTGAAACATTTTCAATCAAGTGACTCAGAGTCTCTCAGGAGAACATTAATTCACTCGACACTTACCCAATATTTCTCAAGTAATGGAGTTCAAATCCGATGCCTTGGTGGCTGTTTTTAGCTATTTTTAGCTCTGGGTTACCTTTGACCATATAATCTTGCATGCCTATTAACTTAAATAACATTAGTGAAAACTAAAAGATATGTAAAACTGGAAACAAAAGGAAAGCAATTCCTATATCTGACATATAAGATGTAAATATGTCTTCACTAACAATATAGACTCATTCTGTATGATGCTCAGAATTTGTGGAAATAACACCTTGAAGACAGCACCTATAACAACTGCAATGGTGTGTTATTAACCAGCATTTACTATGACTAGAAGAAGATAAGTAGGAAATGGCTGAAAATATTAATTGCTACCAATAACATTGAGTTATATTGTAATAGTAATATTGTTCCGTTTGGAGAAAACAAAGAATACAGAATATATTGTTTTGAGTTTGCTGTTTTTATAAACCCTGTGCAATGCTGGTGGTCTGAGCATTCAGGTATCTCTGCTTTCCCTGCCTGGCTCTATCCCAGCGCCTGGGACACCTGGTACCATTGGGTCATAATTAGAGATGAGTGAACACCGTTCGATCGAATAGGTATTCGATCGAATATCAGGTCGTTAGAGGTATTCGTTTCCAATTGAATACCACGTGGCAAACGCAGTACAAATTTGTATCCCCTCCCACCTTTCCTGCTGCGTTTTTTGCACCAATAACTGTGCAGGGGAGGTGGGACAGGAACTACAACATCGGAAGCATTGAAAAAATTAGAAAAAAACAATCGGCCGCCATCTTCGTGACATTTGCGGTGAGAGATAAGGAGAGAAAGAGGTCTGCTGAGGGCTAGATAGGTATCAGCTTCTAGTAGGCAGGGAAAAACGGAAGAAAAACAACAGCTCTTTTCAGAGCTATATACTGCAGGGAGAGGAGTCGAGCTTTCCACGGGGTGTCCTCCCAAAACAGGGATACACAGCAATTCAGTACAGATATATAAGCTCAACCCAGCTTTGCAGGCGGTGTCCCCCCCAAAACATGGATACAGAGCAATTCAATTTCCAAACACCTAACAGGGATACACAGAAATTCAGTCAGGCTATGTACGCTCAATCCAGATAATCACAGTGTCGAACCCCGAAAACCTAGGTGGGATACACAGAAATTCAGTCAGGCTATATACACTCAATCCAGTTTTTCACGGTGTGTAACCCCAAAACCTACCTGGGATACACACCAATTCAATCAGGCTATATAAGCTCAATACAATTTTTAAGGGTCTACGCCCCAAAGCTAAGTGGAAGACAGCCATTCATTCAGTCCATGTATGGTCAAACCTGTTTTTAATGCTGTACCCCCAAAGCTAAGTGGTATACACAGCCATTCAGTCAGTCCATATATGCAATATCCAGCTTTCCTCTGCTGTAACCCCCAAAGCTAAGTGAGAGATAGCCGTTCATTCAGTCCATGTATGGTCAAACCCATTTTTAATGCTGTACCCCCCCAAAACCTACCTGGGATACACAGCAATTCAGTCAAGCTATATAAGCTCAATCCAATTTTTAGGGGTCTACCCCCCAAAACTTAAGTGTGATACAAAGCAATTCAGTCAGTCTATATACGCGAAATCCAACTTTCCCATGCTGTACCCCCCAAAGCTAAGTGGGAGACACAGCCATTCAGTCAGGCCATGTATGGTCAAACCTGTTTTAATGCTGTACCCCCCCCCCCCCCCAAAAAAAAAAAAAAATCTACCTGGGACACACAGCAATTCAGTCAGGCTATATAAGCTCAATGCAATTTTTGGTCAATCCAGTATTGTTTGCTCTCCATGATGTGAACTATGCCTTTGTCTTTTGAAAAGCAACCCAACATGAAGTCAGCAGTGTATGCCAGTGTTTTACTTGGCATGACTTCTCTGTCCCCAACTTTAAGGGTCACTCTCCATTTCCTCCATTTACCACTCCCCTTCACACCATCCGTGCTGAAGCAATGGGATGCACTGAACTTCACCCTCAAGCCTTGTGTGGGACAGTGACATGAAAGGCCACTTCATCTCCCTCGTCTTCCTCCGCCAGCCAACGGTGCGAAGATGACAGGAGTGTGCTCTGAATGTTTTCAGCCTAGCAGAGGCTACTTTTCACTTACGAAAATGGCTGCACTTTGACCATTATATACAGTTAGGGCCAGAAATATTTGGACAGTGATACAAGTTTTGTTATTTTAGCTGTTTACTAAAACATGTTCAGAAATACAATTATATATATATAATATGGGCTGAAAGTGCACACTCCCAGCTGCAATATGAGAGTTTCCACATCCAAATCGGAGAAAGGGTTTAGGAATCATAGCTCTGTAATGCATAGCCTCCTCTTTTTCAAGGGACCAAAAGTAATTGGACAATGGACTCTAAGGGCTGCAATTAACTCTGAAGGCGTCTCCCTCGTAAACCTGTAATCAATAAAGTAGTTAAAAGGTCTGGGGTTGATTCCAAGTGTGTGGTTTTGCATTTGGAAGCTGTTGCTGTGACCAGACAACATGCGGTCAAAGGAACTCTCAATTGAGGTGAAGTAGAACATCCTGAGGCTGAAAAAAAGAAAAAATCCATCAGAGAGATAGCAGACATGCTTGGAGTAGCAAAATCAACAGTCGGGTACATTCTAAGAAAAAAGGAATTGACTGGTGAGCTTGGGAACTCAAAAAGGCCTGGGCGTCCACGGATGACAACAGTGGTGGATGATCGCCGCATACTTTCTTTGGTCAAGAAGAACCCATTCACAACATCAACTGAAGTCCAGAACACTCTCAGTGAAGTAGGTGTATCTGTCTCTAAGTCAACAGTAAAAAGAAGACTCCATGAAAGTAAATACAAAGGGTTCACATCTAGATGCAAACCATTCATCAATTCCAAAAATAGACAGGCCAGAGTTACATTTGCTGAAAAACACCTCAAGAAGCCAGCTCAGTTCTGGAAAAGTATTCTATGGACAGATGAGACAAAGATCAACCTGTACCAGAATGATGGGAAGAAAAAAGTTTGGAGAAGAAAGGGAACGGCACATGATCCAAGGCACACCACATCCTCTGTAAAACATGGTGGAGGCAACGTGATGGCATGGGCATGCATGGCTTTCAATGGCACTGGGTCACTTGTGTTTATTGATGACATAACAGCAGACAAGAGTAGCCGGATGAATTCTGAAGTGTATCGGGATATACTTTCAGGCCAGATTCAGCCAAATGCTGCCAAGTTGATCGGACGGCGCTTCATTGTACAGATGGACAATGACCCCAAGCATACAGCCAAAGCTACCCAGGAGTTCATGAGTGCAAAAAAGTGGAACATTCTGCAATGGCCAAGTCAATCACCAGATCTTAACCCAATTGAGCATGCATTTCACTTGCTCAAATCCAAACTTAAGGCGGAAAGACCCACAAACAAGCAAGACCTGAAGGCTGCGGCTGTAAAGGCCTGGCAAAGCATTAAGAAGGAGGAAACCCAGCGTTTGGTGATGTCCATGGGTTCCAGACTTAAGGCAGTGATTGCCTCCAAAGGATTTGCAACAAAATATTGAAAATAAAAATATTTTGTTTGGGTTATGTTTATTTGTCCAATTACTTGTGAGCTCCTAAAATGTGGAGTGTTTGTAAAGAAATGTGTACAATTCCTACATTTTCTATCAGATATTTTTGTTCAACCCTTCAAATTAAACATTACAATCTGCACTTGAATTCTGTTGTAGAGGTTTCATTTCAAAACCAATGTGGTGGCATGCAGAGCCTAACTCGCGAAAATTGTGTCACTGTCCAAATATTTCTGGCCCTAACTGTAAGGCACAATGGTGTAAGTTTCAAAGAACCTTTGCACCAACAAGTTGAAAACGTGGGCCATGTGTGGACCATGTTTGAGTCTGGCAAGCTCCAGATCTTCTACCAGGTTCTGGCCATTATCACATACCCAAACATACATGGGCCCAGGTACAGTGGGGAAAACCATATTGCCATATCATCCAGGATGGCATCCCTTACCTCGGAGGCAGTGTGCTGTCTGTCCCCCAAGCTAATGAGCTTCAGCACGGCCTGCTGACATCTCCCCAGACCAGTGTTACAGCGTTTCCAGCTCATAGCTGGGGCCGAGGTTGCAGTGCAGGAGTAGGCTTTCAGAGAACCCCTGCCATGAATTTTGGGCTGGGAGAGGAGATAGACCACCCCAGTTTGCACCCTGGGCCCAGACTCCACTACATTCACCCAGCCTGTCATTACAGAGAAGCAGCATCCCTGACCGCAGGCGCTTGTCCATGCATCGGTGGTCAAGAGGACCTTGCAGTAAAGTGCGGGCCCGACTGATGTTATGGAACACGTGCAGGCGCAAGGCGGGGACAGCACACCAAAAGAAGTAGTAACAGCTAGGCTCAGCATAGCGAGGTGCCACAGCTGCCATCTGGTGATGGAAGGCCTGAGTATCCAGAAGTATAAACGCCAACATCTCCAGGGCCAGCAGTTTTTAGATGATGCCATTGAAGGCTTGGGCATGTGGGTGGCTTGCGCTGTACTTCTGCCTGCAATGACACGCCTAGGAGATGGGGAGTGGCTGGGAAGAGGCGCATGATGGTGCAGGCAACAAGGGCGGATGGGGGTGAACTCCCCAAAGTGTCAGAGACAGATGTGTAGGTGTCCAGGCTGGAGGTCTGGACTGTAGCACCAGCACTGTAAACAGTGGAAGAGGCAGAGTCGGCAACGCCGGGCGACGATTGTCCTGCGTTTGCTCTCTCCCACTGAGCCCAGGGCTTGCCTTTCAAATGACAGCGCACGCAAGAGGTGGTAAGGTTGCTCTTTTCAGAGCCCCTACTCAGTTTAGACTTGCAAAGTGTGCAAACCGCACTAAATTTGTCATGTAACTGACATGTAAATGATGGGTCTATCCATTGGCTGTTCATTTTGATGAAAGTCAGCTGGTCAACACTGTCAGCTGACAACCGGCTGTGCTTATCCGTGATGATGCCACCGGCTGTGCTGAAGACACTTTCCGATAACACGCTAGCGTCAGGGCAGGAAAGGACCTCCAAGGCGTATAGCGCAAGCTCCAGCCACAAATCCAACCTGGATACCCTATAAGTGTTGGGCGCAGAGGGATCAGAGAGGACAGGGCTGGGGTCAGCCAGGTACTCCCACAACATGCGCCTATACTTGTCCCTCCTGGTGACACTAGGCCCCTCAGTGATGGTTTGGCCATTAATGTGTCCCAGACCTTGGAGAGTGTGGTGGATGTGGACCAGATGGCAGTTTTTAGCCTGTTGGAGGAATAAATCTGCCAACATGGGTGAGTTTTGCGCAAGTGGCTAGTACACGGAAAATCTTTGGCCTTGCTGCCTCTGGACATGCCTCTGCCTCTAGCCCCTTTTTTACTGCTTAGCTTGCCTCCACATCTACACTGCTTTCGCCCCTAGACATCACCCATGTCCATGCCTCTGCCTTTAGCCACCTTTTTTCCTGCTTAGCTTGCCTCCACATCTACACTGCTTTCCCCACTAGACATCACCCCTGTCCATGTCGGGTCAGTGGCCTCGTCGTCCACCAACTCCTCTTCCAATTGCTCACTCTCCTCTTTCTGCAAATCGCCCATAACCCCCAGCTTGCCCTGTTGGTAACTGTGTCTCGTCATCATCACTGAGGCCCAGAAACACCGGTTGCGGGTACACAACCACAAAATTGGTGGGAAATGGCGGATGCTCCAGTATTTGGGCCTCAGAACACACAAAGTCATCTGGTAGCTCCTGCGATTCAGGAAGTGGTTCAACAGAGGGAGAGACAGTAAAAGGACCCGAAAATAGATCCTGGGAGGGGGCAAGGGTAGGCTGACTCATTGGGCATGTTGGGAGGAAGGAGGGGCAGACTTTTGGGTATGAACACGACTGCAGGTAGTGGCTGACTGGCTGGTGGAAAAGCAGCTGGAAGTATTATGCACTAGCCATTGTAACACCTGTTCCTGGTGCTCGGGCCTGGTTTGCATTGTACCCTGCATGCTGCTTAACACAGCTGTCATATCAGGAATTGTGATGAGCGCATGCTAATGTTTCTTTCGGTTTACAGTTATGTTTCTGTCCATATTAATGTAGTGGAAAGAAGGTTTCCAATTATTTATCCACTTTCATAGAGGTTCTAGTGAGTTTGTAAAGTGTCCAGTGGAAAGGATGGGATAGGATTTCACATAAGTCTGCCACCCATGGGCACTCATGGTGCAGAAATTGAGGGAGCTGACTTTGATGAACCCTTGGGTTTTGGAGATGGAATGCCATCAAAGGTCTCTGCTGCTCACATACCCTGCTTAACATATGGTATGTAGGGTTTCAGCGTGTGGTGACCTCGCACAACAGCCGGTGCTTCAGGCAGATGTAGGCGTTGCTAGAGTGTTTTGAGGCTAGCAGCAGCTACTGTAGACTTGCCAAAGTGGGCGCACAAGCGCCGCACTTTAACCAGTAGCTCGTGTAAATTGAAGTACGTTTTTAAAAACCGTTGCACCAATAAGATGAAAACATGGGCCAGGCATAGACCGTGTTGGAGGCTGGCAAGCTCCAGAGCCGCAAAATCACGGCCGCAAAATAACACGGCGTATACAATCCTAACTCCCATTGAAATGAATGGGAGCTTTTTGCAAGCGCAATCTGCTGACACGTGTATACGTGCCAGATTGCGCTCCACTTTCCTCCGTGTGAACGCACCCTAAGGGCCAAAAACTCTGCTGGTGAATTTTTTTCAGTTCCAAAGGACTCTGTGTTTAGATTGGGCTCAGTCACAGCTCCAAAACATGCCTTGGAAGGCAAGGTTTCCTTTAGTGGCTCCATCTCAGCAGGATGATGATGGTGATGATGATGATGATGATGATGATGATGATGAAGCTTGGTTAAATCTGGTGTCGGAAGGGAAAGTGGTTTCTGATCTACATTTAAAGTACTGGAGCATGTTGTATGAACTATTAACACCTGATCAGAACCCTGTAGAGGTAATGTAGAGTCCGATATTAAAGGTAGTAGTGGTTGCAGCCAATTCTCCACCTCCACCTCCATCTCCGCAAGGTCCTCTGAATAAAAATTACCCCCAGGACTTGATGCCAAAATGTTATCAATTTCCCAATCACAATCCAGGTCAATGTCTGGGTCCTCACTCCAATCCACTGCATCAATCCCACACAATGAGAGTGATGGTTCTGGAACCACCGTTTTAGGGGCAAAGAGTTTTAAAGGGGCTAACACTCTGCTGGTGCAAGGCTTTACTCACTCCAAGGGCCAAAAACACTGCTGGTGGAAAGCTGGACTAAGTTAAAGGGCCTAAAATTCTGCTGGTAAGAGGCTGAAGTCACCTAAAGGGCCTCAATCTCTGCTGTAGCTCAGCTTAAGGGCCTTTAACTTACTTTGGAAGGGCTCACGTTAAGGGCCAGAAAAGTGAATATTTGAAGGTCTTACCACATCACACATACACACATATCCACAATGACAGTTCAGGGTGGGTACTTTTGGATTTCCCATTGCCTATTCCATTGGTGGTTGTCATGGGCAATGTGATTTAAAGGGGTGCTTGTTAAGGTTTCTTTAGCATCAAATTTGGGTTTCTGTCCATCCAATTGGGGAGGTAAGAAGGTTTCCAGGTATTTTCCCACTTTGATAGAGGTTTTTTTGAGTGTGGAAAGTGTATAGTTGATAGGCTGTGATGGTGGGGTAAAACTGTGACTTGGGCTTGTTAGATGCCCCCAGGCATGCTTCCCCTGCTGTCCCAGTTGCATTGCAGAGGTGTTGGCATCATTTACTGAGGTGTCATAGTGGACTTGGTGACCCTCCTGAGTCGAATTGTGGGTTCCCCTGAAGCGAAGCATTTTTCCCCATAGATTATAATGGGGTTCAATATTCATTTAAATAGTCGAATATTGAGCGGCTATTCAAATCGAATAATGAATATTGAATATTTCACTGTTCGCTCATCTCTAGTCATAATACTAATTGTTTTCCAAGGGCTTGGGTATTGTCTTCTGATGCGTCAATCATTTCATAACCCTGCATACATAAGGCGCCTTCCCTCACAGTAAGATGCCTAAGCAAATTTGGCTCCTAGTTTGTCTAGTTCCTACAGGTCCTTTGTATTCTGACTACCTAATTTGTCCTTACTTGACCATGTTTACCTGACTCTGAACCTGTGCTGACTCTGAACTTGTGCTGCTACTCTCCTAATTTAAAGTCTTAAAAGGAGATTGCAAAAGAAAGGGAGTAGGCGTAATACTGGGTTCTGTAATTTATACTGAAATCTTGTCATTCATCAAAGTTGTATCATATAGCCTTAGTGGTGGAACTGATTCGGTGGGTAGATAATCGTGGAGACCAGAGTGAGGTTTGAATTGAGGCTGGTGCTACCAGGGCTGATTCTACGGACACCCACAATGGGCAGTCTGTGGTATTATGGATGAAGCATATTTGTGATAGTCAAGCTGCAATGTAATACTTGTATAGATATATAGGGGATGGATAAACCTCTAATTCCCTTATGGTAGATTTCTCTCTGTAATCCTGCTATCAAGGAGAAAGTTACCGGGGTTGGCAGAGTACGAAAATAGTGAAGTATCCTTGGCAGAGTGATCATTTTATTTGTGTGGATTCTACCAATACAGATAGGGTAATGTCATGTGTTGATATTGTTCATTAACTTTGGGCTCAGAGCAGCATAGTTCCATTTAAAGTAGCTGTTGAAGGAGTTGCATAGGACAATATAGTTATCTCGTGTCTGGAAGCCAAAGTTTAAGGCTATAAGCTTTCTAGATGCGGATGTGGACATTACCATGCATAATATGGTTTAATGTTGGTTACATCATCCGCAAAAATTTAACTTTACACTCATGTCTCCCATTGTGCACGCCAGAGATGTTGGGATGAACAGCATTAACTAGGGGCTAGATAGCAAGGGTGAATAGAGTGGGAGATAGGGAGAGGCCTTGACGGGTGTCTTGATGGATTTCAATAAGAATCGGACAGTCCGTCAGCAGTTTTAATATGCAATGAGATGACAATAGAACGCACAGAGGGCCCGTTGGAACTGGCCTATAACACCCATAAACCAGAGAACTTTTGCAAGGTAACTCCTCGATAAGCTATCAAAAGCATTGACAATGTCTAGGGCCAGTAATGAGATAATGAGAAATTCAATCTAATCAGAGTGAACTAAAGATGAGAGTAAGCAATTCAGGCGGGAAGCAATGATAGAAGGGAAAGTCTTAATACCCAAATGTAAAAGCAATGTGCTATCTATATTAGGCTTGGGAATTACTGTTATAGATGCACTCAGTATATCCTGAGGAAATTTGCCCCCCTTCAAGACATAATTAAACATCTGCAGGGGGTGAGGTGAGAGTAGAGTTTTATATTTCTAATAATATAAGTATGAAAAGTAGAGATGAGCGAACACTAAAATGTTCGAGGTTCGAAATTCGATTCGAACAGCCGCTCAATGTTCGTGTGTTCGAACAGGTTTCGAACCCCATTATAGTCTATGGGGAACAGATACTCGTTAAGGGGGAAACCCAAATCCGTGTCTGGAGGGTCACCAAGTCTACTATGACACCCCAGGAAATGATGCCAACACCTCTGGAATGACACTGGGACAGCAGGGGAAGCATGTCTGGGGGCATCTAACACACCAAAGACCCTCTATTACCCCAACATCACTGCCTAACAACTACACACTTTCCACATTCAAAAAAACCTCTATCAAAGTGGGAAAATACCTGGAAACCTTCTTTACTCCCCAAATGGATGGACACAAACCCCAATTTAAGCTCAACAAACAGTAACAACCACCCCTTTAAATCACGTTCCCCATGACAACCACAAATGGAATAGGCAATGGGAATTCCAAAAGCCCTCACCCTTAACTGTCATTTTGAGTGTGTGTGTGTGTGTGTGTGTGTGTGTGTGTGTGTGTGTGTGTGTGTGTGATGTGGTAAGACCTTCCAAAATTCACTTTTCTAGCCCTTAACATGAGCCCTTCCAAACAAAGTTACATGACCTTAAGCTGAGCTACCAGCAGAGATTGAGGCCCTTGGCATGAGTAGAGCCTTGCACCAGCAGTGTTTTTGGCACTTAGGGTGAGTTGAGCCTTGTACCAGCGTGTGTCCCTTAACATCAGGCGGGCCCTAAGTTCTGCGCTTTGCACAAAAGTTCCACATTAACTAGGCTGAATGGTACAAAGATTAGTAGGCCCGAGAACCAGGAACAGGTCTTGCAATGGCTGTCGGATAACGCTTAAAGCACATTGTCCACCAGCCAGTCAGCCTCTACCTCCTCTTACCCAACAGTCTTGTCCTCCTTCCACCCAAAATTCCCAATCTTCCCAGAACAATAACCCCAACTGTCCCTGCTCCCCAGAGCTGTTCTCCCTTCCTTTGACTGTACCGCAACCTGCCCCTCCATTTCGCGATTCCACGGACCTAACAGACGAGTATCTGTGTCCAGATGCTCAAACACTAGAGTCTCCTCCATTCCATCTCCGGTCGATTTGGTGGCGGATGACCAGCAACCCACCCTCATCGACGACGATGAGACGCAGTTGCTGTCAGGGCAGCCAGTTGACATGCGCATTGTGCAGGAGGAGGAGGCGAGACAGGAGTTGGAAGAGGAGGTGGTGGACGACGAGGACACCGACCCCACCTGGACAAGGCAGATGTCAAGCTGGGAAAGTAGTGTGGATGATGAGGCAGGTGCAGCACCAAAAAGGGTAGCTAGAGGCAGAGACATGTCCAGAGGCAGAGGTCAGCTGCTTTGCCGAAGCCAGGCCAGACCCGGAATGTCCGAAGATGTTCCCTTTTGTACCCAGCCCAGAAAAACTCCCCCATCGAGGGCACGTTTCTTGAAGGTGTAGAGTTTTTTCAAGGAATGCGCCGAGGACAGATATAGTGTCGTCTACACAATTTGCCTCTCGAAATCGAGTAGGGGCCCTGAGAAGAGCAACCTGTCCACCACTTCAATGCACCGTCATTTGGAATCCAAGCAATGGAATCAGTGGCAGGCAGCAACGGCAGGACAAACGTCGCCCGCCGTTCATGCCACTGCCTCTGCTCACAGTGCTGGCGATGCACTCCAGAGGACGAGCCAGGACATCACTTCATCTGCCTCCGCCACTTTGTTGACTTCTCCCTCATCCTCCCCTGTTTCTGTCTTATCTCCTTCTCCTGCACCATCAAAGGCACCATCAGGCGCTTCTTTACAACAACCCACCATCTCTCAGACATTGGAGCGCCGGCAGAAATACACCGCTAACCACCCACCCACGCAAGCCTAGAACACCAACATCGCTAAACTGCTGGCCCAGGAGAGGTTGGCGTTCCGGCTTGTTGAAACTCCCGCCTTCCCGGACCTGATGGCAACTGTGGCACCTCACTATGCCGTCCCTAGCCGTCTCAACTTCTCCCGGTGTGGCGTCCCCGCCTTGCACCAGCACGTGTCACTCAACATCAGGTGGGCCCTTAGTTCCGCGCTTTGCTGCAAGGTCCACTTGACCACCGACACTTGGACAAGCGCCTGTGGTCAGGGATGCTGCAGTGCTTATCTTTAATGACAGGCAGGGTGAATGTGGTGGAGTCTGTTCCCCGGGTGCAAACTGGGGTGGCCTATCTCCTCTCCCAGGCCAAAATTCATGGCAGGAGTAGACTGAAACCCTACGACGCTGCAACCTCCACCACAGCTACTAGCGGCAAACGCTAAAACACTGGTGTGGGGAGACGTCAGCAGGCGGTGCTGAAGCTCATCAGCTTGGGGGACAGACAGCACAGTGCCTCCGAGGTCAGGGATGCCATCCTGGCTGAGATGGCATTTTTTTTTCCCTGCTACACCTGGGGCCTGGCATTTTTACGCCTGTGATAATGGCTGGAACCTGGTAGCGGCTCTGGAGCTTGCCAGCCTCCAACACGTTCCATGTTTGGCCCACGTCTAACCTAGTGGTGCAAAGTTTTTTAAAAACATACCCAAATGTACCGAAGCTACTGTTGAAAATGCGGCGCTTGTGCGCCCACTTTTGCAAGTGCACAGGAGTCGCTGCTAGCCTAAAAACACTCTAGCAAGGCCTACATCTGTCCAAACACAGGCTGTTGTCCGTCATTCACACACGCTGAAACCCTACAATACCATATCTTGAGCAGGGTGTGTGAGCTGCACAGACCTTTGATGGAGTTCCATCTACAAAACCCAAGGGTTCCTCAAAGTCAGCAACCAAAGTTTCTGCACCATGAGTTTCCAGGGGTGGCAGAGTTATGGCTAGGGGAAGAGGCATGGATAGGGATGATGTCTAGGGGCAAAAGCAGTGTGGATGTGGAGGCAAGCTAAGCAGGAAAAACTGGGGGTACAAGCTAAGGCATGGACTGGGGTGATGTCTAGGGGCAAAAGCAGTGTGGATGTGGAGGCAAGCTAAGCAGGAAAAACTGGGGGTACAAGCTAAGGCATGGACTGGGGTGATGTCTAGGGGCAAAAGCAGTGTGGATGTGGAGGCAAGCTAAGCAGGAAAAACTGGGGGTACAAGCTAAGGCATGGACTGGGGTGATGTCTAGGGGCAAAAGCAGTGTGGATGTGGAGGCAAGCTAAGCAGGAAAAACTGGGGGTACAAGCTAAGGCATGGACTGGGGTGATGTCTAGGGGCAAAAGCAGTGTGGATGTGGAGGCAAGCAAAGCAGCGAAAATGGTGGCTAGAGGCAAAGGGATGTCCATAGGCAGCAAGGGCAAAGATGCAAAACTCTCCCGTTTCAAGAATTTTCCTGACTTGTTTCCCCACAAAACATTCCTGGGAGGAGGGCTGAAACACCACCCTCCTCCTCCTCCGCTGTTAGATTGACCCCAGCTACGAGCTGAAAACGCTGCAACACTGGTGTGGGGAGACGTCAGCAGGCTGGGCTGAAGCTCATCAGCTTGGGAGACGGACAGCACATTGCCTCTGAGGTCAGGGATGCCATCCTGGATGAGATGGCAATTTGTTTATCCCCGCTGCCCCTGGGGCCAGGTTTTTTAGCTTGTTGGAGGGCTCTGGAGCTTGCCAGCCTCCAACACGTTCCATGCCTGGCCCACATGTTCAATGTAGTGGTGCAATGATTTTTAAAAACATACTCCAAATTAGCTGAGCTAAGGGTGAAAGTGCGGCACTTGGACACCCACTTTCCCAAGTCTACAGTACCTGGAGCTAGCCGCAATACACTCCAGCAAGGCCTACATCTGCCTGAAGCACCTACTGTTGTGCGAGGTCACCACACGCTCTAACCCTAGATACCGTATGTTCAGCAGGGTGTGTGAGCAGCAGAGACCTTTGATGGAGTACCAGCTACAAAACCCAAGGGTTCCTCAGAGTCAGCTCCCTCACTTTCTGCACCATGAGTTTCCATGGGTGGCAGACTTATGGCTAGAGGCACAGGCATGGATAGGGGTGATGTGTAGGGGCAAAAGCAGTGTGGATGTGGAGGCAAGCTAAGCAGCAAAAACTGGGGGTACAAGCAGCCGGTGACATCATCACTGACAAGCACAGCTGTCTGTCAGCTGACAGGCTGACTTTCACCAAAATGAACAGACAATGGATAGACTCATCATATACATGTCAGTTACATGACAAATTTAGTGCAATTTGCAAGTCCAAGATGGTTTGGAGATCTGCGGAGAGGAATCTCACCACCTCTTGCGGGTGCCATCATTTGGAAGGCAAGCCCTGGGCTCAGTGGGTGAGAGCAAGCGCAGGATAATCGTCGTTTGGCCTGGCGGCCACTGCCTCTTCCACTGTTGACAGGGCTGGCGCTGCAGTCCAGACCAGGAGCCAGGACACCTCCACATCTGCCTCTGACACTTTGGGGAGTTCACCCTTATCCTCACCTTTTCCTGCCATTTCTCCTTTTGCCCGCGCCATCATGCGCCTCTTCCCAGCAACTCCCCATCTCCCAAGCCTTTCATTTCATGCTAAAGTACAGCGCAACCCACCCACATGCCCAAGGCTTCAACGGCCTCATCTCAAGAAATCTGGCCCAGGAGATGTTGGAATCCCGGCTGGGGGACACTCTGCCCTTTTTGGGCAGAGTGTCTACTGCGCCACCGCACTGTGCCGTCCACACCAGCACTTTCCCCCAAACATGAGGCGGTCCCTAAATTCAGCGCTTAGCCCTAAAGTTCCATGTGACCAGTTATGAATGGACAAGTGCATGCGGACAGGGACGCTAACTTTCAATTTGGGCACAGTGGTTGAATGTAGTTGAGGCGTGGACCGGGTCGCAAAATGTGGTGGCCTGACTTGTCTCCCCACACAACATTCCTGGGAGGAGGGCTGAAACACCACCCTCCTCCGCTGTTAAATTGACCCCAGCTACGAGCTGGAAACGCTGCAACACTGGTGTGGGGAGACGTCAGCGGGCCGTGCTGAAGCTCATCAGCTTGGGGGCCAGACAGCACACTGCCTACAAAGTGAGTCATGCCATCCTCGATGAGACGGCAATGTGGTTTTTGCCACTGCACCTGGGCCCAGGCATGTTGTCATGTGTGATAATGGCCGTAACCTGGGATTGGCTCTGTAGCTTGGCAGCCTGCAACATATTCCATGCCTGGGCCACGTTTTTAACTCATTGCTGCTAATCTTTTGAAAAAGGTACCCCAATGTTCCTGAGCTACTGGTGAAAGTGTGGTGCTTGTGCGGATAGTTTTTAAAGTGTATAGTTGCCGCTGCTAGCCTCTATGCACTCCTACAACGCCTGTACCTGCTGGAACAACGGCTGTTGTGCGACGTCTCCACACTGCTGGCACTAAACATATCATGTGTTGAGCAGAGTGTGTGAGCAGCACAGACCTTTGATGTAGTTCCAACTCCAAAACCCTCGGGTTCGTCAAAGTCAACTCCCTCAGTTGCTCAACCATGAGTGGCCATGGGTGGCAGACTTATGTGAAATCCCATCCCATCCATTGCACTGGACACGAAACATTAGCATGCGCTCAGCACAACTTCGGATATGGCAGATGCGTTAAGCAGGGTGCAGGGTACAACACAGACCAGGCCCGAGCACCAGGAACAGGTGTTAGAAATACTGCAGCATCTGCCATTTCCTTCCAATTTTGGGGTTTTGGACCCGCCACCGACTTGTCTGGACCTAAGTGGGGATCATGAGACACAGTTGCCATCAAGGCAAGCTGTGGTCATGTGCGGTTTGCAGTAAGGGGGCAGTGCGCAATTGGAAGAGGAGTTGGTGGATGACGAGGCCACCGACCCCACATGGACAGGGGTGATGTCTAGGGGCTAAAGCAGTGTAGATGTAGAGGGAAGCTAAATCAACAAAAAACCTGGGTAGAAGCAAAGGCATAAACTGGGGTGATGTTTAGGGGTGAAAGCAGAGTAGATGTGGAGGGAAGCTAAGCAGCAAAAACAGTGGGTAGAAGCAAAGGCATGCAAAACTCTACCCTGTTGGAAGACTTATTCCTAGGTCTGGAACACGTTAATGGCCCCCCTGGACAAATTACTGCCACTCAGGGGCCTAGTGTCACCAGGAGGGACAAGTATAGGCGCATGTTGTGGGAATACCTGGCCGACACCAGCTCTGTCCTCTCCGATCCCTCTGTGCTCTACAGCCTAAACTTATTTTCTCATCTTTTTTTCTGAACTGCACATCTCTTGCCTGCTTCCTTTGGGATCTTAGAAATGATGGTCCACTTCCACAGATGGTAACTTCAATAGACAGTGTAACGGGAGTAGCTGAGGGATCGCTGTCTTAACCACTTTTTGGCACAAAATTAACTTCCAAAGCCAAATATGGTGCAAGTATATGATGCAAGGACACCTACACACCTATCTCTGACACATTGGGGAGTTCACCCTCATGCGCCCTTTTGGCCTGCACCATCATGCGCCTCTTCCCAGCCACTCCACATTTCCCAAGCTTTTCATTGCAGGCAGAAGTACAATACAACCCACCCCCATGCCCAAGCCTGTAACAGCCTCATCGATAAACTGCTGGCCCTGGAGATGTTGGTGTTTGTTTATGCTTCTGGAGACCCAGGCCTTCCGTCAGCAGATGGCAGCTGGGGCACCTCCCTATGCTGGGCCTAGCCGTTACTAGTTCTCTTGGTGTGCTGTCTCTGCCTTGCGCCTGCATGTGTCCCATAACATCAGTCGGGCCCAGAGCTCTGCGCTTTGCTGCAAGGTCCACTTGACCACCGACACATGGACAAGCGCCTGTGGTCAGGGATGCTGCAGTGCTTATCTTTAATGACAGGCAGGGTGAATTTGGTGGAGTCTGTTCCCCGGGTGCAAACTGGGGTGGCCTATCTCCTCTCCCAGGCCAAAATTCATGGCAGGAGTAGACTGAAACCCTACGAAGCTGCAACCTCCACCCCAGCTACTAGCGGAAAACACTGTAACACTGGCATGGGAAGATGTCAGCAGGCCGTGCTGAAACTGATCAGCTTGGGGGACAGACAGCACAGTGCCTCCAAGGTCAGGGATGCCATCCTGGCTGAGATGGCTTTTTTTTTTCCCTGCTACACCTGGGGCCTGGCATTTTTGCGCCTGTGATAATGGCTGGAACCTGGTAGCAGATCTGGAGCTTGCCAGACTCAAACACGGTCCACGCATGGCCCACGTTTTCCAACTTGTTGGTGCCATGTTTCTTTGAAACCTACACCATTGTGCCTGATATACAGGTCAAAGTGGGGCCATTTTCGTAAGTGAGAACTAGCCTCTGCTAGGCAGAAAACATTCAGAGCACACTCCTCTCATCTTCGCACCGTTGGCTGGCGGAGGAAGACGAGGGGGTTGGAGTGGCATCTGATGTCCCTATCCCACACGAGGCTAGAGGGTGCACTTCAGTGCATCCCATTGCTTCACCACAAATGGTGTGAAGGGGAGTGGAAAATGGAGGAAATGGAGAGTGACCCTTACAGTTGGGGCCAGCAAAGGCATGCCAAGTAACACACTGGCACACATGGCTGACTTCATCTTGGGTTGCTTTTCAACACATATTTCACATCATGAAGAACAAATAATACTGGATTTTTTCAAGCCTCGAACCCCGGTCTAGGTCTAATGTCTGTTCCTTTCTTATATTAGGGGAGAGGGAAAAAAAATTACTTCAGTGATACGTTTAGCGTACATAGACTGACTATTAATGTGTATTCCACTTAGTGTTGTTAGGGTTACACACCGTCACAACCTGGCTAAAGCTTCTATAGCTGTTAATAAAGTCAACATAACTTTACGGTATCCAAAAAGACAGCTGGTACCGACAGAGAGCAAGACAAATGTCACCCAAAGCTGTGAGCTCTGAACACCCACAGTGACTTTGGCGTCATCATCATTATAAGGGAGCGGGTGGTAATAAATAACTTGGCAGTGCCTAAAACCCAAAAAGCTTATACAACTATATTTACATTAAGATACACAAATGAAACTTTTCAGTAGCATGTCATGAGACAAGCTGATAAGCTCTTCCTTTGTGCAGTGCTATTTGAAAGTTAAACGCTGCCTTTATTTTAATTCTGGAGAAGGTGCAGACATTAGATTTAGAACATGTTGTCTTCATTGTCCAAATCCTCTATATAGGTAACGTGTTTTTCGGGCCGAGCTGTCTGGGAACGAGCTGGTGCAGCACTGACAACCTGGGTGAATGTGGCAAGAGCCTGAGATGTAGGGTGAATGAATCCCCAAATTATTTGTGGAATTCCCAGTGAGACAATGGCACTGTATACCAGTAGCAAAAATTGTGGGTGCACGTAACCCCCATATATTCTTTGAATTCCCAGTCAGACAATGGCACTGTATACCAGTAGTAAAAATTGTGGGTGCACATAACCCCAATATATTCTTTGAATTCCCAGTCAGACAATGGCACTGTGTACCAGTATTAAAAATTGTGGGTGCACATAACCCCCATATATTCTTTGAATTCCCAGTCAGACAATGGCACTGTATACCAGTATTAAAAATTGTGGGTGCACATAACCCCCATATATTCTTTGAATTCCCAGTCAGACAATGGCACTGTATACCAGTAGTAAAAATTGTGGGTGCACATAACCCCCATATATTCTTTGAATTCCCAGTCAGACAATGGCACTGTATACCAGCATTAAAAATTGTGGGTGCACATAACCCCCATATATTCTTTGAATTCCCAGTCAGACAATGGCACTGTATACCAGTATTAAAAATTGTGGGTGCACATAACCCCCATATATTCTTTGAATTCCCAGTCAGACAATGGCACTGTATACCAGTATTAAAAATTGTGGGTGCACATAACCCCCATATATTCTTTGAATTCCCAGTCAGACAATGGCACTGTATACCAGTATTAAAAATTGTGGGTGCACATAACCCCAATATATTCTTTGAATTCCCAGTCAGACAATGGCACTGTATACCAGTATTAAAAATTGTGGGTGCACATAACCCCCATATATTCTTTGAATTCCCAGTCAGACAATGGCACTGTATACCAGTATTAAAAATTGTGGGTGCACATAACCCCCATATATTCTTTGAATTCCCAGTCAGACAATGGCACTGTATACCAGTATTAAAAATTGTGGGTGCACATAACCCCCATATATTCTTTGAATTCCCAGTCAGACAATGGCACTGTATACCAGTATTAAAAATTGTGGGTGCACATAACCCCCATATATTCTTTGAATTCCCAGTCAGACAATGGCACTATATACCAGTAGTAAAAATTGTGGGTGCACATAACCCCCATATATTCTTTGAATTCCCAGTCAGACAATGGCACTGTATACCAGTATTAAAAATTGTGGGTGCACATAACCCCCATATATTCTTTGAATTCCCAGTGAGACAATGGAACTGTATAGCAGTAGCAAAAATTGTGGGTGCACGTAACCCCCATATATTCTTTGAATTCCCAGTCAGACAATGGCACTGTATACCAGTATTAAAAATTGTGGGTGCACATAACCCCCATATATTCTTTGAATTCCCAGTCAGACAATGGCACTGTATACCAGTATTAAAAATTGTGGGTGCACATAACCCCCATATATTCTTTGAATTCCCAGTCAGACAATGGCACTGTATACCAGTATTAAAAATTGTGGGTGCACATAACCCCCATATATTCTTTGAATTCCCAGTCAGACAATGGCACTGTATACCAGTATTAAAAATTGTGGGTGCACATAACCCCCATATATTCTTTGAATTCCCAGTCAGACAATGGCACTGTATACCAGTAGTAAAAATTGTGGGTGCACATAACCCCCATATATTCTTTGAATTCCCAGTCAGACAATGGCACTGTATACCAGTATTAAAAATTGTGGGTGCACATAACCCCAATATATTCTTTGAATTCCCAGTCAGACAATGGCACTGTATACCAGTATTAAAAATTGTGGGTGCACATAACCCCCATATATTCTTTGAATTCCCAGTCAGACAATGGCACTGTATACCAGTATTAAAAATTGTGGGTGCACATAACCCCCATATATTCTTTGAATTCCCAGTCAGACAATGGCACTGTATACCAGTAGTAAAAATTGTGGGTGCACATAACCCCCATATATTCTTTGAATTCCCAGTCAGACAATGGCACTGTATACCAGTATTAAAAATTGTGGGTGCACATAACCCCCATATATTCTTTGAATTCCCAGTGAGACAATGGAACTGTATAGCAGTAGCAAAAATTGTGGGTGCACGTAACCCCCATATATTCTTTGAATTCCCAGTCAGACAATGGCACTATATACCAGTAGTAAAAATTGTGGGTGCACATAACCCCAATATATTCTTTGAATTCCCAGTCAGACAATGGCACTGTATACCAGTAGTAAAAATTGTGGGTGCACATAACCCCAATATATTCTTTGAATTCCCAGTCAGACAATGGCACTATATACCAGTATTAAAAATTGTGGATGCACATAACCCCCATATATTCTTTGAATTCCCAGTCAGACAATGGCACTATATACCAGTAGTAAAAATTGTGGGTGCACATAACCCCAATATATTCTTTGAATTCCCAGTCAGACAATGGCACTATATACCAGTATTAAAAATTGTGGGTGCACATAACCCCCATATATTCTTTGAATTCCCAGTCAGACAATGGCACTGTATACCAGTAGTAAAAATTGTGGGTGCACATAACCCCCATATATTCTTTGAATTCCCAGTCAGACAATGGAACTGTATACCAGTAGTAAAAATTGTGGGTGCACATAACCCCCATATATTCTTTGAATTCCCAGTGAGACAATGGAACTGTATAGCAGTAGCAAAAATTGTGGGTGCACGTAACCCCCATATATTCTTTGAATTCCCAGTCAGACAATGGCACTGTATACCAGTATTAAAAATTGTGGGTGCACATAACCCCCATATATTCTTTGAATTCCCAGTCAGACAATGGCACTGTATACCAGTATTAAAAATTGTGGGTGCACATAACCCCCATATATTCTTTGAATTCCCAGTCAGACAATGGCACTGTATACCAGTAGTAAAAATTGTGGGTGCACATAACCCCCATATATTCTTTGAATTCCCAGTCAGACAATGGCACTGTATGCCAGTATTAAAAATTGTGGGTGCACATAACCCCCATATATTCTTTGAATTCCCAGTGAGACAATGGAACTGTATAGCAGTAGCAAAAATTGTGGGTGCACGTAACCCCCATATATTCTTTGAATTCCCAGTCAGACAATGGCACTATATACCAGTAGTAAAAATTGTGGGTGCACATAACCCCAATATATTCTTTGAATTCCCAGTCAGACAATGGCACTGTATACCAGTATTAAAAATTGTGGGTGCACATAACCCCCATATATTCTTTGAATTCCCAGTCAGACAATGGCACTATATACCAGTAGTAAAAATTGTGGGTGCACATAACCCCCATATATTCTTTGAATTCCCAGTCAGACAATGGCACTGTATACCAGTAGTAAAAATTGTGGGTGCACATAACCCCCATATATTCTTTGAATTCCCAGTGAGACAATGGAACTGTATAGCAGTAGCAAAAATTGTGGGTGCACGTAACCCCCATATATTCTTTGAATTCCCAGTCAGACAATGGCACTGTATACCAGTATTAAAAATTGTGGGTGCACATAACCCCCATATATTCTTTGAATTCCCAGTCAGACAATGGCACTGTATACCAGTATTAAAAATTGTGGGTGCACATAACCCCCATATATTCTTTGAATTCCCAGTCAGACAACGGCACTGTATACCAGTAGTAAAAATTGTGGGTGCACATAACCCCCATATATTCTTTGAATTCCCAGTCAGACAATGGCACTATATACCAGTAGTAAAAATTGTGGGTGCACATAACCCCAATATATTCTTTGAATTCCCAGTCAGACAATGGCACTGTATACCAGTAGTAAAAATTGTGGGTGCACATAACCCCAATATATTCTTTGAATTCCCAGTCAGACAATGGCACTGTATACCAGTATTAAAAATTGTGGGTGCACATAACCCCCATATATTCTTTGAATTCCCAGTCAGACAATGGCACTATATACCAGTAGTAAAAATTGTGGGTGCACATAACCCCCATATATTCTTTGAATTCCCAGTCAGACAATGGCACTGTATACCAGTATTAAAAATTGTGGGTGCACATAACCCCCATATATTCTTTGAATTCCCAGTCAGACAATGGCACTGTATACCAGTAGTAAAAATTGTGGGTGCACATAACCCCCATATATTCTTTGAATTCCCAGTCAGACAATGGCACTATATACCAGTAGTAAAAATTGTGGGTGCACATAACCCCCATATATTCTTTGAATTCCCAGTCAGACAATGGCACTGTATACCAGTAGTAAAAATTGTGGGTGCACATAACCCCAATATATTCTTTGAATTCCCAGTCAGACAATGGCACTGTATACCAGTATTAAAAATTGTGGGTGCACATAACCCCCATATATTCTTTGAATTCCCAGTGAGACAATGGAACTGTATAGCAGTAGCAAAAATTGTGGGTGCACGTAACCCCCATATATTCTTTGAATTCCCAGTCAGACAATGGCACTATATACCAGTAGTAAAAATTGTGGGTGCACATAACCCCAATATATTCTTTGAATTCCCAGTGAGACAATGGCACTGTATACCAGTATTAAAAATTGTGGGTGCACATAACCCCCATATATTCTTTGAATTCCCAGTCAGACAATGGCACTGTATACCAGTAGTAAAAATTGTGGGTGCACATAACCCCAATATATTCTTTGAATTCCCAGTCAGACAATGGCACTGTATACCAGTAGTAAAAATTGTGGGTGCACATAACCCCCATATATTCTTTGAATTCCCAGTGAGACAATGGAACTGTATAGCAGTAGCAAAAATTGTGGGTGCACGTAACCCCCATATATTCTTTGAATTCCCAGTCAGACAATGGCACTATATACCAGTAGTAAAAATTGTGGGTGCACATAACCCCAATATATTCTTTGAATTCCCAGTGAGACAATGGCACTGTATACCAGTATTAAAAATTGTGGGTGCACATAACCCCCATATATTCTTTGAATTCCCAGTGAGACAATGGCACTGTATAGCAGTAGCAAAAATTGTGGGTGCACGTAACCCCAATATATTCTTTGAATTCCCAGTCAGACAATGGCACTATATACCAGTAGCAAAAATTGTGGGTGTATATAGCCCCAATTCTATTGCTAGGGGACTTGCAGGGTATTTCTGAGGTGAAGGTGGGGGGGCACACCGTTGGAACGGGGATTTGGGGTGTATATATGGGGTATACGGGAATACACTGTCAGTGTGTTCCATTCAGGATCCTGGGAAAGCTGGGTTGCGGCGATTGAGCCCGTCAGTGCCACGTTACACTGACAAGCTTCTCCCTGGAATTGAAGTTATATGTAACCCCAATATATTCTTTGAATTCCCAGTCAGACAATGGCACTATATGGCAGTAGCAAAAATAGTGGGTGTATATAGCCCCAATCCTATTGCTAGGGGACTTGCAGGGTATTTCTGGGGTGAAGGTGGGGGGGCACACCGTTGGAACGGGTATCGGGGGTATATATCGGGTATACGGGAATACACTGACAGTGTATTCCATTCAGGATCCTGGGAAAGCTGGGTTGCGGCGATTGAGCCCGTTAGTGCCACGTTACACTGACAAGCTTCTCCCTGGAATTTAGCTCTTATAAGAGCTGTTGGTTGTCTTCTCCTTCCTATCCTAGCCTGTCCCTGCCTACCCAGAATCTAACCCCTAGCTAACTGGACGGAAACCTCCGTCCCCGGTGAATTGCAAGCTCAGAATGACGCGAAGCTGGGCGTCGCTGTTCTTTTAAATTAGAGGTCACATGTTTTCGGCAGCCAATGGGTTTTGCCTACTTTTTTCAACGTCACCGGTGTCGTAGTTCCTGTCCCACCTACCCTGCGCTGTTATTGGAGCAAAAAAGGCGCCAGGGAAGGTGGGAGGGGAATCGAGTAATGGCGCACTTTACCACGCGGTGTTCGATTCGATTCGAACATGCCGAACAGCCTAATATCCGATCGAACATGAGTTCGATAGAACACTGTTCGCTCATCTCTAATGAAAAGCCGTTGGGTCCCGGGATTTTACCATTCTTGAAGGTGTCAATTGTCATATCTGATTTAATGATTACCTTATTTAAGGCTGTCAGCTAAGCATTATCACGGGGAAAAATGCAAGCAATGCAGTAAGGAAGTCGGTGTTGGGCGGTGGTAGGACTGGAGTACAGTTTCTGTTTCTGTGAAAGTGTCTGTGAAAGCGTTTGTATATGGAATTAGGGCTCGTTCACACGGGGCAAGAGGGGGCAGATTTTGGCGCTGAATCCATGTCATAATCTGTCCCCTCACAATAGCGGTCTATGTAGACCGCTAGCAACATGCTGCTCACGGAAAAAAGCGAGCTGCCCCTTCTTCAGGTGGATTCCACAGCTGATTCAGCCCCAGCGTCCGCCTCATGGCAGTAACCTCTGAACTGGGCCTACTTTGGGGTGGGAAGCCGTGACAGTCATGGCAGGCGCATTTTGGCCCTATTCTGACGCAGCTGCCCGCGTCAAAATCAGGACCAAAATCCACCATTCTGCTGCCCAATTGAACTAGCCCTTAGGGTTAGAGCTGAGCCCACCACCTGATTCCTGTTTTCAGTATACCAGTTGGCCAGCATTTTGTCTGCCTTATTAGCATATTTATAAAACTTGGTCTGACTACAACGGACAAGTTGCAGCTTAGTATTTCTAATGCTTTTAACCAGGTAATGGAAGGGGTGTTGCTGCAAAGTTAATTCCAATTTAAGGAGTCTATATTCCAGGTCAGCCTGCGCTTTGGTCTGTTCCCGTTTTAAGCGAAAAGCTTTATAATTATACCCCTAATGGTTTTATGGGCAGTCCAGTTGATGTCAGAGGTCGTGTATGAGACCTTATTATGTTCAAAGAATTCAGTTAGTGCATCTGAGATTTGTTGCTTGATGTCCAGGTCTATGAATAAGGACTCATTCAGTTGCCATAATTAAGGGCCTTTAGAGGGGGCTTGAAAATTAAAATCGGTCAGATCATGATCTGAATAGCATGAGGTCATGGTCTGGCCAGGTGCAAGGTATACGGCAGGCATAGGCAAATGTATGGAGTAGTGAAGTGGACAAGAGCATCCAATCTATCCTGGTATAGTGCTGGTTTGCAGGGGAAAAGTATGCAGAACATCTTTTATTTCTGTTAAATTCACACCAGTAGTCTGATACATTGAAGCATTGAAGGGCGTGCCGGATCTTGCCCTTGGATTTATAGGACAATTTATCTGCTGAGGGAGAAGAACGAACCAGAGTCGAAGACAAAAGTTAAGTCAACTAAACTATCTTAGTATATGAAACTGGGAAGTCATTGTGGCATAGGAATTGACTGGATCTGTTGGTCAAATGGACGACAGAGTAAAATAATGTACAGCCTCTGCCATCATAGTCCACATGTATGAGAATTAAAACAAAAACCACTACTCCCCCAATTTTGGTTTAAATGAGTTCGTGACCTAATAGGCTGTAGCAGAAATGAAAGAATTTAGGGATGGTGGTGGCAGTGAAGAGAGACTCCTGAATATTTGATATCAGGTTGCTATTTTTCATACCTGATAGACCGTGCAGTTCTCTACAACAAAATGGCACTCGGGCATGCGCAAGTACCGCTCAGAACGGAGAGTTTCTGCGCGTGCACGGGATTTCAACCACCCGGAGCGAGACTACAGAAAATATAGGCGGTACAGGTCATGTGGAGGAGGAGGTCTTTTGGAATACAAGCAACGGAGGGGCATTTCAGAGGTATAACACTGGGGGTGCTCGCTGGCCCTGGAGAACGCCCATGCTGCTCGGTGAGCCTCATCTGTATATATTATTTACCCGTTTTTACTAAAAACTGGGGGGTCTTTGGCAGAACTGGAGGAAGCACCTGAATAGCCTTTTTAAAGGCTATTCAGCATATGCTTACCTCAAAATCACTTTTCTAAATGATAGAATCCCTTTAAGAAAGTAAGAAATGTAAGCAAGAAAGTTAGCAATACCAGATCTATGATTTCTGAAGTGTAATGGTAAGAGACAGGGTGATCTGATCAATTCTGGGAGGGTATGCCAGGTTGTAAAGTGCTATCTGGGTTTCCAATTTTTGGGAATCTGAAAGCAGGGTGAAATAACGCACAGAAGGCAAATGAAGGGGCAGTAACTGTAGTACTATCAAATAGCTGACGTGGGTTTGGAAGCCATAGTAGGAGGCCGAAATAGCCAGACATGGGTTGGAAGAATAATTGGCACCAAGGAAAATACAGAAGCACATGTCTTGTGTTTAACATACTGCAGCTTTGACAGTGATTGGAGTAAAGGCAGCAGAGATCACTCATTTATCAAATAGCCAACAAATATGGTTGGTGGCCGAGCTGTCCAATTGTTGTGCTCCTGTATATTGAAGGTAGAGTATAGAGGAAATCCTGCTCACAATTCTGGGAGTAAGATGGTGTGTGCAAGGGCACATGTAGAGGCCTAGTTTCAGAGAAAGGAGGCTCCATGATGGCCACTGCCAGCAGAAAGAAGCAAGAGCCTCCTTACATGCAGAATATGGTGCAGGAAGGAGTGCGGGCAGCAAGTGATGGATACCGCTGCCGAACCACAGTGACACCCGGCATGGATCCTTACTGGGAGCCACCAACAGGAGAGTGAAGGTGCTCGGCTCTTAAGTCTGTGAACACACTTGTGGACTTGCTAATTCCCCTGATATACATTTATGTTGAGCAGCCACTGAAGTGAAAGGAAACAGCTGTGGGGTTTCAGCAGCGGAAAACAAAAAGGTCTGTTGGCGGCCGAGTTGGTAAATTCCAACAGAGGCCCCAGGATCTAGGAGTGACTGGTGGCCACGTGGCAATAAGGCCCCAAGCAGTTTAGGTTTGTTAGAGTTAAGTCCTCCATCTTTGTATTTTGTGAGCCATCTTGTACTCTTTCACATATAAACTGTATAAGTATGTATTTTTCTGCTTAAGTCAAGGAGGCCCCTTGTTAGACTTTAAGGAATGTGATAATGAACGTTAATGCATAGGTTACTAATCCTTCTCTCAAGGGCCTCATTTTAAGAAGATGCAGCTGACTTTGTATATCTCTTATCTCCTTTACATGATGTATGGACACATAACCAACAAAAGTATTAATCTTATGGTATCTGGGCACTCTGTCATATTTTATGGTATATGAAGGTCACTTAGAGTGTGTATAGACACAGAGTCTATGGAACCTGTCATCTTATCTCTTTTGCCATGATATATACATATAGACATAGTCTGGGATGTTAGCTCACATATAAGTATTTGGAATCCTTTGTTTCATGGGAAAGTCCATCCCAGTGTGGAAAGCTATAATGAGATGCAGATTATAATGAGCCTCAGCCAATAGCCATGTGCCAGGCTTGTCTTATATCTCTATAACCAATCATGTTGTACTGATTAGAATAGCCAAGCCAGCTCTTTGTCTGTAATGTATTTAAACTACCTTTTTCTTACAATAAAATTAGAACTCTTGGGCGTGGCTAGGCATGCACGCGAGCGGACGCCTGTGATCCGAGCTCCGCTTCAGGCTCCGACACTTTGCGGTGCATTACTGGCAAACATGGGCAAAACTCGCTCCCAGAGGCATCGGGAGACTCCTCTTACCTCCGCGCATACGGAGAGCTCCATCCCGGACTTCTTCGCCCCCCGCGGCGAACGGCGTGGGACCCTGGACTCTGCGGCCTGTAGTGCTGGCGGGCCGCCATCTTCTTCCTCCTCCTCCCTCCCTGCGCGCCAAGGCCTGGAACATGGCGGCGGCTCTCTCCTCGCACTGGACCCTCGGCTGTCGGCTCCTGCACGCCTGGATCCCTCGGCTATGACGTCGGGACTCCCTCAGGTACAGCAGCATCATGCCTCTTCATCTAAGGGGAGTGCAGCCCTGGACGTGGCCATTTCCCCAACTGTCTCCCAGCAGGGAGCTGCATCCCTGGCAATGTCTCCATTACCCGCTCAGGGTGAGGTGGCTGCAGGCACCCCTGGGTCTCTCCTACATACCCCCCCTCAATTGAGGCAGGTCACCCCCCCACATGCTGGCCCTCTGGACACTGCGGACTGGGGTGCTAGCCCCCCGCACAAAAAATCCTTCCTCCACACCCCACATCCTGCTCAACAGAGCCCTCAGTCACCCTCTGAGGATGCCTCCTCTGATGAAGATTTTTGGCCCCCTGAAACATGTAAGAGGCCCTCCCGCCCTGCTCCTACCACTGCGGCCTTGCGGGCGGATGCCCCCTCTTTTGTCTCACATCTCCCCCCCCCCGATGAAGCCGCTCTTACTTTACAGAAACACCCTGAGCTGCAGGCTCTTCTAGCCCTAAGTAGGAGGGACATGGACAGTCTTGCTTCTGACCTTAAGCGCGCTTGGCGCCATGATCTGCGTGTTGTGAAATCTGACATTTCGGACCTGCAGCAGCGGGTACAGGCCCTAAAGGACTTTAAATCTACAGCTGCCTCCTCTATTGATAGTCTGCAACGGGACTCTGATGCTCATTCTTCCCAATTGCGCAACTTAATCTCCCATATGGATGATATTGAAAATCGTAATCGCCGCAATAATATACGTATACGCGGCCTCCCTGAGTCTGTTCAGCCTGCTGACCTGGCCGCTATGCTCACTGGATTATTTAATTCTCTTCTTGGGCGCCCGCTTGACTCTCACATTGAAATGGACCGTGCCCATCGGGCGCTACGCCCTCGCAGCTCTGATGACTCTAAACCCCGAGATGTGATATGCAGGATCCACTTCTATGCTGTCAAGGAGGAGATTATGCAGAAGGTCCGCAACAGCCGCACTGTGCCCTTTGAAGGCCACGATTTGTCTATTTTCCCGGATCTTTCTAGATTTACCCTTCGTCAACGCTCTGCCTTGAAGCCTCTTCTATCCATCCTACAGGAACGTAAGATACCGTACCGCTGGGGCTTCCCGTTCGCTCTCCAGGTTCGCCATCGGGACCGTATCCTTTCTCTGGCTCACCCGGCTGATCTGCCGACCTTCCTTCGTGTCCTGAATCTTCCGCCTCTACAGTTGCCGGACTGGTCTTCACTTTTGGCTGATCCTAATCACACTGGTCCTCCTCGCTTGCAATGGGACGCGGCTGATCATCGCCCATTGGATCCACCCCGCTCCCAGACCTCTCAGCGCGGAGGACGGTCCACTTCAACACGATTGTTGCCTCCGTGACCTATGCTTGCGGTCTTCCTCCTCTCTGACAGGACGCTTTTGCATTTCTGTTCCTTAGTTGTTCTGCAGTTATGTTGCGATTCTGATGTGACTGTTTTTGCCCATGTTCTTGTTTTTTCAGGTCTCTAGTAATGTTATTGCACCGTGTTTATTGTCGTATAGGCTCTGTTGCAAATTTCATGTGTCGGAGCCGGAGTACTTCTGCTCTGGATTGTTCTGTTTTTTCTTTTTCTCTTTTTTTTTTTCTTTTCTGATTCTTGTCTTTCCTTCATAAACCACAAAAAAGGGTAAGTATGACATAATAAACACACTAATAATAAAAATCTCAAAAAATCTTCATTATAATAATTTAACACATACACAAAATAGGACGATGCAAAGAAAGCAAATGTACACATACACAAATGGGTATAATGGATGCCACAACAAATAGTGGTCCCTGTGAATACTGCTAGTTTCCCTCATGAGCCATACTAAAGTACAAAATACACACTCTCGTATTATGTATTGAAATTCACATAGGTGAGTGTTACCATCATAAACAACTATATAGGACACAGTTATAAATTCTGACTCCCAGTATTTTTATGTTCACCCCTAAGGATGAACAATAGAAACTATAATATCAAAGACTACAGGTCCTATTAAGATTTATCTTACTTCCTGTATACAAAGAGCGGCGTATACATTGCCCTCAGAGGTCTAGTAACCACCATATGTTAGAAGAAAGACATGTTGCAAGTACAAGAAGATTTGTATAGACACTCACCCATGGGGAAGGTAATCAGCAGATCACCAGGGACGGGCACCCACTACCCAAACCCCGACGCGCGTTTCGGCGCAGAGAGCCTTCGTCAGGAGGAGGAGGAGGAAACATACATGCTCCCTATTTATATGCCGGCATATAACATTGGGGTCCAATGGGAGCAGTCCCAGCTGCTCACAATAAACTCGCATCATTGCGAGTGTACGCCGCGGGCGAATGGCGGCGCATGCGCATGGTGGCACACGGACAGAACACATGACCGGGACCCGAGGTATCGCGGTCACGTGACCGTGATCTCGCGATGTTACGGCTCCGGCATGTGTTCGTGCGAGCGCCCACCAGGCATGCGCACTCACCCGTTGCAGTATGTTATACAGTTACTATGGACTCATCCAAAGGACCCCAAAGACTATGGGTTAAAGAGATAGTAACCCATATTAAATTCAGAACAATGGAAGTATACAATCAAGATACCTTTACAGGCTAATAATTACATTATGTACCAGGTGATAATGTGTATTATAAATACATTAATAAAGTGCAAATACAATTCAAGATAGCACCAGGAGACAAAAGGTGCTATATAAAATATTACAATATATATGAAAATTGTGTATTAAATAACAAAGGTGACACATATATTGGCCCTTGCTAAATGTGATACCAACATTAACCAATATGGTATACAAAAATATTAAATATTATATTTAAATATATATTCTATCAAAGAATGTTTTTATATACTACATCCATAAACAGTGATAATACATTACAGTGATTAAAGAGAAAATAATAAAAAATAAATAAAAATGAAAAATACATAATAATAAATAAATGAAAATAAAAAGTAAAAATAAAAAATTTTAAAAATAAGATGAAAGTGATAATAATAATAATAATAATAATAATAATAATAATAATAATAATAATAATAATAAAAATAAAAAACTTGATTGAAGACTTCCGAGAGAACACTTATTAGAATTTCCGAAAGGACACATACATGGCAGACAATATCTGTAACAGAAAAGACAATATAAGTACAAATACTATAAAGAAGATATTTTACCATTACCGACAAACAAACAAAGAACAAACAAAGAACATATAAAAATGTCAAAACAGCGCTCATGAGCTCATAAAAAGGAGCCAAAACCAAGAGTTTCATTTAAACCATTCGGGGCAAGGGTGCCAAGTCTCCAGATCCATTTTGTTTCTAATTGAGCTAATCTCTTCTTTAGATTACCCCCCCGGATGTTAATAGGAAGGGTATCAATGCCACAAACTTTTAATAAAGATGGATCTTTATTGTGGTACAAAGAGAAATGTCTTGCTATTGGCTTAGATCTATCTGTATCTAGATCCGTAATGGATCTGATATCTCGTACATGCTCCCGTATACGTAATTTCAATTCCCGAGTAGTTAGACCAATATAGATCTTGCCGCAAGGGCATGTAGCATGATAGATCACAAATTTTGTATTGCAATCAATACGACATCTAATCTTAAACGTTTTATCTCCCCTTGCGTTGCGAAATTCTGTTGTCCTAACCATATTGGGACATGCTACACAGCGTCCGCAAGAAAAATTACCCACCTTTGGTGGACCAGCCCCGAAAATTCTTGGTTCTTCGATTTCATAGTGGCTCCTGACTAGTATATCCTTTAGATTTTGAGCCCTACGAGAAATAGCAGTAGGATAAGTAGGGATATATTTAGCTAATAGGGGATCCCCCAAGAGCACAGGCCAAAATTTTCTCAATACCTCAACCATTTCACCCCATCGCGAATGATATTTTGTAATAAAACGTACCCAAGATGGGCCTTGTCGCTTTACTTTAGAGGAGTGGATTAATTCAGTCCGTCTAGAATTTTTTGCCCTCATATATGCTTGTTTAATGGATCGTTGGCTATATCCACGATTTGTAAAACGTTCTTTAAGATCAGATGAAAATTTTTCAAAACTTTGATTCGTAGAGCATACCCGTCGCATACGTAGAAACTGCCCTGTCGGGATAGCTTTGATAACCTGTGGAGGGTGAGAGGAGGAAGCCAATAAAAGTGAATTCACCGAAGTGTGTTTTCTAAAAATCTCCGTCTGTAAATTATGACTATTGTCCTTGAAGAGAGACACATCTAAAAAATCAATTTTAGTATTGCTGTAATTATATGTCAAACGAATATTACGATCATTTCTATTGAGTGTGTCAATGAACTCACCCAATTGTACATCTGTACCCTCCCAGACGATCAGGATGTCGTCGATGTACCGCATCCAAGAATGGACGCGGCACATCGACGAGTCCCGATCGTCCGGGAGGAGGTCCCTCTCCCACAGCCCCAGGAACAGGTTAGCATAAGAGGGGGCACAGGCCGCCCCCATTGCTGTTCCCTGGAGCTGCAGGTAGAGGGACCCTTTAAAAGTGAAAAAATTGTGTGTGAGAACGTATTCCAACAAAGTTAGTATTAATTCGCATAAATCAGGGGGAAAATTACTCACACTTAGAAAAAATCTGGTTGCACGTAGACCGTCTTCATGACGAATACTCGTGTATAAAGATTCAACGTCACACGTTACAAGTAGTGTGTTCTCATCTAGGGGCAGGTCATCAATTCGCTTCAACAAGTCACTAGTATCCCGGAGAAACGAAGGGAGAGTCTCAACCAACTGTTTTAAATAAAAATCTATAAAACGACAAATGTTTTCAAATGGTCCATTTATACTCGAAATTATAGGCCTACCCGGTGGTGTAGTAGAGTTTTTATGAATCTTGGGTAAAAAATATAAAGTTGGTACTGATGGTTCATCCACTTTCAAGCTATTATATACATCTCTAGAAATGACATTCCTCTCCAAGGCGGATTGAAGTATAATTTCAAGATCTCTACAAAAAGTCAACATAGGATTAAATGTCAGTTTCCTATAATGTTTCATATCATTTAATTGTCTAAAGGCTTCCGCTTCATACATTGAGGATGGCCACACTACTACATTGCCACCCTTGTCCGCAGCCTTTATAAGAATATCAGTTTTCTGGCTAAGGGATTTCAACCCAGATCTCTCTTCCCTAGATAGGTTGTCATTTCTGACATGCCATGGTATTTTCTGGAATTCCTGAGATACCAACTTTACAAAAAGATCAACAGACGGACAGATGGATAAGGGTGGAAACTTTTTTGATGGGCGTCGTATGCATTCAGGTACATTCACAACAGATGCTGTTGTGGAGGGAGGAGAGTTAGATTCCTCATAAAGCTCTTCTAAAATGCTTAGAGCTACATGCTCATCCTCACCTATATTAGACTCATTTGGAACGTCACTTGCAGGTAAATCTGATCTATGAAATAATTTTTTAAAAATAAGTGACCTTCCAAAAAGGTGCAAATCCTTAATCGCTGTAAACCTGTCAAAGCCAGCGCTTGGCGCGAAATTAAGGCCTTTTGACAAAACTGAAATTTCAGAAGGGGATAGTGTATATTGTGAAAGATTTATTACCTGTAATTGATCCTGTCTCTGAGTACTCCTTGTATCAGGACGTCTTTTAGATGACCATCTGGATTGATTCTTTTTACGTTTGTTGCCAACATTCAGCCTTCGTTGACTTTCCGTATGTATCGAGGTATCTGATTCATTTAGGGACGAAAGGGATGATTGCGAGGTGGTTCTCCTCATATCATTTGGACGATTTTGATGCCATCTATATATTTTATTTGTTTGAAAATCCGTACTATCCCTATTAAATTTTTTTGTTTTTATTTCACAAATCGTTTTCTCCCAACCTTTAAATTGTTCATCCAATGTCTGATTAAATGACATTAAAGTATCATTAGTGGATATAGTCCTTAGTTGACTCTGAAAATCCTCAATTTCTTTATCTAGTAAGTCAATGGAGTATGTATTATATTCCACTAATAGATGCATAAATGATAGAGAGCAGGTAGTACAAGCTAATTCCCATTTTTTGATAAATTCCTCATTTGTTATTGGAAAGGACGGGAAGACCTGCACTCTTAACCCTCTAGGAACCAGCTTTCTCTTGATGTAATTTTGGAGAAACGCTCTGTTCCACCATATTTTGGTTCTTTTATGTAACAAACTCTTAATTTTCTCCTGTATCTCATGAGCACTGCTTTGACTGGTAAAACCATGTACTGTACATTCGTCCTTAAACATAACATCCAATTGGGAGAGCCAATTCCGCTCTCTCGCTTTATAGTCCATCGGGCTGATGCTATGGGGATCTGTGAAAAACACAGTATAAATATCAGATTGTAAGACACAAAGCAAAATCGGAACACAAAATAAACGTAGATATATCAGTTCCATTATGTATTCTACGCCCTATAAACACATGTCCTTACCACAAAAAGCTCAAACATAAACCACAAAAAAGGGTAAGTATGACATAATAAACACACTAATAATAAAAATCTCAAAAAATCTTCATTATAATAATTTAACACATACACAAAATAGGACGATGCAAAGAAAGCAAATGTACACATACACAAATGGGTATAATGGATGCCACAACAAATAGTGGTCCCTGTGAATACTGCTAGTTTCCCTCATGAGCCATACTAAAGTACAAAATACACACTCTCGTATTATGTATTGAAATTCACATAGGTGAGTGTTACCATCATAAACAACTATATAGGACACAGTTATAAATTCTGACTCCCAGTATTTTTATGTTCACCCCTAAGGATGAACAATAGAAACTATAATATCAAAGACTACAGGTCCTATTAAGATTTATCTTACTTCCTGTATACAAAGAGCGGCGTATACATTGCCCTCAGAGGTCTAGTAACCACCATATGTTAGAAGAAAGACATGTTGCAAGTACAAGAAGATTTGTATAGACACTCACCCATGGGGAAGGTAATCAGCAGATCACCAGGGACGGGCACCCACTACCCAAACCCCGACGCGCGTTTCGGCGCAGAGAGCCTTCGTCAGGAGGAGGAGGAGGAAACATACATGCTCCCTATTTATATGCCGGCATATAACATTGGGGTCCAATGGGAGCAGTCCCAGCTGCTCACAATAAACTCGCATCATTGCGAGTGTACGCCGCGGTTCTGAATTTAATATGGGTTACTATCTCTTTAACCCATAGTCTTTGGGGTCCTTTGGATGAGTCCATAGTAACTGTATAACATACTGCAACGGGTGAGTGCGCATGCCTGGTGGGCGCTCGCACGAACACATGCCGGAGCCGTAACATCGCGAGATCACGGTCACGTGACCGCGATACCTCGGGTCCCGGTCATGTGTTCTGTCCGTGTGCCACCATGCGCATGCGCCGCCATTCGCCCGCGGCGTACACTCGCAATGATGCGAGTTTATTGTGAGCAGCTGGGACTGCTCCCATTGGACCCCAATGTTATATGCCGGCATATAAATAGGGAGCATGTATGTTTCCTCCTCCTCCTCCTGACGAAGGCTCTCTGCGCCGAAACGCGCGTCGGGGTTTGGGTAGTGGGTGCCCGTCCCTGGTGATCTGCTGATTACCTTCCCCATGGGTGAGTGTCTATACAAATCTTCTTGTACTTGCAACATGTCTTTCTTCTAACATATGGTGGTTACTAGACCTCTGAGGGCAATGTATACGCCGCTCTTTGTATACAGGAAGTAAGATAAATCTTAATAGGACCTGTAGTCTTTGATATTATAGTTTCTATTGTTCATCCTTAGGGGTGAACATAAAAATACTGGGAGTCAGAATTTATAACTGTGTCCTATATAGTTGTTTATGATGGTAACACTCACCTATGTGAATTTCAATACATAATACGAGAGTGTGTATTTTGTACTTTAGTATGGCTCATGAGGGAAACTAGCAGTATTCACAGGGACCACTATTTGTTGTGGCATCCATTATACCCATTTGTGTATGTGTACATTTGCTTTCTTTGCATCGTCCTATTTTGTGTATGTGTTAAATTATTATAATGAAGATTTTTTGAGATTTTTATTATTAGTGTGTTTATTATGTCATACTTACCCTTTTTTGTGGTTTATGTTTGAGCTTTTTGTGGTAAGGACATGTGTTTATAGGGCGTAGAATACATAATGGAACTGATATATCTACGTTTATTTTGTGTTCCGATTTTGCTTTGTGTCTTACAACTTGTCTTTCCTTCGTCTATATCTCTCTTCTCCATTTGCTTGCTTTCTTTCTACCACTCCTTGGCTTGCGTCTTGTCTTCTTCGTCCCCACATAGTTTGGTCCCTGCAGAGCGGGGCCTGTTGGAGACCTGTGCTCCTGCCCATTTAGTTCCCTTTGAGGGCAACCCCAAAGCCCTCTTCCTTTTCTTTCTGTTTATCTCCCTCCCCTCTTGTTTTATTTGTTGTTCTTCTTGACCTTTTCTAGTTGCTTTACTCTGTTGGTCTGTCTCCCGTTCTTCCCCCCCTCTTCCCCTTAGGATGGCGGACATCTCTGTGTCGTCCTTTAATGTTAAAGGTCTTAATGTTCCGGAGAAACGCTCGCAAATTCTGTATGATGCCCATAAGCGCAAAGTGCAGATTCTGTGCCTCCAGGAGACACATTTTTTATCTGAACGTGTTCCGGTGATCAAGAATCAATGTAAAGAGAAACTTCACGTCTTTTGCAGTGTCAAACAGGAAAATTTTATTGATAAAGCTAGTAAAGCCAGTAAATGTTTTCGGTCTCTTGGACCTTCGTCAGACTCTACATAAAAAATATAAACAATAAACATAAAGTGACATTGGTATGCAGGTAATGATACAATATCAAAATTGAATAAGGAATAGACACATATATACATATATACATAAGGGAAACCATGATGTAGCGATATGCAGGGTTAACAGCAATGGTCATGAAGAGCTGCTGGTATTACATGTGCTAGTTAAGGGAAGCAAGTGAAAGTATCAGAACAACAGGGGATACAATAATAACAACAAAGTTTCACCTGATTCTTGGAGGGCAAAAGGTATTCCTTTATGAGCCAATATAATAAACAACGTGGCCACAGTCCAGCCTAGAATGAGCATAGTACAACTGTCAGATATTGATGGTAGGTATAGCCAATTCGTGCCCATAAATAAAACTGGGGGGAGTAGCGTAGAAGACTTACCTCCTGGAGACCAGACCACTGCGGGCTTGGTCTGGTCTCCAGGAGGTAAGTCTTCTACGCTACTCCCCCCAGTTTTATTTATGGGCACGAATTGGCTATACCTACCATCAATATCTGACAGTTGTACTATGCTCATTCTAGGCTGGACTGTGGCCACGTTGTTTATTATATTGGCTCATAAAGGAATACCTTTTGCCCTCCAAGAATCAGGTGAAACTTTGTTGTTATTATTGTATCCCCTGTTGTTCTGATACTTTCACTTGCTTCCCTTAACTAGCACATGTAATACCAGCAGCTCTTCATGACCATTGCTGTTAACCCTGCATATCGCTACATCATGGTTTCCCTTATGTATATATGTATATATGTGTCTATTCCTTATTCAATTTTGATATTGTATCATTACCTGCATACCAATGTCACTTTATGTTTATTGTTTATATTTTTTATGTAGAGTCTGACGAAGGTCCAAGAGACCGAAAATGTTTACTGGCTTTACTAGCTTTATCAATAAAATTTTCCTGTTTGACACTGCAAAAGACGTGAAGTTTCTCTTTACATTGATTGATACGGGTTGGGACCCTAACTTCACCACCAAAGTCTACTGTATCCCTAGACGAAGGTGATCAAGAATCGGTACTTTCCGCTTTGGTTCCACAGTAGTAGCCAACAAGGTAAGGTCAGGGGTGTAGCTGTCTTCTTTCATAAGAATTTACCGATCAAAGTCTTAGATTCTTTGTCTGATGTAAATGCCAGGTACTTATTTTTGATCTGTGAAATTTCTGGGGTGATGTACACTATTGCTAATATATATGCCCCTAATACTGATCAGGTCCCTTTTCTCTTGTCTACGCTAGCGGCCCTCCAAGATTTCGCTAAGGGTCATTTGATTGTGTGTGGGGACTTTAATCTTGCCCTCAACCCCTTATTGGATACTTCCTCGGGCAGGTTCCAGCTTTCGTACGGAGCTATTAATAGGGTTAGAAGTTTTTTGAATTCTATGCTTTTGTGTGACGTCTGGCGCATCTTCCATCCTCTGGACAGGGACTATTCCTTTTTCTCTCCCCCGCATAACTCGTATAGTAGGATTGATTATGTTTTCCTCTCTCATGATCTCCTCTCGTTGGTGACTGCTTCCGCAATCGACTTGACTTTCCTCTCTGACCAAGCTCCTGTTTCTTGCTCTTTTCGCCCCCCGTCCTCGTGCCCTCGTTCTAATACCTGGAGACTGAACGAATCTCTGCTTCTTGATGTTCAATGCTTAGCTGATCTGAAACTCTCCACCTCTCACTTTCTTCAGGATCACGCGCACGATATCACCTCTCCCCCCATCCAATGGGAGGCCCTGAAGTGTGTGCTTCGTGGGGTCCTGATGAAACACGGGGCTCGCCTGAAGAGGGAGGCAGGTCTTAGACTTCGCTCACTCTTGTCTGATTTGGCATCCTTGGAGACCCAGCACAAGCGATCTCTTCAGCAGTCGACGTTGGCCGCTCTAACGACCACGCGTCAGGAAATAAAAGCTTTGCTCGAGCACAGGCAGCAGAGATTGCGTCAATTGGGACAGCGTTCTTTTTATGAGTGGGGAAACAAGGCGGGGCGCCTTCTTGCGAGAGCTGTACGTGATCGCCGTGCTGCCTCCCACGTTTTGGCCGTTAAGAAACCGTCGGGCGCCATTACGCATATTACATCTGACATTGCCTCTGCTTTCTCGGATTATTATAGCTCCCTCTATCATCTCCCTCCTCCCGGCTCTTCTCCCTCTTCTTCGCCTTCCACTCCTACTTTAGCGCAATATGTGGCGGCAACTGCTTTGCCGTCCTTGTCACGTGATGACGCGGCTCTGCTTGAGGCCCCGTTTACGGCACAGGAATTGGAGGCGGGTATCTCAGCTCTCCCGGGAGGTAAGAGCCCCAGCCCTGACGGCTACACGGCTCGGTTTTATAAGGCTCTTACAGCTGAGCTGCTCCTGCCCCTTTTGCGCGCTTTCAACTCAGTCTCTTCTGATACGCCCTTCCCCTCCTCCTTTCTCCAAGTGCACATTACCGTTTTACCTAAGGAGGGTAAGGATCATACCCTCTGTTCCAGCTATAGACCCATCTCCCTTCTTAATACCGATGCAAAATTATATGCCAAACTGATAGCCAACCGACTCAGCCCGCACATGGGGGATCTTATTCACCCAGATCAAGTAGGTTTTGTCCCCTGTAGGGAGGCTCGTGATAATACCTTGAAGGCCTTCTCCGCCATCCGTCATGCTCAGCGTTCAAGTACGCCTATGTTACTTTTATCCCTGGATGCGGAGAAGGCCTTCGACAGGGTGGACTGGAGATTCTTAGAGGCCACGCTTCTTCAACTAGGACTTGGCCCATCTATGCTCACCCGCATTCGAGCTCTTTATAATTTCCCTGTGGCTCGGGTTAGAGTTAATGGCTCTCTCTCCTCTCCTTTTGTTATCCATAATGGGACACGTCAGGGCTGCCCCCTGTCCCCCTTATTATATGCCCTGGTCATGGAACATCTTTTGGTGGCGCTTAGGAAGAACCCTGATATTAATGGCCTGAGGGCAGGAGGCTTACACTTAAAGGTTTCCACATTCGTTGATGATGTCCTCCTCTTTGTCACACAGCCCCTTACGTCTCTTCCTTCTATTCTCAAAGAGATTGAACTTTACAGTTCTTATAGCAATTATAAAATAAATCTCTCTAAAAGCTCTGCGCTTAATGTTTCCTTGCCTGCGGCGGATCTCAGCTCTCTGCGCGCCTCTTTCCCCTTCCAATGGTCTCACAAGTCGATACGATATTTGGGAGTTCAGCTTCCTAGTTTCCTTCCAGACACCTACTCACTGAACTTTCTTCCCCTTCTACGCATGCTGCGAACTGATCTCGATCGTTGGGACGCTAGGCGCCTCTCCTGGTTGGGGCGCATCAACATACTGAAAATGAACGTTCTCCCCCGTCTATTGTATCTCTTTCAAACGGTCCCCTGTATACTTCCGGCGTCTTTTTTCGCGACGGTCAAACAGGCTATTTGTAAGTTTATTTGGTCTTCTAAACCCCCTCGCATTGCTCGGAGTACTTTATCCCGGTCTAAGAAGTAGGGAGGCCTGGCAGTGCCTGACTGCTCGAAGTATTACCTCGCAGCGGTCGCCTCGCGTATTCTTGATTGGCATCACTCATCTTGCTCTAAGCTCTGGGTTGCCTTGGAGGAGTCTCTGAGCCCTATACCGCTCACGGCGCTCCCTTGGCTCCATAAGAAATATTGGACAGACTGCAAACCATATCTGCTTCCGTTTGTTGCGAGTCAAACTATGGGGGGGTGTCGAATTTATAGTGGTATGCGGTTGCTTTTCTGGAATGATGGCCCTCTGACTCCGGTCTCGGGCAACCCCGACTTTCCAGCTGCGTTTAGCTCTTCTTTTTTGGGTCGCCCCCCTACCCACCCTCTCCTTCGGCTCACGCATGTTACTTCTGCCTCCGCTCTCCTTCCCCGCTCAGACTTGTTGGCTTTAGCCTCCAGACCGGATTCAATGGCTGCCCATTGGCACTGCTCCCAACTGTCCCATTTTTACTTCTCCTTGAAGCGTTCACAAGATGTTCATAGGCCACTTCTGCCCTTGGAGCGCCTCTGTCTCTCTGCTTCTCGGCCGGAACACACGGTCTCTCTGCTATACAACTCCCTGTTGGAGAGTCCGGAGGATGGCTTACCACCCTTTGTCAGGGGGTGGGAAAGGGAGCTGGGGGTGGCATTCTCGCCGGGTGTGTGGTCATCAGCCATCGAGATGTGTCATAAATTCTCTATCTCCTGTAAGGCTCAGGAGACCAACTATAAGATCCTCTCTAGGTGGTACAGGGTTCCGACTCTGCTCCACACCATCTTTCCGACCACCTCAGATAGGTGTTGGAGATGTCTCAACGACCGTGGCACGATGGCTCACATCTGGTGGGGGTGTCCCCTTCTTCGCCCTTATTGGGATGGCGTGCGAGGGGTTATTCGTCAAGTGACGGGTGTTGTTTTGGACGATGATCCTGCCCCTCTTCTTCTTTCCCTTTTCCCTCGAAAATTTCGAAAACCCATTCGCAAGTTATTGGGGTTTATGTTGGTAGCTGCTCGTTCAGTCATCCCGAGGCTGTGGAAGTCCCAGTCCCCCCCCCCCCCCACACTCCTTTCCTGGCTAAAGGAGTTCCTCCATATCCGTACCATGGAGGATATGCTGGCGATGCTTCGCCCTGATGACCGTCTTCACCGCCAGACTTGGCTGCTGTGGAACATGTTCTATTACTCCTCAGATTTTCGTTCCCTTTTTCCCTCCTCACCCTTGTGAGCCTACCTACTTTATACATTTTTTTCCTGCTATTTGCTTTTCTGGTTCTCGTATAGTTTTACCTAGTGCTCTAATATTGAAGATCACTGCTTTTTCTGTTTTGCTATTACAATTTGTTATGGCTTTTGTTACCCTCACTTCTTCAGTTACCTGATTAACTGTATTGCATTGTTCATTGTAACTCTGCTGCGTCAGAGTCCGCCTCCCCCTCTCCCTGTTCCTTTTCCCTGTTCCCCTATATACTTTTTCCCTTTTTCCTTCCCATTGTTTCCCCGACTTTTCCCTCCCTTTCCTCCCTCCCCTTCCCTTTTGTTTACCCCTTGGAAAAATCTTTAATAAAAATTTAATGTTGAAAATTAGAACTCTTTTGATACACCACCATCTTGTGTCTTAAATCAGTTCTCCAGGCCTAAAGAAGATGGCTGCAGTCCATCTAGGCCTGTTAATTAATTATCTAATTAGGACCTCTACAACATACGGAGGGATCCATATGTCCCTATCAGGTTGGTGGATGGTCGTGATGCCCTCCGACACCCTGGTAGGGCCTCCAGCATCAGAGCGGCTTCCCCTGACAACAAAATGTGTAGTGGCCTGAATGGGGACAATCATTTAAGGTGCAAATTAAGGGGGCATCCACACTACGTAACGCCAGCGTGTATCACAGCCGTACACGCCGGCGTTACAGCAGGGCTGCCGAACACTTCCAATTCATTTCTATGGGAGCCGGCATGCGAGCGCTCCCCATAGAAATGAATGGGCTGCTTCTTTCACTGCAAGCAGTCCCATTGAAGTGAATGGGAAGTGCCGGCGTGTACGGCAAGCTCTGCTCATGCCATGCCGTACACGCCGGCACTTCCCATTCACTTCAATGGGACTGCTCACAGTGAAAGAAGCAGCCCATTCATTTCTATGGGGAGCGCTCGCATGCCGGCTCCCATAGAAATGAATAGGAAGTGTTCGGCAGCCCTGCTGTAATGCCGGCGTGTACGGCTGTGATACACGCTGGCGTTACGTAGTGTGAATGCCCCCTTAAGGTGTTTGTAGCCGGAATTCCAGTGAAGCACAGCTAGCAGCTCTAGCATCAGGCCACGTCCCCCTGACAATATTTTAATAACACACATTATAGGTTACATTTGCAAAGTCTCATTTTTAGATATAGGATAACTAAAATTGCAGGGTTACCTTCAACCAAAACTTGAAAAAACATTTCCTTACCCAGGGATGAACCAGCAGCACAGATCTTCCATTGAGCATCCTGCATGCTGTGCATAAACTGAAGAAATAGAAACTGGCTGTACGCTTTCTTTCCCATATTCAGTACATTCTTCTAGCAGTGGCTCTTTATCAACATTCCCACTCATAGGCCTTATTCACACCTTAGTGTTTTGGTCAGTAATTTACAATAGTGATTGTAAAGGCAGGGGCGAACAAATAGTCAGAAGCGAAAACTCATTCAAGTGGTCTGTCTAATAATGTCAACAATCACCCAATGGACAAGTGTTTGCTCATTCATTGGGTATTCAGATGATTTCAAGAGGACACAAACATCATCATCCTTCGCCTCCACAATGCCCTGTCTAATAAGGACTGTATTGTTGACAGACAATGAAAGTATATTCCAGGTGAAAGATCACTTTAGCAATTGTTCCCTTTTCATGTTTTCTGCATCACCCTATATAAGTGGGCTGGTGCCTACATTTTGTAGCCAATCTGAACTTGTTCATAAATATCTTTATTTCTAAAGCCAAAACCAGTGGAGACTACAGTCATGGCCAAAAGTTTTGAGAATGACACAAATATTATATTTTCACATGATCTGCTGCCCTCTGGTTTTTATGTTGCAATCATATTATGAATAACAAAAGCTTATATTGACAGTTAGAATGAGTTAATGCAGAAAGTCCATATTTGCAGTGTTGACCCTTCTTCTTCAGGACCTCTGCAATTCTCTCTGGCATGCTCTCAATCAACTTCTGGACCAAATCCTGACTGATAGCAGTCCATTCTTGCACAATCAATGCTTGCATTTTGTCAGAATTTGTAGGTTTTTGTTTGTCCACCCGTCTCTTGATAATTGACCACAAGTTCTCAATGGGATTAAGATCTGGGGAGTTTCCAGGCCATGGACCCAAAATCTCTATGTTTTGTTCCCTGAGCCATTTAGTTATCACCTTTTATGGCAAGGTGCTCCATCATGCTGGAAAAGGCATTGTTGATCGCCAAACTTCTCTTGGACGGTTGGGAGAAGTTGATCTTGGAAGACATTCTGGGACCATTCTTTATTCATGGCTGTGTTTTTAGGCAAGACTGTGAGAGAGCCAATTCCCTTTGCTGAGAAGCAACCCCACACATGAATGGTTTCAGGATGCTTTACAGTTGGCATGAGACAAGACTGGTGGTAGCGCTCACCTCGTCTTCTCCGAATAAGCTGTTTTCCAGATGTCCCAAACAATCGAAAAGGGGATTCATCAGAGAAAATGACTTTACCCCAGTGCTCAGCAGTCCACTCCCTGTACCTTTTGCAGAATATCAGTCTGTCCCTGATGTTTTTTCTGGAGAGAAGTGGCTTCTTTGCTGCCCTCCTTGAGACCAGGCCTTGCTCCAAGAGTCTCCGCCTCACAGTGCATGCAGATGCACTCACACCTGCCTGCTGCCATTCCTGAGCAAGCTCTGCACCGCTGGTAGCCCGATCCTGCAGCTGAAACACTTTTAAGAGACAGTCCTGGTGCTTGCTGGTTTTTCTTGGGCAATCTGGAGCCTTTTTGCCAACAATGGAACCTCTCTCCTTGAAGTTCTTGATGATGCGATAAATTGTTGACTGAGGTGCAATCTTTCTAGCTGCGATACTCTTCCCTGTTAGGCCATTTTTGTGCAGTGCAATGATGACTGCACGTGTTTCTTTAGAGATAACCATGGTTAACAGAAGAGAAACAATGATGCCAAGCACCAGCCTCCTTTTAAAGTGTCCAGTGGTGTCATTCTTACTTAATCATGACAGATTGATCTCCAGCCTGTCCTCATCAACACCCACACCTATGTTAATGGAGCAATCACTGAAACAATGTTAGCTGGTCCTTTTAAGGCAGGGCTGCAATGATGTTGAAATGTGTTTTGGGGGATAAAGTTCATTTTCTAGTCAAATATTGACTTTGTAAGTAATTGCTGTTAAGCTGATCACTCTTTATAACATTCTGGAGTATATGCAAATTGCCATTAGAAAAACTGAAGCAGTAGACTTTGTAAAAATTAATATTTGTATCATTCTCAAAACTTTTGGCCATGACTGTATACATATGTAAGGTATATTGGGAAGATTTACAGCTGTTCTGTGTTTTATGTGACCGTCAAAAATCAGGACTTTTCTCTCTGCATTTTTTGGGTGGAAACTCGACAGACCCCTTTAGTCTATGGGGTTGCAGGTAGAGATGAGCGAGTACTATTCGAAATGGCAGTTTCGAATAGCACGCATCCATAGGAATGAATGGATGCAGCCGGCACGCAGGGGGTTAAGCAGCAGGACGCCGGCCCCGTCTGCGTGCCAGCCGGCTCCATTCATTGCTATGGGTGTGTGCTATTCAAAACTGTCATTTCGAATAGTACTCGCTCATCTCTAGTTGCAGGTAAACGCTGTTTAAACAGGTTAGGTTTCCATTCTTCAGGTCCCCAAGCGGACCCAAAGAATGGAAACCCTGGTGCAGGTGTGAACCTGGTGTCAAGTGAATAGCCCCCATTTACTGACAATGAATTTAATGCTACCATGTGACACCAATTACAAAAACGTATGTCACACGGCCGTGTAAGTGTAGCTTAACAGCCCAAACTGACTGGATCATAGATCCCTTCAATGCCGTTATTTCTGGTTATGTTGGACCTGCAGTCTGGTCAGGACATTCAGCTGTAACATGGATGTTGAGATCCTGCTCAGCTTGCAAATTACACTTATAAGATTTGATGTTATGTTGGTATTATACCATTAAGATGGAGAGACAACAAACAGCAAAAGATAGGAATATGTGAAACATGACAAGGCTCAGAAATGTAAAGCAGATCTGTCTGGCAATTACAGATTAAATAAGGGCAGGTGGAACAACGCTCATGAAGAAATCTCTGCTGAGACCATTTTTTCTTCTATTATCCTCTTCAGTTTATGGCTCTCAGTCTCTATGGAGGATTCATAAAGTAATCAAACCACAAAATCAACAGTGCCATCTATAGGCTAAAAAGATTACTACCTCTGACCAAAGCCAATAGTGTATTTCATTACTAGCATTACCCGTGACTTCGTCCGCGCCGCCCTTAGTCCCTACCTAAGATGTATGTGTTTCACAGTATGTAATGAGTTTTCAATGTGTTCTAGGGAAAGTGGCGTTTGTTTGTTTGGTTTTTTTTGGAGGTTTTTATTTTTGGTCTTTTTTTTGCAAATTTTGTTTTTATTGCACTCTCTAGGGGTCTCGAACCCCTGGGTGTGTGATCAGTAATGCAATGCATTATAATGGTAATGCATTGTAATGCATTGCATAATACCGGTGCTTCCATTGCAGGCCATGTAGCATAGCCTGCAATAGAAGTGCCGGTTTTATGCCATGCATTGCAGAATACTGACGATTCAATTGCAGGCTACGTAGCATAGGGTGCAATAGAAGCGCCGGTTTGATGCAACGCATTGCATAATACTGGCACTTCTATTGCAAGTTATGTAGCATAGGCTGCAATAGACGCGCCAGTTTTATGCAATGCATAGGCTGCAATAGAACCGTGGGTTTTATGCTATGCTTTGCATAATACCGGTCGGTGGGTGCAATGATCGTCCACATTAACCCTTCTAGCGCCTCAATCACAGCTGACCGAGGCGCCATTTCCTCTGCAGGTGCGTGGGCGCTGCTATGTTCCTTCTCCGGGGTCGGCGTTCAGTTGCTATGGCAGCCGGGAGCGTTGCGCAGGGTCCCCGGCTGTCGGTCTTTCACTCCTACTGCAGCCTATGCTACGTAGCCTGCAGTAGAAGTGCCGGTTTTATGCTATGCATTGCAAAATAGCAGCGCTTTTATTGCAGGCTACAAAGCATAGGCTGCAGTAGGAGCGAAACACCGACAGGCCGGGGCCCTGTGCAAGGCTCCCGGCTGCCATAGCAACGTGACGCCGGCCCTGAAGCTTAGTCCGGGTGCCGGCGCGAACAAGGAACATAGCAAAGAAGGAATATTGCAGTGCCCACGTGCTGGCGGACGACATGGCGCCTCGGTCAGCTGTGACTGAGGCGCCGTTAGGGTTAATGGGTACGATTGTTGCGGACAGTGTGCCTGAGCTATGATATTTATATGGAAACTATACCCTTTAGGAAAGATTACAGTTTATTACCCACATCGATACCTTATCTACAGTAGATTCAGGTGAAAAGCTTCTACTGTAGTAAATGACAGCTTTACTACACAGCCAAGTCCCAATGTATAGTAAGTAATATTGTGGATGTGATGTGACTTATTTCTGTGTTGCTTAGTTATACAGAGGGTTCTCCAAACTCTCTCCCATCGACTTCTATCACTTTATCCCTTTAACCATACAGGGGCTAGGTTCCCAATCTGTAGTATGTGTATGTGTGGGTTATTATTAAAGGGGCTCTATCACTGGGGAAAGTCATTTTTATCTAATCACATCCTTGCACAGCCTTTAGCAAGTCTATTCCACACCTACCTTTAGTATGTATATTGCCTCAGTGGTTTCTGAATAAGTCCGTTTTTATTCATATGCTAATGAGCTTTCAGCCAGCTCAGGAAGTTCCCAGCAGCCTCCTCTCTTCTATTATCTTCTATGTGTGTGAAGCAAACAGGAAGCTGAGTCATCAGCAGCAGCAGCAGTCTCCCATAGGAAACAACAGGAGAGGTGTGCACGATGTATCGTGCAACAGTATTATTAGCATATGAATAAAAACGGACTTATTCAGAAACCATTGAGGCAATCTACATACTAAAGGTAGGTGTGAAATAGACTTTCTAAAGGCTATGCAAGGATGGGATTAGTTAAAAATGACTTTTCCCAGTGATAGAGCCCCTTTAAGCAGCTCTGGTCTGAGCTTTAGTAAATCTCAGTCAAATCTAGAGAAAACATGGTTTCAGTAAACAAGTAAAATCTTCTTCATCTGTCAGTAACCAGAAGATGAGGCCTGGTTCACATATGCGTTCGGCATTCCGTTTGGGGAGTCTGTTTGGGGACCCTCTGAACGGAATACTGAACGCATTAAAAAGTGTTTAGCTATGAAACCACACGGACCCCATAGACTATAATGAGGTCCATATGTGTTCTGTGCAGTGTCCGCACGAGCCATGTGGAGAGGAAAGTACTTTATGTAGCACTTTTCTCTCCGTGTGATTCGTGCGGACACCGTGTGGAAAACACACAAACCCCATTATAGTCTATGGAGTCCATGTGGTTTTTTTGGCTAACTGCTTTTTAATGCGTTAGGTATTCCGTTTGGGGGGGGTCTTCAAGTGGACTCCCCAAACGGAATACCGAACGCAGATGTGAACCAGCCTTAAGATAAATCTTACTGCAGCATAAAACAATATCCTTAACAATCTTCAATTTTATTAGCTTCTGAGTTTTCTCAAGGCAAAGACATTGGCTCAGATTTATGCAGCATCCCAGAGCGAGCTGCTATATGTTTTATGTTTGTCACTTGTACCCCGGGGTTGTCTTGTTTGTCCTCTCTTCCGTGTTCAATGTCAAATGCTAAAACGTGCTATTTATTGTATATTTGCACTTTTCTACAGTTTGAATATTGCATCTCTACCTCTTGTCCGATCAAAGACCGCTGGGCGGGGTTAGAAGAGAGGGTCCAGTCTAGTGCAGTCCAAAGCAAGTTCATGCTCATTGTAGCTGTTGCAGCATTTCCCCATACATGTTCCCTGCCATGCAGAGGCAGAGGGAGAACTCAGATAACAATCCAGCAGACACCAGTCCAGCGTCTAGGAGGTAGTCTTCTTATTCCAGGTTCGTTCCACAGGCAGCCCCTGAGATAGGGAGTTATTTGGTGCATCTCTGAGAATCCCAGTTTATCCGGAGATAGGAGAAAGTCTGTTTCATCTCCGAGAGATATCTGCTTTTCCGTGGCAGTAGGAGCAACAGAGGTGTCTGACAGAAGAATTTCAGTCAAGCCTTGTTTTCAGGTACTCAGGTCTCTGTCAGGACGTTTTGCCCCATTGTTCCCCTACCGGTTGAGGTAGGGAGTGGTACGAATGGAGGAGAAGGTGAAGTGTATTTACTGTAGAGTCTGTGCCAACCATGGTCAACACCTCCTAAGGTCAAGGCTTTGGGGAATGTAAACTGCTTCTGTACCCATCTGCAAGCTGCTGGTGAATCTGTTGAAGCTGTTCAATAAAAGAGTTCTTTGGTCTACCTGCAACACTGGACTCCTGAGTCGTTACCTGCATCAAGACCAAGGGCCCTTCTGAACAAAACCTTAACGGCTCAGCCTGGATAGGTCCCCTCTCCCAACTAGAACTGCCCCGGGGGAAACAAGACACTATCGGGTTAGTGCTGCAGAATCCTCTTGGCTGTGAGAGTGGAGTGTTCCCGGACTATCAGGTGGCACAGCCAGTGTGATCTTACTCTCACTTCCCGGTCTCCTCTACTGGGTTGTACATTGCATTTACTATTAAGATAATGACTTGACTATACGATGACACCTCTAAGGGCCCCTTCACACGGAGGATACGCTGGCTGTAAATGTTCCGAATCAGCAGCGTTTAAAACAGGTCCCATTGCTTTCTATGAGAGCCGGCATATGTGCGCTCCCCATAGAAAAGAATGGTCTGCTTTTTCCCATTCATTTCTCCGGATGCAGATCTGAGTTAATACCGGGACATACCTCTCACCGACCGGGACCGCGGGACAGAACACCGAAATCATGAAATCGCGGAAATAGGGACGGTTGGGAGGTATGATACCCTATTAAGCCATATGGAGTTCGTAGAGGTGGCCCCCTCACGTGACCCTTTCTTGGTACCAGAACATGACAGCAGCTCCTGCAATACACAGAGCCCCATTCTTTTACTAGCATCTTACTTAAACAAAACCTACAAAATCTGTTAATAGCTGCTGAGCTCATAGAAAGTTAGGGAAGACAGGTTTCCATGGAAATGTGTCACATAGACTTGCTACGTTTCTACAGTTTGAGAGGCTGTCCTATGGTAGTAAGTTATTAGAAAACATGACTGTACTAGAGCAATACTTCCTAGCTGATAATTATCCTATTATAACACAGTATGGCTACAAGGTCGTGCTTCTACAACATTGCAATACTTTACATTCCCATCTTTTTCAGGATTTTAGAGAATAACATACGTATACAGCATGTGCAATACAATAATATAATAAACTGTGTTACATGCAGAAAGGTATATTCTTACACAACTACAAGTAGTATATATTCCCAGATTTCCCAGCAAATTATTATTGAAAAAATAGATCTAAGTAAACTGTGTGAAGAGAGTGTTACCCCTGGTTCTCATCTACGTTCGGTAATCCATTCGGGGAGTCCCCCCCCCCCCGAACGGACTACCGAATGCATTGGCAAGCAGTGTGCAGTGAAAGCACACGGACCCCATGGAATACAATGGGGTTCGTGTGCTTTCTGCATGCTCTCCACACAAGTCATGCGGAGAGGAAAGCAGTTCGTGAGGGACTTGTCTGTCATCTTTCATGCGGACATCGTGCGGAAAGCACACGGACCACATTATAGTCTATGGGGTCTGTGTGCTTTCACTGTACACTGCTTGCCAATGTGTTCGGTAGTTCATTCGGGGGGTCCCCATGCGGACTCCACCAACGGATTACCGAACACAGATGTGAACCAAGTTTGTGGCTATATCCACACTACTGAATGTAATGTTTTGCCTAAGGCTTATTGTCACAAACATGAGACTGTGATAATACACAGGTGTGAGCATGGGGCCATAAAGAAGAATGGGTCAGTGTGCTAGCAGTGAAAAACATGAGCCAAACCCAAGAGTGGCTTCAAAAAGAATGGGTGATATAAAGAATCACTTATACCTCTCCTTTCTGCTAAATCGCTAAATCCACTCCTAGCTTTGCTGGAAAAAAAGCATAATCTGTGTTTCAAAAACCTATAGAATTTTTACCTATAATTAATATAATTTAATAAGGGAAGAAAAACTGCAACGAAACAAGCTGCGTAGAAAATGTGATGCGCTTTCACTGCATTTTTTCCTGCAGTATTTTTTAGCTGCTTTAAGGCATGTTGCAGAAAAGCAGATTTTTGTATTGCAGATTTTGCTGGAGTTTTTTGAGGCAAACCCAGGCATGGATTAAGCGGAAGGCAGAAATATAAGTGGATTCTATAAATTTCCAACTCCTGTTATAGCCACTTTTGGGTTTGGCTCAAAAAACACAGCAAAATCTGCAACAGTAAGACTGAGGCCGGTGTCCCACAGGATGGAAATGATGCGATCTGCCCGCAGCAGAAACACCGTGGGAAAAATCATGGCGTTTTACAGTACAGGCAAAGTACATGGGATTCAAGCAAATCCCACGTCCACTTTATAGTAAAAACGCTGTGCGGACATGCCATGATTTCCAAATCCAGTGCGGTTTTGGAAAAAGGAGCATGTCAATTATAGCTACATCTGGGTGCGTTTTACCTGTGCCTCTTCTGTGAAACTACAGCCATATACCTAGCACATCAGAAAAGCTTTAGCTTAAACTATGCCCTATGCACTATGGTGCTGAGATGCACCAGAAATACACCAAAGATGTGACTCAGTTACGCGAGTGTCTGGTCATAACCACAATAGTAAATCTGGGCCATGGAATGAAGTTGCAAGACACAATGACACTGTCAAGTCTGAGAACATGAGTCAAGATTCTTATACTTTATATTGTAGAAATACTAATTTTTCCTTAATGAGGTTGCATGGATCTGAGACAAAGGATCTTGAAGCCCAGAGGGAGCTTGTTTACCCTGCCTCATGGTGGAATTCTTCAGGTCAGAGGAGGTGGTGCCCAGCTGGATGTCAGAGGTCTGAAGCCAATGAGAGATGGACAACACTCAGGAATTCTAAAGGATGCATTAACCCCTCCTTTCTTTGTCTCTAAAGTGTGTGTACTTTCAATAAAGAGTCAGTTGTGCTGAGCTGGGCTAAGGGGCTAGCATGGCTGATTTGATACGGAACTCTGTGTCTGTCTCATTATTAGTGATTTGTGCACAAACATGCTCATTTAATTTGGACTGACTGATTGATCCATGATATAGTCAATATTTTGGCTTTAACATTTTGGTGCCCTGCGTGTGAGGACTACGCAGAAGGAGATCCAGTGAGGCTCTGACCCACACCCGCGTCACCTTAATTGAACCCCGTCATTTTCCGATGAGAGTCCGGAATCTCAGTTGATCACGGTGAGTTTACTTATATTATATATATGTATCCCCACCTGTGAATCGGGAATTGATGGATGGTAGATTTGGTGTTCAGATGGGTCAAATGCCTGAAGCCCATATGGGACGGGCTTTCTGGACCTCTTTTCTGGTAGGTAATTAGAACTCGGCATTACTGCTTTGTGTCTCATGTGGCTCCATTGGTCAGAATTCTCAGTAGATGGACTGAATCTGAAAGTTGAGAATGTATATGGTCCATATTTAAGTCAAAAGAGCCTGTCCCTGCGGGACATGAATAACCCCCATGATTTTATTGTGAAGAGCGCAGGCAAGCAGCATGTTACAGGCAATGAAAAGGTTAACAGCACGTGAAGTTGTAGTCAGTCCCAGAGGCGTAGTGAGAGACAATGGAATGTTCACAGCATGGTTTAGAGGCGTGTGCTAGGGAAGAGAGGGATTTTTGGAAGTTGAATGTGAATCCTTGTAAAACCAGTGACAAGTTCAGCTGTAAACGACCTCACTGTATACTACTATTATGATGTTTAGAGGATTATATGTTTAAACTTTGGTTGGGATCTAGTAAAGTAAATTGCAAAAGTATAGTTTAAGAGGTTCTGAACATCTGTGGTGATTATAAAGTGGGGTTTGCTATGAAAATATTCAAAAAGTTGCATGGATTTCAAAGGAACATGGTTGGGCATACAAAGGGTTAATCTCAGTCAAATGTACTGACTATGTGTATACAGGGATATATCCAAGTATATGATGGTTATGTTATATTCTGTTTGTCTGTTATTGTCATTTAAACTGTTGCATCTGAAAGAAAAAAAAAAAACATGTTAGTGGAAAGTTTTGAATCTCTATAGCATGGGTATGGGAGATCACGCAGGGGGAACTGGCCACTCCCCTTTTGTCATCTCCACAATCCACAAGTTGGGGTTTTATCCCAAGTTACAATTTTTGTGCAAGAGTTCAGGGAACAAAGGAAATTCTGATTTTGTTTGTGTCTATGTTCAATGGTTGTGTGTTAAACTTGTGTTGTAACTTTATCTTGTGTTATGTTATGTTAATTATGCTAATCACATCTTTCTTTGTCTCAGCAGTATATATATATTCACACCTATACTGTGTAAACATTCACTATCCGCCATTACGGATTGGGTGTCATTGTTCCACAATGGAATGCAGGAGGAGGGGTGTCGCCCTGGTGTTTCGACGCCATCTTTGATTTTAACACTGGACCCTCCCAGACGTACACAGTATACTCTGCTCTGTTACCTTCTGTGTTATTTTGTGATGAACCATACTCCTATTAATCAGAATTGTTCACCATTGTAGGATAACGGTTATGAAAATTTAAAAAGGTGTCCCAAGTTTTGAACTTTAAAAAAACAACAAGCAACATGTGTGTGTGTATGCTGATTGATCAAAAGATGTAGCACAGATTATTTTTGTAATGATGTTTTGGTTTTAGGAAGTAAAAAGAGAGGAAACTTATTTTGTTCTATACTAGGTGAATTAGAAGCCACCTCTATGTCTGTTGTGTGATGTTCTTTGTGTGTAATTGTGTTATGTGATCTGGAGACTGCTGTGATCCTTTGTTCAGTGTTTCTGCCTTCTCTGCTAACGAGATTGTATGAATGTGTTTCTGTTCCTTTAAGAAGTGTGCCCTGGAGCTTGCTGAATCCTGTAGTCCTACGCACACACTGCAGTCTGGGGAGGGGGGCATAGACAGCACAGGGGGTCGTAAATCTTGCATTGCAGACTTGAGATAACAGTGGCTGGACAAGCTTAGCTACAGTGTGTTTTTTCTTTATGGTTCCTACAAGTCCTTTCTAACTGGTTAACTATTAGGCCCTGAGTTGTTTCTAAAACGCCCCATCCTGTTTATTGTTGTTTGTAGCTGTTAACAATAGGTTCAAGGGGGGAGTAACTGAAATATATAAGTATTTTCTGCTGACAATATAGAATAGAGCAACATGATTATGTGTCACAAGAGATTGTTAGTTATTTGAATTATGAACCTATTGTTAACTTTTACTTTTTGAGTTCTTTGCAGATTTGATGTTTCTTGATTTGGGAAAGATGGTGGATCCTGCATCAGATATGCCACAGTCACCGTATATGAGGTAAACCAAGCGTAAGGAGACCTATTATGGGACTCCATGGGTCTCAGTTGAACTTGAAGCCATCACTTGAACATGGTACAATGTCTGAGGGTAGGTGGTTGATATAGTAGAATTATGGTCCGATCTGGAGGGCAAGAACATTTTGTGTGATGGAGATTCTGCCACTGCTCATAGGTGGGTATAGTCATAAGTCATGGCACACACCAAGGCTGATAGGAAGGAAAGTAGGGTAACATGTGGGCAGACACTGCTATTAGCCCAGCTGCACAAGCCTAGGGGACATGTAACTACAGGGGTTACCCAAACTCTTCTTAGCTCTCTTTTCAGGTTTTACGACACTGATGCACCGAAAATGGTCCAGGAGGAAAGGAGACTTGGAAAGAGGAGGTACAAGTCCTGGTGTCTGGTGGTAAGAGAGTATGTACTGAGAACATTGTTCCCACTTATGGCATAAGCAGCTTCTTACTAAGTGTACTGTTTAGGAGAAGCCATGTGTGACCTGGTGAGCGGAGGATGGGCAGCTGCAGGATCTAGCATCACTACAGTCAGATATATATGTAAGCCCATATGGCAGTGATGGCGAACCTATGGCACGCGTGCCAGAGGGGGCACGCAGAGCCCCCTCTGCTGGCACGCGTGCTGTCGCCCTGATCGCTCACTAACGGCGAATCCGATGCAGGATTCCCCGTTAGTGAGCGATCGCTGCCTTCAGCTGGTTGTGCAAATGCACATCCAGCTGAAAGCTGTCAGTGTAGCTCAGTGTAGGCCACGCGTACTACGCGGCCTACACTGACTACAGAGTGTGACCTCTGAACAAGCGCGGGCGTGATGACGTAAGTCATCAGCGCGCGCAGTGAACAGAAGAGAGAACACCCGGCAGCTCTTCAGGTAACTATATTGTGTTTGTTTGCACTGTCAGGGGAGGGGGGCAACGGTAGACATTTCATGTTGTGTAGGAGGGGGCTACTGTAGACTTTCATGCTGTGTGGGTAGGGGGCTACTGTGGACCATTTTATGCTGTATGGGAGGGGGCTACTGTGGACCTTTCATGTTGTGTGGGAGGGGGCTACTGTAGACTTTCATGCTGTGCGGGTAGGGGGCTACTGTGGACCATTTTATGCTGCTACTGTGGATCTTTCATGCTCTGTGGGAGGGGGCTACTGTGGAACAGTTCATGCTGTGTGGGAGGGGGCTACTGTGGAGTATACAGGTATAATCCTGTGTGGGGGCCACTGTGGGCCAGATTGTACTGTGTGGGGGGCCACTGAGGGGCAGATTGTACTGTGTGGGGGGGCCACTGAGGGGCAGATTGTACTGTGTGGGGTCCCCTCACTATGTATATCACACAGTATTTGTTTTATAGCAGACGTGAAATTAGTACAGGATGTAATAACATTGCACGGTAACTATAAAACAGATCCTGTGCGATGTAAATAGTGAAAATTAATTGTTTAAAAGTACAGAATGCAGAGACCTTTACCTTTCAGTACAAGATCTGTAAAGCCCCAGTCACATGACTGTAATTTGTGGGTCCGCAATTGTGGACCCACAGAGTTTTAAGGTTAAATTGCCGTGTTGGCACTCCGTGATAATTTATTTGGTTTTGGGTTGCAGTTTAGGCACTCGGTCTCAAAAAGGTTCGCCATCACTGCCATATGGCATGCGTTAGGCCAAAGAGTCAGGCCTGAAGCCCTTGTACCTGTTCCAGGGATTGCAGGTTAAGTATATGCTGTTGCTAAAGGTGAGACGGTATGAGTATGTGCTTGTGTAGTTGTTTCTCTTCAGGATGGTCTGGGGCATATCTGGTGAAGAAAATCACCACAAACGAGACTGCAGATAGACGACTACTGAAAGATGTAGTGTGAGTAGTATCCCCGAGAGCATCAAAATGCTAATGGAACTTACCATACGGGTAATAAGGAAAATACTATGCTATATTATGGGTATATAATAAGTGTTTCACACCCCTATGCTGTTCCTAGAGTATTGGAAAGTATTTGTTCCATGTATTTGTTTTCTCTGTAAGGTACATTCTAGACAGGAGAAATTAGCCTTAGCCCTACATTTGGATTGTGTTTTTCAAAATTGTCTCAGATGTAATATGATGTGCTGATTGACTATGTGACGAATTATCAAAAACATATGATTAATTTATATTCTTGAGTTTTTCCCTTCCCTCCAGAGTCTGAGTCAGTGGAAGGAACTTATGAACTAAAACCCAAAGATTGGATGGAGATAAAGAGATGAGATATGAGATCCTGAGAGGAGAAATATCAAGGACTGTTGGATGAATCTGCACTTGTGTTCCTGTTATGTTTTATGCAACGTAGAGACTGATCCTTTTAGTGATATTAATCTGTGTATTCCCGTGTCTAAAGGGGATGATAAACGAGGCTGTGGGTTTAGACAATGAGACTTGAGGCTGATATGGAGACAATTAAAGTGTATGATGATGTAAGTGAGAAAGTTTAAGTGAAGTGACATAGTTGGAAGCCGTCTGTTTATTTAAGAAAGGTATTACGTTTAATGCCGTAACATAATTACTGGACATAGAGGCTGTCACGTCTGTGGAAGGAATCAGGACAGGTGTCCACGGAACCCTTAAGGTCCAGATCGTCTGCTAGAGGCAAGACACTCCCTGGTGGAGTGTGGGGGATACACGTAGAGCTGCAGTTTTAGGTTTGGGGACCTGGCCATAAGACCCTTGGTGAGAAGTAGGGAATCTTGTGTGCAATTGTAAGCCTACCACCGGTGAGCAGCTGCACCGGTGTAGTATCTCTCATTAGTGATCATGTTATGGTGTTTAAGCATAAACATACTTTGCTCAGTGAGGCACAGACGGCAGTAAAGTTGGTCGAGACTAGATAGATGGAAAGAAGCATGTTTATGGTCCAGTTTCCCCTCGAGAATACACGGAGTTACTTTAGGGACTGTTAGGATCTGACCTTCCTATGTGAAAGCCCTTTAAGTGGGAGCTTATCTACAAGGGATAAGTTGTCATGTAAGAGGTGAAGTGGATCGAAACACATTGGAACAGATCAGGGGGTTCATAAGCTCAGGGAAAAATTAGTATTTAGGGGGGAATGTCAAGTCTGAGAACATGAGTCAAGATTCTTATACTTTATATTGTAGAAATACTAATTTTTCCTTAATGAGGTTGCATGGATCTGAGACAAAGGATCTTGAAGCCCAGAGGGAGCTTGTTTACCCTGCCTCATGGTGGAATTCTTCAGGTCAGAGGAGGTGGTGCCCAGCTGGATGTCAGAGGTCTGAAGCCAATGAGAGATGGACAACACTCAGGAATTCTAAAGGATGCATTAACCCCTCCTTTCTTTGTCTCTAAAGTGTGTGTACTTTCAATAAAGAGTCAGTTGTGCTGAGCTGGGCTAAGGGGCTAGCATGGCTGATTTGATACGGAACTCTGTGTCTGTCTCATTATTAGCGATTTGTGCACAAACATGCTCATTTAATTTGGACTGACTGATTGATCCATGATATAGTCAATATTTTGGCTTTAACAACACCACTATCACATTCAAACCCCTTCAGAACAGGGTTCAGGTCCCACCTTCTAGGAATTGGTGTGAATCCCAGCGATCATAGGTTTTCACCTAAACTGTGATTAGCTGATTTTTTTTTTTTTCTTATAGGCTAACCTACAGCTTTGGTACAGCTACGTGATCTCTGTAAAGCTCACATCTGTCCAGTGCAGATGTTAGGGAGCGTTCACACTACCATTGGTGTCCGACAGCTAGTGTCCGCTGCTAATGTCCGTTCAAAATCTTGTGCGTTCTTTCCCCAATCTACAACCTGTTTACCATTAAAGGGGTTGTGAAAAATTTACATATTTTTTTAAATTAGGGGATGTGAGCCCAATCAGCGGCCTAAGGAAAGGGACCTGGGACGTCACAGCCAGCAAGAACTTATACTGCAAGAAAACATCATAACAGCAGGACCAGACCGCACTAAAAGTCACTGGAGCACCGGGGACAGGTAAGTATGCTTTTTTTCATCTCCCCCCGGCCTAATTTTTTTTTTTTTTAAATGTATCCTGGACAACCTCTTTCGAACTAATGCTGCCTGTCCTGACCTTGGCTTGTCCTTTGACCAAGTCTCTGCCTGTCACGTGTGGAGACTTCTTCAAAAGGTAGCGACCTGGTGGTTTCTCTGCAGTGAAGGCCAGATCTTTTTAAACAACTGGTTGTCAGGGGGCCCAGATGTCGTACCCTCACAATCTTCAATGGATGACCTATCTTAAGGATATGTTATCAATTGATAAGCCTGAAAACCCTTTAAGTACTGCGCAAAGAACACCACTGGTAACCTTAGATTTTCAATGGCTGAAATGGCCATAAATGAAACTTGTCTATATTCTTAAATAAAGCAGTGACTGTGCCCGCAGTCCATTACAGATGGCATAACAAGTGCAGAATAAATGGTGGAAAATGTATATAATAAAAATAATTGTTCTCGTATATAATAATAATTGTTCCTTTCAACAAAAACAAATTCTATTTATCGCCGTACTTTATTATTAATAGAATAGATAGCGACAGCCATCTTTAGAGGCTTAAACAACCATCACACTAGTCTTCACCATGTCTCTCCAAATAATGGACAAGAGTTTCTTTTCAAAGCCGCCTGGAGGGTTGTCTATTGCTTAGATGCATCCTGGTGACCCTTCTGGATTTCTGGAGAACATGGGAATGTAAAGTTATGGCCACAGATGACACGTGACATGCTTCAGTGAGGGTGGTGGATCTTATATGCTCCTTCTATAGATTCTCCAGGACCAGCTTTATGTCCTTGCTCTGGGATGTTCCATTTCCCACAGAGGACGGTTCCTCCAGCTTAATTCTAAAAAACAGATTAAATATTTCATTTGTCTTGATGGACAGCACATACTCAGCAAGCTAACATATCCCTACATCTGAAAATGCCGGAACTATTAAAATATACATAAAAATATTTATCCCATATGGTGAAACACATTAATACCTGAGTTATTTTTTTGCTGCTTTGCCTTTGGTTTTCTATGTTCATATGCCAAATCATCAAACATGACAGCCAATGGAAATACTATACAACAACAATTACTGAGAAGATAGCTCCATTATAGCTCTAGTACTGTACTATAGATGCAACGTTTTGGACTGGAGAATGGTCCTTTAGTCCTTCCTCAGGCTGAATTTCAGTCCATGAAGTGTAGTGCCTGGATGGCTGATTTTGGTCTGCTGTTTCATGTTCTTCTCATCTGTACACACAACCCAAGGCCGACCTACAACCATAGGTAAACCCAGCATTACACATATAGCATAACAGTAGCATAACCTAATCTACCCCATAAGGAAAGTGAATGCCCAAATAGCTTAAGTGGCTCAGTGACCAGTGCCATCAGACAGAACCTATAAAAGACCATACCAAAGTATCCCCCATATATTGTCAGAACTGCCTTGTCAAACTCATGTCCCAACTAGTAAAGCACCTAGACCTGCTCCTTGTCATCTTCTATACCATCTTATGGTATCTCCACCGGCTTCTACCTCTGGTCACGACTCCAAGTGTTGCCTGTTCCATCCAAGGACTTCTCTTCTGGTCACTGCTCCTGATGATTTTGTTGTTCCATTTCAGGTCTGCTTTGGCTGCTACTCCTGGGTCAAATACAACTTTAACACTTCCATTTTGACAAACCCAGCACTGCCATTCCCATGTTCCCAAGCCTGACTCTACCACTACTATATTACCAAATCCAAACTCTTGTCAAGGAGAAAAAGGAAATCAAGAGGATTAAAGCAGACAAGGCCAGAGGACCTGATGGAATAAGCGCAAAAGTTCTTAAAATGTGCGGTGACCAGCTGGGTGGTATCATTACACACATGTACAATATGAGTCTAAAGCTGGGAGTGGTACCTCAACTGTGGAAGACATCTTGTGTGGTACCAGTCCCAAAGAAACCCAACCCGATGGGCTACAATCACTACCGACCTGTAGCACTGACATCCCACCTGATGAAGGTCCTAGAGAGACTGGTCCTGGCACACCTACGCCCCATAGGGAGCTCCACTCTGGACCCCCTCCAGTTTCCCTATCGGCCGGGCATTGGGGTAGATGACGCCATCATCCACCTTCTTCACAGAGCTCTCTCTCACCTGGAGAAACCCGGGAACACTGTGAGAATAATGTTCTTTGATTTCTCCAGTGAGTTCAACACCATTCAGCCAGGGCTACTGAGGGAGAAGCTGAATCTTGGTGGTGTGGACCGTCACCTGTCCAACTGGATCCTAGACTACCTGACAAACCGCCCTCAGTATGTGAGAGCCCAGGACGGTGTGTCTGACACTGTGATCTGTAGTACGGGGGCCCCACAAGGTACAGTTCTTGCCCCATTTTTCTTCACACTGTACACAATGACTCTGCTATAGTAGGCCTTATCACTGATAGTGACGATAGGGAATACAGAGACTTAAACCGGGATTTTGTTGAATGGTGCCAGCTGAACCACCTCAGGATTAATGCTGGGAAGACCAAGGAGATGGTGGTGGACTTTAGTAAACGGAGAAGTGCTCTGACCCCGGTGGAGATCCAAGGGATATGCATTGAGATAGTCAGGACCTATAAGTATAATAAACTAGACTGGGCTGATCACCTGGAGGCACTGCACAGAAAGACCCACAGCAGACTCTACCTGCTCAGGAGGCTGAGGGCCTTCGGAGTCCAGGGGCCACTTCTTAGGGCCTTTTTCAACTCTGTGGTTGCTTCAGCCATCTTTTTCGGTGTGGCCTGCTGGGGGAGCAGTATATCAACCAGGGACAGAAATAGACTTGACAGGCTGATCAGAAGGGCCAGCTCTGTCCTGGGGAGCCCCCTGGACCCAGTACAGGTGGTGGGTGACAGAAGGATACTGTCCGTGGTGACCTCCATGCGGGAGAACAAATCCCACCCCATGTATGGGACCTTGATGGCACTTGACAGCACTGTAAGTGACCGTCTGCTTCACCCCAAGTGTGAGAAGGAGCACTATCGCAAGTCCTTCCTTCCAACCGCGACCAGGCTGTATAATCTACATCAGTCCAAGCGAAGATCACTCCGCACAGAAAACTAATGATTATGAAGTCTTCCTTCTTTCTCCTTCTGTTCCTTAGCTGCTATGGACTCCTAGTACCGTATACACTCGAGTATAAGCCGAGTTTTTCAGCCCAGTTTTTGGGCTGAAAAAGTCTGCCTCGGCTTATATTCGGGTCATTACGGTAATACCGTAGTTACAGACCCGGCATACAGACACGGAGGCGGGTGCCGGGCCGCAGCATAGCCCCACGCTCCTGGCAGAAGTACCGGGGCCTTTTAGCAGAAGTCCCGTAAGTACTTCTGTAGTTTGAAATAACAGCATTGCCATGGCGATGCTGCGGGCCCGGCTCCCGCCCCGGTGTCTGGATGCCGGGCTGTAACTACGGTAGCTGCGTAGTCTGTAGCTGTTCCAGAGCGGTCGCCATTAGAATCGGCACCTCCACTGTAACTCTTACAGTGGTAATGGCGGAGTTACAGTGGAGATGCCCTTAACTGCGGGGAAGCGGCAGGCGCCGCCATTCCCCTGGAGAGAGGAGAGAGCGGACGCAACCGCTCTCTCAAATGTGGCATTGAAGCGCTGAGGGAGATCCCCGGCCGCCGTAGCTGAAGGGGGGATCCCCGGCAGGAGCACGTACCTGGAGGAAGAAATCCGCCGCCAGAGCTGAAAGAGAGATCCCCGCAGGAGCGCAGACCCGAAGACCTCGGCTGTCAGATTTGAAGGGAAACTAAGGCCAGCAGAAGCGCTGAGGGGAAATCCAGGCAGCCGAGTCTGCCGGGGATTCCCCTCATCGCTTTTGCAGGTGACCGAACACACTTCCCCTTCAGCTCCGGCAGCCGGGGATTCCCCTCAGCGCCTCTGTAAAGGCTCCCCGGCTGCAGTGCTTTTCTTTTGCAGGCTGCTCTATGCAGCCTGCAAAAGAAATGACGATTTTTGCAATGTATTGCAATGCATTAGCATTGTAATGCATTGCATTAGTGATCAGACCCCCTGGGGTTCAAGACCCCTAGAGGGTCTAATAAATGCAAAAAAAATAAAAATTAAGTAAAAAAATAAAGTATAAAAATTTCAAATCACCCCCCCCCCCTTTCCCTAGAACACATATAAAAGTAATACTGTGAAACACATACACGTTAGGTATCCCTGTGTCCGAAAACGCCAGCTCTACCAATCTATAAAAATATTTTTCCTGTACGGTACACGCCGTAGCTAGAAAAAAAAGTTATCTAACTGCCCCTTCCCTGAGACTGTTTTTTTCCCCCCACTTGGAATTCAGTCTGACTATAGCCAGGCTAAATATAGGGGATCTGCAGTGCTCCTGTTCCGTCGGGAAGGGGTTAATAGGAGCACTGCAGATACCCTATATTCAGCCAGGCTGAATTCCAAGTGGGGGAAAAAAAACCAGTCCTCAAGCTCAGGGAAGGGGCAGACAGACAACCAAAACACCCCCTCCCCTTCACCCAGCAACTACTGCACCCAAAAACTCTGACCATTTCAATTTTTGAAATTTTCCAGTAGCTGCTGCATTTGCCCCCTAGGCTTATACTCGAGTCAATAAGTTTTCCCAGTTTTTTGTGGTAAAATTAGGGGGGTCGGCTTATACTCGGGTCAGCTTATACTCGAGTATATACGGTATATCTTCTCAGCTCGTGTGTGTCTACTTCCGTATTATATTACTGTGTATTATCCCTGTATCTGTATTACTATGCTGCTGTAACATGCTGAAATTTCCCAACTGTGGGACTATTAAAGGATTATCTTATCTTATCTGCTACATGTACTGTGACCATCATATTGTGTTCTTGTACATCACATCCAGTCACTGCTTCACACTCATACAAACTCAGCTCAACCATAGGCAACGCCAAACTCACATTTGCTATACAGATTTACTTATCTAGTTTCTTCTCTGACCTTGTCCCTATTCCAATCCCGGTTGAACTCACTGCCATAGCAAATACTGGAAAGATATAATACCACTTACCCATATACTGTACTATAGGTCCAAGGTCTGTGGCGAGGCCTGCACTTTTTATTCTTCTTCCGTTGTGCACTTCTCTTCACTGCATGTAGATATGGTCTAAACATGGCTGCTTATCACGAGTCATGTGACCTGACATGCCTATCAGTGGCCTCAATAGAAATACCCTATGCACATGTGTAGTGCTATGCATATTGTATCTCTGAGGAGGCGACTAAATAGGGTCTGTGATATAAGCGATCCAATGATTCCATGTTAAAGCCCCCTGAAGGGATGAGGGATAAAAAAGCTCAAAATTTTTAAAAAAGTTATATATATATATATATATATATATATATATATATATATATATATACATAAAAATTAAAATCACTCCTGTAGTTCACATATCAAAATAAGTAATTAATAAGTTAGGTAATTGATATACAAAGGAGATTAGAAAATTGTACAACTTCTCATTATGCAAACAATAACATTTATATGGTCCTCACTTGGGCACCATTTCTTTGATCCTCACTCGGGCACCATTTTTGGTCCTCACTCGGGCACCATTTCCTATGCCTCTCTTGGGCATCATTTATTTGGCCCTCACTCAGGCACCATTTCTTTGGCCCTCTCTCGGGCACCATTTCTTAGGCCTCTCATGGGCATCATTTATTTGGTCCTCACTCGGGAACCATTTTTGGTCCTCACTCAGAAACCATTTCCTAAGCCTCTCTTGGGCATCATTTATTTGGCCCTCACTCAGGCACCATTTCTTTGGCCCTCTCTTGGGCATCATTTATTTGGCCCTTACTCGGGCACCATTTCTTTGGTCTTCACTCAGGCACCATTTCTTTGGTCCTCACTCAGGCACCATTTCTTAGGCCTCTCTTGGGCATCATATACTTGGTCCTCATTCGGGCACCATTTCTTAGGCCTCTCTTGGGCATCATTTATTTGGCCCTTACTTGGGCAACATTTCTTTGGCCCTCTCTCGGGCACCATTTCTTTGGCCCTCTCTCGGGCACCATTTCTTTGGTCCTCACTCGGGCACCATTTCTTTGGTCCTCACTCGGGCACCATTTCTTAGGCCTCTCTTGGGCATCATATATTTGGTCCTCATTCGGGCACCATTTCTTAGGCCTCTCTTGGGCGTATTTATTTGTTCTTCACTCGGGCAATATTTTTGGCCTCACTTGAGCACCATTTCTTAGGCCTCTTTTGGGTATCATTTATATGGACCTCAATCAGACACCATTTCTTTGGTCTTCACTCTGACACCATATTTGGTCCTCATTTAAAGCTTCCATTCGTTCTGCCCCTATAGAGCTTCATTTGTTTTGGCCATTATATGGCTACATTTCTTTAGACCCCTTTAACTTTCAACACCATCTATTTTAGGCCCTTATTTGGCATCATTTATTTTTGACCTCTTGTGTCTCCATTTCTATGGACCTCATTCAGGCACCATTTATTTGAATTTCATTCTTGAAGGCTTCATTTTTCTTGGCCTCTCTATGGCACTATTTGTTTTAGTCTCTCTCGGACTACTGTAATGCTATTTTCAGTTGTCTATAACAGGGATCCCTATACAGGGATCTGGTCTTCGCTGCTACAATCCCCAGGTTGCATCTGCAGAGTAGCCGCCAACCAGCAGAGCAGAGAGACTGATGTAGCCTAACCTAGTAGGGGTCGGAGTCTGGTGTGCAATATTTTTTAGTAAGAGATAGTGAAAAATTAAAAAAGAAGTTTTAAAGAATATTTTTTTAAAATATAAAAATTTAAGTCACCAACCCAAACCACATAAAAAAAACATAAAGTTAGGTATCGCCATGGCTAAAAAAAAGCCCATGCTAATAAAATGTGGGAAATAATCAAAATGGCCAAATCGCTGTTTTGTTTTCAAAACAGTGATCAAAAATGCCAGACATTCCCCAAAATAGTATCAATAAAACCTACAACTTGTTCTGCAAAAAAAGTCTCTTGCACAGCTCTATAAATGAAACATTGGTGTAACAATTGTGGTTGCAGGGGGTTGCTGGAGATGGCCAAGGCCCTGAACCACTTTGATAACAGTCAGGGAAATCCTGGTTCCCCAACCACTGCATATTGTAAATGAAAAGGGGCCCGGCATGTTGCTGGGACCATTTTCAATAGATGCTAGCCCAAGGAAGGTGACCTAAAATCATAAATATTGGAAGGTGACAAATTAAAAACAAAAATGCTAAAATTGAAAGATACTGCATCCATAAGAACTGAATGAAAAAATTAAAAAGTTCTGGCTCTCGGGATGTGATGGCAATAAAACTAAATAAAAAAAATAAAAAATTACTTATTACTTAAGTCCCAGAATAGGCTGTATTCTTAAAGAAGACCTTTCATGTCCTCAGGCACTGGCAGTATTATATACCGCTAGAAAGCTGCCATGCACCCTGGTGCCAGAGATATTGGTGCTGTTAGTTTTGGTCATAGGGGGTCGCTGGAGATGGCCGGGGCACCAGACCACTATGATAACAGTCGGGGAAAGCCTGGTTCCCCAACCGCTATGCATATTGTAAATGAAAAGGGGCCCTGGCATGTTGCTGGGACCGTTTGAATAGATGCTAGCCCAGGGAAGGTGACTTAAAATCATAAATACTTATAATCACTGTATGGGGGCCACTGCTTGGCATATAATACTGTGTAGGGGCCACTCTGGAGCATATAATACTGTGCGGGGGCCACTACTGGGCATATAATACTGTGTAGGGGACACTGTTCGGCATATAGTACTGTGTGGGAGCCACTGTGCAGTATCTAATATTGTGTGGGAGCCACTGTGCAATATATAATATTGTGTGGGGGCCACTGTGGAGCATAAACACTGTGTGGGGGCTACTGTGGAGTGTATAATACTATGTGGGGGCAACAAATATCAGTGCTGTTAGTTTCAGCTCAGCGTCAGTGCTGGGCAGTAAGGAACACCCCCCCAAACAATACTCTTCCTTAGCCTTGCACTGTCAGAGAGGGCGTTTCTTACGATGCTGAGCAGTAAGACCCACCCATCTGACAGTGAAGGGATATCGGTGGCAAAACTAACTAGCGTCCCGTCAAACCTGAATTCAGCGCACTGTCAGCTTTCTAGCAGCATATAAAACCACCAGTGCCAGGGAACGTGAAAGGTCCTCTTTAAGGGGTTAAAGGCTCTATTTGTTTTGACCTATCTAGTGGTTCTGTTAGATTTAGGGCTCTATAGAGCATTAAGTTTTCATAGCCTCTATATAGGTCACCATTTGTTGGTTTGACCATTTTAAGGCTCCATTTTTCTTTTCTCTTTAGCTCTTTATTTAGCACTTTCTCTAAGTCATTTTTATGATCCTTACTTCGGTTCTGATTTGCACACCAGACTTTTGACCCCTTTAGGTCTCAACTTGTTTTGGTCTCTCTAGGGCGCATTTCCTTTAGGCATCTGTTGGTCATCTCACTTGGTCTCCATTGCTATGGACTTCGCTAGGACACCATTTCTTTAGACCTTTAGGTTCCAATTCTTTTCACCAATTTAGAGCTTCACTTGTTTTGGCCACGTTCAGTCTCCATTTCTATTGGCCTCTTTAGGGCATCATTTATATGGTCCTCACTCGGGTACCATTTCTTAGATCTTCATTCGGGCACCATTTTTGGTCCTCACACGGTCACCATTTCTTAGGCCTCTCTCTGGCACCATTTCTTAGGTCCTCACTCAGGCACCTTTTCGGTCCTCACTCTGGCACCATTTCTTAGGTCCTCATTTGGGCACCATTTTTGGTCCTGACGCGGACACCATTTCTTAGGCCTGTCCTGGGCACCGTTTCTTAGGTCCTCACTCAGGCACCATTTATATGGTTCTCACTCGGGCACCAATTCTTTGGTCCTCAATCGGGCACCATTTATATGGTCCTCACTCGGGCACCATTCCTTAGGCCTCTCTTGGGAACCATTTCTTTGGTCCTTACTTGAGCACCATTTCTTTGGTCCTCACTCGGGCACCAATTCTTTGGTCCTCAATCAGGCACCATTTTTGGTCCTCACTCGGGCACCATTTATATGGTCCTCACTCGGGCACCATTTCTTTACACCTCTTACAGGCTCATTTCTTTTTTGCCCTTTTAGGGCTCCATTTTTTTGACCCTTTTAGGTCTCAACTTGTTTTGCCTCTCTAGGACACCATCCGTTTTAGGCCTCTATTGGGCATCATTTATTTTGGACCTTTTTATGGTCCATATTCGGGTATTATTTTTTGTTCAACTGCAACTTTTATAAAAGCTTTAACATTAGGCCAGATAAACAGTTACAAAAAAATTCCAACATTGTGAAAGTTTAAACAGTAACAAATGATAAATTGAGAGACAGAGAGAAACAACAGACTAGAGAACAACACAAGAAGGATGTTGCGTGTAGTGGAGGAGACGCTGTGCCGTATGGGTCGCCCAGTCCCTCAAATCTGCTTGGGTTGCCACTAACTGGCCGGGCACAGCTAAGGCCCGATTCGCAAAACGAGCGGTAAGGGTCTGATTGCGGGGTAACAAAGCTTGGGCCCTATCTGTCCTATCCTTTTTGAGTCGCACTACCAACGCAATGCAGTGTCCCACATGACTGTACTCATGTCGCGGCACTCCGCTCCGGATTAGGCCGAAATGAATGGGCCTAGTTGGAAGGAGGGAGTGCCTTTAGGCGGATGTTGCGAGGCAAATCCGCTTGAAGAATGAGCATGTTGCTTCTTTTTTTCCTGGAGCCGGACAAACTGCTCTCGGAAAAAAGAACTGATCGGCTCCCATTTATTTCAATGGGAGCCGTTTTTTTAGTCAGGATTTTGAAGCGGATTCCACCTCAAATTCCTAACGAAAATACCCCATGTGAACTCAGCCTAAGAGTAGGTCTCACCCTGTCCACTGGAGGCAGATGTGTTGTGTGCAGCAGTAAGGGTCGGCACGCAGTCCGTGAAGTCACAATAACCGGCAGTAGGGAAAGGAAAAAACGGGAGAGGAGAGAGACGTACAAGAAATATAGACAGGGAGAACATAACACATATGCAGTAAGAAAACAAGTTATAAGCAAGACTAAATCTCCTGTCAGGGGGGAAATCGATGAGTGGTGTGAGTCCATATGCGAGGGACTCAGCGCCCAGTAGGGGGAGGGGGGGCTTGCTATGTTTCCATGTTAAAAATAGGCAATAAAGTAATAGTAAACAGTCACCTACCTCTTGTAATCTTCATCACATACCTGTAGGAGTATAACCAGAGGTGCAGCTTTAAGCTCCTGTCCTCAGTGCAGTATCTGTAATGGAGACCATATTAACAATGTGCCATATAAAATTTTCTGGAACCTTCCCAAGGTTAATACTTGACAGGATACAATATATATACATATTGGACCATATTCACATTTTGGTCCTGTTTACCCTTTATTACCTTTGGATCGCTCAATAAATAGCTATAAAGGTTAATATTTGTCAAGATATCATATATCACATATTAATATTGGACCATATTCATACTTGGTCCTGTTTTGGTGCTGTTTTTCCCTATTGTTTGGGTCTGTGTACATCAATTTAAATATGTGTTAAATATTTATATATGTATTGTGTTGATTATGATATTGGATATATCCAGTAGCAATCTTCATATACTGTTCAATGACATATACAGTTACAGTCCTATGAAAAAGTTTGGGCACCCCTATTAATCTTAATCATTTTTAGTTCTAAATATATTGGTGTTTGCAGCAGCCATTTCAGTTTGATATATCTAATAACTTATGGACACAGTAATATTTCAGGATTGAAATGAGGTTTATTGTACTAACAGAAAATGTGCAATATGCATTAAACCAAAATTTGACCGGTGCAAAAGTATGGGCACCTCAACAGAAAAGTGACATTAATATTTAGTAGATCCTCCTTTTGCAAAGATAACAGCCTCTAGTCGCTTCCTGTAGCTTTTAATCAGTTCCTGGATCCTGGATAAAGGTATTTTGGACAAACAATTCAAGTTCAGTTAAGTTAGATGGTCGCCGAGCATGGACAGCCCGCTTCAAATCATCCCACAGATGTTCAATGATATTCAGGTCTGGGGACTGGGATGGCCATTCCAGAACATTGTAATTGTTCCTCTGCATGAATGCCTGAGTTGATTTGGAGCAGTGTTTTGGATCATTGTCTTGCTGAAATATCCATCCCCGGCGTAACTTCAACTTCGTCACTGATTCTTGAACATTATTCTCAAGAATCTGCTGATACTGAGTGGAATCCATGCGACCCTCAACTTTAACAAGATTCCCGGTGCCGGCATTGGCCACACAGCCCCAAAGCATGATGGAACCTCCACCAAATTTTACAGTGGGTAGCAAGTGTTTTTCTTGGAATGCTGTTTCTTTTTGGACGCCATGCATAACGCCTTTTTTTATAACCAAACAACTCAATCTTTGTTTCCAAAATGAAGTTGGCCTCTCCAAATGTGCTTTTGCATACCTCAGGCAACTCTATTTGTGGCGTACGTGCAGAAACGGCTTCTTTCTCATCACTCTCCCATACAGCTTCTCCTTGTGCAAAGTGCGCTGTATTGCTGACTGATGCACAGTGACACCATCTGCAGCAAGATGATGCTGCAGCTCTTTGGAGGTGGTCTGTGGATTGTCCTTGACTGTTCTCACCATTCTTCTTCTCTGCCTTTCTGATATTTTTCTTGGCTTGCCACTTCTGGGCTTAACAAGAACTGTCCCTGTGGTCTTCCATTTCCTTACTATGTTCCTCACAGTGGAAACTGACAGGTTAAATCTCTGAGACAACGTTTTGTATCCTTCCCCTGAACAACTATGTTGAACAATCTTTGTTTTCAGATCATTTGAGAGCGGGCTGTCCATGTTCGGCGACCATCTAACTTAACTGAACTTGAATTGTTTTGTAGAAAGAAATGGTCCAAAATACCTTCATCCAGGATCCAGGAACTGATTAAAAGCTACAGGAAGCAACTAGAGGCTGTTATCTTTGCAAAAGGAGGATGTACTAAATATTAATGTCACTTTTCTGTTGAGGTGCCCATACTTTTGCACCGGTCAAATTTTGGTTTAATGCATATTGCGCATTTTCTGTTAGTACAATAAACCTCATTTCAATCCTGAAATATTACTGTGTCCATCAGTTATTAGATATATCAAACTGAAATGGCTGTTGCAAACACCAAAATATTTAGAACTAAAAATGATTAAGATTAATAGGGGTGCCCAAACTTTTTCATAGGACTGTATATAGCTCCCATTTATCCAGGATTCAGTGAGAAAGTCCTGAGATATATTCTGGCGTCATCTCTTCTGTGTCCTTCTGTGTGGGGGCCGTATTAAGGGGCACATTAAAATGTGAGGGACATATTAATGGGGATTAGAGATGAGCAAGTACTGTTCGGATCAGCCGATCCGAACAGCACGCACGCATTGAAATGAATGAAAGCACCTGGTACTTCCGCTTTGACGCCGGCCGGCCGCTTAACCCCCCGCGTGCCGGCTACGTCCATTCATTTCAATGCGTGCGTGCTGTTCGGATCGGCTGATCCGAACAGTACTCGCTCATCTCTAATGGGGATATTAACCTGTGTAAAGGCCACATTGAAGGGAACATTAAACTGTTGGGGCCACTATGAGGAGGGCATTATACTATAGGGGCTACAAGGACAAACTATACAATGTGGAGAACATAAGGGGGCATGATGTCATGTCAGGGCTACGAAAGGGACATTAGCTGGAGGCAGGCCTTACGATACCTAAATACACTAACAACAACCCTAATATACACTATATACACTGATATGTAATAGGTCCTTCTATAGAGTAACAATTCACATATGCAATGATTGATTTTCATATGTCCTCATATACATAAGTACCAGGGGTATATCTGTAGAGAGGTTACAACATCATACAGGCCCTCAAACCTGCAGGGGGCCCCTCTGTCTTGTATTAAGAAATCCTTGTAAATATATATCACAATTTAGCTACTACAGATTTTACATTGGGGCCCAGGAGCTTAAAGCTACTACATTTTTAACATCAATATTCACATACAAACATGAGTATATGCAGCCATATACAATATCAGACACATGCCCCTGTATACAGAAACATGTTGCTATATATACAATGACAGATACTTGCCACTAAATACAGTGATTTCCACATGTCCTTGTACGTAGTGAGAAGCAGATGCTCACATACATATATGCCCCCATATACAGTGTCAATGCCCTAATGGATTGATAGACACATGCCCCTATATGTACTGATATCCCCATATCACTATATACGATGAGAGACGCTTGTATCCATTGTGGGGAAGTTAGCTCAGTAGAAGCAGTGATGCAGACAAAAGCAGTCAAGATGGGGACAGAAAATACAGCAAACGGTTTATTTAGAAAAAAACAGGAAAATAAATAAATCTTGACTTCAGGAACAAAAAGAGCAAAACAAAATACAGCCTTAGGGCTCGTTCACATCTGCGTTGTGAACTCCGTTCTGCAGGTTTCCGTTTCCTGCCTAAAACAGAGGCAGGAGACGGAAACCTGAAGGAGTCTCTCTCACCCATTCATTTGAATGGGTGAGAGAGATGTCCGGCCGTGAGCGGCAGTGAGCGTTTTATGCTCTCCGCCGCGAAACCGGGTTTTAGAATCCGGACACAGAGTTGGACATGCAGTACTCTGTGTCCGGATAAAAAAAATCCGGTTTCGCGGCGGAGAGCATAAAACGCTCACCGCCGCTCACGGCCGGACCCGGTCTGTGCTTTCCATCTTCTGGCATGCAGAAGACGGAAAGCACAGAACGGAAAGAAGAACGCTGGTGTGAACCTAGCGTCAGCGGAATTTCACACCACCGCTGTTGTCCGCCCCAGGGTTTCTGTCCTAAATGCCGGGGAAACTGGACAGAGGGCGGCTTGCTGGCGGTCAGCTTTAAAGCACATTCATTTGAATGGGGTTTTAAAAGTAACCACCAGTGTCCGTATGCAGCCTCTGTGTCATGCAAAAAAAAATCTTTCCAGGCAGAGAGGCTGTATACGGACACTGGCGGTTACCTTTAAAAATCCATTCAAATCAATGGGTTTTAAAGCTGACCGCCTGCAAGCCATCCCCTGTCCAGTTTCCCCGGGGTTTAGGACAGAAACCCCGGGGCGGACAGCAGCAGTAGTGTGAATGCCCTCTTAACTGCAGGCAAAAACAAAATAAAAAACCTGCTTGTCTGAGCGACTAACTAAACAGTAAGGTTACCCTGTTAACAAAACAAGCCTAACTTTGTCGCACTGGACTCAGGGTTACAGGACAGACTCAATAACTCCTTTCACTCCAAGGATCTGCATTGGAGTGCAGAATCTTCAGCCTTTTTCTGGCCTAGTAAGAGTCCATTCACACGGAGGAAAATGGCGCTTTATTTGGTGCTGAATTTTCCACGCTTTTTTTTTCCACTAGCGGAAAAAAAAGCTAACGGCACCCTTTGAAGTCAATGGGAGGCTGTTTTCAGCGTGGAAAATAAAGCACCATTTTCCTCTGTGTGAATGGACCCTTATGAGCCAAGGACTCACATCTGGAGCTGAGGCCTACTCAAGACCCACACTGGACCACATATAGGTTAGAAACCTGGGGGTATAGCGAGATTCCAGCACCCTGCCGGTCACCTTCTCACATCACATATAGAGTGAGAGACATATACCCCCATATACAGTGACAGTTACATGTCCCAATATAGACACATGCCCTAATATATAGTAACAAACACAAGCCCTATATACAATGTCGGCTATATGCCCCATATATATTAATATACCCATACCATATAGAATGACAGATGTACCCCTATATACCGTGTCAGACCCTAATATACAGTAATAAACATATGTCCTATATACAATGACAGATGCATGCTCTCATATATATTGATATTCAAATACCACCATATACAATGCAAAACACATGTACCCATATATATGTAATGGCAGACATATACCCCTATACAGTGATATACATGTGCCCCCTCCATATACAGTGACAGACCCATGCTCACATATTGGTAATTGCCCCCATTCCTTCCTTCCTGCTCCCCTTTGTTGCTCAATAAGCAGGACGGTTTAACTGACTGATCTTCCACCTCTGAGGACCACTAAGGTCCCGAGGACGGTCTTTCTCACTCTCCCTAGAAATTATTAAAGGAACTGTTTTCCCACAAGACAAACCCCTGAGAACAAATTAACTGCCCACCCCACTGTCATTGCTACAGGGGCAGAATTCATTAGACTGCACCCAATATAATGGGCTGCCCAACTGAGCCCTGGGTAACCCAGTGAGGGGACCGGTGAAGCTCTACCCCAGTTCTCACCTGTCTTACAGCAATCCTCCAGCCACAAATGTTGACTCCCTGGTCTTCCTAAATCCTGCAGTAAGTGACATCCTTCTGGTCAAGGCTCGGCTGTTCCTGTACAGACTTGTCCCTCCTCCTAACTCACAAGTGGGACACCTCAGTACTGGAGATCTTGATGGAACAATTGCTTGATCTTATAGGCTGAAAATGGCCACCTTACTGGTCCTGGTTACATGGAATCACTGTGACAACCAGAGTCATGGAACTGTGAGACTGTGATCTCATGATGTGAACAGCCCTGAAATTCTGATGTCTGCAGAAATGGAGGGATTAAAGGTCCTTATTATTTACGATCTACCTTGTAGACATGTCCTGATATCTTCTTATCAAAATCACCGGACGTCTGCTTTACCGTCTAACTCTAGGGAAACTCAAATGTCAGCTACTGTCCCCAATATGTCACCTACCAGAATGGCGCCATTTTGGAGACCCACTGCTGTCCTCTACTAGGCGCAGCTGAAACCTGTACTAACCATAACCACTAACAAAGCATGAGCCACCCAACAGCTTGTATAGGAAATATCCCAACTGTCACTAGTGGTGATACCGGAGGTGTATCATAGTGTGATACCATACAGGAGGAGGGGGAAATGCCACAAATGCACCAAATTTCTCAAACTAACAATAAAGTGGTATAAAATATTTCTTGTTATCTGTGTAGACACATTTCTCTTCTTTCTAGCAAACCTAGAGTTGTTTTTTAATCTGTTATCCAAGACCAAGGCATAATGGATACTGACACCTGGCCCCGCACTGGGCTGCCATATACAAGGTGTACGGACAAAAGCAGACCTGCTCCTATTCAAGTAAATGGGAGTACGGCTGCAGTTCCCCAGCACCACCACTATAGTGTACAGAGCCGGGAAGGGGATTTTATTAAGATGAGTGTTTACTATTCCAGTCTTAATAAAGGCCCCAACTGGTACGAGGTGCGCCTGAATTATTAGGAGGTTCCAACCCTGTGTACCATAATGGAAATCTATGCCAGTAAGGAATTGGCGTAGATTTTCTGTATGTCTTACACCAAATTTCTCCACGTCAGTTATACTAAATATATTGGGCCGATGTGACCCTGTCCCAGCCCTGCCTGCTCTCCTCCCCCTCCACCAACTATCACAAATAGTGGTGAGTGTGGTGCAGAATGAAGGATGTGGCATATCTTTTGGGCAAGGCAGTGCGTACGATGGCAGTGTGCCAAAGATGTGCCACAATTTCACCCATTTACCATAAAACTGGCATAGATGAGTTGATAAATTCCACCCGGTGTATAGACACGTACACTGTAGAGCTGGCACTGCGAAACTGCTGCTTTGCTCCCATTCACATGGATAGGTACAGAGCAGCTTCCTGCGGTATACTTTTTTTTGGCCTTCTGGGATCCGAATCTGCAGATTGGTGCAATCTGATAGTAACAACGTAACCTGGGGAGTGTAAGTCATCAGTATCCATTATACCTGGGTCTTGGGCAAACATTTTAAAGGAAGTCTGTCGCCAAAAGCCAACATGTCAAACACAACCATGCAGATAGATAGGTTACATATATATATATATATATATATATATATATATATATACACTCACCGGCCACTTTATTAGGTACACCATGCTAGTAACGGGTTGGACCCCCTTTTGCCTTCAGAACTGCCTCAATTCTTCGTGGCATAGATTCAACAAGGTGCTGGAAGCATTCCTCAGAGATTTTGGTCCATATTGACATGATGGCATCACACAGTTGCCGCAGATTTGTCGGCTGCACATCCATGATGCGAATCTCCCGTTCCACCACATCCCAAAGATGCTCTATTGGATTGAGATCTGGTGACTGTGGAGGCCATTGGAGTACAGTGAACTCATTGTCATGTTCAAGAAACCAGTCTGAGATGATTCCAGCTTTATGACATGGCGCATTATCCTGCTGAAAGTAGCCATCAGATGTTGGGTACATTGTGGTCATAAAGGGATGGACATGGTCAGCAACAATACTCAGGTAGGCTTTGGCGTTGCAACGATGCTCAATTGGTACCAAGGGGCCCAAAGAGTGCCAAGAAAATATTCCCCACACCATGACACCACCACCACCAGCCTGAACCATTGATACAAGGCAGGATGGATCCATGCTTTCATGTTGTTGACGCCAAATTCTGACCCTACCATCCGAATGTTGCAGCAGAAATCGAGACTCATCAGACCAGGCAACGTTTTTCCAATCTTCAATTGTCCAATTTCGATGAGCTTGTGCAAATTGTAGCCTCAGTTTCCTGTTCTTAGCTGAAAGGAGTGGCACCCGGTGTGGTCTTCTGCTGCTGTAGCCCATCTGCCTCAAAGTTCGACGTACTGTGCGTTCAGAGATGCTCTTCTGGCTACCTTGGTTGTAACGGGTGGCTATTTGAGTCACTGTTGCCTTTCTATCAGCTCCAACCAGTCTGGCCATTCTCCTCTGACCTCTGGCATCAACAACGCATTTCCGCCCACAGAACTGCCGCTCACTGGATGTTTTTTCTTTTTCGGACCATTCTCTGTAAACCCTAGAGATGGTTGTGCGTGAAAATCCCAGTAGATCAGCAGTTGCTGAAATACTCAGACCAGCCCTTCTGGCACCAACAACCATGCCACGTTCAAAGGCACTCAAATCACCTTTCTTCCCCATACTGATGCTCGGTTTGAACTGCAGGAGATTGTCTTGACCATGTCTACATGCCAAAATGCACTGAGTTGCCGCCATGTGATTGGCTGATTAGAAATTAAGTGTTAACGAGCAGTTGGACAGGTGTACCTAATAAAGTGGCCGGTGAGTGTATATATATATATATATATATATATATATATATACTGTATATACTAGCTGGTAACCGCGACTTCGTCTGCGGTGATTGTAGAAGTGGGTATATACAGGCGTGGGTAAGGTTTTCGTAGTGTGAATAAGGTATGGGATATGAAATGTAAGTTTGTATCTTGTTTTTGCTATAATTCAGAGAATACGTGAGACTTTTGTGTTGAAGTTAATTTGTATTTGACGCTAGGTTCACACCTGCGCTCAGGGTCTCCGTTCTATGGTTTCCGTCTTCTGCATGCCAGAAGACGGAAACCACAGACCGGGTCCGGCCGTGAGCGGCGGTGAGCATTTTATGCTCTCCGCCGCCAAACCGGATTTTTTTATCTGGACACAGAGTACTGCATGTCCGACTCTGTGTCCGGATTATAAAACCCGGTTTCGCGGCGGAGAGCGCAAAACGCTCACTGCCGCTCACGGCCGGACAGCTTTCTCACCCATTCAAATGAATCGGTTTTGCGTGATTGAGTAACAAACATCCAAACACACAAACCCACATATTTATATATATATATATATATATATATATATATATATATATATATATATATATATACAGTCCTATGAAAAAGTTTGGGCACCCCTATTAATCTTAATCATTTTTAGTTCTAAATATTTTGGTGTTTGCACCAGCCATTTCAGTTTGATATATCTAATAACTGATGGATACAGTAATATTTCAGGATTGAAATGAGGTTTATTGTACTAACAGAAAAAGCGCAATATGCATTAAGCCAAAATTTGACCGGTGCAAAAATATGGGCACCTCAACAGAAAAGTGACATTAATATTTAGTACATCCTCCTTTTGCAAAGATAACAGCCTCTAGTCGCTTCCTGTAGCTTTTAATCAGTTCCTGGATCCTGGATGAAGGTATTTTGGACCATTTCTTTCTACAAAACAATTCAAGTTCAGTTAAGTTTGATGGTCGCCGAACATGGACAGCCCGCTCTCAAATGATCTGAAAACAAAGATTGTTCAACATAGTTGTTCAGGGGAAGGATACAAAACGTTGTCTCAGAGATTTAACCTGTCAGTTTCCACTGTGAGGAACATAGTAAGGAAATGGAAGACCACAGGGACAGTTCTTGTTAAGCCCAGAAGTGGCAGGCCAAGAAAAATATCAGAAAGGCAGAGAAGAAGAATGGTGAGAACAGTCAAGGACAATCCACAGACCACCTCCAAAGAGCTGCAGCATCATCTTGCTGCAGATGGTGTCACTGTGCATCGGTCAACTATACAGCGCACTTTGCACAAATAGAAGCTGTATGGGAGAGTGATGAGAAAGAAGCCGTTTCTGCACGTACGCCACAAATAGAGTTGCCTGAGGTATGAAAAAGCACATTTGGACAAGGCAGCTTCATTTTGGAAACAAAAATTGAGTTGTTTGGTTATAAAAAAAGGTGTTATGCATGGCGTCCAAAAAGAAACAGCATTCCAAGAAAAACACATGCTACCCACTGTAAAATTTGGTGGAGGTTCCATCATGCTTTGGGGATGTGTGGCCAATGCCGGCATCGGGAATCTTGTTAAAGTTGAGGGTCGCATGGATTCCACTCAGTATCAGCAGATTCTTGAGAATAATGTTCAAGAATCAGTGACGAAGTTGAAGTTACGCCGGGGATGGATATTTCAGCAAGACAATGATCCAAAACACCGCTCCAAATCCTCAGGCATTCATGCAGAGGAACAATTACAATGTTCTGGAATGGCCATCCCAGTCCCCAGACCTGAATATCATTGAACATCTGTGGGATGATTTGAAGCTGGCTGTCCATGCTCGGCGACCATCTAACTTAACTGAACTTGAATTGTTTGTCCAAAATACCTTTATCCAGGATCCAGGAACTGATTAAAAGCTACAGGAAGCGACTAGAGGCTGTTATCTTTGCAAAAGGAGGATCTACTAAATATTAATGTCACTTTTCTGTTGAGGTGCCCATACTTTTGCACCGGTCAAATTTTGGTTTAATGCATATTGCACATTTTCTGTTAGTACAATAAACCTCATTTCAATCCTGAAATATTACTGTGTCCATCAGTTATTAGATATATCAAACTGAAATGGCTGTTGCAAATACCAAAATATTTAGAACTAAAAATGATTAAGATTAATAGGGGTGCCCAAACTTTTTCATAGGACTGTATATATATATATATATATATATATATATATATATATATATATACACTCACCGGCCACTTTATTAGGTACACCATGCTAGTAACGGGTTGGACCTTTTGCCTTCAGAACTGCCTCAATTCTTTGTGGCATAGATTCAACAAGGTGCTGGAAGCATTCCTCAGAGATTTTGGTCCATATTGACATGATGGCATCACACAGTTGCCGCAGATTTGTCGGCTGCACATCCATGATGCGAATCTCCCGTTCCACCACATCCCAAAGATGCTCTATTGGATTGAGATCTGGTGACTGTGGAGGCCATTGGAGTACAGTGAACTCATTGTCATGTTCAAGAAACCAGTCTGAGATGATTCCAGCTTTATGACATGGCGCATTATCCTGCTGAAAGTAGCCATCAGATGTTGGGTACATTGTGGTCATAAAGGGATGGACATGGTCAGCAACAATACTCAGGTAGGCTTTGGCATTACAACGATGCTCAATTGGTACCAAGGGGCCCAAAGAGTGCCAAGAAAATATTCCCCACACCATGACACCACCAGCCTGAACCGTTGATACAAGGCAGGATGGATCCATGCTTTCATGTTGTTGACGCCAAATTCTGACCCTACCATCCGAATGTCGCAGCAGAAATCGAGACTCATCAGACCAGGCAACGTTTTTCCAATCTTCAATTGTCCAATTTCGATGAGCTTGTGCAAATTGTAGCCTCAGTTTCCTGTTCTTAGCTGAAAGGAGTGGCACCCGGTGTGGTCTTCTGCTGCTGTAGCCCATCTGCCTCAAAGTTCGACGTACTGTACGTTCAGAGATGCTCTTCTGGCTACCTTGGTTGTAACGGGTGGCTATTTGAGTCACTGTTGCCTTTCTATCAGCTCGAACCAGTCTGGCCATTCTCCTCTGACCTCTGGCATCAACAACGCATTTCCGCCCACAGAACTGCCGCTCACTGGATGTTTTTTCTTTTTCGGACCATTCTCTGTAAACCCTAGAGATGGTTGTGCGTGAAAATCCCAGTAGATCAGCAGTTTCTGAAATACTCAGACCAGCCCTTCTGGCACCAACAACCATGCCTGCCACGTTCAAAGGCACTGAAATCACCTTTCTTCCCCATACTGATGCTCGGTTTGAACTGCAGGAGATTGTCTTGACCATGTCTACATGCCTAAATGCACTGAGTTGCCGCCATGTGATTGGCTGATTAGAAATTAAGTGTTAACGAGCAGTTGGACAGGTGTATCTAATAAAGTGGCCGGTGAGTGTATATATATATCCTACTAATATTATAAGTGTGAAAGTTTGTGTGTTTGGATGTTTGTGAGTTTGGATGTTTGTTCCTCAATCACGCTAAAACGCCTGGACGGATTTGCGTGCAATTTTCCACAAACATAGTTTTCCCTTAGGATTGAGTCACAGGCTACTTTTGGTGCCACTAAACAACATGGCTTCCTAGCAGGAGACTCACAAAAGCAGGACTCCTAGCCCCAGCTATAGACTCACACACACTGCCTGGCATTTCCTGCCTCAACCTGCCTGCACACTCCTTACTGTCACCTCAGGAGTAGCCCTCACTCACTATATAACAGATGTCTGTACTACATACACAATACAACAGATCACATTGTCTGTATTACTACATACACAATATAACACATCACATTGTCAATGTCTGTATTACTACATACACAATATAACACATCACATTTGCTATCCCACCAAACTTTTTAAAGCACTTTTACAGTTTCACACGTCTGTGTCCGTCCAATTCTCAAATCACCGCAGACGAGGTCGCGGGTAAAAGCTAGTATATATATATATATATATATATATATATATATATATATATATATATACACACTCACAAATCTCAACAGGCAATGACATCAGTACCTGCTTAATGTATTTACAGTCATATTTACAAAAGTCTCACAATACACAAGTAACACAGAGGTTCTGCTAAACCCTACACTCTTAGGCTGTATTCACACAGAGTAACGCCAGGCGTTTTTTGTGTGTTTTTTGCACATAGCGCCGCGTATACGCCGCGTTAACGCCGGGCAACGCCACCACAATATAGCGCGGCGTTAACGCGGCGTACACGTGGCGCTATGTGCAAAAAGCACACAAAAAACGCCTGGCGTTACTCTGTGTGAATACAGCCGTAGGCTTATACAATCTTTCAAAGGTAAGTTTACCATTGATCTCAGAGCTGGCAATGTTTAGTCCTCCAGAGAAGAATAAACAGTGGTGAACCTAGCCTCTCTGCTGCCTAAGGCGATCAAAAGATGCTCCCCCCCCCGTATTGGGTCGGTCTATATGGTAATGCCCAGACGTCACGTGGTCTGGGATATTACCATATAGGCCCAAAGCTTGTGCTAGCAGTACCATACAGGCCCAAAACCTGTGCTAGCAGTAACAGGCTAGACTATTACTACTAGCACAGGCTTCGGGCTATATGGTACTGCTAGCACAGGCTTTGGGCTTATATGGTAATATTCCAGATCACGTGACGTTTGGGCATTACCATATAGGCCTGAAGCCTGCTAGGATAAACATCGGATCCCCAGAGAGGTAAGTAACACTGTTTATTATGTTCCCTCACCTCCCCTGGGGCTCCGATTATTATACTCGGGGGTCTGAAAAGACCCCTGAGTATAATAATAGCGGTAGTGGGATTGCAGCTTGGCCTGGACCTACACACTGCCAGCCTCTGCGGCCTATAATAGAAGGGGAAGCGGGGGCGGCAGTGAGCAGACCCGGGGAGGTTTGTAAATAGGCCGCTACCTGCTGGAGATACTCCAGCAGGTAGCGGTCTATTATAAAACAAAAAAAAAAGTTATTATACTTACCAACATGAGCGCGGCTCCCACTGTCGCATCTTCTTCTCCCGGCAGTAAGATGTCTGCGTATCACCGTAGGCGGCGTGATGACACCGCCTATGCTGATACGTAGACCTCTGAACCAGTGCAAGGAGAGTGGCAGGTCTCCTTGCGCTGGTTCAGAGAAAAAAAAAGTAAAAAAAAAAAAAGAAATCACCCGGGCTGCCGCCCCCCTCTGGTCCGCTGCCCGAGGTGACCGCCTCACCTCGCCTCATTAGAGGTGTGGCGCTGAGAATACATATACACATCTGCTATGTGTTTGATTCCTGTATCACTAACTTGGTCAAACAACAAAAAAGAAAGACACAACATAACCCAAAACGTATCCAGGGATATGCTCTACACTATCTAGAATGATCTTCATCTTCCTATGAGGCTAACCACTATGTCACACCAACCTGGTAGCTCTAACTCTGCTGGATTCTGACACACAGAGCACAGCCCATAGGTTTACTTTGGGAAACTCAGAGATGTTACTGACATGTGAAACTGGCCCTACACCCATTGGTCACCACTGTACTATGAAAATTGTACTTCACTCATCAGTTGTCACTACTCTATCAGTCCGCTAGTGTCCAGTTGTCCGTCATCCAGTTCCAGATCTGAGCAACTAGCTATCAGTCCTCTCAAACACAACCCCTTCCCAAAAAAGCGACAACAGCAAACAACATGGCATGCAACACTCACTAGCAAACTTCTCTATATGGCCCAATGTCACCCCTCTCTCTCAGGGCGCTGATTCCAATTTATAATAACTGTTCAACTATCTTTGTACAACAAGGTGCTGCTTCCCTGCTATAAGACGCCAACACATGGCACGTAGCCCAATTGACCAAGCACTCCATTAACCAAACAACACCACTAGCAACTATCCTGCGCACAAAGACAGTTTTACCCGCAACTGAACTCACATGCACACATAAAGTGAAACTCCAGCTCACACAGGTGTTAAAGAGGACCTTTCATGGGTTTGGGCACAGGCAGTTCTATATACCGCTGAAAAGCCGACAGTGCGCTGGATTGTCGGTTTTCACGATCTGTGCCCCGGGTGAAGAGCTATCGGTACCGGTACCGTAGCTCTTCACAGTCAGAAGGGCATTCCTGCCAGTCTGTCAGGAACGTCCTTCTCCACAGCAGTGTCTATAGCGCTGTACAGTGTAAGCAGGGAGAAACGCCCCTTCCTTCTGCTCACAGTGCTCGTCCATAGACGAGTATTATCAGGAGGGGAGTTGGCGTTCCTTTCCACTCACACAGTACTGCGCTATAGGCGCTGCTAAGGAGAAGGACGGTCCTGACAGACTGTCAGGAACGCCCTTCTGACTGTGAAGAGCTACGGTACCGGTACCGCTAGCTCTTCACCCGGGGTACAGATCGTGAAAGCCAAAAGTGCGCTGAATTCAGCGCTGTCGGCTTTCCAGCAGTATATAGAACTGCCTGTGCCCAAACCCATGAAAGGTCCTCTTTAAACATGGTCTTAGCAACCAGTATCTTCCATAAAGCGACATCCAACAGCTAATCATATATATATTGCCAGTTTCTCATACATAAGGCTTGTCTTCAGCTTGAGCCCAACACCTGGTTTTTGTTGTCTTCTGTGATAAGATATTACACTGCTGCACTTTAACCCATTGCAGAAGTTCGGGTTAACTCTGCCACATATGTTTAGTGATAATACAGACACGTCCCATACATTGTGATATCCACATCCCTCATTTACACTGACATCCACATACGACCCCCCACTTCTGTACATGACAGTAAGCTTTAGACTGCACCCAATAAATTAATGGGCTGCCCTTTTGGGGTCTAGGTAGCACAGTGAGGGGGATAGGTGATGCTCTACCCCAGCTCTCACCTGTCTGACAGCGATTCTCTGACCACAAATGGCCACTTCCCGGTGATCCTGAATCCTCAGGTGCAGTAACTGTGTGACGTCCTTCTGGTCAGGGCTTGGCAGTTCCTGTGCAGACTTTTCCCCCCTCCTAATTAGCAAGCAGGAGACCTCAGTACTGGAGATCTGGATGGAGCAGTCTATTGGTCTAATGGGATGAAAATGGCCACCTTCCTCATCCTGGTTTCCATGGAATCACTGTGACAATAAAGTTCATGGAACTGCTATACTGTGATCTCATGGTGTAAACAGTCCCCAAACACTAAAATGTCAATTTTTAAGTATGTACATCAATGGTGCCATTCTGAAGATCTACCGCTGTGCTCTACTATGCCTCAGCTGAGGCCTAAACTTTCCATAAGCAGGTGTCGCCCTGCAGCTTGTATAGGAAGTATCCCGACTGTCAGTAGTAGTGATACCGGGGGTGTATCATAGTGTCACGCCATACCAGAATAGCATACCTCCCAACTTTTAAAGAACAGAAAGAGGGAGAAAATGTAAGGTGTGCTATACGCGTTGTGGCAAATTTTGCTCTGCCCACTTTTATGTTGACTCCGCCTATTCTCATTCATGTTTCATGTGACCCCACACAGTATAATCCTCCTACAATCACCCATACATTATATGTCCCTCTAATTAAAATGTTCACTTCCAACTGCCCTGCAGTATTAAGTCCCTCTCCTAGTGTCCCAGTTTAAACATGAAACTGGAGCAGCTGGAGGTGGACATTAGCAGTGGTGGTAGTTGGAGGGGGACAATAAATTAATGGCAGATGAAGTGGGACATTAATCTGGGGGCAACCAGATGCGAACAGGTCCCCCTCCAGCTACTCCCACGGTTTAATGTTCCCCTCCAGTTGTCTCCAGTTTAATAGCCTCCCTTCATCTGCCCCATTTCATGTCCTCTCCTCCATCTCTGCCCCCAGTTTCATATCCCCTTTCACCTGCCCCCAGTTCCATATCTCCTTTCATCTGCCCCGTTTCATATCCCCCTTTCATCTGCCCCAGTTTCATTCCCCCCCTCATCTCTGCCCCCAGTTTCATGCCCCCCATCTCTGCCCCCAGTTTCATGTCCCCCCTCCATCTCTCCCCCAGTTTCATGTTCCCCTCTCCATCTCCACCTCTAGTATAATGACGTACACACACACACAGAGACACACACACACACTCTCTCCACACACATCTCTTCACTGCACGGTGTGTGTGTGTGTGTGTGTGCTATACAAATATATATCTTAACACGCCTCGCATGCCACATCGTGCAAATACGGTCTGAGCAGGGTAGTGACACCTCGACCTTATATATTTATTCTAACTCATGCCAATTTCTTGGTGTGAAATATAATGGAAATCTATGTCAGTTCCTAACTGGCATATGCTGGGTTCACACCCGCTCCCCAGTCTCTGCTTTCAGTTCCCGTCTCCTGTCCAGTTTTGGGCAGGAAACGGAAACCTGCATAATGTAGATCCGGGGCGCAGATGTGAACGAGCCCATAGATGTAAATTCTGATGCATAGGTAAGCAGCTGATTTATGAAGAGGCTGGAGCCACACTGCTTCCTGTACATACTAGGTAGGTCCTCAATATCTCCATTCTAACTGCAGGTAGGTTCATTGTCTCGGTGTGTTCTGTACTTACTATGGGTAGGTCCTCCATACAATAACTCCATTGTAACAGTCTAACTACTGTATTGACTAGAATGGAGGTGCTGCAGGTAGGTTCATGATCTTATTGTATTCTGTAGAAGTGGGTCAGCATAGGGTCCATGGCAATAAGCCCCACCAACAACAATATTAATAAAACAACACAGACATTAAAAAATATATACATATTTTATTGAACTAAAAGTCACCACAAAACCCTAATTAACAATTAAAAAAAAAAATTCAAAACATTTAAAACACCTCCACTGGCAATCAATGTAGTCTATCAAAGCCAAAAAAAACCCAAAACACCCACAATGACGCTACTTACCTGTCTCGGTCTAATATTGCTTGCCTTCATGGAATAAATCAACCAATGTCTAGGATCACATCTGCCCCAGGCTCTCCGCCATTTAGGTCTGTTGGAGGACACAAATGATGGAGAGCCAGAACGCTAAAACAGCGGTTACCAGTGGACACCGGCAGAACCCATAGACTATAACTCAAAGTGGCAGAGAGAAAAGTCCTCCATAGTTCCCTGCCCCCCACCCCTCCCCCTTTAGATTCCAGCAGTACATCAATGATCCCTGCCCCCACTCCCCTCTCAATGCTGGAAGAACCCAAAGGACCCCTGCCTCCATCCATGCCAGCAGCACTCTTTCTTAGATGCCATTGGCACCCTAAGGATCCCTGCCCCCCTTTAAATAACAGAAGTACACAAAGGACCGTTGCCTCTCCACCCCCTTTAGATGCCATTGGCACCCCAGAGACCCATGCCCACACCCCCTTTAGATGCCAACAGCACCCCAAGGAACCCTGTCCACCTTAGATGCCAGCAGAAATCCCCTAAGTGCCAAGGACACCCCAGGGATCCCCCCCCCCCCTATGCCAGCAGCACCCAAAGGAATGCCATCCCCCCTTTGCATGCCGGAATTTCCCCACACACACACACAAGCACTTGGAGTCTAACAACACCCTAAGGACCTCCCTCTTAGATGCCAGAAGCACCCCAAGAACCCCTTGCTCCCCCTTAGATGCCAAAAACAGAGACTCCTATTATACCTTAAAGGGGCTCTATCAGCAAAATGATGCTGCTAGAGCCCCACATATGTGTGAATAGACTTTAAAAAGGCTATTCAGGCATTGCTAATGTTATATTAAACCCCTCCCCCCCCCAAGAATATGATAATCATACCTTATCGTGCACGCTGGGCGGGCATGCACGGAAGATGTAGGCGTGGCTAAAGATGACGTCCGTGAATTTACCGGTAGTTTAATATAACATTAGCAGTGTCTGAATGGCTTTTGTAAAGGCTATTCACACATGTGGGGCTCTAGCAGTATAATTTTGCTGATAAAGCCCCTTTAAAAAAAACAATCCAAACACCCAGACCCTCTAGGATAAAGTCCCATGTAAAACATGACTCTCTCTTCAGCTCCCCAACATACAGTCCCATGTAAATACCTCACTCCCTCCCCTCAGCGACTTCCAACACGCAGTCCCATGTAAACCAATCCTATAATAACCCCCCTTCCATCGTGCAGTCCCACACAACAGCACGCACTGCTTTCTATTCTCTATCTACACGTGCTCTTCTCTGTATACCACAGATGTGATACAAGAGACCACGCCCCTTCACGTGACATCATGCCTACCAGGAGCCACTCCATTCTAGACGCGGCCCTTCCATCACCATAGCAACTGCAAAGCTTCACTGTAAGCACAACCTAGCATGATAGGTGATTTAGCTACTTCTAACCCGCCCATTCCAAAGCTTTAGATTCTGATTGGTTACCTTTCTCGTCAATCACTCAGTTCTAGCCTGCTATTGGACAAGTGCTTCTCTTGCCTGGAGCTTTGCCTCACATGTAGTGGGGTTAATTTATTAATTTAAACGGCTGTTTGTAGTCGCGATAGTTTTGTCGCCTCGGTTTCTGCCGGTCTCTGTTGGTGCAGGTGTAAGTATCTGTTTGTATCGGGACAGTACAGGCTGAAGTGAGGAGTCTTCGTCCCGTGTGTGATGAGTTTGTGTTTCTTTTCAGCGTCCATGGCTGCTGCAGGTGCTGGAGAGGTGTACCCGACCCTGTGGGGGTTCAGTCCTGCATTGGATCTTCAGATGCAGTGTAAGTGCCGTGTGTGTTGTGAGTGGTCTTCATCAGCATGGTGCCCAGTGTACATATGGTGAGGGGCTTCCACATACAGCTTGCCATGTGGCCACTATGTTGTCACTTATATTTCACTTCCCACAAACTGGTCCCTAACTTCTGTCCTCTGTGCCCTGGCACTATCCCCAGTCTGTGCAGGAATATGGCTGCGATGAGAAGTGATATAGCAGTCGCTCTCTTTGGTGCAGAGCCCTCATTTGTGCTGGAGATGCACCAAGAGAAGTTTTTCTCCCAGTTCATAACTTTTTAAAGAGGACCTTCCACCACCTCCACCAGTTCAAAGCCTTGGTATTTTTAATAGGCGCTGCTCCACTGATTCCAGCACAGTTGGAATTTTTTCTCTAACCTCCACCATTCCTGAGTAAGGCCCGGTTCATATCTGCTGCCAGGGAGTCCGCTTGGGGAACCCCAAACGGAAACCTGATACGTATAAAAAAAAAAAAGCGGTTACCTAAGGAAACCCACTGACCCCATAGACTTTAATGGGGTCTGTGTATTTTCCACACTGTTTCTGCACGAAAAATGCGGAGAGAAAAGTGCTACGTTAAAATCCGCCCCCTCTTGCCCCGTGTGAACTAGCCGTAAGACAGTGGACGGAGTGAGAAGGGGGTTCTAAGCAATCCTGGGATGGGGTGGGATGGCTCTGCCTGTCGGATGTACTATAACTCACACCAGTTATATCAGAAATCTACACCAGGCTTTGAGTAGCCCACACTTCACTTCTGGCCCTTTGGACCCCCCAAGATCTGCCAGGACTATTTAGAGACTTTAGCCGGGTAGCGTCAGTGGAAGAATGTGTGATGGAGCCATAGACGCTTTCACTACAGGGTGATTAGTTTGTGATGTTTTTTTACAGTCTTGTTTATCCCATTGTTCTCATCATTACAGAATCAGAAAAACCTGGAAAAATAACAGAATGTACGAGGGGGCGTGGTGATACTCTATGTACCTGGATGTAGTTATAACTGCACTCATTAGTAACAGCGCCTGTGACCCCAGAACTAAGTGCAGTTATAACTACATCCAGATACATATTGTGTCACCTCCCCCCCCCCCCCAGTGATCAGCATGACACTTATTAGTGACTGTACCCGTGACACAGATTCCCTGAATGGAATACTGAACGCAGATGTGAACCTGGCCTAAGTCAGTCATACCATTTAGCAGTCCTAAAATTAAGTGGTTCATTCTGGGTACAAATAAAAGCTGTATTTGTGGGTGTAAACTGCTGCTTGTGCATAACACAGGGCTCAGAAGGAAAGGAGAGCTGTGCTTTTTGTCTTTTGGAGTGTAGATTTTAGTGGGAATGTTTTTTTGGATGCCATGTTGCTTTTCACAGCAGAACTAAAATTAAATGTTGGATCCTAAAATGAATAATGCCAACAGCACCTGACAGATCAATTTGTCTGACTAGGGTCTGCTGGGATTTTGTCATGGAGCCCAGCATTTTACTGGATAAAATAGATCAGCATGTTGATCTTGTCTGGTGTTTTTGACTGATCTTAAAATAGAGGCTCATAACAAAAACTACCAATGCAGGTGTGAACAGAAACTGATTCATACTTGACATCTCACCTGGAGGCTACTGAATAAGGGGTGACCAGCCAGGCTTGGCAGATTGCACTCTCATCTGTTGGTGTTTTGTGCCAATTAAGTCTAATAAAAAACTGGAAGTATCGGTAATGATCACACTGTCCATATCATGTAAATGTGGTATGACTTTTTTACAGCTGCTATACAATGCTTTGATTTTTCACTTAGGTCTTCATTCTACCCTACAACACTTATCAACTTGTGATGACGTACCAGAGCTGAATATTCTGTTGGTGGGATGTGGTGATGGTAGACATCTTCTCAAAACCATCTGTCAGGCTCGTCGCTGGCCACAGAGAAGGCTTAATGTAAGGATATGCAAAGTATAACGCAACAGGAATTTACTTGATTTTAGTTGTTTGCCTTTTTTCGATGCTAACACAGAGTGGCTACTGTAGAATGTGTAACTGTAGATGAAGGAAACCTTGGCACGCTCGCTTTTCACGGAAGGGATGCAAAGTAACTTACTACTATAAGTGTTTTCTAAACTTGTTCTATGTTTTCTTTCTGTAGTTCTTCATCATTGAGAGTGACTTGGAGCTCCTTGCTCGACAAATGTTGTTCTTGACTTTGGCGCTGGAAAATCCAGAACACATGGGTTTACAAGGTAAAATTCCAGGGTACTTGGAGTTCAAGGTTGCAGTTTCATCTTTGCAAATTTATTAGGTGCCTGCGATATCCTTGACCTAGTGACAAAATATTAGCACAGATGTCTGTATATACTGGGACACTGCCGTGCCCTATCATTAGGCTACTAATGTGCAGACATGAAATACACTCACTTTTGGTGTGCGTTTGGCATGTTAATTCTTTTTTCGGAAAAACAATGTGTAAATTGGGTGAACTACTTAAAACTGTGTCCTAGTACGGGTCAGTGAAAAAAGGAACTGGTGGCAAACAGTATCTATGGGCCATCTGAATTTCCACCAACCAAGTCCTTTTAATGGACAGGGTCACAAAAACACATTAGGACATCACCTGAGTTTTTCTGACTTGCCCTTAAAGCCTTCACACAAATCTTTGAACATTAGTTGTTTGTGTCGGGCCATAGAAAGGAATGATGTACTATCTGTTAGAAAATTGGATCACGACAAGACCAAACTTATGGTCATACATTATACCTACATACTACATTATTATATCTTAGAGGATTGGTCACCAGGTCTGAAAAGCCCATTGATGTACTCCGTTTGAGCACTTTTGTGTTATTCTTTGGATTGGCTTATCAGATTTAGATAAACAACCTTTTAGCATTGATGCAAATTAAAGTCTACTAAGCAAGTGGGGTGGCAAGCTTCTCAGGGGGTGTAGTATGACACTACCATGCAGTGTCGCTGCCCACTTGGCTTTTACAGTATGTATCAAATGGGGTATGTCATTGGGCTATTCAGATGTGTGTGTTCTGTGTTTTGGGGCTTTGTTTTTTTTTTTGGGCAAATCACTGCATAACTGCACTGAAGTCCTGTATTCTAGGCCAGGAGTTAGGCTGGTCTTACACAACCATAGTTTAAGACCGCAAATGGTCCGCAATTGAGGGTTTTCAATTGCGGAACATTTGCGGACACATTATACTCAATGCGTCCTCCTACACCACCGGATATTTTATCCATGGTGTGCCGGGCCGCAACCGAGGTCCGCATGTTTTAGAACATGTCCGTAATGGCCGCAATACACGGACTCTATGGACGAGTGCAGCAGTTTACGGGCATCTGCGGAGTGTATGTTGATGATCAACTAGTTTTGCTGATCAGCAACATGTGGACCATAAAAGCATTACGGTCATGTAAGACCAGCCTTATGGGAAAAGGTGAGCAATGCTGCTGTTCCTCAAACTCCCATAGAGGACTCTTGCACCTACAGAAAAAAAGAGGCACTGCTGTCCCATGCTGTGTCCATAGCTCCTATTTTCCTCTGTGATTTATGAGCAAAGTGTGTGAAAAGCGCTGCGTTGCTGTTCCTGCAAGCCCAGACAAAGTGGGCCATGTTGCTGCTCTCAGAATAGCCTATTAGTGTGTTTGTTGAGTTCCGCCTCCACATGTCAGTGGAAATATATTTTTTTTATCTGTGCAGATAATATGGTGTATTTTAAAGCGTGTTAAGGTACAAACCAAACAGTCTATGACACAGCTTCGCAATACAATTAAAGTAGGTGTAGAGCTCTGGAAGTCATTGGTTTCCAGTCAAGCTGAAAAATCCAGGGGATGACCAGGCTAAAATGAAAGAAATATACTCCAACCTCTGGTCCTCCACTGCGGCATAGTTCCTTGTTCCATCCTATGCCCAGTATTGATGCAACCAGAAGTGAATTTGTCTCAGGTGACCGCTCACCACGAGTCACCGGCTGAAAGATTGTCAGTGGCTGATGAGACTAGTGATTGGCTACAGTTGTCACCTGAGTCACTTCACTTCTGTCCTGATAAGTACAGTCACAGGATGGACAGGGGACTCATACCCCCTTAAAATGGAAAAGCATTTTAACTTTCCAACATATTATGACAAATTTGCTGGGGACAGTGAAAAAAAAACAAAAACATACTCAATTGGCTTATTTGGTCCGTTGTCGTCCCACACCTCCTGGTTTGTTTGCTCTCCCCGGTCTCTTCCCATGTTGTGCTAAAGCAGCAGATTTGCCTCAGTGGTCACGTGACCATTGAGGCCAATCAGCGGCCTCAGGAAGAGAACCCATGATGTCACAGGTAGTGACATTCAAGCCTTTCGCGGATGTGGCTTCAGCACTATGCTGGAAGACATCATGGGAGCATGTGAACCTGGAGGTGCGGGAAGACACCAGAGCAATGGGGACAGGGGAGTATGTATTTTTTATTCACTGCCCCTAGCTTAATTAAATTTTAAATGGTTGTCCATTTTTGACTGGACAAAATTACCATTCTGAAAGTAAAGCGGAGTAGTGGCCGTGGATGTCCCCCACTATTCCATACAACTGGGGCACTCGGGACTCATGACCGATATCGGGGATGTTGGGGGAGGGGGGGTTTCAGCGGTTGTACACTTAACTAGCTTATAGCCTATCCTAGTGATAGCTAGCCTTTTAGAGACCAAGTGCCCAAACTTGCAACCCAAAACCCACTAAAATATTGCAAAGTGCCAATTTAACCTTAAAGGGATCCTATTATTAGAATCCCTTTTTTCTAACTATCAAGTAGGAATACTTCAAAAGAATAGAAAAATCAGTTGCCACTCACCATATACACCTGGGAAGGCTTCGCGGTGTGCGATCCGTGCTCCGGGACTCAACGGAGCTGGGTAACATATAATGAAGAAAGAAGTACGTATCCACAACCCGGCTTCTAAAATTTAACTTTTAATCCATGGTTTTTTTAAAAAAATATAAGGTGAAAAAAGTAGGAAAAAACATGCTCTGAGCACAGGATGGATTCATGCTAAGACTAAGGGATTATTCATCCCGAAACGCGTTAGTTGCGTATTTTACCAGCTTTCTATACTTTTCCACTTTGTATGTTAAATTTTAGAAGCCGGGTTGTGGATACGTACTTCTTTCTTCATAACAAGTAGGAATAGCCTTAAGAAAGGCTATTCTTCTCCTACCTTTAGATGTCTTCTCCGCGCCGCCGTTCGGTAGATATTCCGTTTTCCACTTTATGCAAATGAGTTCTCTCGCAGCACTGGGGGCCGGCCCCAGCGCACAAACAGTACTGGGGGCATCCCCCGTGCTGCCAGATAACTCTCTAGCGCCACCTCAATCTTCTTCAGGAACCGGCCTCTACACATCGTCTTTCAGCCTGACTTTCAATCTTCTACACATACGCAATCGACTCTGCCTGCGGGCCTCGGGCACAGCCGACTGCATCTGCGTGTGGCCATTTTTTTGTGGCCGCTTACTACAAGAGCTCGTGTAAGCAGCTATAAAGAAATGGCCGCGTGCAGGTTCTGTGCCAGCGGGCAGAGCCGATTGCACATGCGTAGAAGACTAAAAGCCAGGCCGGTATACAACGCGTAAAGGCCGGTTCCTGAAGAAGATGGAGGCGGCGCTGGAGAGTTCTCTGGCAGCTTTGGGGATGCCCCTAGTGCTGTTTGAGCGCTGGGGCCCGCCCCCAGTGCTTCGAGAGAACTCATTTGTATAAAGACAGAAAACGGAATATCTACCGAACAGCAGCACGGAGAAGACCTCTAAAGGTAGGAGAAGAATAGCCTTTCTTAACTACTACTTGTTAGTTAGAAAAAAGGGATTCTAATGATAGGATCCCTTTAAGGTTAAATTGGTACTTTGCAATAATTTAGTGGGTTTTGGGTTGCAAGTTTGGGCACTTGGTCTCAGTGTTATTTAGAAAAAAAGGGATTTTAATGATAGGATCCCTTTAATACTGTGCGGATCTACAATTGTGGACTGGATTGTTTCAGGCCCACAAAGTACAGTCTTGTAAATGGGGCTTTACAGAGCTTTCAATAATACAAACAACTTTGTACTGAAAGGTAGAAGCTTGCACTAGGTACTTTTGAACAATTAATGTCCAAAACAATAGAGAAAAAAGCAGGGCACTCACCGGAGCAGTTCATAAAAAAAGACAATCCTTTATTGCATAATCTTTAAAAATCTTCCAAACATCAGGGGAGAGATGGTAGCAGATCAAGCAACGACCGTTTCATGCACTCAGCATTTCATCAGGCCTGACGGTCGTTGCAGTCTGTCCTACGGTGGCCCCCACGCAGTATTATATGCTCCACAGTGAGCACCTGCACAATATTATATGCTTCACAGTACCTTCATACATGCACACACAGTCTTATATGCTCTTCTTTGAGCCCTCACACAGTCTTATATGCTCCACAATAGGCTCCCTCATACAGTGGTATATACCCCACAGTAGGACCACACACAGTGGTATAAGCTAATCACCCAGTATGCAGTCCCACGTAGAGTATCCTCTTCTTTCTTCTGACTGCAGGCGCCAATGACTTCATCATCGTGCCTGTGTCAGGTCAGAGGTCACACTCTGCAGTCAGTGTATGCCACTGTATGTGCTGAAAGAAGCGATCACTCACTAACAGGGAATGCTGTACCTGATTCCTCGTTAGTGAGTGATCCGGGTGATTTCACACATGCCAACAGAGAGGGCTCTGAGTGCCATGCACAAGCCTATCCTATAGGTAGGAGATAAGTGTCATTAATTAGAAAAACCCCTTTAACAAATCTCAAGTGATTTGCTGAAGCATGATGTAATCTTGGCAGAGATAAATTCCTAAATCAGGCAAACTATGGCTGTGTTTCTCTTTGCAAATTTGTCTTATTCTTTTTAATCGTAACACATCTGAATGGAAGTGCTAATCTCCATTAGTTTTCTTTAGCATCCCTATAAAAGATGTTTCATTTGAGTAATTGGACTAATTCCTGTCTCTTGTTTCTTTTTAGAGAAGTGTGAAATATTTCTTGAACTCTTTGGCAACAGCTTGGTGCGTAGTAAGACTGCTGCCTACCTGCAAGACAAATGTGCACTCTTCATAAAGTGTGTCACAGATCCTGAGTATCAACAAACTGTCCTACCCATGCTGGATTTGACTTGTATTAAGGTAGGTCCGTGGTAAATGTGAAGCCATGTTACAGATATTACCATCATATGACTGTTCCATGGTAGTTAAAGGTGAAGGTTAATTTGAAAGACAGCAAACCGAGATTTTGAAGAACATGAACTGATAAAGTGGTTTTCTTTCTTGTATAGCAACAACATATTCTGCAGTACTTTACAGACCTTGTCGGCCGCTGTCCTACATAGGGCATAAAATGTAAAATCAGTAGGTCTTTAGAATGTGGATGTAAACCGGAGTGCCCGGAGTAAACCCACGCAAACACAGGGAGAACATAAAAGCTTGCATAAGTTGTCCTTGCTTGAATTCCAACCTAGGACCCTAGCACTGCAAGTATTGGGTAATTGAATAAATTCATCATACACTGACATTTTTTCTGCTGAAATTCCATCCTTTTACATTGCTGGTTTGTCAGCAATATAAGGGCAGTATATTCTAGCTTCAGTTCTTAACTTCTAGAATGGACATTTAGTTTGTGAGCTCATGTACGTGAGAACATCTAGTGAAGTAATAGTGACCTGCTACTAGCAGATTAAAAAAAAGACCACCAAATTAGAAGCTTTTGGATGCACCAGATCAAAATAAATATAAATATATAAATAAATATATATATAATATTACACACACACCATCCTCGTCTAATTACCGAGATCAAAAGTAATGAGGACTAATTTGTCAGCTTGCAGAGGGTGCCCTCCTGTCCCTCTTACTATAGTCCAGGGAAGGATATTTGCATTTATATTATAGTCATGGATGTTTAGCTGTCCTGGATCAAAAATTGATGTCTGGATCTTCTACAAGCTGGATTTGCACCATAACTGGTGTCAGTTTGTAATTATAAAGCATTCCGTCAGTTATAATACAACTTTCTATAAATAAATATTAAGTGTGAACACTAAAAAAAAAATCGTAATGTAAAGAAATGTTTTCTTCCTTTATTAGGCTGCTTTACCTTTTACATATTATTGGATTGGAACAGGCAGCACTTCACTCCTAGTAACTGAGGTGGGGTCCTCTACGGAGGACTGGCCGGATGCCTCCAAATTATTAATAATAATAATAATAATATTATTATTGTTTATATAACACCATTAATTCAATGGTCCTTTACATTTGAGGGTTTACATATGGTACACAAAATATACAAAACAAATATAATACTAACAGTAACCAACCTGCACAGTGAAATAGGGCTTAGAATCTATGAGGGAAGAGGGATAGAGACAGAAGGTGAGGGGAGAGACTGTTCAGATGGCGGTGTGGTGATAGCAGTGGTATTGGAGGTTGTCCAGAATTATCACAAGGCAGCAGGCCCGTGGGACAGGGTTAAGCATGGTTCCATTAAAGGGGTTGGCCACCATTAAAGAGGACTTTTCATGGTCCGGGGTACAGGCAGTTCTATATACTGCTGGAAAGCCGACAATGCACTGAATTCCCACTGTTGGCTTTCCTGATCTGTGCTCCGGTTAAAGAGCTTTTGGTCCCGGTACCGTAGCTCTTTACAGTCAGAAGGGCGTTTCTGACAGTCTGTCAGTGACGTCCTTCTTCAAAGCAACACCTATCGCGCTGTACAGTGTGAGCGGGGAGGAACGCCCCCTCCCTATGCTCACAGTGCTCGTCCATAGATGAGTATTATCAGGAGGCGTTCCTCCCCGCTCACACTGTACAGCGCGATAGGCACTGCTGTGGAGAAGGACGTACCTGACTGTCAGGAACACCCTTCTGACTGTAAAGAGCTACGGTACCAGGTCTGAAAGCTCTTTACCCGATAGAGACATGGTCACGTTCCTCAATGTCACGAGCACAATGGTCAGAGGAGGTGTGTCAGGGAGCCGGTAAAGCCATGTTAGTGGGGGGCGTGGCTTCAAAAGTAAAGAGCCAGAAGTAGAATTGAAAATGAATGTCTGAGTAGGTTTATTATTTATCTTTGTGCTACATATTACAGACTGTTAGCTATAAAGTGGCCAACACCTTTAACAGTAATAAATGGGTCAGGTAGAGGGGCTGTACGAGGTGGGGCAAAGATGATGAACTCCTGTTTTCTCCATGTTGAGTTTGAGAAAGGAGGTTACGAATTCTAGACACTTTGGAACTCTGGCCAACAGAGAGGTAATGTCTGGTCCAGAGAGTTATATTTGAGTGTCGTCAGCATAGCAATGGTTTTGAAAACCATGGGATTCTATGAGTTGGCCGAGGGTGTAGATGGAGAACAGGAGGGTTCCTAGGACGGAGCCTTGGGGGACACCTACAAAAAGAGGAGGTGGTGTGCGAGTAGGAGACGCTGAATGTGTGGATTCAGACCACTGGAAAGGGCCAGTGGTCTGAATCCTGACTGAAATCTGTCAAATAGCAGGTTGGACAAGAGATAGGAGTGGATGTAGACTGGAGTGTATGTGTTGCTCAAGCAGTTTTGAGGCATACGGAAGCAGTGAGATGGGACGATAGTTGGCTGGAGGGGGCGGGTCGAGGGACAGTTTCTTAAGTATAGGAGTGATGGTAGCATGTTTGAGGACTGAGGGGAAGGTTCCATTAGTTAGGGATAGGTTGAAGAGATGGGTTAGGGCTGGAATAATGACTTCAGTGAGTTTGGGGATGAGATGTGACTTAGTGATTAGAGTGGAGAGCTTTTCATCAGTGACGATGGAGAAACAGGTTAAAGATGAAAAGCACCGAGCAGTTGGGTAGAGGGGTTGCCAGGGGTGTAGGATGAGACTGTTTCTGACAGTGTCAATTTTGCTTTTGGAATTAGAGGCAAAGTCGTGAGCTGAGATAAGTGATGTCAGAGGGGGCACAGGAGGACGGAGAAAGGAGTTAAAGGTAGTGAATAGCTGTTTGGGGTTGCAGGATAGGGCAGATATGAGTGTGGTGAAGTAGACCTGCTTTGCAGTGGTGAGTGCGTTCTTGAATGAGAGTATTGCCTCTTTTATAACTGAGGAAGTGCCCCTGGGAGTGGCTTTTCTTCCAGAGGCGTGAGGAACATCTCAATCAATTTTTTAGTCAGGTTGCTGTGCCAGGGTTGACTATGGATCGGTCGGGCTCTGGTGTTTGTGAAGGGGGCCACAGAGTCAAGGGCTGAAGTAATGGTGGTATTATAGAAGACAGCAGCGGCATCTGTAGCCTGGATTGAGGATATGTCAGTGTGTGGGAGGGGGTGGGTTGTTGGATTAGGTGTTGGGGGGGGGGGGGGGTCTATTATAGAGGAGATGGCAGAGAATGTCAGCAGGTTGTGATGAGAGCGTGTAGATGGAGAGTTAAAGAGGCTGCTTAGAGAGCAGAGGCAGGTGAATATGAAGTCCAGTGTGTGCCCCTTTGTGTGGGTGGCAGAGGAGGACCATTGAGAGAGACCAAAGGAGACAGTGAGGGACAGGAGACTGATGGGGGGGGGGGGTGTTTGTGTTTGTGGGGATGAATCAAGAATCAAAGAAGCTTTATTGGCACGTCCGAATAGCTATTTGGCATTGCCAAAGCAAGTCAAGTGGGTGAGAAGAGTTGGGATTGGAGGGAGGATGTTGGGGTGGTTTGTTTGGGGTAGAATAGTCTTTGGGGTCTCATCTTCCCCTTAGTCAGTGGCAGGTGGACACATATTGGGCAGTGATCTCCACAGTGGACTCCTTCTCCCAGTAGGATGTAGAATTTCCTCTTCTCATCCAATCAAATTAAAACAAGTCAGGGCTCGTTCGCATCTGCGCCCGTACTCCGTTCTGCAGGTTTCCGTTTCCTGCACAAAACAGGGGCAGGAGATGGAAACCTGCCAGCATGTTTCAAGCCCATTCATTTGAATGGGCTTGAAAAGTATCCGGCCGTGTGTGCCGGTGAGCGTTTTATGCGCTCCGCGGCGAAACCGGCATGTCCGACTCTGTGTCCGGTTTTAAAAAACCGGTTTCGCCACGGAGCGCATAAAACGCTCCCCAGTGCTCACGGCCAGACTCGGCATGACCGGTTTCCGTCTTCTGCATGCAGAAGACGGAAACCTGAGAACGGAGTCTAGACACTGGTGTGCACCCAGCATCAGAAGAGCTTTATAGGTGCCAGAGGGAATGGTTGGTATGCTGGGAGAGGGGGGGGGGGTGTAATTAGAGGGGGCAGAAATGGGACGTCCGGGGGTGAATGGGTGATTAGAAGGGTAGTGGGGTATAACAGACCATGAGGTTTCATCTTCCCCTCATTTGGTGGCAGCTGGACACATATTAGGGCCCCTTCACACGGCATAAGTGCGCCGCTCATTTAGACACGTATACACGGCGGTGCTTCAAAACAGAGCCCATTGATTTCAATGGGAAGCGCTTGTATATCGGCAGCGGTAGGCCCTGGCGGTTGATAATGATTGCTAGTTGGAGGATGAGTAGATGCGAACAGAATACACTTCAAAGGAGGGGAGGATGGAAGCAGGTAGTGGTTGGACTGGGACAAGGAGCAATTGTCATAAAGGAGCAGGCCTACACCTCAACCAGACATATTCTTCTGTTCCTTTTTCATTCCACCCTTTTTTGCTTTTTGCTTTAAAAACCGCATCAATAAAATCTGAACCTCTGCTTTGAAGAAGATCTAATCTTCAGTGGTGTAAAGTATTTACTCTTGAGAACTAGTGCAAGAAGTGTCCTTTCCTAGGTGTCTCCTGCTACCTCCCAGTTGTCTTTCTTTAACTAGGGTACAATACCAAGGTTCCCCTGCAACCTGGCAAACCCTGATCTGTCTTCAGAGAACTTCTTTAAATGTGCTGTTCAGGTTTTGTGGACATATTATATACTCCAGTTCTGTGTTGAGCAATCTCTCCCTACTGCGATAAGTATTACAAGTATTCAATAAAATCTCACGCCCACAGGTCAGTATTTGGCAGAATTCACGCCCAGACTGAGCACCCAATGCTTAATGAATTATCACTAAAAGCTCCTAATGATTTTTGTCCTCAAAGAAACCGGTCTTAAATTTAGTCTAATTTCTCGGCTTTGTGTGTATTTCCATTCATTTACATATATTGATTGCCTTCAGTCTTCAAAAAAAAAAAAAGAAAAACCACGCTGAACTCATTTCTTTCTATTGTGATGGCTCCACATGTGCAGATTAACTCATTTCTTCCTCTTCAGTGTCACTGTATTATTGAAGACTCTGCTTTCATCTTCTCATAAGAATGGACTAGAGGCTTTCATCAATGCCAAGGGGACATAATTTGTTTCCTAGCACGTCTAGCATATCAAAATGGTTCAGCAGCTTTTTCCTAAAAGCCTTATCATGGAAATTAGAGGCAAAATGGTTAAAGACTAGTACTCAAACAGCTTATGGGTATCATTACAGTAGTTAGCAAATGGTTCCATAATGATACAAATGTAATCTAAATTCTTTTTATGTGTAATACTCTTAAGTCTTAGGATGTACTCTACATGGTGCACAGCACTACCCCGAAGGAGAGCTGCTCAACTTATTGTTGTTAATAAAGGACTGCAATGTGTAGCATGAGAATTTTGCATCTATGTGAATAATTGAATAGTTGACTGCTTTATCAGGATAGGATGTATTAGCAAAATCAGTAACCTGGCTGACATGGCCTGTCTATAATACTGTCTATTATTACTGCTATAACCCTACTGTATACTCCAAAGTAGCTTCCAATATGCATATAAACCTAGATCTAGCACTATTTTTTTTAGAATTATCATGATGCGTTATATTGATCTGTATAACCGTCCATGTAACACTCAGGAGGGCCAGGACAGATGTCACGGGTAGTATGTCAGATGTGGCCGGCTTGTAGTGAGGCCTTGATCCCAAATGTGCACAAAGCCTTTTTGATGTCCTCGACTACCCACCCCCACATGGTACCTGACAATGACAACCAGGTCTCGGGGGGAGTCGTTGCTCTTTTTTACTAGCAGGACAAGGTAATACAAATGTACAGATGGAGTAATGCTTCACGTCCAATACTGTGATCCCTGCAGGTAGTGTCCAGTTAAGCAGGTAATGGTGCTTGGAGCAAAAATACTTTGGGTAGTTTAACTAGTAGTTGCTTGAGTAGTTTAGTTTGGATATACTTGTGAAGATGGCCTGTATCCAAGGGGGTTAGTTGAACAAACTGGGTACACGTATGTAGAAAAGGAAACCGGTGTTGACAGCGGGAGACCCTCAAGTTCTGTCAGACTAACTATGGGCTCCTTAAATATAGATTTGTCCCAAAGAATTACTTGCAGAGAGATACGTGCGGAGTTCCCAGATGTGTGGATAACAGGTCGGTATACTTTAGTACTTGCAGACTTGGGGTCTCAGAGGAAAATACTCTCTGAGAAGAATCTTGAGCACAGAGGAAGAGACATCTCTGGTTCAAGTGCCCTGATGCTTGGCTAACATGTCCAACCCTGCTCCACATGTGCAGATCTCTGCACACACACCGATCAACAGGGTTTCCAACACTCTCCAGAGAGTGCTGTAACTAGACTCCTCCTCCAGGCCAATCAAGGGAGCTTGATTGGTTCTGAAGGTCACCTGATCATACTGGACACTCCTTTACATTAACACACTAGGATGATGCAATCACAGACATAAATTAAAATGAAAAGTATAGGCAGGTGCAGTTCACAAAACATCCACAAGATGGTGCATTAATAGACCCCCTGTGTGCTGGATCTTGTGAAATAAATATATGTATTAAATATATAGGAAGGAATGGGGAGATACCCCTTTACTTCATATGCAAATGTCCATACCATCTCTGTTTGCAAGGACTATTAAAGGGAATGGGACGAGCAGTACTGGGACATTACAGTCCACATCACTGTTCAGGTCTAAACTGGACTGGCAGGTGTATTGTTGGCTTATCTTTCCCACCAACATTAATACCAAGAGTTCCTATGTCAATTGCACTATGGACATGACCTATAGACAAGATTTCATTTGCTCTACTATATACTATACTGTAAATGTGCACCAATAGCCTTTTGATGTCCCTAGACCCAAAGAACAGAAAGGCGCTGTCATAGCAGCAGAGCTTAAAATGAAAGTGCATGTGGGTATCACGTACATGTTTCTTGGACACATACTAGCACTAGACGTCTGGACATATCTGCTGCACCGCCTAGAGGTGGGAGCTAAATCTGTATGTACAGGAGTGTGGACAGGTGAGTAAAAAATGTCAGCTGCTACTTATTGCAATAATTCAAGAAGTAGCGGCTGACGCCGATTAGGAAAAGAATGTCGCCTCCCAGTTTATTCCATGAGGCCTTTCTGGTTCTTGACCACCAGCACAAGATTTTGCAGCTGTAAAACCAGAGAGCCAGCTGTATCTGCATTCGGACAGCCACAGCGCTCAATGAGCTATGGAAGCCACTATGATGCGGCTCCTCTCTGACCCATCCAGGTTCCAGGAACTGTAGGAGTTATTGAGGTCAGCTGTACAGTTTGTTAGAAGGCGGCATTTCTCCTAAATGTATCAGCCCCAATTACAGGGGAAATAGCCACACAAAAAATACTGTAAAAATGCATCAGAGGTTTGTTATGACCTTAATGGGGCAGAATGTTAAAAAGAAAAAAAAAATTAAAGTTAAAGGTAAAATAAATGCCAATACCACATCACAGGTTCTAGCCCCACCCCAGTGACTCATTACTATAATGGAGAAGAAAAAGTATCTTAGGCTTTTTTTTTTTCTTTTGGATTGAGTAGAAAGTAGTATATGTGCTTCCCATGTATTTCCCATAAATCTGTCCCCCTCAGGATAGTGTATAGGCCAGTAAATCTGGCATTCTTATTCTCTGTGATGCTAGGACTCTCTACCTCTCTGCTGCATATAGCCCTGTAGTGTCCTAACATCAAGGAGAACAATAATGCCAGGAGTCTGTCTCACAGCATATTGTATAGGCTAGTAAATCTGGCTCTCACATATTCTGCTATTGGGGACTCCGTGTGAAACCAGTCTTATGGGGCACACAAAAATGAAGGCTGGTCAGGAGTTTTGATGCAACCATTTTGGCTGGCAGCCTGTGTGGAATTTGTTAGTTCAGTTGCAAACTGCTTTACCCAAAAGCTACTATATTAAACCTCAAGTGTGAATCTAAATTGTCAGGGCCCATATGAGCTAAACACTAACAAACGTGAATAGAGCACAAGATAATCCTCCCCCCCCCCCCACTGTATTATATGCTCATCAGTACCCCCCCCACACACACACACACACTGTATTATATGCTCATCAGTACCCTCCCCCCCACACTGTATTATATGCTCATCAGTACCCTCCCCACACTGTATTATATGCTCATCAGTACCCTCCCCCCCCCACCACCACTGTATTATATGCTCCTCAGTACACACCCCACTGTATTATATGCTCGTCAGTACCCTCCCCCCCCCACTGTATTATATGCTCATCAGCATATAATACAGTGGGGGGTACTGATGAGCATATAATACAGTGGGGGGAGGGTACTAATGAGCATATAATACAGTGTGGGGGGAGGGTACTGATGAGCATATAATACAGTGGGGGGAGGGTACTGATGAGCATATAATATTCATGGGGGGAGGGTACTAATGAGCATATAATACAGTGGGGGGAGGGTACTGATGAGCATATAATATAGTGGGGGGAGGGTACTAATGAGCATATAATACAGTTGGGGGGGAGGGTACTGATGAGCATATAATACAGTGGGGGGAGAGTACTGATGAGCATATAATACAGTGGGGGGAGGGTACTGATGAGCATATAATACAGTGGGGGGAGGGTACTGATGAGCATATAATACAGTGGGGGGAGGGTACTAATGAGCATATAATACAGTGGGGGGAGGAGGGTACTAATGAGCATATAATATAGTGGGGGGAGGGTACTAATGAGCATATAATACAGTGGGGGGGAGGGTACTGATGAGCATATAATACAGTGGGGGGAGGGTACTGATGAGCATATAATACAGTGGGGGGGGGGTAGTGATGAGCATATAATACAGTGGGGGGAGGGTACTGATGAGCATATAATACAGTGGGGGGAGGGTACTAATGAGCATATAATACAGTGGGGGGGTAGTGATGAGCATATAATACAGTGGGGGGAGGGTACTAATGAGCATATAATATAGTGGGAGGGGTAGTGATGAGCATATAATATAGTGGGGGGGTACTGAGGAGTAAATAATACAGTGGGGGGTGTTACTGAGGAGTATATAATACAGTGTGTGTGTGTGGGGTACTTAGGAGTATACAAAATAGTGGGGGGTACTGAGGAGCATATAATACTGTGGGGTGGGGGCATACTGAGGAGCAGGGGTGAACCTAGCCTTTTTTCCGCCAGAGGCGAAATATTTCGGCCCTCCAGTGTTTTGAGGGACACTGAACTGGCCCTGTGTTTGAAAAGTTTGAGGACCCCTGATCTATAGTATGTCACAAATCATCTGTATGATGCATATATTTATGTATAGATATATAAATCTATGAAAACACAGTACATCACAAAGAGTAAACATACACGTATAAGTATATGTACTAATGAGGACCTTATACTGTTCACACGTGTTAGGACTACAGTACTTCTGCTTTATAAAGACATCCTCTACCTTAGCCTATTTTTACTATTATGTAACTGTTTTTGTACAGTGGTCCTGGTCCACGGTTTATTGAGTTAGTTACATGTTCCCATGCCCTCACATGTACACTACTTGGACATCCTGCAATGCATGATATACACCATATTGCTTATTATATGTGCTCATTAGTACATATACTTATACGTGTATGTTTACTCTTTGTGATGTACTGTGTTTTCATAGATTTATATATCTATACATGAATATATGCATCATACAGATGGTTTGTGACATACTATAGATACTTACCCACATTGTTCATACAAACCTGCTTCTGCTGGGCATTGTTGTACCTGATAGCATTTTTCTGTCTCCCCCTCCTTTTCTTGTTGTAATTTTATGGTTATTTAATAAAATCTTTTGTAATTTTGGATTATTTTGTGCTCTAGTCACGTTTGTTAGTGTTTGTTAGTATTTCCATTGTGAATGACAGCTTCTTACTGGGACCTACTTGCAGGGAATACACCATTGGGTAACTATGCTAAAACTGTTCCCTATACCACGCTAGTTTTATATGAGCTAAACACAACCTATGTGTGAGCAGAAATGCAGCTATGTGTTGTGCTGCACTGAAAAACTTGTCTGTACACTGCGAGCTTCCTTCTACTACTCATTTCTGTAAAGACTCCTAGTAACATTCAACTACCCCAGTAAAGAGCCTGGAGATGGTGACCTGTGAGGAGTGGAGTTGGGTGCTGCTTAGGTCTGATGTCTACAAGCACCACAAGAGCTGCTCTGTTTACACCCTGGGTAAGTGGACGTAATGGACAGCAAGTTACTTGTATGTATATTTGATTTATTTAAAAAAAAAAACCTACTTTTTTTTTCAGTGTTGGTTGTAGCCTCTGTAGTTGACACAATCTTGGCATAGAAAGTGGAAAAGTGTTACTTTCTGCTTTCCCCAAATTTTTGTATTTTGTGACCGCTCATAAACTTGGTACAGACTCCGGCAAAACTAACTTTAAAAATCCTTTTCCTATTTCAACTTTGTAACTTTCTCTTAACAGTTCAAAGAAAGAGACGAGTTGGAATATATTTTTAAGTTCTGGCGAACACCTGAACCGAATCTCTTCCCTATTGAGAGATATTGGGATGTAAAAAATCGTCAGTTCTTGGGCAAACGCTACGACTCCAGGCGAGGTGCTTATGACTGGGACTTAAATATGAAGCTACATGAACGAGGGGTGAGTGTCAGGTTTTAGTATACTGCTCGCCATTTTACAGTGTGTACAGGTTTCACATTTTTGCACTTTTTAGGTTTGTCTCTTTTGTCTGTGTATTGATGTAGTGTGTCTATGCCTTATTTTGCAGGCGCCCATGATTAGTGCCATGGAATACAGTCACTGGAGAGAGAGAGGTATTGCGTTTATGATACGTGAAGGAATCTATGATGTCCCTAATAAAACTCTGGCTTCTCATATGAGTGTGACACATGTAAGTATCTTGCCACTCTTACCTCTGCTCATCATGCCGTAAATAAAGATTCCACTGCCCAGTTCATGTAGTTTCAAAAGAAAAGGGACATTGTCGAGTGGCATATAGTGTGATCCTGTTTTATAAACTCGTATCACGTTTTTTGGGGGTGAAGGTGTTGTTAAAGGACCGGTAGAAAATTCACAGGTAGAGAGTTTACATAGCGATAACTAAATGGTAAGTTGTTACAGTTTTACTCTCACCTGATACAGTTATAAGAAGTTACAACTGCTTTAAGTGCTTATAACAACCAATCAAATGGTATCCTGGAAGGCTGCAGAACCTTTGGGCGCCGAGACCTGAGGAAATCTGGGCGATAGGAGAACTCGTGGAGAATGGTTGAATAGTGAACTTCAAAAAACTGGAGGTGCAGACCCGCACTTTCCAAATCAAATCCTTTATTATGCTCAAAACGCGACGCACATACATTCTTGCACTTAAAAAAGGGGACTATACACTCACCGGCCACTTTATTAGGTACACCTGTCCAACTGCTCGTTAACACTTAATTTCTAATCAGCCAATCACATGGAGGCAACTCAGTGCATTTAGGCATGTAGACATGGTCAAGACAATCTCCTGCAGTTCAAACCGAGCATCAGTATGGGGAAGAAAGGTGATTTGAGTGCCTTTGAACGTGGCATGGTTGTTGGTGCCAGAAGGGCTGGTCTGAGTATTTCAGAAACTGCTGATCTACTGGGATTTTCACGCACAACCATCTCTAGGGTTTACAGAGAATGGTCCGAAAAAGAAAAAACATCCAGTGAGCGGCAGTTCTGTGGGGGGAAATGCGTTGTTGATGCCAGAGGTCAGAGGAGAATGGCCAGACTGGTTCTAGCTGATAGAAAGGCAACAGTGACTCAAATAGCCACCCGTTACAACCAAGGTAGCCAGAAGAGCATCTCTGAATGCACAGTACGTCGAACTTTGAGGCAGATGGGCTACAGCAGCAGAAGACCACACCGGGTGCCACTCCTTTCAGCTAAGAACAGGAAACTGAGGCTACAATTTGCACAAGCTCATCGAAATTGGACAATTGAAGATTGGAAAAACGTTGCCTGGTCTGATGAGTCTCGATTTCTGCTGCGACATTCGGATGGTAGGGTCAGAATTTGGCGACAACAACATGAAAGCATGGATCCATCCTGCCTTGTATCAACGGTTCAGGCTGGTGGTGGTGGTGTCATGGTGTGGGGAATATTTTCTTGGCACTCTTTGGGCCCCTTGGTACCAATTGAGCATCGTTGCAACGCCAAAGCCTACCTGAGTATTGTTGCTGACCATGTCCATCCCTTTATGACCACAATGTACCCAACATCTGATGGCTACTTTCAGCAGGATAATGCGCCATGTCATAAAGCTGGAATCATCTCAGACTGGTTTCTTGAACATGACAATGAGTTCACTGTACTCCAATGGCCTCCGCAGTCATCAGATCTCAATCCAATAGAGCATCTTTGGGATGTGGTGGAACGGGAGATTCGCATCATGTATGTGCAGCCGACAAATCTGCGGCAACTGTGTGATGCCATCATGTCAATATGGACCAAAATCTCTGAGGAATGCTTCCAGCACCTTGTTGAATCTATGCCACGAAGAATTGAGGCAGTTCTGAAGGCAAAAGGGGGTCCAACCCGTTACTAGCATGGTGTACTTAATAAAGTGGCCGGTGAGTGTATGTCTCCAAGACGTGTTGTTTTGAGCATAATAAAGGATTTGATTTGGAAAGCACAGGTCTACACCTCCAGTTTTTTTTAAGTTCACTCTTCAACCATTCTCCACGGTTCATTTAGTGTCACACTGCATTAGTAACCATCACTACAGATTGGCAGTCAGTTTTGGCATTTTGTTTGGGAGTTTCACCATAAGCTGTAACTAAACCATTATGCCACAAAGAAAGCTGTCTAGAAAAATGTCCTATGTATTCTGTATACTTGAACAGAGAGGATCACTCTTTAAACTTGGTTCATGTTGTGCCTCGCTTTACTGTAAATGGCCGGTCTCTTCATCTAGTTCAAAGTGCAGCTGCCAAGGCCATTAGCCAGTCACCCCTGGTTCTGTCTTGGCACCCCCTGGTAAACTCATTCTGGGTTGCTGCCGCTGCGTAGAAATTGTACTTTGCGACCATTCAGCATGACTCAGGCTCTCCAGAATGGGAGTTGCTGATATGGATCTCCAAAGGAGCGTTCTCGAATGGCAGATCCTTCCCCTTCTATGAGGTCTCCATGCCTTAGCAGGGCATATACACAGGGTATATCTCCATGAGTAACATGAAGTGACAAAAGAAAAATGAATAAAGATCAGCAGCTGCTAGTCACTATGTAGCACTGCTTATATACAAGTAATGTAATTGATTTCATGAGCTAAAATGCCAACCCCCTTAGACTTCCAGACTAGAGAATCTTTCTAAATCTGTGACATCCACTGACATGAGTCTAGTGTATGGACCGCTTGAAACAATTCCTGGATATTATTTTAATGGTGTCAAGTTTTCTGCTCTTCCGATGATACATTAGGTATAGACATATATATTTCCATTGCATTTAAGTGTCCTATCAGTATGCTCTCACTCCTTGTTCTGTAATGACCACATCCTTCTCTGAAGTCATCCTTTTCATACACAGAGTTAAAGTCGATCTGTCACCAAGTACAGAATGCTAAATGTCACGCATCCTTTGATTCTCGCTGTGCCCCTGATCAATTTGGTGCTTTTATTTTCAAAATCCATCTGCCCATTCAAAAGATATGGCCCCTGGAAGGTTATAGCTTTGATTCCTAGTGGGTGGTAACCTCTAAAAAAATAAAAGGTTCCTCCGCACATGGAGAATCGGAGCTTTGGTTATGTAACCTTCCATCTTTTGAATGGGTAGACAGATTTTACGAAGAAACACCAGATTGTTCTGGGGAAACAAATGATCTATGCTTAGCGTTTTCTACTTGATGACAGGTCCACTTTAAGATAATAAAGGGGCAGATGCCAAAAAAGAGGGACCCTGTGCACAAAAAAAAAAAGTACAAAGGACACTTGCAATGTAACAGCAAATCTCCTGACTGAAACTTGTATTGCCGTCTCTTGCCTTAAGCTAGGTTCACACCTGCGTTCGGGTTTCCGTTTGAGGGATCCGCATGGGGGAGATTAATATTCATGATTTCTGATTAGTTTTTATAGTCTATGAAGCGGTGATCATGGCTGCATTAGTACCAGGAGATTCTCATCTGCTCTACCATCTTCTTATATTTGTCCAGCCATGATGACTGCTCCAGAAGTCGTCAGGCTGTTAAGAAACAAATAAGATGTCCCGACTTTGAATTGGGAAGCCCTTTTTGACCTGTTTTTACACTCACTGTAGTTTTTTTTTTTTATTATTAATATTATTATTTATTTTTTTTTGTCCAGCACACTCTATGGACCTGTTAAAACTGAAAAGAAGAAAAAAGCTCCATTGATTTCAATGGGTTTTTCAAGGCAGTGGGTCATAGGTCCAAATCTACTACTGACACCCATTGAAATGAATGGGAAGCATTTTTCTGAGGTAGATCCTCCTGCAAAAAGTGTGACATACCCCCCCCCCCCCCCGACTCTGCCCCCTCTCCCCAACAGCTGGGAACCTGCCCAAGATTGTTTATACAAAAAGAGCAGTGAGTGAGCATTCTTCCTCCACAGACATAGCACCCAGAAGCCAAACAAGCTCCTGCCTCCTTACTAATAGGATGCACTATGTATTGGAGCAGATACCCTGACTTTATTTTTAACTTGTTGTCTAACCAATTCTTAGAGAACCTCCTTTTAAGCCCATTGGTGATGTCATTGCAGTATAGCTGACACAAAGCCCCTAATGATGTCACAACAGCTTAACCGGCTGCATTTCACTTATGTTGCAGCATCTTAGTTGATCTAAGCTTGTGATATCATAGCCGTCTAGCCAACTGAAGCCCATTTATGTCATAGGACCTTGGGTGACTGAAACCCACTTTTGATGTCATAGCACTTTTGCCGTGACATATATATACCCACTTGTGATAAACCCATTTGTAATCTAAAAATTTAGCTTGCATGTAAACAACTTTTGATCTCTTAGACGCCTCGATGACTTCACAAGTGGGATTACAACAACTAGGCTGCCAGCAACTATTACATCAAAAGCTTATTACATGCTGCTAAGCTTTTATGCTATAAATGGGTTTCTATGAAAAGTGGGTTCAGTCAGCTATGGCCCTGTGAAATCACAAGTGGACTTCAGTTAGGTAGACTATTTTAACATCACAAGAGAAATACACCCACTTCTATGTTAACGCCCCTCATTCTTGTCCATTTTTCCATATGCCTTCATACAGTATAATGAATCTACAGTCACCCGAACATTATATGCCCCCACATTGTAATGTTCCCCTCCAATTGCCCCACAGTATTAAGTCCCTTTCCTTGTACTCCAGGTTAAACTGGCGGAAACTAGAGGGGAACATTAAACTGGGGCAGCTGGAGGGGGACATTAAACAGAGGGGATAGTTGTAGGGGAACACTAAACTGGGGACAACTAGAAGCAGACATGTCTCCCTCCAGCTCCCCCCCCCCCCCCGCCACGGTTTAATGTCCTCCTCCAGTTGCCCCCAGTTTGATGTCTACTCCTCGATCTGTCCCCCAGTCTGGTTCAATTTTAATGTCCCCCTTCATTTGCCCCAGTTTAATTGCCCCCCTACATCTACCACCAGCTTAATTTCCCCTTTCACCTTCCACTAGCCTAATGTCCCCCTTTATCTGCCCCCAGTTTAATTGCTTCCTTCATCTGCCCCCTGTTTCCCCCCCCCCATTCCTTTTGCTCACAGATGGTGTCTTCTCCCCTCCTTACTTTCCATCAGTCTATGTTCCCAGCAGCTTTCTATTCCTGTGTATCCTGTAGTATTCAGAATAGCTCAGCCCACACAAGTCTCATCACATAGTCATAATGTCATCAAAGGTCCTTTAGCCCACTAGGATTTAGCATCTACCATTTAGCCCTTACCCTACCCTAACAAAAGTTTAACAGCAAAGCACTTCGGGGGCATAGCGTGACAAACCATAAGCTATCTAGGACAGCGGGACAGCAGTGTAAAATCGGGACTGTCCTGCTGGATCCGGGACGGTTGGAAGCTATGGGTTACCTTATTCATGGATTTCAAGGAAGTGCCGTCAAACACACTTAAGGTGAAAGTGGATGTTGTCTTCAGGGTCTGTGTGCAGTTGTACGTGTGTCCTGTCTGACCTTGAAAGGTAACCCTTACATAAAGGTGATAGGCAATGAAACCAGCTCAGTTTCTACCACTTTCCGCAGTGACCTTTATGCATGACTGAGCATGCTCACAGCACTCTCAATTTGTGTACCTTCTCTAACCCAAATTCATTCTTAAAGCATCAGCTCAGGCAATATGGCTGCCCTTATAGTTATGAAAATACAGCAGAATGAAAAAACTGAAATAATGTAAAAATAACTACAAATAGAAATGTGCAGTGTATAGCTTTAATTGGTCAACCAAATGTAAGTGATCCGTTCGCTTAAAACTGTGCAGTCATCTGTGCCCCTCTTACTCCCTCCCAGCCCCCCTCCTGTAGTCATAAAGCCTCTTGTATTTCTGGACTTCTAATCAGGTTGTGAATAGATAGCGTTTGTAGGAGACCTGGATCTTTCCAGAGACCAAATTATCTTCATTGACTGGGAAAATGAGGCTGATTATCAGGACACTTCAGCGCCTCTACAGGGGCACATTAAGACATTGCAGCTTGTTTATCTGCTGTACTAAATATAATACACTTTGGATTCATTTGGCTGATTACTAGATGTCTGTGAGGATACAGACCTGCCAGATCCTCCAGTCTGTTCCCCTGAATACAAATTCACTTGCTTCCAAGGAGATTCCTTATTAATGTCTGTATGTATACTTTTGCAGCTAGCTTTTTTTCCTAGTATGGTTTAACTAAAAATTTTGCTTTTTTTGGCTTCTAAAGCTTTATGTATAAGCATTATAGTATAAGCTTGGGAGTACAGGTTAATGTGTAACAGTTGCAATAAAATTGGCAAACCTTTTTAAAATTGATTCTGAATTTTAGTTTTTCAAGTAAAACTCGTTGGTATATAACTAAATGCATTCCCAAATGGCGATCTTGGTATGTGTTTTGTTTTGTTTTTTTTATAGTTAGAGCTGAGATGGTACTCTGCTGTCATATGACTCAAGAATCTCTGTTCTAGATGGTATAAAACATGGAGGTACAGCCATATGACCTGACCTCCACCCACCTTTTGGCAAGTGCTACACCCATAGATGCTGCTTGTACAAATGTGTATGGATTCTCCAAAAGCTTAGGGTATTGCAAGGGAGCACTTTCTCAACCGGTTTCATTTCCTTTTCGTAGAAAACAGGCTATAAAGTATGTTCACCAAACACTTTCTAATACTAGGTTCACACCTGCATTCAGGTTTCTGTTGGGGGGGGGGGGGGATCTTAGGCAGAGACCGGGCGCAGGTGTGACTTTTTTCTATAATAGCGGTTTTTGGGGGTTTCTTTGTGCATTTAATTTCTCAACATTCATCACTAGAGATGAGCGAACACTAAAATGTTCGAGGTTCGAAATTCGATTCGAACAGCCGCTCAATGTTCGTGTGTTCGAACGGGTTTCGAACCCCATTATAGTCTATGGGGAACAGATACTCGTTAAGGGGGAAACCCAAATCCGTGTCTGGAGGGTCACCGAGTCCACTATGACACCCCAGGAAATGATGCAAACACCTCTGGAATGACACTGGGACAGCAGGGGAAGCATGTCTGGGGGCATCTAACACACCAAAGACCCTCTATTACCCCAACATCACAGACTAACAACTACACACTTTACACACTCAATACCACCTCTCTGACAGTAGGAAAACACCTTGAAACATGTGTATTTGGCACTTGCAGTGAGGAGAGCTTGTCACCAGCAGTGAATTTGGCCCTTGTAGTAAGTTGAGGTTGGCACCAACATTTGTTTTGAAAATCAGGGTGGATTGAGCCTCTAACCAGCAGAGTTTGGGCAAATTCATGGTGGAGGGAGCCTCTAAAAACCCCAGTTTGGACCAATTCATGGTGGAGGGAGCCTCTAACCAGCCCAGTTTGGGCAAATTCATGGTGGAGGGAGCCTCTAAAAAACCCAGTTTGGACCAATTCATGGTGGAGGGAGCCTCTAACCAGCCCAGTTTGGGCAAATTCATGGTGGAGGGAGCCTCTAACCAGCCCAGTTTGGACCAATTAATGGTGGAGGGAGCCTCTAACCAGCCCAGTTTGGACCAATTAATGGTGGAGGGAGCCTCTAAACAGCCAAGTTTGGACCAATTCATGGTGGAGGGAGCCTCTAAAAACCCCAGTTTGGACCAATTCATGGTGGAGGGAGCCTCTAACCAGCCCAGTTTGGGCAAATTCATGGTGGAGGGAGCCTCTAAACAGCCCAGTTTGGGCAAATTCATGGTGGAGGGAGCCTCTAACCAGCCCAGTTTGGACCAATTAATGGTGGAGGGAGCCTCTAACCAGCCCAGTTTGGACCAATTAATGGTGGAGGGAGCCTCTAACCAGCCCAGTTTGGACCAATTAATGGTGGAGGGAGCCTCTAACCACCCCAGTTTGGACCAATTCATGGTGGAGGGAGCCTCTAACCAGCCCAGTTTGGACCAATTCATGGTGGAGGGAGCCTCTAAAAAACCCAGTTTGGACCAATTCATGGTGGAGGGAGCCTCTAAACAGCCCAGTTTGGGCAAATTCATGGTGGAGGGAGCCTCTAAAAAACCCAGTTTGGACCAATTCATGGTGGAGGGAGCCTCTAACCAGCCCAGTTTGGACCAATTAATGGTGGAGGGAGCCTCTAAACAGCCAAGTTTGGACCAATTCATGGTGGAGGGAGCCTCTAAAAACCCCAGTTTGGACCAATTCATGGTGGAGGGAGCCTCTAACCAGCCCAGTTTGGACCAATTAATGGTGGAGGGAGCCTCTAACCAGCCCAGTTTGGACCAATTAATGGTGGAGGGAGCCTCTAACCACCCCAGTTTGGACCAATTCATGGTGGAGGGAGCCTCTAAACAGCCAAGTTTGGACCAATTCATGGTGAAGGGAGCCTCTAAAAACCCGTTTGGACCAATTCATGGTGGAGGGAGCCTCTAACCAGCCCAGTTTGGGCAAATTCATGGTGGAGGGAGCCTCTAAACAGCCCAGTTTGGGCAAATTCATGGTGGAGGGAGCCTCTAACCAGCCCAGTTTGGACCAATTAATGGTGGAGGGAGCCTCTAACCAGCCCAGTTTGGACCAATTAATGGTGGAGGGAGCCTCTAACCACCCCAGTTTGGACCAATTCATGGTGGAGGGAGCCTCTAAACAGCCAAGTTTGGACCAATTCATGGTGGAGGGAGCCTCTAAAAACCCCAGTTTGGACCAATTCATGGTGGAGGGAGCCTCTAACCAGCCCAGTTTGGACCAATTAATGGTGGAGGGAGCCTCTAAACAGCCAAGTTTTGGGAAATTCATGGTGGAGGGAGCCTCTAACCAGCCCAGTTTGGACCAATTCATGGTGGAGGGAGCCTCTAAACAGCCCAGTTTGGGCAAATTCATGGTGGAGGGAGCCTCTAAAAAACCCAGTTTGGACCAATTCATGGTGGAGGGAGCCTCTAACCAGCCCAGTTTGGACCAATTAATGGTGGAGGGAGCCTCTAACCACCCCAGTTTGGACCAATTCATGGTGGAGGGAGCCTCTAACCAGCCCAGTTTGGACCAATTCATGGTGGAGGGAGCCTCTAAAAAACCCAGTTTGGACCAATTCATGGTGGAGGGAGCCTCTAACCAGCCCAGTTTGGGCAAATTCATGGTGGAGGGAGCCTCTAACCAGCCCAGTTTGGACCAATTAATGGTGGAGGGAGCCTCTAACCAGCCCAGTTTGGACCAATTCATGGTGGAGGGAGCCTCTAAACAGCCCAGTTTGGGCAAATTCATGGTGGAAGGAGCCTCTAACCAGCAGAGTTGTGGGAAAGCAGGGTGGAGGGAGCCTCTAACCAGCAGAGTTGGTGGAAATCAGGGTGGAGGGAGCCTCTAACCAGCAGAGTTGGGGGAAATCATGTTGGAGGGAGCCTAGTATTAGCAGAATTGTGCAACGCTTATGGTGGATGAGTATGAGGATGCGGAGGAATTGGAGAGGTTGAGTACAGACATGGAGTTTCATGTTGGGGTGCTTTACACAGGTGGGCACAAAAATGAAGGCTCTATCCAGTGGTGGTTCATTTTTATCAAAGTGAGCCGGTCGGCACTCTCAGCTGACAGACGGGTGCGCTTGTCAGTGATGATGCCACCGGCTGCACTGAACACCCTCTCAGATAGGACGCTGGCGGCAGGACAGGACAGCACCTCCAAGGCATATAGGGCAAGTTCAAGCCACAGGTCCAACTTCGACACCCAATACGTGTAGGGCGCAGAGGGGTCGGAGAGGACAGGGCTGTGGTCGGAAAGGTATTCCCGCAACATGCGCCTATACTTCTCACGCCTGGTGACACTAGGACCCTCCGTGGCGGCACTTTGGCGAGGGGGTGCCATCAAGGTGTCCCAGACCTTAGACAGTGTGCCCCTCGTTTGTGTGGACCGGTGAGAACTTGGTTGCCTACTGGAGGAACTGCCCTCCCTGCCGCCAACGTCACATGCTGGAAACATCTCCATCATATTCTGCACCAATTGCCTGTGGCAAGCATTGATGCGATTGGCCCTCCCCTCTACCGGAATAAAAGACGAGATGTTGTTTTTATACCGGGGGTCAAGGATAGCAAAGATCCAGTACTGGTTGTCCTCCATGATTTTGACAATACGCTTGTCGGTTGTAAAGCACCCCAACATGAACTCAGCCATGTCTGCCACAGTGTTAGTTGGCATGACTCCTCTGGCCCCACCGGAAAGTTCAATCTCCATTTCCTCCTCATCCTCCATGTCTACCCATCCGCGCTGCAACAATGGGACGATTCGAAGTTGCCCGGAAGCCTCCTGTATCACCATCACATCATCGGACAACTCTTCTTCCTCCTCCTCCTCCTCCTCCTCCTCCTCCTCCTCCTCCTCCATTAAACGCAGTGAAGCGGACAGATGTGTGGACCTACTCTCCAGCTGTGACGGATCGGATGCTATCCCTAACTCCTCTGTGTGATCTGAGTTATCCCTGATGTCAATCAGGGATTCTCTCAGAACACACAAGAGCGGGATTGTAAGGCTCACCATCGCATCCTCAGAGCTCACCCTCCTTGTGGACTCCTCAAAGACCCGTAGGATGTCACAAAGGTCTCTCATCCATGGCCACTCATGGATGTGAAACTGAGGCAGCTGACTTTGTGGCACCCTAGGGTTTTGTAGCTGGTATTCCATCAAAGGTCTCTGCTGCTCAACCACTCTATTCAACATCTGAAACGTTGAGTTCCAGCGTGTGGGGACGTCGCACAAAAGCCGGTGTTGTGGCACATGCAGGCGTTGCTGGAGAGATTTTAAGCTAGCAGCGGCTACTGTCGACTTGCGAAAGTGGGCGCACATGCGCCGCACTTTCACCAGTAGCTCTGGAACATTGGGGTAGCTCTTTAGGAAACGTTGCACCACTAGGTTGAAGACGTGGGCCAGGCATGGAACATGTTGGAGTCCGGCAAGCTCCAGAGCTGCTACCAGGTTCCGGCCGTTATCACAAACGACCATGCCTGGGCCCAGGTGCAGCGGCTCAAACCATATTGCCGTCTCATCGAGGAGGGCATCCCTCACCTCGGAGGCAGTGTGCTGTCTGTCCCCCAAGCTGATCAGCTTCAGCACAGCCTGCTGACGTCTACCAACGCCAGTGCTGCAACGTTTCCAACTCGTAGCTGGGGTCAATCTAACAGCGGAGGAGGAGGCGGTGGCGGAGGAGGAGGCGGTGGCGGAGGAGGAGGCGGTAGAGGAGGAGGAGGAGGGGGGTGTTCTTCTCGTGTCCCTGCCAGGAATGTTAGGCGGGGAGACGAGGTACACCGGGCCAGTTTGGGAAGCAGTCCCAGCCTCAACTACATTCACCCAGTGTGCCGTCAGTGAAATGTAGCGTCCCTGTCCGCATGCACTTGTCCACGCGTCGGTGGTCAAGTGGACCTTTGTGCAAAGCGCGGAACTAAGGGCCCGCCTGATGTTGAGTGACACGTGCTGGTGCAAGGCGGGGACGGTACACCGGGAGAAGTAGTGACGGCTAGGGACGGCATAGCGAGGTGCCGCAGTTGCCATCAGGTCCAGGAAGGCGGGAGTTTCAACAAGCCGGAACGCCAACATCTCCTGGGCCAGCAGTTTAGCGATGTTGGCGTTCAAGGCTTGCGCGTGTGGGTGGTTAGCAGTGTATTTCTGCCGCCGCTCCAATGTCTGAGAGATGGTGGGTTGTTGTAAAGAAACGCCTGATGGTGCCTTTGATGGTGCAGGAGAAGGAGATAAGACGGGACCAGGGGAGGATGAGGTAGAAGTCAACAAAGTGGCGGAGGCAGATGAAGTGGTGTCCTGGCTCGTCCTCTGGAGTGCATCGCCAGCACAGTCAGCAGTGGCAGTGGCAGAGGCAGAGGCAGTGGCAGAGGCAGTGGCAGTGGCGTGAACGGCAGGCGGCCTTTGTCCTGCCGTTGCTGCCTGCCACTGATTCCAGTGCTTGGATTCCAAATGACGGCGCATTGAAGTGGTGGACAGGTTGCTCTTCTCAGAGCCCCTAATCAATTTCGAGAGGCAAATTGTGCAGACAACACTATATCTGTCCTCGGCGCATTCCTTGAAAAAACTCCACACCTTCGAGAAACGTGCCCTCGAGGTGGGAGTTTTTCGGGGCTGGGTACGAACTGGAACATCTTGGGAGATTCCGGGTGTGGCCTGGCTTCGCCTAAGCTGCTGACCTCTGCCTCTGCCTCTAGCTACCCTTTTTGGTGCTGCACCTGCCTCAACATCCACACTACTTTCCCCGCTTGACATCCCCCCTGTCCAGGTCGGGTCAGTGTCCTCATCATCCACCACTTCCTCTTCCAACTCCTGTCTCATCTCCTCCTCCCGCACAATGCGCCGGTCAACTGGATGCCCTGACGGCAACTGCGTCACATCATCGTCGATGAGGGTGGGTTGCTGGTCATCCACCACCAAATCGAACGGAGATGGAGGAGACTCTAGTGTTTGAGCATCTGGACACAGATGCTCCTCTGTTAGGTTCGTGGAATCGTGACGTGGAGAGGCAGGTTGAGGGACAATGAAAGGAGCGGAGAACAGCTCTGGGGAGCAGGGACAGTTTGGGTTATTGTTCTGTAAAGCTTCGGAATTTTGGGAGGAAGGAAGACAAGACTGTTGGGTAATAGGAGGAGAGGAGGCAGAGTCTGACTGGCTGCTGGACAATGTGCTGTAAGCGTTCTCTGACAGCCATTGCAAGACCTGTTCCTGGTTCTCGGGCCTACTAAGGTTTGTACCCTGCAGTTTAGTTAATGTGGCAAGCAACCCTGGCACTGTGGAGTGGCGCAATGCTTGCTGCCCCACAGGAGTAGGCACGGGACGCCCTGTGGCTTCACTGCTACCTTGCTCCCCAGAACCATTCCCCCGACCTCGCCCACGGCCTCGTCCACGTCCCTTTCCGGGAGCCTTGCGCATTTTGAATTCCTAGTTAGAAATTGGCACTGTATACCAGTAGTAAAAATTGTGGGTGCACGTAACCCCAATATATTCTTTGAATTCCCAGTCAGACACTGGCACTATATGGCAGTAGCAAGAAATGAGGGTATTTGTATTCCCAATATACTCTTTGAATTCCCAGTCAGACAATGGCACTGTATACCAGTAGTAAAAATTGTGGGTGCACGTAACCCCAATATATTCTTTGAATTACCAGTCAGAAACTGGCACTATATGGCAGTAGCAAGAAATGAGGGTATTTATAACCCCAATATATTCTTTGAATTCCCAGTCAGACAATGGCACTGTATACCAGTAGTAAAAATTGTGGGTGCACGTAACCCCAATATATTCTTTGAATTCCCAGTCAGAAACTGGCACTATATGGCAGTAGCAAGAAATGAGGGTATTTGTATTCCCAATATACTCTTTGAATTCCCAGTCAGACAATGGCACTGTATACCAGTAGTAAAAATTGTGGGTGCACGTAACCCCAATATATTCTTTGAATTACCAGTCAGAAACTGGCACTATATGGCAGTAGCAAGAAATGAGGGTATTTATAACCCCAATATATTCTTTGAATTCCCAGTCAGACAATGGCACTGTATACCAGTAGTAAAAATTGTGGGTGCACGTAACCCCAATATATTCTTTGAATTCCCAGTCAGAAACTGGCACTATATGGCAGTAGCAAGAAATGAGGGTATTTGTATTCCCAATATACTCTTTGAATTCCCAGTCAGACAATGGCACTGTATACCAGTAGTAAAAATTGTGGGTGCACGTAACCCCAATATATTCTTTGAATTCCCAGTCAGACAATGGCACTGTATACCAGTAGTAAAAATTGTGGGTGCACGTAACCCCAATATATTCTTTGAATTCCCAGTCAGAAACTGGCACTATATGGCAGTAGCAAGAAATGAGGGTATTTGTATTCCCAATATACTCTTTGAATTCCCAGTCAGACAATGGCACTGTATACCAGTAGTAAAAATTGTGGGTGCACGTAACCCCAATATATTCTTTGAATTACCAGTCAGAAATTGGCACTATATGGCAGTAGCAAGAAATGAGGGTATTTATAACCCCAATATATTCTTTGAATTCCCAGTCAGACAATGGCACTGTATACCAGTAGTAAAAATTGTGGGTGCACATAACCCCAATATATTCTTTGAATTACCAGTCAGACACTGGCACTATATGGCAGTAGCAAGAAATGAGGGTATTTGTATTCCCAATATATTCTTTGAATTCCCAGTCAGACAATGGCACTGTATACCAGTAGTAAAAATTGTGGGTGCACGTAACCCCAATATATTCTTTGAATTCCCAGTCAGACACTGGCACTATATGGCAGTAGCAAGAAATGAGGGTATTTGTATTCCCAATATATTCTTTGAATTCCCAGTCAGACAATGGCACTGTATACCAGTAGTAAAAATTGTGGGTGCACGTAACCCCAATATATTCTTTGAATTCCCAGTCAGACACTGGCACTATATGGCAGTAGCAAGAAATGAGGGTATTTGTATTCCCAATATATTCTTTGAATTCCCAGTCAGACAATGGCACTGTATACCAGTAGTAAAAATTGTGGGTGCACGTAACCCCAATATATTCTTTGAATTACCAGTCAGAAACTGGCACTATATGGCAGTAGCAAGAAATGAGGGTATTTGTATTCCCAATATATTCTTTGAATTCCCAGTCAGACAATGGCACTGTATACCAGTAGTAAAAATTGTGGGTGTATATAGCCCCAATTCTATTGCTAGGGGACTTGCAGGGTATTTCTGGGGTGAAGGTGGGGGGGCACACCGTTGGAACGGGTATCGGGGTATATATCGGGTATACGGGAATACACTGACAGTGTATTCCATTCAGGATCCTGGGAAAGCTGGGTTGCGGCGATTGAGCCCGTCAGTGCCACGTTACACTGACAAGCTTCTCCCTGGAATTTAGCTCTTACAAGAGCTGTTGGTTGTCTTCTCCTTCCTATCCTAGCCTGTCCCTGCCTACCCAGAATCTAAGCCCTAGCTAACTAGACGGAAACCTCCGTCCTCGGTGAATTGCAAGCTCAGAATGACGCGAACCTGGGCGGCGCTGATCTTTTAAATTAGAGGTCACATGTTTTCGGCAGCCAATGGGTTTTGCCTACTTTTTTCAACGTCACCGGTGTCGTAGTTCCTGTCCCACCTACCCTGCGCTGTTATTGGAGCAAAAAAGGCGCCAGGGAAGGTGGGAGGGGAATCGAGTAATGGCGCACTTTACCACGCGGTGTTCGATTCGAACATGCCGAACAGCCTAATATCCGATCGAACATGAGTTCGATAGAACACTGTTCGCTCATCTCTATTCATCACCCCTTTACTCTTTGGGTTGTTACAGTTGTGGAGATACTACTTTTATTATTGCATTTAATGAACCAGAGTGTCATGAGGAATGAACCTTGTGGGACAAATCATAAGGAACATATGGGAAAATTTACTTTTTTTTTTTTTTTTTTTTTTCCTAGAGATGCGGGAAGGTACAAGCACGAGGATACTGGGGAGATATTACTACCAGTCCTTACATAGCGTATGGAATCGAAACTGAAAATAAGAGCTTATTGAAAACTACTAATAGCATGTATACAAAGGTAGGTCACAGTTTAGATATATTTACCCAGGTTGTGTATTTTTGGCTCTGTTGTACTTTTTATAGGTTTTTTTCTTTATCAGGTCTTTGAGAGGTTTCATAAGGCAGGACACCAAGTTCCTCTCCAAAGTCCCATCCCTGTGTGGCCCATTACAAAAAGCTAAAGCAAAACTTTCTGGTTTAGCCTCAAATAATGGGACAGATCAGTGGTGGTCTTGCACCTCTGGTTCGGCAGCTGAATTAGCTGTGAATTCTGATATGTGAACATACCTGTACCTTATAAAATTGACCTACCCTGTACATATTCATGAACCTGTCCATAGGCTGTGTCCTGCCCAAAAATGACATTTCTGATTTGTCTGTAGGCAGGGTAAGTGGTCTCAGCCCTACGAAAGGCATTGTTTAAAGGATTGTCCAACCAAGACAACATCGATGACCAATCAGCTGGCTTCTTTATGAAAAGGGATTTTCTATGAGACACAATCCCTTGAAACTTTTTACTACATTGAGTATTTTGCATGCACAAACTTTGGCAGGCATAAGTGGGATTTCTCCTGCTGAGCCTTGACAGGCCTGCTGTACAGTATTGGAGTTGCCTAGTTACTAAAACAGCGGTGATGTCAACTAAAGCGTATACTTGTGATCTAACTCCGCTGCCAGTCCTTAATTATAATCCATTCCTACATACTCTTTCCCTTCTTAATGAACCAATTACTGCCGGGGAGTTGGTGCAGATCCTTAAAGATCTCTCAACTGGGAAGTTCCCTGGCCCAGAAGGCTTTACTTACCTCTGCTACAAAGTATTAGTATTACATATATGCCTGACTCCACTGTCCCTTCGTTCCTCGCACTTATCACGAATTTGGGTAGAGACCACCTGGACAGCAAAAATTTTAAACCCAATGCTCTGCTGAATGCTGATCTTAAGCTGTTCACCAAGCTACTTGCTTATAGGCTAAATGTACCTCCTGCAGCTGTTTCATAAAGGCCAGGTTGGCTTTGTTCCTTGCCTTCAAGGCGGGGATGATACTAGGAGAACAATTGATCTTATTGACATTGTCTACAGGTCTGGCTCCAAGCTCTTGGTGCTTATATGCTGAAAAGGCCTTTGGCCACCTGGGGTGTTTCATGGTTTTTTTTTTAGGGCCTGTGGTCTGAGGTCCTTTCCTTACCATGATTCAAGGACTCTACTTGAATCCCTCCACCACTGTCAAACTCACTCATGCTTACTGTTCTTCCTGTTACATAATGGGACACAACAGGGCTGTCCGCTCTCCCCTCTCTTATTTACCCTCTGCATGGAGCCCTTGGCAACAACTATCTTATTGAACCCACATATCGCCATAAAGTTAAAGGATAGGGAGCTTAAACTGTCGGTTTACAGATGATATACTTCTTACCATCCCTAATCTCCATATTACCCTCCCTAACCTAAATGCTCAGTTGCAGCCCTTTGGTTGCCTCTCAGACTATAGAATTAATACATCCAAGGCCCTTCCTATTTAAATCCTTCAGGCCCACCTTTCACAACTGAGAATGACCTTTAGGTATAGTTGTAGGAGATTTCCCTGAAATATTTTAGTGTTAGACTTACCGGTTCCATCTCTTCTTTGTATCGGGCCAACTTTTCCTCTTTCAACAAATTATGGCCCTCTTTACTAAATGTTTGAACCTTCCACTCCCTCTTTGGCCAGATCTCCGCAGTTAAAATGACAATTTTGCCTAAGCTTCTCTATTTGTTTGAAATCCTACATTTCACCTCCCCCCTGCTCCCTAAGATCTGAATTTGCCATCTGAACAATTTTGTAAACTCTCTCTCTCCAACTCCTCTTCATCTTAATGACTATTTGTTGTCTCTTTGCTAAATGTTGGAAGTTTGCCTCTCTCCAATCTTTAAAGGGCTCCTACTCAGAAGATTAGAGTCCTTGAACACTTGACGGCCCTCATTCACAATGAGGAGAAGTCTGATAATTTTTGAGCCCTCATGACCTTTAGGCCTATTAGATGGGCCCTGTTCTTCCACAGTTGTTTTTGACAAAACTATAATTTGGAGACGAGACCCTTTAGCTTCATCCCCACCACCACCGCTGATTTGTGTCTTGTCTCCCTACCATCTTCTACCGTTTACCGTTTCTTCCTTCTTTGTATTTTCTCATTGGCTTCATCATTGTGGGCCTGTTTCTCTCACAGATGCCTCATATACAGTTTGTGCATTCTCGTTTTGTTACAAAAACTTCAAGTAAAAAAAAAAACCTCATCCATAAGTGCAGTTATGGTCAGTGGCCCACGCCCAGAAGATGCCTGGGTCAATTGAACTTAAAGTCCCTTATTGTTAAAGTGGGGCAGACTGCATGGATGCATAAACATTTCCCTTCCCTTAATTTAAATAAGCACAAAACACAACTTTTTCCTCTGATGGCAGAAGGTCGGCCACAGCTTTATTTAAGTTTTTTAACCAAATAACCAGTTACCATGTTTACCAGTGCTATGGTGAATGTGGCTGGTTGATTCAGAAGAGGTTGCCTTAGAATGTGCAGGATTGGATGGCTGGCTTGACAATCAAAAGCTTGTGTTTCCCTGCAACCCCAACAGTATAGTATAGAGCAGGGGTAGGCAACCTTTTTTGTTCGGCGTCCCGATTTAAATTAAAAAAATCAAAGATGAGGACCTCGGAGTGCCGGACAATAATTGTAAAGCCGACGACACCTACACTAAAGTCATATAGCACAGGGGTGCTGTCATACTGTGATCCAAGACACATGCGCTTACCACTATTTGCCTCGATACACATGTTCTTTTCCATTAGAAGCAATGTAAGTACATGCGTAACCCACAATTAGTGGTAATGTATGTGACTGGGAGCAGAGTGAGGTCATACCTGTAAAGAGCTGACACACAATGTACCTGTATGCTCCATCCAGTCCTCGGCTGTTAGTAACTTCAGTATTCTGTAAGGAAGCGTTCACACTACCGTCGGTGTCCGACAGCTAGTGTCCGCTGCTAATGTCCGCACAATATTTTGAACAGACATTAGCAGTGGACACTAGCTGTTGGACACAGACGGTAGTGTGAACGCTCCCTAAGTGAAACGCAGATTAATTTCAGTCACTTTTAGTTCCTGGCGGTGCAGTAACAGCAAAACCCCAGCCAGAAATTAATCGGTGTCACACTTACAACAAAGTGGCTGCACTGGCGCCCAGGAACTGGATTTGGCTATAATTGCATCTAGATACAGTGTCACCACCCAATAGAATCACACTAAGGCTGAGGCCCCACATTACAAAAATGCAGCTTTTTTTTTTTATTATTGCAGATTTAGCTGCATTTTTTTTTTCCGTCAAAGCCAAGAATGGCTAGAAAAGGAACGGGAAATATATAGGAAGCTTCTTATATGTCTCCCTCCTGCTCAATCTACTGCTGGCTTCGGCTAAAAAAACCCAGCAAAATCTGCAACAACAAAAAAAAAAGCTGTTTCTGCAACGTGGGGCTTTAGCCTAAGGCTGAGGCACAGGAAACACAGCTTTTTTTTTGTTACATATTTTGCTGTGTTTTTCAGAGCCTAAGCCAGGAGTGGCTTGAGCAGAAGGGAGACGTATAAGAAGCTCCCTATATATTTCCCATTCCTTCTGTAGCCATTTTTAACTTTGGTTGAAATAAACCGCATGAGAATCTGCAACAAAAACGCTGCGTTTCTGCAACGTGGGGCCTCAGCCTTACGCCTCCTGCATACAAGTGGCACGCATGTGGTTTTCACTGACTTATATGTTAAAAATAGGGGATGTATAGGACACATATAGGACCTGCTCCATAGTTTTCAGCTCTTCAATTTGGCCCAGATACACAGCCACAAAAAGAATGTTTGTATATATGGGTCAATTGAAATATATAGGTCTGTACTTTTATCCACAGTTGTAGATAAAGAGTCTGGTCATGTGCATTGCAGGTTACAACTCAATGTGCCTCATATTAATAGCAGTTAACCCCATCATGTCCCTCACATTAACCCCCTGTGTGCTTTATATAAGGGGCACTGATATGTGAGACATATGGAGGTAATAAGTGAACATCTTCATTATATAGGTCCTTCATTAGTACCCCCATATGTCTCACACATCAGTAACCCTTATGTTAGCCACACAGGGGTTAATGTGAGGGACATGATGGGGTTAACTGCTATTAATGTGAGGCACATGGAGTTACTAAAACTAAATTAATAAAACCAAATGCCTGACATTAATAAGAATAGTTAGTAACACACATGTACCTGGTGTTGTGTTTACTTTCACTTTGCTTCCTCTCCTCCTCAGGGCTGCAGACGGCAGGAGCTCCTCCTCACGTGTAACAGCAGGTCCAGGGAGCCCTTATCCTGTGCAGTGACAGGCTCACCTCTGATTGGTGGGCAGTGAGAGAAGGGGGCGTGTCCTACACCTCAGCTCTAGCAGAGCACTGAAGGGATGCTCTCTCTCTCAATTTAGTATATGAAAGTTGCAGGCTGGCTGCCGTGCCAGCAAAATATGCCAAGAGTGGCACGCGTGTCGGGGGTTGCCGACCCCTGGTATAGAGTATAGGGCATTCCTGCAGGAGAATATAAAGAGGGGGGGGGGATTCTACAGTCAGGGTATGGCCATACCAGTGAGATTGCTGCAGTCAACTTTTTCCAATGCTTTTATTGATTTGTCCTCGTTCTTCTGATCTGGTTTACTTCTAAAATAACTCGTAGGAAAATTATCTAGGAACATGGGGCAATTTTGTTCACCCTTAGAAGGCACCACCTTATGTTAGATCTGCAACATTAACAATAGGGCATTTAGGAATCTTGCTTACTGTTGTGACTATGGATACCACTTCATTTTTACCCTGAGATGGCTCATGCAGACCTGCTGCCTATAGACGGCAATCTACCCTGTACTTATTGAAGCACTAACTCTTTTCTCACACTGCTTGGTACCAGTGGGTTGCCTTTGGTTGTTCAGTTGTCTCGAGTATATACTTTAGTTGTCTTTACTGCATTTGGTTTATATTAGAACTAGCCTCTGCCCGCGACTTCGTCTGCGAGTTGTTGGCATCGATGACCCGCCTATATTCAGCAAATTGCTCCGGTATCTCAGCAACTTGCTGGGACGTCATATAAGGAGCGTGTTGTTGGCGTCGATGATCCGTATGCTCTGGCGTTTCAGCAGCTCTCAAGCTTGCCTGCTGCTGAACTCGTTCCTCGCGCTGTGCCCGTGATTGTTTCGGTATGTGAGCAGCTGCCTGGGATGCCATATAATGTGTGTTATAATGATAACTTCTGACTATTTTCATTGCTCTTGTTGTTTGTAACAAATTAGATTTTCTTTTTCCAGGCATGTTGAAAATTGGCAAACTGCCAATTTGGATTAAAGGTATTTTCTATCCAGTGTGTCAGCACTGCCTGGAGCAGATCAAATAACATGCCAATGTGTGAACACAAACCACTGAGGGTTAGTGTGTGTTTACACAGAGACATAACAGCCCTGTCTTTCTCAGAATCGGAGATAAGAGCTGTGTAATATAGTATGTGAACATAAATTCATAACAGTCGTGAAGCCTTGTCATTTACCAGGATAAAAGCAGCCTATGTGTTAATCGAGGTTATAAACTATCTATGTGCCAAATTTCATTCAAATCCATTCAGCCGTTTTTGTGTGATTGAGGAACAAACATCCAAACACAAACTTTCACATTTATAATATTAGTAGGATCAATAAATGATTATTCACTTACTTGAGGAAATTCTGCTAAATATGCACTGGTAACACTTTTTTTTCCCCCTCCCCACTTTATTGTATGTATTTTCCCCACAGACAGCTCAAGATTTCTCTCAACACAACATCACATCAATGTTTAATGAGTTGATGACTGGACAAAGGTACTCACTGGCTTCACCAGACAAAAATGGAGAAGGGAGATCATGCGACTTTCCAACTAATGGCCAAACCACTATCCAGAAAGCGGATGAATCCAGTGAACAAAGTAATGGCGATACTGATCATAAAGCATGTAGTGAAGTTCCAAGTAAGACGCAAATCCGTGTATCAGGAATACCTTCTACAAATATGTTACATTATATGTAGTTACTTTGTCTTCTCTTCTTTAATTTACAGATTATGTCAAACTAGACAACGTAGTAATACATTTTCTACCATTAAGCTGGGTGAATGATCTGCATCGCAGAAGTAAACTCCTTAATCTCTTCAATATTGTCTATTTCTCCTGCAGGTAATATATCAAGCAGTTTATGCTGAGTGTAATGTTGGCCACGTCGCTCTCCTGATTTTCTTGTAAACATTTGTAGTCTCCCCATAGGGAGGCTTTAGGGGGACACTTGATTTCTGATCACTGGGGGACATAACAAGTGGACGTATTCCCTGTCCTGTGGATAGGGAATAAGTGTCTATAATTGCTCTTAACTTACCTGAATGTTTTTTCAGTGTCATTACCTTCATAATCTCAGATCTCTTTTGTTACAAATTTGTGCTCTATACTAAATGTATTTCTCTTTGCTCTAGTATGGTTCACCACTTGTCGGCAGACTACAAACTGATCACAGCCAAGAAAGCATCTCTTATTGTAGAATTAACAAAGTAAGTTTCTTCAATTTGTTGTTGGATGATGTCAAATTAGTTATACCAAATTTTCTGATTGGTTTTGGTTCCTGGAATGGACATTGTGTCTGTGGGGTTAGCATGGTCACCTTGCAATACAGGGGCCTTGAGTTCTTCTCCAAGCAGGAAGGCAATGGCATGGAATTTGTAACTACCTTCCAGGTACGAACATGTTACAGAAACATTCTTCAAAAGTTGACCCTAGTGATTTTAAGATGAATTTTGGAGTGTGGTTTGGCCATATGTAACAGAAAAATTAAGATGCATTAAAGGGGCGGTCATGCATAAACTAAAATGTTAACACTAAGTTAAACTGCCTCCCTACAGCTAACTTCTAATTTACTCCCTTTAAAAAAAAAAAAGAATATTTATCCAAATGCCTGTGACCGTCTCAGGCACTTTTTCTGATTTCGTATTGGCGTTCCATTTTGCTGTTTCCGGAGACTAAAGGTCACCTGTATTCCCCCCCCCCCCCCCTTCCATCCCAATCATACATGCCGTTGGTAGCCAAGAAGATGCCAGCTGCTGTCATGTTCCGCCTGTCCCTTCAACAGGCACAAGATTGACACAGGCTTACTTTCTATGTACCTTCTGGTTTGCTTTTCCCCACAGCCCTTACTAGAAGATCACTGCACACATGATCAGCACTGACGCAATCTCCTGCACTGTAAAGCTCTGCATAGGCTTTCTATACTGTTCCTGAGCGTTGCAATCTTCTGGTAATGCCTGTGGGTAAAAGACCATTATACACACAGCTTGTGATTTATAGACCATATCCTTGAAAATGATAATGGTCATTTGTGTTTGGAGGACACAGTGTTTGGAATGGAGATGTGACTGCTGGAATGGAAGGGCACCAGGTCAGTATACTAAGATACTGTGGAGTTAAAATCTAGTTTGATGGTAGTGATCACTTTAATGCATAGAGAAACTCACCCGCTCTTTACACATCCATAGCTGTACGACAAGTTTGAGTCTGGAACTAGTCTTTTTCAATTGTGTGTTTCTAGGTTCATGGTGGATCTCCATGTGGACAAGGTGAAAAGCTATGTAACTATAGTAACCAAAGTTGCAAAAGAAGCTGGATTTGCAACCACTGAAAACATAGATTGGAAGAGAGATTACGTTGCTACCTTTGAACGCGTGGACAACTGTGATGAAGTCCGGAAGGGATTGTAGATGCTATCTGATAAACCGTCCGACTATAGCTCCATCCACATGGCTTGTTCTGTTGTATGCATGGAATACTAGCAGAACATAGCACTAAGTTATATTACAATAGACCAAAGATATTTGCTGGAAATCTTGTGGTACCCCTTACCTGTGACTCGTCTGATGCAGTTCTTCCTTGTAAATACTGAAACTTTTTTTTTTTTTTTTTAAAAAGATGGCTCCTTGCTGAGAGCTTCAAGGGAGCCTGTCACTTAAACATGCTGTCTGGTCTAAAGACATCCTGTTATACAGCAAGAGATGCTGGGTAGATAGTTGTATAGTATAGCTGTATGCAAAACAATACAGCGCAATTTGACCATTGAATTCAGGGATCGGGGATTTAGATCAATAAGTAATGAGGCAGAATTCCTTCCCTATAAAAACATATATCAATCTGCTCAGCCCCCCAGTACAGAGCAAGTATAACATATTTACTGTAACCGGTTCACTTTAAAGATCCAAACATGGCTGCTTTCTTCCAGAAACAGCAAGGTCTGTCCTCTTTTGTTTGCCATTTCAGCTTTGCGCCATTGAGTTTGGTGTAGCTACAGTAACCTAAATTCTGTGGACAGTGCTGTCAAAGAAAAAAAAAAGCATTTGTGTTTCCCGAATTCTGGACAACCCTTTTAAGAATGGGGCCTTACATGGTTTACCTGCAGCACCCAGGGACCTGCTCTATGGGGCTTTCAACCAACAGCATGTCTGTCATGTCTATGGGTTTTAGCAGCAGCTTTGAACCACCACAATAGAGACGCTGAAAGGCAGAAGACCTGTGATAATATGTGCCCTTGTGCCACCGCTAAAAACCACAAGCTTTCAGGTAGCTTTTGTGTCAGTTTGGTGAGCCTTAGGCTCAGTGCACAGAGTCTTTTGGCGCTGATTTTGACGCTGAACGCCTCAATATCAGCCTCCACTCCACAATAGAACTCTATTGGGAGGCTTTTTTGGAGGCTGATTTTGAGGCGGATTCAGCATCAAAATCAGCGCCAAAAGACTCTGCACTGAGCCTAAGGCCTGAGCCTAAGGCAGCCTACATTCCTAACAATTGGGGCCTATCGGTGGAAGGAGGCAACAACAGGCTATCCTTACTGAAATGTACTGTTTGCTGTTTTTATTCCCTTCCCCCATACACACAATCTTTAGTATTAACATATTGGGATGTGAATACTTAGGATGTCAACACATAAATAGTGAGTGTCATTTTTCTAAACATTGATATGATACATATTGCTTTACCTGTATGTGTTAAATCTGTAGTCTCCAACCTTTTAAAAGGTTATTCACGCATATGTGGGGCTCCATCAGCATGATTTTGCTGATAGAGCCCCTTTAAGCTGAGAGTTGTAGTTTGCTTATAGCTGGAGAGCAACAGGTTGCAGACCATTGCTATAAATTTATATTGGTACCACTGGAGTTAGAAGTTTGTTTTGTTCTTTGGAGTTTTTTTTTAAAAAAAAGGTGCTATTTTTAGGTATTATATGTTTAATGCAGGCCATACAGAATGCTCTTAACATGGATTTCATTTCCTTGTCATTGTGAACACAGATAAGAGACATATCTTGTTGCTTTGAGACTGTCAACATTGTTGCCTTTACCTCAAAACCAATTTTTCTAAAGCTCTACTGTATTGTTTGTAGTGTAGCATGAGTCACATTATATCATTGCTAGTTTTTTTGAATGTGTACAAAACAAATCTGTTGCTAAATGGAAACCATCAACAAGCAGGCCTTAACAATGATAGACCAGTTCAACAACCCAAGAGTGAGTATTTCTTTGTTAAGGACCTGGCTTATGGAGAATATTTAGAAAAGCAAGGCTGATACAGCAGCAAATGAACTGTAATGCTATTGTGAGAACTGCTGCTCCCTTGTTCTGTTGATCATAAGAGTCTGAGGGTTTTTATTTCCCCATTGGTCACACATTTGTAGGGGTATAGGATATCACTGTAAAATCTCAGACCACATTTCATAAGTTAGCTGAATCCAGAGCTGCCCAGTTCGGGCAGGACACCATTATGAATAACAGACGCAAGAATAAGATCCGTCAACAGCAGCACTGAAGTGCTAAAAATGTACTGAAAAGAAATTACACTGAGCCAAAATGGTAATGAAAGTATATTGCTAAGCATATATTTAACATTTTTCACCTATAACTGTCGGTGTTATGAAACAAAGGTTTATATTTCTAGATAAATATCAGATAGTTTATAGAGCAAGTTCCATTTAGTATTCACTTCTCATCTGAATTTTAAGAGACCAGACTATAACCTGTGTCAGATATCCAGAATAAGTCACTGTCACCACGCTGCCTTTTCTTGTATTTAATGTTCGTTGCTAATGTCTTCAAAGTCTAGGAACTCTAATTTGAATTACCTTTTGTTTTTTTGTCATATTCAAAGAAGCGCCCCATGAAGATAGGATATGGAGGAGTATGACTGGATCCTCATATTATAGGGCTCTGTGTAGCTATTAAGGTGCCTGCTTATGACACTGATGGGACTGGTCACTGGTTTCCTTAACCTAGATACAAAAAATATCAGATATAGTTTTGTTTAAAAATAATAAGAATAATAATTAATTTACTGGTAACCAATGTTGCTCCCACATCACTAGTCAATATGTGGACCTATAGAAACATCACAGTAGGGCAGATTTATAACAAACATCCAACTATATCTTCGCTTCCAGAACTCCTGGCAGCGTACTTGTGTAGTTTCAGGTTTTGAGTAGAAATGAGCGAACACTATTCGAAACAGCCGTTTCGAATAACACGCTCCCATAGAAATGAATGGACGTAGCCGGTGCGTGGGGGGGTTAAGCGGCCGGCCGTCAGCAAAGTTTGCATGCCAGCCGCTTCCATTCATTTCTATGGGAGCATGCTATTCAAAACGGCTGTTTCGAATAGTGTACGTTCATCTCTAGTTTTGAGTAGTTTTGAAACAAAAGTTAAACTGAATGACAGTGGGAAAAAATAAAAATCATATGTTGCACTGAAGTTAGATTAAATGGCATCCACGAGAGGCCGCGGCATGAGTCGCTGTAATATTTCTATGGAGTCATCATATTCTCACTAAGCTTTATACTAACTGTGACCTTATTTATCTCACTATTTATTCTTATTTGTGGAACTGGTTTCTTGAAGTTTTAAGTAATAAAAAGTACCGTATTCATGTAAAGCCTGTGTGGTGTGTCCCAATCCAGTATATTTTACAGACCTTTTTTGTTTTCAAATTTGGGGCTTGCTAGTTTTAGTTAAACAACCATACACTACATTCATCTTGATATTAAGGTCCCCAGGCCCTATGTAGGGCTAATAGAGGCATCATTTTCCTGGAGCCACCATTTTGGAAAGGACAACTAATCCCCAGAGCAAGATTCAGGGCCAGCAATCTGTTGGCATGACAGCCGTGAGCCTGTTGAAGGTTTCCAGGCTTGTCTAGCAATAACTTCTATTACAGGCTGTTCTATGCGACCTGTAATAGAAGTGCTGATAATTTGCAATATATATGCTTTGTGATGCACTGCATTAGTGATAAAACACCATGGGGTGGTGTTAAGTATAGTAAGGAAAAAAGTGAACAAAATTATTTTTTCAAAAAGGGGAATTAAAAAATTTGAATCCCTCACACACACACACACACCTATACTTCCCTAGAGCACGCAAGTAAAAAAAAAAAAAAAAAGATCTTGGTCTACAAACTTACATTTTTCCTAATAGAAATACTAGTTTGGCAATCCCCGCATTATGTTATTAGGCAATTAAACGAGTCATGCATGATGTTAAGGGGGCTGCCCCTAGAGGGCAGCAAACAGAGGCACTGTTCTCCTAATTATATCCTGGAGAATAGATTTGCATATTTTATCCATAATCCCCAGAGGAGCAGTCTCCGTACGCCTGTATAGGTGCACACTCTCCCTAATGAGTATGATTATCCCTTGATCGAGGTTTGGAAGGCGAGTTCCCCCTGTGCTCCGAGTACCGCACCATCATCCCCAGTATTCCACCACCTCCTGTTGTTAAACACCCCTTCATGTGAAAGCATCTTCCTTTTCTTATTCTTCGCTTTGGGGCCTGGAGTACAGCACATACACAGGATTTGCAATTCATTTAATTAAGGTGGCAGTTGGGCTTTATTAAGATTAAGGCCCCACATAGTGGTCCACAGGGGAACCACCAGCATTTCCGTAGGTATAATTGACCTGCTGTGATTTCTAAAACCACAAATCCACTGTGTGTATTTTTCCTCAATGGGTTGATGTGGTTCAATAGAATTCCATCCACTTTGCAGGAACTGTAATACGCTGCATTTTTTTTTTTTTTGCAGCATTTACAGATGGCCACACCACGGCATTTACACCACTTACAGCTCCAACCAGAAGGAGTTTTCCACCTCATTTTTATTGATCTATCCTCAAAATAGCTCATCAATAAGAGATCAGTGACTCCCGGCTGATCAGTTGTATGAAGGGGCCATGGCAACTGTTTATATCATAAGCTGTCTGTCTATAGTGACTGTCTGACACTATTTGTTAGCCTTGCTACATAGATGTGTATAGAACAAGGCTGTAGTTACATTACATGGCCGCTATGAAATGTAAACAGAGAAGGGGTCACAGCGCTTACACAGGTACCACTGTCCATTCAAACAGCTGATCCCGGAGTCCCAGGTATTGGAACTCATATATATAGATAGAGAGAGAGAATGAATAAATAAATATACATATGGCCGTACCAGTATAGGCATAGGGTGCTCACAATGTGAAAAGGATTTGTCCCGTTCAATATAAACCACCCCCCAAAAAAAATAAAAAATGGTAGCACACCAGAAATTGTGAAAAAGAGTGAAGGAGATTTATTGCCTTATACTTCGACATTTTGGCTCAAGAGTGCACTATTTAAAGGGTTACACAAAAGATAATTTTAAAAAATTCACTTGGGGTATTGCTCATTATGGGGAGGTTATATCTTATATTTGGGGTAGCAGCAAGATGGGTGTGCAGGAGAGGACAATGTGGGTCAGGTGCCTGGAAAAGTGAAGAGCCAAAGATGTATGTGTTGCAAATTTTAGAGAATGGAAGAAAAGGTCATGGCAGTCCAGATGGAAGAAAAAAATGGAATGGAAATGTGAACAATTAGTCAGAGATGTCAATGGTAAGTCACTAAATATTACTGCACTGTACTCACCCTGTGTACAGCCGATATCTACAACTATACAGTCACCGTATAGTGATAATATTGGTTTACCTAAGTTGGGGACCCACTTGAACAACCCCAAACGGATCTCTCCCTTAGCCTTGGAGGAGAGCTTATCTACAGAAATGGAGAACCAATCTAGGGCAGCATTAATGAATTAGTTTCCATAGCAAATCAATTTAGAAAAGTCCAACCTGAGCGCCGTAGAGTTCCAGAGAGACTGCCACTCCTCTAGAATTGGACTGGTTCAGGGCTATAAGAAAGTAGTGTGAGTATTTAGGGAATGAGGTGGGGGGTGAAGGAGGATTCCTCAATAAATAAAATATTGTGTCTCAGCTTTTCGTACTGGAGAAACACGTTTCAACATTTCTGTAGGGATTTGAAACCCCGTACATTATGGGAGATAATCTTACACATAAGGGGGATAAAAGTGGGAGCTAAACAATGTACATGGAAAGGGGACTGCACAGGTCAGGTATACAGAGGTAAGGTCCGGTAGGATTCTGGAATGATCCCAGGCATAAGCAATGTAATGATAGCCTGGGAGAAAAGGGGCATCAATAGCAAATAATGCATGAGCGATGTAGGGATAGCGCTGTAAGGGGGAAAAGACATTAATGGAATAACAGTAACAATGACCTCAGAATCAGGGTGCACACTCCGGGATTAAGTGGAGTGCGGCAGACCCTGTAACGTCTGAGGTGTAGGAGACATGGGAGACCGCATGCTTTATTGATAGACAACTGTTGAGTACTTGTGAAATGGACTGCTTGCTGGTATGTGTATTATCAGAGGAGTGGGTGAAATTAAAGAGGACCTGATGAATTCAAGCGCACTATCAGTTTCACAATCTGTGCTATCGGTAGCTCTTCACTATCAGAAGTGCATTTCTGACAGTCAGGAACGCCCTTCCTCACAGTAGCGTCTATTGCACCATACTGTGAGAGGGGGCGTTCCTTACCACCCAGCGATGACGCTGAGCGGTGAGGAACGCTGACCCCCCCGCCCCCCCAGTACTCATCTGTGGACAAGTACCATCAGGAGGTGAGGGGGCATTCTTCACTGCTCTCACAGTACAGCGCAATAGACACTACTGTGCGGGAGGGTGTTCCTGATTGACTGTCAGAAATGCTCTTCACCGAGGGCACAGAACGTGAAAGCTGAATTCAGCGCCCTGTTGGCTTTCTAGCGGTATATAAAACTGTATGTGCCCGAGGGGGTGAAAGGTCCTCTTTAAGCACCTTTTTGACTATCACAATATTCCTCCTTTATAGGCACTTTTATTCGTTTGAATACTCGAATATTGAGGGGCTTTTCGAAACGAATATCGGATCTCGAATATTTCACTGTTCGCTCATCTCTAATTTTGACGTGTTTTTTTTTTTTACATAGGTAAAAAAATGTCATTGAAGTCAATGGGAGTCTTATTTTTACATGTATATTTTTTACATGTTGCCAGAATACACGCGCGTTTACTCCGTGTGAACGGGCCCTTATGGTGATTGTTGCCCTTATTTTGTACCCCTGATATACTCTTATGCCTGATGCAAGAGAGTAACAAGTCAGGTGTGATATAATATTAAGTATTGCTTGTTGTTGTCCTCTATACTCTATAAATTAGGGGTGGTCTGTTTTTAAAGGGATATCATATCATATATTGTTTTAAGAGTGTGATCGATATGCAATGTCCCTTTAAGAGATATGGAGAACATTTTATATCCAGCTTGGCTTATTCTAAAAATATAAAGATTTGCAGAAAGAGATGCTTGCATTACACCATATGATTTCACAACTCTCTCTCCTTCCTCTTTCGATTCTAGCCATTGAAGTATCAGACACCTTGTGTCAGCATAACTGACCCAGGGCAGAAGGGGGGCAAAGGAGAGTTGTCTGAATCTAGATATCTAGGCCAAGGGTGAAACCTAACATAAGCTGACAAATGATTTTTGCTATGATTATTTTTAGGACTAACGGAAACTGTTAAGGTTAAGGCCCTATAAGGAATATCACAATGACTGCTTATAGAGATATAGAGATGATTAAAATGGGAGGGTCAAGGAACTCATCCCACCAATGATAAATCGTAATCATAAATTGTTGGGCATGTTTCATTATAATGGACACGACCATTTATTTTACTGTATAAAATCTTATGCGATGTACAATAAAAGGGGAACTTGCTGATATCACCAATTGTGTGTGTGTCAGGTTGGTTGATTTCCACATGAGCTCATTATAGATATATATATATATATATATATATATATATATATATATCCAACTATACATAATTTGGCACCGCTTGACAATCAGGATGATGAACCCAGTTTGGGGTTTCGATAACAAGAGATATCATTCTAAATGATGCAAAGCTATGTCATATCTTTTGGGTCCTTTTGTCTTTGGAACTTTTTGTTAATATTAATAAAGGTTGAGTTTTATTGATGTTACTTTTGTGAAATTCAAGAATTTTTGGTGAGTTTTATGATACTTTTAAGTTGCAATAAATCTGCGCCATAAACAAGAAAATCTCACTATGGCACATACTAGAGTATGCCGCTTATGAACTATTGTGCACGTCATACTGAAAAACGGCCATGAAACACAAGCTTGTGAGTTGCCCCATTGGCTTAAATTGTGTAAATGTGGAGAGCTTGATGAGGCCTACGGTAGGGTCGCTCTAATGCTGAATGGAGCAGTATAAATAAAACTAGAGACTGCACAAGTGCTGCACCCATTGTACCAAATAATTGGTATTTACTTGCCTTGTATAAGCAAGACCCAAGTGAGAGCGCTGTACTCTACTGAGGAGGGCTGCTCTGCCTCGCACTAGGTTGTTGAATGATGATGTTGGCGACAGATTTTTTATTAGTCACTAAGTCTCATTAGTTCTGGAAAACCAGAAATTGAACCCCATGAACTTTCTGTCCACCTGAATATTATCCGCTGTATGAATCATTCTCCAAGACGGCTTTTTTTATCCCTGACTCATAATAAAGCAAACTTCACTTTAAGCACGTACGCGGCAATGAAAATGTCTTGTCAATCCTTCATTTATAGAGCACATTTGTTCCGAATATTCTCAATGTCTTGTTATACACTTGTACTGATGAATGGAATAAATGCTTATTCACGCACAGAACTGATGGCATGAATGTGATGCGGAAATGTTACTTTGCAAACTGGATACTAGGGAATAATAGTTAGCCGATCTTGGCACCATTATGGACTGCAGGTATCACATTGGCTTGGTCTATTAGATGCTTTTAACCACTGCGTTTCCCAGGTCCCAATGGTGGTGCTTGATGGTAAGCCATGGCTTACGGCATACACCTGGTGATTTTTATATATATATATATATATATATATATACAGTCCTATGAAAAAGTTTGGGCACCCCTATTAATCTTAATCATTTTTAGTTCTAAATATTTTGGTGTTTGCAACAGCCATTTCAGTTTGATATATCTAATAACTGATGGACACAGTAATATTTCAGGATTGAAATGAGGTTTATTGTACTAACAGAAAATGTGCAATATGCATTAAACCAAAATTTGAGCGGTGCAAAAGTATGGGCACCTCAACAGAAAAGTGACATTAATATTTAGTAGATCCTCCTTTTGCAAAGATAGTAGCCTCTAGTCGCTTCCTGTAGCTTTTAATCAGTTCCTGGATCCTGGATGAAGGTATTTTGGACCATTCCTCTTTACAAAACAATTCAAGTTCAGTTAAGTTTGATGGTCGCCGAGCATGGACAGCCCGCTTCAAATCATCCCACAGATGTTCAATGATATTCAGGTCTGGGGACTGGGATGGCCATTCCAGAACATTGTAATTGTTCCTCTGCATGAATGCCTGAGTCGATTTGGAGCGGTGTTTTGGATCATTGTCTTGCTGATATATCCATCCCCGGCGTAACTTCAACTTCGTCACTGATTCTTGAACATTATTCTCAAAAATCTGCTGATACTGAGTGGAATCCATGCGACCCTCAACTTTAACAAGATTCCTGGGGCCGATATTGGCCACACAGCTCCAAAGCATGATGGAACCTCCACCAAATTTTACAGTGGGTAGCAAGTGTTTTTCTTGGAATGCTGTTTTTTTGGACGCCATACATAACGCCTTTTTGTATGACCAAACAACTCAATCTTTGTTTCATCAGTCCACAGGACCTTCTTCCAAAATGAAGCTGGCTTGTCCAAATGTGCTTTTGCATACCTCAGGCGACTCTGTTTGCGGCATGCTTGCAGAAACGGCTTCTTACTCATCACTCTGCCATACAGCTTTTCCTTGTGCAAAGTGCGCTGTATTGTTGACCGATGCACAGTGACACCATCTGCAGCAAGATGATGCTGCAGCTCTTTGGAGGTGGTCTGTGGATTGTCCTTGACTGTTCTCACCATTCTTCTTCTCTGCCTTTCTGATATTTTTCTTGGCCTGCCACTTCTGGGCTTAACAAGAACTGTCCCTGTGGTCTTCCATTTCCTTACTATGTTCCTCACAGTGGAAACTGACAGGTTAAATCTCTGAGACACCTTTTTGTATCCTTCCCCTGAACAATTATGTTGAACAATCTTTGTTTTCAGATCATTTGAAAGCGGGCTGTCCATGCTGGGGGACCATCAAACCTAACTGAACTTGAATTGTTTTGTAAAGAGGAATGGTCCAAAATACCTTTATCCAGGATCCAGGAACTGATTAAAAGCTACAGGAAGCGACTAGAGGCTGTTATCTTTGCAAAAGGAGGATCTACTAAATATTAATGTCACTTTTCTGTTGAGGTGCCCATACTTTTGCACCGCTCAAATTTTGGTTTAATGCATATTGCACATTTTCTGTTAGTACAATAAACCTCATTTCAGTCCTGAAATATTACTGTGTCCATCAGTTATTAGATATATCAAACTGAAATGGCTGTTGCAAACATCAAAATATTTAGAACTAAAAATGATTAAGATTAATAGGGGTGCCCAAACTTTTTCATAGGACTGTATATATATATATATATATATATATATATATATATATATGTGGGAAAGCAGTGTTGTGGACTGAAACAGTCAAGGCAGGGACACAAACCCCTTTGTCACACCTCTTTGCTGACGTCAACGACTATGCAAAGTGCCCTGTCAGTCTGAGCACTATTCTCTGCATGTAGCAATGCAGTCAAAGGGGAAATAGCTACAAAGTATGATAAAAAGGAAACATATTGGTAATAGAGATGAGCGAACACTGTTCGGAACAGCCGTTCCGAACAGCACGCTCACCAGCACGCTCCCATAGAAATGAATGGAAGCGGCCGGCACGCGGGGGGTTAAGCAGCCGGCCGCCGGCAAAGTCTGCATGCCAGGTGCTTCCATTCATTTCTATGGGAGCGTGCTGTTCAGATCGGCTGATCCGAACAGTGTTCGCTCATCTCTAATTGGTAATTGAAGTGAAACAAAAAGTTAGAATGCAGATGTCATTGTCTGCTTAGTTTGTCCCAGTACATAGTTTGCACTGAAGATGTGCATAACCAACATCAGGTAAGTATTATAGCGCATAATTGATAACAATGTCATGGACTACATTATATCTATGACAGCGCAATGCCAAGCATCTAAATGAATATAAAATTAAAATATATATACACAGATCCCCTCTAGATCTCAGAGGGCTATAGGGAGATGGCAAAGATAGAAATGCCACTCTACACCAACAGAGATCCAGACAGATCTGCATACGAAGAGTCATTGGATACAGGGGCGTAACTACTGGAGGCGGGATCGGTAAGTAAGGCCACGGGCCCCTGAAAACCACAAACACCACTATCATTATACTCTGGGGTCATTTCAGACCCCCGAGTATAATGATTGGAGGGCTAGGAGAGGTGAGACAACATAAAAAAAATGGTGGTTTAAAAGTTCTTGGTGCAACATAGGCCACGTTCCTTTCACATAAGGCCCCATTCTTTTTCGGTGAAGTCAGAAAAGTGTCTAGGCCCGTGATGCCAGAGAGGGCATGCAGAACCCCTTCTGCTGGCACACATGCATCAAGCTACGACTAAGAGGCTTTTTTTTCGTCCTCGAAACGCGTCAGCTGGTCCCATTAGGAATGTGAACATCTTGACAGCAGCCATTTCATGCTATGCGTCTTGGATTATTTTATCTTCATGTTTATTAAACGCTAAGTTTTAAGGAATACGGGAGTGGAGCTGGATTTTTTTCATTTACTGTTGCTATCACGTCCTGAGCCGAGGGGCACTTCATCCGGGCTTCCTCCTTCCTGAAGAAAGTTTGTTTCTCTCATCATGGATCTTGAACATTCGTGAATCTAGGATCAGTAAGTGGGCTGTGCCCCCCTTTCCCGTATATATTTCACATGCAGTCACCCGGATCACTCACTAATGGGGAATCCGTTACAGGATTCCCCGTTAGTGAGCGATCGCTGCTTTCAACTTGTTGTGCAAATGCACATCCAGCTGAAAGATGTCAGTGTAGGCCACGGTCTGTGTAGCCTACACTGACTGCAGAGTGTGACCTCTGCCCCGGCACTACTATATACATACTGTACTGTATGGAGAGGGGGAACTACTGTGCAGCATTTAATATTGTTTGGAGAGGGGGGCTACTGTGCAACATTTAATACTGTGTGGAGAGGGGGACTACTGTGGAGTATATAATCCTTTGTGGGGGCCACTGAGGGGCAGATTGTACTGTGTGGGGGCCACTGTGGGGCAGATTGTACTGTGTGGGGCCACTGTGGGGCAGATTGTACTGTGTGGGGCCACTGTGGAGCAGATTGTACTGTGTGGGGTCATTGTGGGGCAGATTGTACTGCGCAGGGGCCACTGTGGGGCAGATTGTACTGTGTGGGGGCCACTGTGGGGCAGATTGTACTGTGTGGGATCCCTTCACTATTTATATCACAAAGTATCTGTTTTATATCAGGTGTGATATTAGTACAGGCTGTAATAACATTGCACGGTCACTATAAAACAGATCCTGTGCGATGTAAATAGTGGACATTAACTGTTCAGTACTATCAAATGCAGAGACCTTTACCTTTCAGTACAAGCTCTGTAAAGCCCCATTCACACGACTGTAATTTGTGGGTCTGCAATTGTGGATCCCCAGAGTTGTAAGGTTAAATTGCCGTGTTTGCATGGTGCGATAATTTATTATGTTTTGGGTTGTAGTTTGGGCACTCAGTCTCAAAAAGGTTCGCCATCACCACTTGATAAATGTGGCACACAGAATGCTAGATAGTGTTTTGGTGCAAGTTACACTAGAATTCTGGAGCATTTTGCTTAATAAATCTGCCCCAATATATAGGATATCAATACCCCATAACCCAAAAGCCTCGCATGTACATAGTAGCTTGCACTGTAATGAACAGTATGATATGTGCCTATTAACAATGGTAACACCAATTACACATGATATGTAACCATATGCGAGGAATAAACAAGTATCCTATATGGAAACCTTTTCTCCTTAGGATAGTAATTCTTAAAAAATGTTTCTTTTCACTAAAAATTTTCCAATTTAAGTTTTAAAGTTCTTTATTACAATCTGCGAATGTCTTGAGCGGAACATCGTCCTTATTCTAAATGCCACCTAGTACAGAGCTTTAGAGGAATGTCTGGCATGACAAATAGTGATAAAGTGACCTACAAGATAAAAAGCTGAAGAGCGCTGACTCCCGGCCCCCTGTGTTATACCTTACAAGGAATAGGTCAGTCCTCTCCCACTTTATAACAATCGCAGGTACAATTTAGACTGTTTCTGTCCTGAAAAGGCTGCAGGTAGCTGAGGACGTTACCCCGCACCTCCGCTGAATAAGGTATGGTACACTTGTAATAAGATACATCAGGCTATAGGAATTACAATGTTGGAGTCTTTCTACTTTATTGTAGAGAGATGTAAATGCCCATATATTAAAATTATTGCAGAGCTCATGAATATAGTATTGGTTATATCATGTACAATAAATTCTTGACATTAAATATCTATAGTAATAGATTTCAGTAAACCTGGCTGTCCAGAGTGCAATCTCTTAAAACTTTCATCTTCTCAGATTACGGTTTTTGCATTCGATATACATGAGAAACTCTCGGGTGTTGTAGTTAAATGCTACAATTTGTGAAGTGAGTTTTTAACAAATCTGTTTAGCAGGGACCATAATACAGAATCTGATCTAAATCGGTCACATTGGTAAAAATAATTTCGCTTTTTCAGCTAAATCACGGTTGAATCAGACAAGATATCCTCATGTTTGGTCTCCTTGAAAAAAATTAAGAATTTTCTTGGATTGTAAAAATAACCATCAGCAAGGAAGCTAATTCTTTTTATCTCAAACTTTTCATCCAAGAGAGACTTTGCTATTTACTATGAATTGTCTACATTTCTCATATATCACATAGTAATATATCAGATGTAATCTATGAGTTTTTATGACTACTCCATATCAAGGTCAGCAGCACTAATATCAGCCAAGTAATACATGTTATATATAAATGTTATACCATGCCTTATAATCCACTGTAACAAAGGTTTATTCTCAGCAGATGAATTGCTCAGATACCAGAAAGTAAAGTATTGAGACAGTATATGTATATCCATATGTAAAATTAATATTGCATTTCATAACATCTCCCCACTAGCTCCCATTCATTTGATGCACATGCAGTGGTTCAATTCTGCCACTGTACAGAGAACAGAACTGTCTGCTTCCTGCTCCATTCTCTGTATGCTGCTAACAAGATCTGGCCAATGGGGGTACTGGGTGTCAAACCCGCACAGACCTGATATTGGTGACCTACTTTTAGGATTTTGAGCCCACAAAATCCCTTCAAGGGAGACTGCCACGTTGTGCAGTGCCTTCTTGAGATTTTTAGATATGAGTGACCAAGGTTCAAGAAAATGCTGCTTTATTATATATATATATATATATATATATATATATATTGCAGTTTCTGGTTTCCAAGACATTCTTTTGTCAGGACTATGTTAATGAAGCTCTGTTGTATTGAATGCCATGGCTAACGTTTATAAATTATGACTATGAAGGCCTCATGCTCACCGCTGTATTACAATCATACAGTATGTCCACTGCTCCATTCACTTCTGTGGGACAGACAGCAATAGCCAAGTACAGAAAACAATTTGCCCCATGGAGAACTAGGTTGTACATGCAAACTACTGCTCCATTCCTACAGGGACTTGTAGTCCTCCCCTTCTTCTGATCCCTGGGGATTCCAGTAGTTGATCCCACAGTGATTAGACACATATAACCTGTCTTGTCCATAGGGAATAAGTGTTTTTGAGTGGAAACCCATTAAAGAGAGTCAATCACCGGCGCCTTCATCAGCCTTGCTGGCAAATAGATTAGGGTCACCTAAATAAAATAGTTTTCCCCTTGGGAATCAGTGCCATTGTTCTCTAAGCACCTTCCTCAGACGTCCCATTTTATACAATGGGGAGTTGATATCAGTAAACTGGACATGACTATTTTACATCATTGTAGTCATTGGTCTTTGTAGATTGATTGGCTGCTCATGAGCTACTTTGTTGGCTTTTACAGGTTCTACCTTTTTATCAATACACCAGGCTTTCAACTTATGTCATGATTGAGATAGACTGATACATAGATCCTCTCATGATCAGTGGTGTAACTACTGGGGTGGCAGTGGTAGAAGCTATCACAGGGTCCGGGACATTAGTGGGCCGGGAGGCAGCCGCTACCACTGCAGATTTTTTTTTTAATAGGCCATTATCTGCTGGAGTAACTTCAGCAGGTAATGGGCCCTATTTACTTACCGATCCTGGCTCCTGCTCACGGTTGCCGGAGCTTCCCCTTCTGCGGAGGTGGCTGTGATTGGTAAGTAAGGCCGCAGGCTCGTGAACCCCACAAACACCTCTATTATTATACTCAGAAGAGGGGGGCCTTTTCAGACCCCTGAGTATAAAGATCAGAGGGCTAGGAGAGGTGAGGGAACATAAAAAACACTGTTACTTACAACTCCTGGGCTCCGCCAGGCTTCAGGCCTACTTGGTGATGTCACAGATGTCACGTGGGCCGGGCCTGCGTCCTTATGCGTTGTGATGCAAGCCCAGCTCAAGTGACATCTCTTCCATCATTGAAGATGGCCGACATCAGCTGGGAGTGCACCAGAGCCAGGGAGAGGAAAGTAACATTATGTTTTATGTTTGTATCCTCCTCTGGGACTCCAATTATTATACTCTGGGGTCTGAAAAGAAACTAGTGTATAATAATTGTACATGGGTGGTCCATAATGGGGCATAATACTGTGGGCAGGGGCCATTATGGGGCATAATGCTGTAGGCAGGGGCACTATGGGGCATAATACTGTGTGCAGGGGCCACTATGGGGCGTAATACTGTAGGCAGGGGCACTATGGGGTATAATACTGTGCGCGGGACCACTATGGGGCATAATACTGTGCGCGGGACCACTATGGGGCATAATTCTGTGTGCAGGGGCAACTATGGGGCATAATATGTCAAATGTTCCCCTTGAGGCCCCGCACCACTAGGGAAATTCATTAAGATTGCAAATTTAGTTTAAAAGCTCTTAAAATATTTTGTTATATATATATGTCAGTGTATAAGATTACTATAGAATTTCTGTTCATGACTCATGTATTATAGCAGCTCACATTCTCACTGCCACATTTATGACCTTTCAAAAGTAAGACAAAAAAATATACTATACTTAGCACTAGCAGCTTCCCTGATGTAATGTGCATTGCATCAAGGATGTCTTCTGCTTGGACATGGCAGATCTACCTGTAATGGACTTTCTATAAATTAATTTTTAAAAAAATCACTCTAAATATTAATATTCATATAATTATATATTTTTTTTTTTAAAAAAATCTATTCTGTTCTTTTTTAATTATAACTGTTTCTGGGTAATTTGGGAGAGTCTGCATATGGACACCACCGGTTTGCTTTAAAAACCCATTGAAATGAATGGGTTTTTAAACTGACCGCCGGCAAGTCGTCCCCTATGCAGTTCTTCCTGGCATTTTGCCAGAATTGCAGCACCTGGACAGCGGTGCCCAGTGTGAACACCCCCTAAGCCAAACGTATTTGTCTAGACATCTATGAAAAGTATCAAGTCTTTCCTAAACATTTAAAGAGGACCTTTCATCAGATCGGGCACATGCAGTTTTATATACTGCTGGAAAGCTGACAGTGCGCTGAATTCAGCACACTGTCGGCTTTCCCCATCTGTGCCCGGTGTAAAGCGCTATAGGTCCCGGTACCGTAAGGCTTTACAGTCAGAAGGGCGTTTCTGACACTTAGCCAGGGACGCCCTTCTGCCCAGCAGCGCCTATCGCGCTGTACTGTGGAGCGAGGTGGAACGCCCCCTCCCGCTCCTGATAATACTCGTCTATGGACGAGCTGTGTGAGCAGAGGGAGGGGGGAGTTCCTCCTTGCTCCACTGTACAGCGCGATACAAAATCTGTAACAGGCCCCCACTTACCATGTAATATGTATAATACGTTTATCTTCTTATATTGTAGAGACCATTGGTCTCCATGGCCCTGTAGCAATCGCTACCTCTGTACCTCCTATAGCTATGACTAGAGCAATGCAACCACATCTATATGAAAATTGACATGTGGTAAGGATTTTACATCTGTAACCTGTCAATTTCTACATTTTTAAGTGCGGCTACAGGTAATGATAACAATTCCGGGAGTCACACTGTTCATTTACCATACAGGGTGTAGTGGTGGGTACTGCAGGGGTGCACATCATATGGCAGGTGGCATTGTTATTACCTGTAGTCATGCTGTCTCAGTACAGCTGATCTGCAGCGGTCCTGGCAGTGGGACCCTAGAAACAGTTCCACTGGTGGGCCCTAGACATCCCAGTCCAACACTGTTTGCAATGTATGATCATCACCATAGTCGGTGCCTTATTGAGTTAAAAGTGAGAAGAAAATGCTCTGCTATTTTGCAGTATAGTACCACTCTAGTCCAGTATATAGCCGTCTGACCTGCAGTACCAAAGACATCCCATAGACAAGAGGGGAGCACTTTTGGGCAATAAAAAGACCTTTGTTTCGAATATCATTCAATCCCCTTTATAAACGCACGGTTCTGGGCCACAAAGGGTAAACAGAATTGCGTGAAATCCTGTTTAGTGCTTTAGCACATCTGGCTGCTGGGATATTAAAGCGGCTGCTGCCTGCTCCTGCCCAGACGCCCCAATAGACGGAAATGCTGATTGGTCTTATTGATCAGAGGTGAAATAAAGCACGTCTTATTGCTTTCTGTCTTTACTTCATCCTGTTATAACCAAAAATTACAGTTTCGGATTCTTTTGGGGTTTGGTTAGAAACTGAGGCTTCAAGCAATATTGCTGCTGTCTGCAGTGCAGTGCCCTGATGTGCTGGGTAACAAAGGTATTTACGGACTGGAATCTCCTTATGTATGTTATTCGGCTTTGTGGTTACTGCAGTGGTTGTCTATAGTGTTAGCTGCTGATAACGTTACTTTTAACCCCTATTTTACAATCCCTGTATATTCTTATTATCAGAGTAATTTCCCTGACAAACCGGCAGAGGTATATACAAAATTTATATTCCATGCTATTGTCATACAAATCCACCACAGTAAAGGGGTGTCTGAGTTTATGTACATCATTTCTAATGCAATGTTCTGCAGCTATCTTCTACACTATGGTGCTCAAGATCTCTGTTTGGTGTCAATGGATGAGAATATTCTAGTGCACATCAACATACTGAAGACATGTACAGACTGTGGGGGAGATAGGCTCAGCGGTAGCAGCAGCGGACCCAGACAGTCAGAGACAGACACCAAAATCAGTTTGAACAGGGTTTTACCCCTGTGCGTTTATTTTGCAAAAAGGTTTAAAGGTGCTGGCAAACAAAATAAACAGGCCTTTACTTCAGGCAAAAACAAACACAAATACCTGCCCGGCTAGGCGACTAACTATACAGAAGCACTCTGTCTATACGTGTGGCTTGCTTCAACCACACGGACAAAACAAATCAACAAAAATACAAGCTGTGAAGCACCCACTGGTCTCACCAGTTTTCAGTTGGATGGACAGGACCTGGCTCCACCACTCTCCCCCAGGAACTGCCCAGGACAGAAGTCTGGAGAGGCTTTATAGGCCTGTGATTAGGCCTAACTGCTCCCACCTGTACATGAAGGCTCCTTCCTACAGTGGGATGAGAAGGGGTTAATACAGCCATATGCTTTACTACAGCTCTTGAAGCCCTCACTCACCAGACATATGAGAGGACTCTGGGGGAGATATAGCGTCCTTCCAGGACTTTTCCTGTCACTTTCTTACAAGACCTAGGGGCTTATTCACACAATTGCCTCTGCAAACTGCAGACAATAATGATTTGATTCTTGTATTCAGCAAGTGTATATGTGAATGTGTGGAGGTGCTCTCTCCATTGTAAAGGGGGAAGGTTGGGAGGACTGGCACAGGGGGGTAAAGTCTAAACTAGGGATTTGATGTAACTGTGCTACTCCAAGGCAATGACGCATGCAGGGTCGCTTCATTTTGTTGGCAACCCTAACAAAAATATATAGACTGAGGGTTTTCTCATTAAATTCTCCAGTAAGTAAAATGGTTGATGGGGTAGACTCCCCACAAGATGGCTGAAGAGGAGGCCTAGTTAGGGAAGGTGCCTAGAGAAAGGGCATGGTGGGGAAACAAACAGACCTATTTTGATCTTTACTATGTTCTTTCTTTTATGTACTTCACTGATTACAACTAGGCGTAGGGGTGGTAAGGCCTGGTTCACATCTGTGTTCAGTATTCCGTTTATGGAGTCCACATGGGACCCCCGATCGGAATACCGAACGCATTGACAGGTGGTGAGCAATAAAACACACGGAGCCCATTCTAGTCTAAGGGGTCCATGTGCTTTCATAAGCTCACCGCTGGCACTTATACCACAAACCACAGTTTGTGGTATAAGTGCCAGCGGCCGCTCATTATATGGCAACAAGCTCCTTACACATCCAGTGAGTATTGGGATTTTTTTTTTCTAACAATAGAAACATATAGCAAAAGATCATATATCTGATATCCAGGCTAGAGGCAACCAACAGGGTACTCTTCAGGGTACTCTACAGACTTTTCTATTGCACAGATTTCCCCAATAAATGTATCATTTACTCTAATATTGTACTCACATATATCTTCATTGTATTCCCTCATAGAAAGGTTTATTTGATTCAGAGAACTCCTTAGTGCGTTATTTTTTTTTGTCAATTCTTAAAGGGGTTGTTCACTCTGAGCTATCCCTTTTTGTTAGAACAGTTTACTAATAATAATGAGACCCCATGCTGCCCTACAATTACATGTAATCTATGAGGAAACTTGTATCCAAGTTAAAGGATTACATGGTGTCCATGTCCCTGGGCTGTTAATATATGTGCTAGATCCTCCAGAACAAGAGATGCCTTTCACAGCACTTTCCATTTTACGCTAGGTTCACACATGTATTCAGGTTTCCATTCGGGGGGTCTGCTTGGGGACCTAATCTGCTTAAAAAAGCAGACTATAATGGACTCTGCTGGGTTTCCACCTGGTTTCTGTCCGAAAAGGGTGAAAAATGCAGAGAGAAAAGCGTGTTTGCAGAATGACTGGTGATTGGGGCCCCTGCAGAGTGATTGAGAAGATGGGGCCCAGGAAGAAAAGATATTGGTTGGCCTGACTCTGCACCTTTATGTCCTCTAAGCCGCCCAGTGTGCCTACAGTATATAAAAAGTATATCAAAATAAATTGGGTACTTTCCTAAATAATCTACCCACTATATTATAATGTCGCATATCCTGATTGAGATGCGTATAAGTATCTGAGTGAAATACGATGTGTGTACTGTGTCATTCCAGGGTGAGCTCAGAGCCCACCTGGCTCAGGGGCCCACTTGGGGATTCACTTGATCACTTGTGGGCAAGTTTTCCGAGCCTGATGGTGCCTCAAGGATTGGGATATGGTATACGCCTCCTACATGCTACAAGCCTTTTGTGCAGTCTATACACAGACATTTAAGTATTTGCACTTGGAATAGCCTGTCTGTCCCAGATGACTTATAGTTGTATTGTATTTTACTTACAAATATTCATTTACTCAATATTATAATGCTACCCCTAAATGTCTGCTCCTTGTTGCTCCATTCATTATTATTCAGTCCAATACAGACATTGATTTATCAATCTCTAGAGAAATTCTAGCAGCTCAATAGATAGATTCAGTCTGTGTTTAATAGAAGGTAACCTCTGTTTAAAAGTCAGGAGCCTCAAAGAATTGTACAAGTATTGGCAAAGCACACAGTCTTATCTGCCATTTGAAGGGCATCAGTGCCCCATGGGCTGTACAAGTCAGCAAGTAAATTTAGCAGATGGAAACACAGCAGAAAGTTAATGTCTCTTATCTGTCCTCTGCTGTAACACGGTTAGCCAGACCAAATATGGAGCTGAGAATGAGGCCTGAGAGGTAATGATGGATATTAGGAGATGGGACTATTTACTGTATCACTAAACAAACAAAGTCATTCACTATGTGGGACGCTTATCTTGACATGTCTATGAGTAGCACATTCACTACCAGCTATCTAGAGGACAGGGGCTGCTGAAATGTAAAAGACACATAGGAGGTCAGAGCTATGACCTTACAGCAAAAAAAGGAAAAGGATAAAATCACATAATAATGAAGTTTAACAATATACTGTATTTTAATACATTAAAATGTATTAAGAAATAAAATTATTAGAAATTCAATTGTGAGCGCCATGAGAATAGGAACCAATGTGAATAATGACATTCTGTATACAGAGCTGTTGTAAAACCAGCATGTTTAGTGTGGATAGCACTGCAGCCTTGCAGCGCTGGAGTCCTGGGTTCAAATCCTGCCAAAGACAACATCTGCAAGGCGTTTGTATGTTTTCCCCGTGTTTGCATGGGTTTCCTCCCACACTCCAAATACATACTGATAGGGGGGAAAAAAAACCTGTATATTTAGTGTGCTATACCTTCTCGGGAGTGAGAGAAACACAAAAAAAGTATTATGTTTCAATATTTGTAATCTTATGATTCTTATTTCTATTTGTCTTTCAGATCAAGCTAAGATGTCTTATGGGTAAGTATTTTCTACCAAGCCACAGTATTCTGCATTCCATTTTACTGTAGCTGATCATTTTGATATCTTATGTTTTTGGGGTCACTTCTTTTGCACTAATCCAATAATACATATGCTTAAAAGTCTTATAGTAGGGGCAGGGGGTATGCATACATCATATGGCCATACCTCACGACTCAGAATATGAGGGCTCTGCCAGATAGACTTGTTATTGTCCACCATTCTGTTTATAAGTAAGAAACAAACAGCCTTTGCTGTATAATATGGAAGCATTGAGTTTCTGACTTGATAGACCACAGTATTCTGACTGCAGCATCCCTCACCAAGAACAGGTCACTGTATATCTATGTATAGAATTATGCATCTAGTAATGAAGTCAATGTGATCTGTGTGACTGCAGCAATGTCCCCCTAGTGGTGGTGACAGTGCCTGACACCCTCCGAACATGAGCCCCAGAGCTGTGTATAGCAGTACACTATTATGTTCTATATCACAACAGCTTTGGTTTCATTTTACTAACTGTATCACTAATAAAAGAGCAGATCAGTGTGTATTTGTCACACATCATAAAAGTCACATCCATAAGGGAAAACTATGTTATGAAATCTAAAGGGACACTAGTCCTTATAGTCAGTAGATTGAGGGCTCACAAACATTTCTCTACTGAATGAATGGAGATTTAGCACCCTAAGAATGGGAACATTCAAAGGTTTCCAAGGTTTTCTGATCAAGCCATGTCATTGATGTCCTTTAATCTATTCCATGATGCAATACTTACATCAAATATAATAATTCACAGGGTACGTCTTTTGTTAGGGCTAAGAAATAGTTAACGTCTCTTTTCACTAAGCCTCTTTCAATATTAATGTATTTTTATTATATTTTTTTCTTGCAGGGAAGAGGTAACTGTAAGTATTTTTGTCTGGTTCTCTTTGATCTTCAATATGACTTGAAGCCATAGATTTGCCTTTATTCCAGCTCTCCAAGTACTCTTCTAAAGAAGCAAGAATAGGGAATCACTCGTCTTTTAGAAGTCTTTATTTTTACCAGTCTACAATGGTATATGTGAACTATATGCAATATGCAACTACTTTCCCCTCCACCATGTTACCATTGTAGGTTAATACTTGTTATGTTCTGCAATACGGTACAGAACACTTTCCATATACAAGAGGCCTTCCCTTGCAACTGTCACTGATATGCCGGTAAACAGGTGACCACTGCTTCACCATCTGACTTGGGACTAAATTGGGGAGCAAAGGGTATGCTTCTCCCAGGTTGGCAATAAGGAGCTGATTTTCGTGGCAGAAAGATTGCACTATAATATAGAAAATGTGTGTTCACTATGTCCCTAACCAGCCTACAACATCATATAGGCTTATATATACGTTTAAGAAGGAAATTGGTGGAGGTACATTCCCTTCAATCTTTCATGATGATGATAATAATAATATATTTATTTATATAGCGCCAACATATTCCGCAGCGCTGTACAATTTGTAGGGTTCAAGTAGAGACAAAAAAGACACAATACAAAGAAATAATCAATTCACAAAATGGGACTGAGGGCCCTGCTCGCAAGAGCTTACAATCTATGAGATTGTTATGGCAGTGGTACGTACTAAAAGATGTCAATGCACATTTCACCTATTATACATACTAATAATACAAAAAAAAAATATTCTTATACCCCCTAAAATTTAATTCATAGAAACAGAAGCTGACATATATATACCCTAAAACTGGTACATAGAAAATACAAATTGCAAAAGTAAAAATAATGTCTTTTTTAAAACAATGTATTAATTCCAAATTGAAACACTTTTTGTGGTCTCAAAGGCCAAAAATTAAGTCCAGAATGTGTTCATTTATCAGATGTAATATAAGATGTATTCAGGACTATGCATGATGCAATGTCCCTACAGAATTATCTATTTTTCATTATAATCATTATTTTTTTATGTTGATTTAGCTTTTTTGCCTCAATAAATGTAATAACATCTGAAAGAGCTGACAATTGTCACATTTGTGAATAACCGCATGTCAACATCCAGTAACTGCTATTCCAGGCTGTTATACCCTCTAATAAGATCTTTAGCACAGAAAAAAATGTATTTCTATTTTTGGTAACTCATTTCACGAAAAGTGGAAAAGGAAAATTTAATTTTACATCAGATCCAAGCTGACATTTCACTGGTTCAGCAAGATGTATAATAACTAGAGATGAGCGAACACTAAAATGTTCGAGGTTCGAAATTCGATTCGAACAGCCGCTCACTGTTCGAGTGTTCGAATGGGTTTCGAACCCCATTATAGTCTATGGGGAACATAAACTCGTTAAGGGGGAAACCCAAATTCGTGTCTGGAGGGTCACCAAGTCCACTATGACACCCCAGGAAATGATACCAACACCCTGGAATGACACTGGGACAGCAGGGGAAGCATGTCTGGGGGCATAAAAGTCACTTTATTTCATGGAAATCCCTGTCAGTTTGCGATTTTCGCAAGCTAACTTTTCCCCATAGAAATGCATTGGCCAGTGCTGATTGGCCAGAGTACGGAACTCGACCAATCAGCGCTGGCTCTGCTGGAGGAGGCGGAGTCTAAGATAGCTCCACACCAGTCTCCATTCAGGTCCGACCTTAGACTCCGCCTCCTCCGGCAGAGCCAGCGCTGATTGGCCGAAGGCTGGCCAATGCATTCCTATGCGAATGCAGACTTAGCAGTGCTGAGTCAGTTTTGCTCAACTACACATCTGATGCACACTCGGCACTGCTACATCAGATGTAGCAATCTGATGTAGCAGAGCCGAGGGTGCACTAGAACCCCTGTGCAAACTCAGTTCACGCTAATAGAATGCATTGGCCAGCGCTGATTGGCCAATGCATTCTATTAGCCCGATGAAGTAGAGCTGAATGTGTGTGCTAAGCACACACATTCAGCACTGCTTCATCAAGCCAATACAATGCATTAGCCAGTGCTGATTGGCCAGAGTACGGAATTCGGCCAATCAGCGCTGGCCAATGCATTCTATTAGCCCGATGAAGTAGAGCTGAATGTGTGTGCTAAGCACACACATTCAGCACTGCTTCATCAAGCCAATACAATGCATTAGCCAGTGCTGATTGGCCAGAGTACGGAATTCGGCCAATCAGCGCTGGCCAATGCATTCTATTAGCCCGATGAAGTAGAGCTGAATGTGTGTGCTAAGCACACACATTCAGCACTGCTTCATCAAGCCAATACAATGCATTAGCCAGTGCTGATTGGCCAGAGTACGGAATTCGGCCAATCAGCGCTGGCTCTGCTGGAGGAGGCGGAGTCTAAGGTCGCTCCACACCAGTCTCCATTCAGGTCCGACCTTAGACTCCGCCTCCTCCGGCAGAGCCAGCGCTGATTGGCCGAAGGCTGGCCAATGCATTCCTATGCGAATGCAGACTTAGCAGTGCTGAGTCAGTTTTGCTCAACTACACATCTGATGCACACTCGGCACTGCTACATCAGATGTAGCAATCTGATGTAGCAGAGCCGAGGGTGCACTAGAACCCCTGTGCAAACTCAGTTCACGCTAATAGAATGCATTGGCCAGCGCTGATTGGCCAATGCATTCTATTAGCCCGATGAAGTAGAGCTGAATGTGTGTGCTAAGCACACACATTCAGCACTGCTTCATCAAGCCAATACAATGCATTAGCCAGTGCTGATTGGCCAGAGTACGGAATTCGGCCAATCAGCGCTGGCCAATGCATTCTATTAGCCCGATGAAGTAGAGCTGAATGTGTGTGCTAAGCACACACATTCAGCACTGCTTCATCAAGCCAATACAATGCATTAGCCAGTGCTGATTGGCCAGAGTACGGAATTCGGCCAATCAGCGCTGGCCAATGCATTCTATTAGCCCGATGAAGTAGAGCTGAATGTGTGTGCTAAGCACACACATTCAGCTCTACTTCATCGGGCTAATAGAATGCATTGGCCAGCGCTGATTGGCCAGAGTACGGAACTCGACCAATCAGCGCTGGCTCTGCTGGAGGAGGCGGAGTCTAAGGTCGGACCTGAATGGAGACTGGTGTGGAGCGATCTTAGACTCCGCCTCCTCCAGCAGAGCCAGCGCTGATTGGCCGAATTCCGTACTCTGGCCAATCAGCACTGGCTAATGCATTGTATTGGCGTGATGAAGCAGTGCTGAATGTGTGTGCTTAGCACACACATTCAGCTCTACTTCATCGGGCTAATAGAATGCATTGGCCAGCGCTGATTGGCCGAATTCCGTACTCTGGCCAATCAGTGCTGGCCAATGCATTCTATTAGCTTGATGAAGCAGAGTGTGCACAAGGGTTCAAGCGCACCCTCGGCTCTGATGTAGGAGAGCCGAGGGTGCACTTGAACCCTTGTGCACCCTCAGCTCTGCTACATCAGAGCCGAGGGTGCGCTTGAACCCTTGTGCACACTCTGCTTCATCAAGCTAATAGAATGCATTGGCCAGCGCTGATTGGCCAATGTATTCTATTAGCCTGATGAAGTAGAGCTGAATGTGTGTGCTAAGCACACACATTCAGCTCTACTTCATCGGGCTAATAGAATGCATTGGCCAGCGCTGATTGGCCAGAGTACGGAACTCGACCAATCAGCGCTGGCTCTGCTGGAGGAGGCGGAGTCTAAGATCGCTCCACACCAGTCTCCATTCAGGTCCGACCTTAGACTCCGCCTCCTCCAGCAGAGCCAGCGCTGATTGGCCGAATTCCGTACTCTGGCCAATCAGCACTGGCTAATGCATTGTATTGGCTTGATGAAGCAGTGCTGAATGTGTGTGCTTAGCACACACATTCAGCTCTACTTCATCGGGCTAATAGAATGCATTGGCCAATCAGCGCTGGCCAATGCATTCTATTAGCGTGAACTGAGTTTGCACAGGGGTTCTAGTGCACCCTCGGCTCTGCTACATCAGATTGCTACATCTGATGTAGCAGTGCCGAGTGTGCATCAGATGTGTAGTTGAGCAAAACTGACTCAGCACTGCTAAGTATGCATTCGCATAGGAATGCATTGGCCAGCCTTCGGCCAATCAGCGCTGGCTCTGCCGGAGGAGGCGGAGTCTAAGGTCGGACCTGAATGGAGACTGGTGTGGAGCGACCTTAGACTCCGCCTCCTCCAGCAGAGCCAGCGCTGATTGGCCGAATTCCGTACTCTGGCCAATCAGCACTGGCTAATGCATTGTATTGGCTTGATGAAGCAGTGCTGAATGTGTGTGCTTAGCACACACATTCAGCTCTACTTCATCGGGCTAATAGAATGCATTGGCCAATCAGCGCTGGCCAATGCATTCTATTAGCGTGAACTGAGTTTGCACAGGGGTTCTAGTGCACCCTCGGCTCTGCTACATCAGATTGCTACATCTGATGTAGCAGTGCCGAGTGTGCATCAGATGTGTAGTTGAGCAAAACTGACTCAGCACTGCTAAGTCTCTGCATTCGCATAGGAATGCATTGGCCAGCCTTCGGCCAATCAGCGCTGGCTCTGCCGGAGGAGGCGGAGTCTAAGGTCGGACCTGAATGGAGACTGGTGTGGAGCGATCTTAGACTCCGCCTCCTCCAGCAGAGCCAGCGCTGATTGGTCGAGTTCCGTACTCTGGCCAATCAGCGCTGGCCAATGCATTCTATTAGCCCGATGAAGTAGAGCTGAATGTGTGTGCTTAGCACACACATTCAGCTCTACTTCATCAGGCTAATAGAATACATTGGCCAATCAGCGCTGGCCAATGCATTCTATTAGCTTGATGAAGCAGAATGTGCACAAGGGTTCAAGCGCACCCTCGGCTCTGATGTAGCAGAGCTGAGGGTGCACAAGGGTTCAAGTGCACCCTCGGCTCTCCTACATCAGAGCCGAGGGTGCGCTTGAACCCTTGTGCAGCCTCGGCTCTGCTACATCAGAGCCGAGGGTGCGCTTGAACCCTTGTGCACACTCTGCTTCATCAAGCTAATAGAATGCATTGGCCAGCACTGATTGGCCAGAGTACGGAATTCGGCCAATCAGCGCTGGCCAATGCATCCCTATGGGAAAAAGTTTATCTCACAAAAATCACAATTACACACCCGATAGAGCCCCAAAAAGTTATTTTTAATAACATTCCCCCCTAAATAAAGGTTATCCCTAGCTATCCCTGCCTGTACAGCTATCCCTGTCTCATAGTCACAAAGTTCACATTCTCATATGACCCGGATTTGAAATCCACTATTCGTCTAAAATGGAGGTCACCTGATTTCGGCAGCCAATGACTTTTTCCAATTTTTTTCAATGCCCCCAGTGTCGTAGTTCCTGTCCCACCTCCCCTGCGCTGTTATTGGTGCAAAAAAGGCGCCAGGGAAGGTGGGAGGGGAATCGAATTTTGGCGCACTTTACCACGTGGTGTTCGATTCGATTCGAACATGGCGAACACCCTGATATCCGATCGAACATGTGTTCGATAGAACACTGTTCGCTCATCTCTAATAATAACATATAGAGGTTTCTTCTCGTATGAGTCACAGAAGAGATGGCTCAGTGATGACGCATTTAGATGTTTCATCTAGGCACCAATCAGCCATAACATTAAAACCACTGGCAATGACTTGAGTAACATTGACTATCTCCTGACAATGACCTCTGTCAAGAGGTTCGACATACTACGTAGCGAGTAAACATTGTTGTTCAGTTTGATGTGTTGGCAGCAAATGCAATAGGCAAGGGCCCAGTTTAGGGTTTTAGGCCGGGGCCCCATGTGGTGTAAAAGCGGCGGTTTTTCAAGCAACTCTCCTGGGCCTCTGCTTATTATTCTCTGGGGTCTGAAGAGATGCAGTAAACCAAGTACAGGTTGCAACATATCAAGTACAGGTGCATATATTACAGATGTAGTAAACCAAGTACAGGTTGCAGCATATGAAGTACAGGTGCAATAAACCAAGTAAAGGTGTAGGTGGAGGAGGTGTCCCTCCCCACTCACACTGTACAGCGCGATAGGCGCTGCTGTGGAGAAGGACGTTCTTGACAGACTGTCAGGAATGCCCTTCTGACTGTAAAGAGCTACGGTACCGGGACCGAACACTCTTTACCCGGGGCACAGATCGGGAAAGCCGACAGTGCGCTGAATTCAGCGCATTGTTGGCTTTCCAGCAGTATATAGAACTGCCTGTACCCCGGACCACGAAAGGTCCTCTTTAAAAAGACCACCTACTTATCCAGACCAAATTTTCTGTTACAAATTTTTAGTTTCCCCATGTACTATGCATACCAGCTATCAGCTATGAGAAACCACCTCTTTAGATCTTACCATTTTTAATGCAATTTTGGGTGGTCAGCTAAAAGAGGTCTCACCATGTCTCTCAAACAGTATGAAGAAGAAGAATATGTTGAGGAAGAAGAGGAAGTTGTGGAGGAGGAGGAAGAACCTGTACCAGAGCCACCAAAACCTGCACCTCCTCCTCCTGTAGCCCCACCACCACTCCGAAGAAAGTCATCTGCAAACTATCGCTCCTATGCCACTGAACCACAGGTCAAGGTAAAAAAGGATGGAAGGTATTAAGTGTCCATTTTATGGTGTATTTATCTTGTACGACAGTTCAGTTAAATATTTTTGGTTAAGTAAAAAGCTAATAATGATATGAGGTGAATATTAACCTACTCTCCTATACAGGCTTTATAATAAAAAAAAAAATTGTATATTTTACTGTTCTCTTCAATCATCAAATCCCTTATGCCACAAAAGTCTCAAGTGGCATTTTTGTACCAACATATCAACTTTTCTAAATGTGAGCGGGACTTCTGTCTGTACCACATCCGTACTCGCATACAGTGGGGCAAAAAAGTATTTAGTCAGTCACCAATAGTGCAAGTTCCACCACTTAAAAAGATGAGAGGCGTCTGTAATTTACATCATAGGTAGACCTCAACTATGAGAGACAAAATGAGAAAACAAATCCAGAAAATCACATTGTCTGATTTTGTAAAAATTTATTTGCAAATTATGGTGGAAAATAAGTATTTGGTCAGTAACAAAATTTCATCTCAATACTTTGTTATATATCCTTTGTTGGCAATGACAGAGGTCAAACGTTTTCTGTACGTCTTCACAAGGTTGGCACACACTGTTGTTGGTATGTTGGCCCATTCCTCCATGCAGATCTCCTCTAGAGCAGTGATGTTTTGGGGCTGTCGCTTGGCAACACGGACTTTCAACTCCCTCCAAAGGTTTTCTATAGGGTTGAGATCTGGAGACTGGCTAGGCCACTCCAGGACCTTGAAATGCTTCTTACAAAGCCACTCCTTTGTTGCCCTGGCGGTGTGCTTTGGATCATTGTCATGTTGAAAGACCCAGCCACGTTTCATCTTCAATGCTCTTGCTGATGGAAGGAGGTTTGCACTCAAAATCTCACGATACATGGCCCCATTCATTCTTTCATGTACCCGGATCAGTCGTCCTGGCCCCTTTGCAGAGAAACAGCCCCAAAGATGATGTTTCCACCCCCATGCTTTACAGTAGGTATGGTGTTTGATGGATGCAACTCAGTATTCTTTTTCCTCCAAACACGTAAAGTGGTGTTTCTACCAAACAGTTCCAGTTTGGTTTCATCAGACCATAGGACATTCTCCCAATACTCTTCTGGATCATCCAAATGCTCTCTAGCAAACTTCAGACGGGCCCGGACATGTACTGGCTTAAGCAGTGGGACACGTCTGGCACTGCAGGATCTGAGTCCCTGGCGGCGTAGTGTGTTACTGATGGTAGGCTTTGTTACATTGGTCCCAGCTCTCTGCAGTTCATTCACTAGGTCCCCCCGCGTTGTTCTAGGATTTTTGCTCACCGTTCCTGTGATCATTTTGACCCCACGCGGTGAGATTTTACGTGGAGCCCCAGATCGAGGGAGATTATCAGTGGTCTTGTACATCTTCCATTTTCTAATTATTGCTCCCACAGTTGATTTCTTCAATCCAAGCTGGTTGCCTATTGCAGATTCAGTCTTCCCAGCCTGGTGCAGGGCTACAATTTAGTTTCTGGTGTCCCTTGACAGCTCTTTGGTCTTCACCATAGTGGAGTTTGGAGTCTGACTGTTTGAGGGTGTGCACAGGTGTCTTTTTATACTGATAGCAAGTTTAAACAGGTGCCATTACTACAGGTAATGAGTGGAGGAAAGAGGAGACTCTTAAAGAAGTTACAGGTCTGTGAGAGCCAGAAATCTTGATTGCTTGTAGGTGACCAAATACTTATTTTCCACCATAATTTGCAAATAAATTCTTAAAAAATCAGACAATGTGATTTTCTGGATTTGTTTTCTCATTTTGTCTCTCATAGTTGAGGTCTACCTATGATGTAAATTACAGACGCCTCTCATCTTTTTAAGTGGTGGAACTTGCACTATTGGTGACTGACTAAATACTTTTTTGCCCCACTGTACATGTTGGCATAAATTGTGGTGGAATCTACAACAGCATTGGGGTGGAAACAACTAATCCACAATGAGACGCATCCTCACAATGAATTAACCGTTCCAAGTGACATCAAAACCAGTGTATATACAGTCTTGATGGTCTTTTATGTTGTATTTTCTCTTAGTAATAGTTGGGTGCATAACTTGTACCTCTTATTATGTAAAGCAACAATCTTAACAATAGTATTGAGTAAATGAAGTAATATCAATATCTTTTTTTTGTAGCGAAAGCCGAAAATTTCTGCTTCTCGGAAACTGCAGCTTAAGGTACTAAATAAAATGTGTAATGAATATGTATACCGGGTTTTTAACCAGACTATTTACTTATGTTTAATATTGTGGTATTTGACCTTAAAGACTTTGAGTGCTACATGGGATCACCAGTGATTTTTAATGTGGAGCCGCCAATAACTTTTAATATACCTGCTTGCCTATATATCACCTATATCACCATATAGATCAATGTCTGGTTTTCCTAAAATTTAGCATTATAATCTGGGAATATAGCCAAGCTGGAACCCATCCAGAGGTAGCTATTGCCCCTCACCAGTGTGAAGAAGGGGAATGACTGGCCAGGGGGAGAAGTCATAAGTGTGGGTCAGACACGATACTATCTCTTATTACGGCAACATCACTTTATGGCATACAGGGACTTCTTAGATCATGCATACCCTGCTAAGAATTCTGGGAAAAGAATATGTAAAATAGTCCTACTTGGTAGAAAGGAAGACTGTATTCTACTTTTGGAAGGTAGCTCCCTATAGATCAATACCTGGTATTCTATAACCTAGTGGCATAATCTGGGAAAATAGCCAAGTCATAATATCTCCTCCAAAGAGAAGTAACCAAGCCAGCAATATTATTGATGTAGCCATGGTGTAAAGGAGCATTAAACTTAAAAGAGGACTTTTCATGTCCTCGAGTACATGTGGTTTTATATATCGCTAGAAAGCTTTCTCGTTCTGCGCCCTCGGCCTGGAGATATTGGTGCCGTTAATTTCAGTTAGTTAGTACTCATCCATAGGCTTGAACTGGGGGTTGTTCCTCACAGCTTAGCATCATGGTTGTGCAGTAAGAAACGCCCCCTCTGACAGTACAGGACTATGGACGAGTACTGTGGGCGAGTGGGGGAAAGGGGGTCCTCACAGCCCAGCTAGACTGTCAGGAACGCCCTCTTGACAGTGTGCAGAGATCAGTGCTAAACTAACAGCACCAATATCTCCAGCCCCGAGGCTATAATAGGAAAGCTGACAGGTCCTCTTTAAGAGTTAATTCAATGGGTTATGAGGTTAGTGAGACATCCATATATTTGGAGAGATCAGACCTGGAGAAATATAAGCACTACCTGTCTACAATTCTGTTAATAAACCAATGGCTTCTTGGACCTCTATGTGTTAGTAATCTCATTATTGTGAATTATTTTAGAGTCTAATGCTACAGATTGCTAAGAGTGAGATGGAACATGAAGAAGAAGTGAGGGCTCAGGAGAAAGTGAGGTACTTGTCTGAACACTGCAAGCCCCTACAATTCTCTGGACTGTCTCTTTCTGAGCTGCAGGTAAAATATAGAGATTTACATTGCAGGTGTTAGCAAGCGAATAGTTAAAAAATGGCAGACAGGTTATTACAGGTTATGGACTCTAGATTATAAAGACACGTTGATCCAGGGCTTTTATACTGACTGCCAGATTGGAGCCTCATGGGGTTTTTTGCCTTCCCCTGGATCAACACTGTAGGGATTGTAGGGTTATAGGTTGGACTTGATGGACTGATGTCTTCATCCAACCTCATCTACTATGTAACTATGTAACATGGTTATTGTCTGAAATACACTCAATGTGTAAATATGTTATTATTGTGTGACTAGACTTGTATAAATCATTTATAGACGTCGTGAAAAAAATGGATGAACTTCGATGGCCTTTTTTTTTGACCCAGCCAACCCTTTTTTTAACATCAGTGAGACCGAGTACCCAAAAAAACAAATGCTAAAAAATATAAACTGGTACTGGATCTGTGAGATTGCAAAAAACAGACAAAAATAGGACATTGTCAGTTGAAAAAAATCAATATGTGTTTGTACCCATTGACTCTCACTGTTCCATTGTCGTATGCTTTGGGCCTAAGAATCATGGTCATCTTCTCACCATCAATGGACATAGGGGGCATCGTACCAGGTGTGTAACTCTATGTAATCTGGACAAAGGAGTTCTTTTTTTTTTTTTGTTTTACATAAAGCCAGTTATAAAGCTGTTGTGTTGAGGGTGAAATGAGTAACTTCATAGTTATTTGTGGACGCAATTTATGAAGTCAGAAAATCAGAATATATTAAAGGGAGAAAAGCTGAGCTCTATGATATACAAATTCATATGATTTAAAGCGGGATTGAATACATCCTGACTGGACTCCGAGGTGAGACAGTGAGAGTCCGTCTTATTCTACACTATACAGCCAGCTGTCAATCATCCTGTGTGGGCGGAGTAATCCAGGCTCTCGCTGTCTCCCCTAAGAGGGTCCCACACTCAGAACTCCCCTCTATGAGCCAGTCCAGAAGGTCGCAGAAAATGACTTGTCAGAGTTTTCCGAAGCTAGACAAGTAGTATTTGGATGATCACGGACTCGCTTTCAGGTGTATGTGATGACATAGGTTGCTGCGTCCATTACCAGACAAAGGCCCTGTCTCTGTTTATTCCTTTGTAACATTTTTCTAAGTAAATGTTTTCTTTGGATATCAACCCAACTTAAGGTCATATAAATGGCGGACATCTTTGCAATAAAAGTTTCTTATATTTGCAGGATCTGTGCAGAGAGCTCCATGCCAAGATTGATGTTGTGGATGAGGAAAGATATGATATGGAAGCAAAAGTAAAAAAAAACGTTAATGAGGTATGTGCTCCCCTTTAACTCTACAGGGGTATGTTCACATCTGCATTCCGACTTTCATTGCTCTATTCTTGTTATAGCAGCAGAACAATAGAAATAACTACATTTTTATGGCTCATTTTCTAATTTTGATTGCAATAAATTTTTAACTATATCTATTTACACCTATAGAACATGAATTGCATTAACTCTATACCCTATAGGTCTTCACAGGTCCCTTCAGGTCACACAGTTTTCTCCTTGCCATGATGAAATGTTGTAGGTACCAAAATGAACCACTAGGTGGACCTCAGAGTCAGTATATGAGGAGTTCTCAGTATAAAATACAGTACAGTTCAATGTAATAACATGTAACCTAATACTGTTTCCTCGCTATGACATCAGATACATATAGAAACATCTAGATTCCAGGTCTAAAAAATTCCAAACCCATATTGTTAAATGCACGTTAGTGTGTGACTTGTCCTGGCTGGGCACTGTATGGCAATTCACCAATGGTGTAAAGCAGTGGTCCCCAACCTTTTTTCCACCAGGATCAGTTTCAGCAAAACAATTTTTCTATGGCCCGGTGGGGGCGGGGAAGAGATAGATGACAGACTGTTATGAAGATGGCTACTGATGACGAATATCACTCCTAATGCTGCTATTAACTTCACTACAACCTCACTACAGCTACATTACACGTCACAGGGACAAGTGACGTGTAATGTAGTTGCCCAAAGTTTGGTAGGCGAGTTTGGGGTGGAGCCAAGACCCGCTGCATGTCCTGCATAGTACTAGAATCCCGGACATACAGCGGGTCCCGGCTCAACCCCGCACTTTGCTCACCTTATCCCGATGAACAACAACCAAGCATCAGTGTTGGCTCAACCCCGGGCACTCGCTGGCTCCACAGCAGCTGCTGACTCCTCGCCGCCAGTACGCGGACCGATGCAACATGCCCCGTGGCCCGGTACTGGTCTGCGGACTGGCTGTTGGGGACCCCTGGTGTAAAGTCTTCTGGGTTTGGTACAAACTTTGATTGACTCATATTGAAAACAAGTGGACTTTACTGTGAATGGAAAAGCATTAACATCCTCATAAAAATATACGGTAACTCTGTGTGAACATGGACTCAGAACCAGTGAAATACTTATTACAGAGGCAGAGCATTCAGCGTCTGTGTGAGATAAAACTGCTACTACACTGAACCCCCAGACCCATCTGTGCAGATTTCAGTTTGCAAACTAGGGATTTGGTAGCTGCACATTATGGTGCACACGTTCCCCTGCCTCCTTCAGGATGAGCAGCACATTGTAGACCTGCACCAGTGTCACCTACTGCTAAGTCTAAGGGACAAAGAAAGTGACTTTTACTGGATTTCCCCTTTTTAGGATATAGGAAGTGCCGCTCTTATCTTCTTCACATTGCCCCACTTGTCTTTCTGAACACTCTGAAGCCACATCCTGATGCCTGACTATGGCTTCTGTTTTATTAGACACAAATAGCTGTCTCATCTAGCAGCACCGTTAACCCTTTCCTTACTGTTAGTAGCTATTCTGGTATTAAGGTACCTTGGAAATCATCCCAAAAATATAAATCTTGAGGTTTTTAAGTCAAATCAGTTATGTCTGATCCTGGTTGCCTGAGATTTAATATTGATAGCCTCTCCGTAGGATATTTTACTTACATTGTTATACACAAGGGGGAGCTGCTGACCCTGGCCAGCCATGGCTGAGCAGGAATAGTCCCTATCATCAGGAAATCATTCGATCATTGGTTACTAGGCCCCACCAGTAACCATTGTTACTGTACTTTTGGAAGTGCTGACTGGTTACTAGAGGACCCAGGGAACGAGCCGAGAAAGTCCTTCTCAGTACTTAAAGGAGTTTTCCAAAGTTATAATATCAACGAGCTACCCTTATCAGATGGGTGGGTGTCAATCCCCAGGTACTCCGACTGGTTTGCTGACTGTAGGGATTGCAGCTCCAGCTGTAAGTGGTTGTGCCTTGTATGTCTTCTAAGTATCATTCACTTGAATGGAAGCTGCAGTGAACAACAATACCAGACACAGCTTTCATAAAATGCTAAAATGGCTAGAGAGTCTCTATTAATGACCTATCCTTTGGATAGATTATTAATATAAAATCTGTGGTGGTCCGACAATGAGGCCCCCACAATTCAGCTGTTCCGAGAGCGTAGCTCCCAATATGTACACATGAATGGGTGCCACATTGTCTAAGAACATTTGAGTTGTGGGGATCTCATTTGTTGGACCACTGCAGATTTGATATTGATGGCCTATATCATGGATAGACTATCAATAGTAGAAACTGAATAGCCCCTTTTTAAAGTGGTTAGCTGGAGTGCCATGGCCCCTTCAGTTAGCTGATTGGCAGGGATGCCAGGAATCAGACCCCCACTGATCTGATATTGATGACTTATCATGAGGTTAGATTATATCAGTACTATACACCTAGGAAATCCCTTGAGGCCACTGTCTATATATTATTCTTTTCTTTGCCTTGATAAATTACATTTTTTGCAATACACATGTCAGATGGCATGGGGCTAGTCATTTTCTCAGTATACTATCTTCAACAGTCCAAGACCAACAGTTTCCTATGGAATATGTTCAGAATTATTTTGCAAATTATGTCTAATTTAGTTTTCTTTTGCAAAAGGGAATCAATATCACAACAATATCCAAAGAGCATTTTAACTATATAATCACTTAAAGTGAGCTTTTGCTGATATATGGCAAGCGAGAGGCATGAATATATATTGGCCTAAATGGGTCTTTCTCACCAAGACAAATCTTGTCCACATACTCTATCAGAGTACATGAATGCAAAAGGAGGGTCTGCTTTCCAGAATAGAGAACAATTGCAAAGAGCTTTTCTCACTTTTGTAAAAAAAAAATGGCTTGTCCATGTGCTACATGGTGGACTATTTGGAAAGTTAACAGGATACTTCTGTTAGCACTTGGATATTTAGATATTCTGATATTTTCTATTCTTATTTTAGTATATATCCATCTCTATCCTATTTTAGGATTGTGCTGGTTTAACACCGGATTGTCTTTTTTGATTTTATAGATTGAGAACTTGAATCAAAAGATCTTTGACCTACGTGGAAAGTTCAAACGCCCAACGCTGAGAAGAGTGCGCCTGTCAGCGGATGCCATGATGCGAGCGCTCCTGGGTACTAAGCACAAAGCCGCCATGGACCTAAGAGCTAATCTCAAGCAAGTCAAGCAACTGAAAAAAGATGATGCAGAAAAAGTAAGTACCGTATATACTTGAGTATAAGCCGAGGCCCCTAATTTTACCACAAAAACTGGGAAAAACTTAATGACTCGAGTATAAGCCGAGGGGGGGAAATGCAGCAGCTACTGGAAAATTTAAAAAATTTAAATGGCCGCAGTTTTTGGGTGCAGTAGTTGCTGGGTGCTGGGGAAGGGGAGGGGGTGTTTTGGTGTCTGTCTGCCCCTTCCCTGAGCTTGAGGACTGGGTTTTTTCCCCCCACTTGGAATTCAGCCTGGCTGAATATAGCGTATTTGCAGTGCTCCTATTAACCCCTTCCCTACGGAATAGGATCACTACAAATACCTTATATTCAGTAGACCGGGCACTTTCAGACACAGGGATACCTAATGTATATATGTGTCACAGTAATTTTCTACTTTGAGGGCAGGTTCACACCAGCGCCCGATCTCCATTATGCAGATTTCTGTTTCCTGCCCGAGAAACTGGGCAGGAGACGGAAACCAGCAGGCAGTTTTCAAACCCATTCATGGGTTTGAAAAGTGTCCGCTGGTGAGCGTCTTCTGCTCTCCGCAGCGAAACTGGGTTTGCTTGTTTTTTTAACCAGAAACAAAGTTGGACTTTGTGTCCGGTAAAAAAAAAAAGGTTTTGCCATGGAGAGCAGAAGACGCTCACCGGCAGACACTGAATGTCGGCTTCCGTTTTCTGCCGACAGAAAACGGAAACCTGCATAAATGAAATCAGGTGCTGTGAACCTGTGAATTTACATAAGTCCCTGCATTTCCATTTACCAGAGATTAAAGGGGTTGGCCAATTTATTATGAGTAATTTTCCAAATGTTCCGAGAACTGATAGATATTTGGCAAAGTTTACAGGGATTTTCCAGGATCCTTGAATTGAAGTGCAGGGGATCAGGTGACCTGAGCTCCTACACTTCCAGTCTGAGCAATGGATTGAAGAGGGAACGCACCGCACAAACCGAGAAGCAGGGGTGGTTGGCTATCATTTCTTTTGTAATTGTACTCCACCCAGGGTGGGTGCAGGTTTGTGTGGGCCCTTGAGCGACAGAGCCTCAGCGGGCCCCATTTGGAACAACTCATGCACACCGCAGCAAAAAACAACCAAAATTGGTTGTTTTTTGCTGAGGCAAATTTACTGAGGTGAACTGTCCAATAATATGAGATGCACAGGTCTCCCTATAGGGTTGAAAGGAAAGTGGGGGCAACTATGGGCAGGAGCAGGGATCAGTAATAAACAGGGTCCATTACCTGCTAGGGTTAATCCAGCAGGTAATGGCCCATTTAAAAAAAATAAAAAGTCAGCGACTGGTAGCCTAGGGGGCCACCGCAGGAGATTGAGGCCCCAGGTTTGCCCTGGGCTTTTGCCGGACCTGACCCCGCCTTTTGTTCGTTTTTTAATTATCCAAAACAACCCTTTTTACATTATATTAATAATACGCCGGAGGGTGGTGTTTTGTCACAGAACACAACAAAATTCATTGAAATCCAATAAAAATGTTGAGTTAGTGGTTTGTGTGTGTAATATTAGACTTTCCGTATATAGTTCTGGAAGGCTCACAGTAAGCAGCGCCACCCATTTCTTTAGGTCAATCTGCTCCACCATTTATACAATGCTCCAGTCATATGGCTGCTGGTGGTGGAGCAGGTGACCAGACCTGTCTATCAAGAAACTCCATAGAATATCATTGCACATGGCAAGAGTATATAACACATGTGCAATGCTGCACACAGGGTTATCTGATGATGGATAGGTGATGAATAGGAAACTATCTATCATCTATCTATCTATCTATCTATCTATCTATCTATCTATCTATCTGTAAGTGGCTTATTCTTCATTTATCAATGCATAAAGTTTATACAAATGATTTGGCACTTCAGTAAGTAGATACACAATAGATGCGTTTTATATTTAAAGTCAAATATACGTGATGAGCAGTTTAGGCCAGGCAATATTATTCCCTAAAATATATATGGGAAATCTGCACAGTTTGGAGACACATAGCACTGAACTTAATTGCAAAAATAAATAAATAAAAAATTTAAAATATATATATATATATATATATATATATATATATATATATATATAAATTAAATAAATATAAATATGCATTTATATTCATAAATATTAATACATTATAATAAGACTATGTAAATGTACTATCTTTTATCTTCTGTGGCTTACATGTATTTACATAAACTACAAGCTAGTGTATTCATTTCTGTGTATGATCTGTCAGAGCAGCTCTCTGACAGGTTAGACTACAACCTCTCCCTGCTCTTCTCATGAACTTGCATCTGATATCAACACACTGCATGATCATTGCTTAGCAGCTCATAGCAGGGTGCGGGGGAAGATTTATCCACAGCAGCCTATAGCCAGGTCACAGCACAATGTAGAGGACATATTGTCCCCAGTGGTCCTCAGCCAGGTCACAACACAGTGTAGAGGATATATCGTCCACGGCAGTCCTCAGCCAGGTCACAGCACAGTGTAGAGGATAGATTGTCTACAGCGGTCCTCGGCAAGGTCACGGCACGAAAGGTAAGATTGTCCACAGCAGCCTACAGCCAGGTTAAAGCACAGTGTATCTTATAGAACAAAGTGGGAGAAGATGGTCCTCAGCAGCTGACATCCATGTCATAGTATAGTGTAGTGATAAAATTGTATATAGAAGCTCATAGGAGAGGGAAGGTCACAATGAGATCCACATTTAATAGCTATGTAAGAGTCTGTGAGTCTGCAGAGAAAGAGAAGAAGGGGAGAGATGAGCTGAACATATGCTGGTTCATGAGAAATCAAAACATATGATAACATCTAACCAATAAAAGGGAACACCCAGAGCCAGAAGTTTATAGAAGAGATTACAACTCAAATCTGAGGGTTTCTGAAGACATAAGAAAAACCCCTCAATGCAAGAATAACTCATAAAAGTACAGATTTTCTGTTGTACCACTTGAACTAAAGAAATGGTTTTATCGATTTTTCACTAAAATGAGGTGGCCATAGCCTTAGATTTTTGGCCCAGTAATATTCTGTAATTGTAATCACAATGTCTTCAATGCCTGCCATTTAGGATATACGTGAAGTAGGAGACTGGAGGAAGAACGTGGATGCTCTCAGTGGAATGGAGGGCAGGAAGAAGAAATTTGAGACATCTGGAGCAGTGCAGAGTTAAGAAGGTATCACTGATGTAGTACATGTTTATTTATCCTTTTTATGGGTAACACAATGGGGGAGATTTATTATGCCTTGCAGGCCAGCTTTCTGGTGTACAAGCCATGAAAAACTCAGAAAGTCGGGTTTAAGCACAAAAAAATTGCAACTTTTTCCTATTTTATGTCACTATGATCACTTTTCTGAAAGGTGGTATAGTGTCGGGTGGTCACAGGCTCTATGAGATGTATGATCATTTTATGCCAGTTACTGCCAAGATATTGCTGTTTTTGTAAATATACATAAGAGCTCTTACTGAGAGTGTTACTACTTACCTCTTTAGAGCAATGGCTACACCCTCGTTGCTCCAGAGAGCTTATTTGCGTGTTGACAAAACAGCGATATCTCAGCGGTGGAGGCATCATGGGAAAACATGGTTTGATTCCGGTGACACTATCCTATCGATCTGCGGGTTGGGTTGATATGTTGGTTTCTGAAGACTGAATACCTTTAACTGGAAAATCCATTTTGTGACATTCTCTATATTCATTGTGTACACCAATCATATCTTTAAAGAATTATTTTCTATTTTGCAGCAGTTTTCATTACTCTTATACTTTGATTCTTGTTTCTTTTAGGTCACAACAAGTAACACATATGAAGTTACACTGGAAACTGTCTCACCAGCTAAAATCCCTTTTTCCTTTATGTCTATTTATCATTTTAGGATCTGTGCATGTGATGACGTTGCATCCATATGTTGTCTATTCTTTATATTACTCATTACAAATAAAATTTCCAAAATTCAGTGTGTTTCAATAATTTTGGTATATGAGGCTGTAGTTGCTGAATTACCAGGCGTATGCCTGATTACTGAGCTGTCACATGACTTTAGACTGTATATATGGCATGACCATGAACTCATTTTTAGGGTCCATTCACACAGAGGAATTTGGTGCGGAATCTGCGTCAGAATCAGCGTGGAAAAAAAAGAGTTCTATGGGTTCTGCTAGCTTTTTTTTCCAAAAAAAAAGAAAAAAAAATCTTCCTTCAGGCGGATTCCATCTGCAAAAACCAACGCAGTCAATGAGTTGCATAAAATCCATGTTGCAGAATTGGGCGCAGAATTTGGTGCGGAATTTAGCAAATCTCACCAAAAAAGCACCAAAAAGCGCATCTTGCCAAAAAACCGCCAGGTATTTTTTAAGTGCGGAAAAATACCACGCCAAATTCAGCACCAAATTCCTCCGTGTGAATGGACCCTTATACACTGAAATTAAGTAGAATGAATGACAGAAAGCAGAAATCTAGAAAACCAACAGACATCAATCCACAGAGTACATTGGTTATTGTAGAACCTTTTATTATACAAACAATAATATTTCTCTCTTTGTATTGGTCTGAATCTTGTCAACCCCTTTAAACTCTTTAGGGGTCTTCACCAATTACAGGTTTTGTTTTTATCCGAGTGCGCTGTTCACTTAAAAGGTGTTATCTACCTTGTTGTCACATAAAATGATGACATTGGTGACTCTCCTCAAAGTGTCTACTAATACAAGTACATTGCATTACTTAGTAATGTATCCAAACCCCTTCATTGCTGGGTACATAAATAAAACACCCTTAAAACGAATGTGGTAGTTAAATCTAAAACCGCTTTCCATAAGTCCTATTAGAGAATGAATATGGCTCTGTATTACAGTGCCATCAATGGGTTAATGGTATTCTGAATTTCTCCCACATCATCACCATTTTCAACTATATCTGCATCCTTTAGGCATGAGTAACACAGCTGAAGAGAGACGGAAAGAGTCCCCTATGATACACCCACTCCTTTTCAGGTCTTGTTACAGGTTTTCAAAAAAAAGGGACAGAAATAGTCTCATAAGCAGGTCTGTGTAGGTCCTTAGGTCCTTAAGAACAAGGTGGAGAGTGTGCATTGTTGGAGCTGCTGTGTGTCTGGGGGTCTCGGGGGTGTTTTTTTGTGGTCTCGTCTTAAAGTCTTTATTTAGAGGGTCTGCTGTTTTGTATTCGGAGAGTTCTGTAAGTAAGGGGACTTGTCTGGTCGTCTGTGTTTGGGAAGATCTTGTCTGGGGTTCTTATGAGGTTATGGTCTGAGAATCTGTAGGTGTTCAGGAGGTCTAGTCTCGCTCTGCATTTTCTTAGATCTGATCTGGGGTCTGTATTTATTCTAGGGTAGACATTGACTCAGTGTGTTTGAGGTGGAACCTACTTATAAAACCCTTTCATTGGGTGAACAGATATGTTAAAATGTCCCCACTACAGTAGGGCAAATGATCAGCTGTATTGAACAAATAGATGACAGAGAAGTCAAACCCTCCATCTCAGATGATTCTCATGGTGGCATCTTGCTAAAATGGGGTTTTCCAGATAGTATAACTCCTTAAAGAGTACCTTTCATATCCTCAGGCACATGCGGTTTTATATACCACTAGAAAGCTGACAGTACGCTCTGAATTTAGCACTGCAGTGCACCGGCGTCCAGTAGCAGCATTCCACTCCGGATTAGGCCCAAATTAATGGGCCTAGTAAGGAGGGAGGTGTCGCGAGGCGGACGTCCGCGGCTGAATCAGCTCCCTTCTTTTTTATGTGAGCGGGAACAAACCACTCGCGGAAAAAGGAAATGACCGGCTCCCACTGAATTCAATGGGAAGTGTTTTTTTGAGCTGGATTGTCAAAATCCGGCCCAAAAAACCCCGTGTGACCCCGACCATAGAATTAGAAACACTAGATCACAGCTACACACAAATGTTATTATGAGGCTCAAATATTCAGGAATTGCTATATTCCTATAGGCTAAGGCCCAACATAGCGGGCTGCAGCAAAAAGGCGCTGCAAGAAAAAAAGCGTCGGAAACACATCGTCGTTTTTCTGGCAATACTTTTCACAGAAAGTCCGGAGAGGTTTCCTTTGCTTCAATTATACCTATGAGGAAACCTCTGGCATTTCCGTAGGTATAATTAACATTTCCGCTGCGTGTATTTTCGTTTTTTCAGTGACTGTAAAATTTGCACCAAGTTTAGCATATGTCACATGATATTTGATAAAAATGATCACTCCTGTAATTCTAATAATTCTATTCTGAGATGTTACGCGACAGTCTATGCCAACCTCTTACAGCGGTGAGATTAAAAAGTCACATTTGAAAATCTGTTGTACAGACATCTCACCAGGCTAGTCAAGCCCAATTTCTCACTCATTTTACATAGGAAAATTTTCATAAAGTTGCAATCATATACAGCAGAATTCTGCAGTGCTAGGCTTGTTAATTATCTTCCCATAGACTTGCTGCTAAGGAAGGACACAGTATAGATTGATATAGTTGTGTGACAATAATGGCATACCTCCCAAATTTTGAAGAGCTGAAAGAGGGACAAAATATGCGGTGCGCGTGCGCGCCGCGGCAAACTTAGCCCCACCCACTTTTATGTTGACTCCGCCCATTCTCATTCGTCAGGTGCCCCCAAACAGTATAATCTTCCTACAGTCACCTGTAAATTATATCCCCCCCTCCATCTCTCCCAGTTTCATATAACCCCTTTATCTGCCCCCAGTTTAATGCCCCCCATCTCTGTCCCCAGTTTCATGCCCCCCCATCTCTGCCCCCAGATTCATGTGCCCCCATCTCTGCCCCCAGATTCATGTCCCCCCATCTCTGCCCCCAGATTCATGTCTCCCCCCTTTATCTGCCCCAGTGTCATGCCGTTCTCCCCCCTTCATCTGCCCCAGTGCCATGCCATTCTCCCCCCTTCATCTGCCCCAGTGTCATGCCGTTTTCCCCCCTTCATCTATCCCAGTGCCATGCCATGCCGTTCTCCCCCCTTCATCTGCCCCAGTGTCATGCCGTTCTCCCTCCCCTTCATCTGCCCCAGTGTCATGCTATGCTGTTCTCCCTCCCTTCGTCTGCCCCAGTGTCATGCCGTTCTCCCTCCATATGCCCCAAGTTTCATAGGCCCCCTACATTACGTTCCCTTCAATGTTTAACACAAATACTTATACTCACCTTCCAACGCTCCCCTGCCACTCTTTCTGTTCTCTTACTCCACTGACATAGTTGTAGGCCCGATGTGACGTCATCACATTGCGCCTACACACGGAGCGCAGCGTTAAGGCAGGAGCTGAGCTGTGACAGCTCTTGCTTTACTCACTTATATGTTCAACTCATTCGGTGTCCTCCCGACGCTGATGAGTTGAAATCGGGACATACCTCCCACCAACAGGACAGGACACCAAATTTGTGAATGTCCCGCAAAAATCGGGACGGTTGGAAAGTATGTAATGGGTCAATTTAAGAGGTATAAATTTATCTGCACTCATCACCCAAGTGCGCCTGTCTCCATGAGTGCGCACTGTCTCCATGTAGCACAGTTAATTTTGCCATTCAGCATTACAAAATATAAAATATTGAAGTTTCCTGAGGATAGGCCGGCATGTAGTAGTTGTAGTCATTTATATGAATGCCATAATTCCATTGGAATTAATACTTGTAAGAAAATCCAGACCCTTCATTCCTTGAGCATGATGTCCACACACTGAGTTTAGTTATGTATTCACAGTCCTGTCTATGGAAAGACTTTTGTGGCATGCTGAAAGGTCCCTGCTCATGGCTCACATACCAGATATTGTCAGTGCACTGTCTACAGGGAACAATATGTCATTGTCTCACCATAACAGCTGAGTGGGGAGAAGAAGGAGGATACTTACTAATGGATAAGTATCTTACATGTGTTGTATCACTGCTTCACCATACTCCTTGTCAATTCATTTTCAGTAACATTCTCCATGATGAGAATATAAGAAAGATATTTCCAATATATAATTAAGGGTTCACACTACGTTATTAATATCCAATGTTCTTATCCTGTGACAGATGGCATCAAGGATAAAGCCCCACATAGCGAGCGACAACCAAAAAGCACTGTGAAAAAATATGCATGATGTCACAGCAATTTTCATAGTTTTCCTCTGCGGACTTTCTGCCCCAATTATACATATATGGAAAACGTCTGTGTATCTGTAGGTATAATTGACATGCTGTGAATTACAAAAATGCAAGCGTTTTTGAAATCGCAGCATTTCTGCTGTTGATATTTTTCTAATGTCGCATATTCGCAACGAGGGGCCCCAGCCTAAATGAGAGCTCCATCTTCCTCTGTCACGTTTCTTTCTTTTGTCATGGAAGAATAAGTCATATATTCAGGATGTTTTCTTCCATTACTAAACAAACATGTCTCTTCATTGAATACAAATTACAGCACCATACATTGCATAAGGGCTGTGCTTGGTATTGCAGGTCAGCACCATCGGTTTAAGGCTGAGGTCCCATGTTGCAGAAATGCAGGTTTTTTTGGTTGCAGTTTTTTTGTGAACCAAAGTTAGGAGTGGATTGAGCAGGAGGTAGAAGTATTTCCAATATATTTCCTATTCCTTTGGTAGCCAATCTTGGCTTTGGCTCAAAAAAAAACACAACAAAATCTGCAGAAAAATAAGCTACTTTTCTGCAACCTAATGGAATGAGCTGTAGCTGTACCATGTAATAAATGAATATAAAGTTGTTTGAAGAGGCCATACCATTTGTGAAGACTACAGTGCTTCCTTGGCTCCTTTCGTTAAATGAATAGGAGTCACAGAAGCCCAAGCCGCAAAATAGGACATGTCTTATCTGATGTGGCCTGGACTGTCGGTCTGCACACAGGCCTGTGAAAATCACAGTCGTATGTATGGGCCCATAGAAAAGAATGGGCCAGTGTGCTCTCCATAGAATACAGATAGCACACTGACCTACAACACGGTTGTCTTCAACCAGCCTAAGTCCCAGTATTTCTTTAGTTTTGCATGGAAACATGACTGAAGAGGGTCTGAGGCCCAATTATTCACTGTTAGGCTAGTTGAAGACAACCATGTGTATTTTACGGTCAGCAAACTAGTTATTAGTCTTCAGTTTTTGCGGACAGAGTGTCTTCAGTATGTCTTCAGTGTTTCTTCAGCATTAGTGAAGTATGTCCGTAAATATGGACAGAGCGTCTTCATTGTGCCATCAGAGTGTGATCCTAGTTTGCGGATCCACCATAAAAAAAACACAGGAGACATCTAATGATATTCCTAGCTAGTCTGTAAAAACGAACATCACACTGATAACACGCTGAGGACATCAGTGTGCCGTCGTAGGGTTTTAGTCTCCCATAGGCTTTTATGGGCGAATCCGTTCCGCAAAAACTGAACAAAATAGGTAATGTTCTATCTGATACGTTGCGGAATCATGGTTTGCACACTGATCAGTCAAAAACATGGTCGTGTGTGTGTGCCCATAGAAATGAATGGGTCAATGTGCTATCCACGAAAAACATGGATAGCACATGGATCTCACCCATGGTCGTCTACAAGGAGCCTAACATGCATAAAACTGAAAATTACTTTACAAAAAAAACAAGAACACTGTACAACCAGGTCCGCTCCTCTAATATGGACCCTTCATAATAATTTGTCAAGACTTAAATTGGACCTTAACCCCTTAGCGACCATTGACGTAGTATTACATCATGGACGCAAGGTAGTTTGCGCACCATGAAGTAATACTACGTCAAATTCAGCCCAGCCAAAGTCTGACATCAGGTTTTGCGTCTGCACAGCCTGACTTCCTGTGATGCACTGTGAGAAATGTGCATGCTTTGTCTCATAGAGCATCACACTATTAGCAATCAATCCATTGCTGAATCAAGTGTCCTAAATGGACACATGAAAAAGTGAAAAAAACTGTGCAAAAAAAATAAAGTGTTTGAAAAAAATTAATAAAGTTATAAAAAAACCCAAATTCCCTTTTTTTCTATAGAAAATGAATTATTAGAAAAACCCTAAAAATTAATAAAAACAATACATATTCGGTATCGTCGCATCCATAACAATCTGTACAACAAAACTGAAACAGTATTTAATGTACACGGTGAACGGCGGGAAAAAAAACCCGCGGGAAGTAATGATTTTTCGCCATCTCATTTTACAAAATATACTATAAAAAGTGATCAAAAAGTCATATGCACCTGACAACAGTACCAATAAAAAGCACAGGTTGTCCGGCAAAAAATAAGCCCTCAACCAACACTGTCAACTGAAAAATAAAAATGTTATGCCTCTCAGAATATGGCGATGCAAAAATCAATTATTTACGTCCCCAAATGTGTTTTTGTTCTGCAGAAATTAGTATCGCATAAAAAAATAATATAAACAAGTCTTTATATGGCCACGTCACCAGAAAAATAAAGAAAATATAGCTTGCATAAAGTGAAGACATAAAAGCCCCAAAATCGCTAAATTATTAGAACTCAACTGGCTGCGGCAGGAAGGGAATATATAAGCTGTGCGAGCGTATATCAGGGGACACCCCAGATTTACAGCTTATTAGCGAAAAGACACCAGAAGTGACCCCCAAAGTGACCCCCAGAGTGACTCCCCCAATCATAGGAGCTACTGGGACATAGCAGGGAATTTGGTGTTTGCAATGTTCTCCGCACAGCTTATATATTCCCTCTTCACCATCCGCTGTGCAGTCACGTCTGGCATACTAATACTCACTACACCCCCTGATAAATTCTTTGATGGGTGCAGTTTTCAAAATGGGGTCACTCCTTTGGGGAATCCACTTTTCTGGTACTTTACAGGCTGTACAAACATGAAATGACGTCCAGATACCAAACATCCAAATCTGCACTCCAAAAAACGCATTGCGCTCCTTCCCTTCTGTGCCCTGCCATGTACCCAAATTGCAGTTTATGCCACATGTATGACACTGGTGTACCCGGGATAATGTACGTAATGTCATATGTGGTATAAACTGATATTAGGGCACAGCCGGACACAGAAGGGAAGAAGGGTTATTTGGTTTTTGGAGCACAGACTTAGACGGTTTGCGATTTTTTTTGAATGCCTTCACAATTTTGCAGAAACCCTAAAATTGCCCTTACAAAATGGGGTCACTTCTTGGGGAATTCCAGTTTACTGGCACCTCCAGGACTCTGCAAAAACAACATGGCGCCCAGAAAGTCCCTCTAAATCTGTACCCCAAAAGCTAAAAAGCACAGTGCTCCTTCCCTTCTGAGCCCTGCTGTGTGCCCAAGCAGCAGTTTACACCCACATATATAATTTTTTGACCCTCGGCCCGCTTAATAGTTTTAGGAGTGCAGGTCTCTGACAACACAAAGTGGGTGCAACGTATTGGTCACCGAAATGGCATATTTCTTTAAAAATTTCAATTTTTGTTTTGTACATTAATTTTTGGGAAGCATTTTTAGGCTCAAAATGATAATAGCCCTTGTTTCATTACTTGATGGGGGTAGTTTCTAAAATGGGGTCACTTTTGAGGGGTTTCCATTGTATTGGTACTTTAGAGGCTCTGCAAATGCGACATGGCACCAGAAAACTGCCCTCAAAATCCAAATAGTGCTCTTTCCATTCTGAGCCCCACCATATACCCATACAGCAGATTATGGCCACATATGGGGTATTGTCGTGTTCATGAGAAATTATGTAACAAACTTTGGGGGCTTTTAATTCTCTAACTACTTGCAAAAATTAAAAATATGGCGCTAAATGGACGATTTATTGAAAAAAAGTAATTTTTCATTTTTACGTCCCAATGTTAATAAAATCTGTGAAACAGCTGTGAGGCCAAAATGCTCACTCTACCCCTACATAAATTCTATGAGGGGTGTTGTTTCCAAACTGGGGTCACTTTTAGTGGGTTTCCATGGTATTGATACTTTAGGGGCTCTGCAAATGGGACATGGCACCTGAAAAATATTCCAGCAAAATCTGCCCTTTAAAAGCCAAATAGCGCTCCTTCCATTCTGAGCCCCGCCATGTTCCCATACAGCAGATTCTGACCACATATGGGGTATTGCCGTGTTCAGGAGAAATTGTTTAACAAACTGTGGGGGCTTTTTCTCCTTTAGCCCCTTGTGAAAATGAAAATTTTGGGGATAAAGTGACATTTTAGTCATTTTTCATTTACACATCCCAATGTTAGTAAAATCTATGAAACAGCCTTAGGGTCAAAAAGGTCACTATACCCCTTGATGAATTCTGTGAGGGGTGTATTTTTAAAAATAGGGTTCTAATAACTTTTATGGGGTTTCCATTGTTTTGGTACGCTAGGGGCACTGCAAATGAGACATGGTGCCTGAAAATTATTCTAGCAAAATCTGCTGTTCAAACACCCACTGTCGCTCCTTCCCTTCCATGCACTGCCGTCTGCCCAAAAATCAGTTTAAACCCACATGTGGGGGATTTCTGTGCTTGGAAGAAATTACATGATAAACTGTCAGATGAATTTTCTCCTTTAACCCTTTGTGAATGTGTTAATTTTAGGTCTAAATGAATGTATTAGTGAAAAAAAACGAAATTTCTAAATTTGACCTCCATATTATTTTTATTCTTATGAAATGCTTAAAGGGTTAACAAACATCCCAAATGATGTTTTGAATGATTTGAGGGGTGCAGTTTTGAAAATGAGGTGATTTATGGGGGTTTCTATTATATAGGCCTTTACAATTCCTTTCAGAACTGAAGTCGTCCCTAAAAAATTAGTTTGGGAACTTTTCTTGGAAATCTGGAAAAACGCTGTTACACCTGTAAGCCTTGTGACGTCTAAAATAAATTAAAAGACAATCAAAAGATGATGCCAATATAAAGCAGAGATATGGTAGATAATATTTATTCATGTATTTGGGTCTTATGACTATCTGCCTGAAAAGCATAGAATTTCACATTTTGAAAATTGCATTTTTTCCAAATTTCCATCAAATTTCCTATTTTTTAAAAAATAAATAAATACAAAAATATTGATTAATGTTTACCACTAACATGAAGTATAATGTGTTACGAAAAAACAATCTCAAAAACACATGTGTAACTTAAAGCGTATCAAAGTTATTGCCATTTAAAGTGACACATGTCAGATTTGAAAAAAGAGGCCTGGTCCTTAACGCACTTTTGGGCTGTGTCCTTAAGGGGTTAATGTTCACCTGGTCATTTATTGAAGGTTTGATTATTATAGACCAATTCTAGGCATAACCCTGCTGTTGCCACTACCTACGTGACTCAGGTTTCTACAAACATCACATAAAAAACAGAATCCCAAAGGTGTTGTTCTGAGAGCTCAGTATGTTAACTTCAAGAGGGATTTATAGAGTAAATAATCTCTGCTGCCAAGTAAATGTTTGCACTGAGGCTAGAAAGAGTTTCCTCTAAAGGTCAATGCAAGATTGATTGCAGAAAACTCTATAAGAAGCGTGGTAGGTGACCTCCTGCTCCAGAAGAACTAAACCCCTCCAAATAATACTCTACTTATTCATTTGGCAGCACCATATAACAGCGACAGGCTGGTTCACAGACATCTTGTCCGAGCAAGTGAAAAAGCTTGGCCACCGTGGAGGAGCATTTCTGCTATTGTCAGTCATACTAAATAAACAACGTAAAAGTAAACTCTATGTTCATTGATTAATCCACTCAGTGACAGAGAAGCATAAAACCCATTGCGTGGGAATCACTTTGTTCAGGTAAGTTACTATATCACAAAACTTTAGGCTCATTCAGAATGGAATGAACTATACAGACAAAAGACACGTTAATACCTAATAATAAGTAAGGAAGGGATCCAAGAAAAGAATGAAGAACAACTGTTCAGTGGGTCAAGACAATGATAAAGTTGTTGAGTGGGTCAAGGCAACTTGGTGGGCTACATAACATCATCCTATGATAATCCAGTAGATATTAGTCCTACATGAGCCCATATTGCCTTAGGCTATGTTCACATCCAGTGTAGATTCATCAGAAATCACTAGAAATCTGGCAATTTCAGTTAAAAATAAAACGGACACCTGACTGATGCCAAATGGACCCCATCATACTCAATGGAGTAAGTTTATGATTAGAGATGAACGAACACTATTCGAAACAGCCGTTTCGTATAGCACGCTCCCATAGAAATGAATGGAAGTGGCCAGCACGCAGACTTTGCCGGCGGCCGGCCACTTAAGCCCCCCACGTGCCGGCTACATCCATTCATTTCTATGGGAGCGTGCTATTCGAAATGGCTGTTTCGAATAATGTTCGCTCATCTCTATTTATGATGCTTCTATTTGTTGGAATAGATCACATGCACAATTATCACATATATACTGTATACACAATAAACAGTAAAAAAAAGAAATATCAAACAGAGGGGAAAAATGTCTGTCACTTTATAAACATTAAATAACTCTAACTAGCAGCTGGAGAGCTTCTCCCTGTTGGTTTACAACCAAAGCAAAGTTCAGCATCTTTTGGCTATTTGTGTGTCAGGGCACAGAGATAGAGCAATTCTCCTTCCTCCTAGCCTCTCTGAATCAACATATATAAATAGATAGATAGATAGATAGATAGATAGATAGATAGATAGATCATAACAATTAACAATTATTAATGATCCAAGGTCAACATGAACACAGGGAACACAGTCAGACATCTATATAATGAATCAAATGCAATCACATAGGCACTTTTGCCTATTGGTATATCTTCAAAATAAGGCACTAATACTAATACTAAAGTATGTTGCTTATTAGTCCAAACACAGACATGTATATCTGACCAAGCAAAGTACAATTGTGCAGGAGTACAAACGGGTGAGGATGTAACAATAAGAGTCCCAACTAATGATATCAGTTCAGTAAGTATACATGCACCAGTGGTGGCTATAACAGGTACTCCACCGTGGGATTCAAATGAAGATATACCACTGCATTTGAGCCAGGTGATATAAAGTCTTACTCATATTATGAAAGTGGTAGCTGGTATCCTCAAAAAACAAAACAGCAGTGGACGTTTAATAAGTCCAATGCTCCTGTATGGAGGAACATGGCGTGGGCATCCTATCTCATCACCTACGTGTTTTGCCTGGGATAGACCGCCAGGATAGGGGGATCATGGGTCCTAAGTTGAATTATAAGCAGACTCAACTCTTGAAGAGACATTGTCCCAGATAATATTATCAATCATATAGGAGTAAAAACAGTACCCAGTACCAAAGACAACATGCTAGGTTCATACTTCTTCTGGTTTCTTAGAAGACAAGAGAACACACAAACAGAAACTAAATAGGGGACAGCTTCCCAGCGGTCAGTTTTAAATCCCATTCATGTGAATGGGTTTTAAAAGCAAACCACCCATGTCCGTATGCAGCTTCTCCGCGGGGAAACCATTTTTTTTTGGAGGGACACAAACTCCTACAAGTCCGACTTTGTGTCTGGTAAAAAAAAAAAAACGGTCTCCCTGTGGAGAGGCTGCATATGGACACCGGCGGTTTGCTTTTAAAACCCATTCACATGAATAGGTTTTTTAAAACTGACCACCGGGAAGCTGTCCCCTTTGCAATTTCTCTGGCGAATAGGATGGAGACCCCGCGGGCGGACACGAATGCAAGTGTGGACACTCCATTAGTGTGGCATTAGTATTTTCAGGGGGAATATCTGTATAGCAGTATTGCAGTATTTGGGGCACAGTATTAGGTAGAACCAGGATGGAGGTTATGAGGGAAAAGTAAGGCTCCGTTCCCACGGAGTAACGCGCCGCTCATTCTGACACGTAAACACGTGTCAGAGTGAGCGCTGTAAAACAGAATCCCATTGACTTCAATGGGCGCTGTCTTATGCGCGCTACACATTGAAATCAATGGGAGGCTTTTTAACCCATTGATTTCAATGTGTGGTGCGTGTAAGACGGCACCCATTGAAGTCAATGGGATTCTGTTTTACAGCGTTCACTCTGACACGTGTTTACGTGTCAGAATGAGCGGCATGTTACTCTGTGGGAACGGAGCCTAAGGAATCTATCATGTTTGTACAGATAGATTGGTGGATGGAGGAAGAGCCTGCACCAAAAGCAAAAGATGAGGAAAGAGAACCTCATATAACTAGTAAAGAAATGTCACTTCTTCAAGAGTTGGCCTGCATATCTTATGCTTTACTTGTGCTTTGTGCATCTTATTATACAATTTACCATATGTATTTCACTTTGTTTGCAGTTAAACTATTTTATTGTTAATGCTTGCTATGATTTTTTTCTTGCATATGTTCTCTTTGCAGGAAGTCGGATGGAATTAAATAATTCTGATAAACCATAGCATAATGTTGTCACATAGTTGGAGAAGTGATGGCTAAAGTATAAAAATGCCAGCACCTCCATAGTGTTACTAGGTGGGTAATCTGAGGCAAGCACGTGAACCACCTATAGTGTGGTGGGAGCTCAACTCCACCTGTAAATGGAAGTTGGGTCAAATGGCCATAAGTCTAAAAGACGGTAAAGCTAAATCTGGATGACTGTAGGACAATATGGTTTTGTAGATGAGTTACCAGATACACATGGGTTTTTTACCTTCCTGTAGTGGAGTGGTGATTTTCAGGGATGACAATCAGTAACAATTGTGATACGCAAGGGTGTAGGGACAACCACCATTCAAATATGGCCTTAAGTGGGAAAGTCTCCTAGGCCTGTGTAACTTGTATATTTACTGGGCTATATGCTATTGTACATTTTATGATATCATATCATTTAGCATATTTTGGTAAATGATATGATATGTATAATACTGAGGGTTCTGTTCATTGGCTGTACAGTGGATAATGTCTCTTTGGGTTTGTTCCATGTACAGTGTTTGCACACTACAGCCTGATGTCTTGTAGTCAGAAGTGGTGTTAAGCCTCTCATATAAAAGGAGGATTTTCCTTCCTTTTGGACTTCTGTTGAGTAAGTGTTGAGCCCAAACCCCTGTGAGAACTGGGCAATTGTGTTCTCAGAGTGAAGTGTTCTGTTCCTTTGCATGGACTGCTGAGTAAGTGATGTTAACCTCTGCTGTGTCGAGTATCACCGACCTCAGTAAACACTAGTGACATACCTGTGTGAGTAGAGTGTATTTTTTGACTGCAGCATTACTACACTCAAAAAGCATGGATCCAATTGCCCTGTCCTTGAATAGGTTGGAGAAGAGGTGGGAGAGCCTAGACTGGAGTAACACTAAAGTTGGCATGGTTGGAGTGGACGATGAGCCTAGTTTACCTGTGAATGAATGTGATTAATACTCTCATCTTTGGCTTAAATAGGGAGGAAGGTGTCCATACTTTCTGAATAGCCCATGGCCATTGGTACCCTTAGGCCTTATTCACATGGTCACCACATGGTCATTTCAAAGTAATTACTGTAGATTTCTATTTTACCTCACACCAGGAAATAAGCCGGGCCTGAAGAGTTCATAGAATGGATCAGGGCATGGGGCACACATTTGGTACAATAAAGAGCCTTGCGCCATCCATGTGCCTCAATATCAAACCTCTACGCCATAAAATTGGTATAGAGGGATTGATTATATTTCCCACATTGATTTCAATGTATTTATTCATATGTCCATTTTTTTTTTTTGACTGACCATTTTTTACAGCTGACAAATGTACAATCTTCGTTTTCACAGGAACATAGACCAAATAGAAATCAATGGATCTGTCAAAAACGTTATTGTCATGTGAATAAGTCCAGAGGTGTAACTTAGAGCTGGGCCCCAATGCAAAACCTGTAATGGGGCTCCTACTTACAGTCCTATGAAAAAGTTTGGGCACCCCTATTAATCTTAATCATTTTTAGTTCTAAATATTTTGGTGTTTGCAGCAGCCATTTCAGTTTGATATATCTAATAACTGATGGACACAGTAATATTTCAGGATTGAAATGAGGTTTATTGTACTAACAGAAAATGTGCAATATGCGTTAAACCAAAATTTGACCAGTGCAAAAGTATGGGCACCTCAACAGAAAAGTGACATTAATATTTAGTAGATCCTCCTTTTGCCTCTAGTCGCTTCCTGTAGCTTTTAATCAGTTCCTGGATCCTGGATGAAGGTATTTTGGACCATTCCTCTTTACAAAACAATTCAAGTTCAGTTAAGTTTGATGGTCGCCGGGCATGGACAGCCCGCTTCAAATCATCCCAAAGATGTTCAATGATATTCTGGTCTGGGGACTGGGATGGCAATTCCAGAACATTGTAATTGTTCCTCTGCATGAATGCCTGAGTCGATTTGGAGCGGTGTTTTGGATCATTGTCTTGCTGAAATATCCATCCCCGGCGTAACCTCAACTTTGTCACTGATTCTTGAACATTATTCTCAAGAATCTGCTGATACTGAGTGGAATCCATGCGACCCTCAACTTTACCAAGATTCCCGGTGCCGGCATTGGCCACACAGCCCCAAAGCATGATGGAACCTCCACTAAATTTTACAGTGGGTAGCAAGTGTTTTTCTTGGAATGCTGTTTTTTTTGACTGTTGCTGTTTTGACCAAACAACTCAACCTTTGTTTCATCAGTCCACAGGACCTTCTTCCAAAATGAAGCTGGCTTGTCCAAATGTGCTTTTGCATACCTCAGGCGACTCTGTTTGTGGCGTGCTTGCAGAAACGGCTTCTTTCTCATCACTCTCCCATACAGTTTCTCCTTCTGCAAAGTGCGCTGTATAGTTGACCGATGCACAGTGACACCATCTGCAGCAAGATGATGCTGCAGCTCTTTGGAGGTGGTCTGTGGATTGTCCTTGACTGTTCTCACCATTCTTCTTCTCTGCCTTTCTGATATTTTTCTTGGCCTGCCACTTCTGGGCTTAACAAGAACTGTCCCTGTGGTCTTCCATTTCCTTACTATGTTCCTCACAGTGGAAACTGACAGGTTAAATGTCTGAGACAACTTTTTGCATCCTTCCCCTGAACAACTATGTTGAATAATCTTTGTTTTCAGATCATTTGAGAGCGGGCTGTCCATGCTCGGCGACCGTTAAACTTAACTGAACTTGAATTGTTTTGTAAAGAGGAATGATCCAAAATACCTTCATCCAGGATCCAGGAACTGATTAAAAGCTACAGGAAGCGACTAGAGGCTGTTATCTTTGCAAAAGGAGGATCCACTAAATATTAATGTCACTTTTCTGTTGAGGTGCCCATACTTTTGCACCGGTCAAATTTTGGTTTAATGCATATTGCCCATTTTCTGTTAGTACAATAAACCTCATTTCAATCCTGAAATATTACTGTGTCCATCAGTTATTAGATATATCAAACTGACATGGCTGCTGCAAACACCAAAATATTTAGAACTAAAAATGATTAAGATTAATAGGGGTGCCCAAACTTTTTCATAGGACTGTACCTTGTGCCATTTAGAGTAGTGGTATATTTTATGTGTCAGAGGAGCCTTTGGTAGCAACTTGTCCTGCTGCACCCCCTATAGCTTCGTCTCTAAGGCCTATATTGTACCCCAGCTGGAGCAAGCATTTCTTGGTGTAAATGGGCGTTATTGAATAACAGGATAACATAGCACTGCTCTACCATATTATACACCATCACTGTATGTTTTAGAAAGAAACGCTCTATAATCTGATAAAACAATGACTACCTCATACCTTCTGAATGACTCCCATCCAGTAAGCCACCCTGATGTATGATTGTATTAGAAAGACCTCTATCCTGGGCCAGGTGTGGGTAAGTGAAGCTAAGCTATACAGCTTTACGTAATCCTCCGACATTGTCAGAATCCACCCTAGAAGCTAAATTTATCCTGTCCCCAGCAGCTGCAGGGTATTCTAGTTACAGACCCACCATGGCAGTTTTTAGACAATGTTACTTGACAGAACCTTTCACCCGTCCATGACTATAACAATAGCGGCATAGATGTAATGGTTGCTATATTGTCCATGGACCATGATAAGAGGAGCCTCTTGAGAGACACTGTAAATTACTGATGACCCTTCACCTTGGTTTGCAATGAAGGATCAACAAAGTGTTATGTAAAATCATTTTGTGTCTCTCATTTTTCATTGCAGTAAATAATCCTCAGCAATCCTGCAGTCAGAGACCAATGTATACTTCATTAAACCAAGCCCATGGCAGGCAGTACTGCTGAGTGGATATTGCTTAGCGTCGCTCTTCTAACAATACAATTACAATAGATTTTTTTTTTATTAATGATCTTATATATATACTGTATATGAATATCAGCTCCTGCTTATTTAACCAGATCACATGAAAAGGCATATTCACAAGTGAGATGCAGGACCATTCCAAAACAGGCCATACATGTAAGATAGCTGTTGGGCGGATGACTGACATCTTGCCTGACACCCCCATTTTCTCAGCTCAGCCAAGCAGTGCATGTATAATAAAGTGACAGAGGGGACAAACAGCTGCTAAGTCCTCAGGGTTGATGTGCACCCGCACAGAGCTCCGCTTTCCTAAAGGCAAATAGAGGTTCATGGTTTATGTCAGTCTTCTCTCCTAGAAAGGAAGAAAGTAGGCTTAGCCAATGCTAGACTCTTATGTCCCACAATAGTGAGTAGCGGCATAAACGTATAGATGATTTGGATGATGCTATGGGCCTGTTTGCTTTATGTTTTTATGTACATGTGTCCCTGGACAAAAACTATTCATTCTGAAGTCAATAAAATGAAATAAACCTACCAGTGAGAGCTTATTCTTTGCATGACAAGTTGTACTTCCATTTGCCACTAGAGATGAGCGAACACTAAAATGTTCGAGGTTCGAAATTCGATTCGAACAGCCGCTCACTGTTCGAGTGTTCGAATGGGTTTCGAACCCCATTATAGTCTATGGGGAACATAAACTCGTTAAGGGGGAAACCCAAATTCGTGTCTGGAGGGTCACCAAGTCCACTATGACACCCCAGGAAATGATACCAACACCCTGGAATGACACTGGGACAGCAGGGGAAGCATGTCTGGGGGCATAAAAGTCACTTTATTTCATGGAAATCCCTGTCAGTTTGCGATTTTCGCAAGCTAACTTTTCCCCATAGAAATGCATTGGCCAGTGCTGATTGGCCAGAGTACGGAACTCGACCAATCAGCGCTGGCTCTGCTGGAGGAGGCGGAGTCTAAGATAGCTCCACACCAGTCTCCATTCAGGTCCGACCTTAGACTCCGCCTCCTCCGGCAGAGCCAGCGCTGATTGGCCGAAGGCTGGCCAATGCATTCCTATGCGAATGCAGACTTAGCAGTGCTGAGTCAGTTTTGCTCAACTACACATCTGATGCACACTCGGCACTGCTACATCAGATGTAGCAATCTGATGTAGCAGAGCCGAGGGTGCACTAGAACCCCTGTGCAAACTCAGTTCACGCTAATAGAATGCATTGGCCAGCGCTGATTGGCCAATGCATTCTATTAGCCCGATGAAGTAGAGCTGAATGTGTGTGCTAAGCACACACATTCAGCACTGCTTCATCAAGCCAATACAATGCATTAGCCAGTGCTGATTGGCCAGAGTACGGAATTCGGCCAATCAGCGCTGGCCAATGCATTCTATTAGCCCGATGAAGTAGAGCTGAATGTGTGTGCTAAGCACACACATTCAGCACTGCTTCATCAAGCCAATACAATGCATTAGCCAGTGCTGATTGGCCAGAGTACGGAATTCGGCCAATCAGCGCTGGCTCTGCTGGAGGAGGCGGAGTCTAAGATCGCTCCACACCAGTCTCCATTCAGGTCCGACCTTAGACTCCGCCTCCTCCGGCAGAGCCAGCGCTGATTGGCCGAAGGCTGGCCAATGCATTCCTATGCGAATGCAGACTTAGCAGTGCTGAGTCAGTTTTGCTCAACTACACATCTGATGCACACTCGGCACTGCTACATCAGATGTAGCAATCTGATGTAGCAGAGCCGAGGGTGCACTAGAACCCCTGTGCAAACTCAGTTCACGCTAATAGAATGCATTGGCCAGCGCTGATTGGCCAATGCATTCTATTAGCCCGATGAAGTAGAGCTGAATGTGTGTGCTAAGCACACACATTCAGCACTGCTTCATCAAGCCAATACAATGCATTAGCCAGTGCTGATTGGCCAGAGTACGGAATTCGGCCAATCAGCGCTGGCCAATGCATTCTATTAGCCCGATGAAGTAGAGCTGAATGTGTGTGCTAAGCACACACATTCAGCACTGCTTCATCAAGCCAATACAATGCATTAGCCAGTGCTGATTGGCCAGAGTACGGAATTCGGCCAATCAGCGCTGGCTCTGCTGGAGGAGGCGGAGTCTAAGATCGCTCCACACCAGTCTCCATTCAGGTCCGACCTTAGACTCCGCCTCCTCCGGCAGAGCCAGCGCTGATTGGCCGAAGGCTGGCCAATGCATTCCTATGCGAATGCAGACTTAGCAGTGCTGAGTCAGTTTTGCTCAACTACACATCTGATGCACACTCGGCACTGCTACATCAGATGTAGCAATCTGATGTAGCAGAGCCGAGGGTGCACTAGAACCCCTGTGCAAACTCAGTTCACGCTAATAGAATGCATTGGCCAGCGCTGATTGGCCAATGCATTCTATTAGCCCGATGAAGTAGAGCTGAATGTGTGTGCTAAGCACACACATTCAGCACTGCTTCATCAAGCCAATACAATGCATTAGCCAGTGCTGATTGGCCAGAGTACGGAACTCGACCAATCAGCGCTGGCTCTGCTGGAGGAGGCGGAGTCTAAGATAGCTCCACACCAGTCTCCATTCAGGTCCGACCTTAGACTCCGCCTCCTCCGGCAGAGCCAGCGCTGATTGGCCGAAGGCTGGCCAATGCATTCCTATGCGAATGCAGACTTAGCAGTGCTGAGTCAGTTTTGCTCAACTACACATCTGATGCACACTCGGCACTGCTACATCAGATGTAGCAATCTGATGTAGCAGAGCCGAGGGTGCACTAGAACCCCTGTGCAAACTCAGTTCACGCTAATAGAATGCATTGGCCAGCGCTGATTGGCCAATGCATTCTATTAGCCCGATGAAGTAGAGCTGAATGTGTGTGCTAAGCACACACATTCAGCACTGCTTCATCAAGCCAATACAATGCATTAGCCAGTGCTGATTGGCCAGAGTACGGAATTCGGCCAATCAGCGCTGGCCAATGCATTCTATTAGCCCGATGAAGTAGAGCTGAATGTGTGTGCTAAGCACACACATTCAGCACTGCTTCATCAAGCCAATACAATGCATTAGCCAGTGCTGATTGGCCAGAGTACGGAATTCGGCCAATCAGCGCTGGCTCTGCCGGAGGAGGCGGAGTCTAAGGTCGGACCTGAATGGAGACTGGTGTGGAGCGATCTTAGACTCCGCCTCCTCCAGCAGAGCCAGCGCTGATTGGTCGAGTTCCGTACTCTGGCCAATCAGCGCTGGCCAATGCATTCTATTAGCCCGATGAAGTAGAGCTGAATGTGTGTGCTTAGCACACACATTCAGCTCTACTTCATCAGGCTAATAGAATACATTGGCCAATCAGCGCTGGCCAATGCATTCTATTAGCTTGATGAAGCAGAGTGTGCACAAGGGTTCAAGCGCACCCTCGGCTCTGATGTAGCAGAGCTGAGGGTGCACAAGGGTTCAAGTGCACCCTCGGCTCTCCTACATCAGAGCCGAGGGTGCGCTTCAACCCTTGTGCAGCCTCGGCTCTGCTACATCAGCGCCGAGGGTGCGCTTGAACCCTTGTGCACACTCTGCTTCATCAAGCTAATAGAATGCATTGGCCAGCACTGATTGGCCAGAGTACGGAATTCGGCCAATCAGCGCTGGCCAATGCATCCCTATGGGAAAAAGTTTATCTCACAAAAATCACAATTACACACCCGATAGAGCCCCAAAAAGTTATTTTTAATAACATTCCCCCCTAAATAAAGGTTATCCCTAGCTATCCCTGCCTGTACAGCTATCCCTGTCTCATAGTCACAAAGTTCACATTCTCATATGACCCGGATTTGAAATCCACTATTCGTCTAAAATGGAGGTCACCTGATTTCGGCAGCCAATGACTTTTTCCAATTTTTTTCAATGCCCCCAGTGTCGTAGTTCCTGTCCCACCTCCCCTGCGCTGTTATTGGTGCAAAAAAGGCGCCAGGGAAGGTGGGAGGGGAATCGAATTTTGGCGCACTTTACCACGTGGTGTTCGATTCGATTCGAACATGGCGAACACCCTGATATCCGATCGAACATGTGTTCGATAGAACACTGTTCGCTCATCTCTATTTGCCACCATTTGGGGTACATGTAATGTTTTGATTAGCTTTTATTTATGATTTTTGGGGACTATGTGAAAAAATACACAATTCTGTCATAATTTTTTACATTTTGTTTTTACAGCATTCACTCTGCATTAAAAATTACATTGCAGCTTTTTACGGTGATACCATTTATATTGGTTTTTATTAAGTTTTACCGCTTTTATTAACATAATGTCACTTTTTGAAAATGAGCGATTTTCCTGGGGTATTCTGTCACCTATAACTTTTTACTGTACTGTTAAGAGGGATATGTCAGGGCTCTTTATTTGCAGGACAAGTTGTTCTTTCTATAGGTACTAATATTTGGTATGTATGACTTTTTGATCACTTTTTATTGTAATTTTTTTGGGAAATGTGAGGTGACCAAAATATGTCAATTTGCCCATTGGAGTAATTTTTTTTTTTTTTTTACGCCACTCACCATACAGGAATAAATAACACTATTTTTGGATAGCGGGGACTTATATGCCCGTGGGGAAACTAACATGTTTGTTTATTAATTTTTCTTTACAGTATATATTTTTTTAATATTAAGGTGGTGTTTGTTTGTTTGGGTTTTTTTTACCTTTTTTTCTTTGTTTTTGTGTGTTTTTACTAAGTTTGTGTGTTTTTTTTTTTACTTTTTCCCTGTCCCACAAGGGGACTTGAAGCTGAGATCTCAGATCAGCAGTGCAATGTCCTGCAATACATAGTGCAGGACACCTCACATTAGTTCCTATGGGCTGTAATACAGCCAAGAGCAGGAGGTAATTCCACAAGTACAGCTTCTGTGCCTTCTCCATTATATTGCCGTACTATTACAGGCTGAGCGTTAACGGTATATACTCAGCGTCACATAATAGTAATAGTATGGCACAAACAGAAAACAGGTTAAACATAACTGATAAAAATATTTACATTCCTAAAAATTCTTCATTCTTAACATGATTGAAGTAACGGTACTTAACACTTCATATAAAGCATGGTTATGCAGAAATCTGATTGATATTCATTGCCCGTATGGTCACAATAATGTGCCATACAAATCTACACTATAAACCATAGATCTGATACACCATAACACGTAGCTTTTACACCCACCTGCTATAATCCTACTCACTATGGATGTCCTTGCATTTTACTAACAAGTGTCTCAGCCAGGTTCCACTGATGTTAATCTTAGGTATATGGTCAGTTACACTTTATTTCCAAGCTCTGGTAATCCACAGACACTTCTTCATAAGGTTGGACTGGCCCGCCAGAGTTCAAGTTCTGACATATTACTGACTCTACAGGTATAACCTGTACAATGATAGAACATCATTATACTACTTCTGTACATGTTCTAAATGGCATAACCCTCAGAATTATTTTCCCTGATGGACCTGTCCAACATTTTTCTTGCACCTTGACCAATGGGATTTTCATCTTTTCCTACTGCATGTTTAGTGACCCTTGGTGCACCTACAGTAAAAATTGTACCAACATGCTTTGCTAACCCCTTGCCACACCACAACATAGTAGTACATCATGGATCAGTCTGACCTAACGCACCATGACAGGGCCAATTGCAGCAGTCCCAGCCTCACCCTCATCATCATCATCATCTCACTCACCAGTTTCAGGATCTCCACATTTGCTTTAGCATCACCCCATCCTCCTCAATATCACACCCATCGTCATAAATATCACTCTATTTTTCCCCTCCAGTTTATTGGTTTGCTACCAGTTTTTTTCCATGATTGATGCGCTATAATGGAAAATACAAACACCTGTATGGAGTTTGTATGGTCTCGCTGTGTTTGTTAGGGTTTCCTCTGGGTACTCCGGTTTCCTCCTATATCCCAAATATATACTGATAGGCACACTGACTTCCTGTAATTATGGGTGTTGGGGATGAGTGTCTGTACGGTAGCTGCCAACTCTCCTACCACACAACGCTCCCAGCACTTTGAGTCCCCATGAAAAAAATGCATTACAAATGTTTGTCATTGTAACGTAACTTCTGTGCCTCAGGTTTCAGTAGTACTTGGTGCACACCTAGTTATGCCATTTAAAGGGGTTATCCCACAAAGCGATAATGGCAGGACCCTCACTGCATATTCAGTCTGAGCTCAGCCAGGCTGAATGTGGCTATGACTGCTGGTGGACAGTGCTCCCATTCACTTCAAAGGGACAGCCAGAGATAGCCAAGTGCTCTGCTTCGGCTATCTTTGGCATTCTCATTGAAGTCGATGGGAGTAGTGGATATAGCTTAATGCTTTATTTTGGATATCTTTGGCGCTGCTATTGAAATTAATGAAAGCACTATCCACCACCAGTCATGCCCACATTCAGCCTGGCTGCACTCACGCTGGATGTGAAGCGGGCGAAAGGTCCTCCCTTTTTGCTTTGTGTGGGATAACCGCTTTAATTTCTGTGCTGCAAGATTTAGTCCTAACTAGTGCACACTTAGTTATACCATTTATTTTCTGCACCACAAGTTTTACTCTTAATTGGTGGACACTTAGCCTTCATGCAAAACCAAACAGTATGGATGGGCTCATGGATTCTGTGTATATTCTGGATATCTGTGTGCCCTCCGTGCCGTGCCCTCCATGGACCCATACATTTGATTAATGAGCTAGGACCACAAAATGGACAGGAATTAGAAAACTGATTTGGTTCGAACCAGATTCAACCTGAGTTCTACAAAAGTTTCCTAAACCTGAAATTTTTTGGGTTGTGAAGGTTATAATCATGTAATGTATGAAAAACATTGTTATCCTTAAAAGCTGTATGCTAGATATAGTTGCTTATGCTTGAAATTAGGATGTAGTGATACATTGACAAGATGGCACGTGCAGTTCAGAGTGCAAGAAAAACAAATGCCTGGCTTCCAGCCAGAAGACAGCTCCCCAAGGTTACCATACCGCACCAGGAGCAGCTGACTATATATGGAACTGCAAAAACTTTCTCTTTCTGCTTGATTGAAATGTATTATACCAATCAGGAATGAATATGAAAATGTATGTTGTTGTTATCTCTCTTCCTTTCTCTGCTGCTATTTAACCCCATGTTGTTTTAATAAAAGTGCATCAGTATTTCCTCCTTGGTTGAGAGAGGAACTAATACCAACATTGTGTGTCTGGTGTCATTTCCTTACTGCTGGCACTCAGCCTAATTCATTACGACGACAACAGTTACCCAGGATTATTGGTCAATTAGTCATAAACACGACCTTATCAGCGTCTGCCACTCACAAAGCACCCCTTGGTTAATAGGGTTTCCTCAGCCGCAGACAAAGGTTGTAGAAGGGGTAGAAAAAAAACATGAGGAAATACACAATACCATCACAACCCCAATTCCAAAAGAAACAGGATTTAAAGGGTGGCATATTCAACTTATCCAACTGGGCTTTGTCTGAGGCTGTGGAAACCCTATTATCCAAGGGATTGTCCTTTTGTGCCAGCCAAGCAATAAATGAGTTACAATTGTATATAGATTTGAACCAGTATGTGAGAAAGCTCACTCTATCCAGGCATTTCAATAGTGTATCTAGATTCAATAGTGGAACTAAGAATAATGACTGCCCAAAAGAGATAAGACTTATCATCGATGAATCTTGTTCTATCGGTGATGAACCTAATCCTATATATATGGACATGAAACCAAGATCTAAATTTTACCCAATACACCATAGGGAAGACTAAGGGAAAACAGATTAACATTCTAATCAATGATTTTCATAAATGAATGCAAAACACATTGACTGAAATGTATGACTAAAATGAAATACAATGTAGCACAGAAACAACAATCTTAAAATCACTTGGCTAAGGTAAAGCATTCCAAAGTTGTTACCAAAGAAAGTAGTGTGTCGAACTTGAAAAATGGGGCTATGTCCATAAGGTAATTGTAGGTCATGTCCTTATGGGGTTAACTGCACCATCATCCAGGAACACTTCTTATAGATGTATACCATATCAAAGGCTCCTCTAGACACATCAGGTGTAACCATATTCATAAGCTGTCTGTCACCGTAATCCCAAATAGAACCTCTTCAGAAATATGAGGTTAGCAAACTTTTTGTTCATGTCCTGAGTATTGTGAAATTAACAAAACTTGAACTTGAACTAAAACAATGCAAATGTATAGGAAGTCACCCTTAGCACAGTATGTAATGTGAGGCTGGACGTAATATAGTTGAGCCCTGGGGTCTAGCTGCACATCACTAGTTATTTTCAGTACTGGGTTCTGCAGCATTAAAGTGTGGTTTCTCAAATAGTAACTTTCCATATATTGATGTTGGGATTTCACTCACCCAATACAATGCGACTGATACGAAACAGTGGTGTCTGGTTTCTCACACTAAAGCCTTGCTCTTTGTGAAGAGCTCCATTACGGAGCTGATATCAGAGGGTACCAGTCAGTCCTTCACTCCCACCACTGTGAATAAGGTACAGAGGTAAGTTTGTTGCCTTAGGAAATTCTCCTGTAAATAACATTGATATCGATTGCAGGTTTTTATTATATTATGTCAAGTTTGATATGTTAGAAAGAAAATTAATTTATCTGTTCATGTCATTTACTTGGAGGAATTGCTTACTTTACAAGAAAAAAAAAATCAGTGCCTATAAAATGATGAGGTTGCTATCTGTTCACACTTTATTTATAGCTTTACCAGGTATCCAAAATCATAAAATCTGAAAACTGCAATGTACAGTGTAAGAGGATATTACTTTACATATGGTCTGATATATATGGTCTGACAGTAAAGGGAATCTAAGGTGAGCTAAGACTGACTTGGAAATATAGATTCAGCCCAATCTGTGTGACTATTTACCTGAAAGGCATCGCCCAGATGACTATTCTCAGTGAACTAGTATACAGTACCCTATTACTAAAGCTAACAGGGCGGTGGTAGTTTAGAGAGTGTAAACCAATAGGCAAGTTCTTGAACTAGTTCCTGATTCCCTAAAATCCATATTGGTTGCTACAAAGGTTTCCTGGATACAGATATAAGATGTAACTGGTTGGTACGTTTGATAACTTCACAGGTAATAACCTCTTATAGACTTAGCACAACCGATGGAACCCATATATCATAGTATCTGGAATATATGGTGAATTACTCTCTTAGGCTGAAGCCCCACGTTGCAAAATTCTGGCTAATCCCATCCATACATTGCAGAAAAATCTGCATTTTCAAAAACGCTCGTGGTATAATAAGGGCAGAAAGTCTGCAGAGGAAATCTGCAAAAATATAATCAAAAAACGCAATGCAGTTCTGCCACTTCTTCCACTTCTTTTCTGCAGTGTTTTGTTGTTTTTTTTGTTGCATTTCACTACATGGGGTCTTATGAGACATACTGCAGAAGAAAAACAGACAGAAATAATGGACAGTATAATGAACGTCTATCCATTACTGTCCGTTACCCACAGACTTTAATGTTAAAAAAATAACAGATGATGTTTTTATCCGTGAAAAATAACGTACAGGTGATGGATTTGGTGTAAATGGACACTTATAGTCACCAACGGGGACCAGATAAAATCCTGTTGAAATCAAATTTTTAACAGACTTGTGATGGTTCTGCTGATGTCCATTGCTAAAATTTTGTAAAAAAAACTAGCAACGGACACTACTGACGGTCACGAACGGTAGTGCGAACTACCCCTTGGAGCTTCTTTTTTTGGTGCAGATTTTTTTTCTGTGGATGGGATTAGCCACAACTATGCAGGTACTGTAAAATGCTACATTTCTGCAACGAGGGGCTTCAGCCTTAGGGTCTAATCTGGGGTCCGGATTACTTATGCATTCTGAAATGGGGTTTGGGTTCATTTTGGTATATGGAATCTAAATTCAATTCTGCGTATGCTTTGGGGCCTGGATAAAATTATAGGCTGGGATTAATTCATACTTTATTAAGTATAAAGTATGAATTCATTTTGATGTCTTGGGTTGGAATGTTTCCCTAGCTCTATCTTCCATTTTATTTTTATTTTTCACGAAAAAAGACAATCACTAAAGATGACAAATGATATGAACCAAGACTTGGGAATACCTAAGGCATTCGTAGCCTGATAATCCAATAAACCATATTATTTACCATTTCTTTATGATTTGAGAACACCAAATAACGTGTAGGTAAATTCAACCAGAAGCAGCAAAACACAATACACTAAGATTACATCTGCGTCGGAGACTCTGCCACAAAAACCGCCAGAAATCGATGGAGATAAAAGTGACAGAAAGCTGGGCACAGATGTGAACCTAGCCTCAGAAATTTCCTTTCTAGTAAAACTATAGAATAAAACTTTATGTATACATTTTATTTTTGAGTTTCTTCCACATAGTTGTTTATGTGATAGAGTACTAACCTATATACTGGGTAGTCTGGGGAAACATATGGAATGATACTGAGCCTGATGATAACCTGATTAGTGATATGGAACAAGCTGAAGCCTGTTATCCTCAGCTAATCCTGTAAGTGACTGACTCAGACTACCTAGATATAGAACAAGGGAAAATAAACAGTGTCCCATTAACACCATGAGTGGCTAATAGATGAGGATTTATCATCAATGACTCCATATTAACAGTTTATTGAATATTGACAAGTATAACATTCTAGAGGAACAGGACTTATGTGTTATTTACCAATAGTAAGTAGATGCTGGGGTCATTCAGGGAAGAAGTGGTACATGCCCATGTCTATGTGATGTGTGTAATTGGTTACCCTTCTTTACACTTAGTCTGTAGTTGCTTGTTCACTTATAAGGCACATGGTCAGACTTTGAGGACACAGACCCCTACTTGTGGCTCTGATGGTAGATGCAGTTTTAGAATAGCTGGAGAGCCAGAAGATAAAAAACACTTATGGGACAGTCTGTTGCGGCATGTGACATTGTTGGCACACATCTTCATACCTGCTGGAAATCATTGAACTAAAAGGCCGACTATTTAGTACAAGTACATGCCAGATATGTAAGAGTGGGAGTCACTGACATTTAGCAGCTCTCCACTGTGAGTCAGAAGTTGGCCCACAAGAGGCACGGGACCATGAGGAGTGAACATGCCTGGAATACAACAGATATGAGGGGGCTGCTGTAGATGCTAATATGAGATCTAGTTTAGAATATGACTGATGCACAGGGGGAAAATTAGAGTACCCCCTTGTTACACCATTGGATTCCCTCTATGTATCAGTCAAGAGATGAGATCAGAAGAGCGCCTTAACACTTTGGTGTTCTTTAGCCAAGAGATCTGACTGCTGCGGGTCATATTGTCATTAACCGTAAAATCAAAGTTCTCTCACTAAACTAGATAATGGTAGGAGAGTTGAGGGATATGGGCCAGGAGAATACGAACCACCTTTGACCTTATGGGGGGCTGAGGCCAAGTAATATAGTTTAGAATGTGGATTGAAATATCTCAGATTGGAATGTGTCTCTTGCAGACTCAATACAATATATCAAGTCTGTGATGAGGCCCTAACACATTTAGTAGAGAAATTAAATCCCCGGACATTATGGAACATAATACAACACATGGGTCAGTACAGCTGGGAGGCCCAGGGTATGTAACTTGAAAATGTCATCAACATTAAAAAAAATGCAGAAAACCATATCTTGCTGTCATCTTAAAGGGAATACAAAAGACTGGCAGCAAGAGATCTAGCTTCCATGATTAGCAAATTAACACAAGACTAATAACAGGAAACTATAAATAACTATGTCTGAGGCTAGGTTCATATCTGTGTTCGGGTTTCCCAAGTGGACCCACCGAACGAAAACCTAATCCACTTAAAAAAGCGGTTACCCGCGGACCCCATTCTTGGCGAGTGTTGGGGTAATGGTGCTGCAACCATAAACGGAATGCCAGGTCTTTCCAGAGCTCTCTTACCATCATTGAATGTCCAAGTCGTATGGCTAATGTTGTTGTGGGTAAAGGATAACAAGAAGGGGCAGCCCCGTCGGTATTTAACTCTGGTGGCCTGTAGTGCTTTAGTGAAAGGACAGGAGCTACAGCAGGCCAAAGTAGCTGGGCAGATATCAGTATAGTACTGTACAGTACCTGAAAGGCTTGGTAAGGGTGGAGAGTCCCTTGTCACTTGCAGAAGTAAATCCTTGGACTCTAAATGTTGTAGCTTGAGTTCAACATATCTCGGCATATTGAGTGTGTAAGGTCTCCACAGAGCCCTAGTTATTCTAGTGATTTGGAGAGTAGACAGGTCTACATGCAGTAGTAAGGCTGTAAACAGGTTAAGGGCTGTCTACCTTAAGGCCTTAATGGACTCCGGGAGTCCCCTAATGGGAATATTCCCTCCGCGGGATCTGTTCTCTTCTTGGAGCTTTAACATCTCTAACTGTGCATCGCAGTCAGTCAATTGACTCCTGTCCTCTGTTGCATGAGACATGTCATCTACACACTGCTCCAAGTCCGATGTGCATTAAGAAGTATCTTGAATCTCCTGAAAGCATAGCTACCAATAGTTCAGTTTAAAAAGTGTCCCACTGGCTCCATAACAGGTCAGAGGTAGTGATCACAGAATTGGTAGGAGTTGCCTGGGAAATGTGCTGGGCTTGAGAATTGGGTGGCTCTAGGTGAAGTGCTTGTAGGTGCCATAATGGCTGCGTGGTCTGTCTGCTGCAGAAGAAAATGATCTATGGAGCGATGTTAGGAAGTCTCTTGTGTGATCTGGTCATACCCAAGGTAAAAATCTTCAGTTAGATGCAGCTGTGTTGTAGGTTGCTGCCATAAAATGCTGGCATTATCCTGTACTGGTACGAAGTTCAGAAAGCCATGACTGGCCAGGCCAACACCGCACATGAGCCCCCAATAATATATCTTAAATCGTAATATAATTGTCTATGCTGAAACCAATTCACTTGCAACACCAACTATAACCTATGGGCATGAGTGGCACTGTTTCTGGATGAAAAAATAAACATATTTCTTCTAATCACAGGTAACCCATTTAAGCATCAGTTCACATAGGCGTCAACCATCGTGTCCGGGCTTTCTAAACCTTGTACATATAATATATTGAAACATCACTATAAAGATCCATGTAAAGTAAATCACTGAAGTCTCTAAAATCCATACTTCTTAGGGGGCGTTCACACTACCGTCGGTGTCCGACATGTAGTGTCCGCTCCTAGTGTCCGCTCAAAATCTGTCACGGACACTAGGAGCGGACACTAGATGTGTCCGTGACACCTGTCATTCACTTTAATGGGCATCGGGTGTGTTCTTTTGCACTCCGTGCCCGTCCTTTCCTGTCCGCAAGAGAAGATGTCCGACTTCTCAAGCGGACAGAAAAACCCTACATGCAGGGCTCCTCTGTCCGCTTGAGAAGTCGGACATCTTCTCTTGCGGACAGGGAAGGATGGGCACAGAGTGCAAAAGAACGCACCCGATGCCCATTAAAGCGAATGACAGGTGTCACGGACACATCTAGTGTCCGCTCCTAGTGTCCGTGACAGATTTTGAGCGGACACTAGGAGCGGACACTACATGTCGGACACCGACGGTAGTGTGAACGCTCCCTTAGTCTCTAGTGTACTGTATAGTATAAGATAACATATGGAAACCGGATTTGTGTACATAATGGGAATGTCATCTTATGCAGACTGAGAACATGATTCATGTGGTTTATCTGAGCAATGTGATGATGATCTGTGATTTCATGATGGGTACAGAAGTATTAGTGAGCGCAGATAGTCCAAGTTCCTGGCACCCAGGAGGGAGAGCAATGTGTTATATTTAAAGTGATATGAGATTACAAAGGACGAGGAGACAATAGCAGAACATGAAAATAAACTTGACATTTAAGCAGCTGTCAGGCTCGCTCCTCTAGTCTGGATGATCTGATGGTACCCTGAGATTTGCAGATTGCTTTAATGACAAATTCAGATCTCTTTCCAACTATGCCTTGGACAATAAATAACACAGTTTCTGGATCCCATTGGGAATAGTTAAATATAGAGTTATTGCTGTTTATGTTGGAGCAGAGGTAACCCCACTGAGATTTAACCATCGACATAGGAAGAGCATTCCAGTGCTGTTTTTACAGTAAACTTTCCCACTTGCATCTGGATCCCATGACTTCCATCTTTTTCCTGCACTATTCACCAGCTGTATGACAGGCCAGAAGGACAAGTCCCTCTCCATATCTGTGCTCTCTATACATTTCGGAATACATTTGTGTTAATAAAATTGTATATGAATGTCATTGATTTCTGTAGCTGTTGTTCGCATGCATGACATCTGTGACACCTGCAATTCAAGTTTACAAAATCCTATTCCAATTGTACTATTAGGGTACTCTTAGATAACAGAGGTGTTTCTCTATTTGGGGCCTTTATCAATTAGCCAGAGGAGAAAGCACTTATAAAATAACGTCACTCTTTCTGTGTGTTCACGCAATATATGGGCAGTCCATTGATTTTAAAGGGTGCCATGTAATTCTTTATTTCTCCTGAGGTGGCAGTGCAGGGAAATCAAAACATTTGCTGTTAGGTTCCTCCTGGTTTCTTTGTTAATTAGAAAGTCTCACTTATAATGGAAATAAAAGTTCCAACAGATATTAAATGAGTTGTTCCATTATAATGACTTCTTACGTATCTTCAGGATGGCTGATATGTGTTAGCTCACTTCGATTTCAATGCTGAGACCTCTAGCAGCCACAAGAATGGAGGCCCCAAACTATCTTCCCCATTTTATTGGGATGAAAGAGTTAACCAAGCACTGTACCCAGCTATCTCCGTCAGTCCCAGAGAAAATGAATGGAGTAAAAGTGCACATGAATGATATTCGAATAAAGTACTGGGATGATTATTCTCATTATTGGTGTGGATCTCAGAACTTTAGGGTCCATTCACAGGGAGGAAAATGGTCAGGAATTTGGTGTGGAATTTTCCACGTGGAAAAAAAAAGCCTCCCATTGATTTCAAAGGGTTCTGCTAGCTTTTTTTTTCCACTAGCAGAATTTTTGCTAGCCGAAAATTCCGCTAGTGGAAAAAAAGCTAGCAGAACCCCTTGAAATCAATGGGAAGCTTTTTTTCCAGCATGGAAAATTCCACACCAAATTCCTCTCCATTTTCCCCTTAAGCTAAGGCCCCACGGGCCGTATCCGCAGCACTAAAGTGTTGCGGGAAGTACCGCTGCGTGAACATATTGTGGCTCTTTCCGCAGCGCTTTTAAGAGAAAGTTCACAGAGTTTTCCTCTGCGGACTTTCTCTTAACATTATATCTACGGGAAAGCCGCCGGCATTTCCGTAGATATAATTGACATGCTGCGATTTGCAAAGCCGACATGCTGCGATTTTTTCCACAAAGTGGGGATGGGATTCGCATAAATCCCATCCACTTTGCCTGCACTGTACAATGCCACAATTTTTCCCGCAGCGTCTCCGCTGTGGGCAAATCGCAGCGTTTCCGGTCCGTGGGGCCCCGGCCTATTATGGTCCATTCACACATAGTTTTTTGGCGCTGATTTTGATGCTGAATCTGCTTCAGAATCCATGTGGGAAAAAAAGCCTCCCATTGTCTTCAATGGGTTCCTTTTTCTAACCACGTCGATTTTCAGCGCCAAAATCCTCACCAAAAAACCCATGTGAATGGATCCTAAGGGGGGAAAATAACTCTTTTCAAAAACCTGTGCATTTTTTTTTTTTTTGCAATAGGTATATAAGATTAAATGAAATTTACTTTGCTGAGATTGCAAAATCTTGTGTTTTTTTCTGTTGTGTAAATGCTTCATTTCTGCAAAATGTGGCCTCAGCCTAAAATGGATTATCTGGTTTAGAAATTCTATTCTGGATTAGTATAAGGGCCCCCTTCTGCAGCCATATTCATCATTATCTCTACATAACAGACAGCTTTCTGTGAGAATGCTTAAAATTGCTTAACTTCCCCTATGGTGGCGCTGCATGGAAATTTAATTCTTTCTGTTAGGTTCCCACTCCCACCTAATAGCGGGGGACCCAGCAGTCGGACACACAATGTGATCAGTTTATCATTGGCCGATATTTGTAACAAAATGGCATTGTTTAATCAGAGAACCCCTTTGTCAGAATTACCGTACCTGCAGAGGAGCTGCAATCCCAGACTTGTTTTTCCTCTGTATTGATAATTCTGACATTGTGGTGTCCATGTAAGGGGGCGTTCACACTACCGTCAGTGTCCGACAGGTAGTGTCCGCTCATAGTGTCTGTTCAAAATCTGGCACGGACATTAGGAGAGGACACTAGCTGTGTCCGTGACAACTGTCATTTATTTAAATGGGCATCGGGTGCGTTCTTTTGCACTCCGTGCCCTTCCTTCACTGTCCGCTTGTAAAGATGTCCGACTTTTCAAGCGGACAGAAAAACCCGACATGTAGGACATCTTTACAAGTGGACAGTGAAGGAAGGGCACGGAATGCAAAATAACGCACCCGATCGCCATTTAAATGAATGATAAGTGTCACGGACACAGCTAGTGTCCGCTCCTAATGTCCATGCGAGATTTTGAACGGACATTAGGAGCGGACACTACCTGTCGGACACTGACGGTAGTGTGAACGCTCCCTAACCCATCTTTACATTGCGGTTGTTGATACTATTAATATGAGACCTTAGTCTTACAATAGTGTTCAATAATCCTATTACACTTCTGTATTTCATTTCTTTGTCCCATCTGTTCTAGATTTAATACCAGGTTATTGTTAGATCACAAGGCTTACTGAAAGTAGACCATTCCTCATATAGATTTACTCCTCTGGTGTCTTCTAACCTGAAAATGAGAAATAATATTTATATGCAGCTTAATGTTACATTCTTAATTTCTGGAACAAGAAACCCTTATCCAAAAAGCCAGAAAAATATCAGGAGCAGAACAATATCCAGGGGCTTTACAGATGACACATACATCGATTGATCTGGCAGTAGCCCAACACAAAGCCCATCCACACAGGAACCTCCCGACAATGAATCATCGGAGCCAAACCATAAACTGAGGCGAGATGTCAGCCACACTGTCCTAGTGATGACAGAGCAGGCAGCAACAATGTATCTACATAGTCTTACAGTATATGAATCTTTTTGTTTATTTGCTTGACAAATGGGAGATCATATAAAAATGTTGTTATTACATGTATGTTTTTGACTTTTATCACATCTAACATTGCAAATCTATTTTTTGGACACTTTCACGTTGGGGTATTCTAGTCATTATTTTACTACAGTATTTGTAAGCCAAAAACAGAAGTTGAACCTTCAGACACAACCTATAATTGAAAGATATGTACCTCTTTTATGTTTTTTGACACACACCTGATTTTATCTTAAAAATACTAATACAAAATAGAGGCAAAATACTAATACAAAATAGAGGCAAAATACTGACCCCATGAAAGTAGCCTTAACTTGAGGATGGGATTGGCATGAGATACTCTTACTGTATAAGAGATAAAGATAAGTGATAAGATAAGATAATCCTTTAATAGTCCCACTATGGGAAAATTTCAGTGAGTTACAGCAGAATGATAATACAGACACAGGATAATAACAGTAACATATTACAGAACGAGACATTTATACTGTAAGCTCAGAACAGTAGATAGGAGACTATACTAGAAGTCATGGCAGCTAAAGAAACAAAAAGAAAAAGAAGACTTTGGGATCATTTAGTTCTCTGTGCGGACTGCTCTTGCTTGGATTGATATACTGTAGATTATGTAGCCTGACCGCGGTTGGGAGGAAGGACCTCTGATAGCACTCCTTCTCACACTTTGGGTGAAGCAGTCAGTTACTGACAGTTCTGCCAGGTGCCGTCAAGGTCTCATACAATGGGTGGGATTTGTGGAGCTCACCACAGACGGTATCCTTCTGTCACCCACCACCTGCACTGGGTCCAGGGGGCTCCCCAGGACAGAGCTGGCCCTTCTAACCAGCCGTTTGAGTCTATTTCTGTCCCTAGCTGGTATGGTACTCCCCCAGCAGGTCACACCGAGAAGATGGCTAAAGCAACCACAGAGTTGAAAAAGGCCCTAAGAAGTGCCCCCTAGACTCCAAAGGCCCTCAGCCTCCTGAGCAGATAGAGCCTGCTGTGACCCTTTCTGTAGAGCACATCCAGGTGATCAGCCCAGTCTATTTTATTATAGAGGAGCACCCCGAGGTACTTATAGGTCTTGACTATCTCAATGCCTGTCGCTTGGATCTCCACCGAAATCAGAACACTTCATACATGATGTCATATCAATTTTTCTACTGCTAGTGATCACATTATGGCTGCAACACATTTTGCATTTGTCTTTGAGGCAGGGGAAATGTACAATAAGGAGCTGTCTGCCCCCTTTCTCTGTGCATTATGACTAGCTTGGTTTGTTTACATGTAATTCTGCCAAGAGTAACTATACAAGAACAAACAAAAATGATGTCAGCGGACCAAGTTCATAGCTGAGGCCTATGATTTTTTTTTTAAAAAAAATTCACACCTTTCTTGGGCCTCTTACAGAGTTAGAATTTGGATGGATAAGTTACTAGGAACCCTAACAGTATTCTACACTTTGTTTTAAGCCAATTTAAGGTGTAGTTCTTACCGAACCCAAAATGATTCAGGAACCCAAACCACACAAAATGAAACTTGAGAGTTTCACCCATCTCTACTTCCCAGTACATCATGTGGAATATTAAATGCTACCATTACAAAGTACAATTTGCCCTGCAAAAAATAAGCCTTCATCTAGCTCTGTGAACAAAAAAATAAAAACAGTTATGGCTTAAAGGGATTCTACCACTAAAGCAACATTTTTTCTAATTACCACGTCGGAATAGCCTTAAGAAAGGCTATTCGTCACTTACCTTTAGATGTGGTGTCTGCGGCACCGTTCCTTAGAAATACCGGTTTTAACCGGTATGCAAATGACTTCTCCCCAGCAATGAGGGTGGGCCCCAGCGCTCAAACGGAGATGGGGGCATCCCCACTGCTGCCTGAGAGCTCTTTCCAGCGCCGCCTCCATCTTCAGCTGCAACCCTGCCTCTTCTGTCTTCTTCTGTCGGTCCAACTTCCGACGTCTGCACAGTACGCTCCTGTATTGAACTACAAGAGCGAGAGCGGCCTCCAAAATTTGCTCTTGTAGTTCAATACAGGAGCGTACTGCGCAGGCATCGGGAGTTGGACCGAGACGGAAGACAGAAGAGGCAGGGTTGCAGCTGAAGATGGAAGCGGCGCTGGAAAAAGCTCTCAGGCAGCAGTGGGGACGCCCCCATCTCCGTTTGAGTGCTGGGGCCCGCCCTCATTGCTGCGGAGAAGTCATTTGCATACCGGTTAAAACCAGTATTTCTAAGGAACGGCGCCACGGAGACCACGTCTAAAGGTAAGAGACGAATAGCCTTTCTTAAGGCTATTCCGGGAAGGAAGGAAGGAAGGAAGGAAGGAAGGAAGGAAGGAAGGAAGGAAGGAGAAAAACCTACAACTTATCCTACAAAAAACACATTACACAACTTTGTGTATGAAAATTAAAAAAAAGTTATGGGTCTCAGACTATGGTGACTTGAAGAAATTTTGGTATTTTTAAAGTTTAGAATTTTTAGAAAGGTATTAAAACATAACAAAAACTATATGAATTTGGTATTACTGACAGGAAACTTATGAGGTGACACATGCCATCCTAACTGAAAGCAGGATACAATAGAGAGAGAGAAGCTGAGCTTTATGATATATATGTTTATATGGTTTTATCAGCAGGATTTGTGGGTAAAGGACATAGTAAATCCTGACAGGACTCCTAGAAGAGATAATGAGAGTCCTGATTACCCCGCCCACACAGGATGAGTGACAGCTTTCTATGTAGGCACATTGATACAGGAAAAGTTGTCAGTGACATTCTACTCAAAAATTCAGCTCTAAAACATGTAATCCTTTATCTCATAGAAGTCAGCTTCTCTCCTGCTGTCAGCTATGGTATCCAGCTTCCAGATGGGGCAGCAGTTAGTTTTCTTTTAGAACACTGTCAGCACATACTGATGCTGTGCAATGAAGACCATTTGTGGTAATAAAAACCATCAACACTAGGTCAGGGCACACTGTCTAAGGGCATAACCAGACTATATGGTAACTGCTTTCAGCTGAAGCCCCACACCCCTGTGGTGTGCAATGGCCATGTGATTCAGAGTTATACCTTAGTCTTACCTGCGGAATCGAATGACCATTGGGTATTGTGCCTGAGTGGGTCATTACTTTGTGCAGTTGCTACATTGTTTGGCTGTCCAAATCTATTGACTATGTATGGCACATATCAGGGTCCTATGTTGTTCATATCCAGTACATGAAGTCACTTCAATCTGTGTTGGGTTTTTTTCACTGATACATACAGTTGAATAAATGAGCATGGACAGACAGGGCTACCCATGTTCGCGGCATTCACGCATACCCATGACAATTATAGTCATGTGCATATGGTCAGAAATATGAATGGGTCAGCATGCTAGCCAGCAAAAAAGACGGTCATGTTCATTGGGCCTTACGTGCAGTATATGTTAAATATACAATAATATAATGTATAATAATGTACTCCAAAATAGTGTTCATTGCTTTAATTATTTCATATGGAAATAACATTTTTATGATACATATATATATGTTCTTGATCTATAGGTGACCATCTGCCATCATGTCTGATACAGAAGAAGTAGACTATGAGTAAGTCATACATGCAGCTATCATGTTCCTTAGGTACCACGTGAGTCAAAGACACGCATCTTAATAATAATGCGACACAATGCAGCCTTGTTGCCAACTAATACGAGCAAATATTAGAATCTATAGATGTGGAAACATTATCTAAATCTAGGCACAATGTCACCAGTCCATGCATCCAGAGTAAATTTACTTTAGTTATTAATCTTACAATTATATTTTTACATTGCACATTTAACATGATCATTATTTTATATAATGTTGGTGTTTTCCTTTGTTAATTTCTTGTTTCTGTATTTTCCATTCTTTTTTTCTTTCCCTTGTCAATGTCTCTGGGGTAAACTATCATGCTGCACAGGGAACAGGGTAAGTGTTATTTGGAATTCGGTATATTGGTTTGAGTAGGATTAGTAAAATATATTACTATTGTTCTTAACTTCCCCAATCCAGGGTCATTGTAAACTTCATTGGTTAAAGGTTTAGCATTGTATTGCAGCCAAGTTCCATTCACTTAAAGAGGACCTTTCACTAACCTGCTCTTTGCATCACTTAATAGATGCTGCTCCGCAGATTTCAGCATAGTTGGATTTCACGCCAAAGGATGTGATTCTGAGCTCTGACACTGTCCTCTGCCTGCTCTTACTTGGACACCACCCTTCTGACAGTACAGAGCCTAAATAGCATATCAGGCACCAAAACTACCTGCATTGATTGCCCTACAATGGTGGTAGAAAGCGTAAAATGTGAACGGTGCTGGAATCAGTGGAGCAGCATCTATAGATAACTATAGATAGTTGTTAATAGCTATTAACAGATGCTAAGAACTAGTTAGTGGAGATGGTGAAAGGTCCTTTGTTCCACAGAGTAAATCTTCAACATCCGCCACAACCCATGGTGCTGGTTAAAAGATGGTTGCCCTGCTTTATAACCCCTGTACAACACCCTTAACAATGGTTTCCTGCAATAGCAAATAAAGCATATGGAACACTGTAGCTAATAGGGGGCAATTAATAGGAGCCTAATATGCATAGGGGCTGACAACCAGTTCACCAATATTTTTGATCAGACACAATGATTTGTGATTTGTTCACATTGTTTATTGGTTTTTGAGTTAGGGCTACTTGGTGTATAATCATAGAACCCAAACAATGTAGGGTTGTCCTGCTCATATTACAAAAATCAAAACAAGGGCCAGTGTTCAGGTTAGCCTGCTCCTTGATCCCTCTTGAAAATGGAAACTCTATCTGCGTAAAAACCAGTTACCTGCCGACCCCATAGACTATAATGGTGGGGCACACTGGGTTTCTGCCTGAAATCGGCATCCAGCCATCGCTTCTATCACCCTGCGACCCTTCTACCAGTGGTTGAGGCTGCACATGGCCAGACATTTTCCTGCCTCGGGATCTACAGAGAAAGTCACATATTACTATTCAAATGAATGTATGGCCATATAATACATGAACAAGCTGCTTACTACATACAACATGTCTCCTTTGTGACTCATAGAGGAGGTTCCCAACCTGCCCCACCACCCCATTAAGGCTGATGGATTTAATGAATTCATTATTGTTCAACTTTTTAGATAATCCATCAGGCTAAGAAAGTCATTTATTTATACACAAAGCAAAAATAATCTTTTTCTTTTTATGTTTCCTTCCTTAACAAAAAGAAGAAGAGCAGGAAGAAGAAGGTGGGGTATATTTCACAAAATCTAATTTTAACAAATATTTTCAGACAACCCAATGAGCAACACAGAGAAAGAGAAATAACTTGTCTTCTTGACTTTATATTTTTCTCATCTTAAATTCTATCCATTCTGGGGATAAAGAACGTCATCCTAAATAATACTGCCCATAACTACCTGGAGGCATAGATTCGACTCCTGGGAATGAGGACTGATATCTGGTGCCAAGTTTCCACCTAAAATATGACCATGAGACAGCTAGGTTACTATGGACATGCTACCTGTCCATCAGTTATAGCCTTCAATATGATGTTGTCAGGCAGCAGATCCTTAGCAACTAGTCTGTCTCATGTTACTTAGGCTTCATCATATGAGCCAAATTGCCACTGGGCTGGGAACTGAGCAGAGCCAGTTGTCATGACAAGCTTTCTTTTATCTCCAGTATTTTGTCCAAATAATTCTATGTAGAGAAACCCTTTAATAGATCCTATTGGAGGCAATTGATTTTAAAGCATAATAAATTATGTGTGTTTGTATGCAGGCAAGCAAGCTTTTGTTCCATAGGTCACCCTTTATAGCATATGGTGTGTTCCCCAGCATTCAGTCCACCACCATCCATTCATTTATTCATTCATTGTAGTCCAGATCTGTTATCTACATGACAAGCTCATGCTGATAAACTGTATTTGGAATACATTGATGTGTGTATGCCATATTTCCTAGCTGTCTGCTATGACTCTTTTATGAACCGAGGTGTAACATGAGGCTCCTGGGCCCCAATGCAAAATCTGTACCAGGCCCCAAACTATCATTTATAGTACAGGTCTCCCCATATTGGGAAGAGACATCTTATGGCCCCCTAAGGGTATGTTCACACAGCAGAAAATGAAGAGGAATTTCCCTTCATTTTCCACAGCCACATTCAAGTACCCGCGATGGGATGCTGAAGAAGGGCAACTGCATTCTGTTGCGGCTTTCCACTGCTGTTTGGTCCCAGATGAATGGGATCCTGCACCCTCTGCAACCCCTCAAGTTACACCCCTGCATTTTTACCATAATGCTTGCTGCTCTTTTACTGACATTCTTCCTTTTTGCTTTTTTTGCCTTTTCTTTGCATTGGGCAGTGGCTGAGGAGCCTGAGCCGGAGGAGGCAGCAGGTATTAATGCTTTGCTTTACTGTTTTACCATATGGACGAAAGAGTGCGGTCACACAAATCTGGTAAAAACCACCCACAATGCATTCTGGGATTTAGTAATAGAAGAAGTAATATTTGCAACATTGCATCTAACCTGAGAACATGTCAACTCTTTATTGAAAATCCCAGGAGTAAGCCTAGGTGTCAATCCTGCAAATATGACTCAGGATCAGGGTTGTTTTAATGCATTGGGGGTGCCCTGTGCAAACTTTTTGAAAGTAGGACCCCCAATACCCACCCATAACTTAATTTCCCCTGCTCCTTCAGCCACAAATCTTAAATAAAAAAATAAAATAAAAAAAAGAGTACTCACTGAACCGCGTTCCCACAGACCTGCATGCTCCAACTGTATTGTCTGTGGCTCGGTGCTCATTGCCCTTCCCTGACACAGACATTATCAGTAGAGATGAGCGAACAGTAAAATGTTCGAGGTTCGATATTCGTTTCGAGTAGCCCCTCAATATTCGACTACTCAAATCGAATATCGAACCCTATTATAGTCTATGGGGGGAAAATGCTCATTTCAGAGGTAGGCAACGTTTGATCAAATTATACTTACCAAGTCCACAAGTGAGGGTCAGGCTGGATCCTCCGAGAAGTCTTCTCCAGGCAGCGTCCCTGTGGCATCTTCCGGATCTGAATTCACTCTGCCAGGCATCGGGCCTGGGCATAGCCGACTGCGCATGTCCGCACTACAAGCGGGCATGCGCAGTCGGCTCTGCCCAGGCCCGATGCCTGGCAGAGTGAATTCAGAGCCGGAAGACGCTGCGGGGAAGCTGCACGGAGAAGACTTCTAAAGGTAGGAGAAGAACCAGCGTTGATTGGCCGACTGTATAGCATTCGGCCAATCAATGCTTGTTCTGCATCGAACTTTTCCATTCGAATAGCGAGTGGTACTCGATCGAGTACGAGTATTTAGAATACCGTAGTATTCGATCGAATACCTACTCGATCGAATACTACTCATCTCTAATTATCAGTTGAAGTCCAGATCTGTTATCTGCATGACAAGCTCATACTGATAAACTGTATTTGGAATACATTGATGTGTGTGTGCCATATTTTCCTAGCTGTCTTCTATGACTCTTTTATTAACAGAGGTGTAACATGAGGCTCCTGGGCCCCAATGTACCAGGCCCCAAACTATAATTAATAGTACTGGTCCACCATATTGGGAAGAGACATCTTATGGCCCCCTAAGGGTATGTTCACACAGCAGAAAATGAAGACAAATTCCCCTTAATTTTCCACAGCCACATTCGACTACCCACGATGGGATGCTGAAGAAGGGCAACTGCATTCCGTTGTGGCTTTCCACTGCTGTTTGGTCCCAGATGAATGGGATCCTGCACCCTCTGCACCCCCTCAAGTTACACCCCTGCATTTTTACCATAACGCTTGCTGCTCTTTTACTGATATTCTTCCTTTTTGCTGTTTTTGCCTTTTCTTTGCATTGAGCAGTGGCTGAGGAGCCTGAGCCGGAGGAGGCAGCAGGTATTAATGCTTTGCTTTCCTGTTTTACCATATGGACGAAAGATTGCAGTCACACAAATCTGGTAAAAAGCACCTGCAATGCATTCTGGGATTTAGTAATAGAAGAAGTAAAATTGTCTTAGAGCACAGACCTAAGGGTCCATTCACATGGAGGAAAATGGTGAGGAATTTGGTGTGGAATTTCAGCGCTGAAAAAAAAGCCTCCCATTGACTTTAATGAGTTCCTTATTCTGGTATCAGGAAGCCCGGAGCAGTAGGACATCACCCAAATTGTGGGGCTATTCTGCTTAAACCAGGGCAGCTGAGGGGGCCACCGCAAACATAGGGCCCTCTCTAGCTACACTTTGAATTTATGGTTAAAGTGGCCCTGCTCGGTTTGGTACTAATTCTCCTTATGGAAACTGCCAAAAAATATTCAAATTAGCTCTCCTCTGGTAGGAAACAAAACTGCTGAAGGCACCAACACTATAGGAATGTAGTTCCTCTTGGACACTCCATTTCAAATGAATGGAGTGGAGCTTGTGTTGTCTGACCATCGCCCCATTTTGAACGGGGGCAAATATTCCCCTTTCTCCTGATCACTGGGGGTCTAAACAGTTGGACCCTGGATGATCTGCAAGTTATCCCCTATATAATGGAAAGAAGATAACTCACTTTTGTGGGAAAACATCTTTAGAGTATAGATGAGTGGGACAGGCACATAATATTAAAGGTTTATAAATCGTTAATACAGCTTCATCCAGAATACGCAGCTCCGTGTGTAACCGCAGTTTTAGTGGACCCAAAGAATGGAGAGGCTATGCTAGTATGAAGCTAGCATAAGACAATTGTAGCTAAATATAACAATATGTTTACTTAGGCCTGGTTCACATCTGCGTTTGGTATTCCAATTGGGGAGTGCACTTGGGGACCCCAGAACAGAATACCGAATGCATTGACCAGCAGTGAGCAATGAGAGCACACAGATCCCATAGACTATAATGGGGTCCATGTGTTTTCCACAAGGTGTTCCCACGAGTCATGCGGAGAGGAAAATAGTTCTTTTCTCTCCGCATGACTTGTGCGGAGACCGCGCGGAGAACACATGGACTCCATTACAGTCTTTGGGGTCCGTGTGCTAAATTGTGCCCAGAGAGTACTATACTGTACTTTGTATACATGAATCTAGGGTAATTTAGTATTTCAGTTATAGTCCATATAGACATGATTTATTTTTTTGGATGTTAGGGTTGAGAACTTAGGTTGAGTACTAGGGCTGAGCTTGTGATAAAAATATAAAGCAGTGAGCATAGGGCTACATGTAATAGGGCATTGTCTTAACCTAATGAAGAGAACAGATCATACTAAACATATGTAACTGTAGTCAATGTCACAGGAATACAATATGAGAGGCACAATATTCAGTATAGAACAGGCGCAAGGTTTCACAGGAAATAAAAGTATCACTGTGACTTCCTCGCCGAGTGTTAATTTCCTGATTGCTAATTTTAGTTGATAACATGTTACTTGCATAACCTTTGCTTCTGCTTAATACAGTCTTCTCTTGGGATTGATTCCATTACCAGAATTACTCCTGAACAACACATATACTAGTATACTACTAGTATATACTAGTATATAATAGTAGTAGTGTAGCAATCACTGAGGAGTGAATTATTGCAGATTACTAATGTACTGTATCATTTACAGTACAATTTAACCCAACATATGCCACACAAATGACTATATCACCAGTTGACTTATTTTGTACAATAAATATATACACATATATACTTTTTTGCAATACCACTCTTGGTATTTCACAATATGACGATTATAACTCATACTGTGATAGACAGATGTGACCAGGGGTGAACCTAACCCCTCTGCTCCCTTTTTTTGGCCCTCCACACAGTACATAATTTCTGATTTCTGGCCCACCACATGGAATACGACCCCCATGCCGATTTTAAAAGAAAATACCGCCCCCAGTTTATTCCATGAGACTCTGCTGAGACCATTACCTGAGGTCGCCTCATGGAAGGTGCACCCCTGTATAGACACTACATGATAATACACACATATATACTATTTTTGTTGGTTTGAAGTACTAACAAAGTAGCTTAATACAGTTTGTAATACTTGGATTGCGTACGAAATATGTTTCGTAAGATAAAACTGCCATCTGAAAACATCTCTTTGATCCTTCATGATCCAATTATTGAGCATGAACATGAAGCTGACTATAGGAGAGTTCATTTGGTAAAAAATCCAATAGACCACATGTTTGTGAGCGTGAGCAGATTTAGTGCATCTATATCTACTGTCATTTATCATATGATAAACTGCAGCCCTTACATACGGGAGACTGTTCTAGTGTCTGCCGAAAATCGTTGGTGGAAAAAGTCCTGCATAGAGGATGATCGCTATGAATGGTTCTCTTGACTTTCCATCACTATGCTTTATCCAGTTAATCCAGCCTACTGTATATAAAAGTGTTCCAAACCATAAAATAGTAATATTCACCATATGATAACATTGGCTGTAGCGGCTCTATGTTGGGTTGTCCTGCTGATTTAAAAAAAAAAACCCACAAGGGCCAGTGTCCAGGCTCCCCTGTTCCTTGGTCCCTTATGACACACAAGAAATTTGCATTGTAAATACCTTTTTGATAAGTTTTTACTTTTTTAATAGTTAATCTTTGGTTGACATAGAGCTACTTGGACAGATGGAGAAAAAGCTCCTTCAATTACAGTCTGGACACAGAGTAGTTCCCATGTACATTACACCTCTCAGTGATTTTTAGTTCTTTTTTTTTTGCTGTAGAAAGGTTTTATTTAGATCTTAAAGCAACACTAAAGATGAAGTGAAACGCTCATGAAATAAAAAGTGAATGCAGATGTTTATTCTCTAGGTTGCAAAAACTAGAGAGAGGGAAGACAGTTTTCTGATCTTCCCATCAGTAATCCCATTGACGAACAATACAACACTGTCTCTGCTCCAGAAAATTATCATGGTAACCGCAGTGATTATAGCCTGCAGTATTAATAGTAGTACAGCGTATAACGCCCCCATCCCTCACAATGACGACTGCGCTGCCTTCTAACAAGCCAAGATGACTACATACCGCACAGATCTCTCCATTCTCAGCTTACACTTTGCTTTACATTCACAAAATCACATCACAAAATCAGTCAAAAGATATTATGTGTTGAAACATAATAAATATACAATTGACACAAAGGACAGCCTGAACTTGACACCTGCACTATGTGCAATATATAAAATTCTCTGCAATTGTTTATGCTTTACATACCCTATTCTTTAGTTCTCGACAATCCTTTTAAGGGGCTTAAAGTGTGTGATATCTGTATCTCCTGCTTTGTTTGTCCCCCCCTTTGTTCAGTAATTTTGTTCAGATCTGCTTCAGAGTCTCTGTAAGGCTAAGGCCCCTCTTTGCAGAAACACAGCTTTTCGCGTTGCAGATTTTGTTGCGATTTTTTAAGCCAAAGCTAAGAATGGCTATAAAAGGAATGTGATATATAGAGGAAGTTCTTATACTTCTAACTTCTGCTCAATCCATTCCTGGACTTGGTACAAAAAACCGCAGCAAAATCTGCAATAAAAAAAGCTGCGTTTCCGCAACATGGTGCTTTAGCCTAAGAGACTCTGTCGCAGATTCCGCCGAAAATTAGCAGACAGAAAAGTCCTACACAGAATTTATGGAGTCCGTGGGTAACCACCGTTTACCGGGTGGGTTCTCCTTCGTTTGGGTCCCATGCTGGATACAAACGACAGAAAGCAGGCGCAAGTGAGAACCTAGCCGTAGGCTTTATTCACACCTGCACTCGAGTTTCCGTAAGAGACTCCATCATAGATTTCAATGAAAATCAGTATAATCGGTTTCAGTATAATACTGCCGGAAAACTGGCAGACCCCATTATACTTTATGGGGTCTGCGGGTAACCGCTCTTTTAGTGGGTGGTCTCTCTGTCATTGGAATACCATGGTGGATATGAACAACGGAGAGCATGGCGCAAGTGTGAAACTAGCCTTTAGAGGACATAGGGGCACTGTTTTCCCCTCAGAAAGATTGCCATAAACAGTGATCAAGTCTTATAGGACCCTGCAGTGCTCCCCTGGGAAAAGGTATTCAAGTGAGTGATATCTCCTGCACTACTATTCAGAAATGCAGTAAACCTATAGGTCCATGTCAGCCCTTTAGACAGGCCACAGGATGTAAAATAAAGCAGACACATCTTGTTGTGTCCCAAGGCCTATCTAAAAGACTGGAAATTGATGTATAGGATCACTAATAAACCACAGACATTAGAGCTGTACTGTATAAACTCCAGTAGGCGGGGTACAAAGCTTCAGATAACTGGACTCCTGTCTTTAAAGTGAATCTGTAAGGTCCAAAAGTCCTCCACAACCAATAATAATGCCATGTAGGGGTTTTACTAGTAGAAGTAGCAGAAATATTTTATATAGACCTCAAATATTTCTTGAGAACATGAATTCAATATGTATGGCCACTTTCAGAAACCAGCGTGTATTTTGTAACAATAGGTACTCTTACAAAGCATTGCTCTTCCTACAATGTACCTCTGTTGCTATTGCCACAGTATCTATTACTGCTTGTGATTTGTTCTTCATTTGTTTGTTCCATATTTTTACCACCTGTCTACGTGTCTTGCTCTGCTGCTGCTATTCTCTGCCATCTTGCTTTTGCCTGCCTCTCCTGCCATCATGCTGTTTGTCACGCCATTCTCCTCGCACAGAAGAGTATGGAGAACATGTAGAAGGTAATAGATAATGTTGCATTAGAAAATATAAAAATAGGGAGTTACAGTCCTATGAAAAAGTTTGGGCACCCCTATTAATCTTAATCATTTTTAGTTCTAAATATTTTGGTGTTTGCAACAGCCATTTCAGTTTGATCTATCTAATAACTGATGGACACAGTAATATTTCAGGATTGAAATGAGGTTTATTGTACTAACAGAAAATGCGCAATATGCATTAAACCAAAATTTGACCGGTGCAAAAATATGGGCACCTCAACAGAAAAGTGACATTAATATTTAGTACATCCTCCTTTTGCAAAGATAACAGCCTCTAGTTGCTTCCTGTAGCTTTTAATCAGTTCCTGGATCCTGGATGAAGGTATTTTGGACCATTTCTTTCTACAAAACAATTCAAGTTCAGTTAAGTTTGATGGTCGCCGAACATGGACAGCCCGCTCTCAAATGATCTGAAAACAAAGATTGTTCAACATAGTTGTTCAGGGGAAGGATACAAAACGTTGTCTCAGAGATTTAACCTGTCAGTTTCCACTGTGAGGAACATAGTAAGGAAATGGAAGACCACAGGGACAGTTCTTGTTAAGCCCAGAAGTGGCAGGCCAAGAAAAATATCAGAAAGGCAGAGAAGAAGAATGGTGAGAACAGTCAAGGACAATCCACAGACCACCTCCAAAGAGCTGCAGCATCATCTTGCTGCAGATGGTGTCACTGTGCATCGGTCAACAATACAGCGCACTTTGCACAAATAGAAGCTGTATGGGAGAGTGATGAGAAAGAAGCCGTTTCTGCACGTACGCCACAAATAGAGTTGCCTGAGGTATGAAAAAGCACATTTGGACAAGGCAGCTTCATTTTGGAAACAAAAATTGAGTTGTTTGGTTATAAAAAAAAGGCGTTATGCATGGCGTCCAAAAAGAAACAGCATTCCAAGAAAAACACATGCTACCCACTGTAAAATTTGGTGGAGGTTCCATCATGCTTTGGGGCTGTGTGGCCAATGCCGGCATCGGGAATCTTGTTAAAGTTGAGGGTCGCATGGATTCCACTCAGTATCAGCAGATTCTTGAGAATAATGTTCAAGAATCAGTGACGAAGTTGAAGTTACGCCGGGGATGGATATTTCAGCAAGACAATGATCCAAAACACCGCTCCAAATCCTCAGGCATTCATGCAGAGGAACAATTACAATGTTCTGGAATGGCCATCCCAGTCCCCAGACCTGAATATCATTGAACATCTGTGGGATGATTTGAAGCGGGCTGTCCATGCTCGGCGACCATCTAACTTAACTGAACTTGAATTGTTTGTCCAAAATACCTTCATCCAGGATCCAGGAACTGATTAAAAGCTACAGGAAGCGACTAGAGGCTGTTATCTTTGCAAAAGGAGGATCCACTAAATATTAATGTCACTTTTCTGTTGAGGTGCCCATACTTTTGCACCGGTCAAATTTTGGTTTAATGCATATTGCGCATTTTCTGTTAGTACAATAAACCTCATTTCAATCCTGAAATATTACTGTGTCCATCAGTTATTAGATATATCAAACTGAAATGGCTGTTGCAAATACCAAAATATTTAGAACTAAAAATGATTAAGATTAATAGGGGTGCCCAAACTTTTTCATAGGACTGTATGGTGACCATACCTTTTGTTTTGAATTTCTTTTCTGTCTCGTTTTTAATGTCTTCGTCCATATATATATATATATATATATATATATATATATATATTTATTTACATATACAGTATATATATATATATATATATATATATATATATATATATATAATTTATTTATTTATTATGCTTACTTGTTTAGTGCCATATACAGTATATATATATATATATATACACTTTATACTACATAAGATATACTGTCAGCCACTTACAATATGCAGTAATATATTTATCTGATATACAGTATGTAGGTATAATTCGCACCACATGAGTGAGAAGATGACACCATTGTAGAGATAATACATACATCAGGGTGACATATACCGTTACATTCCAACCAGAATGAAAACATGTAGAGAAATGGAAAGTGTAGCAGAATAAAAAGTGTGTTATATTATAAAATTACTAGCATTTCAGAACTAATTTAAAAAAAACCCATAGAGGATCTTCCCACAATCCCAATTCCCTCCCTCAAAACTGAATTATCAAACTAATGAATCCTGTAGGCAGCAATACTGTGGTACTTCAGTGGGGTTTTGTATTCTCATTGAAACCAATGGGGGAGATAAACTTAAATGTGCCAAAATTGGCATAACTGACATAATTTGCAATAAAAAGTGGTGTACATGCTTTATGGCTTATTTACTAAGTGTTTCAGACATTTCCTACCAGTTTTTGCACCCTGTCTGACAAAGTGGATGGAACTTATCGAAAAAAGTTGGGGCTTGTTAAAAGGGGCAGTGTTTAACACCATGTGCCAAAAAATGCTGCACAATTTTGGCACATTGGTCCCGGTCTAATATGTGACACTATATACAGCAATATTTGAGTGTACTTTTTTTGTCAAAAACTAAGCCAACTAGTAAGTGGTTTAAATTTAGACTAGACAATTTGATACATCTGGTACAGTATAAGACTGCAGTCTAAAACTTAGACAGTATATCTGCCCCTATTAGTTCATATTTCCAATGTTGTTTTTAGACTGATTGCAGCCACCACTAGGAGGAGCTCAGGAACTTACTGTATACTGTTTATACACATGCGCCTCCTAGTGGCGGTTGCAGGTGGTAATACAGAGGATTTGGTTGTATCAGGCCTGGTTCACATCTGTGTTCAGTATTCCATTTGGGGACTCCGCTTGGGGACCCACCGAACGGAATACCAAACACATTAAAAAGTGGTGAGCAATGCGGACAGAAAAGTATTGCTTGAAGTGCTGTAACATCTCTGCCTGTTCTGGTCTCTGCGCCACTCTCTGCTCGCATGCTGCGGTGCAGGATGCGTGCACAGTTTGATAGCTTGCTTAGAGTTTTTGGTTGCATTGTCTGAACACTGTCCTATTCCTTCACCTTGCTAATTGATTTTTCCACCACACCCGTCTCCTTCACCTTCATTTCCCTCTGCTCCTCTAAGAATTAAGTTTTCTTTTGGTTTAGGGCGGGTTTTTCCTCCCTATTTATTCTTGGTTCGCATTCACATTGTTGCTTGCTATTGCCTCGTGCTTGCTGGCGTTTTCTCTTGCTGTTTTGTTACTTGTATTCTTAATCCTGACATTGGCTTTTCCTATTGACTATTCTTTTGGACTTCGATTTGGCACTGCATTGCTCGACTGTTACCGAACCCTGGCTAGCTGACCTCCCTTTGTTGTTGTTTGTCTTGTCTACGTTTTGTGTGTCACATATATAGGAAGGGATCATCTTCTAGTTGCCGCCTATTACATAGGATAGGGCCTGGCAAGAGGAAGGGACAGTGGGGGACTTCAGCTTAGGGCTCACTGTCTCTTGTGCCCCTTCTTCCAGGGTTCTCAACTACTGGGGAATTGTCATCTACGCACTGGGGAACTGCTGTCTGCACTTCCCTAACAAGTGCTTTTTTCTCTGCCTGATTTGTGCGGACATCATGCGGGAAACACATGGACCCCATTATATTGTTTGTGATCCGTGTGTCTTCATTGCTCACCACTTTTTAATGTGTACGGCATTCCGTTCGGGGGGTCCCCAAGCAGACTCCCCAAATGCAATACCAAACGCAGATGTGAACAAAACTTAAGACATACTAAGAAATTAAGAAAACAACATAATGTTGAAAGTTCACTTTAGAGTTAGTGGAATTCATGGAAGTGTCCGCAGACTGTTTATAGTCTATTGTGAGTGGTGTAATTTTTTATGTTTTTTAATGTATCTATATAACATAATATAATCAGTCCAGATTTTCCTAGCACTGCTTAGTATATCTTGTCCTTTCATTCTGTACTGAATTAAGCTGAAGGCAATTAGACATCTTCAAAGCCAATATGTGAACTGTGTCAGTGCATTTGTTCCCATAAAATTACTTTACAATGCCAGCCCCTTTTCTTCTTGCGGATGGTTTGTGGTATGTGTACAGGGTAATAAATTCATGTTCTAGGATCAATGAGAATGCCTGAGGACATTATAGATCTTATACTAATAGATTTGAGATTGTCCTGACATCCGCTAGCTCATGTATTATAACTATTATATGTCTAATTTCTATAATGTTTACCGGAATGTACCAAATATGAGGCTTATTCCATAAAATAGAACTTATAACACAAGTATTGACATGCTTGGCAACCAGTGTGCACAGAGCTACAAAGCTTCTATGTCTGGTAATTTTTCATAGTTATAACATCTATCTCTTGAAAAGAATCTCGGGCTATTTCTATTATAATATGTATAAAAATAAGAAGCATGGGAGCGTGAAAATAGTTCTGGAACTTTAGTCGGTGTCTAAGGCAATGTGCACCAGCTTCAAAGTGTATCCCAAGGGTTTGATGCATAATTTGTTCTCTGTGCAGCACAAAAACCCTCTAGATATCTCAGTAGCTCAAAGCCACAGTTCATATGTGGCAGATTTGTTGTAGAAATTTATACCCAGCTTGTTGCAAAATTGTAGCTAGGTTTTTGTTACATTAGGAAAGAGTTTGCAGCTATAGGTCTATATCTAAATGTCCTGGGCAAGGCAGACTGGCACATGCCCCACCAGTATGTGACCATCATATATATTTTACATAACTGCAGATGAATTGCAAATAGCCAACACAAATCTAGCACAAAAACCTGATTAAGGTTGTGGGGAATATATTGTATATCAATATAGTTGTGATTTAGTAAAAACAGTGTCAGACATAGTGCACTAAAAGTTTTTTTCAGACCATGCCTAATGTTTAGATGCCTACCCCCTGTTTACTCACCAAGCCCATTATTTACAGGTCTAAAATCCGGACAAAAAAAAAAAATTGGACAAAATAGTGCAGCAATTTGAGCTATGTTGTTCATTATAATGCCAGGGTACCTAGACTGCATCCCTTCATATTGTACACCAGACTACTGCACAAAATCTCCATATTTTATTCATAGATAAATTTATTGATGGGCCCCTAAACCTGCTCATCTCCCCTATGGCCCCACCCAGACACTTTGTGCCCATACATGCACAATAATAGTGCCCTTCTTTGTGTAACACATACCGTAGCATAATGTTCACTGTGTTCCCACATCGTCTATTGCCCTCTTAGTGATCTTACCACAGTACAATATCTCTTAGAGGCCCCATACAGTATAATGTCTTTCTTGTAACGCCCACACAACATCATGCCCACTAGTGACCTCTACACAATATAATATCCCTTGGCAACCCCCACACAGTATAATGGCCTCTTGTAACCCCTTCCATATAATGGCCCCTTAGCGCACCTCAAATGGTATAATTTTAAAAAAAATAAAATAAAAATAGTACTCATCTTGCCCCTACACCCCCAAAATAGGTCCCTTTCACTCTCTACTGTTAGTGGTTCAGTAAGACCAGTGCAATTACATCACTACATCACACCTGCCTGCATCCAAGCCACCAGCAGCAGCAATATGGGGTGAATGGTAGAGCAGGGAGCTGACAGCTTCCAGATTCACCACTGAGTTCAATTCAATCTGTGTCTTGAGGATGCACATAGAGTTGAAAGCATGACAGATCTTTCTGGGAGTCTGGGAGGTCTTCCCATTTCAGCAGCCTCCCCTGAAAATTTGGGGATGTTGGCAGATATGAGTTTTAGTTGTGCATGTTCCATCAAAGACAACACTTAAATATCTCTACTTTACAGCTTGTTTAAGACACATGGCTGTCACAGCAAATACATGTCTGACAGGCTATGAAGCTGATTCAATCACCGGTGATCAGTTCACAACATAAGCGTTTGAGGGCAGGGACCATTTTGTCTTTTGTTGTGTGTACCAATAGACACCATGTTTGATGGGAAATTAAGTGATGTTAAATTGGAAAATCCGACATCAGAGGAGACTAACACCTTCCCTATAGGCTTGTGACAGGGAAAAGATTATATCATGACTCATGTTACTGTCAAATATCATTATGCTGAATGCTGTAATAATATTATATGTCCTTTTTGTTAACAGAGGAGGAGCGCCCCAGGCCAAGGTAAGCATTCTCCATCTCTGCTGACACATTAACCTGTCAACCTGTCAGAGTTCTTGTTCTATATTAGATCTTGCTAAATTTCAGCCTTGTCACTAATAGCAAATAAACTGAAGAACATCTGAGGACAATTTGCCAGCAGGGAATTATTTTAGTGAATGCAATTGTTTGGAAGACTATGAACATGCAAACACAAAGCAAAACTAGTCAAAAATGTTAATATTTTTTTTTAATCATAGCATTGCTGAAGTAAAGTAGCAGGGAGGGCATATACCCAAGTGCTAGGTGTAGGGGGCACCAGCAAGCATTTGTCATACTATTTAAGGAAAGTCTAGACACAACCTTAAAATTGGCAAACCTTAAAATATAACTTTGAATACATATTAACATCTGACACCTGACTAAAAGGAGTATACTGGGAGCAGCACAGGTAATGCCATGCTGTTCACCTGCCATACGATGTGCACCAGTGCAGTACCCAAAGCCACCTCTACACTATGTATGGCAAGTGAGCAACGAGGCTCCTGGAATTGTTAACATTAACATGGCCCCTATACAACTATAGTACCCACAATGGCAGTTATCAAGAATATGGTGAAAAAACAGCTCAGCATCCAAAATGGAAACAATACTGGGAGAAGCGTGTTCTTGTAAACATCTGAACTGATGGGTCCTAACATTCTGATCTAAGGGATCACTGAGGGTCTAGCACCAGGTCCCCTGTTCATCAACTGTTTGAAGGGACCATGCTGCTTTTGTGAGCGCCCTCACACCTTCGTTCGTAATATGTTTCACCGTAGCCCACACACAGTATAATAGGCTTCACATTGACTCCCACACAGTATAATGCTCCTCAATGGCCCCCACACAGTATAATATTCTCCACAGTGACCCCAACACAGTGTAATATGTTCCACAGTAGCCTCCACACAGTATAATATGCTCCACAGTGGCCCCCACACAGTATAATATGTTCCACAGTAGCCTCCACACAGTATAATATGCTCCACAGTGACCCCACAGAGTATAATAAGCTCTACAGTGGCCCCCACACAGTATAATATGCTCCACAGTGGCTCCCACACAGTGTAATGTACTGCACAGTGACCCCATACAGTAAATGATGCATGCCAATTTTTCAGGAATACCTCCATTTAGTTCTAGCAATCACAGTAGTCAAACCCCTGTCATCAGACATGGGTGGCATAGCCTAATAATATGTCATCAATGTACTTGATGAGCCAATAGTTTAAGGAAGTAAGCCTGTTTGAGCAAGAAAATGTTATCATAATGTTTATGACTTATAGTAATAGAAATTGGAATTGTCCACCAAACACTGGAAACTTAGGAGTACAAAGGAAACTATATAGATTTATTTTTCAAAGTACAATGTTTATAATGCAAGGTTTAATACCACCTTACTGTACTTGAGAAGAGAAATATGGTAATATGTAATACTGCTTTATCTCATATTTTCTCCCATTCACAGACCCATGATGCCCCAACTTGCACCTCCGAAAATTCCAGAGGGAGAAAGAGTTGATTTTGATGTACGTTACACATTTCTAATTAATTATCACTATGAGAGCTTGTCAGGATGACATGTTATATTATAGGTTATATTATATGTATAACGTATCCAACTATAAAGATCATCTCAAATTCTAGGAAATGTGATACCTTAGGGAGCGTTCACACTACCGTTGGTGTCCTACAGCTAGTGTCCGTGCAAAATCTTGCGCGGACATTAGCATCGGACACCAACTTTGTCCGTTATATTTTGCATTGATTTAAATGGACATCGGGTGCGTTCTTTTACAGTCTGTGTCTGTCCTTAACTGTCCGTTCCCAAAGATGTCCGAATTTTCAAGCGGACAGCAAAAACCTACATGTCGGGTTTTGCTGTCCGCTTGAAAAATAGGACATCTTTGGGAACGGACAGTTAAGGACAGACACGGACAGTAAAAGAACGCACCCGATGTCCATTTAAATCAGTGCACAATGTAACGGACACAGCTAGTATCCACTGCTAATGTCTGCGTAAGATTTTGTGTGGATATTAGCATCGGACACTAGCTGCTGGACACCGACAGTAGTGTGAACGCTCCCTTACCAGTATTTCCAGTATTTCCTTACCACTAGTATATGAATAAAACTTCATACTGTCAACATCTACCATTTTAGGATATTCATCGGAAGAGAATGGAAAAAGATCTCCTGGAACTTCAGACATTGATAGATGTCCATTTTGAACAACGTAAAAAGGAAGAAGAAGAATTGATTGGCCTAAAGGATAGAATAGTATGTATATTGGCAATATGTATAGTGACAACATCATGTGAAAATGTAGAAGAACCATTTATAATATGTGCCCCTTTCTCTTAGAGAGCATTTGTCACCAAAAACCAGTATATCAACCCAGGTCACACATATCAAACTGTTTTTCCCTTGTCTATCTATTCCTCCATTTCCGAGATCTCTCCATTTCTGTTAACATACCAATGAGCTCTTTAGAACATGGAGGATATTGCTGCTTACTTTCTGGAGCAATGAGAATGCCCTTGTTCCTCCAAGGAGCTCATTTTCATATTGACAAATACATCAATATCTCAGCAATGGAGCCGCTTTTTGCAGAAATCCATTTAGTATCTTCTGTGCCAACAAATTCCATGTTAGTGCATGTATTAACAAGTGGAATCCAGATAATAGCATATGTATTACCCCCACCCTATGAGGATATTAGCTGAGTGATTGACAGCTCAGGTGTGGGAGTATGCGCTATACACAATCATACACAATACATGAGTATTACAGTGGGAGAGGTTATATTTGCTTTAATTGATATGGAATAAACTGGCTTCAAAGAAGCCATTTGTTATATCTGTCTTCACAATAATGATTTTACATGTTCTATACTTAGCTTTTATCCCAGACAAGGTGAACCCACCAGTTTTACTGAAAGTTAACACCTTCATTTTTTTTTAACAAAGTAGAAGTACTTCTGGTCTCATTTATACAACTTTAATTGGTACCACAGACGTATTTGAGGAGGAGGTGTAGCTGTAAAGGGTGTAGTGGTAGCAGTTGCATTGTGGTCCTGATTCCTTGGGGGACACAAAGACCCTCTACCACATAAGAAGACACTAGTGTTATACTATACGTGTGGTCCCTGTTATAGATTTTGCTCTGGGACCCAGGAGATCGGAGTTTCAACTCTATTACATGGGGCATTGACTGGAGAAATTATTGTGGAAGGCTTTTATAGGAATGCTCATTTCTGATAACTGTTCAGTGTAAATGTGGCCCTGGTCGCACAGTTATAAAGCAAATACTCATTTGTCAGGTGATTTGTCACATCTTTTATGTATCAAGATATCTCTGTTTTACCTGCACAATCATGCTATCATTGGCAATATATGGGGTTTTTCTGCATGAGTCAGCCTCCATCATACAACTTAAAAGGTTGATGCAAACAGTGTTGATTGAATATTGTCAATCGGTCCTACCCTTCCCCTACATAGGACCTTATCCTGTAAGGATACACCAATCGTAAAGTTCCATAATGTACCATATGTTTGACCATAAGTTTCCAAACATGTGAAACAGAGATTTTATTCAACCCTACATAGATAGATAATGTTTTTAGTATCCATTGATTTATATAGGGAATATTGGCACCCATAGAATCCAATGAAGTAAGGCAAGCTAAGCTATGGACCTCTCCTTTGGATAACTTTATTGCCATACAGATGTAAGTTTGTACAAAGCCATAGCACAGTAATTTGTAAACTAAGTTGCCCATACATATTAAATGAATATTGGGTGCTAGGAGGATAGCTATAGTAGTAGCAGCCTCTACTGGACCGTGGACCTGAGGAGGTCCCAAAGGTCCCTCTGCCATACAAAATATATCACTATTGTACATGGCACAAAGCAGGTAGGGGCCAATTTACAGATTTTGCATTGAGACTCATGAACTTCCAGTTATGCCCCTGTTGGGTACCCATCTAAAGTGTATGAGGCTGCCCCAACTCTACAGTGTCAGCACATGTTGTTCTCAGGGAAGGCAAGGAACTATTTCCTTCTACTTATTGAGAATACACTGATGCTTAGAAAGGCTATGTCTAGATGTGTGTAGCGTGATCAAGAGGAATAGCTGTTGAATGGATGACCATTCGGCTAACAGCTTTCTATGGTGTATGGCCACCTTTAGTTCTTTTTATTAGGTTAATAGACAGCCTTAGGCTAAATAAGTTGTCCTTTCAGGAACATAGAAGAGCTGAACGGGCAGAACAACAGCGTTTCCGCACTGAGAAGGAGAGGGAGAGACAAGCCAGAATGGCGGTAAGTAAACCATACAACAGCTGGTCATATTATAAAAGCTACTTCCAGCATAAAGTGCAGATAATGCTAATAGAAACCAAAAAAAGTCCATTTAGCTACAAGTTTTACACATAAAACCCATTGTATTTTTCTTTATTAGCAGATTTTAATGACTGACATTTTTTTGTGCTGATAATCAATTCAAAGCTATGTTATTTGTGGTAAAATAGCTTCACCTAGACCTAGATGTTATTTCCAGATACTACTTACAGTAACAAGGCTGGAGCAGTCCTCCTTAAATTACTATTTTGCTTTCTGCAGTCTCATGTATCCGCTGTTTTTGCAGGTTAAGGTGGTACAAACTACATTGTCTAGCTTAGAAAACCCAATAACACACACCCTGTTAGGGAATTCTGAATTAATAGAACCCCTTTTGGCCAAAGTGGAGAATGGCTTACTAGTTAGATACTCTAAACCAGGGGTCCTCAAACTGCGGCCCGCGGGTCACATGCGGCCCGCCAAGCACTTCTGTCTGGCCCCGCCGACAACGCTGGCAGGCGTGCATTTAAAATGAAGCTCCTGGGGAGCTCGGGCCAGGCCATGGAGCGCACTTCACTTTACCTATTGGAGGACACCGCTCCTGATGTCTGTGTGACCTGCTCTGCCTCCGGCCCACTGTTTAAAAAGTTGGAGGACCCCTGCTCTAAACTGACCGCTAAAACAGTGGTTACACACAGAACCAGGCAGACCTCATTGACTATAATGGGTTAGTTGGGTGTCCCTTATTTTTAAACGGAAACTGGCGGAGGAAAAAGTCTTACATGGAGGACACTACAATTACCGGTGGACACTGCACCAGAGCCCCCAACAGGTGTGAACATAGCCTTATTGTCAAGGGATGCTTTCACAATTGCTCAAAGCAGACGAACATGTCAAGTAAGATCAGGATACTGAGATTTTGACCAAATGTTATTTCAATATTTCAGTAACAATAACATAGCCCCATGATTTGGCTACGGAAAAGACCCCAAAAAATCTTTAAAGGGTGACAATTTTCTGGATGGGGCACTATTACACTAGATTCACACTACATCAGGGACCTGAATGACAGAGAGCTGGACCACTAAGACAGCGGTTATACTCTGAGCCTGGTGGACCTCATTTACTATAATGGTGTCAGCAATTTTAAAATTGAAAGCGGCAGAGAAAAAATTCCTGTGCGACGAAGTCTCCGACGCAGATGTGAACCCAGCCTTAGACAGCAATTGCATTTCAGTAACAGTAAACATAAACATCATGTAACAATCACATGAAATGAATAGTGACAAAGGTCTATTGTACAACCTGTATCATGTCATCCTCTTATTACGAGTATTGCAGAGCGATCAGGTCACTTCGGAACAGGCAGATTTACTTTCTCTTATTTGAGGTCTGTGATCTCTTCTATTTTCTCCTGAGTACTGTTCCCATTTTCAGTTAAGAAAAAAATAGCAGAAGTGACCTTAAAAGCAATAGTTTGAGCAAGCATCAAGGTTTTGTATGTAAAATGTGTCCGAGCAGTATCTGCAAAAATTGTACTGTGCTGAGTTAGATCTGGCAACTTCACATAATGTCATTTTTTGTGGAGGTTCTGTCTCGGCTCAGGGCAGATCTGGATGTCACAATAATGTGTGTGGCCCCAAGTCATGGGCAGCACTTTTCGTCAAAGCCAGCATTACCACCAGGCAAGCAAGGGCAAAGTCTAGGGCCTATTAGTGCTGGCGCTGTTACATGCTAGGGGCATTTTTCAGAACTGAAGGTTAATGCAAGAAGTTATACTTTATAGGAAGAAAAAATGAGAAAGGAAGAAGAAGAGGCTAAAAAACGCGCCGATGATGATGCCAAGAAGAAAAAAGTTCTCTCCAACATGGGAGCCCAATATGGCGGTTATCTAATGAAGGTAAGTCATCATCATGGACAAAATAGATTCTCATTAATAAAATGTAAGATTTTAGAATAATGGTGTGTCTCCTAGACATAGCATGCATAGAGTTAATGAGTACATAGTAATTGGATGGTTGTGGATTTTGTACGTAACCTTTTATTTTCTTCTCAGGCAGAGCAGAAGAGAGGGAAGAGACAGACTGGTCGAGAAATGAAGAGAAAGATTCTAGCGGAGCGGCACAAACCCTTATGCATTGATCACCTGAATGAAAACCAGCTAAAGTACATATTATACATAAGAGGAAGAAAATATGTATAACATATCTCAAGTAGTATAATTGGAAGCATGCAATAGTTTCAATTGGAAGTATCTTATATGTATATATGGCACATCAGATACCTGGCCAAGCGGAGGGTTTGTTTCCTGTCTGAACAGTATGAGTATTTGGCATACAAGTTTCTCAACTTTGAGACAGATATAGTCAGCACCGACTTCAGGTATATAGGGCGCTGCGGTGACAGAGTTAAAGTTGGTTTCCTGCCTAGTCCACACTGAAATGACAAGTGAAGAGAAGCATATTGTCATGGACCCCTGTGCCAAGATGGCCCTTGTATCTTGAATAGATCCGCCTTTTGCTACCCAGTCAGGACTGTATAATGTGAGCAAACAATAGTACCATACTATCAGCAAACAATACATTCATATAGTGACAGCATAATACTCATATACAGCAATCAAATAATATCACCATACTGAGGACAAAAATGTCATTGCAGGGCTACAGTGTGGACTGTAAGATATTATAAAGCAAGACTAGAGCAAAAAGTTTGCAAAAGGTCTCCATATTACTTATATGACATATGATAGAAAACATTATAGAGAATTTTGCGGCTGATTTATATGGAAACTGATTTCTCACTGATGATTTCTTTATTGTTACAGGGAGAAGGCTAAGGAGCTCACAGACTGGATGTATCAGCTCGAGTCGGAAAAGTTTGATCTCATGGAGAAGATGAAAACGCAGAGATATGAGGTGCTGTAAAGAAGAGGCGACATATATAACATATGTATGTGCATGTATTTTAGAAGTCTGCAACTGAAATCATTATTTTTTTTGTTCTAGATCAACGTTCTATACAACCGTATAAGTCATGCACAGAAATTGTAAGTATCATTCATTCCTAAATATGAAAATATCTAGTAGAAGATTGTTAAGTGTATTTTCGCTACGGGAGATGGTCTGACCACCAGTCCAGAGCTTGCTACACAAGAGATCAATCTCTCCTGTGTGGTTGATCTTCTGTGAACTATACAATTGTACTAGCAACTATCAGATCTCCTGTAAGTCCTCAGGCACCTTTCTCCTACCCAGCGCCATCCACAAAGTTCCACTGTATGTGCCCCAATATATAAAGCACTGCTGAAGATATCATCTCTGCCCTACCTAAGGTAGTAGGAGTGCCTTGTGCAAGAATGCAGATGATGGGTGAGTCCATACAATAATTAGGTAAAGCCATAAGACTTCCCTGACTCACAATATTAGTGTGTGATATGTGTACAATGTCCAGTACATTTGTATGAGATGGAACTCCCCACACCTCCTGCTTGTAAGCACTGACATGGAGAAACCTATCAATCACAAGCAGGGGAGACTGGTTGAAACTGTTGAAACTACATCATTTAGGGATATACTGAGATTTTAGGGGGTAGAATTCACCAATGTCACCAATCTAACACTGGCTGCTCTTAGAGCGGAGCACAGTAAGTACTGTGTGCAGCCTGCAATAGTAGAACTAAATCAAAAGGAAAGAAGGAATCAAGGCTAACCATGAATGGCGCATCAACTAAAACAGGTGTACGCAAGCCCCTATAAGTTATTCCTAAATAATATTCTATACTGCACAACATAGGCATAAAAGTAGGGGTGCTTCTTTAAAAGGAGCCAAGTATCTCTGTCATGCTGATCTCTCTGAGGAAATTACAAATCTGCGGTTTTTGTTCACTGATGCCAGCAAGAAATCCATTGATGCTCATGATGTGCATGCTCCTGTGCCCACCAGTCACTGATTGACAGATTTCTCCCTGTAGACAGTAATGGATGCCAGCTGGAAAGGGCTTATACATTTCAAATGATGTTTGCACAGTTAGGACACGCTGACATAGGAGCAAGGAAATGTGACAGTATGAAATATATAGAGAGAGAGAGAGCGAGAGAGAAAAATTGGGACTTAAAATTTTAAACGTGTTCACAAAACTAAATGGACCTTGAAGAAATGGATGCTGTGTATGTGTTAGGCTCCTCTGTCTAATATTAGCTGCATGGTAAGTCTGGACTTATGGTTATATACTTAAATAGACGTGACAGGAGGAGTGACAAGATCTCTACAAAATAATAGTTTAGCATTTGAAAGTGCAGAGATGCAATGGGATGGTGAAATTGTTTGACCTGATGAAGGGGGCAGGATATGTGTTACCTTTGTTGCTTCCTTCTGAGTCAAAAAGGTTTATGGACCAAAACTGTGGGAGTTTACACAAGGTCTGGAGATTTCTGCATGCTATCAATAGGGAACCAAATCCACTGATAAGATGTAGACTAATGTATTGCATGCTTCAGCAATGAGTAAGCATCATTCTGCACAATACTGAGGGCTTAGTGGGGCCAAAGAACACAAGCACATTCTTTTCATGATCATCCCTGTCAAGCAGGTCTATACTGACAGACATATGTTAATGCTTTTCTCCATTACATTTTAATAACCAGGCAAAATCCCTTAAGCTGGCCATACATATTAGAATAAAGGGGTTCTCTACGCTAGAAATATTTATGATCTATCTTTGGGTCATCAATACCAAATTGGTGGAGGTCTGACACCCAATATTCCCTCTGATCAAGGGTTCTCAACAGATATACAGGGAATGGAGCAGGAAGCAGACAGCTCTGTTCTCCTTGTAGTGAGGGCAGCACAATGACTAGCACTATTGCCTTGCAGCGCTGGGGTCTTCAGTTTGCATCTGACCAAAGTTTCTATGTTCTCCCCGTTGCATGGATTTCCTCCCAAAAATATACTGACATATTGGCTTCCTGTAATACAATTGACCCTTGTGGTATGAGCAACTGTAAAGCAGCCACTAACTCTCCTACTCCACAATGCTTTCTGTGCTTTGAGTCCCTTAGTGACAAAAGTATATTACAAATTGTTGTTTTCATAGTGACCATATCAGGCACTGTGGTTCAGCTTCTATTCATTTGAATGGGGCTTAAACTGCGCTGAAATGAGTTCACTAGCAGTGCACAGCAATGTCTGCTTCCTGCCCCATTCTCTGTGCCTCAGCAGCTGAGAGCTTCTCACTGATGGGGGTGACAGGTATCAGACCTCTACAGATCTGATATTAATGACCTATCTATATTTTTACCCATTATATTTAACCCCTTTAGGCTAAGGCCCAACGTAGAGGGCCGCCGCTAAAAAAGGACTACTGGAAAAACTGTGGCAACATTGTACTGCGTTATTTTCCGTTATTTCCATAGGTATGATTGACATGCTGTGATTTCTAAAACTGCAACGGTTTTGGAAATTGTAGCGTGTCAGCAGCGCGTTTTTTTTGTTTTTTTTTGCAAGGTGTGGATGGGATTTGCTAGAACCCAGATTTTGAAAGGACTGGCCTACCATCTATTGCGTATAAGGAGTCCTGATTTATCCTCAAAATATAATGTTGCGGCAAAGAATTGATAAATTTTAATATAACGCTGAATCTTTGATTTTATTGGAGATAAGCAGCTGTCAGCTATATGAGCGACTGGCTATTGGCTATCTAAAGAGTACGGTCAATTTTAGGCCCAGCGGTTTTTTAATCAACCCACTGATTCTGCTTTAACCTTTCCAAATCACAACTAACTCAGATCAATGCATGAGAAACATATGCTGAACTCACGGGTTATGGCCAATGTAACCCTTGTAATAACCTGAATGAAGTGGCAGCATTGCTGGGTAGACACTGTGCCATTTCTGCCTCTGCCATCTTTTTCTTGGCCTAATTTGGCCAGTGGCCAACAGTATGACAGTAGGTGACAAGTCACTTATCTAGACCTTCTGCCATTATATTTGGTGGTCATCAAGGGTCACAGAAGTTAGGGGACCACTAACTGCACTTGGATGGCATATCCTAGCAATATACCGTCATGTGTAGTAGGATAATACTTTGTTTCTGGTAACATTTCTGGGAAATCCCTGTCATAGATTGTGTATTAGGGGATATATTTCATGTTAAGCCTCTGCTGTCTGGCACACAGTAAGGTGGACATGACATATTGTAATGTGGACTAATATCCTGCTAATATGCAATAGCAACAATAATCAATGGCCTCAGATATGGCATCATATAAGTGAATGGATTGTAAATCTTGTTCCAGGTTATAGTCATTTTTTTTGCCACAGATTATTTATTTCTCTACAAATTTCATGTTCAATGTGCAGCACAGTGTTACATCTGCTGTGAAAATCTGCAACACTGTCTGAATGTCTGGTGGACCTTTGCTGTGATAGGTACATAAGGTTATCAAATCTCCATATATTGTAATGTAAATTGTCACATACGTTTGGTGAAGGACCTGCATGTGTGAACACACACATATAGAGTATTAAAAACTTATGACATGGAAACAATGATCCCTGTGAAACACATATCATTTCTTATGTTGTCCAGTCTGTCTTGATGGACAAAAAATATTATGTGTAAAGCAATGTTTCCTATACTTAAAGCAGAACAATACCATAAATACCTGCCTAAAAAACAGTTGTAATAACACAGGTATATAATATTCATACAGGACAATAATTGATATTTCTTGTATTTCTCCTTAGCAAAAAAGGAGCCGGGAAAGGACGTGTAGGTGGACGTTGGAAGTAAAGGTCCATTATGGTGACTATGCCAGAAAATATTATGCCCATCCTCCAGGAATACATCTTGTGCCCTATATTCTATCCGACATCTATAGGAGACAACCATCTGAGAACAGTGACTTTCTAAATTGTCTTTTAATGCTTAGTTAAGTACAATGTGAGCTCTATGTATTCTAAGTCCAACAACCACAAAAATATTCCTTGCTAAATAAATAGCCGTGCAAAAACATCTGTCTGATTTCTTAGGTTTTGCATGTCTCAGAAATATAGATCTTATTTTGGTTTACCACAACCCTCGGAGAAACTGATGTGTGAATTATTATCATTGTGGTCGCCTTACTAACTCTCACAAATGAAATCTTTTAAGTTTGAGAAGAGTCTAATGGTCTAATCATGAATCATTACAGCAGCTGAAGTTCAATTCACTTTTGTGGTGATAGCGAACATCTACAGTGCTGGTGTTAGGGGCAAAGTAGGCCTATATATCTATACACATACATCTATGTCTATTGTCTAGTGCCAGGTCTATCTATATATCTATCCATAGACATCTATGTTTGTTCTCTAGTGCCTCGCCTATCTATACATATACATCTATGTCTATTGTCCTGTGCCTCGCCAATCTATCTATCCATAGACATCTACTGTATGTTTGTTGTCCAATGCTATCTATCTATATATCTATGTTTGTTGTCCAGTGCCTCGCCTAATTATCCATCCATAGACATCTATGTTTGCTCTCCAGTGTCTCGCCTATCTATCTATACATATACATCTATGTTTGTTGTCTAGTGCCTCGCATATTATATATATATATATATATATATATATATATATATATATATATATGTATGTTTATTGTGCCCACATCTATCTTTCTATTAGAGATGAGCGAGTACTATTCGAAACTCTTGTTTTGAATAGCACACACCCATAGGAATGAATGGACGCAGCCGGCACGCAGGGGGTTAAGTGGCCGGCCGCCGGCTGCTTCCATTCATTCCTATGGGTGCATGCTATTCGAAACGGCTGTTTCGATTAGTACTCGCTCATCTCTAGATAAGATGTAAGGTGTTGCTGGAAATTACGACTGATCTAGATACACAGAGATAAGAAACACATGACTTATCAGAGATCCGATATGGCAAACATTAGTTTTTTCTGATTACTACAGTGCCTAATGTAAAGAAAGCACAACACTAGATATGAGTGAACACTATTCGAAACAGCCGTTTCAAATAGCACTCTCCCATAGAAATGAATGGACATAGCCGGCACGTGGGGGGTTAAGCGGCCGGCTGCCGGCAAAGTCTGCGTGCCGACTGCTTCCATTCATTTCTATGAGAGCGTGCTATTCGAAACGGCTGTTTCGAATAGTGTACGCTCATCTCTACACAACACTAAAGTTGGCCAAATGCTTTAGATAGCTGTTATTTGGCTGACATCTATTTCTCCCAAGTACCCCCATATACGTACATGCTCGGCCGAATGTGTATGTAACTTAAATAGGGAGAAGAGAGTAAACAGCAGCTTATCTTCCAGGAGGTCAAAATGATCACATGTTAAAATAGAACAGCACACTCTTTCTTTCCCTTGACATCTAATACAATTCCATACACATTAAATGCATAGGGGTCCCTGCAGAAATTGGCAGGTTTGGTCTGACATTAACCTAAAGTGTATGGCCACCTTAAAGTGGTATTTCTATTTTGACATTTATGCTATATTCATAGGATATGCCATAGATGTCCAGTGTGAATCACATCTGAAACCGGCATCTATCTCAAGAACAGAGTTGCCCTAATAACTTGCTGCTGCAGTTTAGGGGGCGAGATGGCCACTGTACATGGGGCTCTTCACTCACTTGTATAGGAGTTCTAAAAATAGCTGTGCCTTTGTATGGGTATAGCTGTAAATGTCCAAATAGGAATACTTCTTTATGTTTGTGGCAAATATTGAGCCAAATTATTATTTTTTTTAGAAAAATAGTGGAATGCATTGAGCAGAAGTTAAAAGTATACATGTTTCCTAGATATTTCCCATTCCTTGAATGAATGGGCCTACACTGGAGGGTGTCTCGAGCTGCGGATGCCGCGGCTGATTCAGACGCAGAATACGTGGCAAGATTAGGCATGTGGCTTCTTTTTTCCGCTACTAGCTAGTGGAAAAAAGAAGCAAGTGGCTCCCATTGAAATCAATGGGAGCCGTTTTTGGCAGCAGATTATGAGGCGGATTCCAAATCAAAATCCGCTGCTAAAAAACTCTGTGTGAACATACCCTAAAATTGATTTTAGATATAAACATAGAACGTGCAGATATTTGGTGTAAGAACTGATCCACAAATCTTCAAAGTCATACAACAAAATGGAGTTTAGAAAACCTATTCACATGTCGTGTTAGAAACCTATGCAGATGTGAGAGGAGAGAACCAGTGGATTACACATGGATTTACTGCTGACTTACATTAGGTATGATACAGGCAGTGACAATGACAGTTTATTATATCAGCAGCTTACGTGGCCTGAAACTCAAGAAGATCATAGTCTGTTCAGATGAGTCAACAGGGACCTGAAGTTCAGCTTCTTGCACTTTCATTTCCTTTCTTGGAAAAAAGTTCAAGCTTTGGCCTTGCTTTCTTCACCACACATGAATCAGCTTATGTGTGAGGAACTTTCTAGTCACCTTCATATCACAATATGACCACATGGTAATATACTGTATATTAAAACCAAGAGAAGAAAACATGTGAAACACCATAGCATGCAACAAAAGAAAAGCCTGAAGACATGTTCTTTAAGATCTGGGTTTAGTCTCTACTTCAACCTTGTGTTGTCTGTGGAAAACTGAATACGTCCATGTTTCACCAAACAGGAATGGCCAATGATGAGATACTATGAAGGAAATGTTTACGTTGAATTTAGGGCTTTTTAGGGGTTCAGCACAGGAGGGGCAAACGTTCACATTTCTCTTTTCTTTCATCTGGACTGCAATGACTGCTTCTTCCAGCTGTGACTTTGTCTTCGTAAAGTGTACAGAACAGACATCTTTGGCTCCTCACTTTTACAGGCACCTGACACATTGTCCTCACCTACATATAGTCTTCATACTGCTGCTGTCACAATGATAAAATATATGATATAACCCCCCCCCCCCACCGAGAATAAATAATATTCCCAAGTGCATCCTACTGTGTGCCCATTAAATGTTGCCCCTTATGCTCCTCATTAAAGGGGTCATCAATAAAAGATCAGTGGGGTTCCAACACCCAGGACCTTATTGATCAGCTGTTTCTCTTTTGACATGGTATCATTTATTGCATAGTGGCCATGTGATATAACTACAGCCTCATCCTATTCACTTCTATATGACAAGGATGCAATTACATTGCACGGTTACTATAGAAGACTGGGTGTGGTGTAAATAGTGAAGAAGTCGCTGTGGTTGCACGTGGGCTATGCTCCCTTCAAACAGATGATCAGTGGAGACCCCAAGTGTCAGACCTCCACTGATCTCTTGACATTAGATCATCAATATAAACCCCTTTAATAAAGTCCAAGCACCGCCTACTACTGCCTAATGACCCCTTATAAATGATGCCATTTATTTGAATGACTCCTTCAGTTCATGACTCCCCCTATTGCCCCCTTAAATAAATAATACCCCTTATATTCATAATGCCCCCTTATAATATTATAAAGCCTCCCAACTGCCAAAAAAAGGGGAAAAAAGTTATACTACCTGGCAACCATTGAAGAATGGAGCTACCCCCTCATATCCGGCGACCCTGTGATATCACTGTGGCCGCCTGTGCCAGGAAGCAGAATCTTGTCTATGGTCACAGTGTCTTGTAAACCACAGGCTTGCAGTTAACAAGTCCCAGGATGCACTTCAACTAGATCAGTGTCCAGCAGGTACTGATATTAAAATTACTGCATACAGTGGCGTAACTACCGCCATAGCAGCAGAGGCAGCTGTCACAGGGCCCGGGACATTAGGGGCCCGGTGACAGCCTCTACCGCTGCTATCATTATACTCGGGGGTCTTTTCGGACCCCCGAGTATAATGATTGGTGGACCGGGAGAGGTAAGAAACATAAAAACACTGTTACTTACCTCTCCACAATCCTGCCAGGCCTCCTTCCTGACGTCTCTGACGTCACATGAACCCGGCCTGCGTCCCGGGTCATGTGACGTCTGACGTCATTGAAGAAGGACAGCAGCTGAGAAGACAGCATAGGAGCCGGGGGACAGATAAGTAACAGTAGTTTTTTATGTTATTATTCCCCCGGGTCTCCGATTATTATACTCTGGGGTCTGAAAAGACCCCAGAGTATAATAATTGTTTATGGGTGTCCACAGTGGGACATAATACTGTGTGCAGGGGCCACTATTGGGGACATAATACTGAGTGCAGGGGCCACTATGGGGCATAATACTGTGTGCAGGGGCCACTATGGGGCATAATACTGGGTGCAGGGGCCACTATGGGGTGTAATACTGTGTGCAGGAGCTACTATGGGGGATAATACTGTGTGCAGGGGCCACTATGGGGCATAATACTGTGTGCAGGGGCCACTATGGGGTGTAATACTGTGTGCAGGAGCTACTATGGGGGATAATACTGTTTGCAGGGGTCACTATGGGAGATAATACTGTGTGAAGGGGCCACTATGGGGCATAATACTGGGTGCAGGCGCCACTATGGGGTGTAATACTGTGTGCAGGAGCTACTATGGGGGATAATACTGTTTGCAGGGGCCACTATGGGGGATAATACTGTGTGAAGGGGCCACTATGGGGCATAATAGAACGCCCAGGAATGCGTAGGAGGGGGTCGGTCGAGGGGGGGGGGGCATGTCAAAAGTTTGCCACGGGGACCCGCCATTCCTAGTTACGCCACTGACTGCATATGTTTATGGCGACTCATGGGTGGACCCCACAGAGTCAGTGGGCCCAGGATACTGCCCTCACTAACTACGCCTCTGGCTCTTTAACGTGATAGTTTTTTTCTATCTGCATGTTGTCTGTGAAAACATGTCAAAGGAAGATCTGTGAGAAAGAAAACGTAGCCAAACCCCTGTTCTGAATATTGACAGCTGTAATGGCTGCCATGTCGGTTATCACTGAGATCTGGCTGAAGGGGATGATAAATAATTTCAATGTGAAATAAACTGGCTACGTCTTATATTTCCATGTATCTATTATATTAAATATGATTCATTTGCTCTTTAAACCCTCCTCCTGACATGTCACAGTCCCTCCAGCTCATCAAAGCTATTGCTAAATCGGATATCCCTCACTTCATATTACCCAATCTTGACAACATTTTTGGGTAAAAGTCGGTAAGTGTATAGTGATGGACCTCGTGACACTGACCTGTCCATTGTCCATTCCTAATGCCACTATTCCAGTTGTGTGACTGAAGTGGTTACTAAGGCTAATTGCTGTAATCCTTCCTATTGTCATCTGTGGTTCAGACTCCAAGGAGTCTCTGTATGCCCAAGGCAGGGGTTATTTGCACATCCTAGTCTAGGGCAATATAGGACAGTAAATTACCCATGAGACTTTACACATGTGCAAGTGGATATATAACTTACATATGATTTTCTTCCAGTAGAAAATATAATTCCATGAATCAGCTTCTTCTCTCCAGGTGTATCTGTGACTATTTTGGGAGATCCAATGACAAATACCTCAGCTTTAATAATGACTGTCACCCAGCTTTCCCTAACTCCTGAATGGAAAATCTGTTGCACAGACTGGAAACCCAGGGAGCAGTTTTGATGAAGGTTTTTAATGCACTTGTGAGCTAAAAGTTTTATCACTGTGAACAAAGAATTTGTGTGCACAGGTCATTGGTTGCTTACGTTACATATTACTAACCTATTTTTACAGTAGCTCATCAATATTTAATTGGTAGAGGTCCGACACCAGGGAACACCACAGACCAGACAATGGGGCTTCACTTCCAGTTCACAAGCCAGTGACATCATGTTTATTTGTCACATGGCCCATCTGCTGCTCAGGCCCAATGGTTATTGTACAACACTGTGATGATATTCAATGAAGAGACCGCAGTACTCATTCCAATGCTGTGGTCAGTTCAGTTGACCTGTGGTGGTCCCGGGTGTTGGCCCCTTACGAATCAGACATTGATAACCTACCCTAAGGATGCAATATCAGTATGGAACTCCAGGAATACCCAGGGCCTGTCACCTTTCCTAAAATGTCTTCCCTATAATCATTTTGGCTTTGTAATTTCTTAGAACTCCATGCTGTGTTGGTCCTGTTATTGCTCCTATAAGTGTATGAGTAAATTGACAGGTGGGTGTTACATCAGTGCTGACAATGTCGGGCCCCTTCACACGGTGTAAGCGCTCGGCTCATTCCGAGCCATACACGCGAGCGCTTCTAAACACTTCCCATTCACTTCAATGGGAGTGCTCGAAAAGCCGGCTTGGGTGCGTTCACATGATGTTAAATGGAGTGTGATCTGGCACGTATACGGCGTGTCAGAGTTTGAGCGCTCAAAAAGATCCCATTGATTTCAATGGGAGTTATGAGTGTATATACGCCGCGTTATTTTGCACCCTTAATTTTGAGGCGCAAAATAACGCGGCATATACACTCGTAACTCCCATTGAAATCGATGGAATCTTTTTGAGCGCACAAAATGCTTACACGCGTATACGTGCCAGCTTGCGCTCCATTTAACATCGTGTGAACGCACCCTTACGAGCGCTCCCATTGAAGTGAATGGCAAGTGTTTAGAAGCGCTCGCGTGTATGGCTCGGAATGAGCTGAGCGCTTACGCCATGTGAAGGGGCCCTGAGAGTCTAGAAACAGAACCCTTTGATAAAGGCATACCTCCCAACTTTCCAAGGACAGAAAGAGGGATAAAATGTGCGTCAAATTTATCTCCATCCACTTCTAGACTGACACCGCCCATTCTCACCTGCTTCTCCTTGTGCCCCCACACAGTATAATTCTCCTACAGTCACCCCAATATTATAATGTTCTCCTCCTGTGACCACACAGTATAAAGTCTCTTTCCTGGTTCCCCTCCATCTCCCCCCAGTTTAATGTCCCATCCCTCTTCATATGGCCCCCCTAGTTTAATGTCCCCTTCAGTTTGTCCCTCCATCTTACGCTCACAGTTTAATGCCCCTCTTCATCTGCCCAAGTATAACATAAACCCCCCTGATACTCACCTCTCCTCTCTCCCCTGCCGCTGTCTCAGGTCTCTGAGTGTCCCGGGAGATACAGGCATGCTGTGAGTAAACCAAATCCATGCAGTAATAACTGTTCATTGTACATGTTCTCTGTGCTGACCGGCACAGATTATACGATGCTGAACCAGGCCCGTCCCGCAGATGTCGCTGTGTTCTTGCTCTACTTGTTACACTAGCGCCACCGTTTCATGTGCGGCTGCAGTGCTACGACTTGCCGGTCACCATGGCGATAAGGCTCTTTACTACGCTAGAGAGCTGTTTCTTGGCTATTGACAATTACCACTAACGAAGGTAAATTAGACACGAGAAGACTCCTATACTGAAACTACATCTCCCATCAAGCCCTGCGAGCGCAGCCTGGTGACGTCATCACGCAGAGCAGCAGTCTGGCGGCTGGAATCTGAGGCGTTAAGGGCGGAGGAGAAAAGGGGGGGTTCAGGCGGCGGCATTAGGGAGCGACATAAACAAAACATGGCGGAAGGAGCTGCCGCCGCTGCGCAGGCTAAGGAGAGGCGGAAGGAGCAGCTCCGGCAGTGGGCCCGGTCCTGTACTAACCAAGAGGCGGCCGAACCCCGGTGGCAGCGGCGCAGGAGGAGAACCGGGGACGGGAAAGAGGAAGATGAGGGGGAAACGGGGTCCCGGGGAGAAGGCGATGGCCGGACTGTCCGCTTCGAGCGGGCGGCGGAGTTCCTGGCAGCTTGTGCTGGGGGAGACTTACTGGAAGCGGAGGAGATGCTGAGAGGGGAGGCCGGGAAGGAGATCATTGACAGCACTAACACCGACGGCATCAGCGCCCTGCACCAGGTGAGAGACTGGACGGGGGACATGACCAGGCTGGTGCTGGTCAGAGAGAGGCTGTATGGTGGTGACCATGCTGTGTGCCCACTGGTGACCAGGCTGTGTGCCCACTGGTGGTGATCAGAGAGAGGTCGTATACTGGTGACCAGGCTGTGTGCCCACTGGTGGTGATCAGAGAGAGGCCGTATACTGGTGACCAGGCTGTGTGCCCACTGGTGGTGATCAGAGAGAGGCCGTATACTGGTGACCAGGCTGTGTGCCCACTGGTGGTGATCAGAGAGAGGTCGTATACTGGTGACCAGGCTGTGTGCCCACTGGTGGTGATCAGAGAGAGGTCGTATACTGGTGACCAGGCTGTGTACCCACTGGTGACCATGCTGTGTGCCCACTGGTGGTGATCAGAGAGAGGCCGTATACTGGTGACCAGGCTGTGTGCCCACTGGTGACCAGGCTGTGTGCCCACTGGTGGTGATCAGAGAGAGGCCGTATACTGGTGACCAGGCTGTGTGCCCACTGGTGACCAGGCTGTGTGCCCACTGGTGGTGATCAGAGAGAGGTCGTATACTGGTGACCAGGCTATGTGCTCACTGGTGCTGGTCAGAGAGAGGCCGTATACTGGTGACCATGCTGTGTGCCCACTGGTAGTGATCAGAGAGAGGCCGTATACTGGTGACCATGCTGTGTGCCCACTGGTAGTGATCAGAGAGAGGCCGTATACTGGTGACCATGCTGTGTGCCCACTGGTGGTGATCAGAGAGGCCATATACTGGTGACCAGGATGTGTGCCCACTGGTAGTGATCAGAGAGAGGCCGTATACCGGTGACCAGGCTGTGTGCCCACTGGTGTCCATGCTGTGTGCTCACTGGTGCTGGTCAGAGAGAGGCTGTATACTGGTGACCAGGCTGTGTGCCCACTGGTGACCATTCTGTGTGCCCACTGGTGGTGATCAGAGAGAGGCCGTATACTGGTGACCAGGCTGTGTGCCCACTGGTGGTGATCAGAGAGAGGCCATATACTGGTGACCAGGCTGTGTGCCCACTGGTGGTGATCAGAGAGAGGTCGTATACTGGTGACCATGCTGTGTGCCCACTGGTAGTGATCAGAGAGAGGCCGTATACTGGTGACCATGCTGTGTGCCCACTGGTAGTGATCAGAGAGAGGCCGTATACTGGTGACCATGCTGTGTGCCCACTGGTAGTGATCAGAGAGAGGCCGTATACTGGTGACCATGCTGTGTGCCCACTGGTGACCAGGCTGTGAGCCCACTGGTGGTGATCAGAGAGAGGCCATATACTGGTGACCAGGATGTGTGCCCACTGGTAGTGATCAGAGAGAGGCCGTATACCGGTGACCAGGCTGTGTGCCCACTGGTGTCCATGCTGTGTGCTCACTGGTGCTGGTCAGAGAGAGGCTGTATACTGGTGACCAGGTTGTGTGCCCACTGGTGGTGATCACATAGAGGCCGTATACTGGGACCAGGCTGTGTGCCCACTGGTGGTGATCAGAGAGGGGCCATATACTGGTGACCATGCTGTGTGCTTGCTGGTGCTGGTCAGAGAGAGGCCGTATAATGGTGACCAGGCTGTGTGCCCACTGGTGGTGATCAGAGAGTGGCCGTATACTGGTGACCAGGCTGTGTGCCCGCTGGTGGTGATCAGAGAGAGGCCGTATACTGGTGACCCGGCTGTGTGCCCACTGGAGCTGGTCAGAGAGAGGCTGTTTACTGGTGACCAGGCTGTGTGCCCACTGGAGCTGGTCAGAGAGAGGCCGTTTACTGGTGACCAGGCTGTGTGCCCACTGGTAGTGATCACAGAGAGGCCATATACTGGTGACGAGGCTGTGTGCCCACTGGTGGTGATCAGAGAGAGGCCGTATACTGGTGACCAGGCTGTGTGCCCACTGGTGACCAGGCTGTGTGCCCACTGGTGGTGATCAGAGAGAGGCCGTATACTGGTGACCCGGCTGTGTGCCCACTGGTGGTGATCAAAGTGAGACTGTATACTGGTGATTGTGCTGAGTGCCCACTGGTGGTGGTCAGAGAGCAGCTGTGTGCCCACTGATGTTGGTGAGAGACAGGCTGTATACTGGTGACCATGCCGTGTGCCCGCTGGAGATGATCAGAGAGAGGGCGTATACTGTGACCAGGATGTGTGCCATTGGATTTGGACAAAGAAAAGCTGTATACTAGTGAACAGTCTATGTGCCCACTGGTGGTCATCAGAGAGAGGTAGTGATCAGAGAGGCCGTATACTGGTGACCAGGCTTTGTGCTCACTGGTAGTGATCAGAGAGAGGCCGTATACTGGTGACCAGGATGTGTAAATTGTACAGCGCTGCGGAATATGTTGGCGCTATATAAATAAAATGTATTATTATTATGTGTGCCCATTTCTTTTGGTTAGAGGCTGTATACTGGGGACCAGGCTGTGTGTTTGCTGGTAGTAATCAGAAAGAGGCTGTGTGCACACTGGAAAGAGTGTATACTGATGACCAGGTGGCATGGTGGTGATCAGAGAGTGGCGGCGTGCCCGGTGGTGGTGATCAGAGTGTCTGTATACTGGTGACCACACTGTGTAATGATGGGGATCATAGACTGTATACTTACTATTGATCAGAGAGAGGCTGTATACTGGTGACCAGGCTGCGTGCCCGCTGGTGAATGGAGGGAGGCTGTGTGCCCGCTGCTGATCACACAGGCTGTATGGCTTGTGTCCATGCTGTTTGCCCAGTGCCAACTGAATTCTATAGAGATGCCATACTCAGTAGAGTCCAGATAGGCATCCAAGACATGAATTTTGTCTCCCTCTGACCTGGGGCATAGCAGCAGTTTGAAGATTTGTCTTGGATACTATTCGCCCTCAGTGTGAAAGGTTCCTTGGGTCTGTTGTGGCACATTTGGCCTTCTGCAGATCTGTCCGTATTTACTTCATAGAAAATAATTTGTGTTATTCAGGATTGCTGGAAAGTGTCTCCATGTTGGCTCCTCTCATGGGCAGGGTAGTAAGTTCACAATAAGCACCTGCTAACATTTACATCGGAATTTAAGCATTAGGTATACCTTCCTTTTGGCTGAGTCCCGTTTAGACAAACTTCTTATTGGTATGTACCATTTCCATACAAGGGGCATGGCTTTGTCTTGTCTTAAGTCCTTCCCACTGAAAGCTTTTTTCAATTTTTGCTTTTGACTCCCCGCCTTTCAAAAACCATAACTTTTATTTCTCCGTTAACAGAGTCATACGAGAGCTTAATGTTTGTGGGAAAAGTTGTTCTTTATATTGTTACCATTTTAGTATTTCATATGATGTACTGGGAGGCTGGAAAAAAATTCAGAATGGGGTGGAAATGGAGAAGAACTGCATTTACTGACTTTTACGCTAGGTTCACACCTGCGTTCAGGGTCTCCGTTCTATGGTTTCCGTCTTCTTCATGCCAGAAGTACGGAGTGCCGGTGCAGATATGAACGAGCCCTTACTGGCATTCACTCTGCAGCCTAATGGATTGGTACAATTATGGTGATATAAAAAATATATATATAATTTTATTTATTTTTTTAATCTATCCTATCATACTAATATTAGGATGCTTGTGTGTTTGTTACTAGATCAAGCAAAAATGGCTGAACAGATTTGGATGAAATTTGACACGTAGATAGTTTGTAACCTTGAACACAGGCTACATTTTATGCTGGTAAATGACATGGCTTCATGCCTTGCCAGCAGGAGAATCAGCTAATTGGAGTTTGCTGATAAACCCAGGTCTGTTATCTCTCTATGTAAACACACAGATAACCCTGAGTCCATTGTGTACAGGCATTTGCATATTATATGATCTGATCCAGTGCTGAGACACTGACCATGGGGAAAACCCCCTTTAATCCAAATGTTGCCAATTTTAAACATGCCGGGGAAAAAGAAAATCTAATTTTTCACAATATTCCAAAACAATGAGAGCTATGAAGATAGCCAGAAGTCAACAGAGTTCTCAAGCGGAGCGGAGGAGGATTGAAACACTGGAGTAGGAGGATCATCAACGCCAACAACATACTCATTATATGGCGTCCCAGCGAGCTGCTGAGATGCCGGAACAAGTTCAGTGGCAAGCCAGCTTGAGAGCTGCCGGAGCAGGCCAACCATCGTTGGCAACAATTTGCTGAATATAGGCGGATCATCGATGCCAAGAACACGCAGATGAAATCGCGGGCAGAAGCTAGTTATATTATAATATTTATATATATATTGGCTGTCATATTTAAATACCCGCCATTCACTGTAGTAGTACGAAAGGGTTAAAACGCTCTGATGGGTCAGTGCTGTGTGTCATTTGGCCACAGTGGTGAATTTTGAGCACCTTGTGACTGCGGCATCTAATGGACAGCATTAGTAAATTTGGATTAATATCTGACTATAAGGGCCAAATCACTCAACTGTGTCCAGGAAAGTCAGTTTGTGTGACAGACGCATTTCCAAGTCTGAAGCTTCTTGTCTGACCTGGGCACACAACGTTTTTGTGATTTATGAAGCTACAAGCTCCCATATAACCACGGCTCTATTGTATTGTAACATCATACAAGGAGAAGTTGTTAGAGCCGTGGTCAGCATTATAAATCCCTAGCCTGTGATTCACTTTCATGACAAGTGAATTGTGAAGTTCTAGGCCTAGTCCAGCCTGGCATCTCTGTTCCCTGCAGCTTCGGCCTCCCACAGCACTAAGCAGATGTCACAGAGCCATTGTCTTATCTCTGCAGTTTGTTGGCAGGTGCCCAGTGACACCAGGAAGGAGCTGTCAGCTGGCAGTCTTCAGATATCCAGCCACCCAGTTATATCTGCAGCGTGCCTCTACTGGGTCAAAAGTAATAGGAAAGTGTAGATATTGTAGTGTCATCTATCTACATGGCCAATGGCTATATTTAGTTTCATATATATATATATATATATATATATATATATATATATATATATATATATATATATATTTAATAATTATTATTTTCTCCATGAGGTTTATTACAAGCGACTGTCAGTGTACGAGCTGTCTTTGTATCAGGTCAAACATTCATTGCCTTCCCCCTCATCTCGCTTTATGGTTCAATATTTTATCTCCATTGCAGTTATATAATAACTATTACGATGCCTTACAGGGAAAATGCATTGTCATCAGTGCGGCTGCCTTGTGGACTCATACTGACATATCCATGTTTCTTGGCCAGGATTGATGTGCTGCTCACAGCCGCGTAGTACTGTCCTGTGAGATGATTGGGGACATTATGGATTGTTCCTTGCTTGGACAGAAGTGTGTTTGGGTTTCAGACCCGGACAGATGACATACTGATGACCTATCCTAAAAACTCGATTTGAAGTTGGAAAACCCCTTTAAACAAATGGTGTGTATTTGAAGCTGTGATACCTGAATCATCCACACTGAAAAAATAATGAGGGGGAGACCCACAAAAGTCGATAACTCTGATGACTAGGCAAGCCAAGAAAGTGTTGCAATTCAGTTATTACTTGTTGTGTTGTGGATGAGCATTATCCTTCTGAAAAATGCCAGTTGGATGCCTTACCATACACATGTGGCTGCTGTATGTCCTCCATTTATCTCTGAGATGTTAGGGCTAGTTCACACTAGGCTTCCGCGTTTGCACACTCCGTTGCAGTGCACGGCATCCCGTCGCGGCTTTCCGCTCTGTATTAGGCCCAAATGAGTGGACCTAGTCCGGAGGGTGCTGTTGCGAGGTGGATTCCATGGCTGAATCAGCCGCAAAATCCGCCTGAAGAAAGGGCAGCTCACTTCTTTTTTCCACTAGCGGGAACAAACCACTAGCAGAAAAAAGAACACTAGCGGTCTGCATAGACCTCTATTGTGAGGGGGCGGATTTTGAGGAGGATTCCGTGCCAAAATCCGCCCCTCTTGCCTCGTGTGAACTGGCCCTTTAGTGTCCCTCATGTTGCTTCTAGGTGACAGACTGTTGTATATCATGGCTCCGCATATGATCACAAAAACAGTTAAGGTAGTATGTCTGTCCACAGCAAAGGCAGGATTGAAGAGCTAACCATAAGGTCTCCATACCTAAAACCTGAATTCGTTGCTAAAGACCTTACAGTTCCATTCTGTAGCAGACCAGGCTTCACATCCATGACAGGACTGCAGGCGACAGTAGTTGCAGGACTGTGTAGCTGTTAGGCCTAACCACAGACTGACTCCTCTGTTTTTCTACAGCCGGACTCCGACTCCTTCTCAGAATCCAACTGGCTGACAGCCATGGTCGGTCAGAAACAGTAAAGCTCCTCTATATTAAAATAACAGTGATTATTTCCTGTGAAAGTAAATGTGCTTCAAACTATACATCTAATTAAACCATACTGGTAATTATATAATAAAAATAAAAGTTAATTAGTTTGAATTATAAGTTGGTCAATAACTTTTTCCAACTTCATCCAAAACTGGCTTGTCTCCACAACCCTTGGTGGCTGCCTGTCAATGTACCTTGTGCTGGTCTGTGGATCAAACCATCCTCTTGTTTAAGGGGGCGTTCACACTACCGTCTGTGTCCGACAGGTAGTGTCCGTTCAAAATCTGGCATGGACATTAGGAGCGGACACTAGCTGTGTCAGTGACACCTGTCATTTATTTAAATGGCGATCGGGTGCGTTCTTTTGCACTTCGTGCCCTTCCTTCACTGTCCGCAAGTAAAGATGTCCGACTTTTCAAGCGAACAGAAAAACCCTACATGTCAGGTTTTTCTGTCCGCTTGAAAAGTCGGACATCTTTACAAGCGGACAGTGGGCGAGTCTTAGAGGCATGCTTAGTAGTAAACCGCCTCTCACCAGTAGGTGCACTACCCAAAAAAAACCTCTCGGAGCCCTTTTTTTTTTTTTTTTTTTTTTTTTTTTTTTTATAAATAAGGCATCAGGGGAAGCACTTTTACAAATTCTTTTGGCAAGATCCAATGTATAATGGGACAGTATCTGTAATCTTGTACATATCTGCATGTGAAGTGCATGTGCTTGGCCCGTGGAGGCCCACTGATGACTTTTCTGGGGAGGGGGTGCCAGGTATTGGCAGAGTGTGCATGTGCTACCATTGCGGGATGGCAGTAAGCCACTACTGGACATTTCTGTCAGAGTCTTATTTCTATGAAAATAACTGGAAATGTTGAAAACGTGGCATCTGTTACTGGGGAGACCCCCATACATGAAGCTGGTGGGTTCCTCTGAAGTTCATCTAATGTTCAGGGTCACTTTTAAATAGTTTTTAAGGGTCACTAAACTTTGATGAAAAGTGCAGCGTCTACATAAGATGTAGCACTATTTTTGGGAATTATGACTTCCATATTCCATTTTATTCCTTTTGGCAGTCTTAATTTACAGTTCTCTGAGCTGCTATGTCTCCCATGCCCTTCATAGAAAATTGAGGATTTTATTCACTCTCAGATGCAGGAAATAATAGAGCCGCACTGACCAGTATTCATGTTGATGATAACACTTTGGTTAGATAAAGCATTCCTATTAGCTGCTGCAGACTCTGTGTGTCTCTCATTATTTCTTACTGGGCACCTGCTCACTCGTCCCTTTCCCTTCTGCATAGACCGTGCAGTTCTCTACAACAAAATGGCGCTCGGGCATGCGCAGTACCGCTCAGAACTGAGCGTTACTGTGCATGCACAGGATTTTAACCACCCGGAGCGTGACTACAGAAGATATAGGCAGTACAGGACGTGTGGAGAGGAGGTCTCCTGGAGTACAAGCAATGCAGGGGCGTTTCAGAGGTATGACGCCCAGGGCGCTCGGTGAGTCTCATTTGTATAAATTAGTTACCCGTTTTTACTATAAACTGGGGGTGGAGGGGTCTTTGGCAGGACTGGAGGCAGCACCTGAATATACTTGTCTCAATATTTTTTTTTTTTTATTTTTTTTTTTTTTTTACGGTGCAGCCAAAATGACATGCCATCTGTATTCTATGTTTTGGTAGATTCTGGGAATGCCAAATTTTAAATAATAAACATTCGCCATATTTAACAATACTATTACGGTGGTTGTCAGGGTTTAGCCAATTGCAAAAGTTTGAGTTCTGATACAGTTTATGCAAATTTGTTGAAAAGTTAGTTGACCATTTAAGTGACTAGCTTCCAATAAGGCTACATTCACACTACCATTATTAATGTACGTTGCAGTCATAGGATAACAACAACGCATATTGAAGAGGACCTTTCATGGGTTTGGGCACAGGCAGTTCTATATACTGTTGTTCTATGTACTGCTGAATTCAGCGCACTGTCGGCTTTCCAGCAGTGTATAGAACTGCCAGTGCCCAAACCCATGAAAGGTCCTCTTTAACTATAGTAAAGTAACGGACACAGTGCTGCAAAATTTCATTTCTATTTATCTGAATGGGGTTGTTTTGGTAGTAAGTCTATGGTTTAGGTTTTCACTTCAGAGCTGTTTACACAGGCCAATGCAGACTGCACAATGCAGGGACCACTTCCAATATGTCAGGGACATGTCACCGACTATTGAATATACTTATGTACACACAAACAATTAGGTCAACGTTTGCTCACTTGTTGGCTGATGGGGACCTCTGTTTGGCCATGATCGGGTGATATCTGATCATGGGCCTGAAATGGAGCCTTAAAGAGGACCTTTCACCTCCTGGGGCACAGGCAGTTTTATGCACCGCTAGAAAGCTGACAGTGCGCTGAATTTAGCCCACTATTGGCTTTCCCGTTCTGTGCCCCCGGTGAAGAGCTATCGGTACCGGTACCGTAGCTCTTCACTGTCTGAAAGGCTTTTCTGAGAGTCAGGAATGCCCTTCCTCACAGCAGCGAATATTGCGTTGTATTGTGAGAGCGGTGAGGAACGCCCCCTCCCCTCCCAATAGTACTTGTCCATAGACTAATACTGGGTGGGTGTTCCTCAATGCTTAGTGTCATCACTGGGTGGTAAGCAAAGCCCCCTCTCACAATACAGCGCAATAGACACAACTGTGAGGAAGGGCGTTCCTGACTGACTGTCAGAAACGCCCTTCTGACAGTGAAGCGCTACGGTACCGGCCCCAATAGCTCTTCACTGGGGGCACAGAACGGATTCAGCGCATTTTTGGCTTTCTAGCGGTATATAAAACTCCATGTGCCCCAGGAGGTGAAAGGTCCTCTTTAAGGTTGTCCATACAGCTTGTTATATTGCCTTCAGCTAAGTGCTTGTTTGGCATACAATTCCTCCTGTCTTCCCCATATACTTGCACCCACTTCTTTTTGTTGGCCAAACCCTTAACCTGTCATACAGATTTTGTAAACCTCCAGCTGCCCGCGGAGTGAACAAGGTGCATTTCAAGTTGATTCTTTTGTTTGTGCTCTTGTCTCTGTGTGTGAACTCTGACTACATAAGTGTACATTGCCTTTGATCCCACATAAGATTAGTAATGTAGAAATGCATCAGGAATGTGCAGCGCTGTCTTCTCCATGCAGGCTCCTACCCATTCCCAGCTGATAATAGAGATCAACACATTGCACAGCCAGTGCTGGGAAGGAAGTTTCCACTGATATGTTCTACTATACTAGGGAGGGGTCACTCCACTGAGAAAACTATGTAACCGAGCCTCCGATCTACAGTACAACCCCATAATAAGAGGTTTGTCAGGATCCGTCCTACCAGAAGCTATAGTCCTGGTGTGAACAGATACTTGCTTGTCTAGCCATTGTTTCTTGTACGTTTTTGGATACATTGATACTAGTATAGCACTGTACTATTTTTCAAAATTTTTGAAACCACAATGGAAACTGGTGGGCTCCATTAGGTGGGCCGGTGGGGTCCTGCAATGATCTGGCAATGTGTCCTGGTTTCTTTTATTAATTGTGTGAACAAGGGCTGCATTTACTTTGGTGTATTTGCGCTCTGATCTATATTTAGTGAAGCGTACACATAGCATCGTACTTCAGATGTTACTTGTGCCTGGCTTATTCCGATTATTTCTGTTATTTTCTGTTAAGGGGTAACACAGATCAGTTACACTTGGAGCAGATTGACATGTATCCCATTTCAGTGTCAGATTGGTTGTGAGAAAGCCCGCTAGTGAGAAGAGCCCGCTGAATGCTGTGTTTTACTTGCTGGCTTCTTGGACGTCTACGGTCATACAAAGAATAATAGTGGGGTCAGGATTGATCCTCTGGGAAATAATCCTCCCAGCAGTCAAACGTCTCACAATCAGAAGTCTGAAGCCTTTTTATCTAGTGAAGCCCCTAATACTTTCCCAAAATGTCTGTTTTCTGTAGCATTTGCTTTACATTATCACTTCCTCTTAAGTCCCTGTTACAGATGTTGTGAGTTTGATGGCAGTTTCTTGAGAATGAAATGCTGTTATTTGTAGTACTGCCCTATAGAAAAGTGACCGCATTGTGCGATATTGTAATGTACACTGAGATATGTTTAAGCAAATAAAATCTAATTATTACATTATTGGGATAAGTTCACATCAGCATCCTTCTTTCTTTTTTTTTTTTTTTCTTTTTTTGTGCCACCGTAGGAATGAAAACAACTGTAAAAATGGAACTGTCTAATGATTGAAACAATGGAGTCTGACGGGGTCCATTGACTAGAATAGGGTTGGTCTGGTATCTATCATGGCGCCTGCCATTTTGCTGGACAGAAAGGTCCTGTGTGCACAGTATTTTAGATGGACTCTGTTAGGAACCTCTGCAGATGTGACCGCACCAATACAATTATTCCAAAGCTATACAATTATTAAATGTGAAAGTGGCTTAAAGGCATTGTATGACCCACATAATGTATATTATCTTCTACTCCACTCTTTTTTTTTTTTTTTTTTTTTTAAATCCTATTTTCTATACATGATTATGGGGACAGCCATCTTGTCTTTGCAGCAGGCAAATAGACCTTAAACACAATGGCGTGGAGCTGCTCATTGAGTGTTGTGGACCTGTGCCTTGAGCAGGGAGGGGTGTAGATGAGCAGTGCCCCTCACCAACAATAGACCCTATAGAGGTGTTATCTATGCTCTAATAATAAGTTGACTACTGAAAACAAATTGCAGTCTACCAAACAGAAGTGTCAGACTCTGTGGCCAGGATTTTAGGGTTTCTTTTAACTGAGATGATATGGAAAATTAAAAATACATGCAAGATAAAACCTTAATACAAGCAATAGGTAACTTTCTGATGACTTATTCCCTTTCACTGCAGTGCCAGGGACAAGCCGTGCCGTGGTTTGTGGTGCTGGGAAAAAACTCCTTTTTGCCCAGACCACCATTATAGGTTCACATAGTGTTTAATGTCTTCTCTGTATACTTTGGCAGTGCCATAGCACATTTCCTGAACCTACTCATAGAACCACATTTAGATTGTGTATACTAAAAGACCTTTTGGCTCTTTTTTGGTTATTGAATACCATAGTCTAGTATGCTATTCTGTTCAGAGGTATCCTGCAAAAAAAAAAAAAAAAATAAAATGCGCCACTCTGTATACTTTATTTATATTTATGAAATCTAGTATATTGTGTACCACAACCCTATGTAAAGGAAATGTGAAAAGACCCTAAAAGTAGCCCAACATATTCGACACGCAGCCCAGATGAAACCATTTCAGCTGAATTGAAGGATCATCTAATGTGAATACTCTGTCCCCATTGTCTTCCCAAGTCCTTTCCTCTGACTTCTAAGACCACTGAATGACTACAGCGATCACACGCAGTGACGACTTCTGCTGTAACAAGAGAGTTGTTAATAATAAAAAAAATAAAAAAATTATTTGTCGTCACCATCCCCGGCCTCCAGCCAGAGATCTGTAATTCCTATATTGGCCAAACCTGCTTATATCAGCAAGGCTGGTCCACCGTCTAATATGTATGGAGGCCTCTTGATACTCCCCCAAAGGCAGGTGATAAGTGAGATAAGGTTTGGGCTGTTGCACTTCAGCTGCCCATCAGTTTCCATCATGGCTGACTGATGGCGACTTTCTCCGCTCCCGCTCTTAATGGCTGAGCGTGCTTGTGTGAGGAAATAGATGGCTGTCTGCAGAGCAATTGCCATGTAAAGTGTATGGGCTACTTTAGCCAGAGTCTGAAGAGGGAGTCTGGTCTGCTGGCACATGTTGTTTTATAGTCTCTGCATATAAACAATGGTATCTAGGCTCCTACAATTGTCTGTTATCTGTTATGTCCATTGTTTACCAGGAGAGCTGTGAGTGTAGTGCAGGCATTGTAGATGGAAGGTGTAGCATTGTGCAGGTCGGTGCGCTACAATAGCGAGAGTACATTGATGTGTAATGTGCTTTCATAGCTCTGCCGTCCATCACTCCCTCGTATTTTATGATTTAGAAGGTTCATCTGTTGGGAAAGCGCCTCTAATCTCTTATCTTGGTTACATGGTTACTTTCTGTTGATACAGTCAACACTTTATCGTCTTGAAACCTTCAGTTTGTTTGATTTACATTAAATTATTGATAGACCAGCTACTTTGTAAAGTATCTGATTCATGGTATCTGTAGGCCTTGCACTGCATCACTACCTGGGATATGTAAACCTAAACGGTATGTGTCTGACAGATATTCCTCCCGAATAGTAGGGAGAGGTGCCAGACACCTCTTATCTCCACTAATAATAAGGTTGGGCCTGTTAAAATTCAACAGATCTGATCCTTCTTTCCTTGGCATCTGCTGCCTTGGGAGCGTTTGGAAACCCCCATACATAGTTACTTAGTAGATGAGGTTGGATGAAGACATCACTCCATCAAGTCCAACCTATAACCCTACAGTGCTGATCCAGAGGAAGGCAAAAAACCCATGAGGATTATGCCAATTGCACCATAGACAACAAAAGTTGGTGGTCGTAGTACCATAATTTACTAGGCAGACAGCACATCTGGAGGGCTCTGTGCCCTACATTTACACAGACTAAACAGTCTGAAAATGTGCCAGATTTTTCACAGTAGCTGTTGCTGGATGGTAAATCTTCCAACTACGTAGTCTAAGGCTAGGTTCACTCTTGCATCATTCAGGTCCACCATTGGACCCAAGAAATGGAGAGCCAGTCTTCTAAAACAGCAGTTACCTGTGGACCCCATAGACTATATTGGGATCTGCCAGGTTTCTGCCTTTTTTTTTATACCGAAATCAGAGTCTCCTGCTGGAGATTCCGCCCAAAATCGTCAGACGAGTCTTCTGTGTAGGACTTTTCTCTCTGCCGGAATCGCCTGCGGGAGACTTTGAATAAGTTTGTATAACACCCATTAGTTGGCATACTTTGGGTCAGAATTTCAGCGAAACATAAAAATTTGGTCTTGGACTAGATATACAATTTACACCAGGGTTTTTGGTTTTTAAATATACATTTTACACAAAGGTTGCAATGTGTAATGGAGCAGGAGTGAACCCAAAGTTTCACTGTATAGATTTGACTTGAGGCTATTCATAAAGAAGTTCCATTTTTATTTTTTTTTCCCCATGTGAAGTTCTCGCTATCTCTTGGAGTAGTATCAATTCACGAGGGCCAGCTGTCCATGAATGGAGAAGTGCCAACGCACTACGGCAGAGAGACAGGCTAAGATTAAAATAACTAAATAACTATATTTGGTCTGTGTGCTTACAGAGGTTATCCATGATTTGAAAAACCTCTTTCATCCTCAGACTGGACCACATCTGTATGAGGAATTGCAGGTTCATTTAATTTAATGGGGTGAGCTATAATACTAGCTACTAGTAGTAGTATAATACTACCCCATTAATCTATGCACTGTCCCTTTCCTCATTGGCTAGATTAGATGAGCTTCTGCAACAGCCAGAGCCCAGTATGATCTTGGACGTGTGAGAATGGCAGCTATAGGCCACATACAGGACGACTTTGTATCTCTGTGATCCAATTGCAGTATTAGACCTGGGTGGAAAAGAATTGAATAAATTCAGTTTACCCTATTAATTTTTTGCGTTTGGTACCCTTTTCTGTTATTGGTTAGGTGAAGGCCCAGTGACATGTGCTCCTGGAGCCCAGTCACTCTGCATGTAGCCTTCTTTGAGTTAAAAAGCCTCCCATTGATTTCAATGTGTAACGCCCGTAAGCCGGTGCACATTAAAGGGGCTCTATCACAGGGAAAAGTCATTTTTAACTAATCACATCCTTGCATAGCCTTTAGAAAGTCTATTCCACACCTACCTTTAGTATATAGATTGCCTCAGTGGTTTCTGAATAAGTCCGTTTATATTCATATGCTAATTAGACTGGTGCACGATACTTCGTGCACTCCTCTCCTGTTGTTTCCTATGGGAGACTGCTGCTGATGACTCAGCTTCCTGTTTGCCTCACACACATAGGAGATAATAGAAGAAATGAGTGCTGCTGGGAACTTCCTGTGCTGGCTGGAGGCTCATTAGCATATGAATAAAAACGGACTTATTCAGAGACCACTGAGGCAAGCTACATACTAAAGGTAAGTGTGGAATAGACTTTCTAAAGCCTATGCAAGCATGTGATTAGATAAAAATGACTTTTCCCAGTGATAGAGCCCCTTTAAAGTGAATGGGATTTGTTTTGATCGCTCACACTCTGACACATGTATACATGTCTGAATGCGCGGCGCGTTACTCCGTGGGAACGGAGCCTTAGAATTTCCGTTGAAACTGTAGCCCATTTTATGAAGCTTATTATGTAAGCTGCCAAAAATCTTCAGTTCTGATTTTGTCCTACCACATTTACCCCAGTTTTGTGCTTCCTAAATGAGGTGCGATTTATTTTAATATAATAAAATTATATATATATATATATATATATATATATATATATATATATAAAAAATTTTTTTTTTTTTTTTTTATTTACAAGTCCCTTTTAGTCTCCAGTCCATGCAGTGAAAACAAGTGCCCTGTCGATACACAAAACAAGGGATAAAACTTTTTTTTTTTTTTTGTATTCCATTACAGCATGGTTGTAGGTGTATGTAGCTGAATACTTCAAAGCTAGGCAAATTGCCATTGAGAACTTTTTTGAAGTCCAGTTGACTGTCCTTTTAGCTGATTTAATAATGGTTGTCACCCAGCTTTCCTGGGATCAGACACACAACCTCACAAAGGATACTAATTCTAAATCTTTCTTGAGTTCTGCATTTGTTAGACACATGTGATTCTTTGTCAGTCTTGTACAGGACAGATCTGGGATTGTCATTACTCTGGGATGTGCTGCATGCAGAGTCTCTCCTGTTTTTCCATGACTTCATATGTTTTTGGCTGATGTGGCTTCCTAAGATGTCTGATCCTTTCCACACCCCGTTATTTCTGTGTGGAGCTGAACAGTAACTAAAGAGATTCTGCTTGATGTTTTTGACAATGTAGTATGGATTTGTTTACTCGGAAGCACTACAGTATAATGAAGGGGGACCTGAAAATTCCAGGGATTTTGTATACTTAAATACATTCGGGTTCAGGACTAGGGGACATTTACACTACTGTCCATTGCTCTCATCCATCATAGGGTACTAGGAACTCACATGAACAGCGATAGAATGACTGTTGCAGATGGAGCCCCCTTCCACATGCAAGAAACGTGATGGCAGAAATCTTTTGTCGTGTTTTTTGCATTGGGGAGAATTTATACAGAAAAAGGGTTCCCGGGAACATAACCATAGTTCACAATGATACATCATGGCTGGGATTCTGACTAGTCACAGACCATAAAAAGTTCCTGCATTCATGGTCGTATCCATTGGCAACTGATTGAGACAAGAGTCTTCCTCCACTGAGATGGTTAGAGAAAATCTTTAACTGTAATTATTGTCTCCAACTTAAAATATGGTTATAGTCCTGGGAAAACCTCTTTAAGCTGGAACTCTGGAGCATTTAGTATAGTAAATCTGCTCCAATGTGTGTGAAGGTTGTCCTAACTTTAAGGCCTAGGTCCATACAAGTACTGTCAGGGGAAGAAGGGTGTTCCTCACAGCCCAACAATGATGCTAGACTATTAGGAATGCCCTTCTGACAGTGGGGAGATATCGGTGCCAAAATTAACGGCACGCAGGGCAAGTACCGGGAAAGTGAACTGAATTGATAGCACGGTCTGCTCTCTAGCAGTATATAAAACTGCAAATTCCTGAGGACATGAAAGGTCCTCTATGACCAACATTGAGCTAGCAAAACGTTCATGTACAGATAGGCAAGTTAGGAAACCTTGAGAGGCTAAACATATACTGTAAGTGACCATTCACATGACATGGTGCCCCTGTAACACAGCACGTCTTCTTTTCATGGTTTGCCATGTACAGGAGTGCCTATGCTTGCTATCACCGAGGGAAGGACGCTGTGGTATATGAACTTTCCTTCCTGTGGATCCCTGGAGTAGTACATTAAAGGGGTTGTCCAGGATAATCTGATAATTAACTCCTAAACTAAACTCCCTCTCCCCACCTAACTTTTTTAATTTATATAAATAAAAAAAAATAAAAAAGTATAATTACCTATATCCCTGGCTCCAGGGACACTTTCTGATAATCTGGTGACGTTTCGTTTCACCACTTCCGAAATGGAAATGGAACGTCACCATCACTCTCCCCCCCCCCCCCCCCTCTTCCGGTCTTCTAGTAGTAGGCGAATAGCTTAGATAGGAAGATGGGGGAGGGGTTATAAATGGGTTTTAAAGCTGACCGCTCGCAAGCCGTCTGGTTTTCCCGGGGTTCACCACGGACACCCTGGGGCGGACAGCAGCGGCAGCGTGAATGCCGCTTTAACACTTACAAGTTCTGGGCCTCACTCTTCTATTTCATTCCAATTATCGTTGCTTGTGAAAACTAATAAATAGAATTAGAATAAAATGTAAATTTTTACCATTCACATTTTTTTTGTTTAAAGGTTATCTGAGCCGAGTTTCCTCATTCATTATGTTATTACAACGCAAAAAGGTTCTATTCCAGAGGAAAAGTGACGACATTTGACGTTTTTTGATACAATAAGATTCTATCGCCAAAAGTCATTGCTTATATATTAATTAAAATGTAAACAATTTATGTGAAAAAAACTCTTCCTATAATAACGTTCATTACTTATGTACAGTAGGTTATGTGGAGATAGAACCCTTTTGATCTAACACAGCGATGTGCTGCCCAGTGTCAGAAAGCTTGGTCATGGGTTATGCAACAGGATAATGACCCAAAACACACAGCTAAAAACATCCAAGAATGGCTAAGAGGAAAACATTGGACTATTCTGAAGTGGCCTTCTATGAGCCCTGACCTAAATCTTATTGAGCATCTTTGGAAGGAGCTGAAACATGCCGTCTGGAAAAGCAACCCTTTAAACCTGAGACAACTGGAGCCAGTTTGAGGAGGGGGCCAAAATACCGGTTGGGAGGTGCAGAAGTCTCATTGACAGTTACTGTAATCATGTGATTGCCTCAAAAGGTTGTGCAACAAAATATTAAAGGGGCTCTATCATTTGGAAAAGTCATTTTTAGTTAAGCACATCCTTGCATAGCCTTTAGAAAGGCTATTTCACACCTACCTATAGTATGTAGATTGCCTCAGTGGTTTCTGAATAAGTCTGTTTTTACTCATATGCTAATGAGCTTCGAACAGTGTCTGATCACAGTCTGCTCTGTGTATGTATAGCAGAGATGAGTCATCAGCACAGTATGTACATACACATAGAGCAGACAGTGCACACAGACACTTCCGGTGCACGTTCAAAGCTCATTAGCATGTGAATAAAAACAGACTTATTCAAACACTACTAACGCTGGATTCACACTAGTGTTCGGGTCTCCGTTCTGAGCTTGCAGAAGACAGAAACCTGTCAGATCGGGTTCGGCCGTGAGCGGTGGTGAGCGTTTTATGCTCTCCGCCGTAAAACCTTTTTTTTTTTTTTTTTATAAAATCGGACACAGAGTACTGCATGTCTGACTCTGTCTGTTTTTTGTGTTTTTTTTTGTTAAAAAAAACAACTTTCGCGGTGGAGAGCATGAAACACTCACGGCAGGACAGCTTTCAAACCCATTCAAATGAATGGGTATGAAGGAGTCCTACAGGTTTCCGTCTCCTGCCTCTGTTTTGTGCAGGAACCAAAAACCTGCAGAACGGAGACCGGCCGCAGATGTGAACGAGCCCTGAGGCGATTTACATGCAAAAGGTAGGTGTGAAATAGCCTATCTAAAAATGACTTTTAACAATGATAGAGCCCCTTTAAGTTAAGGGAACCATCATTTCTGTGCAGGCCAGAGTGTGGTACACACCATGTCACCAAACGGCACAGGGAGTATCTGTAGATCTATATACAGGCCCACTGAGTGATGACAAGATTGTAGGCACCTGTGATGCCAATGATAGACACCCCTTGATGTAACATGTCCCTTTGGTCTCATTATTTTCAGGGGAACCATCATTTCCATCCAGGCCTGTTTCATGAGGTTTATTTTTAAAGAAATTCTGTTGCATAGTTGAAAAGCAATGTCTGACTTTCATTTGTTCATTTTCATAGAAGTTTTATTTATTATTTTTGTCAGGTTCAAGTTATTTCTGTGACCATTGTGGGGTTTTCTTTCATTAAACAAAGGGTACCAACAATTTTGTCCACGTGTGTATATAGTAGAGGGTGCGCTTTTGATTTTCTAGTGCAGCTGCTCATGATTTTCTATGTATGATCTCCTTAGTTGTATGGTTTCCCATTCACATAGTGGTGTGTGCCTTTACTAGTTAAGCTCAACACTTAATAATAATTTTCTTAGTTAGTTACCATTTTATTCATAGAGTTGCATTTTCTGTATTACAGTTTCAGTTTCTGGCTAGTCATGTCACTTGTCTTCATAAATTATCTGGTTTTGTTGTATCTGACATTCAGACTTGTTATACCTCATCCAGCATGGTACTAAAAATACCGCTTAACACTTAGCGCTATTGAATATTGATCCCATTTATTGCAGGCCAGGCGCGTTAGAGAGATGCCCATCCCATATATAGGAAGGCTTGAAGCTACAAGATAAGTGGCTTAACGCTTTTACCGCTGGTGTCCCTGGGTTGTCTAGGAAGTCTATTTATGGAGCCAAATGCAAATGGCAGGAAGTGATACTTAAAGAGGACCTTTCATGGTTTGGGGCACAGGCAGTGTTATATACTGCTGGAAAGCTGTCAGCGCGCTGAATTCAGTGCACTGTCGGCTTTCCCCATCTGTGCCCTGGGTGTAGAGCTAGCGGTTCCAGTACCGGAGCTCTTCAGAGTCAGAAGGGCGTTCCTGACACTCTGTCACGAACGTCCTTCTGTACAAGCAGCGCTAATAGCGCAATAGCGATGTGTTCTGAGACCGGAGAGGAACGCCCCTTCCCCTCCTGATAATACTCTTCTATGGACGAGTACTGTGAGCAGAGGGAGGGGGCGTTCCTCCCTGCTCACACTGTACAGCGCTATTGGCGCTGCTTGTACAGAAGAGCTACGGTAGCAGGACCGCTAGCTCTTCACCCGGGCACAGATCGGGAAAGTTGACAGTGCTCTGAATTCAGCGCACTGTCTGCTTTCCAGTACTATATAGAACTGCCTGTGCTCCAAACCATGAAAGGTCCTCTTTAACATTTGTGAAGTCGTCCATTCAGCTCCAAACCATGTATGTTTTATTTAACATAGGAAGACCTTACTTTCTGCCCTCAAACGCTGGTACCATGTCTCCCAGATTTACCTTGCCTGTTCCTAAGAATTTCTAGCCAATTATCTATCTATCTATCTATCTATCTATCTATCTATCTATCTATCTATCTATCTATCTATCTTAATGGCACCTATACCATGGAATAACAGATTTTACCTCCCAATATTTGGCAGCTGGTTAGTAATGCCTTTGGAATTGAACCTTGTGGGTTATGTACTATAAAATTAATATATAATTTTTATTCCCGAAACTTATTTATCTTCTGGATTTATCTGAGTCTGTGAGGTTGTGACCTGCAAAGACATTTCATTTTACAAAGAGTAGGCTTCATTTGCTGAAAACTTGAGGCTGCATTCAGACATGGTGGAAAAATCTGTGGCAGGTTTTGCTTTTGAATTTGCTTTGAAATGTGCAAAAGTTACATAAAGCTGCAGGCGGACACTGGCGGTTACCTTTAAAAACCCATTCAAGTGAATGGGTTTTAAAGCTGACCACCGGGAAGCCATCCCCTTAATAATGGGTATTTGTTCTTCAATAAAAAAAATTCTATTTTTATAATTCATGTGTGGTTGTAGATTTTTCCCGGTGAGGTATGTATTAAATATTGTCCTCTGTGAATCCACTTTGTTGGTATGTTAATTCAGGCCCGTATTTTGTTGTTCCATATATAACAGCTAGCGATGGACCAGAACAATGGACAGGCGCTAGTGTGAATCTAGTGCACATCGTAGACCTCGCTGTACTCTCCTCCAGTCACCACAGCTCTAGTGTTGCACTTCTGCCAACTTTTGACAAGTTTATTCTTGACTCAAACCCTGATGATCTCCTGTCTGAAGACAGGAAGCCTGATGTGACTGTAACAATAGCACGCAGGCGGATACCAGAATAACCCACTTACTGTTAAAGGGGAAGACTCGTGGTTAGTATTGTGCCAGTACACTATGATATAACTTTGCTGTCAGAAGAAATATCTGTTGCTCTTTGGCTATGTAGCAGCAGTATTAGTGACTTGTATAAAGCATCCTTGTTTTCTAGCATATACGCTTACTAGGTTGTATACAGTCCTTCCATGGTCTTTTTCCTCATTCCTATGGACAAATCCGTTATACGTTAGACATATTGATATGGAGGAGGAAGTAAACAAAACATTAAAGAGAACCTCAGCTCAGCTGTCAACATCCCATACAACAGACCAGGATGCAGACCAGAAAAACTCCTGCAATTTCCTTCCTAATTGAATTGTGGGATTTCAGTGAAAGCTGTAAAGGTGGTACCCTCAGTGATATAATAACTACCACCTTGGACATCTAGGGCATGTCCATGGGACCAGGCAAGAGGAGGTAGACGCAGACCGAAATCTAGAGATTGTACCTGTAAATCAGCCATTTCTAGTATACATAGATGGAAGCCCCTCTTAATGCCTTGTTTCTATGTATGCAGCCACCATTAGAATGAACTTATCATATATAGATGTGATATTGATTTCAGTAGGATTGTATAAAGTTGGCCATATGTATGAAAACACTCAGCTGATGGCTATCTTTATGGTCACCCCTGTACACATACAGTATATACTTATCTCGGCGGAGCAGTGCAAGTGTAATGAATAAGCGAGCCGAAAAAGCCACTGCTACCTCCCTGTGAAGAAACGGATCAAGCATCTGAAATCCAGCCGCCCAATTCTTCTCTCCTGACATCATTGCTCATTGGAGAGTTAGGACCTCATACATGTTAGCTGGTCGGCTGAGCATGCCTTCAATGTATATGAGCTGCTTATATCTATCTACTGGGTTTCTAGGCAGAGTTACCCCTCCCCGCATCAATAAAGGACATCAAATTACCCCAGGGTTGTGGTCATGTTCTGTAATACAAACACAAGAGCAGATGAAGGGCATGTAGCAAAGGCTGAGAACTTTTATAGTCTCAGTACATTCATATGCTAGGTTCACACCTGCGTTTAGGGGGGGTCCGCTTGGACAGAAACCCTGAACGGAATTCGAGCTCTGGTGTGAACCCAGCCTTTTAAGGGGTTGTCCTATTGCTATAATACAAATGATTCCAACATGTGACCGTTCCAGCTGTTACAAAACTACAACCCCCAGCATACCCGTTTTCGTTTCAGAAGTCAACAAATTGGTATTCTTTGTCTATTCTTTGCATTGACATTACCTCGTACTGACTTCTTGGTTACTGAGAAGTTTATTTTTTATATATATTTTTTTCTCATTACAAAAATCCGCATAGCTACCTGTTCAGTACATGAAGTCCTGTCTGCTGACCCTGTCCAGGCTGCGGAGGTTGTTAGCTGATGTTTTAAGGGTGTTGGAAGTGGCTGTGACAGCTTGTAGAAAGACTGCTGGCAGTGTAAGCAGCGCTGGGAAAGCGATCAGGGCAGTGAACGCTCCTCTCATATCTGATTTTCTGTAAAACTTTCTGCCCGCTCTGTCATTAGCAGAACAGGATTCTCTGCAGCTGGAAATGGATTTGCAATGGCTAATGACATCAGCAGAGCTCCACTTGTGCTTTAAGCCGGGAAAGGACTTTTTGGATGAGGTAAACGTTGGCTCTGAGCGCCGTCCACGTTGTTTCCCAGTGAGGATTAAATCAAATAGGATCCATGCCAGACACATTAAACAGAGCGACCTATGTGTTTCGTGAACGGAGTGCGAGACATGGCATGTGCCCAATGCTAGTATGTTACGTGAGATCTCTAGACCTGTGCACTTTTTATTTCTTTTTTCCTCCACTACGTATCTGGACTTGGAGAACCCTTTTCGGACAAATATTAACTGTATTGTGTTTCGAGAATTTGTTTTTTTTTTTTGTGTGTGTGTAGACGTAAAAAAGGTTCAGTTTGGTTATACTGTATGTGCTTTGCTACTTTGTGGGATCAAATCCAAAGCTTCCAAGTTACTGAAAAAGGTGAAAAGTAAAAAAAAGTAGTCTACCACCAAAACACATACCTGTGTCAATAAGGGGGCGTTCACACTATCGTTGGATGTCCATTTAAAAAATAAAATGGCTGCCTATCATAACTGATGTTAAAGGGGCTCTATCAGCAAAATCATGCTGATAGAGCCCCACATATGCGTGAATAGCCTTTAAAAAGGCTATTCAGGCACCGTAAATGGTATATTACACTACCCCCCCCCCCCCCCCCCCCCGTTTTCAAAATAAAACCCTAAAAAAGAATGTGCTCTACTTACGGATCGTGCACGCTGGGCGGGCATTCAGGGTGTGTCTTCTTCTTCATCCCCGCCTCTTCTTCCTCTGATGTCCTCCGGTCCCGTCTTCCTCCGGCATTAAAAAATGGCCTGCGGCTTCTACTACGGCTACTGCGCAGGCGCCCAGGCCATTTTTTTATATCAGTGTCCGCTCATGAGCGCCGGAGGAGGACGGGACCGGAGGACGTCGGAGGAAGAAGAGGCAGGGATGAAGAAGATGGTGCACTCTGAATGCCCGCCCATCGTGCACAATGCGTAAGTAGATAACATTCTTTTTTAGGGTTTTGTTTTAAAAGGGGGTTGGGGGGGTAGTTTAATATAACTTTTACGGTGCCTGAATTTTACGGTAGTTTAATATAACTTTTACAGTGCCTGAATTTTACGGTAGTTTAATATAACTTTTACGGTGCATGAATAGCCTTTTTAAAGGCTATTCACGCATATCTGGGGCTCCATCAGCATGCTTTTGCTGATAGAGCCCCTTTAATGTTACTGGTTTTGTAAATGCTTCCAGTACTAGAACTCCCCCATCTTTATTGTTTAATCCGCTCTTCTGTTCCTACAACAGACCAGGAGGACAGATTGAACAACACGCCCTTGTCTGGCAAACTTTTGCCATGCCATCGAGTAAGGCTTCAGAAATACGGTAGGACCTGGGTAGGAGCACAGTTTAAAAAGAGCCCCGACTGTAACATTCCTTCTAGTATAGATTTGAACGTTACGATCTGGGAAAGTACCAGGTTGGATCAGCGCTTATTTACCTGTAATAGTATTGAAATGTTGACCACTGACACTTTTGGCACCATGAAGTACACCATCTGTAGGGTCAGGGAAGGGGTAATGGGTCGCGCTACCAGCTGCTGCTTTCATATGTGCAGCATTTGGCTAGATGGCTTTTTGTTTTCAATTTCTTGAACTATGTAATCGAATATGGATGGTCACGCTATGTTTAGAAGATCTTGTCATCTTGTCTTGAAAAGTAATTTAATTTAGAACAAATTTTGATTTTTCTGCCAATATTTGGCTCATTAATATTGTAATATGTTTTATTAACAAATTTTGGCTTCTTTCTGTAAAACGTGCACTTTTTTATTCTTTTCATTTTTCTTTTGGGAGCTAAAATTTGTACAATGCTTTCACTAGGTGTAGGGAGGGGATGGCTCTTATATAATACAAGGAAGTTAAAGGGATCTTCTCATTAGAACTCAATTTTTTTTCTGCCTACCACGTAGGAATAGCCTTAAGAAAGGCTATTCTTCTCCTACCTTTGGATGTCTTCTCTGTGCCGTTGTTTGGTATATAATTCGGTTTTCTTCGGTATCCAAATGAGTTCTCTCGCAGCACTGGGGGTGGGCCCCAGTGCTCAAACAGCACTGGGTATGTCCCCGATGCTGCAAGAGAACTCTCCAACGCCGCCTCCATCTTCTTCAGGAACGGGTCTTCATCACATCTTCTGACGGTGGCTTCAAACTTCTAGGCCAGGGGCAAAGCCGACTGCGCATGCCCGCCGGCTACAAGAAAATGGCTGCATACAATACTGCGGCCGGCGGGCATGCACTGTCGGCTTTGCCCGAGGCCTAGAAGTTTGAAGCCTGCACCGGAGGAAGATGCGTGAAGAGGCCGTTCCTGAAAAAGATGGAGGCGGCGCTGTAGAGTTCTCTTGCAGCATTGGGGACACCCCCCAGTACTGTTTGAGCGCTGGGGCCACCACCAGTGCTGCGAGAGAACTCCTTTGCATACCGACGCAAACCGGATTATATACCGAACGGCGGCCCGGAGAAGAATAGCCTTTCTTAAAGCTACACCTACATGGTAGGCAGAAAAAAATTGAGATTTAATGATAGGATCCCTTTAATGCTGGGGGGAATTACTTGTATGTTACATGAATATCTCAGGTAATGTAAAACATAGAACAGTACTTCTGTTGTCATACGAAAGAGGACATTCTCATCCAATCATGATTACTTTATTGGGGCTGGGTCAATTTCCTGCACAAGTAACAGTAATTTTCAGACCATAAACAGTTCCTCAATTAATACATATCATAATAAATATATATGTATATATATGTGTGTGTGTGTGTGTGTGTGTGTGTGTGTATATATATGTATTTAAAATATGGTTATGTTCATGGGGAAGACTTTTTAGACTAAGGCTGGTCTTACACGACCGTAATGCTTTTACGGTCCGCAAGTTGCTGATCAGCAAGCATAGACTCCGCAGATGCCCGTAATCTGCTGTACTCGCCCATAGAGTTCTATGGGCGAGTCCGTGCAGTACCGTGAATTATGGCCATTACGGACATGTGCTATAAAGTGCGGACCTCTGTTGCGGCCCGGCCACACCACAGATAAAATATCCGGTGGTGTAAGAGGCCGCATTGAATATAATGGTCCGCAATTGAAAAATCTCAATTGCGGACCATTTGCGGTCTTAAACTACGGTTGTGTAAGACCAGCCTAAGACAACGCACCACAGGTTTTTTTTTTTGTCTCCCCCGGCCCCCCCCCCCCTTTAACTTTTCACAGAAAACCCAAGTTTTCTTCTGCTGATATTCTGCTTTCATTATACCTATATGAAAACTGCCATCATTTCCATAGGTATCATTGACATACTATGATTTACAAAAATGCAAGGGTTTTTCAGATCGCAGCATTTCTGCTGCGGATTATATTCTGCAATGTGTGGATGAGATTAGCCAAAATCCTATTCACTTTTCAGTTAATGTAAAATGCAGCCATTTTTGCCTTTGTGTTTCCGTCTACACTACGTGAGGGCTTGGCCTGAAGGAACTTTGCTTTCCAGGTCTAGTTTTTTGACGGCTCATCTATGTGGAGTCTCCGTTTCAGACGGCAACAGATCAGAAGCTGATGACCTATCTTGTAGATGGACAATTCGTATCAAACATGCAATAGACAGAAATCTCCATTTCAGGAGGTCTACTAACGCAAAAAGGAAAAAAAAAATTGTTTTAATGCATCATAAAATGAAATGAAGCATTTTTTCAAATAGTCTACATAAAATATCCTATAAGGAAAAATATATCTTTGTACCGTATTAGCCAGTGGATATGAAATATAAAGGTTCGAAATTCCCCCTTAAAACCAAAATCTTCATGTCATTGATGATGCAAAACATGCCAACACATACTGACTGCTGACAAAATAAAGATCCCCAACTCTAATCAGGACTACAAGATCCTAGGTACGTTCATTTGCAGCCCACCTAATGTGGTGAATTTAATAATATGTACCAAATGTAGGGGGGGGGGGGGGTGTCTTTATGTAGGGGAGACAGGACAAACACTCAGGATGCGGATGAACTCACCGCCACACGATCACAGAGCAAAGAATGCACCTCCCTGTGCCAAAACACTTCTGCAATCAAAATCATAATATCATCAACTAGCCTCTGTCCGTGACTTCGTCTGTGTGTTGTTGACATCGATGATCCGCCTATATTCCGCAAATTGATACCATCGATAGTTTGCCTGCTCCGGCGTTTCGGCTGCTTTTAAGCTGTCCTGCTGCTGAACTTGTTCTTTGCGCTGTTCCCGTGATTGTTCCGGCATATCAGCAGCTCACTGGGACGCCATATAATGAGCATGTTGTTGGCGTTGATGATCCACCTGCTCTGATGTTTCAGCAGCTTTTAAGCTGTCCTGCTGCTTAACTTGTTCCTCGCACTGTGCCCGTGATTGTTCCTGCATATCAGCAGCTCGCTGAGACACCATATAATGAGTGTGTTGTTCGTGTTGATGATCCCCTTCAGCTCCGCTTGAGGAGAACTCTGTTGACTTTTGGCTACCTTCATAGCGCCATCCTTTGAACTTATTTGTTTTTTATCTTATCTATTTGTGTGTATACTGCTTTCCATCACCTGTCGCACTGAACACTTGATTCCTGTGCCCCTTTTTGTGTATACATATGCATGCCTTCAGAAATTATTATACCATGCCTGATGAAGAGACCTAGTAATCTTGAAAGCTTGTAATGTGTCATAATTTTTGTTAGCCATTAAAAAACTATATTAAAGGGATTCTACCACTAAAACAATTTTTTTCTAGTTAACACGTCGGAATAGCCTTTAGAAAGGCTATTCGTCTCCTACCTTTAGAAGTGCTCTCCGCCGCGTCGTTCGTTCAAAATACCGGTTTGTACCGGTATGCTAATGAGTTCTCTCGCAGCGATGGGGGCGTCCCCCATCGCAGGAGCAGCGATGGGGGCGTCCCCATTGCAGCTCGAAAACCGACCGCAGCGCCGCCTCTATGGTCTTGCGTATCCTCCTCTTGCTTCTTCAGCGTCCTATCGCACGACTGCGCAGTATGCTCTGTTCGGCGAAGATTGCCGAACGTACTGCGCATGCGCGAAATTGCGGTCCCAGCCATAGTGCGGGCACTGCAATTTCGCGCATGCACAGTACGTTCGGCAAACTTCGCCGAACAGAGCGTACTGCGCAGGCGTGCGACAGGACGCTGAAGAAGCAAGGAGAGGATACGCAAGACCATAGAGGCGGCGCTGCGGTCGGTTTTCGAGCTGCAATGGGGACGCCCCCATCGCTGCTCCTGCGATGGGGACGCCACCATCGCTGCGAGAGAACTCATTAGCATACCGGTACAAACCGGTATTTTGAACGAACGGCGCGGCGGAGAGCACTTCTAAAGGTAGGAGACGAATAGCCTTTCTAAAGGCTATTCCGACGTGTTAACTAGAAAAAAATGTGTTTTAGTGGTAGAATCCCTTTAACAATTGAAGTCTCTCAATCGCTATATAAAATATCCTATCGTTTGGACATGCAATTCCTATGTGAACTTTTATGTTTCTGTGGTAACCGACTACAGACAAACCCTGTGTATTTTAATTATTTTATTCAATTGAAATCCATTTCATGGTAACCTACCAAATGTAATTTTTTTTTTTACCAGGGCTTTTTTAGATGGTCCCAGTAACATGGTCTGTGTGTTGTGTTGGTTTCTTTGCATTGGGCCACCTATAGCATTTGAGAAAGCCAAGCATGGCAATATGCAGGTGGTTTTAGTCCCTATCTCCATCTGCCTGGTGCATGCTGTTTTATATGCCTTATCCTTTTATGAGGTGTATTTGGTTATTTGATGTTACATATATGTATTTGTTTCGTTCATGTGTGTGCATGTATCCCCTAGAGTTATTATTTATTAAAGGGTATTCCCATCAATATAACCATATTTAAGTTTGTAGACAATTCAAAGTTAAACGTTTTTGCAAATAGAAGTGATTAAAAGTATTGCAGCTTTTGAAGATTTTTTTTTTTTATTTATTTTAACCATTTTATTGGTGACAGTCTGTTGTCTTGATCAGTTGCCAATGGAAAAGACCATGAATACTGGAACTTTCTAGGGTCTGGGACTTTTCTGATTTCCTTATCGTGCTCGAGATATCTTCTCATATTTGTAGTGTCCCTGTCCTGTAAGAAATAAGAAAATCATGGCTGGATTTCTGACAAGTCCCAGAACATAGAAGTGCCAGCATTCATGGTCCACTGATCGAGACAAAAGACTGTCACTACTAAACCTATGTTCACATCTGTGCCGACGTCTCCTTTGTAGATTCCTTAGCAAAAACCACTGACGTTCGGAAGAAAGAAAAGTCCTGCACAATATAAAAACTGCGGACCCGAATGGCGGAGGCTCGTGCACAGATATGAACCTAGCCTAAGATGGTCAGAGAATCTTTGAAACACTTAAACAATTTTGCGCACTTACACACACTCATATACAGTATGTAAAAAACCAAAACAGTCTACAAAGGTAAAAATGGTAATGTTCATTGGAGAACTCCTTTAAGTGTAGATGTGGGGAAGGGGTTTATATATATACTATAGTAACTTATCCAATTATCAGGACATGCTGCTTTTTAATTGATTGAAGAATTCTTAATTGATAATTTAGGCTACTTTGGTAAATGTACATGAAATATTTATTGAATTCTTTGTATCACCTCTTGGTTTTTGACAATGTGATTGTTTTGTTCTTCCTTAGGCATGTATAGATGAAAACCTAGAAGTGGTAGAATTCCTGGTAAACCATGGTGCCAATGTGAATCAGGCAGACAACGAAGGATGGACGCCTTTACATGTCGCCGCTTCGTGCGGTTACATGGAAATAGCAGAGTGAGTAAAAGATCGCTAACTTTGTACACTAAATAATCATTTCCTGTCAGAAAGGCTCTAGTTGTCTTTGTTGTTCGGTGCAGTTTGTGCCAGTTTTGCTGCTGTTTTTGGCTGTAAGGATGTACAGGACCTCAGAGACTTGGGTTACATGGAGAATCTTTGTAGCAGCGTTTTATTGACTGAGCTAGTGGCAATCATTCAGTAAAGATGGCTGCTATCACCAAGGGATGGCACTCATTTGACTGCAAGAGTAGCAGGAAAAATGGCAAGGTGCAGAGCAACTTTGTCAATGGTTGTGATGGCAGGATTCATTGGTCAGAACATAGTCTATGAATCAAGGAAAATCCTATTAAACATAAAGTTGATGTGCTCGCAGTAGGACAGTCATATGCTAGTCCTTTATCAGTAATGAATAGTTACTGCTATATTCCTCCCAATCTTTTGTCTTTGCAAGGATAAAGTGGCGTTCACACTGCCGCTGCTGTCCGCCCTGAGGTGTCCGTGGTAAACCCCGGGGAAACCAGACAGCAGACGGCTTGCAAGTGGTTGGCTTTAAAACCCATTCATTTGAATGGATTTTCAAAGGTGAACGCCAGTGAGCGTTTTCAGCCTGACTGCCTGGTGTCCGTTTTTTTCCGCGGACACAAAATCCTACATGGAGGACTTTGTGTCCGTGGAAAACAAACTGACAGCAGGCGGAGAGGCTGAAAATACTCATGGGCGGTCACCTTTGAAAATCCATTCAAATGAATGGGTTTTAAAGCCGACCGCTCGCAAGCCATCTGCTGTCCGGTTTCCCCGGGGTTTACCATGGACACCTTGGGGCGGACAGCAGCGGCAGTGTGAAGGCCGCTTTAGTGGGGCAATCACTTACTCTTTGCGGTTTGTATTAGCCACACTTGGGAAATCTCAAGATCTTCTAACAAGCAGCTGGGGTAAAATTTAAGGTGCTTAAGAGTGTCTTACTATCTGACACAGTCATTCTGTATCCACAGGATGTTTTATAAATGTGTGATAGATAGGTGTCCATTGTCCCCCATCTCGTGACCACACATGTGCGGGGTCTCTCTATTATTGTCTATTAGAGTTGCAGTAATACCAGAAGTTAACTGCTTGGCTATTTTCGAGACTTGCATTGACTTTAATGCCCAAACGTGAAGCTGTCTCCATTGTGGGTATGTCCATATATACCAGAAATGCTGTAGATGTTTTTTTTTTTTTTTTTGTGTGGAGATTATATACACACAAGATCTGCAGCAGTTTGCAGTTGCTGTTTAGTGCATATTTTAACAAAACTCAATTTAGACACTGCAAAAATATTTTCATATACGAGTTTACGTAGAATCTGTATTTTAAGAATACGAATACATGAATAAGAGAATGAGACAACGCATTGTAATACCTGGCACAACCACTACTAAAAATATGGAGCTGTGCCGGGCTCTTCCAAAATCAGATTGGTTGCCGATAGCTGAACCCAAAAAATCTTCAGTTGATGGGCCTATACTAAGATTAGTACAACAATAACCATGTCACATATCTGCAAGGTGGTGGCGTACTTGAGTCATTTTTTTCCCTGTACTTTTAAACCCGTGAAGTACTTTGAAGACTTCTAATAAACTTTCTTCACTTCTTCCTAGGTATCTCCTGAAGCATTCGGCAAACATTGCTGCTGTGAACAGTGACGGGGATGTTCCACTGGACATTGCTGAAGATGACTGTATGGAGACTCTGCTCCGTGCGGAGATCACAAAGAGAGGTGAGAGTCCTGGCACTCGCTAATCTTCCTCCGAACAGCAGCCATTAATCCAGGACAGGAAAACGACTTCATGCTGGAAAATGAGGCTTATTGCCGGCACGACCCTTAACTACATAGCAAAACATTTCCACAATGCTTACATTTAAAAACTGCTTTTGAATCATTTATTCCATAAGGGTCTAGGAAGCCTTAAAAGCTGAAATAATGGGGTGTGTAGACAGGTTCTGTCCTGTACTAGAGCAGCAGGAATACAGTAATACACTTCAGACATTTTTGTCATTTAGATTTAAAGAGGACCTTTCACCATATCTGGGCACAGGCAGTGTTATATACTGCCAGAAAGCTGACAGTGCGCTGAGTTCAGCGCACTGTCGGCTTTCCCGATCTGTGCCCGGTGTAAAGCGCTATCGGTCCCGGTACCGTAGCGCTTTACAGTCAGAAGGGCGTTTCTGACCATTAGCCAGAGACGTCCTTCTGCCTCGCGGCGCCAATCGCGCTGTGCTGTGGAGCGGGGAGGAACGCCCCCTCCCTCTGCTGATAATGCTCGTCTACGGACAAGCTGAGTGAGCAGAGGGAGGGGGGAGTTCCTCCCGGCTCCACAGCACAGCGCGATTGGCGCCGCGAGGCAGAAGGACGTCTCTGGCTAATGGTCAGAAACGCCCTTCTGACCATAGAAGAGCTACGGTACCGGGCCGTAAGCTCTTCACACCGGGCACAGATCGGGAAAGCCGACAGTGCGCTGAATTCAGCGCACTGTCAGCTTTCTGGCAGTATATAGAACTGCCTGTGCCCGGATATGGTGAAAGGTCCTCTTTAAGAGGATTGTTGCTTATCTTGATATATAACATGGACGACAACAACTGCTTGTGTGGCTATTTATTATAAACTTATAAAATGATAATTGAATATAAACTTACAATAAATATTAACAATTTTATTTATTTTGATTTTTTTTATGCCTATTGATCCCTCAAAATTGATCCACCTGCACTTTATCTGTTTCAGGCAATGATTTGGACCCATAAATATATATTGGGTGAATAATCAATAATGAATCTGACCCAAGAGTAGGAAAGTAGAGAGGAAAACAAATACCCTTTAATACATCAGTCATAGAACGCTTGAAGTAGAAGTTTGTAGCTTTTCAGAACCCTTTGAGTGAAAAATTGAGTCTTGTTTTCCTGCTGATGTTCTTTTCTACTCTTTTTAGAGGGGTTGTCTAGATGATGCCCTCGGAATGGTTTAAAAAAAATAAATCAGTAATTTCCTATGACTGAGGGGTCCCCACTGGTCTTTACTTGTCTTTACTGGTCTTTACTTTATCCTGTCTCAACATCTGGGAAGTGCCCACCTTGTGCTGTTCCAAATAGTGGTATATATTAGGTGGCAGGTGCAACCAAGGATGCCTCACAAGGGTCCAAGGAAAGATGAGGCGATTGTACCCCCTAACACCAAAAAAAGTTTTAAAACAGTAAATGTACGTATGTATTCAAATCGCCCACTTTCCCTAGAACACATATAAAAGTACTTACGGCCGGTCTACAAATCTATAAAAATATTTTTCCCATATGGTAAATGCCGTAGCAGGAAAAAGTCAAAAGTGCCAAACCGCTGTTTTTTCACTGTTTTGGCTTTGATACAAATTTGAATAAAAAGTGATCAAAGCAATAGTAACTCCCCAAAATGGTAAAGCTGAAAAGTACACCTGGCCCCTCCAAAAAAAAAAAAAAAAAAAGACACCCTATACATCCCCATACACGGAAGTATAAAAAAAATTATGGGTATCAGAATATGGTGACTTTTAGAAAAAAAAAATTAACAGTTTTGGATTTTTGTTAAGGGGTTAAAATGTAAATAAAACCATAGAAATTTGGTATCCCCAGAATCGTACCGAAACACAGAATACAGGTGACATGTCCTTTTCACTGCACAGTGAACGCTGTAAAAATGAAGCCCATAAGAAAGCCGCACAAGTTTTTTTCCAGCTTCCCATTACATTGTACAGTATAATTAATGGTAGCATCATGAAGAAAATTTGTCCACAAACCTCATATGGCTCTGGGAGTGGAAAAATGAAGGAGAGGAGTCAAAAACAAAAATCAAAAAAATGCCCTCAGCTTCAAGGGTTAACTGTTTACTATACACGCATTGAATATTCTGACCCCTTCTTTTAGCTGAGGCCCAGTTAAGAACTGTAAATACATTTTCTCTGTATTCCTGGAGATCGGCCCTGACCCCCATTCTCCCCTTTAGGGTATGTTCACATGGTGGAATCTGCTGCTGATTTTTAGGCAGATTCTACCTCAGAATCCCCGCAAGATTCTGTCCTGATCCTCCTGTTGTTTTCAATGGACAGAGTTTGGACACTGAAAATATAAGCGCCCTGCTCCATCTTGCTGCACATTTCTCAGCAGAACAGCGGCAGAATCTGCGGTGCTAGGCGGTTATCCAGGGCTGATCAGTGTCTGAAAACCACAGCAGAAAGCTGAAGCCTTACTCTCATTTTCCGCTATGGGGGCCAGAGGGCCAGAAAATCGAGAAGATTTTGAGGTGGAAATCTGGGCCCTTAGACCTGTGTCTAGCTGTAACATAACCGGCTGACACAAGGAGCCTCTTAGTTGTGTCTTGTCTGATAATATGGCAAAAAGATTGTAAAGTCCACGCCCTTGCTCAAGCCTCACCCTTCATCTATTCCTCAGAAGAAAGTGGATCAGATTAAGATTTATCCCTGTGTTTTGCAGGGTTTCTACAAGACTATTCCAGGGCAACTTAGTACAAGTCAGAATCTTGTAGCACAATGATCTCCTCTTCTAGGGTTTAGTGTTCCTTTACAGGGAACCTGTGAACGCTCTCTATAATTCTGGTAATCCAAAGTGTAGTTACGTGGTTTAGTATGGAGCAGTGCTTTGTTCTAGTAAAATCCACTTTCAGAAATAATCTGCTTTACAATTCTGTGCCCAGCAGCAATAGTTTGTCTTTTAATCTCTGGCCTCTATAACCGGAACTGTGTGTTCCCATTTTTTAGTACTGTATGAATGAGTGGCACTAGCAGGACTCTATACATGAAGAGAAACATTCAGCTTTATTCCGTAATGATTTATATGGCGACCGGGACGCACTACCATCTGTACTGACATTATGTAGTCAGAGGGATTTACTACTTCCCCCTGTAATAAGGATACAATCTCGTTACAATAAAACAGAAGTACAAAGATGGCGGCCATGCTGCTAACACATGGAGTGCGTGCCTCGAGGCTTCTCGTTCTGCTGGATCTATAGTTGTGGTGATTATCTGATCTTTTGTCGTGGCTGAACATCTTGTAGATTATAGTAATTTTCTCCTTCCTAAAAGGGAAATCATCTCAATATGCTCTGACTTCATGATGAGCTTATGCTAATACACAGCGGCTAATTTCAGGGCCTAGTGCTGCAGTGTAAAGTAAAATGGAAGGATGGGGAGGGAGTAGCCACTGGCAGAATTTTTATTTTATTTTTAATTTTATTTAAGAGAAACTTATTACTTTGCAAAAGCCTACCTATCTGTGTGCAGTAGGAATATCATAGACAGATACCGTATCTACTCGAGTATAAGCCGAATTTTTCAGCACCATTTTTGTGTTGAAAAAGCCCCCCTCGGCTTATACTTGGGGAAGGGGCAGACAGACAACCAAAACACCCCTTCCCCAGCACCTAGCATCTACTGCACCCCAAATCTCCGATACTCGAGTCAATAAGTTTTCCTAGTTTTTTGTGTTAAAACTAGGGGCCTCGGCTTATATTCGGGTCGGCTTATATTCGGGTCGGCTTATACTCGAGTATATAGTTGTGTGATAAATGTCCATTATTGGAACTTATTGACTGAACTCCCTTTCTGAGCTTGTGATTGACAGCCTTCCCTGTCTAAGCGGCTGTTCACATCCCATTTTGGTCATCTGTTTTCTGCATGCTTCATACGGATGATGACTGAAAATAATTCGTTTACATAGTCAGTGTTAAAGATTGATAAGTTTGTCCTTTTCCTGACAGAAAAGGAACAGTTCCTTTTAACATTGACTCTGTGTAAGGCCCAGTTCACTTCTGTACGTGAGTTTCCATTCGTGGAGTCCGTTTGGGGACCTAATCCACATAAAATATGGTTACTTTAGGAAACTTGCAGGCCCCATAGACTATAATGGGGTTTCTGCACGAAAAGTGCACAGAGGAAAGTGATCCATAAAACTGATCTTTTAGATGGATGAACAGAACATGATGTGAACGGTCCCTAGCACTTGTCAATCACATGTTGTCCATGTTACTCCTTATCCCAGAAAGGGAATACAATCAATATGTTCCAAGTTCTGCTGAATACTATACTACTAAACAATATATGTCTGCTGTATAGCATGCTGCCTGCCTAATAGCCTACATATTGCAAGTGACATGCTCCCTTTACATGACCTACGATTAACATAACTGGCAGTGGAGGTGAAAATGCACATCAGGTCTATACCTGGCGGTCTGACATCTTGCTGTATTCACACAAGGCTTTCCTGGTGCAATGAAGAGCTATATTAAGAACATGTAATCCGTAGTGTTCCAGTTAATGCATGGAGGAGTATATAGTCTCAGGGGACATATGCTGCTGGCTTCAATGTCTAATTATTTCTAGCAGGCATGATTAAAGGAATTTACTGAGAAGGCTATTGCCGTATCACGTCTTCTCGACAATTAGGGCGGCGTATATAAGATGCTAACATGTTTATCAGGCAAACATTTACAGCAGGCTCCAAGACCAGTACCAGAGATGCTTCCAGTTCCTGACTTCTTAAAGAATGCATCTAGAGGTTAAAGGAGGGCTCAGAGAATGACTTTGTATTATGAATGCTAGTTAAGAGATGCTAATCTCTGTCAGGTGTCTTATGCATTGTCATCATTGCAGGCTTGTGTTCTTGTCATTGTAGGCATAGATATCGAGGTGGCAAAGAGGGAAGAGGAGGAGGTGATGCTTCAGGATGCCCGCCAGTGGCTGAATGCAGGGAAAATAGAAGACATCAAGCATCCAAAGACTGGGGCCAGCGCCCTGCACGTGGCTGCAGCTAAAGGCTACATAGAGGTCATGAGGTAATCTGGTTAAATTGGAGATCATTCTATATTTAAAGTATCTGGAGCTTGGTTATTGATGTCCTTCTGTCCACACTCTGACCAGGCTTCTGCTTCAGGCCAATTTTGATCCAAATGTTCGGGATAAAGATGGCTGGACACCCCTGCATGCTGCTGCCCACTGGGGCGTAGAAGAGGCCTGTCGGCTTTTGGTGGAAAACTTCTGTGACATGAGTGCCCTTAATAATGTGGTAAGGCATGATTTGGGTTTTTTGGTTCCCCTTTCATCTGATGGTGTCTCATACTGCTGAAAGCACCATAAAGATCCTTAGCGAACTCCATAAAGCCACAAGCAGATATCCTGACTCCATCTGTGGTATGATAATTGCACTTTTTATTTTGTAGGCTATTATTTACACGTACATCAGCTCATCTAGTGATGGTAAAGAAGGCCCACGTATCCACCCACGAGCAGATGCTTTTGACCTGGTTGCTATTTCTCATACTGTTGTGTGTGTTTTCTGTGCATCCTTCTCACAAGAAGTTTTTCTTTTAGGGTCAGAGGCCTTGTGATGTTGCAGATGAGGAAATTGTTAGTCTTTTAGAAGAGCTGCAGAAGAAGCAGGAAGACGTAAGTAACACCCTCATTACATGCTGCTTTTCATTGACTTGCTGCTATTTGTTACATGCAGCCTGTCCTGGTTCTGTCTTCCTGCATAAGTTTTCAGGGAGGGGGCTTGGGTTGGGGTCAGCCGTGCTGATTGACAAGGACAGGCCGTGGGTTCTTATCCAGAGAATACACTGTGTCCATCTATGCCGTCAATACCCCCTCTCCCAAACCTTCCTAAGGGTCCATGCACACGGAGTAAAATACACGTGTAAAGAATACACGTATAAAAATAAGACTACCATTAACTTCAATGACATTTTTTACACGTGTAAAAAAAGCACCAAAAACCACGACGCCATTTGAGTCTTATTTTTACACGTGTATTCTTTATACGTGTATTTTGCCAAAATGAGCGCGCGTTTATTCCATGTGAATGTGCCCTAATAGAGAATTACACCTCAATTGGGTCAGAATTAGCTGATGATTTTGGTGTGGAACCTAAGTGAATGGATCCTTAGGTTGCAGAATTTAATGCCAAATACCACCCATGTTCAGTTTCTCAGGAGGGGCATACCTGACAATTAGACCCCTCTTGTATAAATAGTAAGTTCAGCTATTTGAGTGCCTCCATAAACTGCATTAAAATATTTAAGCAGAAATTGCTGTTACCACACTAATACATTTCTGTTGCTGTTTTAGCTATGGAGTGAAAAAGAGGCAAATCTTAAAAGAGCGGTTATCGATACAGGAATGGACCAACAGACTGTAAATACAAGTAAACACAGGAGGTGAGCTATATGGTGTAGCAATGCTGTGGATATGCGTAATATCTAGAGATGAGCGAACACTGTTCGGATCAGCCGATCCGAACAGCACGCTTCCATAGAAATGAATGGAAGCACCTGGCACGCAGACTTTGCCGGCGGCCAGCCGCTTAACCCCCCGCGTGCCGGCCGCTTCCATTCATTTCTATGTGAGCGTGCTGTGCGGAACGGCTGTTCCGAACAGTGTTCGCACATCTCTTGTAATATCTGCTTTCGGAATTTGAAGCAGATTTTGATGCTGATTCTAAAACCTTCACTTAAATGGGGGTCTTAGGCAGAGACTGCCTGAAGGAAGTGCAGGAGTCAGATTTCAGGCAGAATTTGGAGATGATTTTGAGGCAGAATCCAATCCAAATTTCCACCATGTAAATATACTTTATATCTACTATTGGGGAGAGGTCGTTATGTGGTTGGTGGGTTTGGCTAATGCATGTCTGATGTATTTGGGCAACCTTGCAGTGTGTCTTCTTTCTTAATAACGTTGTTTGTATCTCAAAATAAAAAGTAGCATTCCCTTTTTAAAGTAGTTTTCTGTCAAATAGGACCTTTTAACACCATCTCCAGTCACCACTCCATTGATTCCAGCAAAGTTGGAAATTTTTGTCCACCTTCCACAATTCCGAAGTAACTAGCAAAATTTTGGTGCCTGATATGCTAATTAGGCTCTCTATTAAGTGGGTGGTCTTGGCTCAGAGAAGACAAAAGGACATGATCCTGAGACGCGTCGTCTTTTACTGGATAGCATCAGACCTCATAACTACACTTCATTGCTTCATCTGCCTAAAACTGCCCACATGATGGGCTTATTGGAGGGCTCTAACTGCTGAGTCTTCACTGATTCTTACAGGAGGGCTGTTGCACCCTGTTGTGAAAGTAACCAGGGTGAGTGCAGTCTTGTCCCTGCTCCATTCATTTCACTAGGAGTGCCATAGATAGCAGTTGTACAACTCCGCTAACTCCTGCACTTCCATTGAAATAAATGGCCTGGGCGGTTTCCATGTCCACTGCAGCTACATCCACAACGGTGATATACCCGCACCTTTTCTGTGGTCGTACTCGCACCGATCAGCAATTTATTAATCATTTTCATGGCGTAAACCCTTTACAGGATGCAGTGAGTTGGTGGAGGTGGCGAAAGGTCCTCTATAAATCACTTCCGACTATTAGGTGAAGTTGCACATAATGAGCCATATCCAGCTCACAGGAATGTATCACGTTCTGCGTTTCTACTATTGAAATAGTTTTATATGGAGTGACGTGTGTGTTTTACATTTCCATGTGACCCAATCCTTTCAAGCTTTCTTCTTTTCTGAATGTGTTCCACATGTGACAGGGCTGTGATCTTCACACCTTTATTTTTGTCTTTTATCAGCACTCTGCTGTAAAAATAATGAGCAATTAATTCTAAGAGCAACGCGGCCCCTGTAGTCAGTGCTTTCCCTAGCAGCCAGGCTTGGCATACAGGGAGCTTTAGCAGAAAATGAATATAAAAGAGTAGTTTTGAAGCTTTTGACATTTCTGAATCCAGCTTTGTTTACACTGATTTTTAGAAGCTCCGTGTGTCGAATGAGCAGCAAAGAAAAGATTTCTGTGCAAGACCAATCAAAGGAGAGGAAGACATTAGGAACGATAGCTGTTGGCGATGAGGAAGGCTCTTCCAGCTCAGAAGAGGACAATGAATCTATAAATGGTAAGAGAGTAAACTTTAGAAATTCCTAGTGGGAGCTTTTAATGTGAAATTTGAAATATAATTTTATATTGCACTTTTTGTTATCATCGTATTTGTATCACTCTGGGGACTTGATCTGTATAGGCTGCTCCATTTCTGGTAGGCTAGAGTCATCCAAGTATCTGACTGGCCCACTACAGTGTTTCCCCGAAAATAAGACAGCGTCTTATATTAAATTTTGGTCCTAAAGATATGCTATGTCTTATTTTCAGGGGATGTCTTATTTTATTTTTGTGTGCTGCTGCCACCACTGCGCTACGCTGAGATGTTCTTGCTTATGCAAAGACTGTATGAAGAAAAGCATTGCGGCCAGCTGAACGCTGGGTGCGGTGTCTGTGTGCACAGGAAAGCCGGCTGCTGCCACTGCTGTGATACCGTACGTTGTATCCACTGTCCCTGCTGCTGTGGGATGAGCTGGGAGAGTGGACCCCCTGCCACATACGACGCTTAGTGTATGCACATTGGGCATCTCCCAGCTCATCCTAGTGTATCGCAGCGGCGTCAGCAGCCAACATACCTGTGCACATGGAACATCGCGCACAGTGTTCAGCCGGCTGCAATGTTTTTCTTCATACAATCTTTGCACAGAAATATTATTATTGGGGGATATCTTACTTTTGGGAGGTGCCTTATATTGGGCAATTCAACAAAACCTCTGCTATGTCTTACTTTCAGGGGATGACTTATTTTTGGGGAAACTGTATGTAACACTGTATTCCCCTTACATCTCCTGTAGTTGAAATGTCTTGTTGGGTTATTTGTTTGGCGTGCTAGGAATAAATATGATAGTCTGAATGGACTTCAGGTAGGAAAGTGAGATGACTGCTGCAGACCCATTTCATTCCAGTTCTTCCACGCTAAGTATAGCAGACAGTTTATTAATGTATAACAACTAGTTCACCACTGCTCCTATATACAGTTAGGAAGGGGAGGGGTACGCTATCCTGGAGAGGGCAAAACCACAGTGGCAGAGCCCATGCTGACTTTTTCTCAATGGTAGAGAATGGTTTACTGACTGTTCTGACTCTTACATAGCATGGTTGAAACAAATCCTATATCGGTTAAGTGCAGTAAAGAGATGTAAAAGAACACGGCTGGCTGAAGGAAAGGGTGGTCTGAAATGCCATTCACACATCTTTTTTAATTTGCTTTTTATTACACTTGTCACTGGTTGGAAACTGAAAATAATTTCATAGCATCAATAATTGTAAATTGTGTTCACCTTCCACTGAGCACAATTTATAATGCAATATTGGTGTACAGATTAATGCTGCCATCTACTGGCTAAAATTGAGTAGACCCAGCTGATATATATATATATATATATATATATATATATATATATGTATATATATATGTATATATATATGTATATATATATGTATATATATATCTATGTATATATATATATCTATGTATATATATATCTATGTATATATCCACACAGTTAGGGCCAGAAATATTTGGACAGTGACACAAGTTTTATTTTAGCTGTTTACTAAAACATGTTCAGAAATACAATTTTATATATATATATATATATATATATATATATATATATATATGTATAATATATAATATGGGCTGAAAGTGCACACTCCCAGCTGCAATGTGAGAGTTTCCACATCCAAATCGGAGAAAGGGTTTAGGAATCATAGCTCTGTAATGCATAGCCTCCTCTTTTTCAAGGGACCAAAAGTAATTGGACAATGGACTCTAAGGGCTGCAATTAACTCTGAAGGCGTCTCCCTCGTAAACCTGTAATCAATGAAGTAGTTAAAAGGTCTGGGGTTGATTCCAGGTGTGTGGTTTTGCATTTGGAAGCTGTTGCTGTGACCAGACAACATGCGGTCAAAGGAACTCTCAATTGAGGTGAAGCAGAACATCCTGAGGCTGAAAAAAAAGAAAAAATCCATCAGAGAGATAGCAGATATGCTTGGAGTAGCAAAATCAACAGTCGGGTACATTCTAAGAAAAAAGGAATTGACTGGTGAGCTTGGGAACTCAAAAAGGCCTGGGCGTCCACGGATAACAACAGTGGTGGATGATCGCCGCATACTTTCTTTGGTCAAGAAGAACCCGTTCACAACATCAACTGAAGTCCAGAACACTCTCAGTGAAGTAGGTGTATCTGTCTCTAAGTCAACAGTAAAGAGAAGACTCCATGAAAGTAAATACAAAGGGTTCACATCTAGATGCAAACCATTCATCAATTCCAAAAATAGACAGGCCAGAGTTAAATTTGCTGAAAAACACCTCAAGAAGCCAGCTCAGTTCTGGAAAAGTATTCTATGGACAGATGAGACAAAGATCAACCTGTACCAGAATGATGGGAAGAAAAAAGTTTGGAGAAGAAAGGGAACGGCACATGATCCAAGGCACACCACATCCTCTGTAAAACATGGTGGAGGCAACGTGATGGCATGGGCATGCATGGCTTTCAATGGCACTGGGTCACTTGTGTTTATTGATGACATAACAGCAGACACGAGTAGCCGGATGAATTCTGAAGTGTACCGGGATATACTTTCAGCCCAGATTCAGCCAAATGCTGCCAAGTTGATCGGACGGCGCTTCATAGTACAGATGGACAATGACCCCAAGCATACAGCCAAAGCTACCCAGGAGTTCATGAGTGCAAAAAAGTGGAACATTCTGCAATGGCCAAGTCAATCACCAGATCTTAACCCAATTGAGCATGCATTTCACTTGCTCAAATCCAGACTTAAGGCGGAAAGACCCACAAACAAGCAAGACCTGAAGGCTGCGGCTGTAAAGGCCTGGCAAAGCATTAAGAAGGAGGAAACCCAGCGTTTGGTGATGTCCATGGGTTCCAGACTTAAGGCAGTGATTGCCTCCAAAGGATTCGCAACAAAATATTGAAAATAAAAATATTTTGTTTGGGTTATGTTTATTTGTCCAATTACTTTTGAGCTCCTAAAATGTGGAGTGTTTGTAAAGAAATGTGTACAATTCCTACATTTTCTATCAGATATTTTTGTTCAACCCTTCAAATTAAACGTTACAATCTGCACTTGAATTCTGTTGTAGAGGTTTCATTTCAAAACCAATGTGGTGGCATGCAGAGCCCAACTCGCGAAAATTGTGTCACTGTCCAAATATTTCTGGCCCTAACTGTATATCTATCCGATTATTTGTGGTGGATCTATACATTGTGATGATGGTAACAACGTCATGTTCTTCATGTTATAATGTACTTGTGTGAAAGAGTGGCTTGCTTTAACTCTTTTTAATACAGCATAAGTTTTGGGGCGACTTCCACATTTTTATTTTGGTATATAACGACACATAGTGAAGCTAGATATACACAGGAGACATTTGTCTGCTGATCGTTGGCAGATCCAGCTTATTTTGATAGCATCTGCTTCTCAGAAGATTTTACCAATGTAACTGGCTCTGACAATGGTCTACAGATAAGTGCGCGGCTCTCTTAAGAGGAGATAACCAGGAGTGCTTAATACACGCTGTGCAGTTATAGAGGTTATCCCATCAAGAGTGGACTGGGGTACCTGCTGCACCTTCAACCTGGCCGCAGCCAGACTGAATGTGGGTGTAACTGATGGTAAACAGTCCCTTAAATGTGAGTGCCAGAGATAGCCAAAGTAAGCACTCTGCTTCAGCACAGCATCCACTACCAGTAAATGCTGCATATTTCCACCACAATGTATAGCATGTCTGCCCAAATTCTGTAGGTCCAAAATTCCTGGAAAAATCTCTGCTGGTTTTCCTCAGTCTACAGTGCTTGCAAACAGGTTTGCTTCATGCAAGTCGTCAGCAGCAAATACATAGCGTACTTGTCCTGTGTTAACATGGCAGTACTGTGAAAACACCTTTCTTTTCTGTTACTTCAATAGGCAAATGGCATACGTGAATAATACAAGTAATTGTAAGAAACATTGTAATATATCTTATTACAAGGGGAAAGGAGCATTTTTCTTTCAGTTGGTTTCCCTGCTTCCTCTACACCTGCTAAACTGATTTTCATTCTGAAAATGTCTGCTATATCCACCTGATACTATGGAGAGGGAAGAATGAGCAGAGGAAGAGCAAATAAGAGCAGCAACACAGGTTTAGTGTGATGCAGGAACTAAGAAGAAGCTTACCATTTCAACCAAAGTGCTTTATTTACATCAGCATAGGTCAATACGTTTGAATGTCATGCATGGTCCTGGTGCTGTTTCTGCCCAGGCCTTCCCAAAAAAAGTGTCAAATCTGTAGTCCTATAATGGCCAGGGTGTGTCCTACTCACATCTGTATTGTTTACTCTGTTCTTCTGCCCTGTTGTGGAACTAGAAAAACAGTTTAAACAATACAGATCAATCACAATTGCTCCCAAGTGACTACATTGGAGGCTATTGGGTACCTGTTTTTTTTTTTTTTCTTGTTCTTTTTCTCCCTGGCAACACTGAATGAAAAAATTTACAGGACTTTTGCGTCCACGATTTCAGACTATATCTGTGCTGAATGGACTCTAGTGCAGACATAATTGTAACCTTACTCCTCATGTACACACGCCAGGTTACTCTGAGGGGCAGGACACTTACACTTTTAGGTTATAGTTCATGTGGCTGAATTAAAGCGCTCACTGGTTATAAACTGAATGGGATTGCTAAGCAGTTTCTGATAACTTTGTGAATGCGACTTTTTACTGGAAAAATATTTATTCTTTCCACAGATCCTAAAACAAATGTTCAGGTCAATGAAAATGGATTATTGCCAGAGGCACAGAACAGCACTTTGAGCCCATCTTCACCTGACCAGCAGGTAAGGTCATGTCTGTTTCACAGATTTTTAATTTTTTTTTTTTTTTTTTTTTTTGTTTTAAGGATCCCTCTTCTTATTAATAGTAGTCTCACAGGTTTCCATTCCCATATGTTTTTTTTTTTTTTTTTTTTTTTTTTTAAACTAACCCTTCACTCTAGATCATTATCAATATTCCATGTATGTATTAGTGCAGTAGAAGAAGAATGAGATCGGGATGAGCCTCTCTGTAAGGATTGATGGGATCAGAAGGGAGATACCCTCTCCTTTAGCTATAGTCTAGTAGATCTGCACTAGACTGAATGACATTGATAATGACCTGGTGAGAGATGCTGTGATGTTCTTACCGTGCTCCTGTAACCTTTATGTAGTAAAATACAACATAGTACTTGTCATTTATCAAAGTGTTGTCATGAGATCACCACTAATTTTTAACCTGAGGCTTCAAGCCTGCGACATCAAGCAGTACTGAATCAGTATATTATACGTTATAGTAAAATGAATTTATTATGGCAACGGACCCTTTAAGTTAAAGCAGATATAAGATGCTTAAGCTAATACTTGTAACCAGTGTTACTAAAGCAGATTTGGTGATTCCAGGGTTGGCACGCAGCCGGTGCAGCATGGAAACCCATGCTAATGTGTTAGATTGAGCCTCTTACAGCAGCTGTAACTTTATGGGTCTGTCATCCCAGCAAATTTACCCAGTATGGAAAGGTTTATTCCTGGCTGCATTTGGTTGATCTCATAACATTTGGAAAACTTTAGTTTTCCATTTGTTATTAGGAGGTGTTAAGATTTCAGCTAGGATTGTGTGATACATGTGACTTGCACATAGGATACTGTATATTTAATAATGGCACCCATCCATATACTAGGTTCAGTTATTGGTATAGCCTTGATCTATCCACTGTCATTGTTGGGTATTTGGCAGCAATGTCCATTTTAGTTTATTGCTCCCCCCTCCATTATTTCATTGGCCACATGCATGTGTCTGTGCCGCAGATGTCAGTGCCTTGTGCAGTGTCAAAGCTTTTCATCTTTAAAGTGTAGCTCCGAGTACATATAATGGGTTATCCAATTCTTGTAACAGTTACTGCAGCGGATTACTAAGAGTATGTTCAGATTATAGAAATTTCTGCAATTGTATTATTTATCCAAATGGATGTTTGCAGATATCTACACATATGCACAACAAACAATCTCATACCCAAGGCCTGCCATGTCCAATGGATTTCTTAGTCTTGAAGAGGCAGATTGGAGACTTGGAGGATTGTAGTGTGCATGTGTAGGGGGAGATGGGGCTTGGCTAAGTATGTGGTGTGTATGACCAAGCTAAGAGAAATGTTCCTTTGACTTGTAAAGGCATACATGCTATTTCTACAGTTTACAGGTGGGACTCCTGCCCTGATCTACAGTGACTATACTAACATACAATTGCTTCCATTTATAAATAGATTTTTGTACTTGATTCGGAGTTACACTTTAAAGTCCTTTTATTTAGGCTTTGTCTGGAAGACTTGGTGAGAGCTTATTAACATTGGGTGGAAGTTTTAGTTTATTGGGCTTTTCTGTCACATTGTGCTTATGTTGTATGAAAAACTTCACAAGATAAATTTGCTACTTCTGGACCGATCTCTCTTCTGTCTTTGTCTTTTCCCTCTCTGTCTCTAACCACTTTTCATTTTCCTCCTCCTGCCTCCTTTTCCCTTTCATCTGAGGTGACTGGTTGGTCTTTTTCTTACACTTCTGCTGAATTTTAATTTCTTTCTCTATTAATTTTCCTTTCCGTCCCCCTGGCTTCCCTACTTGCTCCCTCTTACCGCGTGATTGTCTTCGTGCACCTGCTTGTGTGTCTCCTTCCATCCCGCCAGCCCCTTCTCACCTTTGTCACTCCCATTTTGCCCCTTGCTGGACCAATAGGTCCCTCCATGTGGCGTCAGAGCTTGCGCAAAACCGGCATCGTTCTGGTGCCCCAGAGAGGCCAAAAGGCTGCGGTGAGCAACATTTGTCTTGTTTGTAGTGTATGCCTGTGCGTGATCATTTTGGTTTTGTGTTATTGTATTGTTTTGTTTTTTTTGCCCTCTCACTTCTTTCCTGTTACTCTGCAAAAAAAAGAAAAAAAAAAAACAGGTTTGTTAAAGAGGACCTGTCGGCGACAAGTAAATACCATTTTCTCATGAAATTACAGTTCTACAGAATCCTTTCTTATAACTGTTATTGTTTCCTCTGCTATTCCTCCTGAAATATACAAATAAATTAAAGATTGAGCATTACCATAACTTTTGTTAGTAGATTTTTGAGGAATAACACCGGATCTGCAAAATTCTATGAAGGGGATTCTCCAGAATTGTTCAATAATGGGAAATTAAGTATTTACTTAAATCAAAATGCCCGGATTGCTAAAAAGTCCTAAGTTATTAAAGCGGGTCTCCTGTCAGCTATACTGAATCTGTCACCTGAATATGTTACCCTATGGATGGGTGGCATAGTATGGGGGTACAGGTTAGATTTACGATTCGTCCAAATGGCACAAAATGTAGGAGGAGTGATTTCCCTCACTTGTTTCCAGTGGATGATGGCTACCGGGTATCTCATATACACAGTACAGACCAAAAGTTTGGACACACCTTCTCATTCAAAGAGTTTTCTGTATTTTCATGACTATGAAAATTGTAGATTCACACTGAAGGCATCAAACCTATGAAGTAACATGTGTGGAATTATATACTTAACAAAAAAGTGTGAAACTACTGAAAATATGTCTTATATTCTAGGTTCTTCAAAGTAGCCACCTTTTGCTTTGATTCCTGCTTTGCACACTCTTGGTATTCTCTTGATGAGCTTCAAGAGGTAGTCACCTGAAATGGTTTTCACTTCACAGGTGTGCCCTGTCAGGGTTAATAAGTGGGATTTCTTGCCATATAAATGGGGTTGGGTCCATCAGTTGTGTTGTGCAGAAGTCAGGTGGATACACAGCTGATAGTCCTACTGAATAGACTGTTAGAATTTGTATTAAGGCAAGAAAAAAGCAACTAAGTAAAGAAAAACGAGTGGCCATCGTTACTTTAAGAAATGAAGGTCAGTCAGTCCGAAAAATTGGGAAAACTTTGAAAGAGTCCCCAAGTACAGTTGCAAAAACCATCAAGCGCTACAAAGAAACTGGCTCACATGAGGACCTCCCCAGAGGAAGACCAAGAGTCACCTCTGCTGCGGAGGATCAGTTCATCCGAGTCACCAGCCTCAGAAATCGCAGTAGGTTAACAGCAGCTCAGATTAGAGACCAGGTCAATGCCACCCAGAGTTCTAGCAGCAGACACATCTCTACAACAACTGTTAAGAGGAGACTTTGTGTAGCAGGCCTTCATGGTAAAATAGCTCTAGAAAACCACTGCTAAGGATGGGCAACAAGCAGAAGAGACTTGTTTGGACTAAAGAACACAAGGAATGGACATGAGACCAGTGGAAATCTGTGCTTTGGTCTGATGAGTCCAAATTTGAGATCTTTGGTTCCAACCACCGTGTCTTTGTGCGACGCGGAAAAGGTGAACGGATGGACTCTACATGCCTGGTTCCCACCGTGAAGCATGGAGAAGGAGGTGTGATGGTGTGGGGGTGCTTTGCTGGTGATACTGTTGGGGATTTATTCAAAATTGAAGGCATACTGAACCAGCATGGCTACCACAGCATCTTGCAGCGGCATGCTATTCCATCTAGTTTGCTTTTAGTTGGACCAACAGGACAATGACCCCAAACACACCTCCAGGCTGTGTAAGGGTTATTTGACCAAGGAGGAGAGTGATGAGGTGCTACGCCAGATGAACTGGCCTTCAGTCACCAGAACTGAACCCAATCGAGATGGTTTGGGGTGAGCTGGACTGCAGAGTGAAGACAAAAGGGCCAGCAAGTGCTAAGCAACTCTGGGAACTACTTCAAGACTGTTGGAAGACCATTTCAGGTGACTACCTCTTGAAGCTCATCAAGAGAATGCCAAGAGTGCAAAAGGTGACTACTTTGAAGAACCTAGAATATAAAACAGATTTTCAGTTGTTTCACACTTTTTGTTAAGTATATAATTCCACATGTGTTACGTCATAGTTTTGATGCCTTCAGTGTGAATCTACAATGTTCATAGTCATGAAAATACAGAAAACTCTTGAATGAGAAGGTGTGTCCAAACTTTTGGCCTGTACTGTACACTGCAGTCTTCAGTCACTAATGATCGGGAAGGGGCAGAGCGCCTCCTTGTGAATACAGTGGACCTATTATTTGCTTTGGTAAGGTGAAAGCTGCTCTATGATTGGTTTCTTTGGACATGAAGTTCTGTCTTTCTTTAGACAATAATGCGAAATCTGTTTAGCAGTTTTGTGCAGTTTGGACTAATATTATAGCTGACTTGTACATTCATTTAGAAACACAATTAGAAAATGCATCATATTTAAGTGACAGATTTAATATCGTCTCTGAGACGTGACACTTTCCCTTCACTCTGCGGCAGGTTCGTGTCGGGCAGATTCATGTAGTAGGTGTAGCACACTCACATAGACTGGTTATAGACAGAGACAAACCTCTGGCAACTTCCACAGCCCGACTTTGACTCCTTTATAAATGGCTAACAGCCATGGTCAGAAAGAAGCCGTAAAGATCCTCTAATTCACTAAAAAGCAAGTGACAGAATTCCTATGAAAGTAAATAGATAACTAACTATACATCTAATTATACAATATCAATAATTGTCTAATAATTCTAAATAGTCAGTAACCTTTTTCTAACTCCGACTCCACCCAAAATTGGTCCTGACTCCACAGCCCAGGATATAGGGTGCATTCAGCTACAACCTTGTTTTTTGTGTTGGCTGCAGTGGGACTTACTATATCAAGAAGACTACTATGTCTATGGTAGAAATTCTTCACGCTGACAATGGGATCACACAGTTGCCAGATTAAATCATTTTAGATTTGTTGGAAAGTATATAGAGAGAGAAATTCTCCAAAGTTTGTATGTAAGGGGTTGTCCAATACTCAATATTAACGACCTATCCTTATGAGAATATATTGCACTTCTGTTGTAGAAACGAGTGCCCACACACTGCCCACGGTCAGGTCACCATGCCCCCTATACCTTCCCAAGTGATGGCAGCAGCAGTTATTGACCTCATCTGCGCAGTCTAAGATCGTGCAACATATTAGCGACATATATGCAGCCACAACATGCATCACGCCTGGTTAAGTTGCAGTTGGAGCTGTGCATTGGTATACACTTTATTTTTATTTATATATGTTCACCTGAATGTTCCCCTCATGGTAGATTCCAAATGGTAAAACCAGAACCAAAATGCTGGCTGGCATTCATCGGATTCTAATAGCCATTGCTTATTATTGCTGCTTCATCTCATTCATTGCATGTGTGTGTTGCTTTATCCATCATAGTAGTGTACGTGGAAATCTCTTCTCACTTTAAGAGTATCGCTCACCTTACCTGACTTTAGTGAATGTTTTTAGTAAAACTTGGTACTATGTGGAGTTACATGTATTTCCCATAACTGTTCTGTGCCATTTACTTTCATTATAAATTTCCACCATCCAGTCAGAATTTTCCGCCTCCCATTTACTTTAATGGAAGTTATGAGATGGAATCCACATGAAGACTGAGCATGACGCTTGTTTATTCACTTATTTATTTTCTGTTATCATCGGCCTCTTATTCAAATCAATGGAACGTGGCTTTAGGGGGAATTTGGAGCTGATTTTGAGGTAGAATCCCCCTCAAATTCAGCGCCATAATCTTCTGTGTGAACATACCCCTGGAGGAACACCGAAATGCAAAGTGAAAAGGTGTTTCAGCATTGTTTGCTTGGGGGTATGTTCTAAGACTGATCTACTTCAAATCGATCTCTGATCCAAGACCGCTTGCTTTCTTTATTTTGCTTATCTGTTATGGGATTTAGTGTCTGGCTCAATTATTATTCATGTTGTGGTTTTTTTTTTTGTTTGTTTATTTTTCTTCCACGCCATGAATTTTTATTCATATGAAATATATATATAATATTTTATTATATATTGTGATTATTTATATTATAAAAATGTATACGAATTTATTCAATACATTTTTTTTCTTTCTCTATGAAGCACACCTTCCATATAGCTGTGTCTAGCTGGAACATCCCTAGTATACAATATACCTTGAGCTAAAGACAATAGGGAATCAAAATAAAAGGGGTTAATTTCTGAAGGCTACCCTTGCTACACATTACAATTTCTGAGTACAAAGTGAAAGTTGGAAGCTGAGCTGTATTTGGTTGCTTTAGACAACAAAGACTATTTTTTAGTCCTTTGATAAATCTCACCCATCGTGTATTAGTAAGTCAGATAACTTTACATTGCTGTGAATAAATTGTATTCACCCAGAAAACTTATTCAGCTACATCTTTACAAACAACATGAGGAGGAAAATGTAAAACTGCAAAACTTGGTCATTAGATTTACAAAAATGTTACACTTTTATTGCTGTAGACTGAACTCCCCTTTAACTTGCATTTAGGATGATGTTAATTTATATAGTGTTTTATGTCCTATCCATTAGTCACACCTCAAGGGTCATGTTATAATAATGGGATATATTTCATAGTTGGGAATAGCCTAATAGTAAGGGGCAGTTATAGGTTTCCACAACCTCCACTTATGCCGTTGGCGAGTCCCATTGTCACCAGAAAATGACATGTTTAAATGAAGTTTTTACGTTAAACATATTCCAACCCCTTTTCTTTCCTGATGACGGAATATCTAGAATGATTGTGTCTTACATAATGTCTGTAGTATTAGCAGTACAAAGTTTTATTCCATCTTCGATTAAGAGAAATGTTTTACTTTTTTATTTAAGGTTCACAATGCAAAAGCAATGTGGTTTCCTACTTTGCCCTTTTTACCAAATAAGTGGTTTGTCGGGGTTTAGAAGCAGAGGTTTGCCTTTTGTTTCTTCCAGCACCACACTCTTCCATAGTTTATGATTATTGCAGCTCGTGCACATTCAAGTGGGTGGGCTTAGCTATAGGACCCAAAATAACCTGTGACCAGATTGGCACCTTTTTGGGAAATCTGTTCTGGACAATTTTCTTCTTTGTCTTTAGTTTTGTTCTGTTCTTTTTTTATTTGCTTGAATAGAAATGATGTGCCTATGTATGACTGTACGTTGTTGGTTCCATCCATTCCAGCATTGATGTGACCATGATGCTTGAACTATACGTACACGTCATTCTCTTTATATAAATCTGCTTCTACTGTAGTCTTACAAGGTGATAGCCTTATCTGCTTTCCATTAGGTTTTCTTCTATAGCTTAGAGCAGCTGGTGCATCAGTTCCTACCTGTATGTATATGCCAGAAGTGATTGATTTTTTTTCTTAAGTGGAAACCTTGAGATTTCTCCATCACAATTCCCCATACATACCCTTCTTCCATATCTGTAGTTCTCTGGGTCACCGAGCAGCATCACAGAGAAATGCCAGCTTTCCTTTTCCAACTTGAGGGCAGGCTTACGGAAAACTGGCAGCTTCGGGGCTCTGCAAGATGCCAAAGTAGTGGACAGTAGCTTCAAAGAGCCCGGAATCAAGCGCTCTGCTTCCAGCCCCCGACTGGACACCCACGAGAGGGTGAGCAGCTCCTTCATTTGATTCTATTGATCGATAAAGTGAGCAGATACATTATAAGAGGTGTTCTCTTTATACATGTGTGGAGGCCTTTACCATGTCGTAAGTTACCAATTTTCTTCAGTGGATGATATTTCTAGGTATTTGAAGCAATGGCGCCCCTAATAATAGGGGGAGGGGGGGGGGGCTCCTTCCTTTGAATCTTCTCTTCCACAGATTAAAATAAGAAATATCCACAAAATCGATCTTTGGTGGATCTTGCCTCATGGTAGAAATACCACCCAGACTTTTCTGTGGTACTTTTCTAGGTTAAGGTGTATTTTTGCGCTAAAATTATCTGAAAAACCATTACGGAGTCTTTTATATTAGCTTATATTAAAAAATAAAACTGCCAGTGGTAGGAAGAAAAGGTAAAGTACGTCATAATCCATGATATTTTATCCTCTGGATTTACTAGCTCAGGCTCTGTAATCTTTGTAATACGTTGCGGTATACTACTGCCATTCAGCCAACATTATGAAACGCACTAAAAATATATATATATAAAAAAAAAAAAACTAGTTGGGAGAAAGTAGCAAACACTAACCAGTTCGTTGGGCTCAGAGTAGAGATTAGGAAAATTATAGTGGTCCTCTAACTTATTAAAGTCCTTAAAAAGGCTGCTCTGATTTTTTTTTTTTTTTTTTTTTTTTTTTTTTTTTTTTTTTTAAGCTGGTATGGAAGCTTAAAATAAGAGACCGTTCTGCCAGCTATCAAGCGGAAAAATAATCTGTTTAAGATAGGCCATTAGTTTTAGGTGGGTAGGGGTCAGACTATCTACATCCTTGTCAATTGGCTTTTTTTTAAAGGGGTTGCAGCCTTTTGGCGAGTACTTGGACAATTTCATTCTTTATATCAGGTGTCGGCTATATTTTTGTGACTTGCTCTTCTAGTAAAATGAAATGTAACAAATATGAACATACTCCTAATAGTAGTCCAAGAAGCTGAGATATGGGGACTTGTTTGGAAGGGTTTGTCCCTCTGTAAGTGCTGCTTCATACCTATATACAAGGTTGCGTTCACACTGCCATCGTCCGTTGTTCTCTGTTATAGGATTAAAATAATGGGCTTGATCGTTGACTGAAGGAAGAATACAGACAGAGCACCTTCTGCAGAGTCCGCTGGGAATCAGACTTTTTACTTTGCTGCTTTCTGTTTAAAAACCACTGACCCATTATAGTCAATGGGTGCGCCAGGCTCCATGTGTAACCGCTGTTTTAGTGGTTCGTCTCTCCATTGTTTGGGTTCCCCAATGGGAAATCCAAAGCTTTTTTTTCCCATTTACCTTTTCCAAGAGAAGATAGTCTTGTGCATCCTACAACATATATCTCATCATTTGCCTGTCTTTTTGTTTGTAGAAGTAATGGGGGGGGGGATTTTAATAAATGGAGAGGTGTTCCATGCACAGACTATGGCATTGCTCATTGACTTTAATGGTGGCATGTGGAAGTGGAAATAGTCATTTAGTCAGGATATTCTCTAAAGATTGACAAAACCTATGCCTCAGTGGAAAGGCTAGGCACTGATTAGTTGGATCTGCCATCATTGCTAGATCAATGGTGACCACCATCAGAGAAAGAGAGCGCACTTGTTTCCCGCTTGTCACATGGCAGCCTTGTGGACCCCCACAGACTATTCCACACATCTCAGTTTCCAGGAAAAGCTAAGCTGAACTTTTAGTATTTGATTGGAGTTCGGTTCATTTTAACCCCCGTCAGGAGATTCCTGCTGTCCTTTCTGATAACTGGTTCTCGAGAGAGAAGCTGAGCTTTGTGATATATAGGTTAATATGATTTTGACCAGAATTTTATTGGTAAAGAGCAGAGTAATTTCTGATAAAACCCCTCACAGAGACTGTTCGGATTACCCCACCCACACTGAAAAAAGAAGCATCCTTGCCACAGATTTTGCTGCAGGCTCAGACGTATAACCCACTAAGCAGGTTACTCTGCACAGCAAGTAGAAGCTACACTGGAAATCTATATATCCATGTATCAGAACTCAACTTCTCCACTTATGTCATACCCTACTCTCAGATATGGCAGTAGAAACCACCTAAAGCCCATGTATCTGTTGGTAAGTGAGGTCAGTCTTTTGAGTCTCTGTTCAGCGTTTGTTACATAGCCCCTCTTTGTTCTGCTGTCTCAGAAGCCGGACATTTGGGAGATCCTCCAGAAGTGGAAAAGAAATCTAGAAGCGGTTGCAGTGAGCCACAGTGTCGCTACATACAGTAAACCATTGTGCAGTCAGCTGGAAAAACGTTTGCAAGGCTCAGTGGTAGGGATGTCAAAATGGCTGGACATAGTATAGCAGTAGTAGTTACAGCGTCATGAAAACACAGCTTGCTTTTAGAGATGTGAAGACAGTGGTGACTCGTACTAGATGTGTGTGATGATTGGATTGTATTATAACTGTACTATCATTCAGATTTCACTTCTCTTTTCCCTATCCTTGCCTATGCACAATGGAGGCTGCCAGTGTATGTCAGTACTAAATGGATTCTAGTCCTTTTTCACGTTTACAATTGAAGGAGAAAAAAAACTGCAAAACATTCCATGGTCTTGTTATTCTGCCTTGCTCTTAGGCCTGAGAAAGTTTGTGGCCACACTGTACATTAAGTCTGCTGACCCATAATCTAAATGGATATGGATCATACACAGCTCAAAGGACCATGTCATCAGGTTTATTCTGTTTACCTGGCACCTGGCCTGGTGCTGTAGGGCTATAGCACTTCTACCATGCCATTGTCAGCAGCCTTGACTCTGTACATCCCCCACACCACACCATGGTGCTATTATATTCAGTGACCTGGTGGAAATGCAGTTTACATGCCCTATAACACCATGCCTTTGATTTCAAGGGGTTGCCTGGCTTATTTTTTTAAGATTTATACAACTGCTATTGATGCCAATAAACCAATAATAATAATAATAAAAAGTTATTCTCCTTTTCCTAGTTGTGGCAGCTCCATTCTTCTACTTATAGGCCCCTTGGCTGCTGTCCTGTTTGTCCCAGATGGACCCCTGAAGCCAGTCACAGGCCTCAGTAATGACCTCTTCACAAACCGCATGTGACTGCTCTGTGGTGCCATTTGTGATTAGCTGAACACTGAGGCCTGTGATTGGCTGCAGGGGTCACCTAACACAAAGGCCGGGTTCACACCGGGTGTTTTGGTCTGGAGGCCACCTCAGTTTCCAGACCAAAAAACGGGTATCTGTGATTTGATGCTGGTGCAGTGCATCCAATGAATGGGCCTAGTTGGGAGGAGGAGTGTCTTCAGGCGGATTCGCCTGAAGAATCCTGAAGAATGAGCATGTCGCTTCTTTTTTTCTGGGAGCCGGAACAAACGGCTCCTGGAAAAAAGAACTGATTGATTTCAGTGGGAGCCGTCTTTTTGGTCAGGATTTTAAGGCGAATTCGACCTCAAATTCCTGACAAAGAAAACTGTGTGTGAACTCAGGAAAACAGCTGACAGTCCTGTAAGTAGAAGACTGGAGCTGCTTCTGCATCTGGAAATGGAGGACAAAGGAGAGGTGAGTAATGGTGTTTTGTTACTTGCCCCATCTGTATAACTGCTAAATTTAAAAAATAAATAAAAATGGTTTATTGAGCAGCATTGCATATGGTTGGGCATTACTCTATTCATTTCTATGGAACCTACTCCACAGTGACATCCTGCAGTCCCACAGATGTGAATTGAAAGGCGGCCAAGCATGTGCGCCATTGGTTTTGTTGCATGGATTACTTGGAGTTTACTTGTGAACCTCCATTCTTTCAATATCTGGGGTCCCAACAGTACCCCACCAGTCAGTATCTAGGGTACCTTCACCAGTCAGACATTTCTCCCCTATCCTCTGGATAAGAGGATAAAGGTCATAAAGTGGCCATCTACCTTTAATAGCCGTCCATGAAACTTTTTTTGGCCATCAGCTATTCCTCCTAACCTCAGGTAACATATACATGTTGGCTTGATTTGGTCCAGCGTGCGTGTGTTGTAAGTGTGGAGAGGGAAGTAAGGAGTTGGCAAATGCCCCTGGCGGTGGCTTATCTCCCCTGAGAACAAATGGATTTTGCATGTAAAAGTCAACATGGCAGATCTTTCTTTCCCTCAGCATTGTCTGTGTGGGACAAGCCAGGAGGCCTCCATACATATAGTTAATCTTAGGCTGAGTTCAATCTAAGTTTTTTGGTCAGGTATCGCCTCAAAATCGGCCTCCAAAAAAGCCTCCCAATAGAGTTCTACCTGACCAAAAAACTCTGTGCGAACTCGGTGATATTTCTACGGACATCTTAATATGATGAAGGAATAATGTTTTTCATAATATATATGCCATTCTTTCCTCGTATGTAGTGACCAGTCCTATAATAACTGCGGTATCAGAATATTCACTCCTACTGTATAAATGGGATGTGATCAAAACTTGCACTAAAAAAATCACATATGTGATTGTGTTGCTTGTTGCTTCCTGTATACAGTATAGCGTGTAGCATGTTGTATACTATGATTATACATGTAGTTATTCTCATTTTAAAAAAAAGTGGATGAGTGACAGATTTTTTTTTTCTTCTTTTTTTGCCCCCTCCTCATCACCTAGAATAAGGAGCCGCGTATGGCTCGTATTCCTCCAACTCCTACAAGGAGGATATTCAGCCTACCCGAGGCGGACTCTCTGCCAGACACCAAGAAAGAGTAAGTACTGCTGGTCACAAGCCCAGTTTGGGTTGTCTCTACAATAACCTCATGTCATCTACCTGTACACCAATCCACGTATCACTTAACCCCATCACTCTGTGTCTGTACTATTTTTTTCACTAACCTAATAAAGATCACCCACAAACCATATCATTGTATCAAGCTGTACTAACTTCTAGATTTTGGAGACTGATTTTGGACTGTAAAGTCTTTAAGTTCTTTGAAATGGTTAGGAAAAAAAAGTCAAAAATCTTTACTTCGATCGTCCTAATAGAGACTTAGAAGGTGGACTACAGATGAAACTTGACATGGTTCCCACCACACAATTGCACACAAACACTTTGTCCAGCATGACTGCCACTTCTTCCACTTCGTCCTCCAGCACAAGCTCCAGTACTGATCCCAAAGACAAGCGAAGGTAAGACACCTCTCACCTGCATGTCCTGCACTTCTTGGGTGCTCCACGGTGGTTATCACTTCCAGTGTTGCTTTCTTATAATTTAGACCACCTTGAATTAATCTAAAAATAAGTGTTTGTTTTCTCAGCCGCACCCTCGCTCAGTTTTTGATGATGTAAAGGTAAATTGTGTTGTATATATTGGGTGAGACAAATCCATTCTGTAGTTTTAACTTTTAATTACAAAGCTGTGCACTAATTCTCTCAGCCCCATCCCTTTCTGGATGTCTTATTGATTTGCACACTTGCGCTAGGTTCACACCTGCGTTCGGGGTCTCCGTTCTGTGGTTTCAGTCTTCTGCATGCAAGAAGACGAAAACCAAAGACTGGGTCCGGCCGTGAGCAGCGGTGAGCGTTTTATGCTCTCCGCCGCGAAACCGTTTTTTTTTTAAATCTGGACACAGAGTACTGCATGTCCGACTCGGTGTCCGGATTTTAAAGAGACGGTTTCGCGGCGGAGAGCATAAAACGCTCACCGCCGCTCATGGCCGGACAGCTTTCAAACCCATTCAAATGAATGGGTTTGAAACAGTCCTGCAGGTTTCTGTCTCCTGCCTCTGTTTTGTGCAGGAAACGGAAACCTGCAGAACGGAGACCGGGCGCAGATGTGAACGAGCCCTTAGCTGATCCAGTTGAGGAAATTGTCCATCTTAATTGGAGGTAGAGACTTTCCGGTGATTATTGAATGTCTATAGCATATAGTCCTCTATGTAAGGTGCAGTATGCACTCCATTCTGTCATGTGCTGCTATATGGCCCATGAGGCACCTGGGTCTATCCCATACATCTATATTCAATATAGTATATAGAGCTTGGCATAATGTGAAAGCTGAGAATTTCTGCTCTGGCTATAATAAAAACTGAGAGGTCACATGAACTGCTGCATATAAAACTCCAATACCCAACTGGGTTTTTAACTAGTGATATCTTAGGTTATTTTATAGCTAGTACTGCAGTCTTGTGATACCAGAACCATTTCTAGGTTGTTTAACCCTTGAAGAGGACCTTTCACCGATTTGGGCACAGGCAGTTCTATATACTGCTGGAAAGCCGACAGTGCGCTGAATTTGCGGGGAACTCCCCCCTCCCCTCCTGATAATTTAGTCTATGGACGAGCACTGTGCGGAGAGGGTGGGGGCGTTCCTCCCTGCTCACACTGTACAGTGCGATAGGCGCTGCAGTGGAGAAGGACGTACCTGACTGACTGTCAGAAACGCCCTCCTGACGGTAAAGAGCTACGGTATCGGGACCGATAGCTCATTACCCGGGGCACAGATCAGGAAAGCCGACACTGTGCTGAACACAGTGTGCCTGTGCCCAAATCAGTGAAAGGTCCTCTTTAAGTGCTATCATGGTGTCCATCATAATGATATGTGTATGATAGTGGTATGATAGACACCATGATAGTACTTACGGGTTAAAACCAGAGATACAGCCATTTGAAGTTACCCTTTCTCCCCTTTGGCAAGTGCTCCAGCTCTATATACTGGCAATACAAATGTGCATGTGACTAAATGGATTTCCCTGGTAAAAGCTCAGTTAGAGGGTTGCTAGGGAGAATCTTTTGTACTAATATAAAGGAAGTTTAGGTTGGTGGTGTTTTTGTTACAATCTACTAAATTAACATAACAACCCCTGACTTAATAGCAAAATAAAAGTAAAATGGGAGTTACACTTTAAACAAAATTATTTAATTGTAATTTTGTTGCTTTCATCAGGTCGTATCAAACTCCTGTTCGTGATGAAGAATCGGAGTCTCAAAGGAAAGCTCGCTCTCGGCTCATGAGGCAGTCAAGGCGATCTACTCAGGTGAAAGTCCAAAATCTCTTTCCTTCTTTTCAGGTTTTTTTCTGTTATTTGTATGAAATCTTCACTAAAGTGAAACTAAACTCATTGGGGATACTTTTGCCAAAAGCCCTACATACACATATATGGACCGTAAATGGATGTTTGTACTTGCCAGACTTACTGTATGGTGCAGGAACTCTGTCTAGTATTGGCTGTGAGGTTTAAGCTTATAGGAGCTACAGCTTTCAGCAAAGCACTGTGCTTCTTCAGATCCATTTACACTTTTTTTATTTTATTTCCGAGAGCGTCTTCTTCACTTCTATGTGAAGATGACCAGACGTGAGGTGGTGTTTACTTCGTTTCAGAGTAATACAATACATTTTACTTTATATTTATTAGGGTGTCACGCTTACTGACCTGAAAGAAGCTGAGAAAACGCTAGGCAAATCTGTAGAGATTCAGTCCACTGAGCAAAAGGACAATAGAGAGCAGGTGGAAAATACTGCAGAAACTACGGTTAGTACTTTATTATTGGTTAAATGGAGCTTTATGTATTTAGATTGCTTTGTTCATTATATTGGTTAAATTGGAGTTTTTATGATCACATACATGTTAACAAATTATACAAATTGATGACTTTTCTTACAATAGATACTTGGCATTTGTCACCTGCTACCCCTACCAATGAGATACTCACACTGAGCCACAGCTAACACAAAACTGTATAGTGGCTTAGCCAAGTTGCTGCCGCACATCTTCCATGGAAGTGGCGTCTATACAGTGGCTTCATCTGCTCTATAGTACCAGCGGCTGCTGAGAACAGCTGATCATTGGGGGTTGCCAGATGTTGGATATCTACGATCTGATATTGCCTATGTTACAGAATAGTGCTTTAGTAATTTTGATGTGGAAAACCATTTTAAAGGTGTTTTTCATTCCCAAATTGATCTTTTTTTTTTTCCTTCCCCCCTATACTGATGACCTATCCATAGATTTAGACTTTGTCTTTACAATGAGAGATTATTTATTATGGTTAATAGAAATCTAATTTAAAAGCAGATCAAATAATATGCACATTAGATGAACCATATATTACATTACACAGGTTTGTACAAAACACTGATCATGCTCCAAGAAGTTCTTGCAGTTCAGAAGTTCTTTTCAGTGTTATCTTGGTGTTTACATAGGTAACCAGATTGTCAGAACTGCAATTTGCTGAACTGATTTTTCTGACCATCACAGGACAGGACAGGGACCAAGGAAACTTTGTAATATAGCAGGCAAAGGAAGTAGCATTGCTAACTCAATGTATTTAGGAAATCTCTTGAATTTACATAAGCTAGCAGTATAGATAATATCCATGAGATGGGAATACCCCTTTAAGTATGCAGAGCAAAATTATCATTTACTTAACTCCCGTTCACCTTCTATAGTACACAATGCTGGTAAGGTTACTGGTATGTCCGAGGTCTCGTGCACTTTGTAGTTCAGTGATGCGCAGACTATTAATAATACTACCCTGATTCTGAAGCCAGGGTCTCCAAGAACTTCTCTAAAGTTGCCAATTTTGTGGCAGCAGCTAGTCTTTCATTCCTCCTTATACATACATATATGCATACGTACATGCTTGGTTTGGCCAAGTATGCATCTTTTCTTATTCGGGAGAGGGGGTGTAAGCCACTCCCAAAAATGACTTACAATCCTTTTGTTTTCAGGGGAGATAAGATAAGTCAATATTATCCTTCTTTTTCCCCAACATCCTCTTTCGGGGCACCCCATATACTTCAGATCAGCTAGTTCAGTTGACATTAATCTAATGTGTATGGGTGTCCTAAGGGACTGAATTGTTGCACAATATAGAAAGTGCTAAACTTTACTTATAATGCTTGTCACGTGTGTGTATATAGATAGTTCCAGAACTAAGGTATATATTATTCTTCCCTTTTCTTTTGGAACAGGATCAGATCCGAAGATCTCGGTTAGCATCGAACACTGAAACTGTCACATCTGCACCTGTAAATACTGTGATATCTCCAACAAAGAAAGGTTATATATATATATATATAGACTATTACATTTGTTATACTATGTAGTCTTTTTCCTTATATTTCCTTAACAGAAATAAAGCAGAGGTCTGTATATTTAATCATAGTATATATGGTTATATATACTATGGGATAACTATATATAACCATATATACCGTATATGCCCAAGTATAAGCCGACCCGAAAATTCAAAAATTAAATTGGTCGAAGTTTTTGGGTGCAGTAGTTGCTGGGAAAGGGGAGGGGGTGTTTTGGTTGTCTGTCTGCCCCTTCCCTGAGCTTGAGGATTGGGTTTTTCTTCTCCCACTTGGAATTCAGTCTGGCTGAATATAGGGTATCTGCAGTACTCCTAGTAACCCCTTCCTGATGGAACAGGAGCACTGCAGATCCCCTATATTCAGTAGACCGGGCACTTTCAGACACATGGATATCTAATGTGTATGTGTTTCACAGTCATGTTCTACATTTGTATGTATTCTAGGGAAAGGAGGGATTTAGAACTTTATTTTATTTTTTTAAAGCTTCTTATTTTTTTCACTACTACTTCATTTTCACTATACATTACTATATTACTATATACTTTTTTTTTTTTTGCTTGACTTGAGTAAAAGCCAAGGGGGGCCTTTACAGCACAAAAACTATGCTAAAAAAACTCTGCTTATACTTGAGTATATATGGTAGTTATCCCATAAAGAGTTCAATAGGAAACTACAACTTGTACAAACACTGTTTTTCCCAATGTGAGACCTCAAGTGATGGACTGTACCTGCTGACTTGGCGATGGATAGAGAATGACAGCTTAAAGTGGACCAATCTTCAGGCACTGTTAAGGAGCAGAAGGAGACAAACAGATTGCTATGTAGATTTGTGGGATAGGATACAGTATACATTATCATTTGTTCATTGAAGTATCGTCTTTCTATGTTGAAAAGTCAAGGAGGCAGACCTATCAGTGACTGACAGCTTCTCCTAAATGACTGTGCCTGCAGAGAGAGCTGTCAATCACTGATGGAACCGCCTTCTTGTTTTATCACCATAGACCAGAGATTTCAATAAATAAATGACAAGTTATACTAACTCTTTTCATACAACTATATATCAATCTGCTCAATTCTTCTCTGTGACTTGCTGACTGCAGATTGAACAGTTTGTCTTCTGAAAGATTCCCCTTTCCACGCTGTGGAAATCTGCTTTTCCTGGTTGCTATTTTTATTTTATTTTTTAACCGCACCCAGAAGCAGATTTAGCACAAGGATGAAGTATAAGTGCTTCCCTTATATTTCCCATTCTATTCGTGGCCACCGCTGTAGCCACTCTTCTGTAATTGGACCAGTGGAATTTGGCACCAAAGCACCTGCTTCAACACTAATTCAAATGGCCACGGATTCTATTCATAACGCAGCCACTCCTGACAATAGTGTTGGCTGCTCCACAATGATAGATATATATATATATATATCTCCATCCATGTTTTTATTACGATTCCTGTATTGTGATGTCATCCTACTGGGAGAAGAAGAGGCCACCGTGGAGATCGCTGCCCAATACGTGGCAAGCTGTCACCAAACAAGAGGAAGATGGGACTCCACGGACTGTTATATTTATCCCAATACACCCGCCCCACCACACCCCCACCTCCAACCCCACCCCCCATTTAGCAGTCACCAACGAAGAGGAAGATGAGACTCCATGGACTGTTATATTTATCCCAATACACCCGCCCCACCCCACCCCCACCTTCAACCCCACCCCCCCATATAGCGGTCACCAACGAAGAGGAAGATGAGACTCCATGGACTGTTATAACCCAATCCACCCCCCCATACCCACCCAACCCAACTCCCCCCCACCGCCCACTTTACTAGCTTTAGCAATGCCAAATACCTATTCGGACGTGCCAATAAAGCTTTTTTGATTTGATTAGTGCAGATGCACAGGGGTAGACTATAGTGTGCCCACCATTACTGGTGGTGGTCCCATTATTACAGAAGAGCTGCTGCTACTATTGAATTCAATAGCAGTCCAGCTGAATTTAGTACTGGATCACCTGCTTTGGTGCAAAATTTAAATGGGTCAATTACTTAAGAGCTGAGGTCTCTAATGATAGACAGACATATATATATATATATATATATATATATATATATATATATATATATATATATATCTCTATCTCTATCTATATCGACAGAATTGGTGAATCAATTTACCGTACTTTTTATTGGTTGGTTTTAGTTCTGTAAAATTGTAATTGCTGCAAAAGGGTCTACATACAGCACACATCAAATTGGTGTGATTTGCAATAGAAGGGGTCATGAAATGAGGATTCTGCCCAAAAGACACCCTGAAGGATTATAACAATGGATTTTCTATTAGCCATTTGCTTTATGAAATAAACCCCTCGCTTTCATACTTGGGATATCTAACAATTCTCTTTTTCTTTTTTTTTTTTTCCCCTCTACAGTAGAACTTGAAAATGTTAGCAAAGAAGATTGTGAAACAGAAAACCATTTAACAACAAGGGACCGAAGGAGATGGAGGAAAGAACTGCGGTCAAACCTTGTGGCAAGTTCTTACTAATTTGCTATTTAAAGCAGACTGCACATCGTAGATAAACTAGACAGCAGATTTAGGCATGTGATGTATATGGCGGCCTCATGACTGTTTCTGAACAGCAGGCAAAATTTCAGTATGTCTGCTCACTTGTACCCACAATAAGATATCTCAGAGGGCTCGGACAGCTACTTCTCTCCTCAAACAAACATGCTCCCTTATACCAAGCATGTATGTTGATAATGGAGTTGAGTGAAATAGTTACATCATACGTATGGCCAATGGTGACAATACATGTCATAACTAGCCTAAAGGGAAAATGTTGTGCAAGATGTCATTGGCACTTCTGAGCAGTATTAATAAAAGTGCCTGTACAGCATGTACCTGTAATACCAAATCTTGACAAATCTAGACTGTCAGTTTGGTATTTTATCTTCAAGATCAGGTGAATAATAGATCTTTCCATAAGATGTAATTTACTGCGGTTCTCTTCGTATTCTGATCTACTGTCTTGATAGAAAGTGGTCACCATCTCACAAGGTGTGTAACAAGAAGGCATTTGTTAAACCATCTGGTTAGAGAGGGGCAAATAATTATTCAGGAATTCATGATGCCATAGCAGCCCTACTCAAGTCTATAGGATGGCTAGAGAAAGACGTCAACAGCTGGCTAGAAAGTAAAAAGCTGTAATGGGACATAGCCCCATGGGTACTGAAAAGCTGAACCGTTTTTGTGATGCAAGTCTAGACAGGATGTGATTTATTTTTTATTTATTTTTATTTTTTTTCCCTTCAAGTAATTCCTTTTTGCTGCAACACAAAGATTACAGAGGAGCACCAATTTACTTATTTTTTGTTTTGTTTCTGTATTCAGCGCTAACTTATTCCACAAGGTTTTACAGATATGGTCATCACTCGCTATCACAAGTAGGGCTCAGTCTAAATTCCCACCGGACTATCCACACAAATACAGTGAGGACATACAAATGCCATGCCAGATGGTGCTATTGGCTCAATTTAAAACTGGCTTACTAGATCTGTCCTGAAACTTACTCAGCCACCTACACTATGTAGTGGCCAAGAAGGGTACTGCAGGCTCAGTGCAGCTGTGTTAGGTCTAGTTGCATAGTGGCTCCTCCAAACAGCTGATCAGTGGAGTTGCCCGGAGCCAGACACTCACTGAACTGATATTGGTGATCTATAGTGAAAATAAGTAATTAATATTAAGGACTCCAGAACTGCAAGCCGACAGTGCTAATCACTGAGCCACATTGCTACTTACAAACGGAAAGATAAAGTTATAACGGCAGGGCCACAAAACTAATAAGGGGTATGGGGGATCTGTCTACTGTATACATTGTGACTTCAGTTAGTCTCACCAGCCACACTGTGTAATACATTGAGTATCTGCTTGAATTCCAGGACAGTGGATGTTTTACAGTCAGCAAGCTGATTTGCCTATGTCATTTTACATTCCTTTTTAATATCCTCTCCCAGAAACCTAGGATGACGTGACTGTAGCTAACAAGCTTTGATGGCTACTAGTCATAGTGCAGTCAGCTTTGGCGCTTCTTGTCTGCAGTTGATGAAATGACATATCCACAAAGCTGTGCCCTACTCTCTTGTGGCAGCATATTCTTCCAGGCGCTATAATTTGTGGTTTATAAGATCTCTATGTCTACTACTTATACTGCAAATTACAAAAACGCAGCACTTCCAATATGTGTGAAAAAGTGACACTGTGGTTTTATTCCATATGTGACATTTTAGATGTTTTCTCAATGCATTACTTAGTACTTATACTGAACGTATGAACTTGAGCCTTTTGTTTCAAGATGGCACATTCGTAAGCTTTGTTGGAGCTTCATAAAATGTTCCCGATACCCTTCCTCACCAATCTGAATAGCTACCTTTTCATAAAGTTAATATAAATTCTTTATAGAATGATAAAGCACTTTTTCTCTCCCGTCAAGCAATAATAGGACCCCTTTAGTATCAGGCTGTCCTACGTTTGATGTGGTTGCTGATCTTTGTGCCTCCTTAAACCTTTAGATTTAGATCAGATACCAGATTAATACTTGTCACTGCTATATTATATTACCAGTAGAGGGCAGCTATTGACTATTGGTAAAGCTGGTCTCCATTCTGTAATCTTTACTGCTGAATCTGCATACCTTAAAACGGAAATGTGTTTTGTTCCTTTCAGGATGGGCTTATATGTCAGTCTGTCTTTCATGCATTATGTTGTTTACTTTACCTCCTTAAAGGTGTAAGGTTTCTAGTTGCACATTCAGGTTTTATCTGTATTTACCTGTATGTCCTTGCGTTACCAGGGCTGACCATGTATCCAGAAACACATAATTATCTTGGTTTGGTTTTACAGGTTGCAGACAATGAGGACACAGAGACTGTAAACCACAATGACACATCTGGGCACAGGTAATTGTCACTTCCTAGTTATTCTTTCTATTAAATAAATTTCCTCATCATGACTACCCCCTACCCCACAGACAAAATATTGTAAACATGGCCATACACTGTAGATGACTCGGCCAAGCATGCATGTGTTCTCTCAAGGGAATGGAAGGTAGGATACTGCCAGACCCTTCTGGTGATGCTTTATCTCCCATAAAAACAAAAGGATTGCCATTGTGTAATTCCCCCAATATCATCATCAAAGTAGGTTTGGGAAGCCTCTATATACATTAGATGGTGGGTGGTGTGTATGTGTAAGGCCACTTCAACATTTGTAATACTTCACAGATCAGCTGACAGTTGTTGATATCAGAGCAATAAAATTACCAAAATATAACTTTTATCGATATGCCCAAGAGGCTAAAACATCCTACCCAAATATAATATTAAAGTGTATGCACAGAAGTAACTGATCAGGACTACAAGTAAAACACTTCTATCCCTCAGCACACTTGTAAGGGAAAGCCCCATAACCCTACATCAGACCCTAATAATAAGTGTCTGCTATGCAAACAATCCAGACACAAACAAAGTTAGGGCTGAAGATAAACTGATATCTTATGTAGGGGTACGTTCCCTAACACCTTCGGCTAACGGTTGTTGCATTTTTGTCAACACACTGATATTTACCTACATGAGACATATGGGGGTTGTTGAGGCTGCTTAGTGGGGGCCGACTATCTCCATTTAGGAAGGGCTCCACATGCTACTTGGTATGCTCTATCACCAAATATGCTCAGTGGGTTAATGACAAATGTAGCAGCCGTGTTTAGCATTTGTATTTAGCACTGGTTTTTACCTGGTGGCGGAGTGGTTTGGGGTTTTTTTTGTTTTTTTTTATCGAACCATTTCCCTCCTATCTCAATCTGTGGTGTACATTATTAGGGATTGAACCACCTTTGGTTTTGTAAACCATTAGCCGAAGGTGTTAGGGAAAGCACTCCTACATAAGATATCACTTTATCTTCAGGCCTAACTTTGTTTGTGTCTGGATTGATTGCATAGCAGACACTTAGTATTGGGGTCTGATGTAGGTTTATGGGGATTTCCCATACAAGTGTGCTGAGGGATGGAAGTGTTTTACTTGTAGTCCTGATCAGTTACTTTTGTACATACACTTTAATATTATATTTTGAGTAGGATGTTTTAGCCTCTTGGGCATACCCCTGGTTCCCTGAAATATTAGACACCCCCCTTCACCTCCTGGACCACCTACAACCGGCAGTCATGCCGGCGCTCTGCTAAGGAAGCACCGCCATGACTTCCAATTGTCCCCCGCTCCAGCCGCTGCATAAGACATCCCCCAAAAATAAGACAGGTTATATATTTTGGAAGCGAATTTAATATAAGACATTGTCTTATTTTCAGGGAATCTGTATCAATAAAAGTTATATTTTGGTAATTTTATCGCTCTGATATCAACATCTGTCAGCCTATCTGTGAAGTATTGTTCCAAATTAGTGGTTGCTTATACCCTCTGTGAAGTGGTTTATAATACTTCAGCTGTATAAATTGTCATGCATTTAGCACATTCCGGTATGTGGAGAAATCTGTGTTCTGATTGCAGAGTAACGGAAAGCTTAAACAGTATTTTACCATACAGAGCGGGAACGTACTCCTTCTCAAGGCACAAGGAGGAGCCTGACAAAGATTACAAAAAGGTAGGTGAGATCTTCACAACTCCCGATTCACAATCTTAATGGCAGACTTGTATAATTCCATAAGGGAAGAGGGAATGGTGAAGACAAGTAGCCAGAAAACACCTCTGACTACAGACTTAATGTGATAACATCATTACTTTTGTCTTGGCACATCAGTCCTGCAGATTAATAACCTCATATGACCATCAAAACCTGCAAGCAACTTCCAGAAAACCCTTCTTGAAGTTTCTGTAAACTTTAGTCAGCATAAGTTCATTTTATTGTGATTATAGGTAGAGATGAGCGAACAGTGTTCTATCGAACTCATGTTCGATCGGATATTAGGCTGTTCGGCATGTTCGAATCGAATCGAACACCGCGTGGTAAAGTGCGCCATTACTCGATTCCCCTCCCACCTTCCCTGGCGCCTTTTTTGCTCCAATAACAGCGCAGGGTAGGTGGGACAGGAACTACGACACCGGTGACGTTGAAAAAAGTAGGCAAAACCCATTGGCTGCCGAATACATGTGACCTCTAATTTAAAAGAACAGCGCCGCCCAGGTTCGCGTCATTCTGAGCTTGCAATTCACCGAGGACGGAGGTTTCCGTCCAGCTAGCTAGGGCTTAGATTCTGGGTAGGCAGGGACAGGCTAGGATAGGAAGGAGAAGACAACCAACAGCTCTTGTAAGAGCTAAATTCCAGGGAGAAGCTTGTCAGTGTAACGTGGCACTGACGGGCTCAATCGCCGCAACCCAGCTTTCCCAGGATCCTGAATGGAATACACTGTCAGTGTATTCCCGTATACCCGATATATACCCCGATACCCGTTCCAACGGTGTGCCCCCCCACCTTCACCCCAGAAATACCCTGCAAGTCCCCTAGCAATAGAATTGGGGCTATATACACCCACAATTTTTACTACTGGTATACAGTGCCATTGTCTGACTGGGAATTCAAAGAATATATTGGGAATACAAATACCCTCATTTCTTGCTACTGCCATATAGTGCCAGTGTCTGACTGGGAATTCAAAGAATATATTGGGGTTACGTGCACCCACAATTTTTACTACTGGTATACAGTGCCATTGTCTGACTGGGAATTCAAAGAATATATTGGGAATACAAATACCCTCATTTCTTGCTACTGCCATATAGTGCCAGTTTCTGACTGGTAATTCAAAGAATATATTGGGGTTACGTGCACCCACAATTTTTACTACTGGTATACAGTGCCATTGTCTGACTGGGAATTCAAAGAATATATTGGGAATACAAATACCCTCATTTCTTGCTACTGCCATATAGTGCCAGTGTCTGACTGGGAATTCAAAGAATATATTGGGGTTACGTGCACCCACAATTTTTACTACTGGTATACAGTGCCATTGTCTGACTGGGAATTCAAAGAATATATTGGGAATACAAATACCCTCATTTCTTGCTACTGCCATATAGTGCCAGTGTCTGACTGGGAATTCAAAGAATATATTGGGGTTACGTGCACCCACAATTTTTACTACTGGTATACAGTGCCATTGTCTGACTGGGAATTCAAAGAATATATTGGGGTTATAAATACCCTCATTTCTTGCTACTGCCATATAGTGCCAGTTTCTGACTGGTAATTCAAAGAATATATTGGGGTTACATGCACCCACAATTTTTACTACTGGTATACAGTGCCATTGTCTGACTGGGAATTCAAAGAGTATATTGGGAATACAAATACCCTCATTTCTTGCTACTGCCATATAGTGCCAGTTTCTGACTGGTAATTCAAAGAATATATTGGGGTTACGTGCACCCACAATTTTTACTACTGGTATACAGTGCCATTGTCTGACTGGGAATTCAAAGAATATATTGGGGTTATAAATACCCTCATTTCTTGCTACTGCCATATAGTGCCAGTTTCTGACTGGTAATTCAAAGAATATATTGGGGTTACGTGCACCCACAATTTTTACTACTGGTATACAGTGCCATTGTCTGACTGGGAATTCAAAGAGTATATTGGGAATACAAATACCCTCATTTCTTGCTACTGCCATATAGTGCCAGTTTCTGACTGGTAATTCAAAGAATATATTGGGGTTACGTGCACCCACAATTTTTACTACTGGTATACAGTGCCATTGTCTGACTGGGAATTCAAAGAATATATTGGGGTTATAAATACCCTCATTTCTTGCTACTGCCATATAGTGCCAGTTTCTGACTGGTAATTCAAAGAATATATTGGGGTTACGTGCACCCACAATTTTTACTACTGGTATACAGTGCCATTGTCTGACTGGGAATTCAAAGAGTATATTGGGAATACAAATACCCTCATTTCTTGCTACTGCCATATAGTGCCAGTTTCTGACTGGGAATTCAAAGAATATATTGGGGTTACGTGCACCCACAATTTTTACTACTGGTATACAGTGCCATTGTCTGACTGGGAATTCAAAGAATATATTGGGGTTATAAATACCCTCATTTCTTGCTACTGCCATATAGTGCCAGTTTCTGACTGGTAATTCAAAGAATATATTGGGGTTACGTGCACCCACAATTTTTACTACTGGTATACAGTGCCATTGTCTGACTGGGAATTCAAAGAGTATATTGGGAATACAAATACCCTCATTTCTTGCTACTGCCATATAGTGCCAGTTTCTGACTGGGAATTCAAAGAATATATTGGGGTTACGTGCACCCACAATTTTTACTACTGGTATACAGTGCCATTGTCTGACTGGGAATTCAAAGAATATATTGGGGTTATAAATACCCTCATTTCTTGCTACTGCCATATAGTGCCAGTTTCTGACTGGTAATTCAAAGAATATATTGGGGTTACGTGCACCCACAATTTTTACTACTGGTATACAGTGCCATTGTCTGACTGGGAATTCAAAGAGTATATTGGGAATACAAATACCCTCATTTCTTGCTACTGCCATATAGTGCCAGTTTCTGACTGGTAATTCAAAGAATATATTGGGGTTACGTGCACCCACAATTTTTACTACTGGTATACAGTGCCAGTTTCTGACTGGTAATTCAAAGAATATATTGGGGTTACGTGCACCCACAATTTTTACTACTGGTATACAGTGCCATTGTCTGACTGGGAATTCAAAGAGTATATTGGGAATACAAATACCCTCATTTCTTGCTACTGCCATATAGTGCCAGTTTCTGACTGGGAATTCAAAGAATATATTGGGGTTACGTGCACCCACAATTTTTACTACTGGTATACAGTGCCATTGTCTGACTGGGAATTCAAAGAATATATTGGGGTTATAAATACCCTCATTTCTTGCTACTGCCATATAGTGCCAGTTTCTGACTGGTAATTCAAAGAATATATTGGGGTTACGTGCACCCACAATTTTTACTACTGGTATACAGTGCCATTGTCTGACTGGGAATTCAAAGAGTATATTGGGAATACAAATACCCTCATTTCTTGCTACTGCCATATAGTGCCAGTTTCTGACTGGGAATTCAAAGAATATATTGGGGTTACGTGCACCCACAATTTTTACTACTGGTATACAGTGCCATTGTCTGACTGGGAATTCAAAGAATATATTGGGGTTATAAATACCCTCATTTCTTGCTACTGCCATATAGTGCCAGTTTCTGACTGGTAATTCAAAGAATATATTGGGGTTACGTGCACCCACAATTTTTACTACTGGTATACAGTGCCATTGTCTGACTGGGAATTCAAAGAGTATATTGGGAATACAAATACCCTCATTTCTTGCTACTGCCATATAGTGCCAGTTTCTGACTGGGAATTCAAAGAATATATTGGGGTTACGTGCACCCACAATTTTTACTACTGGTATACAGTGCCATTGTCTGACTGGGAATTCAAAGAATATATTGGGGTTATAAATACCCTCATTTCTTGCTACTGCCATATAGTGCCAGTTTCTGACTGGTAATTCAAAGAATATATTGGGGTTACGTGCACCCACAATTTTTACTACTGGTATACAGTGCCATTGTCTGACTGGGAATTCAAAGAGTATATTGGGAATACAAATACCCTCATTTCTTGCTACTGCCATATAGTGCCAGTTTCTGACTGGGAATTCAAAGAATATATTGGGGTTACGTGCACCCACAATTTTTACTACTGGTATACAGTGCCATTGTCTGACTGGGAATTCAAAGAATATATTGGGGTTATAAATACCCTCATTTCTTGCTACTGCCATATAGTGCCAGTGTCTGACTGGGAATTCAAAGAATATATTGGGGTTACGTGCACCCACAATTTTTACTACTGGTATACAGTGCCATTGTCTGACTGGGAATTTAAAGAGTATATTGGGAATACAAATACCCTCATTTCTTGCTACTGCCATATAGTGCCAGTTTCTGACTGGGAATTCAAAGAATATATTGGGGTTACGTGCACCCACAATTTTTACTACTGGTATACAGTGCCATTGTCTGACTGGGAATTCAAAGAATATATTGGGGTTATAAATACCCTCATTTCTTGCTACTGCCATATAGTGCCAGTTTCTGACTGGTAATTCAAAGAATATATTGGGGTTACGTGCACCCACAATTTTTACTACTGGTATACAGTGCCATTGTCTGACTGGGAATTCAAAGAGTATATTGGGAATACAAATACCCTCATTTCTTGCTACTGCCATATAGTGCCAGTTTCTGACTGGGAATTCAAAGAATATATTGGGGTTACGTGCACCCACAATTTTTACTACTGGTATACAGTGCCATTGTCTGACTGGGAATTTAAAGAGTATATTGGGAATACAAATACCCTCATTTCTTGCTACTGCCATATAGTGCCAGTGTCTGACTGGGAATTCAAAGAATATATTGGGGTTACGTGCACCCACAATTTTTACTACTGGTATACAGTGCCAATTTCTAACTAGGAATTCAAAATGCGCAAGGCTCCCGGAAAGGGACGTGGACGAGGCCGTGGGCGAGGTCGGGGGAATGGTTCTGGGGAGCAAGGTAGCAGTGAAGCCACAGGGCGTCCCGTGCCTACTCCTGTGGGGCAGCAAGCATTGCGCCACTCCACAGTGCCAGGGTTGCTTGCCACATTAACTAAACTGCAGGGTACAAACCTTAGTAGGCCCGAGAACCAGGAACAGGTCTTGCAATGGCTGTCAGAGAACGCTTACAGCACATTGTCCAGCAGCCAGTCAGACTCTGCCTCCTCTCCTCCTATTACCCAACAGTCTTGTCTTCCTTCCTCCCAAAATTCCGAAGCTTTACAGAACAATAACCCAAACTGTCCCTGCTCCCCAGAGCTGTTCTCCGCTCCTTTCATTGTCCCTCAACCTGCCTCTCCACGTCACGATTCCACGAACCTAACAGAGGAGCATCTGTGTCCAGATGCTCAAACACTAGAGTCTCCTCCATCTCCGTTCGATTTGGTGGTGGATGACCAGCAACCCACCCTCATCGACGATGATGTGACGCAGTTGCCGTCAGGGCATCCAGTTGACCGGCGCATTGTGCGGGAGGAGGAGATGAGACAGGAGTTGGAAGAGGAAGTGGTGGATGATGAGGACACTGACCCGACCTGGACAGGGGGGATGTCAAGCGGGGAAAGTAGTGTGGATGTTGAGGCAGGTGCAGCACCAAAAAGGGTAGCTAGAGGCAGAGGCAGAGGTCAGCAGCTTAGGCGAAGCCAGGCCACACCCGGAATCTCCCAAGATGTTCCAGTTCGTACCCAGCCCCGAAAAACTCCCACCTCGAGGGCACGTTTCTCGAAGGTGTGGAGTTTTTTCAAGGAATGCGCCGAGGACAGATATAGTGTTGTCTGCACAATTTGCCTCTCGAAATTGATTAGGGGCTCTGAGAAGAGCAACCTGTCCACCACTTCAATGCGCCGTCATTTGGAATCCAAGCACTGGAATCAGTGGCAGGCAGCAACGGCAGGACAAAGGCCGCCTGCCGTTCACGCCACTGCCACTGCCTCTGCCTCTGCCACTGCCACTGCTGACTGTGCTGGCGATGCACTCCAGAGGACGAGCCAGGACACCACTTCATCTGCCTCCGCCACTTTGTTGACTTCTACCTCATCCTCCCCTGGTCCTGTCTTATCTCCTTCTCCTGCACCATCAAAGGCACCATCAGGCATTTCTTTACAACAACCCACCATCTCTCAGACATTGGAGCGGCGGCAGAAATACACTGCTAACCACCCACACGCGCAAGCCTTGAACGCCAACATCGCTAAACTGCTGGCCCAGGAGATGTTGTCGTTCCGGCTTGTTGAAACTCCCGCCTTCCTGGACCTGATGGCAACTGCGGCACCTCGCTATGCCGTCCCTAGCCGTCACTACTTCTCCCGGTGTGCCGTCCCCGCCTTGCACCAGCACGTGTCACTCAACATCAGGCGGGCCCTTAGTTCCGCGCTTTGCACAAAGGTCCACTTGACCACCGACGCGTGGACAAGTGCATGCGGACAGGGACGCTACATTTCACTGACGGCACACTGGGTGAATGTAGTTGAGGCTGGGACTGCTTCCCAAACTGGCCCGGTGTACCTCGTCTCCCCGCCTAACATTCCTGGCAGGGACACGAGAAGAACACCCCCCTCCTCCTCCTCCTCTACCGCCTCCTCCTCCGCCACCGCCTCCTCCTCCGCCACCGCCTCCTCCTCCGCTGTTAGATTGACCCCAGCTACGAGTTGGAAACGTTGCAGCACTGGCGTTGGTAGACGTCAGCAGGCTGTGCTGAAGCTGATCAGCTTGGGGGACAGACAGCACACTGCCTCCGAGGTGAGGGATGCCCTCCTCGATGAGACGGCAATATGGTTTGAGCCGCTGCACCTGGGCCCAGGCATGGTCGTTTGTGATAACGTCCGGAACCTGGTAGCAGCTCTGGAGCTTGCCGGACTCCAACATGTTCCATGCCTGGCCCACGTCTTCAACCTAGTGGTGCAACGTTTCCTAAAGAGCTACCCCAATGTTCCAGAGCTACTGGTGAAAGTGCGGCGCATGTGCGCCCACTTTCGCAAGTCGACAGTAGCCGCTGCTAGCTTAAAATCTCTCCAGCAACGCCTGCATGTGCCACAACACCGGCTTTTGTGCGACGTCCCCACACGCTGGAACTCAACGTTTCAGATGTTGAATAGAGTGGTTGAGCAGCAGAGACCTTTGATGGAATACCAGCTACAAAACCCTAGGGTGCCACAAAGTCAGCTGCCTCAGTTTCACATCCATGAGTGGCCATGGATGAGAGACCTTTGTGACATCCTACGGGTCTTTGAGGAGTCCACAAGGAGGGTGAGCTCTGAGGATGCGATGGTGAGCCTTACAATCCCGCTCTTGTGTGTTCTGAGAGAATCCCTGATTGACATCAGGGATAACTCAGATCACACAGAGGAGTTAGGGATAGCATCCGATCCGTCACAGCTGGAGAGTAGGTCCACACATCTGTCCGCTTCACTGCGTTTAATGGAGGAGGAGGAGGAGGAGGAGGAGGAAGAAGAGTTGTCCGATGATGTGATGGTGATACAGGAGGCTTCCGGGCAACTTCGAATCGTCCCATTGTTGCAGCGCGGATGGGTAGACATGGAGGATGAGGAGGAAATGGAGATTGAACTTTCCGGTGGGGCCAGAGGAGTCATGCCAACTAACACTGTGGCAGACATGGCTGAGTTCATGTTGGGGTGCTTTACAACCGACAAGCGTATTGTCAAAATCATGGAGGACAACCAGTACTGGATCTTTGCTATCCTTGACCCCCGGTATAAAAACAACATCTCGTCTTTTATTCCGGTAGAGGGGAGGGCCAATCGCATCAATGCTTGCCACAGGCAATTGGTGCAGAATATGATGGAGATGTTTCCAGCATGTGACGTTGGCGGCAGGGAGGGCAGTTCCTCCAGTAGGCAACCAAGTTCTCACCGGTCCACACAAACGAGGGGCACACTGTCTAAGGTCTGGGACACCTTGATGGCACCCCCTCGCCAAAGTGCCGCCACGGAGGGTCCTAGTGTCACCAGGCGTGAGAAGTATAGGCGCATGTTGCGGGAATACCTTTCCGACCACAGCCCTGTCCTCTCCGACCCCTCTGCGCCCTACACGTATTGGGTGTCGAAGTTGGACCTGTGGCTTGAACTTGCCCTATATGCCTTGGAGGTGCTGTCCTGTCCTGCCGCCAGCGTCCTATCTGAGAGGGTGTTCAGTGCAGCCGGTGGCATCATCACTGACAAGCGCACCCGTCTGTCAGCTGAGAGTGCCGACCGGCTCACTTTGATAAAAATGAACCACCACTGGATAGAGCCTTCATTTTTGTGCCCACCTGTGTAAAGCACCCCAACATGAAACTCCATGTCTGTACTCAACCTCTCCAATTCCTCCGCATCCTCATACTCATCCACCATAAGCGTTGCACAATTCTGCTAATACTAGGCTCCCTCCAACATGATTTCCCCCAACTCTGCTGGTTAGAGGCTCCCTCCACCCTGATTTCCACCAACTCTGCTGGTTAGAGGCTCCCTCCACCCTGCTTTCCCACAACTCTGCTGGTTAGAGGCTCCTTCCACCATGAATTTGCCAAAACTGGGCTGTTTAGAGGCTCCCTCCACCATGAATTGGTCCAAACTGGGCTGGTTAGAGGCTCCCTCCACCATTAATTGGTCCAAACTGGGCTGGTTAGAGGCTCCCTCCACCATGAATTTGCCCAAACTGGGCTGTTTAGAGGCTCCCTCCACCATGAATTTGCCCAAACTGGGCTGTTTAGAGGCTCCCTCCACCATGAATTGGTCCAAACTGGGTTTTTTAGAGGCTCCCTCCACCATGAATTGGTCCAAACTGGGCTGGTTAGAGGCTCCCTCCACCATGAATTGATCCAAACTGGGGTGGTTAGAGGCTCCCTCCACCATTAATTGGTCCAAACTGGGCTGGTTAGAGGCTCCCTCCACCATTAATTGGTCCAAACTGGGCTGGTTAGAGGCTCCCTCCACCATTAATTGGTCCAAACTGGGCTGGTTAGAGGCTCCCTCCACCATGAATTTGCCCAAACTGGGCTGTTTAGAGGCTCCCTCCACCATGAATTTGCCCAAACTGGGCTGGTTAGAGGCTCCCTCCACCATGAATTGGTCCAAACTGGGGTTTTTAGAGGCTCCCTCCACCATGAATTGGTCCAAACTTGGCTGTTTAGAGGCTCCCTCCACCATTAATTGGTCCAAACTGGGCTGGTTAGAGGCTCCCTCCACCATGAATTGGTCCACACTGGGTTTTTTAGAGGCTCCCTCCACCATGAATTTGCCCAAACTGGGCTGGTTAGAGGCTCCCTCCACCATGAATTTCCCAAAACTTGGCTGTTTAGAGGCTCCCTCCACCATTAATTGGTCCAAACTGGGCTGGTTAGAGGCTCCCTCCACCATGAATTGGTCCAAACTGGGGTTTTTAGAGGCTCCCTCCACCATGAATTGGTCCAAACTTGGCTGTTTAGAGGCTCCCTCCACCATGAATTGGTCCAAACTGGGGTGGTTAGAGGCTCCCTCCACCATTAATTGGTCCAAACTGGGCTGGTTAGAGGCTCCCTCCACCATTAATTGGTCCAAACTGGGCTGGTTAGAGGCTCCCTCCACCATGAATTTGCCCCAACTGGGCTGTTTAGAGGCTCCCTCCACCATGAATTTGCCCAAACTGGGCTGGTTAGAGGCTCCCTCCACCATGAATTGGTCCAAACGGGTTTTTAGAGGCTCCCTTCACCATGAATTGGTCCAAACTTGGCTGTTTAGAGGCTCCCTCCACCATGAATTGGTCCAAACTGGGGTGGTTAGAGGCTCCCTCCACCATTAATTGGTCCAAACTGGGCTGGTTAGAGGCTCCCTCCACCATGAGTTGGTCCAAACTGGGCTGGTTAGAGGCTCCCTCCACCATTAATTGGTCCAAACTGGGCTGGTTAGAGGCTCCCTCCACCATGAATTTGCCCAAACTGGGCTGTTTAGAGGCTCCCTCCACCATGAATTTGCCCAAACTGGGCTGGTTAGAGGCTCCCTCCACCATGAATTGGTCCAAACTGGGGTTTTTAGAGGCTCCCTCCACCATGAATTGGTCCAAACTTGGCTGTTTAGAGGCTCCCTCCACCATTAATTGGTCCAAACTGGGCTGGTTAGAGGCTCCCTCCACCATGAATTGGTCCAAACTGGGTTTTTTAGAGGCTCCATCCACCATGAATTTGCCCAAACTGGGCTGTTTAGAGGCTCCCTCCACCATGAATTGGTCCAAACTGGGGTGGTTAGAGGCTCCCTCCACCATTAATTGGTCCAAACTGGGCTGGTTAGAGGCTCCCTCCACCATGAATTGGTCCAAACTGGGGTTTTTAGAGGCTCCCTCCACCATGAATTGGTCCAAACTTGGCTGTTTAGAGGCTCCCTCCACCATTAATTGGTCCAAACTGGGCTGGTTAGAGGCTCCCTCCACCATGAATTGGTCCAAACTGGGTTTTTTAGAGGCTCCCTCCACCATGAATTTGCCCAAACTGGGCTGTTTAGAGGCTCCCTCCACCATGAATTGGTCCAAACTGGGGTGGTTAGAGGCTCCCTCCACCATTAATTGGTCCAAACTGGGCTGGTTAGAGGCTCCCTCCACCATTAATTGGTCCAAACTGGGCTGGTTAGAGGCTCCCTCCACCATGAATTGTTCCAAACTGGGGTTTTTAGAGGCTCCCTCCACCATGAATTGGTCCAAACTTGGCTGTTTAGAGGCTCCCTCCACCATTAATTGGTCCAAACTGGGCTGGTTAGAGGCTCCCTCCACCATGAATTGGTCCAAACTGGGTTTTTTAGAGGCTCCCTCCACCATGAATTTGCCCAAACTGGGCTGTTTAGAGGCTCCCTCCACCATGAATTGGTCCAAACTGGGTTTTTTAGAGGCTCCCTCCACCATGAATTGGTCCAAACTGGGCTGGTTAGAGGCTCCCTCCACCATGAATTGGTCCAAACTGGGGTGGTTAGAGGCTCCCTCCACCATTAATTGGTCCAAACTGGGCTGGTTAGAGGCTCCCTCCACCATTAATTGGTCCAAACTGGGCTGGTTAGAGGCTCCCTCCACCATGAATTTGCCCAAACTGGGCTGTTTAGAGGCTCCCTCCACCATGAATTTGCCCAAACTGGGCTGGTTAGAGGCTCCCTCCACCATGAATTGGTCCAAACGGGTTTTTAGAGGCTCCCTTCACCATGAATTGGTCCAAACTTAGCTGTTTAGAGGCTCCCTCCACCATGAATTGGTCCAAACTGGGGTGGTTAGAGGCTCCCTCCACCATTAATTGGTCCAAACTGGGCTGGTTAGAGGCTCCCTCCACCATTAATTGGTCCAAACTGGGCTGGTTAGAGGCTCCCTCCACCATGAATTGGTCCAAACTGGGGTTTTTAGAGGCTCCCTCCACCATGAATTGGTCCAATCTTGGCTGTTTAAAGGCTCCCTCCACCATTAATTGGTCCAAACTGGGCTGGTTAGAGGCTCCCTCCACCATGAATTGGTCCAAACTGGGTTTTTTAGAGGCTCCCTCCACCATGAATTTGCCCAAACTGGGCTGTTTAGAGGCTCCCTCCACCATGAATTGGTCCAAACTGGGTTTTTTAGAGGCTCCCTCCACCATGAATTGGTCCAAACTGGGCTGGTTAGAGGCTCCCTCCACCATGAATTGGTCCAAACTGGGGTGGTTAGAGGCTCCCTCCACCATTAATTGGTCCAAACTGGGCTGGTTAGAGGCTCCCTCCACCATGAATTGGTCCAAACTGGGCTGGTTAGAGGCTCCCTCCACCATTAATTGGTCCAAACTGGGCTGGTTAGAGGCTCCCTCCACCATGAATTTGCCCAAACTGGGCTGGTTAGAGGCTCCCTCCACCATGAATTGGTCCAAACTGGGGTTTTTAGAGGCTCCCTCCACCATTAATTGGTCCAAACTGGGCTGGTTAGAGGCTCCCTCCACCATGAATTGGTCCAAACTTGGTTTTTTAGAGGCTCCATCCACCATGAATTTGCCCAAACTGGGCTGTTTAGAGGCTCCCTCCACCATGAATTGGTCCAAACTGGGGTGGTTAGAGGCTCCCTCCACCATTAATTGGTCCAAACTGGGCTGGTTAGAGGCTCCCTCCACCATTAATTGGTCCAAACTGGGCTGGTTAGAGGCTCCCTCCACCATGAATTGGTCCAAACTGGGGTTTTTAGAGGCTCCCTCCACCATGAATTGGTCCAAACTTGGCTGTTTAGAGGCTCCCTCCACCATTAATTGGTCCAAACTGGGCTGGTTAGAGGCTCCCTCCACCATGAATTGGTCCAAACTGGGTTTTTTAGAGGCTCCCTCCACCATGAATTTGCCCAAACTGGGCTGTTTAGAGGCTCCCTCCACCATGAATTGGTCCAAATTGGGGTGGTTAGAGGCTCCCTCCACCATTAATTGGTCCAAACTGGGCTGGTTAGAGGCTCCCTCCACCATTAATTGGTCCAAACTGGGCTGGTTAGAGGCTCCCTCCACCATGAATTGGTCCAAACTGGGGTTTTTAGAGGCTCCCTCCACCATGAATTGGTCCAAACTTGGCTGTTTAGAGGCTCCCTCCACCATTAATTGGTCTAAACTGGGCTGGTTAGAGGCTCCCTCCACCATGAATTGGTCCAAACTGGGTTTTTTAGAGGCTCCCTCCACCATGAATTTGCCCAAACTGGGCTGTTTCGAGGCTCCTTCCACCATGAATTGGTCCAAACTGGGTTTTTTAGAGGCTCCCTCCACCATGAATTGGTCCAAACTGGGCTGGTTAGAGGCTCCCTCCACCATGAATTGGTCCAAACTGGGGTGGTTAGAGGCTCCCTCCACCATTAATTGGTCCAAACTGGGCTGGTTAGAGGCTCCCTCCACCATTAATTGGTCCAAACTGGGCTGGTTAGAGGCTCCCTCCACCATTAATTGGTCCAAACTGGGCTGGTTAGAGGCTCCCTCCACCATGAATTTGCCCAAACTGGGCTGTTTAGAGGCTCCCTCCACCATGAATTTGCCCAAACTGGGCTGGTTAGAGGCTCCCTCCACCATGAATTGGTCCAAACTGGGGTTTTTAGAGGCTCCCTCCACCATGAATTGGTCCAAACTTGGCTGTTTAGAGGCTCCCTCCACCATTAATTGGTCCAAACTGGGCTGGTTAGAGGCTCCCTCCACCATGAATTGGTCCAAACTGGGTTTTTTAGAGGCTCCCTCCACCATGAATTTGCCCAAACTGGGCTGGTTAGAGGCTCCCTCCACCATGAATTGGTCCAAACTGGGGTGGTTAGAGGCTCCCTCCACCATTAATTGGTCCAAACTGGGCTGGTTAGAGGCTCCCTCCACCATTAATTGGTCCAAACTGGGCTGGTTAGAGGCTCCCTCCACCATGAATTTGCCCAAACTGGGCTGGTTAGAGGCTCCCTCCACCATGAATTGGTCCAAACTGGGTTTTTTAGAGGCTCCCTCCACCATGAATTTGCCCAAACTGGGCTGGTTAGAGGCTCCCTCCACCATGAATTGGTCCAAACTGGGGTTTTTAGAGGCTCCCTCCACCATGAATTTGCCCAAACTGGGCTGTTTAGAGGCTCCCTCCACCATGAATTGGTCCAAACTGGGTTTTTTAGAGGCTCCCTCCACCATGAATTGGTCCAAACTGGGCTGGTTAGAGGCTCCCTCCACCATGAATTGGTCCAAACTGGGGTGGTTAGAGGCTCCCTCCACCATTAATTGGTCCAAACTGGGCTGGTTAGAGGCTCCCTCCACCATGAATTTGCCCAAACTGGGCTGGTTAGAGGCTCCCTCCACCATGAATTGGTCCAAACTGGGTTTTTTAGAGGCTCCCTCCACCATGAATTTGCCCAAACTGGGCTGGTTAGAGGCTCCCTCCACCATGAATTGGTCCAAACTGGGGTTTTTAGAGGCTCCCTCCACCATGAATTTGCCCAAACTCTGCTGGTTAGAGGCTCAATCCACCCTGATTTTCAAAACAAATGTTGGTGCCAACCTCAACTTACTACAAGGGCCAAATTCACTGCTGGTGACAAGCTCTCCTCACTGCAAGTGCCAAATACACATGTTTCAAGGTGTTTTCCTACTGTCAGAGAGGTGGTATTGAGTGTGTAAAGTGTGTAGTTGTTAGGCTGTGATGTTGGGGTAATAGAGGGTCTTTGGTGTGTTAGATGCCCCCAGACATGCTTCCCCTGCTGTCCCAGTGTCATTCCAGAGGTGTTGGCATCATTTCCTGGGGTGTCATAGTGGACTTGGTGACCCTCCAGACACGGATTTGGGTTTCCCCCTTAACGAGTATCTGTTCCCCATAGACTATAATGGGGTTCGAAACCCGTTCGAACACACGAACATTGAGCGGCTGTTCGAATCGAATTTCGAACCTCGAACATTTTAGTGTTCGCTCATCTCTAATTATAGGTAATCCATGTAGTGAATTCCCACACTATAGGTACCATGGTGTTTACAGTGTGCTAGAATATTCTAAGATCCGAATGACCCTAAATGTAGGAAATGCATTACAGAAAACAAGTGTGTCTTCCCTTATTGGAACACTAAATGAAAAGAGGAGACAAACAGACCTACTTCGATCTCTTTTGATCTTCTCTGTTCACTATGCTTCATATGGCGGTCAAAACTGGGATAAAATTGGGAAATCTTCTATAGGAGGTTAGCCATTTTTCTTTTCTTTCTGACAGACCAGTGTCTAGTGATAAGACATCTGGCTGTAGAAGGAGCCTTCCCTTATTGCCCTATCTATAACTGAAGGTGGTAGGTCTCGGCAAGTTGCCAGTCTTCCTGAGAGCATGTGGATAGGACAATAAGTTAAGGAATGTGTTTTTTTTTGTTTTTTTTTTTATTGGGGGGGGGGGGGGGGTTGAGCTGAAGTGTCCCTTCATGCAATTTAGCTTAGCTGGGGCCCGATGCTTATGAATTACTTGACGTAATATATGACTGTCGTTCGTTCATTCAGCTATATGAAGATTTATTTTCTGAAAATGATTCACTGAAAGAACAACTTCAAGAGGCCGAGCTGAAACTCACCCAGTTAAAGCTGGAGCTGGAGAGGGTCACGCAGGTATGTCTGTAGCGCCTACAGTGGCTGTGTTGTGGTGACCACTGGGAACTATGTCATATGGTAAATGACATGATTGAAGTTTTCAGACTTTAATTGAATTCTGCTCAGGAGGACGTTACCCCTCAGAAACATTATAGCTATTAGTATGACTCTTGGTTGTATAATTCATGCAAGTAATCCATATTAATAGTGCTAGACTCTGAGTAATTCTGGCGTACAAACAGGTTCTGTCCTTATCACTTGCATATGACTGCCTGCTAATCTGTATTCTGGCAAAGCTGGCAGTGGGAAAAAAAAAAAAAAACAGTAAATTTGCCACTTGTAAATCAGAGGAGGCTGGCTGGGAGATATATTAGAGATTGTACTGGTTGTCACCCTGCTTCCCAAAAATAAAGAATAAGCTCAATGGACTTCACCTTCCGTTAACTATTTGTGTCTGTGCTCTTTTGCAGCGACAGGAGAGACACGCAGAGAGACCTGCATTGCTGGAGCTCGAGCGATTTGTATGTATTTACGTTATTTTCAACATTTCATTGCTTAACCCCTATAACAGTCACATTCAAATTGCAAAACCGTCTCAAAAATGTCACTTTATTCATTGTAGCTATTTATTCATACATTTTAACCTTAAGCCAGTCACATTTTATCCCTCTGCATTCAAGTTTTCATAACTTTTTCAACTTTGTTTTAATGTTGCTTCACGAGACCTTGTATTTTGTGGGTACATAACACTTTTTGCTCAGTTTTTATTACTCTTTGTTTTTGAGAGGTGACACTAGATTCACACTAGCGTTAGGTTCTCTAGCATTCAGGTCCACATGGAGAAGCCAATCTGTTCTTACCTGCGGACCTCATACATTATAATGGGGTCTGTCAGTTATATACTGAAATCCGTGGTGAGAAGAGTCCTCCGTGCAGATGTGAACTTAGCATTAGATAAACAAAAAACATTAATTCTGGCATCTGAATTTTAATATTCATGGTGTTATGTAAAATAAATCACATGATGGTTTTATTTTAGAGGTTGTTATACATTTTTTGTTTCCTCTCCCTGCTCTGTAAGCTGCCCATGTTCTCCTGCACACTGGTCAATGCAAAGCTACAGTATGTGCAGAAAAATGATCTTCGTCTTATATTAAAACCAAGTTTTCCAAGATGTTTGCAGTTCACTGAACATATCCTGCTTGGGGTAAACTGTAATGGACTTTGCTTAACGCCCAAGTAGGCTTTGTCCAGAACTGTTGGGATTCTAGAAGGGGGATTAACGGATTTAAAGAAGAAATCCTGTGCAGTTATATTGTAGAGATATGGCAGCTGTACACTTGGAATAAGCCTGGAGAATGGTGTAGGGATGGAAAATAAAAAAAAAAAATAAAAATTTCTGCTAAATCCAATCCCATTCTTGGGTGAATATAACAATACGCAGAATGCCAGACCCATCCTGTCCATGATTTTGGGGGGGGGGGGGGGAATGTGCAAAAGAATGGGAAAAAATCCCAATTTATTCACCGCTTAAACTCCAGTGAAACCATTTCATATTTTCCAATAGTCACATGACCTCTGCAGCCAAGCAGTGACTTCAGTGGTCAAGTCCATCTCTATCTACTCTATGGACAGAACTGTGAAATGTGCGGTGTCTGAATGAGGGTAAAAAATCAAAATGTGTGCAAAAGCTGTAAAGGGGAAAGGATTTGTACCACACACTCAAGTAGATTTTCCTCCATGAAGTATTAAAAGTAGAATTACATTGTAAACTTCCCTGGGACATCTCTTCCCATAGGAAAGAAGAGCGTTAGAACGAAAGGCAGCTGAACTTGAAGAAGAGTTAAAGGTAATGTCTCAGATATTGATATCACATGTCTTTGAAGGGTCATTGTCATTTCATTAAGCTTCTGACATATTTTAAGGAATGGGGTAAAAAAGGAACACATGCTTTTCTCTTCATTCACCCAGGCTCCCACCCCAATATAAATTTGTCCTGTCTAAAGTTTATTGAAGTGACAGTAATCCTTCAGTAATGAATAAAGGCTTTATTTATACATTGTATAATGAGTGATTTTCAACAATTCTGCTTGCATTCAATAGCAACAGATCAGATGGGTGATGTTAATGTAAATCAGGGGTCCTCAAACTTTTTAAACAGTGGGCCGGAGGCAGAGCAGGTCGCACAGACATCGGGAGCGGTGCCCTTCAATAGGTAAAGTGAAGTGCGCTCCATGGCCTGACCCATGCTCCCCAGGCGGGGCCAGACAGAAGTGCTTGGCGGGCCGCATGTGGCCCACGGGCCGCAGTTTGAGGACCCCTGGTGTAAAGTAACAAAAAAAACGCCCCTTACCTTACCAATTCTTTAATGCTCCCCTTCCAAAGCTTCACTTAGCCCTTGTTGATCTCTGTTTTTCCTGCTCCAGGTTTGACGTGTCAACACTAACTAAAGTGAAGTTGACACAACGCTGCTGCAGCCATCACAAGGCTAGTTAGCACCAATTTTTAGCTGTTTTTATAAACCTTCATGGAGTTGGACAGCTGTGATTGTATAAGAACTACATACCGTATTTTCCGGACTATAAGGCGCACATAAAAACCTATGATTTCCTCAGAAATCGTAAGTGCGGCTTATAGTCCGGTGCGCCTTATATATGGATGGAAGCGGCGGCAAAATCTGCGTGCCGCTTCCATACATACATAAAAGGCACCGTAAGGGTGCATTCACACTACGGAACGCTGGCGTGTATCACAGCCGTACACGCCGGCGTTACAGTAGGGCTGCCGGACACTTCCCATTCATTTCTATGGGAGCCGGCATGCGAGCGCTCCCCATAGAAATGAATGGAAAAAAGCAGTCCATTCATTTCTATGGGGAGCGCTCGCATGCCGGCTCCCATAGAAATGAATGGGAAGTGTCCGGCAGCCCTGCTGTCACGCCGGCCTGAAACAGAACGTGAAACTTACCGAGCGGTGCAGGGCGGGCGGGCGGGCATTCAGGCCTCCTCTTCCTCCGATGTCCTGACCACTTCCTCCGGCGCTCGCGAACTAATGGCCTGGGCGCATGCGCAATATCATAATGCTTCTACTACTGCGCATGCGCCCAGGCCATTATCAGCGAGCGGCGGAGGAGGAGGACGGAACATCGGAGGAAGAGGAGGCCTGAATGCCCGCCCACCCTGCACCGCTCGGTAAGTTTCACATTCTGTTTCAGGCTTTTATTTTAAAACGGGGGGGTAGTTTAATCTAACTTTTACGGTTGGGCTCTATCAGCATGATTTTGCTGATAGAGCCCCTCCTCGCCTGCCGAGCGCTTCCAATAGAAGCGGCTGGCACGCGGGGGGTTAAGCGGCCGCTGGCAAAGTCTGCCTGCCGCCGCTTTCAACAACATATAATGCGCACCGGACTGCGGCTTATAGTCCGGTGCGCCTTATATATGAACCGAGACGGACTATAACGCGCTCATGGGCAATGCGGCTTATAGTCCAGTGCGCCTTATAGTCCGTAAAATACGGTAATAGTGCAAGTGTATCAGGTACAATGTAAGTTGGACGCTGTGAACCAGGATTCCTTTGAATGACATGTATGTGCTCCTTTTGCATGAACTGTGGGCTCACTCCTGCTGCTAATTGACAGCTTTCTCCCTATTACTGTGCTGTGCGTAGAGATAAAGCTGTCAGTCAGTGTCAGGTGGATTCTGCAGTTCATGAATAACAAGGACTTCTGGCTCGTTTCTAGCAAGTTCACATTCTACCTGATAAATTATGACTTTATGAAAACTTCAGCAAAAAAAATAAGTGAAATATAACACCTCTGCTTCTAATCCTCTTCTGATAGGGCAGCATATCCCTGGTGACATGTGTCATGTAATGGCTTGTTAAAAAAGACAGCTCTGTCCTGCACCCGTATCTTACCTGACCAGGACAGATTTTTATCCATTTGGAGTAGGACATAACTATTCCCACTGAATGACAACAGAGGTCTTGAAAATCTGTAAGGAATTATTGAGGAGAAAAAAAAAAAGTATATTGTGTGTAACCTGTAATTGTACAAATGTTTGCAGAATCTGGTCTATGCCTTTAAAACCAATATGTAGGTCCTGTAAAGTATAAATGTAAGGTGATAAAGAACTATAGCAGGCCTGCCTTAAGAGTCTTGACTTTATATGTGATTCTTTCAGGTCTTGTCTGATCTGAAGGCAGACAATCAAAGACTGAAGGACGAGAACGCAGCTCTGATACGAGTGATCAGCAAACTGTCTAAGTGAAAGCGCAGGTATCGTCATCCAGACACTGCATAACCTGGCACACAACCTTCAGCCTGTCTGGGCCAGAAACAGTCCTACAAGTCTCCTTGGCAAGAACCGCTGTCTTCCCGGATTTGGCAGTTGCTGCAGAGAAAGCTGCATTAGGAGCAGGAAAGACGTCTTGTTCGACATTGTGCTGCACACTGGAGCCAGACTTTCAGAGCCAGCTCCCTGGTCTGCAAATGTCAAGGAAGTCTAAGATCCTAGTTTATAAAAGTAGTTTTATTCATTTTTCTTTTTAATGTATAATCCATAAAATATACTAGTATATCCACATGTCCCCGAGTTATGGCACTGGCATCAGGTGATGCCCATGGACAAGTTTCCTCTCTTGGCTTAACAATGGCTTTATTCTTTGTCATAACTAAACAGCTGTTTAACCCATCGGGCAACCACTGGACCTTCCCTGCCTGTCTTACTACAACTGTGATAAACCCTTCCACATCCACTCCAGCAGTCCTAACATGTCTAAAGAAGAAAACCAATCTCTATCCACCCAGCAATAACAAAGGGTCCTCTTCAGACTGCCCTGATGCTATATACTTATTTATATTATGCACAGTTACCTCATTGTCTGCAGCCGTACACTAGGTAACTCTATCTTTAAATAAAAAATGGCGGTTGTAAGATATAGGTAATGCACCACCCAACTGTGAACACTCACGTGTGTCAACGTATTCTTGAATGTACTTGTATGCAGTACAAGTTTTAGAGCTTTAGTTACACTGTTTATGCCTTTATGCTGCATTGTCCAAACTGTATGTTAGATGTTTCCTGGTTTTACATGAGAGGAAGTCCTATCACTTGTATCCCGTGTTTCTAGTCTTCATTCAACAATGTAAAAAGGACCTGTTGGGTCCACGGTATTGTACATTTTAGTAAATATTGGACCACTTTTTCTTAGAATTCTACATTGTCATACCTTCTACAAATGGATATTGCTATTCCCTATGGCAGTTGGGTGGTTTTCCTTCCCCAGTCTGACACTGACAGCATTGTTATACAGTTTGTATGGACCAGGGTCCTCAGTGAGAAGGGGATCGATTAATGCCCAGTTACCTAAGTTTATATCTTTCCTGGAGGAAAAGTCTACAATGCAGAACTCTAAAAAAGGAAAAAAAATAATGTGCTCCAAAATTGCTATAATCTGGGTATTACAAGTAGTAAAACTCACACATGAGGATAGCTGAGCCTGTGTAATACTCCAGACAGAGGTCATAACCTGCCCAGGAGGATTACTGTGCAAACTACTGTCATTCTACCACCACCACTGCAAAGTAGTTTTATTGGAAGGTAAAATAGACCCATAGAGCCTTGTGGTTTTCCCATTGTCAAGCTCCATCGTACTAGTTGCATGGAGACTGCTGCTGCGACTCCATATCTCAAAGTAGTGAGCAGATGAAAGACCTTTCATTAGTATTTCCTGGTGAACGACCGGAATGAATATTAGCCCTCAGAAAGGCAGAGGGGCGCAGCACTGTCCGCAGGTTCCTTACTTATATATTTCTTGCAATGTATACAGTGTGTTATAGCTGTATGGGACCACATTCCCTCCAGCAGCAGTCAGCTAGGTGTCCTGGATCCATCATAGACACTTGACTCCACCCTGAGCATGATTTCCTGTATGATCATGTGATCTTGTCACACCTGGATCCGTTTTCCATTACTTTTTTTTTTTTTTTTTTAAACTTGCGGCACAAGCACATTTCTATCTATTCTTTAAATGAGCAGCATGTATTAGCACATAGTGACACAGAATGTTTTCTTGTCCACACCACCTACAAGTTATTAGAAGGGTCAGTATTACATTGACGTGATATAGGTTAAGTCTGTCTGGATCTGTTGAGCAGATCTTACTTCGTCGGTTTCTGGTAATGACTGTAATTTTTTATTTTTTGTTATATCCTTAAACCAAACAATCCGTCACTATGCATCCACCTGTACTTTACAGACTTTGTGAAAGGGAAGAGTCACTGTGTCATTCTGTTGTAGTTGGTAGCAGAGTTTTATCTGCTGAATAAAGCGGCTCCTAAAAACGTGTTGGGTCATAGCTTCTCCCAGCAGTCAGGTGTTCAGCAAAGTTTCTACACACTATAGTGTTTTGTATGAACAATACCCTGTACCTACGACTCCCAGTTTACCAGATTAAGCAGCCACATACTAGAACCTCACATGGAAAAGCTGGAGAGATTCTGATTTTATGGACAGCATGCTATCTAGAATCTCATATATATATATATATATATATATATATATATATATATATATATATATATATATAGTACTTGTTCTGGTTTCATGTAAAGCATCCTTTCCATATTTTTCCAAATAATTTTGCAAGATCTAATTTACTTTTGTAATTTGCTCACCATTTCCAAGATCTGTGCTTTCTATCAGTGAATGGAAATACCATCTTGTTTACATGTGTAAGCAGTTGTAAATCTGCTCCCTGTTGAGAAGTGGATAGATCTCGCTTCAGTTCAGGGCATGTTCGCACAGCGGAATATCGCACAGAATTTGTTGTGTTTTCAATGGGGATCTTTGTTGCCATAACTCTGCATGTAGATCCAAAGCAGAAATCTGAGGGGCCTACTAATATTGTACTGCCAGTGTTATCAGGGCATGTTCACATGGCAGATTTCTTTTAGTGGCTCAGCTTTGCCAACACTGCTACTTTATATAGTAAATCGGAACAGGAGGAATACTATGGTCTAGGCTTCTTACAACTGTAGCAAACATTATCAGACTAGATGTAAAGACACACGCTTCATTCACTGACTGCATGTAGGAAGCTTGTAAATGAATTAGATGCAATGTACATTACAAAGACCCGACTCCTCTAGGCACATTAGAGTTACATAGCCTGGTAGAGCCGCAGGTAAGTGGGTTATAGATGCTGCCATCCCTCTATAAGCTGACCATCTCTGGCATGGAAGATAGGGTAGCTTGCAGAACCAGTCTCAAGAGATATATCTCTATCTTCAGCTCACCTAGTCAATGGGATTTATCCTAATCCTTTAAAAGGGGGAACATAATAGATCCATCATATCGGCCATGATTCCAGTGTGTACAGGCCCACTTATTCTGAGTTACCTATTTGTAGACATAACCAGAACATGTGTCCTAAACAAACTTACATATAAATAGGGTTATGAAGAGGCTGCAACGTCTACTATTGGCTTATTTTATTTTGTGGGTGGCTCTAGGCTTAAGATGTGGTCTGTTCCAAAACAGCTTGTGGCCGCCAGAGCATGCTGGGAGCTGTAGTTCAGTCACCAGTTGTAGATCACTGGATTAAACATTTTTTTTTCCCTCAAACATGGAAGAAATAAATGGCTGCCGATAAAGCTAATAAATGGAATAAGATGTGATGTCGGCTATAAAATAAGCGAGACACTGGCATGAGCTGGCACTTTGAGTAAAGTAGTGTGGTTGCAATCTGTGCATAGAAACAAAAAGCATTGAGTTAACCCCTCTTTCTCCTCGGTGGGTCTCTGTTTTCTGTGTGATGTAAAGCACTGTGCTCTCGCTACCTCTCCAGCTTCATATTCTGCTCTCTAGTGACCACCCAGCTGATACCTTTCGGAGAACTTTCACTACCGGATTGTCCATTGATGTCTGTAGATCATATACTGCTTGTCTCGAGACATTCTGAGCTAAAACTGAGCAGCAATGTATAAAGGCTTTACTGGGCATGGCAAGGGTTTAAGGGGTAGAAGTCAGTAGCTTTAATATGTAGATGCCCTATGTATCCAAAAGCAAGGGCTAAATAAATGAAGCAAGAAATATGCAGGTTCAGTGTTTGCAAAGCATATATAGCTATTCACTTCAATTAGGCCTCATGTAAAGTCAGCCGAGAAATAAAACTGAATGTGGTCTATGGCTTTACTGCATGCTGACTCTAGAGTGATTCTTGTATTTTACATGGATAGTCCCATTTAGAGGCTCAGGTTATCCAGTTGTTCCCTGGAAGCTGCATGTTGCCATCTGCTGCTCTTTCTACAACCCTTTATGGGTATTACTGCCAACTCTGCCTTCTCTATGCCAAGGTATAACCCGCCAAGGCGGTCACTGCTTCTGTGTATCTTCTGGTTTTAAACTGTGCCATGCCAGTTCAGTTCAATGACTAAACATTACAGGCAAACTGCAAAAAATAAAAAAAATCAACTAAATGACTTGTATTTGTATATAAGGAAAATTATTTTATATACATAGTGTTGAAATGTGCAATATGCATGAGTTTTTGTTTTTTCCAGAGAAATATAAATATATATAATGTATTTGTTACAGCAGATACAGCTGCAATCTCCTATCCCTCAGGTTCTACACGGGTGTGCAGTACATTCATCTAATGCATTGCATGCACTTGTCGCACTGAAAGGGGATGAAGCACATGAAAAGAAAATATTAAAAACTATATATGTTAAAAGGTTTCGCTTTTGTCTTTTATTGTATTGTGCGACAAAACTGGATAACAAACTTGGAGCAGTGTTTTTACCTATAGGAATGCTTTGACAGGTAATCTCACACTAGATAGATAGATAGATAGATAGATAGATAGATAGATAGATGGAGATATATATTTACACTACACACACCCCTCATGTTACAGCTCCATTCATTTAGTATGGGGCCATATAGCGCTGTCACAGATGTATGTAAGGACATATATATATTTTTTCTCTCTAGATACTATTGCATGCCCTTTATGTTCCTTTATGTGCATTTTTGCCTAAGAAAAAAAAAAATCTCATTTGCATCCTATCTCCTGACTCTTAAAGAGAACCTTTCACCGATTTGGGCACATGCAGCTCGATATACTGCTGGAAAGCCAACAGTGCACTGAATTCAGCGCACTTTTCCTGATCTGTGCCCCGGGTAAAGCGCTATCGCTCCCGGTACCGTAGCTCTTTACAGTCAGAAGGGCGTTTCTGACAGTCAGTCAGGAAAGTCCTTCTCCACAGCAGCACCTATCGCGCTGTACAGTGTGAGCGGGGAGGAACGCCCCCCTCCCCTCCTGATAATACTCGTTTATGGACGAGCACTGTGAGGAGAGGGAGGGGGCGTTCCTCCCCGCTCACACTGTACAGCGCAATAGGTGCTGCTGTAGAGAAGGACATACCTGACTGACTGTCAGGAACGCCCTTTTGACTGTAAAGCGCTACGGTACCGGGACCGACAGCTCTTTACCCGGGACACAGATCGGGAAAGCCGACAGTGCGCTGAATTCAGAGCACTGTCAGCTTTCCAGCAGTATCTAGAACTGACTATAATATAGAGAAAAATGTAAAGCTCTAAAACTCACCAATACCTCAGAGTCCAAAAGGGGTGCACGATCACATATCCTGGGTCTCAAGGATAAACTCCAAACTGAAAAATTTTTTTCTTCAATAAAATGGATCCGCACTCCTGAAGTCTCGTATTTTTCTTAAAACTTAACTTTTAATCATCCATAAAAAGGTATACAGTCCAAAACAAACATAGACAGTGAAAAGAGTGGAAAAAACTAAGTGTCCATAAAAAACGCCAACGCGTTTCGGGGAAGAAGAAACCCCTTATTCATGGCATACATACCATGAATAAGGGGTTTCTTCTTCCCCGAAACGCGTTGGCGTTTTTTATGGACACTTAGTTTTTTCCACTCTTTTCACTGTCTATGTTTGTTTTGGACTGTATACCTTTTTATGGATGATTAAAAGTTAAGTTTTAAGAAAAATACGAGACTTCAGGAGTGCGGATCCATTTTATTGAAGAAAAAAATTTTTCAGTATCTAGAACTGCCTGTGCCTAAATCGGTGAAAGGTCCTCTTTAACTAAAGGGTCCTTAGGCTACATTCACACATCAGTGATTAATGGTTCTGTGTAGAGATGAGCGAGTAGTATTCGATCGAATACCTCCCCTGCATAGATATTGGTGTACTCAGTCGAATACACCGTGGTAAACACAGTAAAAATTTGACTTCCCTGGCGCTTTTTTTACGCCAATATCTATGCAGGGGAGGTATTTGATCGAATACTACGCTCTCATCTCTAGTCCGGTGGTGTCATTTTTTTTTTTTTTTGTGGCAGCATTAAATTCAATGTCCATTAATGGGGGCTATTCACAGGACTCTTATTCTAGTGGTCTGTTGTAAGAGACTGTTGAAATATAATAGATGATGTAGATAATGCCCTATTTTTGTCTATTTTCACGGTTCCTCCATACACTCAAGTGTATGAGGGATACTTGAACACTGGTGCCACTCGGGTGTAAATCGGTTGTGAAAAATGGACATTTTGCACCTCAGTCATGAGAATTTAGTCTTATTGTAAGGCTATTGAAAGTCTGCACAGTGTGTATTAGTCTCTGGGTTGGGGATCGTGGCGACTGCACAAATCTGATGAAAGTTAGAATTGTGCTTCTTTGATATGTTGAGTCAACTCATTGAGTTAATTCGACCTGTTCTAGGTGTGTACACGGAGCCTGCGCAGCTCCATGCTCTACCATATATATAGCTCCATAATGGATTTTTCACTTACAGAATAGGTAATAAATGTATGGTGTCATCATAGTGAGGTATGCCATGTGCACACACAACGGCCAGATCTACACTACTGAGATTACAGCTTCACACCAGATCTGTGCTGTAGTGATCCAACCGGTCGGGATCTCTGCATTGTATATCCCTATGATGCTCTGCGTTCCAATTCACATGGTTATGGTCAGTCTGGATGATGCAACCTGTGTCTGCTGCAGAAACACCCCATTCAGTTGAGTGGAACTTGCTTTTCACTTGTAGAATTTTTTTTTCTCCCCAACAAATCCAGGTAATCTGAATTCAGCCAAAGGTGAGAAATTGGCAAAAAAATACAGATGTGAATGAATCACTTAAATAATTTTTTATACTGTTGGCCTAACCTCTGTATAGAGTATGTGGTCTTTGAGGGTCTGGCACCAGGACCCTGCACAGCTCATCTGTCCTGGCAGCCTCCAGGTTGGTGACGTTGCAGCAATAGATAGGGAACACATGCAGATGCTTCTATGGATATTACAAGAATAGCAGCAGCTGTATGCACCACTGTCTGTTGCTGGAACAACTGGTCTGTGCAGGTACGGGTGTAGCGGATAGGTCATCAATATGAAAAATTATTTTAGGCCAGATTGCCCCCTTAAAGGGATTATGTGCAGAGGAAAGAACGTCAGACCACGTGCAAACTGCACGAGAAGGATCAACCTTCTACTATAGAAACCGTCCCCCTGTGCCACCAATTCTGAGCTTCTGCTCTTTATGTGACTGACCCTAGACTACTCATAGAGTACAAGCAGTATGAGTAGAGGGGTCTGTCATGTGACAAATCCAGCAAGCTGAAATAGCGCTACTGGAGAACCAGAAGTCTTCTATGAGAAGCTTCGAATTAGTGCCATATAGACTGGCAGCTATATGAAGTAGTTGGGTGTTCTAGGGCAGTATGTACACTAGCAGACGATTTCCTGCCCGACATAACGCCTTTAATGGGGATACTTTATTACTTATATTACATCTCATCATTGTATAGTGTAAGGATTTCTGATTGCTCAGTCACACTGGATTCAATCTTGTACAAGCACCAGTTCTGACAATCTCTGACACAGAAGACAGAAATGACATACAGAAATGATTCGAAATAAAATGAGATTCTATGTAGGAAAAGATTCTATCGATATAAGAGAAATGGAAAAATGTCTTTAGGATTGGCATCTTTCATGAGATCTGAACATGCCGTTAAAGGGGTCCTATCATTCAAGTGCCTTTTTTTCTCAGTAACACGTCGGAATGCCTTAAGAAAGGCTATTCTTCTCCTACCTTTAGATGTCTTCTCCGTGGCGCTGTTCGCTTGAAATCCCAGTTTTGATTGAAATTCCAGTCGGTATGCAAATGAGTTCTCTCGCAGCACTGGGGGAGTCCCCAGTGCTGCAAGAGAACTCTCTCCAGCGCCGCCTCTATCTTCGTCAGCAACGGCCTGTAGTTCTATGGATATTCTATATGGATATTCTATGCATAGAACTACAGGAGCGTACTGCGCATGCTCACGTAAGCGGCCACAAAAAATGGCCACCCGCATGTGAAGTCGGCTCTGCCCGAGGCCCACGGGCAGAGCTGACTTGCATATGCGTTGAATTTTGACCTCGCACACGCTGGAAGAAGATGGAGGAGGCGTGGAGATGGAGGGGCGTCCACAATGCTGCGAGATAACTCATTTGCATACCGACAAAAAACAGGATTTCAAGCGAACGGCTGCACGGAGAAGGCAACGAAAGGTAGGAGAAGAATAGCCTTTCTTAACGCTATTCCGACGTGTTACTGAGAAGAAAAAGAAAAGGCGTTTGAAATAATAGGATCCCTTTAATAATAAGTGCTAACCCAGAGTGCATATTTCCATATATATGAATAGTACGTTATTTCCCTACTGGATCTCTCAACCATTCAGCAAAGCATTGATGGCGAATATGATACATCATCACTTAACCCCTTCAAAATGCATGCGGTTTTGATGTGCTTCCAGCTGTAGTTTCAAAACTGTGCTAAATACACATCCAAACTGTAGCGTTTTTTTTTGTGTTTTGGTAAAAAATTATTTGGTAGGGGTGCCCTGAAGATTTTTTTTTTTCTACCAGTGGTGCCCGAATCTGAAAAGGTTGGGAAACACTGCTGTACGGTAGAATCACAGGCTGGGTTTACTCTGCAATTTGTTGCTACAGACTCCATTCAGTAGTAATGTGTTATATGGAAAGAAGATTCATGCTTTTCTATCTGGCAGTCTGATGGACAAATCTGGATTTGGACAGGAGAATGTTATCTGCCCGACTTCATTGTGGCAACTGTAAGGTTTGGTGGGGAAGGGATAATTGTATGAAGATATTTTGCATGGGTTGGCCTAGGCTGGTGAAGGGAAATCTTTGATCCAGGTAATATGGATACTCAGGGTATCATATTAGTTGGGGTCCAACACCTGCACCCCTGCAACGATCAGCAATTTCACCTGCCTGAAGCATATATAACGGATCCAGCCAGTAGCAGATCTACTCCTATATATAAGGGAGTAGAAGCAGAGCTGCAGCTCGGAGCTCCGTATACATTAGTGGCAGCCCCAGGGATATATGGCTCTGTACCAATTCACCTGAATAAGAGCAGAGCTGCTTCCAGCGGACAAAACAGTCGATCAAAGTGGGATCTAGGATCTGTTACTGATAACGTATGCTGTGGATAGTGATCAGTATCTATTTTATCCAGGTCTCGGACAACTCATTAGTGCTTACCCGTTAATTACTATCATGGTGTCTATCATAATGATATGTGTATGATAGTGGTGTATGATAGACATCATGATAGTACTTAAGGGTCAAGCATTAAAAGTCATTTAGGACAATTGTGTGCTTCCAGCTTTATAGGAACAGTTTGGGGAAGGCCCTTTTATGTTTCAGCATGACTGAGCCCTAGTGCACAAAACCTTGGACCTCCATAAAGGCATGATTAAGTGAGTTTGGAGTGGAAGTCTTGATCTCAGCCTTGTCAAACACCTTTGGTGTGAAGCAAAACAGATTGTGAGCCAGGCCCTGTAACCCAACATCCATGTCTATCCTCATAATGTTCTTATGGATGAAACGGCATTATTGAGGGAGATATATTCTAGTATACAGGTGCTGTATTAAACTAGCTGCATTCTTGTACATAGCATTAAAGGTGCTTAGTTAGTAGTTATTAGACGTTGTCAGGGACCACTGAGGCCTGTGTTTGGGCCTCAGTAGTCATGTGGGCCCTGGTATCATTCAGGAGGCAGAAAGGTACCAGGTGTTTTCTCATCTCCCATAGACTTCTTCTAATTATGTTCAGAGGGTCTGAAGAGACCCCAGAGTATAATAGTAGATTGTAGGTGTCGAACCCCACAAAGTTAACATTATGGGGGGGGTCTCTCACTGCATATCCGTAGAGATAGTGGGGCGTACCGCAGGTTGAGAACCACTGATCTACTGCTTTGTCAGGGTGCTGTGTGGGTGGGGGGGGGGTGTTTTGTTTTTTAATAAATTAGGATTGTGCAATGTTAGGTATTTTGCTGCTATTGTTCCTCATTGTATTCATGTCCTACCCTGACCACCACCTTGTTTTATTGGTCTGAACAGGAAATTTCCTATATCATTATTTACATATGTGATCAATAACTGTCTAATAAAGATTTATTTTTACAATTTATTGTTGCAGTATCATTGTATTAAATTGTGGTATAATGTTATTGATTTTATATGAACATAAGGGCAGTATTATATTAGTTATATTGTACATAGAAGTATAATAGCCGTTATATTCTTGTACATAGGGGTAGTATATTCTTGAATATAGGACAATCAAGAATTTGGGGGTAACCGTCTCAATGGGCCTCCTGTCAATCATGGTAAGAGGCCTGATCAGTTATATACAGTGAGCGTTGCAGTTCATAAGCACATCATATCTGCTCTTTATGAGTGGACAAAGAAAGTTTCAGTGTTTTTAGCATTACAGTGAATTTTTGTGGATTAAAATGGAGGGTGCAGCTACTGTCATTCTGTCAGAACTACAATCTGAATAGCGTGAACCTAGCCTTACTCATGCAGCACTGTATGTATACACCAATACTATCATACATATACAACATTAATTTTATTCTCAATATACTTTTTAACAAATTTTGTACCCAAAAACCACAAATGAAGGCTCAGCATCATGGATTCGGTTATAAATGCCCGGCATAGTGTGCATTCCTCTCATGGTCTATTGAGTTTTATCATTTCATGCTTTTACACTGGACATTTGTTGTAAAGATCCCTCATTACAACTGCAGCTATACACAATCACTGACAGCTGTGTAACAAGGGTGAGGTACTACAAGTCCCAGGCAGAACAAATATACAGTGAATGGATTCATAAATGTTAGAAAATTAAAACTTCCACTGCTTATCTTTCATTTATGTGTGGCCACCCAAATATCAGCTTTACAGAAGCACTATACATCACTTGGAGAAGACAGCAGCTACAGAGGTGTCAGAGATCAAAGAGGGGAAACTGTAGGACAGAGGTTGCAGACGGACGACAACAAGTTCAACAAGGCTTCTGTTAATAAAACTGATATTTGTAGTCCTCTGCTGAGCAGTGGACCCCTTGAGCTCAATGGGCCCCGGAATCTGCTCTGGTTTGCCCGATGCTGATGCCGGCCCTGCAGACTGTAATATTAATGATGTAATGATGTCAACTGTATCGGTCATCAGATGACTCAGGCGTACCTGTTTTCTGTTCTTGCGAATACCTCTATTGTGATTCGTTCATTACTAGTCAACTAAAATATGTACATCTACTTAACAAAATAGGGGCGGAGGTGCTAAGATGGATTTATTGGAAGTATCAATTATCTTTACATAACATGTCTATTTATTTGTGCAATGATAACACTTCCTGCTACAGCTAGTCCTGGAGTTTCTGTGATAGGTCATGAAAGTTACTGTCACCCTCAGTGTGTTTGTCATTGGATAATGTCAAATATATCAGTGCCCATGGGTATAATATCACTCTCATTGTGGCCCCCACTGTATAAGGTCACATTTATTGGTTTCCCATTGGTATAATGTCGCCCTCATTGAGTCCACCACTCTATAGTGTTGCATATATTAGTGCCCTTGGCTAAAACATCACCATGATTGTGTCCTCCACTGCACAATGTTGAATATATTGGTGTCCCTGGGTATATTGTTGCCTTAATTGTGTGTCCGCCACTGTGTACTGTCTAATATATTGGTGTTCCAAGTATAATGTTGTCCTAATTGTGGCACCCACTGCATAATGTCCCCTTCACTATGTCTCCTACTGTGTAATGTCACCATGATAGTGTCCTCCACTGTATAATATTGCATATATTTGTGCACCCCAGTATAATATCGCCCTCATTGTGTCCACCACTGTATAATGCCACCCTGATTGTGTCTGACTCTCTATAAGGGGCAGATGAAGAGGGGGAGAACGGCATGACACTAGGGCAGATGGAGGAGGGAGAACGGCATGGCACTGGGGCAGATGGAGGAGGGAGAACGGCATGGCACTGGGGCAGATGGAGGGGGGGAGAACAGCATGACACTGGGGCAGATGAAGGGGGAGAACAGCATGACACTAGGGCAGATGGAGGGGGGAGAATGGCATGACACTGGGGCAGATGAAGAGGGGGAGAACGGCATGACACTGGGGCAGATGAAGAGGGGGAGAACGGCATGACACTGGGGCAGAGACGGGGGGAAATGAAACTGTGGGCAGATAAAGGGGGAGAATGGCATGAAACTGGGGACAGAGATAGAGGGGGGGGACATGAAACTAGGGGTAGATGAAGGGTGTATATGAAAATGGGGGGGGAGATATAATTTACGGGTGACTGTAGGAGGATTATACTGTGTGGAATCACATGAAAATTGAATGAGAATGGGTGGAGTCAACATAAAAGTGGGCGGGGCCTAATTTGCTGCGGCGCGCTGCGCATGCTGCACATTTTGTTCCCTCTTTCTAGTCTTCAACAGTTGGGAAGTACAGGTTAGAAGTGCGAGACCCCAAGTAAGTAGGGCCCCGCCAAAGTCAATTGCCCAGGGCCCCGCAAACCCTGGATCCGCCACTGATTGTAACTAATAACATTGTCACTCATTTGTATGAACAGTTGTACCATCATGCCCTGAATCATTGATGGTGATAAACTCATCACACCGGTGCGATGACAAGAACAAGCTGTATTGTGGGACTCAAATGGTTCAATGTATCAGGACACACAAGGAAGTAGGAGGACTGGAGCAAAGGCGGGAAAACATGATTTCATCTGTAAGTGCAAATTATTTATTATTGCTAAGGGTAATGATAGCTTAGTTAGTGTCATACATATTGTATGTGTATAATATGATTATATTTTATATATGAGTAATGAGCCTTGTTGTATGCTTGGTACATGGGAGGTATAGACATTTTGATTGTCTTTTATTAATTCTGTTACTTATATTCATAGTCAAATACCTCAAGATGAGATGGAGCAGCTGTCAGGATCAATACCGCCCAGCGCCGCACCTCCCATGAGGTGACCTGAAGCGACCGCTTCAGGCGGCGCTATGCCAGGGCCCCAGGGAGGGCGGCATTTTTTCTTACCTAAGCCAGTCCAGGACAAGCTGTGGTTTGGGGAGGCCACTGGAGCAGCGCTGCTCCAGCAGCCTCCCCTCACGCTCAAGCAGAGAGCAGGTCGCTAAGCTCCTCCCCCTCCTCCCCCGGGGGGGGGGGTGGTGGCTTTCTGTCGTTCGCCTCGGGCGGCGAAAGGGGCAGGTTCACCCCTGATACCGCATGCCACTCCTTAGTGGAAAGATCTACATCTACAGCTATTGCCTTTATACTACTACATGTCATTGATCACAGTGACTTTATCTGTAAAAAAAAAAGAATGGCTAATCATTTTTATAACAATGGTAAAATTTTGATAAGGCGCCACTTGTAAAATACTCTGAATGCTGTCTACTTAATGTTTTGGTATAAAACACTTTATAGTCATGATTTTATTCTTAATGAAAATAGTGTGTTCAAGTTATTATAGTCTTAATAATTAACAAATTCATTATTTCCCTCTGCGCAAAAGACGAAGATGATGACACCTAAGAGACACCTCCTTCCAACTGGCTGTATCCCCACTGGCCTCAGAACTGCCTAGACCCAGTAAGGCTTGGGCTAAAGCCCCCTAAAACCAGAGCCTGGGGGCTTAGCCTGGCGGGAAGGGTGTTGCTGGGCTGCTGGGTTACTGGTCAGTGCTGCTCCCAATAGAGTGGGAACCCTCTATACAGAGGTCGCCATGAAGTGGCTAGTGGGCTTATACACCTTAATCAATATGTATACTAAGAACCTCATGTTCAGTACTGTAGAATTTGCTGAGAAGCACAGGATCAATGTATCGATGTATAGGATGTGCGGTCAATGTCTTTTTCCTATTGAAAGTTGCTGTCTACTTAATGTTTTGGTATAAAACACTTTATAATCATGATTTTATTCTTAATGAAAATAGTGTGTTCAAGAAGAAGATGATGACACCAAAGAGACACAGGTCTTCAATGTGGACGACACCTCCTTCAAACTGGCTATTTCCAAACCAGCCTCAGAACTGCCTGGACCATCATCTGTTAGCTCAGATCCCATGAGATGTCCTACCACCCACAAAAAGCCAGTACATTCTCAGCCTGATGCACTCACCCACGTGACGCTCATAGATAAGAAGGTAGAGGATGGAGTTTTCCTCTAAAGCTTGACTCCATAATTTCTGAGGGTATTGGAGAAACAATGCATAAAGGCAGCCATGATCACTGTGTTGGGGGGGCTCCAACCCTCCCAATGACCTATTTTCTATCATGTAGGCCAGAAGTTTATAGTAAGTAGACGCAGACAATTGCATGTTTGGACATGGCCTGAGCACTCAGAGGCCTTTTGCAAGTGCTTGGGAGACTTCTTAACCCTGTCACCCCTGGAGTGATCATACAGGTGGGAGTACTACCACCTCGACCCTGTATGGTCCAACCTCATCAACTTCATATGGTCACCAAAATGGGTAGAGCACGTTTGAGCCACCGCATGGCTTGATGTCATATGCATTCAGTCCCTCCTTTTGCTGCACGTTCATACTATGCTGCTACATAGCCATCTGCAGCACATACATATGTATAATCTCTTAGGCCTGGTACACATCTGCGTTGGGGACCCCCTGAATACAATACCGAACGCATTAAAAAGCGGTTAGCTAAGAAACCACATAGACTATAATGGGGTCCATGTGTTTTCCGCGCATTGTCCGCACAAGTCATATGGAGAGAAAAGTGCTGCTTGCAGCGTAAAACTGTAGCGTTTTACAGTACCTGCAAAGTGGATGGGATTCTGGTTAATCCTAGCCACACATTGTAGAAAAATATCCGAAGGGGAAATGCTGTGATTTCAAAAACCGTTATGGCTTTTATGAGTAAGAGTAGATTGGGGCTATAATTGATATCAACTTTAACAAGTCTGTTAGTCTGTGGACAACCTTTTCCACTATCCTTGCAATAAAATATTGGGGCAGTTTTTGGCATGATTTGTAATAAATACATCAGGTTGAAGCATTCCTGACCTGCCCAGTAAAGAACATAAGATAAGATAAGAGATAAGATAAGATAATCCTTTAATAGACCCACAATGGGGAAACATGGGTTATGCTGCATCTTTGGCATAATAGAGAGCTATTCCTATTGTGTGTGCCAATATTTACAAATTTTATTTTACACCACAAAACTGATGGAAGTGGCCTAATAAACAGGGAGCTGGGCCCCATCCCCATTGTTTGACATATAAATTACTTTGTTAAATTGTTTGATGTCTGGGATGTCTGTTCAAGTACCCTTTGATTTGACCAGTGCTCTGAAATATGTTGCCGCCATATAATATTATCATAGAGCCAAGGGCACATTGTATGGAGTATGCACAGGGTGTATATGGCTCTGAGAATGCTTTACTAATGACCACATGTACTTTCCAGAAATGTAACGCCACTAAGATTAGAAACCATTTATCCTCTCTATCAAGTAGCACAAGGTTACCCTGATAATTCCCATAATCTCACAGCATAATGTTTAGTAGTTTCAGCCTATATATTCCTATATACTTGTATTTATTTGTATGAAAGTTCTCACACGAAAGGTCAAAACACACATTGTAAAGAGACATGTCCTTGACGTAATGTTGTAGAGGAGCGATACCGGATTGATTAAACAAGGAAGCAGATTAATTTCCATTGATCAGGTTTTTCATCACGTCATTTTTTATATGACCTGTACAAAGTGAGAACAAGATTGTATAGGCATCTGATAAAAGTGATAGATCTACCGGACTGCCAGAGATGCAAGCACCATATCTTAATAGTGCTACCATTGCTTTCAGAAGGAGTCAAATAAATATGTATGCACTGAGCTCCTCCTACCATATTAGCAGACAAGAGCTGCTAGATTTCTCGAATTTTATCATTTTATCATGCTTGAAGAGCATTTTGTAAGAGGGCATTCTGCTGCAGTATTGTTTAGTTACGTGGAGGTAGCCTCCTGGCAAAACATAAAGTGCTTAGACCCAGTGCAAAATCTGAACCAGTGTAATGTAAGGGTGAAAGTTATGGGTGGCATGGAAGAGTGCAGTCATAGATAAAGAGAGGTTGCATATGCACATATGCCACATAAATAACTATTACTTTGAAAACACATTTTTAAAATCACATAAGTGAATAAATGCATAAGGTGAAAGTATTCTTCTCTCGGAATTCTCCATTTTCAGCCGATTGCCCTTCAGGTAGGGAGACTCCCTCTCATCCTCTGCATGTTATCTAAGGGATATCTTGACCACATTTTGGAAGCATCATCAGGTGTAGATCATCCACTTAGAGGCACGATAACAACAGTCTCTATCAAAAGCATAATTAGTCTACAAATCCAGGAATGCAGCACCCACACTATACCTCACTGGTATCACTTACCAAGGTGCTACTCAATAACTGTATGGAGAACGCTATATAAACTTTGGGTCACTGTAAATACTTGTGCTGCCGGGCTAAGCGTACACTAAGAAATGATCTCTAACATAACAGTTTTACCCAAGCTGCACACATGGGCCAAACTATTCTCAGAACCTAAGTCTAAAAGGGTCCAGACCACTCGTGGTTCCTATGTAGAGATGGGCAAACCTCTCAGGGTTTGTTTCGGGTTCATGTGCAAGATTCGTTTTGGGTTGATAAAGTTTGGTATGAATCACACATTAAAATGGCATAAAACAGTGTACGATATTCTGAGGGTTCCTAGGAACCTATCTATCCAATTTCTATCTCTCTAAGGCAAACACAGCCAAAGTTATGTAAAAGTTTTATAATTATACTCTCAGGTATCTTCATCATAAAAATAAAAACATTCACACTCACCTTCTGTTTCATTTCTGTCCTTGCACTGGGCCTCCACCTTTGTGATTGTTATTTTAGTTTTCTAAAAATGAAACTCATGTCGTTCACGTATCTCTATTCCTAATACATTGGCATTCAGTCGCTGGGAGCCAGGAGGCAGAAAATGAAGAGAAATCCAATGTCCGCCTCAAATACCTCTTCATTTTGAGACGTCTCAAGGGGGCCGTAAACCACACCACACACTATCACCTCTATGTATTAACTCTTCCACAACTAGATAACAATAATGAATCAGAATATTTCAAGCTACGCTATGACTCCACTAGGTGGCAACAAAGTATCAACTGATATCACTATCTACAGTATGTAATAGATATTTTTTTGGTTTCTGGCTGAAAATTCCAGACATCCAAGGTGGTGACTTGAACCAGACTTTTTGTATCAAATAAAAGAGATGAATCATCATCAGCAGCCTCTCTGCTCTCACACACATAGAGAATAGCAGACTGAGCACAGAGACACTTCCAGGGTGCACGGAGAAGGCTAATTAGCATTTCAATAAAAACAGACTTATTCAAAAACTACTGAGGCAATTTATATATAAAAGGTAGGTGTGGAATAGCCTTTCTAAAGGCTATGCAAGGATGTGTTTAGTTAAAAATGACTTTTCCCAATGATAGAGCCCCTTTAAGTCTATTCTGACATGGGTTTAGCTAAAAATAGGAATCTAATGATAGAATCCCTTTAATCTGTCAATATAGTCATATTAGCCATAACTTTAAAACCACTGACAGATGAGATGTATAAGGGTGCACTCACACTACGTTTACGGCAGCTTATTCTGAACGTAAAACACGTTCAGAATAAGCAGCGTATAAAGCAGCTCCATTCATTTCTATGGGAGCCGGCATACGAGCGCTCCCCATAGAAATGAATGGGCTGCTTCTTTCACTCCGAGCAGTCCCATTGAAGTGAATGGGAAGTGCCCGCATGTACGGCTCGGCATGAGCAGAGCTAGCCGTATACGCCGGCACTTCCCATTCACTTCAATGGGACTGCTCGCAGTGAAAGAAGCAGCCCATTCATTTCTATGGGGAGCGCTCGTATGCCGGCTCCCATAGAAATGAATGGAGCTGCTTTATACGCTGCTTATTCTGAACGTGTTTTACGTTCAGGATAAGCTGCCGTAAACGTAGTGTGAATGCAGCCTAACATTGCTAATCTGGGCACTTTGATGTATATAGGTGTGATGGCGAGCTTGTCTGGTCCAGTCACACAAAAAAGCTACTGTAGTGCAAAATAGTGCTATGATAGAAAGACTGCAGAACATACGCTGTATTGTGGCTAGCTCTGTATGGGGTTGTGTAGCCACAGATTGATCAGAGTGCTCATGAACCTTAGAAATGGGACATGGACTATGAAAGATGTCGGCCTGATCTGATGAATCACATTTTCTTTTACATCATGTGGACATTTGGATGCATAAGTGTCACGAGAGGAAGAGATGGAATATGTGTTTACTGTGGCAAGAAGGCAAGTTGACAACATGATTATCAGTTGGCAAACCTTTAGTCTTGTCAATTATATGGAATTTACTTTGACACATAATACCTACCTAAAGATTATTGTAGACTAAGTATACCCTTCATGGAAACAATATTTCATAGTGACAATGAATAATGCCACACTGCAAACATTGTAAGACATTTCCCTAGCCTGGAAGCACAGCAGTGAAAACAAACCTTTTCTGTCTAAATAACCAGGGCCGGCGTCAGCGCACGGCGTAGTCGGGCAAGTGCCAGGGCCCACAGAGCCTCTGGGGGCCTCCCGGCACTTGCCCGCCCCAGCACTTGCCTGTCCCATTTCAGCTCTTCGGCGTCCGATGGACGCCGATCAGCTGAATACATAGGCAATTAAAGCAGGAGCTGTGACAGCTCAGCTCCTGCTTTAACGCTGCGGCCCGGCTTCAGCGTGTGTAGGCGCGATGTGATGACGTCACATCGCGCCTACAACTATGTGAATGGCATGAGAGCAGAGAGAGGAGCGGCGGGGGAGTGATGGAAGGTGAGTGTGTTTGGTTTTTGTGTTAAACATTAAGGTGGAACATAATGAAGGGGGCCCATGAAACTGGGGGGCATATGAAGGCGAGGGGGGGAACGGCATGACACTGGGGCAGATTAAGGGGGGGAACGGCATGACACTGGGGCAGATGAGGGGGGGGAACGGCATGACACTGGGGCAGATGAGGGGGGGAGAACAGCATGACACTGGGGCAGATGAAGGGGGGAAACGGCATGACACTGGGGCAGATGGGGGGGAATGGCATGACACTGGGGCAGAGACAGGGGAACATGAAACTGTGGGCAGATGAAGGGGGAGAACGGCATGAAACTGGGGACAGAGATGGAGGGGGGACATGAAACTGGGGGCAGAGGAAGGGTGTATATGAAACTGGGGGAGAGATAGAGGGGGGGCATATAATTTACGGGTGACTGTAGGAGGATTATACTGTGTGGGAGCACACGAAAAATGAATGAGAATGGGCAGAGTCAACATAAAAGTGGGCAGAGCTAAATTTGCTGTGGCGCACAGAGTCGGGGTGGAGGTGGGGCAGGGTGGGGCATTAGTCATATGGGGCATGGTTATGGAGGGGGTTGAATTTTAGTGCATACTTATTTAATTATGACATTTATAATGTGAATGTGACTTAACTCACCCTAGGTTAAGAATGAGTAGGAGCACCGAATGAGACAACCGACGTTATATCTAGCTGCCCACTAGCATCCAGAGGACCCCCCCTTCCCCAACCCACAGAACATACAGCTAGAAGGAGGGGAGAGAGGGTTGGACACATATGATATTCTTGTCCTTGCTTCTATCTGAGCAAATTCTGCAAGTAGAGTAGCAGTACAAAAAAACAACGGCCCAGTCCTGGTCCACAGACTGGTGGTTGGGGACCACTGCTATATGGTATGTACCTGAAAACCTTTCTAGATTGTCTGTGAGATCTCCCAACATTCTTCCTGCAAAGCCAGGGGTCTATTCAGCAATAAGTGACCTGTTGAGTAGAGCACTGATTATGGGTACAATATCAAGGTGGGGCACTAATTAATAGGGGTAGCATCTGGCTGGTGCAATGATTATGGGCAGTGGCGTAACTACCGTGGTAGCAGTGGCAGCGGCTGCCACAGGGCCCGGGACATTAGGGGGCCCGGTGACAGCCGCTACTGCTGCGGGGTTTTTTATTGTTTTGTTTTTTTTAATAGGCCGTTACGGGCCCTATTTACTTACCGATCCTGGTTGGGCCGGGATCGGTAAGTGACACTGCGGGTCCGACAAACACTATCATTATACTCGGGGGTCTTTGCAGACCCCCGAATATAATGATTGGAGGCCCGGGAGAGGTAAGAAACATAAAAAACACTGTTACTTACCTCTCCACGATCCTGCCAGGCCTCCTTCCTAGTTGTCTGACGTCTCTGACGTCACATGAACCCGGCCTGCGTCCCGGGTCATGTGACATTCGACGTCATTGAAGAAGGACGGCAGCAGAGGCCGACAGCGTAGGAGCTGGGGGACAGGTAAATAACAGTAGTTTTTTATGTTTTTATTCCCCCGGGTCTCTGATTATTATACTCTGGGGTCTGAAAAGTTATCCTATTAATATTATAAATGTGAAAAACAGTGGTTTTGGACTTTTCAGTATGTTTGCCGCTATGGCGTTAAGCGTCCAGGCAAAATATTTGTATAGCTTTGTAGAGCGGGCGATTTCGGACACAGGGATACCTAACATGTATCTGTTTCACATTATTTAACTACTTTTATATGTGTTCTAGGGAAATGGGGGGATTTGAATTTGTAATACTTTTTTTTTTTTCCTTTTTTTTGGTTTTTGTTTTTGCATTTATTAGACTGCCTAGGGGTATTGACATGGGTGGGTGGTGTCGCGGATTGTCAGAGCAGTGGGGGTCGGCAAACATGGCTGCTCCGGAGCGTTAAAGAGAGCCTCCTGGAGTATCGTTAAGGTGAGGGGCAAAGTGGTAAAGTATATGTATATGTGATTGTGTGGGGTTAGGGGTTAGGCTGTAGAGGGCAATATGAATTTTGGGGCTTGCTATGGTCCAAAGTGTGTGAGATTGCAGAGATGGTGGTGTGAGTTTGGGTTTTGTGGGGGTCCTGGCACAAACGTATGTGTGCTATTGTGACGAAAAGTAGCCTATTGCGCAATCGGGTGTATTAACTATATTTGTGGAAACTTTCAGCCAAATCGGTCGTGCGGGTTTTGCGTGATTGAGGAACAAACATCCAAACACACAAACCCACAAACTCACAAACTCAGGATATAGCAATGCTGCTCCAGGTTGCAACCTGCCTTCAATGGGCCATGAAACAAGGAAATACAGTCAGAGTGTATGAGACATGATGTCCTATTGTCCAGACCAAATCACAATGTAAGTTTAATTAACTAACTAACTAATTAGTTGCAATTGTGGTTTGAGTTCTATGACTTTCTTATAGGGGGTTGACATCCTTACAATTATTGCATGGCACACTGACTACTTCCTATTTGATTATTTTTTTGTAAGTAGTACAATAGACAAAAAAGATTGCCAATCCATGTTCTAGAAACTATCTATTAGTTCCCTAATTATATATCAACCCTGACATTAGGGTCATAATTTAGTGTATTTTAGACTCCAAAATGTCTATATTCAGATCATGTTAATAAAAATTGACTTAAATGTGCAGATATTCAAGCAAATTTTAAGCTTTTACCCAGGAGCAGTATCTGGCTGCCAGTGGTGTAACTAAAGTTTTGTGGGCCCCGATGCAATCTTTTGTCCGGCCCCCTACCTCATCCCTACAGCGAATTCTTGATAGTGATGGCTCCAGGTGCTAAGGAGTTTAATCCACCTTATTGTGGTTAGGGTAATCTGTGAGTCTCCTTGGTTTATGGGCCAGATGGAAGCTGCAGTCTCAATACTGATGCCAGTTCTTATGGGCCCCCTAAGGCTCCTGGGCCCCAGTATGACCGCACCCTCTGAACTCCCTCAAGTTATCTCTCTGCTGGCTGGAAATTGAGTTACTACAAAGTCACCCTCTGGGTGGGACATTGAATAGGGGAGTAATCTTTGTTTGGGGTATTCTCTGGTCAAAGCACTAAATGTGGGGAATCCTCTGGTCGGAGTCACAGATTGTGCTGAATTCTGCATGCTATTCAGCTCCTTAAGAAAAGATCTGATGAAGGGGTGAAGCCATTTGTATGACTTCAATACTCCGAAACGCGTCATCATATTCCGAATAAAGTGTTTACTGTCAACATATTCTTTCTACTAATTTTTAATCGAGTGAGCGCGTAGCCCATCAGCTGTTTGGATACTATCCATAAATCAGATTGGTCGACCTGGAGTCCCATATTGGATACGCTGCCACACATTACTCGGTTATTCACAAGCACAATTGTGCATACGTGCCGTGAACCTGTTGGTTACCTACATCTATATCTACATCTATATCCTAGAGAAGCGCGGTTACCCTTGAAAAATTTTTCTCCATTTTTTGAATTCTGAGAAGGTGATAGACAATGCAATGCTCAGTGATGTACTCACCCATTAGTGGCATTCTAGCATTTTTTCCCTCTGCATCCTGTACCCATAAAATCTTGCCAAACAAGTTAATCTAAAGCTGCCTGGATTCCTGTATTATCTATCAGTGTATTAAACAACGGAAGGGGAGACTCCTTATCACAATGTGTGTCTCATAGGGTAGGGCATGACAAGAATGTGAACTATGTTACATTGTCAGAAAGGGGTTAACTGTATTCATGGCAGTTCTACCTGAGTGTCCTCCTCCCAATCCTTGTCAGACTGGTTGAGCCACCTGTAAAATATTGTTCTGTCACTTGGAAAAAAAATCCTTAACTCTTTAAGATAAACAGTAAATGCAAACCTTATGACTGAAACAGTCTGTATAACGCCCAAAGTAACGTGCTGTTATATGGCCATGGTCTGCTTGATAAAGGAAGGCTCACCGGGGCTAAGTCTAACTTTCACAGCTTGGGACCATCTTGACTCAGTTTGGTCTACTTGACTTAACTCAGCTTGGCTTATATGTAGTTTGTACCACTGCAGAAAGTGTCTGTTTCATGTAATTGGATGTTACACATGACCTAATATAACTTTGGTCTGTTTGGTACATAGACTAAAGCGGATACTGAAAAAGCACCGAATAGTAATATTGTTCAATACTTTTTATGGTGGAGAAATGACAAAGGCAAGCTGAAGTGATCCATTGCCATGCAGTGTAATAGTGTCTAATACTTTCTATTACATTATGTGATATCCATATCTTATTGCTCTATTCTCTTTAAATGAGTTAAGCTGCTTTAACCCCTTAAGCACGCAGGATAGTTTGTACGTTAATGCTCGTGACTTTTTTTCATATTTTCCCTCCCCGTCTTCCAATATTCTTAACTTTTTTATTTTTCTGTCGAACTAGCTATATGAGAGCTTATACTTTGTGTGACGAGTTGTACTTCCATTTGCTAACATTTTGGGGTACATATAATGTGTTGAACAATCAATTCTATTATAATTTTTTGCATTTTGTTTTCACTGAATTCACTCTAGCATTCAGTATATATCTGTATGGCGTTCGTCGTACGGGGTAAATTAGGCTGTTTTTTGATAGTGGGGACTTATACACACGTGGGAATACCTTACATGTTTGTTTATTTATTTTTGTTTACATTATCTATTTTTTTTTTAAAAAAAAAAATTAAACTTTTTATTGTTTTTTATTTACTTTTTTACTTTTTACATGTCCCACAATGGGACTATCTCACATCCAGAGTGCAATGTCCTGCAATACATAGTACTGCAGAACATCGCATATAGGTTCCTTATGGGAACTGTGCATAGGCGGTTAGGAGGCTGTTGCTTGGCCTCCTGGCTGCCATTGTAGCACCACAGAACCTGCAAATTTAACGCAGGGTTTCCTTTGGGTGAGGGGTGGTGGGCTTTTAGACATTAGAGAACTGCACTTGCAGGTCAAGTAAAATGGGCAATGTCATAGCAGTATATATATATGTATTTATATATGATACTTTCCCAATAAGTGTTGCATTGGGTTAGGATTAGTTGCAAGGCTTTGTGGTCTACAGAAGCTTGGCAGAGTTACTGGTGCAAATTATAGCTCAAATGTAAGTCATCTTCTTGCCTTTGTAGATTTAGGGTGCATTCACAAAGAGGGAAATGGCGCAGAATTTGGTGTGGAATCCGTGTCAGATTCAGTGCTGAAAAAAAAGCCTTTTTTTTTTTTCAAAGAAAAAAAAGTAAAAAAAAATTAAAAAATTGCCTGGGCTGTCACCCCCCTCATTAGAGGTGTGGCGCTGCCTTACGGTTCTAGCACAGAAAATGTGCCTGTTAACACAATAGGTGTATCTTCACCCTGGTACACTGGGAATCAACACTGACATAGGAAACACCAGTCTTGAAAATTTCCCCAAATGTTTTTAACAGATTTAAACAACTTCAAACTGAATTTACTGTACACCATAGATTTTTCACCAATGCCTAAAGTATAGATAAGACTGACAAACGTTTCCATCAAAACCACTTTATGAGCTAGTTCACACAGAGTTTTTTGCAGGCAGATTTTGACGTGGAATCCGCCTCAAAATCCACCTGCAAAATTGGCTCCCATTGACTTCAATGGGAGCCGCTCGCTTTTTTTTTTTTCTGGCTAGCTAGTAGCAGAAAAAAGAAGCGAGATGCCCTATCCTGACGAGAATTCCGCAGCTGATTCAGCCGCAGCATCCGCCGCTCGAGACACGCTCCTCTTTTGGCCTAATCAGGATCAGGATGCCGCAACGGAATGCCGAAGCTGCATGCAATGTTCACAAGGCGGAAAAGGTTTCTGTGACCTTTTCCTCCATGTGAACATACCCTATTACTGATTTAGCTTTGTCTGCAGGGGTCTGCAAGGACTTCAATTCAACCATCTACAAGAAGTTACTATTTTAGTAAATACTCTTTCTAGGATAAATCCAAATGGCATTTTGGGCCTATTAATGAAGAACAGTGTGCTGGAGCAGACTCAGGCCCAGAGACTTCCATACCTGTTTCTATCTCACAGTGTACAAGACTGCCAGTCTCCTTCACAAAACTGTCTACGTGCAGCTATGGGAATATCTCTTACACATGGTATAGCAATGCTCTGTCATAGGTGACTTCTGGAGAGGAATCCTGGTCCTTATAGTACAAGTATATAACTTACAATTATGAGCTGGCCACAAGCTATGCCTTCTGGGAAGTCTGCATTGCAGAAAGATTACCAAATATTGTAAGTGACCATTGGAGTGGCTGAGGATTTATGAGGCAAGTAATGATATTTTTTTTATTTTATTCTGTCTTTAGCAGAATGAACAATATTTGGATCACAAGTTTTTTCATCTTCTTTTTTAGGCACCCTAAAATGAGCTTTTGAAGCTACTGCATGGAATTGAGTGCCACTACTTGTTTTACAGGTATCCTGTTTTTCCAGTTCTTCTCTGGTTCTGTTAACATATACACAGCTATACTATCACTATAGTTGCATTAGTTTCTATATTTATCAACATTTATCAATACAGACTAATATAGAAGATAAAATAAGTTTGGATGAAGACACAAGTCAATCAAATCCAAAGTTGATCCAGAAGAAGGGAAAAAAAGCATGAGACTGATGCCCCAATGTGATGAAAAAAATATTTTCTAACTCGAAAAATGGCAATTGGATGAAGTCTCTGGATCAACAGCCTATCCCAAAAATCTCTAGCTCTCATAACGTATGATATTCATACCTTCTACAAAGGCATCTAGGCCCCTGTTGTATCAGTCATCACCACATCTCACCACTCTTACTGTAAAGAAGCCCAAGCCAAACCTTTATTCCTCTAGATGTCACAGTTACAGGCCTTGGTATGAAGAGATCATGGGCAGTGGCGTAACTACCATGGAGGCAGCAGAGGCAGCTGCCACAGGGCCCGGGACATTAGGGGCCCGGTGACAGCTGCTACCGCTGCTATCATTATACTCGGAGGTCTTTTCGGACCCCCGAGTATAATGATCGGGGCCCCCTGTTGGTGGAATACTTTTCACCAACAGGGGGCCCCGAAGCTGCAGCAACGGCTGAGACACAGGAGCTGCAGGTCTGGCTTCTCTCAGCACTTCAGGACGCTCCCCCTCTCTCCCTCTCTCCCCCTCCCTTTCTCTGCCTGTCCTCTGCCCACCAATGAGAGGGCTGAGGAGAGCCCAGGAGGCGGGGCTTATCCCTGCCGAGCTCCTGCCGTCCTGCACACCAGAAGAGAGGAAGAAGAAGAAGCTGTTCCAGGAAACTGAAACCAAGGCTACACAGGTACATACTGGGGTTACTTATTAATATCAGGCATGTGGGGTGATTACTTTTGTTTTAGTAACTCCATGTGCCTCATATTAATAGCAGTTAACCCCATCATGTCCCTCACATTAACCCCTGTGTGCCTCACCATAAGAGTTACTGATATGTGAGACATATGGGGGTAATAATAATGAAGATACTTTATTATTACCTCCATGTCTCTCACATATCAGTAACTCTTATGTGAGGCACACAGGGGTTAATGTGAGGGACATGATGGGGTTAACTGCTATTAATATGAGGCACATGGAGTTACTAAATTGTAATGCACATGACTAGATTTTTTTATCCACAATTGTCCTGGTATAGCGGTCAGCAGGTGACGTGACAGTATTTAGTCCTGTAGGGGCCACTATGGGACATAATACTGTGTGTAGGGGCCACTATGGGACATAATACTGTGTGCAGTGGCCACTATGGGCATAATACTGTGTGCAGGGGCCACTATGGGACATAATACTGTGTGCAGGGGCCACTATGGGACATAATACTGTGTGCAGGGGCCACTATGGGACATAATACTGTATGTAGGGGCCACTATGGGACAAGATACTGTGTGCAGGGGCCTCTAAGGGACATAATACTGTGTGCAGGGTCCACTATGGGGCATAATACTGTGTGCAGGGGCCACTAATGGACATAATACTGTGTGCAGGGGCCACTATGGGACATAATACTGTGTGCAGGGGCCTCTAAGGGACATAATACTGTGTGCAAGGTCCACTATTGGTCATAATAGAGCGCGCAGGAATGCGTAGGAGGGACTCAGTCCAGATCTTCGGTGTCGGGGGGGGGGGCATGTCAAAAGTTCGCCACGGGGCCCCGCCATTCCTAGTTACGCCACTGATCATGGGAAAGATCTCTGTACTGTCAATCCGTATATTTGTACGTCATAATTAGATCCCCCCCTAAGTTGTCTTTTTTTCCATACTGAACAACCACAAGTTTCATATTCTGTCTGTAAACAACCCACCCCCTTAAAGAGGGCCTTTCATTTCCTCAGAGATGTGCAGTATTGCATACCGCTATAAAGCGAACAATGTGCTGAATTCGCTGGGCTGTAAGGCCCACCCTTCTGACAGTGGAGAGATAGTAACAGCATCGATATCTCCAGCATCGGGGCGCATACTGGGAAAGCTGACAGTGCAAAGAAATCAGCATACTGTCAGCTTTCTAGTGGTATATAAAGGTCCTCTTTAATTACCTTGGTCCGCTCATCTGCACCAGCTCCAGTTCAGCTATATACTTCCTATATATAGGTGCCCACAGTCAGGCACAATATTCTATATTGCCTTACCAGTGATTAATATAGAGACAAAGCGATATCCTTGTCGTGAACACTTACTCCTCTTTTAACACAGGGTCAGGGGATAATAACACTCCTTAGGGAGTGAGCACCTTGGTAGGCGTATGGAGACTTACAAGCCATTTTTGCTCCACTGGGGGATTATGGGGAATATGCAAATCTGATTTCCAGGATTTAATTAGGAAAACAGTGCCTCTGTTTGCTGACTCTCAGGACAGCCCTCTTAACATCATGCTTGACTTTTTCAATAAACCTAATAACATGATGCGGGATTATTGCCAAACTAGTATTTCTATTCCAAAAGGAACAGATTCCCAGCTGTGGAAAGCGCTGTTTTTGAACTAGGGAACTAGTTTCCCTACGCTGTGCTGATGAGATCCAACAGATCAAAACAGTGCTGTCCACATCTGGAAATCTGTTCCTTTTGGAATAAGGAAAGAATATGTTTTTGTACGTGTTAGCCAGTGGGTATGAAATATAAACAACAAAAAACTTGAGAGTCTTCAGTAGTTGATACCTTTTTTTTAATGGCAAAGCTTGTAATTTGTCATCATTATTAGTTAGCCATTAAAAAATGGTATCAACTACTGAAGACTCTCAAGTTTTTATTTTTTATATTCCTTTTGGAATAGAAATACTAGTTTGGCAATAATCTCACATCATGTTATTAGGTTTATTTGAAAAAGGTCATGTATGATGTTAAGGGGACTGTCCTAGAGGCAGTGAGCAGAGCCACTGTTCTCCTAATTACATCCTGGAAAACAGATTTGCATATTTTCTTAACACAGTCCATGATGTTATCTGCGTTGGCACCAGCTATCTGCCACAAAGCCACTGGTGGCTTAAATTTAGTTTACTGTCCACCAATATCCCAAGTCTTTTTTAGGAGTTTCTTACCCAGTGTTTTATTACTTAATACATAATGCTAACACTTATTTTCACAGCCCTATTCATATCTTTACATTTTTCCAAATTAAAACTCATCTCCCATTTCTCTGCCTAAGCTTCTAGCATTGCCTAAATTGTACATTGTCCTCCTCCACCTGATTATTTTACATCCCATTTACTAAACATCTTATTAAATTGCACACAAAAACATGTTATGTTGTGGTCACTATTACCTAGTGACCCCCAACCTCCACTTTTGACAATGTGTCAGCTCCGTTGATGAGTATATAACCCCTGAGCGCCCAAACATAGGACCTATAAAATTCTATAATACATCCACAGCCCTAGTCATGGAAAACTTACAGCAGTAAAGGAGAACTAGAGATGAAACGGTTTATGGCTCAGTCAAGTGTCGCCTGGTATCTGGTTAAATAGAACAATACTGAGATAATTTGCTACAATTATACATGTTATAAAACAATAGTTGAATTGCTATAAGCACATTGCAATATTAACCCCTTCCCGCCGATGGCATTTTTTGATTTTCGTTTTTCGTTTTTGACTCCCCTCCTTCTAAACCCCATAACTTTTTTATTTCTCCGCTCCCAGAGCCATATGAGGTCTTAATTTTTGCGGGACAAATTTTTCTTCATGATGCTACCATTAATTATTCTATATAATGTACTGGGAAGCAGGAAAAAAATTCAGAATGGGGTGGATTTGAAGAAAAAATGCATTTCTGCGACTTTCTTACGGGCTTTGGTTTTACGGCGTTCACTGTGCAGCCAAAATGACATGTCCCCTATATTCTGTGTTTCGGTACGGTTCCAGGGATACCAAATTTATATGGTTTTATTTACATTTTGACCCCTAAAAAAAATTCCAAAACTGTGTTAAAAATTTTTTTTTCTAAAAGTCGCCATATTCCGACGGCCGTAACTTTTTTATACGTAAGTGTACGGGGATGAATAGGGCGTCTTTTTTTGCGGGGCCGGGTGTACTTTTTAGTTCTACCATTTTCGGGAAATGTTATTGCTTTGATCACTTTTTATTCAAATTTTTATCAGAATCAAAACAGTGAAAAAACGGCGGTTTGGCACTTTCGACTATTTTTCCCGCTACGGCATTTACTGAACAGGAATTTTTTTTTTATAGATTTGTAGAGCGGGCGATTTCGGACGCGGGGATACCTAACATGTATATGTTTCACAGTTTTTAACTACTTTTATATGTGTTCTAGGGAAAGGGGGGTGATTTGAATTTTTAATTCTTTTTATATTTTTTTATATTTTTTTAACTTTTTTTTTTATTTTTTGCATTTATTAGACCCCCTAGGGGTGTTGAACCCCAGGGGGTCTGATCACTAATGCAATGCATTACAATGCTAATGCATTGCAATGCATTGCAAAAAAGCATCCTTTCTTTTGCAGGCTGCATAGACCAGCCTGCAAAAGAGAGGATTTGCAGACAAGCCTGGGAGCCTGTACAAGGCTCCCGGCTGTCATGGCAATGGGACGTCAGCCCTGGAGCATGCTCCAGGAGCCGGCGATCCCGGCCAAAATGGCGGCGCCGGAGGGGTTAATGCCTCTGATCAGTCCGGGGACCGATCGGAGGCATTAGAGCCGGTTGTCTACTGCTTAAAGCAGTAGACACCCGGCGGCTATGGCGGCCGCCCGGCTCCCAGGTGGTCGCCATAGTTACAGATCCGACATGCGCCATACTATTACGGCGCATGTCGGGAAGGGGTTAAAGGGAAATATGACACGTTCATACTTCCAAATTCCCCTTTATAGGGTGTAATAAAAGTATTACTATACCATTACTTGGCAGCACTTTTTATTTCCAAGCAGGAACTACTGCCAGGTCAGTTATCAGGCTCCATCTATCCTGGTTTCTAAGAATGTCTGGGGTAGTAAAATACTATAAATTCACATCTGGGATTATCCTACATGATTTCATTGTTGAATCAATGAATGATTTTTTTTTTATACTATGAATCTTTACCCTCCTGTACAGTGCAGGGGCTGCCCTCTACAATATGGCCTACAATGTGCATCCTCGCTTACCCAGCGGCATATTCTAATTGACTCGCCTGCCGTTCCATATGGGCAACAGCTGATGAATGGACCATTCCTCATATGCTCTCCTCTACTGCTGACCTAGCGACTACAACTGTATCATATGTGCCTTATGTGCTTGATGAAGGGTTTCACCCGAAACGTTGTGCTATACTAATAAAGAAATTATTGAATCATAACCATGGTCTGGAGTGTCGTTCTATACTGTATACATTGGAGTTGTTTCATAGACTTCCTATAAAATTTACCCAAGCGTATATGTATCTAAATCGGCATCCACAACTGTTGGCATCAAAGTGAGCAGTATTATGATAAAGAACTTGTCAGTACAACAAAAATAATCATTAGTAATAATTTTAAGAAATATAGTAATACAGACTGGAATGTGTTAATGACCTGCTACCTGTGTTACATCATGGAGGATGAAGGATGAATTCTGATAGACATACACCATCACTAAGCACCATGCACGGAACATGTGATTCACTTCCTGGCTTGCCAAATCTGTTGTGATACTTGAAGGAAGATATATCCTGAAAGATAACAAATATTATGTGCCACCATTAATTTAATTCCAAATCAAGGGGCTACGGGATTATCCCAATGGAAGTATTAAAAACAACCTTTATTTAATATAAATTAAAAAATGATCATCGCGATCGTCATAGCTCTGTACCAACGGAACCAGATGCAGGTAAGTATGTGGCCATTGCTCCTCACTTGCAATTCAGCACGGACCATTGGCATTATTAATTTGCATCTGATACTAAGGGCGTGAATATACACACTGATTATTCCGGTGTTGATCCCTGTTTTTGATGTTTTATTATCTACTAGTAGGGTTTTTTTTAATTTAAAAGAGAGTCCAAAGAAAAAACGCTAACCTTGAAAAATCAGCTAGGAATGGTATATTGTGATGGTAAGGGCTGCACGGAGACCTTTGACTGAAAAGTGGATTGCAATGAAAAAGAACCAATACAAAATCCAGCACGCCCAAAACCAATTAAATAAATAAAATGTAACTTTTACTTCATATAGGTTAAAAAAGACAAATAATTTTCATCTTACATCTTTTAAAAATTAATTTAATAACATTGAAAGGTTGAAATGCATATGCAGGATTTTTGTTGTATACGCTATAGCCTGATACTAAACAGTTTGTGGTCACATCTCTTTTAGTGACAGATAATCCAGTAAAGATCAATATGAGAATATCTTTACTTCCTTCAAGTATCCTAAATCAAGAGACTATGGGATTAAGCCAATGGACGTATTAAAAACAATCTTAATTTCATATAAATTAAAAAAAAAGGACCAATACAAAATCCAGCACGCCCAAAACCAATTAAATAAATAAAATGTAACTTTTACTTCATATAGGTTAAAAAAGACAAAAAATTTTCATCTTACAACATGGATCCAGAGAAGACAAAAACAGATGGCCTACGCGTTTCGAGACCTAGATTGCGGTCTCTTAGTCATGGCATATGGAATACAAACTTGGGAACACATTTAAACTCCCACAGACCACACCTCTCTCAATAATTATCTCATTAGAAACAAGTGTGTAAGCAATCTGAATAAAAACCACCCTTAGAGATGCAAAGGACGTATGTATATGAACAAGCTCTTAAGAAAAAAGTGTCATAGTGATCAATATCATGGATAATCACATTTAAATCACATAAAATTCTTAGAATAGATGGTACAATAATATCATATCAATACGGAAGCATATCCTTTATCCATCTGTAATAACAAATACCATCTTTGCAACGCAAAAAATTATATATATACCTGTAAATTATCCACAATCAACAGGAAATATATAATAAACATTGATGTTAAACAAAAATATTGAATCTAAGGAATAAACAGAGCCTACCTCAGTCATTCCGCATTTTTTTTTTGGATTTATGTTTAATTGGCAGCGCCACCACAGCATCAATACAAACTTCTTTATACCGCAAACCCACTGCGGGTAACACAATTTTATTAGCTTCTAGTTGCCACCCTAGGCACGTTATAAAATCAGTACCGGTGGGGGAACTCCACCGTACCAAGCGTGCCTGTTCAGTGAAAGCAGATTATGACATACAGGCAAGACAAACCCTAAATAGGTTGAGGGATCGTAAATATCCCGAATGGGCTTTAAATCAAGTGGAAAACATCATTTCCAAAAGAAACAGGACTGATTTATTGTCAAATAAAAGCCCAACATCATCAAAAAATCCAACAATTTATTTTTCAACAAAATACAGTGTTCAATACAATCAAATAATTCGGGTTATAAAAAACAACTTACCGTATTTTTCGGACTATAAGACGCACTTTTTTTCCCCCAAATTTGGGGGGAAAAGAAGGGTGCGGCTTATAGTCTGAATGTGGCGCCTGGCATCCGCTGTAATAGAGAGGCGGAAGCCGGCAAGTGATAGACGCCATTACAGGTGCCGGGGCCTGCGACATCGCTGTGCTCCTCTGCCCTGCATGAAGCCAGCAGCGGGAGGAGTGATGCTGCTATTCCGCTCCTCCGTCCCCCCGCCGCTGGCTTCATGCAGGGCAGGGCAGCGATGTCTCAGGCCCCAGCGTCTATCCCTCCCCGGCATCCGCCTCTCTAGTACAGCGGATGCCGGGTCAGTATCGGTGGCCTTCTCCCCCGGGGCCGGTCCCCACCGGCCCCGTACCTGTAAAGTTGCAGGCCGGCTCCTGCGCGGCGATATCGCAGGAGCCGACCTGTTCGGGTGACAGCCGGGAGCCTAATGAGGCTCCCAGGCCTGTCACGGCTATATATTAGTATTGCGGCTGGGTCTATGACCAGCCGTAATACTAATAGACAGAATGTCCCATAGACGGCAATACAGTTGTATTGCCGTCTATGGGACTTGCAATCAAGTGACCGCAGGCTCAAGCCCCGGGGGGGGGGGGGGGGGGGGGGGGGGGGGGGGGGGGGGGGGGGGAATAAAATAGTAAAAAAAAAAAAAAAAAAAAAGCTTTAAAAATATATAATAAAAATATGAAATAAATAAAAGTTCTAAATCACCTCCTGTCCCTAGAATATATATATAAAAGTAGAAAATCATATATCATAAACCACCGGGTTTTTTTTCAATAAAAGGTGATCTAAGAAATAGATATTCCCCAAAATGGTATAACTAAAAAGTACTTCTGGCCCCGCAAAAAAAAAACACTCTATGCATCCCCGTACAGCTGCAGGGTCACCTGTCAATGTGGCCTTGCAGCTGTTGCAAAACTACAACTCCCATATATTAAATATTTTACCAGTTTTTGCTTCAAAAAATTTTTTCCCTATTTTCCTCCTCTAAAACCTAGGTGCGTCTTATAGTCCGAAAAATACGGTACCCATCTTGGAATCAGACCCAGAAACTAAACGGATTTTGAGTAATGGAGATAGGTTTGTCCCTAGTAAAGGAAGGTCTCTAGCGGATATTCTTTCCCCAAGTCTGTTCAATTCAAAGGAAAATACTGCAGCCACATGGTTAAAAAGCGTGGGCTTTTTCAAATGTGGCTGCAGTAGATATGCGGTTTGCAGATTTGTTAAAAAAACTGCCAATTTTTGTGATGCAGGAAATACAAATTCTTTTAGAATTTCAGAACATTTAAACTGTAACAGTAATTTTGTGATCTATGTTATAGAGTGCAAATCATGCAATCTCCTATATGTAGGGTGCACTATCTGACAAATTAAAATTAGAATATCCGAACATTTGGCAGATTGTTCAAAAGCTGCTACTGATCAAATGTCGAATGTTTCCAGACACTTCTCCACATATCATAGTGGTGACATTTCATCTTTCACTTTTTATGCCATAGAGCATGTACCTGGACCGATACGGGGAGGAGATCACAGAAAGCTTCTCCTGAAGCGCGAAGCTTTCTGGATTTGGAAGCTGAATACTAGAGTACCTAGCGGTTTAAATATAAGGCAGGACCTGTCATTAATCTATTGACAATACTATGTTCAATCAAATAATAGGAATTTATACATATTCAATGGAACACTATGTAGGATGTTAACCATCTGCATGGATGTTTCTAATACATCTTTTTCTTAGTTTACACTAGGGTTTCTCTTATAGGAGTCACTTCATTCATAGATTTTGGATATATCATGTTAGCCAATGATAATACTTATTCCTCCGGTCATGTGTTTGTTGGATCAAGGTCATGTGGTTGCATCACGTGACCGCAATTCCTATGGATACATGAGACGGAAGAAGATAGGGCGGAATGACTGAGGTAGGCTCTGTTTATTCCTTATATTCAATATTTTTGTTTAACATCAATGTTTATTATATATTTCCTGTTGATTGTGGATAATTTACAGGTATATATATAATTTTTTGCGTTGCAAAGATGGTATTTGTTATTACAGATGGATAAAGGATATGCTTCCGTATTGATATGATATTATTGTACCATCTATTCTAAGAATTTTACGTGATTTAAATGTGATTATCCATGATATTGATCACTATGACACTTTTTTCTTAAGAGCTTGTTCATATACATACGTCCTTTGCATCTCTAAGGGTGGTTTTTATTCAGATTGCTTACACACTTGTTTCTAATGAGATAATTATTGAGAGAGGTGTGGTCTGTGGGAGTTTAAATGTGTTCCCAAGTTTGTATTCCATATGCCATGACTAAGAGACCGCAATCTAGGTCTCGAAACGCGTAGGCCATCTGTTTTTGTCTTCTCTGGATCCATGTTGTAAGATGAAAATTTTTTGTCTTTTTTAACCTATATGAAGTAAAAGTTACATTTTATTTATTTAATTGGTTTTGGACGTGCTGGATTTTGTATTGGTTCTTTTTTTTAATTTATATGAAATTAAGATTGTTTTTAATACGTCTATTGGCTTAATCCCATAGTCTCTTGATTTAGGATACTTGAAGGAAGCAAAGATATTCTCATATTGATCTTTACTCGATTATCTGTCACTAAAAGAGATGTGACCGCAAACTGTTCAGTATCAGGCTATAGCGTATACAACAAAAATCCTGCATATGCATTTGAACCTTTCAATGTTATTAAATTAATTTAAAAAAATTACAAAAATCATTTTATGGTTCTGTAAATGAGGTAACACTAAAACATTTTTAATGTTTTTATTGTACAAACATAGTAAAGTGCTATTAAAGTGCTAAAAAATGGATGGTATTGAAGAAAGCTATAGTTCATCCCACAAAAAATGCCCTCATAAATAAATAAAAAATGTGACTCTAAGAATATGGCGGCACAAAATCTGTTTTTTGGCGTATTTATTGTCATTTGTACTACAAAGTGAACAACACTAAAGATGAAAGAGTATGGAATTACTCCTGTCTTTTCATCAGCCCATTACAACTTTATTTTCAGTACATTATAGTGGCATTAAAAATGCAGCTCATCATATAAAAAACAAGCCCTCTTACTGCTGCATCAATTGAATATACAAATTAAATGTAATATCGCCATAGTTGTATCAACCCACAAAATAAAGGTCAGTTATTCCTCAAGGTGAAAGTCTGAAAAAATAAATTGATATACTATATATTAATTTAGAATGAATATTTAATCTACTATAACTCATACTACCACTCCTCATACTGCAATGTCTGGGTAAGCCTTGTGGTCTCCTAAGTCACAGAGGTGGATCTGTTTACTTTGAATCAGTAAGTTGTGATTGTGAAGAAAAGGCTCGCTGCTGCCTCCTGACACCCGAGCTGACGCTGATATCCTCTCCTACATGACTTTGTATTGTGTAAGAATGAGCAACACACCTGTATGGTGCGAATAGTTCAACGCGTGTGACCTAACACATTCTCTAAGTGTAGACGTTGCCTATTGAGTGCAGATTAAGAAACATGTGAACGCCTTAAAGAGTTATAAATAGCTGAAGGTGGTGGCTGCTCTTGAACAAAAAAAAACATTTCTTATTGATTTCTGAGGTTTGCTAAGAACCTTGAGTAGATTTGGGAATTTTTTTTTTATAAATCTAAAGTATAGCAAAGTGTTACATTTATATATATATATAGTCAGACTGCTGCTACGTTAAGTAAATGACAGTCTCCCTTAAATATGTCCTGCACACACAAATTGTGGTTGTGACGCAACTGCTATGTGCGAGCCTGGCCCAATGGTGAACATAGCAACCACTCCACATCATCACAATATGAAGTTACATAAACACCTGTACAGGACACATCCTTGGGAGATGACGAACACAGACAAACTTCCTTATGAGATCATAACTGTAACTAGTGAGCCTCCATTCACAAAACCCCAGGCTCCACATGTATACAATGCACCGAATCACGTCACTAAAATGACGTCTAGTGATCTAGCTAAGTGACTGTGCAGACCCGTAATTCTGTTGTCATGGCAGCAGCTCAAAAACACCACAGGGCAAATTTATTTACCTAAGTGTCTTTTTGTAAATCGCAACATGTCAATTATACTTACGGAAACGCTGGTGTTTTCTGTATAGGGCAGTAAGTCTGCAGAGGAAAACTTTGCTGATTTTCTGTGAAAAAACACAGCAGTTTTTGGGTGTGGTTCGCTGCCTGGGGCCTTAACCTTACTGTTTACTACAGATGTCAGATTTCAGCACCAAAAGTTACTATATCTACAGTATACATGCAATTGCTCCGCAGTCACAGTACCTGCCGTGGGCTAGGCTATAGTCATATATACTGTGCTGCAGCACGCCCCAAAGACATGATATGCATACCTCCCAACTTTTGAAGAACTGAAAGAGGGACAAAGTTTGTGGCGCACATAGGCAAATTTAGCTCCACCCACTTTTATGTTGACTCCACCCATTCTCATTCATTTTTCCCACACACAGTATAATCCTCCTACAGTCACCCGTAAATTATATGTCCCCCTTCATCTCTCCCCCAGTTTCATGTCCCCCATCTCTGTCCCCAGTTTCATGTCCCCCCTCCATCTCTGCCCCCAGTTTGTTGTCCCCCATCTCTGCCTCCAGTTTCATGTCCCCCATCTCTGCCCACAGTTTCATGTCGCCCCATCTCTGCCCCAAGATTCATGTCCCCCCATCTCTGCCCCCAGAGACATGTCCTCCCATCTCTGCCCCAGAATCATGTCCCCCATCTCTGCTCCCCAGATTCATGTCCCCCCATGTCTGCCCCCAGATTCATGTCGCCCCATCTCTGCACAGTTTCATGCCGTTCTCCCTGCCTTCATCAGTTTCATGGGCCCCCTTCATTATGTTCCACCTCAATGTTTAACACAAAAAAACACTTATACTCGCCTTCCAACGCTCCCCCGCCGCTCTCTCCGCAGTCTCACTAACAGAGTTGTAGGCGCGATGTGATGTCATTACATCGTGCTTACACATCCACTAGTCAGAGCGCTGCGGTAAAGCAAGGAGCTGAGCTGTGACAGCTCCTTGCTTTAGTTGTATATGTATTCAACTCAGATCTGCGTCCGGAGGACACAGATCTGAGTTGAAATCGGGACATACCTCCCGCCGACCGGGACCGCGGGACAGGACACTGAAATCGTGAGTGTCCTGCGGAAATCAGGACGGTTGGGAGGTATGGACATGTGCTGGAGTACATTTACTGCATGCTAAGAACCTAGGCTACCATCACCCTTTGTACAGTACCGGTACAATTGACTAGCTGATCACCACTACACTTCTAAACTTTTCTGCTGGTTGTTGTTATGTAGGGATTGCTGTGACTGGCAGATTTTAATCTTTGTCTTAACGTGGCACTGCGTGTTCCCTTTACTATTTACATTGCATGCCACTTGTTTTATATTGGCCATGCAATGTGATTAAACTTTGTTTACATCATACGGTTACTATATTACAGACAATATGTAATGTAAATAGTGAAGTGGTCTTGTCACTTACACAGCTACCACAGTCCCTTCAAATGGCTGATCAGCAGGGGTCCTCGGTGTTGGATTTTCACTCATCTCTTAATGATGCTCTGTGTTGCAAATAGGTTATTAATAACAAAGAATTGGAATACTCTATTCAATGGCTTATCCACCTTTTTAAAAAAAATTAATGGCCTCTCGCTAACACAGACCATCGATTTTTAGATTGATGGGGGTCTAACTGTTAGGACCCCTGCAGATCAGCTGTTTCACAGAGCATGCAGTTCCCAAAATTTATATGTCAAGTTCTGCTTATTCATTTTATCCAACCTTGATAATGGAAGTTGTGGACACTGCTATGGGACACTGCTACAGCACCCATACCCACTGTTATCAAAAATACATGAATATGGGCCCACAAGACTTTAGCTATGCCACTGCTTATTCCACTTATGTTAGCAACTTGCAATTAGATAAGTGAGATTGTGAAATGGTTTACAATTTCATTACAACTTGTATACACATAGACAATTACCTAAAGTACATCATGTTCTCCCACTAACGCTGCACAAAGGTTCCACTTAAGGTTAAGGGCCCACGTTGCAGAAAAGCTGCTTTTTTGTAGATTTTACTGTGTTGTTTTGAGCCAAAGTCAGGAGTGGCTTGAAAAGGAATGGGTAATATAAAAAAAACATTTGTAGTTTTTGCTTCTGTTAAATCCAATCCTCACTTTGGCTCAAAAAATTACAAGCAAAATCTGCAAGAAGTAAAGGAGCTTTTGTGCAACATGGGGCCTTAGCCTTACTATGGCTGTCATTCTGGCTTAATGTAGATTTTTATAAAAGCTTGTGCTAAGGAAAAGGATGGTGTTATCAGCTGATTTATTCAGATTTATTTTTGGATTTTATTATTATTATTATTATTTTTTTTTTTTTAAATATAGGGAAAAATAAATCTATCACACTAGAAAAACCTCAGTAATAGCACCATACATTAACTGAATATCACTCTATATAATGGCTGAAGACTGATGGCATGTAGTGACAGAATATGCAATGAGTATACTATACTGCCATACAGAGAATAAATAATACCACCATGCAGTGACTGAATAAAACCTGCATACAGTGGCTGAGCAATACTACTGGGTAACTGTTGGAACAATAGCGCCATACAATGATTCAATAATATTGCTATGCAATGACTGAAAAATAATGACATACAGTGAATGAATAGAATTATCTGACAATAACTGTAATCTACTGCCATACAGTGACTAAACAATTCCTCTAAACAGTGACCAGATAATAATAACTTGCTCATTACATACCTGCATGCACACATACCTACAGTAACTACTTACAGGGCCTTACAAATTGGGACACTATCTACAAACACTATCTACACTTATCTGCCGTAACTACATATATGCACCAATGGCGCTCACGTGCATGGAGATATACAGTGCTTGTTACACATGTCAAGAGATGTAATGTTATGTCCAGAAAATACATGACAATGGATTCGGCCCCACATACTTTGTTATTCTTTTTTGATATAGAAGAACACATTAGAGATTCAGCAGACAACCCTCTCTGACCATCAAGAAATTAATTTTTGTAAGTCTTTTGAAAGCAGTATTATACTGATACGTGAAAGAACTAGTGACACTCAGCTGTTCAGGTTTAAACGTTTACAGGTATGGGTCAGTAAGAAAATGGCAAGGATGGTATATGGATGATACCTGTACGTCGCTCGTGCCCTTTATGGATCCATGCATTTCATTAATGAGCTCAGAAATGACAGAAATAGGAAGTGTGTCGCCACTGAGGCCCAATTACAGGGCCTAGTGGTTGCCCTTGGAGCGTGCAACGTCAATCGCTGGCAGGAGAGACCAGAAGAAGATACTGGATAGATCAGGATAGAATGAAGATGCTTAGGAGAGATAAGGCAATGTGAGTATAAGTGTTTATATTTTTATTAACCTCTCCATGGCCTCTACTTTTTGTACTCTGGGGTCCAAGGAGACCCCATTGCATAATAACAGCACTGAAATGAACTAGAAGGCCAAACCTCACGAATATTCCTTGAAACAAATGAAGCAGCTCAAGCTACTATTCTATTAGGGGGAGGTGGCCCTAAGGAGCATATTATACTGTGTGGGGCCACTCTGAGGAACATATTATACTGTGTGGGGCCATAAAGTATGATCAAGGGTCGCATACACAACTGACCATCTTACACATTGTTTGCATTTACACTACCACCCGTTTGAATCTACAGAGACTAGATTCAGCAGGTCACAGGTTTATTGCATATCTGATGGAACACATAATGAAAGGTTAGGTCACATTCTAATATTTTTATGTCCAGCATAAGCGTTTTTGTTTTGCAGAGGAGCTTGAGAAGGTGAAAAAAATAACCCAAAACCCACCTGTTCCTGGTGCTCTGGTGTTCCCCACTGAGGTCCGGCCTGGCCGCTCCCTGGGTCTTCTTCTAGTGGAAGTCTCTGGCACATGTGGCTTAAGAAAAAGACAGAGGATGTCACAGGTAGTGCCTCAGCAGTCACGTGTGGCAGGGACTTCCGCCAAAACAAGACGACCACGGTGGATCCTCTTCATTTTCCGCCTCTGTATTTGCCTAATGGGCCTAATCAGCAAGGAGTCTCAAAATGTGGAATCCACGGCAAAATGGAGCATGTACCCTTAGCCTGGAGTCCAGGACAGTGGAGATATAATGTGTTTTGAAAATACAGCTTTTCTGCAGTCATCTTTGCTGCAGTGTGTAGATGAGATCTAATTCACTTTGCTGGTAGTTTATTTTTGTTCTTTGTTGACATCAATGATAAAGGATTACCATCGTCACGTCCATAATATTTTCTACATCTGATGTAGGTAGCCCAGGTTACGGTACCGTAAGTGTAGAAATACCATCACACGCCGAGTTGTGTTACAGTGACGTAATATATTCTATTTTGTTTTCTGTCTCCAGTACACTCAGCTTCTCTTGCCTGCAGCCAAACATGTAGTTCTGGTCACAGTCACAGTAGTCTAGTCAATAAATACAGGTATTGGGAAGCTGAAGAAGTACGTGTAAAGGTTACTGCATGCACACTTTTTACTGGGTTTCTAAACACCTAATATTTAAGACATAGCATTTTTAATACATTTTTACAACAGTTTTCCTCTGCTATTTATGACGCATTTTTAATATGCATTTTGTCTTAGGTTCACATTAGCATTCAGGTTTCCATTCTTCAGATCCCAAAAAATGGAAACGCTATCCACTTAAAGGGATTCTATCATTAAAATCACATTTTTTCTCAATCACACGTAGGAATAGCCTTAAGAAAGATTACTCTTCTCCTATCTTTAGATGTCTTCTCCGCGCCACCGTTCGGTAGAAATCCCGGTTTTTGTCTGTATGCAAATGATTCTCTTGCAGCACTAGGTGCGCTCCCCAGCACTCAAACAGCACTAGGGGCATCCCTAATGCTGCCAGAGAAATCTCCAGCGCCTCCTCCATCTTCTTCAGGAACAGCCTCTCTGCGCGTCTTCTTCCAGAGCTGGGTTGAAACTTCTAGGGCAGAGCCGACTGCGCATGCTCACAGGCCACAAGAAAAATGGCCACTTAAACAGCTGTGGTTATCTTTTATCCAGTGGCGAAACTAAAGTCTTGTGGGCCCCAGTGCAAAGAGTGGTTACAGGTGCTAAGGAGTTTAATCCACCTTAGTGTGGTTAGGGTAATCTGTGGGTCTCAATGGCTTATAGGCCAGATGGAAGTTGCAATATCAATAATGATGCCAGTGCTTATAGGTCCCCTAAGGCTCCTGGGCCCTGGTGCGACTGCACCCCCTCAAGTTATGCCCCTGCTTTTATCCCGTGTCAGCCTTTATATGCTGGAGCATCTAAATGGTTAAATATAGGGAAAGGGATCTCTTTGACTTCAGTGAGTGCAACATTATCATGGAAAACTAATGGGATGTTAGACATAATACATTGTGATAAAAAAAAAAAATCTTGTGCATTAAACAGGACATGCTCTTTCCTTCCCCCCTACCCACCCTTCACCCTCCATCTCTTATTCTGTGTTTTTCGTTCTGTTTTATAATTTGTTATCAAAAATCTTTTCAATAAAAACTACAGTTGAAAAAAAAAAAAAAAAAAAACAGGACATGCCACCAGATCAGAAACTCCAATGATATATATGATCAAACATTTAGGTGTTTTTTTTTTTTTTACCCAAATAACATCACCTGCTCCAAAGATAGTTAATGTGAACGCAAATTAAGGTTTACTGGCCAAGAGGCACTGGGATGTTAAAAAAAAGTTTTTATAAAGCGGAAAAGAGATGTTTATTAACATATTTTTAAAAAGTTTTTTAAAAATGGCTTATGTCCATAAAAAGTCCTGTTTTTACAGTAATTTTTTTAAAAATTTAATTGGTATTGATGAATTTGTACAAAAAATTGATCACATTCATCTTACATGGAGGGGATCTTAACGTCCGGGCCTCACATGGTGTAAACACTGTGGTCACTGTGTTGTGGATGGGACTCTAGCAAATCCCATCCCCACACTACAGTAAAATATGCGAAGCTTGGCAATTATACCTAGGGAAATGTTGGCAGTTTCCTTATAGGTAAAATTGAAGCAGAAAGTCTGCAGAAGAAACCTCTGTGAACTTTCTGTGAAAAGAGATGCAGGAAAAATCACGATGCATTGCCGCTACAGTTTTTCCTGCAGTGCTTTTTTGCTGCGGGACACTAAGTGGGGCATTAGCCTAAAAATCATTTAAACACTTCACCTTTCCTCACCTCTCCAAGGCATCCTTGCAACGTCCAGTGGTCCCTGGCTTCCTCTTCTGGTCTCCGTCTGATGTCACACACACCAAGGTCACGGCTGAGACCTGTGTTTGGGTCTCAGCAGTCACAATGGCCGTGCTGCACGACATGATGCCAGATGCCCAGGAAAGGTGAGGCAAGATGAGTATAAGTATTTGTTATTTTCCTTCACTTCCCCTAGGTCTCCACTTATTATAGTCTGGGGTCTAAGGAAGGCACCAGAGTATAATAATGTTTCCTTGGTGATGAACCTTAAAAATTTTTTGTACGGGTGAAGTCCAAAAGATTTGTGTGGAGTCTGGTTCTAAATGAATCGAATCGCCAATCCCTAGTACAGAATAGGACAACCCATGGGGTTTTGAAAAAACATAGTATATTCATAAACATTATTGCCATCAGACAACCCCTTTAAAATCCTATAGTGTTAAAGCACTTAAATGTAGAAAAACAGTCATATATGTACCAGCAGATAACCCAAACCTTCCAGCTGGAAGTGTCTGTCCTAGGAAGTTCCATGGATTTGTCATAATGCTGTGACAATATCTCATGAGTTCAGACGCGTCCAGCGCCAGAATTGGGGTTTGGCTTACATAGCTATTCCGCCTTTCAGCTAAGAAGTGGCGACAATTGTGCTCTGTGTAGACAATTCTTTGTGAAGAGTTATGGCCAAATGTTTTGAAACTGATCCAAATTTAGGTTTTCACAAAGTTTGCTCCTTCGTTATTTTTAGATCTTTTAGTCAGATGTTTCTATGGTTACTGACATACAATTATAAGCATTGCATACATTTTTAAACTTTTTTTGACAAATACTTCAAGCTTATCCAAAGTCTTCATATTTACAATTAGAGATGAGCGAACAGTGTTCTATCGAACTCATGTTCGATCGGATATTAGGCTGTTCGGCATGTTCGAATCGAATCGAACACCGCGTGGTAAAGTGCGCCATTACTCGATTCCCCTCCCACCTTCCCTGGCGCCTTTTTTGCTCCAATAACAGCGCAGGGTAGGTGGGACAGGAACTACGACACCGGTGACGTTGAAAAAAGTAGGCAAAACCCATTGGCTGCCGAAAACATGTGACCTCTAATTTAAAAGAACAGCGACGCCCAGCTTCGCGTCATTCTGAGCTTGCAATTCACCGGGGACGGAGGTTTCCGTCTAGTTAGCTAGGGCTTAGATTCTGGGTAGGCAGGGACAGGCTAGGATAGGAAGGAGAAGACAACCAACAGCTCTTATAAGAGCTAAATTCCAGGGAGAAGCTTGTCAGTGTAACGTGGCACTGACGGGCTCAATCGCCGCAACCCAGCTTTCCGCGGATCCTGAATGGAATACACTGTCAGTGTATTCCCGTATACCCGATATATACCCCCGATACCCGTTCCAATGGTGTGCCCCCCCACCTTCACCCCAGAAATACCCTGTAAGTCCCCTAGCAATAGAATTGGGGCTATATACACCCACTATTTTTGCTACTGCCATATAGTGCCATTGTCTGACTGGGAATTCAAAGAATACAGTCCTATGAAAAAGTTTGGGCACCCCTATTAATCTTAATCATTTTTAGTTCTAAATATTTTGGTGTTTGCAGCAGCCATTTCAGTTTGATATATCTAATAACTGATGGACACAGTAATATTTCAGGATTGAAATGAGGTTTATTGTACTAACAGAAAATGTGCAATATGCATTAAACCAAAATTTGACCGGTGCAAAAGTATGGGCACCTCAACAGAAAAGTGACATTAATATTTAGTAGATCCTCCTTTTGCAAAGATAACAGCCTCTAGTCGCTTCCTGTAGCGTTTAATCAGTTCCTGGATCCTGGATAAAGGTATTTTGGACAAACAATTCAAGTTCAGTTAAGTTAGATGGTCGCCGAGCATGGACAGCCCGCTTCAAATCATCCCACAGATGTTCAATGATATTCAGGTCTGGGGACTGGGATGGCCATTCCAGAACATTGTAATTGTTCCTCTGCATGAATGCCTGAGTTGATTTGGAGCGGTGTTTTGGATCATTGTCTTGCTGAAATATCCATCCCCGGCGTAACTTCAACTTCGTCACTGATTCTTGAACATTATTCTCAAGAATCTGCTGATACTGAGTGGAATCCATGCGACCCTCAACTTTAACAAGATTCCCGATGCCGGCATTGGCCACACAGCCCCAAAGCATGATGGAACCTCCACCAAATTTTACAGTGGGTAGCAAGTGTTTTTCTTGGAATGCTGTTTCTTTTTGGACGCCATGCATAACGCCTTTTTTTTATAACCAAACAACTCAATCTTTGTTTCCAAAATGAAGTTGGCCTCTCCAAATGTGCTTTTGCATACCTCAGGCAACTCTATTTGTGGCGTACGTGCAGAAACGGCTTCTTTCTCATCACTCTCCCATACAGCTTCTCCTTGTGCAAAGTGCGCTGTATTGCTGACTGATGCACAGTGACACCATCTGCAGCAAGATGATGCTGCAGCTCTTTGGAGGTGGTCTGTGGATTGTCCTTGACTGTTCTCACCATTCTTCTTCTCTGCCTTTCTGATATTTTTCTTGGCCTGCCACTTCTGGGCTTAACAAGAACTGTCCCTGTGGTCTTCCATTTCCTTACTATGTTCCTCACAGTGGAAACTGACAGGTTAAATCTCTGAGACAACGTTTTGTATCCTTCCCCTGAACAACTATGTTGAACAATCTTTGTTTTCAGATCATTTGAGAGCGGGCTGTCCATGTTCGGCAACCATCTAACTTAACTGAACTTGAATTGTTTTGTAGAAAGAAATGGTCCAAAATACCTTCATCCAGGATCCAGGAACTGATTAAAAGCTACAGGAAGCGACTAGAGGCTGTTATCTTTGCAAAAGGAGGATCTACTAAATATTAATGTCACTTTTCTGTTGAGGTGCCCATACTTTTGCACCGGTCAAATTTTGGTTTAATGCATATTGCGCATTTTCTGTTAGTACAATAAACCTCATTTCAATCCTGAAATATTACTGTGTCCATCAGTTATTAGATATATCAAACTGAAATGGCTGTTGCAAACACCAAAATATTTAGAACTAAAAATGATTAAGATTAATAGGGGTGCCCAAACTTTTTCATAGGACTGTATATTGGGCTTACATATAACTTCAATTCCAGGGAGAAGCTTGTCAGTGTAACGTGGCACTGACGGGCTCAATCGCCGCAACCCAGCTTTCCCAGGATCCTGAATGGAACACACTGACAGTGTATTCCCGTATACCCCATATATACACCCCAAATCCCCGTTCCAACGGTGTGCCCCCCCACCTTCACCTCAGAAATACCCTGCAAGTCCCCTAGCAATAGAATTGGGGCTATATACACCCACAATTTTTGCTACTGGTATATAGTGCCAGTTTCTGACTGGGAATTCAAAGACTATATTGGGGTTACGTGCACCCACAATTTTTGCTACTGGTATATAGTGCCATTGTTTCACTGGGAATTCAAAGAATATATTGGGGTTATGTGCACCCACAATTTTTGCTACTGGTATATAGTGCCATTGTCTGACTGGGAATTCAAAGAATATATTGGGGTTATGTGCACCCACAATTTTTGCTACTGGTATATAGTGCCATTGTCTGACTGGGAATTCAAAGAATATATTGGGGTTATGTGCACCCACAATTTTTGCTACTGGTATATAGTGCCATTGTCTCACTGGGAATTCAAAGAATATATGGGGGTTACGTGCACCCACAATTTTTGCTACTGGTATATAGTGCCATTGTCTGACTGGGAATTCAAAGAATATATGGGGGTTACGTGCACCCACAATTTTTGCTACTGGTATATAGTGCCATTGTCTCACTGGGAATTCAAAGAATATATGGGGGTTATGTGCACCCACAATTTTTGCTACTGCTATATAGTGCCAGTTTCTGACTGGTAATTCAAAGAATATATTGGGGTTACGTGCACCCACAATTTTTGCTACTGGTATATAGTGCCATTGTCTCACTGGGAATTCAAAGAATATATGGGGGTTACGTGCACCCACAATTTTTGCTACTGGTATATAGTGCCATTGTCTGACTGGGAATTCAAAGAATATATTGGGGTTATGTGCACCCACAATTTTTGCTACTGGTATATAGTGCCAGTTTCTGACTGGTAATTCAAAGAATATATTGGGGTTATGTGCACCCACAATTTTTGCTACTGCTATATAGTGCCAGTTTCTGACTGGTAATTCAAAGAATATATTGGGGTTATGTGCACCCACAATTTTTGCTACTGGTATATAGTGCCATTGTCTGACTGGGAATTCAAAGAATATATGGGGGTTACGTGCACCCACAATTTTTGCTACTGGTATATAGTGCCATTGTCTGACTGGGAATTCAAAGAATATATTGGGGTTATGTGCAGCCACAATTTTTGCTACTGCTATATAGTGCCAGTTTCTGACTGGTAATTCAAAGAATATATTGGGGTTACGTGAACCCACAATTTTTGCTACTGGTATATAGTGCCAGTTTCTGACTGGTAATTCAAAGAATATATTGGGGTTATGTGCACCCACAATTTTTGCTACTGCTATATAGTTCCAGTTTCTGACTGGTAATTCAAAGAATATATTGGGGTTACGTGCACCCACAATTTTTGCTACTGGTATATAGTTGCCATTGTCTGACTGGGAATTCAAAGAATATATGGGGGTTACGTGCACCCACAATTTTTGCTACTGGTATATAGTGCCATTGTCTGACTGGGAATTCAAAGAATATATTGGGGTTATGTGCACCCACAATTTTTGCTACTGCTATATAGTGCCAGTTTCTGACTGGTAATTCAAAGAATATATTGGGGTTACGTGCACCCACAATTTTTGCTACTGGTATATAGTGCCATTGTCTCACTGGGAATTCAAAGAATATATGGGGGTTACGTGCACCCACAATTTTTGCTACTGGTATATAGTGCCATTGTCTGACTGGGAATTCAAAGAATATATTGGGGTTACAAATACCCTCATTTCTTGCTACTGCCATATAGTTCCAGTTTCTGACTGGTAATTCAAAGAATATATTGGGGTTACGTGCACCCACAATTTTTGCTACTAGTATATAGTGCCATTCTCTGACTGGGAATTCAAAGAATATATGGGGGTTACGTGCACCCACAATTTTTGCTACTGGTATATAGTGCCATTGTCTGACTGGGAATTCAAAGAATATATTGGGGTTATGTGCACCCACAATTTTTGCTACTGGTATATAGTGCCATTGTCTCACTGGGAATTCAAAGAATATATGGGGGTTACGTGCACCCACAATTTTTGCTACTGGTATATAGTGCCATTGTCTGACTGGGAATTCAAAGAATATATGGGGGTTACGTGCACCCACAATTTTTGCTACTGGTATATAGTGCCATTGTCTGACTGGGAATTCAAAGAATATATTGGGGTTACGTGCACCCACAATTTTTGCTACTGGTATATAGTGCCATTGTCTCACTGGGAATTCAAAGAATATATTGGGGTTACGTGCACCCACAATTTTTGCTACTGGTATATAGTTGCCATTGTCTGACTGGGAATTCAAAGAATATATGGGGGTTACGTGCACCCACAATTTTTGCTACTGGTATATAGTGCCATTGTCTGACTGGGAATTCAAAGAATATATGGGGGTTACGTGCACCCACAATTTTTGCTACTGGTATATCGTGCCAGTTTCTGACTGGTAATTCAAAGAATATATTGGGGTTACGTGCACCCACAATTTTTGCTACTGGTATATAGTGCCATTGTCTCACTGGGAATTCAAAGAATACATTGGGGTTACGTGCACCCACAATTTTTGCTACTGGTATATAGTTGCCATTGTCTGACTGGGAATTCAAAGAATATATGGGGGTTACGTGCACCCACAATTTTTGCTACTGGTATATAGTGCCATTGTCTGACTGGGAATTCAAAGAATATATTGGGGTTATGTGCACCCACAATTTTTGCTACTGCTATATAGTGCCAGTTTCTGACTGGTAATTCAAAGAATATATTGGGGTTACGTGCACCCACAATTTTTGCTACTGGTATATAGTGCCATTGTCTCACTGGGAATTCAAAGAATATATGGGGGTTACGTGCACCCACAATTTTTGCTACTGGTATATAGTGCCATTGTCTCACTGGGAATTCAAAGAATATATTGGGGTTACGTGCACCCACAATTTTTGCTACTGGTATATAGTTGCCATTGTCTGACTGGGAATTCAAAGAATATATGGGGGTTACGTGCACCCACAATTTTTGCTACTGGTATATAGTGCCATTGTCTGACTGGGAATTCAAAGAATATATGGGGGTTACGTGCACCCACAATTTTTGCTACTGGTATATCGTGCCAGTTTCTGACTGGTAATTCAAAGAATATATTGGGGTTACGTGCACCCACAATTTTTGCTACTGGTATATAGTGCCATTGTCTCACTGGGAATTCAAAGAATACATTGGGGTTACGTGCACCCACAATTTTTGCTACTGGTATATAGTTGCCATTGTCTGACTGGGAATTCAAAGAATATATGGGGGTTACGTGCACCCACAATTTTTGCTACTGGTATATAGTGCCATTGTCTGACTGGGAATTCAAAGAATATATTGGGGTTATGTGCACCCACAATTTTTGCTACTGCTATATAGTGCCAGTTTCTGACTGGTAATTCAAAGAATATATTGGGGTTACGTGCACCCACAATTTTTGCTACTGGTATATAGTGCCATTGTCTCACTGGGAATTCAAAGAATATATGGGGGTTACGTGCACCCACAATTTTTGCTACTGGTATATAGTGCCATTGTCTGACTGGGAATTCAAAGAATATATTGGGGTTATGTGCACCCACAATTTTTGCTACTGCTATATAGTTCCAGTTTCTGACTGGTAATTCAAAGAATATATTGGGGTTACGTGCACCCACAATTTTTGCTACTGGTATATAGTGCCATTGTCTGACTGGGAATTCAAAGAATATATGGGGGTTACGTGCACCCACAATTTTTGCTACTGGTATATAGTGCCATTGTCTGACTGGGAATTCAAAGAATATATTGGGGTTATGTGCACCCACAATTTTTGCTACTGCTATATAGTGCCAGTTTCTGACTGGTAATTCAAAGAATATATTGGGGTTACGTGCACCCACAATTTTTGCTACTGGTATATAGTGCCATTGTCTCACTGGGAATTCAAAGAATATATGGGGGTTACGTGCACCCACAATTTTTGCTACTGCTATATAGTGCCATTGTCTGACTGGGAATTCAAAGAATATATTGGGGTTATGTGCACCCACAATTTTTGCTACTGCTATATAGTGCCAGTTTCTGACTGGTAATTCAAAGAATATATTGGGGTTATGTGCACCCACAATTTTTGCTACTGCTATATAGTGCCAGTTTCTGACTGGTAATTCAAAGAATATATTGGGGTTACGTGCACCCACAATTTTTGCTACTGGTATATAGTGCCATTGTCTCACTGGGAATTCAAAGAATATATGGGGGTTATGTGCACCCACAATTTTTGCTACTGCTATATAGTGCCAGTTTCTGACTGGTAATTCAAAGAATATATTGGGGTTACGTGCACCCACAATTTTTGCTACTGGTATATAGTGCCATTGTCTCACTGGGAATTCAAAGAATATATGGGGGTTATGTGCACCCACAATTTTTGCTACTGCTATATAGTGCCAGTTTCTGACTGGTAATTCAAAGAATATATTGGGTTTACGTGCACCCACAATTTTTGCTACTGGTATATAGTGCCATTGTCTCACTGGGAATTCAAAGAATATATGGGGGTTACGTGCACCCACAATTTTTGCTACTGGTATATAGTGCCATTGTCTGACTGGGAATTCAAAGAATATATTGGGGTTACAAATACCCTCATTTCTTGCTACTGCCATATAGTTCCAGTTTCTGACTGGTAATTCAAAGAATATATTGGGGTTACGTGCACCCACAATTTTTGCTACTGGTATATAGTGCCAGTTTCTGAGTGGAAATTCCCCAAATAATTTGTGGATTCATTCACCCTACATCTCAGGCTCTTGCCATATTCACCCAGGTTGTCAGTGCTGCACCAGCTCGTTCCCAGACAGCTCGGCCCAAAAAACACGTTACCTATATAGAGGATTTGGACAATGAAGACAACATGTTCTAAATCCAATATCTGCACCTTCTCCAGAATTAAAATAAAGGCAGCGTTTAACTTTAAATATAATATATATATCAAATAGCACTGCACAAAGGAAGATCTTATCAGCTTGTCTCATGACATGCTACTAAAAAGTGTCATTTGTGTATCTTAATGTAAATATAGTTGTATAAGCTTTTTGGGTTTTAGGCACTGCCAAGTTATTTATTACCACCCGCTCCCTTATAATGATGATGACGCCAAAGTCACTGTGGGTGTTCAGAGCTCACAGCTTTGGTTGACATTTGTCTTGCTCTCTGTCGGTACCAGCTGTCTTTTTGGATACCGTAAAGTTATGTTGACTTTATTAACAGCTATAGAAGCTTTAGCCAGGTTGTGACGGTGTGTAACCCTAACAACACTAAGTGGGATACACATTAATAGTCAGTCTATGTACGCTAAACGTATCACTTAAGTAATTTTTTTTCCCTCTCCCCTAATATAAGAAAGGAACAGACATTAGACCTAGACCGGGGTTCGAGGCTTGTAAAAATCCAGTATTATTTGTTCTTCATGATGTGAAATATGTGTTGAAAAGCAACCCAAGATGAAGTCAGCCATGTGTGCCAGTGTGTTACTTGGCATGCCTTTGCTGGCCCCAACTGTAAGGGTCACTCTCCATTTCCTCCATTTTCCACTCCCCTTCACACCATTTGTGGTGAAGCAATGGGATGCACTGAAGTGCACCCTCTAGCCTCGTGTGGGACAGGGACATCAGATGCCACTCCAACCCCCTCGTCTTCCTCCGCCAGCCAACGGTGCGAAGATGAGAGGAGTGTGCTCTGAATGTTTTCTGCCTAGCAGAGGCTAGTTCTCACTTACGAAAATGGCCCCACTTTGACCTGTATATCAGGCACCATGGTGTAGGTTTCAAAGAAACATGGCACCAACAAGTTGAAAACGTGGGCCATGCGTGGACCGTGTTTGAGTCTGGCAAGCTCCAGATCTGCTACCAGGTTCCAGCCATTATCACAGGCGCAAAAATGCCAGGCCCCAGGTGTAGCAGGGAAAAAAAAATGCCATCTCAGCCAGGATGGCATCCCTGACCTCAGAGGCACTGTGCTGTCTGTCCCCCAAGCTGATGAGCTTCAGCACCGCCTGCTGACGTCTCCCCACACCAGTGTTTTAGCGTTTGCCGCTAGTAGCTGGGGTGGAGGTTGCAGCGTCGTAGGGTTTCAGTCTACTCCTGCCATGAATTTTGGCCTGGGAGAGGAGATAGGCCACCCCAGTTTGCACCCGGGGACCAGACTCCACCACATTCACCCTGCCTGTCATTAAAGATAAGCACTGCAGCATCCCTGACCACAGGCGCTTGTCCATGTGTCGGTGGTCAAGTGGACCTTGCAGCAAAGCGCAGAGCTCTGGGCCCGACTGATGTTATGGGACACATGCAGGTGCAAGGCAGGGACAGCACACCAAGAGAAGTAGTAACGGCTAGGCCCAGCATAGGGAGGTGCCCCAGCTGCCATCTGCTGACGGAAGGCTTGGGTCTCCAGAAGCATAAACAAACACCAACATCTCCAGGGCCAGCAGTTTATCGATGAGGCTGTTAAAGGCTTGGGCATGGGGGTGGGTTGTGTTGTACTTCTGCCTGCAATGAAAAGCTTGGGAAATGTGGAGTGGCTGGGAAGAGGCGCATGATGGTGCAGGCCAAAAGGGCGCATGAGGGTGAACTCCCCAATGTGTCAGAGATAGGTGTGTAGGTGTCCTTGCATCATATACTTGCACCATATTTGGCTTTGGAAGTTAATTTTGTGCCAAAAAGTGGTTAAGACAGCGATCCCTCAGCTACTCCCGTTACACTGTCTAGTGAAATTACCATCTTTGGAAGTGGACCACCACTTGTAAGATCCCAAAGGAAGCAGGCAAGAGATGTGCAGTGCAGAAAAAAAGATGAGAAAATAAGTGTAGGCTGTAGAGCACAGAGGGATCGGAGAGGACAGAGCTGGTGTCGGCCAGGTATTCCCACAACATGCGCCTATACTTGTCCCTCCTGGTGACACTAGGCCCCTGAGTGGCAGTAATTTGTCCAGGGGGGCCATTAACGTGTTCCAGACCTAGGAATAAGTCTTCCAACAGGGTAGAGTTTTGCATGCCTTTGCTTCTACCCACTGTTTTTGCTGCTTAGCTTCCCTCCACATCTACACTGCTTTAGCCCCTAAACATCACCCCAGTTTATGCCTTTGCTTCTACCCAGGTTTTTTGTTGATTTAGCTTCCCTCTACATCTACACTGCTTTAGCCCCTAGACATCACCCCTGTCCATGTGGGGTCGGTTGCCTCGTCATCCACCAACTCCTCTTCCAATTGCGCACTGGCCCCTTACTGCAAACCGCACATGACCACAGCTTGCCCTGATGGCAACTGTGTCCCATGATCCCCACTTAGGTCCAGACAAGTCGGTGGCGGGTCCAAAACCCCAAAATTGGAAGGAAATGGCGGATACTGCAGTATTTCTAACACCTGTTCCTGGTGCTCGGGCCTGGTCTGTGTTGTACCCTGCACCCTGCTTAACGCAGCTGCCATATCCGACGTTGTGCTGAGCGCATGCTAATGTTTCGTGTCCAGTGCAATGGATGGGATTTCACATAAGTCTGCCACCCATGGCCACTCATGGTTGAGCAACTGAGGGAGTTGACTTTGACGAACCCGAGGGTTTTGGAGTTGGAACTACATCAAAGGTCTGTGCTGCTCACACACTCTGCTCAACACATGATATGTTTAGTGCCAGCAGTGTGGAGACGTCGCACAACAGCCGTTGTTCCAGCAGGTACAGGCGTTGTAGGAGTGCATAGAGGCTAGCAGCGGCAACTATAGACTTTAAAAACTATCCGCACAAGCGCCACACTTTCACCAGTAGCTCAGGAACATTGGGGTACCTTTTTCAAAAGATTAGCAGCAATGAGTTAAAAACGTGGCCCAGGCATGGAATATGTTGCAGGCTGCCAAGCTACAGAGCCGATCCCAGGTTACGGCCATTATCACACATGACAACATGCCTGGGCCCAGGTGCAGTGGCAAAAACCACATTGCCGTCTCATCGAGGATGGCATGACTCACTTTGTAGGCAGTGTGCTGTCTGGCCCCCAAGCTGATGAGCTTCAGCACGGCCCGCTGACGTCTCCCCACACCAGTGTTGCAGCGTTTCCAGCTCGTAGCTGGGGTCAATTTAACAGCGGAGGAGGGTGGTGTTTCAGCCCTCCTCCTAGGAATGTTGTGTGGGGAGACAAGTCAGGCCACCACATTTTGCGACCCGGTCCACGCCTCAACTACATTCAACCACTGTGCCAAAATTGAAAGGTAGCGTCCCTGTCCGCATGCACTTGTCCATTCGTAACTGGTCACGTGGAACTTTAGGGCTAAGCGCTGAATTTAGGGACCGCCTCATGTTTGGGGGAAAGTGCTGGTGTGGACGGCACAGTGCGGTGGCGCAGTAGACACTCTGCCCAAAAAGGGCAGAGTGTCCCCCAGCCGGGATTCCAACATCTCCTGGGCCAGATTTCTTGAGATGAGGCCGTTGAAGCCTTGGGCATGTGGGTGGGTTGCGCTGTACTTTAGCATGAAATGAAAGGCTTGGGAGATGGGGAGTTGCTGGGAAGAGGCGCATGATGGCGCGGGCAAAAGGAGAAATGGCAGGAAAAGGTGAGGATGAGGGTGAACTCCCCAAAGTGTCAGAGGCAGATGTGGAGGTGTCCTGGCTGCTGGTCTGGACTGCAGCGCCAGCCCTGTCAACAGTGGGAGAGGCAGTGGCCGCCAGGCCAAACGACGATTATCCTGCACTTGCTCTCACCCACTGAGCTCAGGGCTTGCCTTCCAAATGATGGCACCCGCAAGAGGTGGTGAGATTCCTCTCTGCAGATCTCCAACCCATCTTGGACTTGTAAATTGCACTAAATTTGTCATGTAACTGACATGTATATGATGAGTCTATCCATTGTCTGTTCATTTTGGTGAAAGTCAGCCTGTCAGCTGACAGACAGCTGTGCTTGTCAGTGATGATGCCACCGGTTGCTTGTACCCCCAGTTTTTGCTGCTTAGCTTGCCTCCACATCCACACTGCTTTTGCCCCTACACATCACCCCTATCCATGCCTGTGCCTCTAGCCATAAGTCTGCCACCCATGGAAACTCATGGTGCAGAAAGTGAGGGAGCTGACTCTGAGGAACCCTTGGGTTTTGTAGCTGGTACTCCATCAAAGGTCTCTGCTGCTCACACACCCTGCTGAACATACAGTATCTAGGGTTAGAGCGTGTGGTGACCTCGCACAACAGTAGGTGCTTCAGGCAGATGTAGGCCTTGCTGGAGTGTATTGCGGCTAGCTCCAGGTACTGTAGACTTGGGAAAGTGGGTGTCCAAGTGCCGCACTTTCACCCTTAGCTCAGCTAATTTGGGGTATGTTTTTAAAAATCATTGCACCACTACATTGAACACGTGGGCCAGGCATGGAACGTGTTGGAGGCTGGCAAGCTCCAGAGCCCTCCAACAAGACAAAAAAGCCTGGCCCCAGGGGCAGCGGGGATAAACAAATTGCCATCTCATCCAGGATGGCATCCCTGACCTCAGAGGCAGTGTGCTGTCCGTCTCCCAAGCTGATGAGCTTCAGCCCAGCCTGCTGACGTCTCCCCACACCAGTGTTGCAGCGTTTTCAGCTCGTAGCTGGGGTCAATCTAACAGCGGAGGAGGAGGGTGGTGTTACAGCCCTCCTCCCAGGAATGTTGTGTGGGGAGACAAGTCAGTCCACCACATTTTGCGACCCGGTCCATGCCTCAAGTACATTCAACCACTGTGCCAAGATTGAAAGGTAGCGTCCCTGTCCGCATGCACTTGTCCATTCGTAGCTGGTCACGTGGATCTTTTGGGCAAAGCGCTGAACTTAGGGACCGCCTCATGTTTGGGGAAAAGTGCTGGTGTGGACGGCACAGTGAGGTGGCGCAGTAGCCAGCAGGCTCAAAAAGGGCAGAGTGTCCACAAGCTGGGACCCCAACATCTCCTGGGCCAGAATTTTTGAGATGAGGCCGTTGAAGCCTTGGGCATGTGGGTGGGTTGTGCTGTACTTTAGCCTGGAATGAAAGGCCTGGGAGATGGGGAGTCGCATTGCAAAGTGTGTAAACCACACTCAGTTTGTCCTCGACCTATACATTTAGAAATTATCTCCCCCAGCGAGGAACGTGGCCTCGATGGGGGAATTTTTCTAAGGAAGCTAGAAAAGAGGGCATCTTGGGCCTTGCTGGCTCAGGTCTAGCTTCTGTCATGCAGCTGTCTTCTGCCTCTGGACATCCCTTTGCCTCTAGCCACCTTTTTCCCTGCTTAGCTTGCCTCCACATCCACACTGCTTTTGCCCCTAGACATCACCCCAGTCCATGCCTTAGCTTGTACCCCCAGTTTTTGCTGCTTAGCTTGCCTCCACATCCACACTGCTTTTGCCCCTAGACATCACCCCAGTCCATGCCTTAGCTTGTACCCCCAGTTTTTCCTGCTTAGCTTGCCTCCACATCCACACTGCTTTTGCCCCTAGACATCATCCCTATCCATGCCTCTGCCCCTAGCCATAACTCTGCCACCCCTGGAAACTCATGGTGCAGAAACTTTGGGAGCTGACTTTGAGGAAACCTTGGGTTTTGTAGATGGAACTCCATCAAAGGTCTGTGCAGCTCACACACCCTGCTCAAGATATGGTATTGTAGGGTTTCAGCGTGTGTGGATGACGGACAACAGCCTGTGTTTGGACAGATGTAGGCCTTGCTAGAGTGTTTTTAGGCTAGCAGCGACTCCTGTGCACTTGCAAAAGTGGGCGCACAAGCGCCGCATTTTCAACAGTAGCTTCGGTACATTTGGGTATGTTTTCAAAAAACTTTGCACCACTAGGTTAGACGTGGGCCAAACATGGAACGTGTTGGAGGCTGGCAAGCTCCAGAGCCGCTACCAGGTTCCAGCCATTATCACAGGCGTAAAAATGCCAGGCCCCAGGTGTAGCAGGGAAAAAAGAATGCCATCTCAGCCAGGATGGCATCCCTGACCTCGGAGGCACTGTGCTGTCTGTCCCCCAAGCTGATGAGCTTCAGCACCGCCTGCTGACGTCTCCCCACACCAGTGTTTTAGCGTTTGCCACTAGTAGCTGGGGTGGAGGTTGCAGCGTCGTAGGGTTTCAGTCTACTCCTGCCATGAATTTTGGCCTGGGAGAGGAGATAGGGTACCTCAATTTGCACCCCGGGACCAGACTCCACCACATTCACCCTGCCTGTCCTTAAAGATAAGCAGCATCCCTGACCACAGGCGCTTGTCCAAGTGTCGGTGGTCAAGTGGACCTTGCAGCAAAGCGCGGAACTAAGGGCCCACCTGATGTTGAGTGACACGTGCTGGTGCAAGGCGGGGACGCCACACCGGGAGAAGTTGTGACAGCTAGGGACGGCATAGTGAGGTGCCACAGTTGCCATCAGGTCCGGGAAGGCGGGGGTTTCAACAAGCCGGAACGCCAACCTCTCCTGGGCCAGCAGTTTAGCGATGTTGGCGTTCTAGGCTTGCGTGGGTGGGTGGTTAGCGGTGTATTTCTGCCGGCGCTCCAATGTCAGAGATGGTGGGTTGTTGTAAAGAAGCGCCTGATGGTGCCTTTGATGGTGCAGGAGAAGGAGATAAGACAGAAACAGGGGAGGATGAGGGAGAAGTCAACAAAGTGGCGGAGGCAGATGAAGTGATGTCCTGGCTCGTCCTCTGGAGTGCATCGCCAGCACTGTGAGCAGAGGCAGTGGCATGAACGGCGGGCGACGTTTGTCCTGCTGTTGCTGCCTGCCACTGATTCCATTGCTTGGATTCCAAATGACGGTGCATTGAAGTGGTGGACAGGTTGCTCTTCTCAGGGCCCCTACTTGATTTCGAGAGGCAAATTGTGTAGACGACACTATATCTGTCCTCGGCGCATTCCTTGAAAAAACTCTACACCTTCAAGAAATGTGCCCTCGATGGGGGAGTTTTTCTTGGCTGGGTACAAAAGGGAACATCTTCGGACATTCCGGGTCTGGCCTGGCTTCGGCAAAGCAGCTGACCTCTGCCTCTGGACATGTCTCTGCCTCTAGCTACCCTTTTTGGTGCTGCACCTGCCTCAACATCCACACTACTTTCCCAGCTTGACATCCGCCTTGTCCAGGTGGGGTCGGTGTCCTCGTCGTCCACCACCTCCTCTTCCAACTCCTGTCTCGCCTCCTCCTCCTGCACAATGCGCATGTCAACTGGCTGCCCTGACAGTAACTGCGTCTCATCGTCGTCGATGAGGGTGGGTTGCTGGTCATCCGCCACCAAATCGACCGGAGATGGAGTGGAGGAGACTCTAGTGTTTGAGCATCTGGACACAGATACTCGTCTGTTAGGTCCGTGGAATCGCGAAATGGAGGGGCAGGTTGCGGTACAGTCAAAGGAAGGGAGAACAGCTCTGGGGAGCAGGGACAGTTGGGGTTATTGTTCTGGGAAGATTGGGAATTTTGGGTGGAAGGAGGACAAGACTGTTGGGTAAGAGGAGGTAGAGGCTGACTGGCTGGTGGACAATGTGCTTTAAGCGTTATCCGACAGCCATTGCAAGACCTGTTCCTGGTTCTCGGGCCTACTAATCTTTGTACCATTCAGCCTAGTTAATGTGGAACTTTTGTGCAAAGCGCAGAACTTAGGGCCCGCCTGATGTTAAGGGACACACGCTGGTACAAGGCTCAACTCACCCTAAGTGCCAAAAACACTGCTGGTGCAAGGCTCTACTCATGCCAAGGGCCTCAATCTCTGCTGGTAGCTCAGCTTAAGGTCCTGTAACTTTGTTTGGAAGGGCTCATGTTAAGTGCTAGAAAAGTGAATTTTGGAAGGTCTTACCACATCACACACACACACACACACACACACACACTCAAAATGACAGTTAAGGGTGAGGGCTTTTGGAATTCCCATTGCCTATTCCATTTGTGGTTGTCATGGGGAACGTGATTTAAAGGGGTGGTTGTTACTGTTTGTTGAGCTTAAATTGGGGTTTGTGTCCATCCATTTTGGGAGTAAAGAAGGTTTCCAGGTATTTTCCCACTTTGATAGAGGTTTTTTTGAGTGTGTAAAGTGTGTAGTTGTTAGGCTGTGATGTTGGGGTAATAGAGGGTCTTTGGTGTGTTAGATGCCCCCAGACATGCTTCCCCTGCTGTCCCAGTGTCATTCCAGAGGTGTTGGCATCATTTCCTGGGGTGTCATAGTGGACTTGGTGACCCTCCAGACACGGATTTGGGTTTCCCCCTTAACGAGTATCTGTTCCCCATAGACTATAATGGGGTTCGAAACCCGTTCGAACACACGAACATTGAGCGGCTGTTCGAATTGAATTTCGAACCTCGAACATTTTAGTGTTCGCTCATCTCTATTTACAATGTTGACCCTTATTATTCAAGATTTCTGCAGTTTTCTCTAGCATAATGGTTATCAACTTCTGCACCAAATGACTCTCCAATGATGACCCATTTTCCTAGAAGACACTTCTCTTCAAGAAAGGCATAGACTCAAAAGAAGGACAGATTGACATTCTGTAGGACAGGGATCGGACGGCAGAGGACTGAAGCCTCCTTCAGACTGTTTGGGGCATCTGGATGAATGATTGGAAAAGAAAAGGTGAAAGGTTACCATAACTCCTGTTTCATGCCAACAGTAAAGCATCCTGAGACCATTAATGTGTGGGATTTATCCAAGGGAGTGGGCTCACTTACAATTTTTCCTAAGAACACTGCTATGAATAAAGAATGGTATCTAAGCATCCCCCTTAGAGCCATGGTGGCGAACCTATGGCACATGGGCCAGTGTGGGCACTCAGAGCCCTCTCTGTGGGCACGCACACCGTCGCCCCAGCCACGGTTCTGGATTGCTGTTCCCAATCCCCTGGTGAGCGACCCAGCCCTTTTTTCAGTTGTTTGTACAAATGCACACACATTTCAAAACTGTCAGTGTAGGACCCATAGCCTTGTTAAATAGCCATGTTGGCACTTTGCGATAAATTAGTGGGTTTTGGGTTGTAGTTTGGACACTAGGTCTCTAAAAGGTTCACTGTCATTGCCCCAGAGCAGGGGTGCCCAATACGTCGATCGTGATCTACCGGTCGATCGCAATGGACGTATGGGTCGATCGCGGGATGCAGCCAGGGATCCCCGGTGTCTGCTTGTTCACAGTGCAGGCTGAGAGTCATCTACGGACACTGGTAGGTGGGGCTGCCGCAGCCCCAGCCTGCCAGTGTCCAGAGATAACTGTCAGCCTGCGCTGTGAGCAAGCAGACAGCGGGGATCCCTGGGCAGCCACAGAACTCCGCTGTCTCCTGCTCTCACGCTCCGCAAGGCCCCGCCCACATACCCGGCCCTGCCCACAGACACGCCCCGTCCCGACAACAGGTCCAAACAGCCCCGCCCACAGGCCCACCCCCGCCCGCAAGAAGTGGGTAGTAGATCTTCCAACTTGGTCATGTAATACAGTAGTTCACATGCTGACAAAGTGTGAGCACCCCTGCCCTAGAGCAACTCTTCCAGCGATCCAGGAGTGATTTAATGAGGAACAATTCTTTTTTTTTCTCAGCACCACATCACAAGGCAAAAGTGATAACTAAGTGGCTTGGTGAGCAAAGCATTGAAATTTTGAGTCCGTGGCCAAGAAATCCCAGATCTCAATCCCATTCAGAACCTGTTGTCAATCCACAAAAACCATGTGGACAAAAGAAAAAAAACACAGTAATTATTTGTGAAAAAAAAAATTAGCTAGAGGGAAGAACCTGCTACTGACTCCCATGGAAATGTATGGGAGGTGGATTTTTATTTTTTTTAAAACTGTAGATTGTGAGCCCCATATAGGGTTCACAATGTACATTTTTTTTTTTCTTCCCTTTCAGTATGTCTTTGTAGAATGGGAGGAATTCCACACAAACACGGGGCGAACAGACAAAATCCTTGCAGATGTTGCTTCTGGCGGGATTCGAATCTAGGATTCCAGCGCTGCAAGGCTGCAGTGCTAACCACTGAGCCACCACGTTGCCCCTGGGAGGTGGATTTATGCAGGCACCAGAGTGGATCAGGAGGATGCCATGGACTGGCTCAGAATGGTCACCTATAGTTACAAAGTTTGAAGTTAACACCTCTTCCCTGTTTTTCCCTTCTCTTCCATGGTCCTGTCTCCCCCTCCACTTACCTCCACTGTAGTCCCCATGACTTTATACTTAGGCCTGGACGAGGGTAGCAGTGTCCTTTTGAACTTAATAAAGTTATTTTGAGCGGGGTGGATTGCTCCGTCTTGCGTCATGGGCTCCCCCTCTGTACGGAGGGGCGGGCGTATAGTTGGTACAGCCTGCAACTTTATAATCCAGAGCGCGGTGGCCATCTTACCTCTTTGGCTGCTATCATACAGGACGTTTGTTTGTATTATGCAAATTTGGTATGCAAATTTAGTTCTGGTTAAGTGACGTAAGAATTAATAAAGTTGTGGCCGAACTACCGCCTATTAAAAGGTGAACTGTTGTGTGTCATTATTTTAGCATAGGAAAAGGGGTGTGATTCAGGAATATTGGGCTGTTATATCTCAGGCCAGTCTGAGGAGGATTCTGCCTCAAAATCAGATTGCAAAAAAAACATACCTAACACCATAAATATAGAGTTTTGCATTAACTTAACCTATTCCCACTCACTGCAAGTCTATGCTCCAATATATAGTACGTATATGGACATATTCTTCATAGGTACGTGTTTCCTTTATATTCCCCATTCCTAGTCACGCCACTCTTTACTTTCACTTTACATTCACGATAACTTCCTTTCTAATTCAATCTACTGCTAATATTACAATACAATTCCCTCACTGTAAAGAAGTTAGGCATGGTTATCTACTTGCAATACCTTGCCTCGATTAGATATCTGTGCTCAAGACTGAAGAACTGGACTGGTTGGTTTGTGAAGAGAAAACCTTCAGTATGGAATAGAACACAGTATCAGGCTCCATTCACACGGAGTAACGCCAGGTGTTTTTTGTGCTTATTTTGTGCTTATTTTTACGGCCATAAAAAGACGTTTCCATTGAGTTCTATAGAAAAATACGTCCGTTTTTTTACGTCCGTTTTTTTGCGTCCGTTTTTTTACAGACGTATTTTACTATAGAACTCAATGGAAACGTCTTTTTACGGCTGTAAAAATAAGCACAAAAAAAGCACAAAAAACGCCTGGCGTTACTCCGTGTGAATGAAGCCTTAGAAGGTAGATTAAGGGTATTTATGGACCACTATGGTTGTGTGCAGGAGGCCCAATAAAGTAGGGCAGTATTCGCTATTTGTGGTAGATAAACAATTTCTACTGGAGGTCCCATGAAGGAAACACCAAAAGTCTAATTGTTGAAATGCATCTTTGGATTCATGTTATTATTTATGTATGTACTTAAGTGCACCATGTTATTGGACATTAAGGCTAGGCCTACACGGTTTTCACTGCAGCTCCAATTACACAACCAAAGATAACCAAGGTTCATTTCCCATTGACATTAATGTAAATCCATCCGACCAGTCAGGTTTCTGAGAATACAACACAGATGTGAATCTAGACTTTGTTCTATGAAAAACAACAGCTGCTGCATGCTTCTGAAGGTTTGCTTCTGTGTATGAGCACTTGGTTTATTTACATGTCGTAGCTTAATTCTAGTGGTTGACAATTATCACTACGGACAGAGATGGACAGTGACTCAAAGAACCATAGCTAATAGTAAAAAATAAAATCTAAATGTTATATTTAAATTCATGACACCTGATTGAATTACCCCTCACTCTAAAGCAGGGGCTTATTACAAATGTATGAACATATTGTATGCATACTGTTCATTATGGAATTGTACATACAAAGATGGCAGCAGAATATGAGAGCAGTCTGTGTAAACCACAAGCACCCTATATACTGCCTAGGGAGCAGCAAAAGCAGACTTAGTGTTTTTTGACAGAACGTGGGACACTGGCCTAAAGACAAACTATCCAGCAAGTCCACCTTTGTGCATAGGTTCCACTCCACTGGGACAGTTGGAATTTTTTGGTCTAGCCCCTACTGTGACTGAGCAATCATTTCTAGTCCTCCTTAGACAAAAGCCCCATGTAGCGGGACAAAGCGACAAAAGCGCTGTGGGAAATCCGCACCGAAAATGCATCACGGTTTTTCCCACAACACTTTTCACAAGTCTACAGAGTTCTCCTCCATGGATTTTTTTGCTTCAATTATCCCTATAGGGAAACTTCTGTAGGTATAATCGACATGCTGTGATTTCCAAAAACACATTTGTGCATTTACACTATGTGGAACCCCCGGGCTCAAGTTCAAAGGGAAGTCTACACTTCAATCTGATCAATCTTTAGATCATCCCTTAGGGCTTCGGTACATACATGCTTTACATTGAGAAGCTGATAATGGAGAACTGAATCACTGCTTAAGGCTTTACTGAAAACTGAAATACCTCCAAAGCGTCTTACAAAAGTGCCATATAAAGGACCTATTATTGGGAGCAAGCGTTCATAGCAATCTGTGGGGTGCATTCTATTAGGGCAATTCTACCCACAAAACATAATTTTGTCTTCTCCAGTTGTTGGGAGAGCTTGTCAGACAGATATTGTGTCCATGATACATACTGAATTGAATTCAACACTAAAGTTCAGACATTGCCACAGAGTAGACCTAAGGGGTCTCTGAGCCAAAAAGGGAAGAAAACCCCTGTGTCAATTGTATTTAGTTACAATATAATCAGCATTAGCAGTATCTTAATAGTTAAACTGCCAGGATCAGAGATATCTCCTACCATAATGTGCAATTCCAGCTGTCAATCACAGCCACCTTCCCTGGCTCATAGTGTTGGCACAGCTACCGAGCCTACCTGAGTGCCGGGATGTACATGATAAGTAGCAGTGCAATGTTATAGAAACCACAGCAGATCCTACATCAGTTTTTTTTTTTCATATTGCCCCAATGCATCTAAAAATAAAGCAAATAAGTTGCAAATCCCCCACCATACCTTTCTGTGTATACATCTATTGTGCAGACATATTGGTTGGAGTGCATTAATCTCTGAACACCAATGTTCTAGCGTAGAGAGAAGATATTGTGGCAAACATTTGGCATGAGGCCCTTTCTTGCACCAGGCATGCACCACAACCCCCATTCTGCACCTGTACCTGTTGGATCCTTTATTAACGGGCAAATAATAATTTTACAAAAAAGGTCGGTTAGTGCTATTAATAGGTTAATAAGTGCATCAAATATCTTTAGCAGTGTTTGGTGTGATTTCTGGGTTTCTCTGGGAGCTCCTGGCATCTTCTGCATTTGTTTACATGGATAACTTCCTGTTCTGCTTTCCTGCAACTACTATGATGCATTGCGCTTTACTCACAGCTGACTCCCACTCCCTCACCCTCTTACTCCCACTCCCTCCCCCTCTTACTCCCACCCCTTCCCTCTCTCAATTCATCAAAGCTGTCTCTGTAGTTATCCCACCCACTACTAACCCTTCCCAACTAACTCAGAGTTACCTCCTTTCCTGCTGGGAACTTTATCAGCAGCTAACTGACCTTAGAAGACCTACCAATCTCCAATTTCACACTGGCCCAACTGAGGATACTCCAACCCAAGGACCTCTCATCTGTGGTATAATCCTGCCCAGGAATTTCCTAATTCGCCCCACCTGGTAAACTATCCTGGAATATTGGACATGGCTCACCCGGCCAGAGAGTTAACCAGATCTCACTGCCCTTGCTACAAGAGGTTTCATGGGACATTAGTCAGTAGAATCCAGAAGATTGCAAAAAAATTAGGTGATGGAGCACTGGTCCAACTTGAATGAATCTTTATTCAAAATAGGTGTAACGCACAACGCGTTTCGGGTAAAACCCTTTCTCAAGTGTCCATCATTAGTCAGTAGTAGTTACCCAAGTTTCCATTAGTAGCTTACATCTGGATCAAGTGTCCCACACTATTCCATAATGCTCCCCGCAGCACAGATCCGACACAAGGTGTACTTCATGCACAAGGACCCTTCTTGCTCTTCTACTAGATGTACAGTAGAGGCATTTAATAGAGATGCACTGAAACAATACAACGCTTGGCTGTACAAGTGCAGATATCCGAAAAATACAGGTGTTTAGGGTCACAGTGCTTGATATAATGAGCTTATGCACTTTACATATCTCAAGCTTCATTGTTTCGAGCATGAGTACATGTGATGAATCATGGACAGTACATCAGTGAGGGCAGCATTTATGAGGAGCAATGTGGTACTAAGTTGAGAGATGAGAAATACTTACTGTGTCATGGGATATTTCTTTACAGACACCTCAGGTTGTTTCACAATAACAGAAGAATTCCACTTATATTACGCTATATGGATGTACGTTGTGTCCAGGAGTAAGTATAGGATTTTGAGGAGTTGTTCCGATATCCTAATTTGTACATGTAGGTATTTCTGTACAAACCCCATCCCCCGAGCTTTGAACCTTTGTATTAAGGCGATTAGCTGTCAGTAAATTTGTTTGCAGTCTGTGAATGGAAATGTTTGTGTTCCTACATTCAGACACTAAACCTAATATCATGTACAAATGACACTGCTACATTGTGCTTTGATACACTTAAGGTCTCATTTACACATTGCAGATTAGATCAATACTTGTCATCAGAATTTCCATATAAAAAGTGAAACTGGATCCTAAACAGAATCTATAATAGAAAGAATCATATTTCTTCACTTGTGTGTGTGTGCAAACGTGATTTTGGTAGCAAAATTCTGCAATGTGTGAGTGAGGTCTCACCAAGCCGTTTTAAAATGTAACTGTATGATGTCCATAGTACCAATTTCAGAAAGCTCTACTATAGGGGAAATGTAGTATACCATGCTGTCTAATACATGGAAGGGCTGGGTTCTCCAGATCGAAAGCCATTCTATATGAGCTTCTCTCCTCTTTGCTTTACAGTGGAGGCTCTTAAAGGGGTTGTCCACATTTAAATCTGCTGGGGGCAGTGAAATTTTTTTTTTTTAAAAAAAAAAGCATACTCACCTGTCCTATATGCTCCGGTGTTCTCCCGCGCATCCCCGTTCTTCTGCTCTGTCGGTGTCTAATGGGTCTCTTTCAGAGTTCCACTGAAACCACTGATTGGCCTCAGGAAGAGGACCCGTGATTTCACAGGTAGTGACATTGCAGGTCCTTCGCTGAATGGCCTCAGTGGTCACATGAAGAGACCCGGGAAAAGCGGAAGAATCGGGATGCACAGGAGGACACTGGAGCAACGAGGACAGGTGAGTATGCATTTTTTTCACTGCTCCCAGCTGATTTAAACATTAAAAAGGGTTTCCCAATTTTGCCTAGACAACCCCTTTAATGGTGGATGCCCACTCCATCGCAGACCCCGCGTCAGCTAAATTTAAGTGCTTTAACCTGAGTCGCAGTGAGTCATCATATGGCGATGACAGAATATAGTCCTCTGTAAACAGTGAAGATTCCTTTGGGTTCACGGGTGGCTCAGACCATGAGGAACTGATACTAGTAGTATATTGGACATTGTATAAATTTTTATTACACAAAGAGCAGCATTAACATGTAGAAATCAGCAGATCCCTTTATCAAAAGTTAGTACCACGACAACAATAAATATTAACCTTTTAATGACTAGCCTCTTCTAAGCCTTGAGGACCAAACCTTTTTTTTTTTTTTTTTTTTTTTTTTTACGTTTTTTAGTTGTCACAAATTCCTATAGCTTTTTTATTTTTTCGCCGATGTAATTGTATAAGGACATGTTTTTTTGGGGGGGTCAAGTGGTAGCGTGTTATTGTGCTATTTTGGGATACATTCATTAACTCTTACTTAGGCTAAGCTATTAGAGTATAAATTATGCACCATTTACTGTATGGCTTAAAAAAAAACCTTATAAATTTATTTACTGGGTCAATTAAACTGGCACCAAATTTGTATAGTTTTGTTATGTTTTACAACAGTAAAAACCCTTTTTATAATAGCTATTTTCTTCCATCGCTACTTTCCAATACCAATAACTTCTTTATTTTTTTGTTAGTGGAATTGTGCGATGGGTTATTTTTTTGGCAAGACCTGACATTTTTGTTGATGTTATTTTGGGAATATAATACTTTTTAGAACACTTTTTCAAAGACTGAGAGACAAAAAACTGCAGTTTTTGTATCTTTTTTAAAATAATTTTTAAGCTGTTTGGCATGTGGGTAAAATAACATTACAGTTGTATTGGTCCTTACAGACATGGCAATACCCAATCTGTGTGTTATGTTTTGATTTTTTATGCTTTAATATTTATTCACTGTGTTTGGTTTGTTTTTTTAAACCTTTATTTAATTTTTTTAAAACCAGTTTTTTGCCCCCCTGGGGGACTTTAACTTGCAATCTCCTGATTGAATTTTATAATGCAGCATCGGATACGTGCAATCTTTTTTAGGCCGGGTCCCCAAGTGGTGTAAACGCCTGGTAATTGTAGCATGTCAATTTTACCTATGGAAACACTGGCAGTTTCCCCATAGTGGTGATGGCGAACATATGACACGCGTGTCAAAGAAGACATGCCAAGACATTTTGGGTGACATGCATCGGCAGTTACTTATTGTGTCATTGCAATAAGCAGCTGCTGATACTTTTACTCTCCTGTCCACACTCCTAACCTGGCCACACAATGCTGCCTCCTCTAGGCGGCGCTACACTGACATCACGACGTTGAAGAATGCAGGGATGCTACGTACAGCGTCCCAGCCTTCCTCAGCATCGTCAACAGCGCACCCTGGAGCAGCAGCAGAGGGCATCCAGGTCTGGAGTGTGGACTAGTGAGTAAAAAGTATCCGCTACTACTCTTTGTGGGGGTGGGGAGATAACAGGGTGTCATACACTGTGGGTGGGCTTTAAAAAAGAGGTCCTATACTGTGTGGGGTGTATAAAAGGGGTCAAACTGTGAGAGGACCATAAATAGGGGATCATATGCTACTTGGGGGGTTGATATACTGCAGGGGCAGAAAATGGGGTCAACAATGGGGTCACCATGTGAGGGCTAAAAAAGGGGGTTATATACCTTGTAATAGTCCAGAAAAAGGGGGTCCTATACTGTGTGATGGTCCAGAATAAGGGGGTCCTATACCATGTGATGGTCCAGAAAAAGGGAGTCCTATACTGTGTGATGGTCCAGAAAAAGGGGGTCCTATACCGTGTGATGGGCCAGGAATAGGGGGTCCTATACTGTGTGATGGTCCAGAAAAAGGGGGTCCTATACCGTGTGATGGGCCAGGAAAAGGGGGTCCTCTACTGTGTGATGGGCCAGGAAAAGGGGATCCTATACCGTGTGGTAGGCCAGGAAAAGGGGGTCATATACTGTGTGATGGGCCAGGAAAAGGGGATCCTATACCGTGTGATAGGCCAGGAAAAGGGGGTCATATACTGTGTGATGGGCCAGGAAAAGGGGGTCCTCTACTGTGTGATGGGCCAGGAAAAGGGGATCCTATACCGTGTGGTAGGCCAGGAAAAGGGGGTCATATACTGTGTGATGGGCCAGGAAAAGGGGATCCTATACCGTGTGATAGGCCAGGAAAAGGGGGTCATATACTGTGTGATGGGCCAGGAAAAGGGGGTCCTATACCTTGTGATGGGCCAGAAATACATATAATATAAATAAATATATCAAAAATATAACTTTTTTGACTAGTGCTACAAAATATCTCAAAATTATGGATATTTCTAGATGTGACACCCGAGTTAATCTAGTTTTTTTTTAACGAATTTTGACACACCGAGCTTAAAACATTAGCCATAATTGCTCTATAGGTGTAATGGAAGCAGAAATTTCTGTGAAAAATGCTGTGGGAAAAAATGCGATGAGTTGTATTAATATCAGTAAACACAGCTGTGCATGAAACCACCCTGGAAGTAAAATGAACATACACGTGCAGTGCAGAGTATCCAGATGCTGGAAAGCAGTAACTAATTCTAGTCAGTATTTTTTATAACATAAAGTGACTCCAATATACCGCCCTCCCTCGGCTTCTTAAAGGGCCACCTTGGACGCCTTCTATAAGGTATATATGTGTGCTGTGTTTGAGTAGGTTGCCAAACTACACCTAGTTTCCAAGTGTTCTGGAATGTGGGTGTGCCCATGCGAGAGGGAGACCTGGAGAGGGACCAGCACCTGTCACAGTAGTAGCTGGGGACCTGGAGAAGGCGCACACCTCAGGAGCTGTCCTTGGGCCGTTTATAGAAGGAATGTGTATTTACTGCTCTGGGATTGTGGATTAACCTGCCTGGATTTGCCTGACTGCTCCTGTTCTAAGGTGAGCAGCCACCTGCACTTCTATCTGTAGTGTTCACATTACCTTCTGCAAGGTTAGACTTCTATCATGTCATAAATAAGCACTCGGCAGACTTGTAATCTTTATGGAAGTTTGTTGTTTTACTTATGTCACTCACATCTCATTGATAATATTTGAAGCTATAGAACAAATGAAGAGCTTTTCAATGTGTTTAATTTATTACAATATTCATATTTTCTTATGTGTTTTCTGTTATAGTTTTATTTTATCTGGGTTTACACAGCCTTATACATCCATATTATATAGACTGTACTTCTATATGTACAATGAGAGCCACAGTTGTAATGTGTGCTATATAATGCATATAATACCTTATCTAATAATAATAATAATAATAATAATAATAATAATAATAAACAACAACACAGTCATCTATCTATCATCTATCTATCTATCTATCTATCTATCTATCTATTTCTATATACCGTACTTCATATTTATGTATAATTCAAAAGTATATTGGGACTATTGCCTTTTCCCTGGCACTGGCACCTGTGTGTTTAGCTAGTGCTATCCTATTTTACCTGTCTATCTATCTCCTATCTATCTATCTATCTATCTATCTATCTATCTATCTATCTACCTCATATTTATGTATAATTCAAAAGTTAGATGGCACTCCAAAAAGTATAGTGGGACTATTGCCTTTTCCCTGGCACTGGCACCCGTGTGTTTAGCTGGTGCTATCCTATTTTACCTATCTATCTATCTATCTATCTATCTATCTATCTATCTATCTATCTATCTATCTATCTATCTATCTATCTATCTATCTACAGTATCTATCTATCTATCTATCTATCTATCTATCTATCTATCTATGGATATTCTAACATTCTAATCTTCTAATCTTCTGTAGATTTCAAACTGGCATGTCTGTGAAGTATTTCTATAATCATGTTGCTTGAGGGTAACACATTGACGTTGGTTTGCGCGACCAAAGATCACCGTGTCACCCTGTGGTTCCTCCACTAATGTAAGTGAATAGAGTTGTCATGTAAATCCGAGGGTCCTACAACTAGTTGCAAAAGGATTGAGCACTGCTGAATTTTGTTGTTAATACATTTGCAGTTTCAGTACCCTCGCAAACCAACTTCATTTACTTACATCAGTGAAGAAGTAGCCGGGCGAGGTGGCGATCTTGGGAGTTGTGGCCAGTGTCGCCTAATAGCCCTAGCGTAAATCAATGTTTGTTTTTGAATATATAGTGAATGCCTGTTGCCCCCTGTTATAGGGGTTTTCCATGCTAAAAATATTGATGACCTGCCCTAAGGAAAGATCATCAATATGAAATTAGTAGGGGTACACTTAATACCCTCAATATCAGCTATTCTTATCTGTAGATTGTGAGCCCTATATGGGACAGTGACTGTCAATATCTGTAAAGCGCTGCGGAATATGATGGCGCTATACAAGTAAGCATAATAAATAAATACATAATTCTTAGCAGCTTATATACAAAGAATGGAGCAGGAAGCAGATAGCTCTGTTCTCTGTAGACTGACCAGACATTGTTCCTGCGGATTAGCTCAGCTCCTATTCACATGAATGGGAGCTAAAGGTTTCATGTAGTCATCCATATTGTTCACACATGTAAATAAACAATTCGTTCCATCATCCACCACAGCTGTGTCTCGAGAAATGTCTCGCAAACTTATTTATGACATAAAATGTATTATTTCTGCCATTTTTAATGAAAATCTATAGATCTGTTATCCTAATGTGCATTGAAGACTCTTCATTGCATCCTACAGACAGTCACCCATGGATGACAGCAAATAGCACTAAAATAACCAATGTCATGGTTTGTGAAACGCTGAGATTTCTGCTGCTGATAAAGGTCCTGAATTGTATTTACACAAGTATTTTCAGCTTCTTACATAGTCATATTCATTATTACACCTTTTATCGACCATAGCTGATTATAAATGAAAGATCAGTCCTGACTCACTCATGTACTATGGTCTTGACGTGTACACCGAGATCTATGTCATCTTTGTGTCATCACATGGGAGTAGATTTATGCTCCGTGAAATAGATTTCAGCTGAATCACATTGGTTCTATATATAGAAACTTGGAGAGAATGAGCTAATAGTAATATTGGTAGCATTGCGTCATAAAGTGACTTCCAAGTTTCTTGACGCTTATCAAGGTTCTGTATACTATAGGTGTTATAACATCTTGTGATATTTATGTGTATAAAACACATGAAAACCGTAGATCTCCTGTTGTGGTTGGACTACAACAATAATATAACATATAGATACCACACAGGGCTGGACTACTTTTAAAACAATTTTCTAATGATGCCAATAAAAATGTTCATTCATGGCCAGTGGCTAATGAAAAATCCAAGATGGCTCTTAGAGTAGCCTAGATGGTGGTATTATTTTGTCCACCTTTGACATAGACTACAAACATACATTTGAAAAGCTGTGTATCATGGATTGAACAGTGACTGTGGTGCTATGTGCTGTTAGGGAACTGAGATAAGTTGGAAGCTAATAGTCGCATCATTATGAAAGTAATTGTGTAGCCACTGACCCCTATGGGTGAGCCACAATGTTTGTCCATACCCTTATGGTACATCGAGCTGAGGATGAGAACATCCTCCTAAACCAATGATAGTTGTGACATCTCCAGTGGACCAAGCCTGAAACCCTCTTTAATTTCTGATGATATAGGGTAGGTCCACATGGGATGAATACATTGTGCATTTTGAGGCATGGAATTAAGGGCAACAAATCTGCAGCCTTTACCGTAGTGGCAAATTTTATTAATCTCATCCACACACGGCAGAAAAATCCTAACAGCAATTTTGCTGCTTTCGGTGACAACAAAGGGCCACTTATTGTCTAGACTAATTTATATGGACATACAACATTAATAAAAACTAAAAACATTTCCAGTTCCAGATTACTTTGATCTTGTTTGGTGATACAACGAGGATTGTTATATAAATGGACAGTCCCAGTTACTGATCTCTAGTCAACCTCTCCTTGGACTGACATGGTTGTTTGCAGACAGCAGTAGATTGCCTTCAACTCCCCAGGAAATTTACATAAGTAGACTTAAGGTTAAGTGTTCCTTAAACATTTTCCATGGGAGTCATCTGACTGCTTTCCTGCCCACAGTTATGTAACAGAAGTGGCCAAACTGCCTATCCAGTTGGACATTTACGGCAAGCTTTAGTATTTGCTGCTTTTAGACTTTGGTCAGCCAGCAAGCTCATAATCCCTTCCCTGCCCTGAAGGGCTCAACTATTTTGGCAGTTGTTGAATACAACACATAGCAATGGCTGTATTCAGACCTATTTCACACAATGTACTTTACCTTCTAGTGACACACCAATCATTCCGGGACTACCCTATTAAAGTCACAGAGCTACTGTATTTATATCTGTTGGAGTCCATCTGTGGTCGGCTTTCATGAAATATCTTTTACATTAAGGTTTGAATTATATTTGTTGATGGGTATTTATTGGGTAAATGTGACAAGTATTGCCAATGAATATCAGAGTGGCAGCCATGTTCTTATGTGTTTATTGGACTCATCCACCAGAGCATCAGAGGATCTAACCCAAGCTTTAGGTCTCCAAGGTCCATAGAAGGCAAGTCCATCTAAGGCTGGGGCCCATGTGGGGGAAACGCCAAGTAAAAAACGGTGGCGTTTTACAGTCTTAGGGCCCCTTCACACGGTGTAAGCGCACCTCTCATTTAAACACTTATACACGTGTCCAAGCACGGCGCTTCAAAACAGAGCCAATTGATTTCAATGGGAAGTGCCGATATGCCGATATGCGCGTGCTTCCCATTGAAATCAATGGGCTCTGTTTTGAAGCGCTGCACTCGGACACGTGTATACGTGTCTAAATGAATGGCATGCTTACGCCGTGTGAAGCGGCCCATAGACTTTGTTGGAAAATACGCAGTGCGGACATGCAGCGATTTCCAAAACTGTCGCAGTGGATCTACTGTCACTGTCAATTAGATCTATAGAAACGCCCCCGACCAAACTGATACACTGTGTTACACCTCGTGCAGTATATAAGATAGTGACGTATATCCTTCATCTGAAGAACAGAAATCAATACATTCTTTAATTTTTTTTTAATTTGTACAACCCTAGGAGGGGCTGAGGTGTCACATAACTATGTGCTCATACCAATTAATAATTGTGTTGCAATATGTAGATGACATTCAGAGGCTGAATATGGCACATATGTGACAACATCTGACAATATGGGCAATGGAATAAAGAACCTCTATTAAAGAGGACCTTTCACCACTTTTGGGCACATGCAGTGTTATATACTGCTGGAAAGCTGACAGTGCGCTGAATTCAGCGCACTGTCGGCTTTCCCGATCTGTGCCCGCTGTAAAGAGCTTACGGTGCCGGTACCGTAGTGCTCTATGGTCAGAAGGGCGTTTCTGACCATTAGCCAGAGACGTCCTTCTGCCTCGCGGCGCCTATCGCGCTGTGCTGTGGAGCGAGGAGGAACGCCCCCTCCCTCTCCTGATAATACTCGTCTATGGACGAGCTGTGTGAGCAGAGGGAGGGGGCGTTCCTCCCGGCTCCACAGCACAGCGCGATAGGGCCGCGAGGCAGAAGGACGTCTCTGGCTAATGGTCAGAAACGCCCTTCTGACCATAGAGCACTGCGGTACCGGCACCGTAAGCTCTTTACAGCGGGCACAGATCGGGAAAGCCGACAGTGCGCTGAATTCAGCGCACTGTCAGCTTTCCAGCAGTATATAACACTGCATGTGCCCAAAAGTGGTGAAAGGTCCTCTTTAACTACCATGTGGAGACTATACTGTAAGGCTGGGTTTATGTTAGTTGGAGACTCCATTGTAGAAACCACTGACAACCGAGGGAGAAAAAAGTCCTGCACAGAGGACTTTATTCTACACCGATTTCAGTTTTGAAATGGCAAACACCCCATTATACTCTATTTTAGTGGTCCGGCTCCCTGTCGATTGGGTTCCTCTGCAGACCCAAATGATGGAGACCACATCGCTAGTGTAAATGTAGCGTAACTGTGAATACTGGGAGTATATAACATTTACAGTGGGTCAGTAAGGAGCACATACAAGCACAATGTGACAACTATTTTTTTTAATTTTTACTTGTGATATGACCTTTGCCAACAGTGCTTTGCCATGCAGACTAGCCATTATCTACAGCAGGTACAGGAGAGTTACACCATAATTTCCTGTAACTGTATGATTTGGCTCCCGTTACCTGATATATGTCTAAGCTTTATTATTATTTATGTTGTGTGTACTGGGAAGACAAAGTACAGCAATGGATGCACAACTTCACATTTTACAACTTTATTACTGTTTATATTTGGCAATGGCACATTTTGTAGATAGACAATTGATGAAAACTGCTGGAACTACAATTATCGTAATGCGTGTAAAGAGGTGTCTATGTATGAAAGGAGCAGATGAATAGTACGGATTGACTCTATACTCTTGTGTATAGTATTGATTTCATGTAGGTCTTTGTTAGATGTGAATAAAAAAAACTTAAGGTTTAGTATAAATCAATCAAATAAAAGAACAAATAAATTGTATAAACAAGAAAATCAACCTGTGCGGACATATAATTATCTACTATATAATTATGTCTCTCAACGGGTGTCTTAAAATAGTCTCTAGATGACCAAAATATTGTCTTCTATAACAGTCTATCTCTCTGAATGAGGGTGCATTGATATAAGCACCTTGTGCATTTATCTCATAATGTCAATCAGGCCTCCTCTACTTATTAAAGGATAAATGTACCAAGCCACATCAGTATTATCTCAAGGATGCTACTCTCTAATAATAAGATTAAAAAGATGGATAGAGAGTGAGTGGTATTCTCAAGAATGCCTAATAAGAAATGTCTCAGGCGGCATTAGTTATCCACTAAATGGTCATTAGAGAACGCTTCTGTTAGTAGGAAAACTCCCCCTCTGTTAGAGTTTTAACTACATCAATATAATAGGTGCTAAAAAGCGCAAAACTCCCAGAGAAAATCAAGGGGTATTCCTTAAAATGCGGCAACTTAGCCCAGCTGGAGCTAAGTTGCAGTAGAGAGATGTGGAAAGCACAATAAGACAGCAAGACTAGAGGAAACCCAGAGGTATAAATGTCTGACAAGGCATCCATGATCCATCTATCAAATTAATTCAATGCATTTCCCCCTGTTAATGGTTCATCACGGGATAGTACACTGATGCGTTCTACTAGAGGTTCAGAACAGCACTTTATTTGGCAGTGTAAATGGAGTTGACTATTATTATAGCTGGCAGTTGGTTAAGGTGATTTGTTACAGGATATGCCCACAAGTGGGGCAACATGGTGGCTCAGTGGTTAGCAATGCAGCGCTGAAGTCCTGGGTTCAAATCCCACCAGGAACAACATCTTAAAGGAGTTTGTATGTTCTCCCCTTGTTTGCGTGGGTTTCCTCCCATTCTACAAAGACATACTGATAGGGGAAAAAAATGTACATTGTGATCCGCCTCAGCCTCAAGGAGACTTTTTCTGGTCTTATAGGATTTCTTTAGCCATTGAGTTTAATGTGAAAGAAGCATAAAATAAGCAATGGCCTGTAGTTTTACATTCTGTAGTACACTGTAATCCAGCCTTCATTTCTTTGCAATTACAATACATGTCTCATCACACTGTCGCCCTTGTGACAACCTAGCATAGAGTATTATGCTTGTGATAGAGGCCAAATATTAGGAAAGAAACAAAACTAATATAACTAACCAGTAAGATGTAGGGCCTTGTAAACTGATGCCAAGATAACTATGTCAGATTCCTGTGGTTAATACCATAGCTCATACTTGTTGAAATTAATAGGTAACCACTACTGACTCTGCTATATGCTTAAAGCTGTTTGTGAAATCTATGAGGCACTTACTGACAGCTTATATATATATATTTGCAATGCTCTTTACACAGATTGTAAGTAGGTAACAGCTCTATTTCATGCTATGTCTGTGGCTTGTGATCTCCTTGTATGAGAGAAGGATTGGATCTAAGAGCACTGGAGAAATGGAGAAAGCAAACCTTCTTAACACCCTGTGATAGCTTTCTTTCTTTCTTCGTAGAACAAATCAAGTGGGCTATTCTCCATTAGACAGATGTGAGTTACACATTGTTCTCCCCTCTGAAGGAACGCTGGAATCCACAATAATTGAGCAATGCCCAATTGGCACTATGTAATGTCTTGGCTTCCTCAGTAGTAAGATGAGAGGAAAATGGAGTAGACACTCACTTAGGGCACATTCTGTACTCGTGATCTCAGACACCAAGAAAGATTGTTCTTTCCTTGGGTTTCTTCTTTACTTGCTTCAAGGGCCCCTAGAAAGATCAGCCAAAATCCAAAGCAGTAGAACTCTCATGGCTTAGAGATATGCTTAAAAGGGCAATAAACAATATAAAAACGGGCATTAAAAAATATTGATCCAAAGGGTCAGCTGTATCCCTTGAGAATTACAAATTGCTTAATATATAATATTAATTAAATCTGTATAAGGGAAATAAAATCAGCTAAAATAAATAATGAAAAGCAGGGGGTGAAGAAAAGCAAAACTAACCCCAAAAATTCTTGAAATATGTTAATGCCAAAAAACCCAAGGTCAGAACGGGTAGGTTCCCGAAATAATGGTAATGGAGAGTTGCAATGGGGATCTAAGATGCCAGGCTCAAATCTCCTTGTGAGATAGGTGAAAAATTTAAAATAAAGCATAAAAAATAAATAAATAATAAAAAGGTTTAAAAACAAAACAAAACACCTTTACATTTAAAAAACAAATAATGTGAACAAAAAATAAACAAAAAATGTTAGATATCAGTCTGCACTATCCAAAAATAGCATTATTTATCTTGTATATTGAAAGCCATTAAAATAAATATATACTGCAATGTGCAAATTAACGTATTTGGTTTTCCTCACTTACCCAAAAAATTGCAGTGAAAGGTTATCAAAAAGTCATACATACCAAAAATTGGTACAAAAAAAAACTACAACTCGCCCTGCAAATAAAGAGCCCTTACATATCTGTGTCAACAAAACAGTCCATTGCCATGACAGCCGGGAGGCTATTGAAGGCGCCCCGTCTTGTTTGGCATTACCTTCTACTGCAGGCTGCTCTAGACTCTATGCCGATATTTTGCAATGCATTGCAATGAATTAGCTCTGTAATACATTTCATTAGTGTTCCAGTCCACTAGGGGGTCTAATAAATGGAGTATTTACAAAAAAAAAAAAAAAAATGTAAAAAATGTAAAGGAATTAAAAATTGAAATCACCCCATTTCCCTACAATACATATAAAACTAGAAAATTACTGTGAAACACGTACACATTAGGTATCCCTATGTCCGAAAATGCCCGGAAAATGTCCTGTTTTTCCTGTACGATGAATGGGCGTAGTGGGGAAAAAAAAAACAAAAGTGCAAAACCACTGTTTGTTTCGCCTTTGATAAAAATTTGAATAAAGTGTGATCAAAGTAATAGACATTCCCCAAAATAGTATAACTAGCCTACAAAAAAATACCCTATGTACCTCTGTACACAGAAATATAAATAAAGTTCCAGTTTTGGATTTTTGTGAAGAGATTAAAATGTAAATAAAACTATATAAATTTGCTATCCCTTCAACCGTACCGAAATATAGAATACAGGTGACATGTCATTTTAGCTGCACTGTGAACGCCACAAAAATGACGCCTGCATGATTGCACTTTTTCTCCAATTTCACCCCGTTCTGTCACAGGTGACAGCTTCAGAAAAGGATGGTTATGGAAAGGCATAGAACATCATGCCCTTTCCCATCTCCTTTTTCAACTTGATGGACATGTCTTTTTTTAAACCATACTAGCTATGAAACTCCATACACAGAGCATCATCATCTGCAATCTCAGCAGGTGTCTAATTTATCTGTGTAGTTTATCTATAATCTGTATTCCTTATGACACATTAAGATGTCTTAATATACTAAATAAATTCTTTCACATATGCATTCCTGTTCTTTCGGCATTTGAAAGGCCGCCAGGTTTTGTCTATAAATGCACAAGGTGTGTCTGTTTGCACAAATCTTACCTGCCCCTCCTGGGCCATTTAAAAGTACAGAATGATATATGTAAGGGTAATGAGTGTCAGCACTGCAGTCATACTAATATATGCATGTCATCATCAGTATATATATATATATATATATATATATATAACTATGAAAGGGGGCTGAGGAAAGACTGTCCTAATTGAGGATAGTCGCAAGTGGTTTAGAAAAAATGCATTTCTTCTGCATTTTTTTGAGCCAAAGCCAAAAGTGGAATGAGCAGAAGAGAAAGTGTAAGTACGTCCTATAGTGTTGGGCAAAAGTATTGGCACCCCTGCAATTCTGTCAGATAATACTCATTTTCTTCCAGAAAATGATTGCAAGCACAAATTCTTTGGTATAATTATCTTCATTTAATTTGTCTTCAATGGAAAACCACAAAAAGAATTGTCAAAAAGCCAAATTGCCAAACATAAAAAAGGGGGCGGACAAAAGTATTGGCACTGTTTGAAAAATCATGTGATGCTTCTCTAATTTGTGTAATTAACAGCACCTGTTACTTACCTGAGGCACCTAACAGGTGGTGGCAATAACTAAATCACACTTGCAGCCAGTTGAAATGGATTAAAGTTGACTCAACCACTGTCCTGTGTCCTTGTATGTACCACATTGAGCATGGAGAAAAGAAAGAAGACCAAAGAACTGTCTGAGGACTTGAGAAGCAAAATTGTGAGGAAGCATGAGCAATCTCAAGGCTACAAGTACATCTCCAAAGACCTGAATGTTCCTGTGTCTACCGTGCGCAGTGTCATCAAGAAGTTTAAAGCCCATGGCACTGTGGCTAACCTCACTAGATGTGGACGAAAAGAAAAATTGATGAGAGATTTCAATGCAAGATTGTGCAGATGGTGGATAAAGAACCTCGATTAACATCCAAACAGGTTCAATCTGCCCTGCAGTCCGAGGGTAAACAGTGTCAACCCGTACTATCCGTCGGCGTCTGAATGAAAAGGAACTGTATGGTAGGATACCCAGGAAGACCCCACTTCTTACCCAGAGACATAAAAAAGGCAGGCTGGAGTTTGCCAAAAACGTTTTGGAAGAATGTTCTCTGGTCAGATGAGACAAAAGTAGAGCTTTTTGAGAAAAGGCATCAACATAGAGTTTACAGGAAAAAAAAGAGACCTTCAAAGAAAAGAACACGGTCCCTACAGTCAGACATGGCGGAGGTTCCCTGATGTTTTGGGGTTGCTTTGCTGCCTCTGGCACTGGACTGCTTGACCGTGTGCATGGCATTATGAAGTCTGAAGACTACCAACAAATTTTGCAGAATAATGTAGGGCCCAGTGTGAGAAAGCTGGGTCTCCCTCAGAGGTCATGGGTCTTCCAGCAGGACAATGACCCAAAACACACTTCAAAAAGCACTAGAACATGGTTTGAGAGAAAGCACTGGAGACTTCTAAAGTAGCCAGCAATGAGTCCAGACCTGGATCCCATAGAACACCTGTGGAGAGATCTCAAAATGGCAGTTTGGAGAAGGCCCCCTTCACATCTCAGGGACCTGGAGCAGTTTGCCAAAGAAGAATGGTCTAAAATTCCAGCAGAGCATTGTAAGAAACTCATTGATGGTTACCGGAAGCGGTTGTTCGCAGTTATTTTGTCTAAAGGTTGTGCTACCAAGTATTAGGGTGCATTCACACTGAGTAAACGCTAGCTTATTCTGAACGTAAAACACGTTCAGAATAAGCGGCGTCTAAAGCAGCTCCATTCATTTCTATGGGAGCGGGGATACGAGCGCTCCCCATAGAAATGAATGGGCTGCTTCTTTCACTCCGTGCAGTCCCATTGAAGTGAATGGGGAGTGCCGGCGTGTACGCTCCGGCATGAGCAGAGCTTGCCGTATACGCCGGCACTCCCCATTCACTTCAATGGGACTGCACGGAGTGAAAGAAGCAGCCCATTCATTTCTATGGGGAGCGCTCGTATCCCCGCTCCCATAGAAATGAATGGAGCTGCTTTAGACGCCGCTTATTCTGAACGTGTTTTACGTTCAGAATAAGCTAGCGTTTACTCAGTGTGAATTCACCCTTAGGCTGAGGGTGCCAATACTTTTGTCCGGCCCATTTTTGAAGTTTTGTGTAAAATGATCAATGATTTGACTTTTTTTTCATTCTCTTTTGTGTTTTTTCATTGCAAGCAAAATAAATGAAGATATTAATACCAAAGAGTTTGTGATTGCAATTATTTTCTGGAAGAAGACGAGTATTATCTGACAGAATTGCAGGGGTGCCAATACTTTTGGCCAACACTGTATGTGATCACTGGGAAGAAGGTAATAAATCACTGCCAGAAACCTCAGCCTGCATTCTACCTCCCTTGAGAACAAAAGATTGAACATGTTGAAATTCAACACACCCTATCCTTTCACCCTGAGTTCTAGTACACCCTAAATGTTAAGCCATTGTTAGTCTAATGTGTGTGCCCAGTTTATAAATAACACATCAACTGGTATGTCGCCCTATAACCAGAGGCATCTCGAACAGTTTGGCTTGTTTTGAAGTGAAAAGATTATCATTATGGAGTCAATCACAACTTTTACCATCAATAAAATATATCTTTATGATGTCAGTGGTATTTATGTAGAGGAACGTGTCAGAAATCTGGTCTGCAAATTCCATTGTAGAATTATGGTTATCTATATTTACTCTATGTTACCTTCTCACTTGGCCTGTAAAAGACAATGGATCAGCAGCCTCAGTGGCCTAGGGAAAGGAAACAGGACATCACAAATGACATGCGAGTGACATCCCGATTCCTTTACTTAGGCTGCAGAGGCTGCTGAATGGCATCAGCGGTCACATGCAGTGGGGACTTCCACCAAAAGACCAGTGAGGAGCAGCAAGACTGAACCGCGGTGGGAGACACTGCAGACCCAGGAGCAGGATAGTTGCAAAAAAATTATTATCCTGGACAACCCCTTTAAGATTCTTTAACAGATTCTTTATAGTGACCCAAAAGATCCCTATTGAAATGCTTTTGATCACATCCCTTATGTGCGCGTAAAAATTATAAGATATCATCAGCACATCCCCATTTCTAAACAGTTGTGTTGCTGGCAAGTAATAGAAACTGTATAGTAAGTGTGTGGGGGGGATTTACAAGTGTATACATTAATGAAAAACGTTCCAACTATCACAAATAAGTGCATTTGGTGTACCGTACCATTAACCGACACTCATTACGAGCAGTTATTCTGAACATGTTAAAGGACTCTTACAGCTAATTGAACCTTCCGATATTTCTAGGATTGGTCAGTTATCCATGTGTCTGGGTAGAACTTTTCATCAGTATTTAAGGAAAGATTCTTGAATGTGTATGATGTGGGGAAGTTAGCAGTGGTGCGGACCCAAACAGTCAAGACAGGGACACAAAATATGCAGCAAACTGGTTTATTTAGAATAAACAGGAAAATAAATAAACCTTCACTTCAGGCACAAAATGAGCAAAACAAAATACAGCCTTAAAACAAAATAAAAAAACCTGCTCGTCTGAGCCACTAGCTAAACAGAACAGATTACTTAACTATACGTGTGGCTTACTTCCATCCATACGAACAAAACAGGCACAATATAGTCTCACTGGACTCAGGGTTACAGGATAGAACCATACACCTCCTTCCACCTCATGGAACTGCCCTGCAATGCACGAGCATCCTTTTCTGGCCCAGTAACGAGTCAAGGATCTACAACTGGGCTGAGGCCTACTCCAGATCCGCCCTGGACCATACATCTGTCAGAAACCTGGGGCTGATATATCTGGACTCCAGTGCTCTGCCTGTCACCTTCTCACAATGGGTACAGAGTTTAACCAACATTCAAGGATCAATTCTTTACTGACAGCAGTACATAGACACCGTGTATCTCCCCAAACAGGGATAACAATACTTGATGAAGACCTCAGAAAACCCTTTAGTGATATCTATGTACTTTGACTTTGAATGGTGAAAATAGTGTGTAGCTCAATATTAATTTTCTATTTCCATCCTATAAAGAATGTTTAATTGACAATCCCCTCACATATGGTATTGTAAGAGTGTAATGGTGAAAGTGAAAGAGGGCGTATTCACTTAGGTCATGTAATGTTTACTTTTCACTAGATGAGTAAGACTTTTACTTTATAAGATGCTCATCGAAACTGTACATACGTAAAAGGTCATAAAATAAACACAATTTCATTATAATATGAAATTATATTTTAACCCCTTCCCGACGCAAGAATTTTTTTAATTTTAATTTTTGACTTCCTGCCTTCCAAATACTATAACTTTTTCATTTTTCCATTCACAGAGCTTAATGTTTGCAGGACAAATTGTACTTTATAATGTTACCATGTAATATTCTGTACACTGTTCTGGGAAGCTGGAAAAAATTCTAAATGTGAAATTGGAGAAAAAGTGAATTTGTGCAACTTTCCTATCAGCGTTGTTTTTACAGTATTCACTGAACAGCCAAAATGATGTTATCTGTATTTCATGGGTTAGTATGATTCCAAGGATACCAAATTTATATAGTTTTTGGTACATTTTAACTCCTTAAAAAAATTCTGAATTCGGCTTTTTTACTGCAACTTTTACACCCCCTAGGGGATCTTGAACTCAGGGGGAATGATTACTAATGCAATGCATTAAAATGCTAATGCATTGCAAACTACCAGTACTTCTATTACAGACTGCATAGAGCAGCCTGCAGGAGGAGTAATGCAGAGACAAGCTTGGGAGCTTTTTAATAAGCTCCCAACTGTCACGTGAATGGATTGCTGCCCAAGGATCTCATTTCAGGGACCAGTAATCCTTCCCAAAATGGCAGCACCTATGTGTCACTGAGAAAATGGCAGACACTAATTGTGGGCATATTTGCCAGGTTTTTGCTGTGTAAGACCTGGTAGTTACAGTGGCCCCTCAGCTCCTGAGCAGCTGCCATATTTGACCCCTTCCTGCTGGTGGCATTTTTCAATTTAAATGTTTGACTTCCTTCCTTCCAAACCCCATAACTTTTTTATTTTGCAGTTTTTTTTTAAATTCAATATTTGCAGTTCAAATTGTACTTCATATTGGTCCATTTATTAGCTGGGAGTTGGGGAAAAAACAGAATGGGGTGGAATTGGAGAAAAAGTGCATTTTCCTACAGGTTTCGTTTTTATGGTATTATGGTGCAGCCAAAATGACATGTCACCTGAATTCCATGTTTCAGTATGATTCCGGGGATACTAAATGTAAAATATAGTTTTTTATTATAGTTTATTATCATATATTTATTATAGTTTTACTGTGTAAAAAAGTTATTTTCTTAAAGTTGCCATATTCCGACACCTGTAACTTTTTATATATCAGTGAATAGGGATGCATAGGGTGTCTTTTTTGCGAGACCAGGTGTACTTTTTTGTTATGCCATTTTGGAGAATGTCTTTTGCTTTGTGTACTTTTTATTCAAAGTTTTATCAGAGTTGAAACAGTGAAAAAATTATACCCTTATGAAATTACTGATATGTCAGTGGGACATCTGTCCAAACCCCATCTTGATCATTCAACCCCACGTTGATCAGAAGCACTTACCATAGTATCATAAAGCAAGATTATCTAATGTGTTGAAAATGCTGTTGGGTTTCTTATGGATTTTAGGTCCTCTAGAGTCACATTGCTTTCTTTGCCTTGCTGACTACACTTTTTAGGGTATTTTTTTGTTTTGGAAACATCTACTGAATTATGAATCAGACTTAGATGAGCATGGGAATCCTTGAATTGACTGACGGAAATGTCAAGGAGTCACCTTTTGCAAAAAGTTTATATCACTGGTGTAAGCAATGGGTAAATTTAATATCAGTAAAAGCAGTACTGCTGTTAATGTTCAGTCCCCAGTCAGTTACTATGATAGATGTGACTATCTCTCACTGCTTTTGTTGTGAAGTTCCAAGTACGAATCTTGTAAGATAAAGACATAAGATTTCTCGTGGCTGACTGAAATAAAAACATGGCATCCAGTGTTGGACTATACCAGGCATGTCAGCACTGACAATAACCACTGGTAAGACCATTGTAGACATAGGACATGTTCGGTAAGGCTTAATCCTCTTCCTGTATTATTCCATAAGAGATAAACCCTAATGACGATGGATTGACTTCAAATTCATCTCAAAATTAAATTGTCTTCTGCAGGACTTAAGATGCTCTATTGTGTCTGAGCCTGCGCCCACTTCAGACCTATCAACTGGGCAAGTCCAACAATGACTGTATCAAAAATCATATCTCTGACAGATGTGTGTCCTCTTAGGAGCTTAGAATAGTTGTATCTCTTTCTCAAGAAATACCAGCAAACAGGTATTAGTCAAGTGGGACGTAACTGAGTTAAAGGGGTTGTCTCATAAGAGAAAATGGATTAACAAATTGGCAGAATGGGTTAAAAAAAATAAGCCTTATTCACATCATGGCCACCCTTCTGGTCTCTACTTCCTCAACATACGGGAAATAGTTGGAAGTGTTAATAAAGGCTAAGATGGCTCAGATCTGTGATCAATGATTTGCTGAGTGGGGTTTTCTAAGCAGTTTCTGTGAACTTTGAAACAGGACCATAGAGTAGAGGAAAGACTTGGAAAGTGTCAAAATGGAAGCAACAGGGGATTGGTGTAATTAGTAATACATATTTCAGTTTTTAATATGTTCGTTTTTATTCCCCTGGGCAACTCTTTAATGGATCTGGAGATTTCACGCAATAGATTTTATAATTATATTCTAACATTGCTTATGGGACACATTTAGGAGGATAATGTCCCATATAAAGTCAGATTAATAGTGCTAATCCATGTATTCTAGGTTATTGTGCGAGTGCAATGTCAGTCATGTAGTTACTAGTCATGGTTTGGGCAGATTGTTGCTGCGTTCAGATTATGTCTTCAGGTTTATGTCAGGTGGTTTAGTTCCCAAGTAACTTATCTCACTTACATGGCCGAAGGGGAAGATATTAAGTCACTCATGAACTAAAACAAGTAACCCAATCTAAGTGCTTAAATGGAATATTACCGCATAGTAGTGACAGACGATGAGATTATGCCAGCTACACCAAGTTGTTTGGGAGATTCCCATATAATGTTGATAGGTTATGAGACTCAATACCTTTTACACTTTTTTTCTTACTTTACTTTGATGTGGTATATTGTAACACACGTTGGGTCAAACTCAGATGAGATGGGTCTGTAAAGCAGGAATAATTGTATACCATGTTCTGTATGGGCACACTATGTGGTATTGCCTTGTGGTTATGAACTACTTTTTAATCTGTATCTGGCACATTGATTCCATTGGTATAATTACACTAAATTACACATAATTAAGCGGACAGAATAGTGTCACCTTCTGAGTTATCTAATTATATTGTGTAGGCGACTACTAGTTATTTTCATTCCATAGCTTTACTGTTATAAAGTGCTGAAGCTGACACTTGCGGACATGATACATACCACCACCACCAAGTCATGTCATAAGGTGCTCAGGATGACACTTGAGGACGTAATACCACCACCACCAAGTCATGTCATAAGGTGCTCAGGATGACACTTGAGGACGTAATACCACCACCACCAAGTCATGTCATAAGGTGCTCAGCATGACACTTGTGGACATGATACATACCACCACCACCAAGTCATGTCATAAGGTGCTCAGAATGATACTTGAGGACGTAATACCACCACCACCACCAAGTCATGTCATAAGGTGCTCAGGATGACACTTGCGGACATGATACATACCACCACCACCAAGTCGTCATAAGGTGCTCAGGATGACACTTGAGGACGTAATACCACCACCACCAAGTCATGTCATAAGGTGCTCAGGATGACACTTGTGGACTTGATACATACCACCACCACCAAGTCATGTCATAAGGTGCTCAGGATGATACTTGAGGATGTAATACCACCACCACCAAGTCATGTCATAAGGTGCTCAGAATGACACTTGTGGACTTGATACATACCACCACCACCAAGTCATGTCATAAGGTGCTCAGGATGATACTTGAGGATGTAATACCACCAGCACCAAGTAATGTCATAAGGTGCTCAGGATGACACTTGTGGACATGATACATACTACCACCACCAAGTTATGTCATAAGGTGCTCAGGATGACACTTGTGAACATGATACATACCACCAGCACCAAGTCATGTCATAAGGTGCTCAGGATGATACTTGAGGACGTAATACCACCACCACCAAGGCATGTCATAAAGTGCTCAGGATGACGCTTGTGGACATGATACATACCACCACCACCAAGTCATGTCATAAGATCCCAGTATTCTACCTCCCCAGTGTGCCGAGGCTGTATGTCATGTACCCTTATAATACAGACCAGTTTCAGCAAACTAATGGTTATGTGCCCTAACAATCTTTTAGGAATATCTAATGTGCTAACTTTTATTGACTGTTGTAAGGTATTCTGCCTCCATAGATATTAAGATGTCATCAATTAAATGGCGGGACCTCATAGGGTTATTATGATGACACCTTTGTCAAAGTTGCTAAGAGTGGGTAAACAAGTCCCATGTATTAACATTGAAGGATTCAGCAACATGAGGCAGACATTTTTTTCTGTCTAGGATCTTGTATAGACTCAAACATGAAGGGTTATTATTGGCATACGTTGTGGCATGTCATTGTAATGTACATCACCAACTTACCCCATGCTGTGTGTCTATCATGACAATCCCTTTCTCTAGTTTGCCATGATCTTATCTAAGCATTCACTGTCACTCTGTTAGAAATGTATCTATGTTGAGGAATGTTACCTATGAAAAGATCTGTGTGTATCTGTCATTTCCTCCTAGCTTGCGTCAGAGCTCAGCTCAAATTATTTGCTATCTCTGGATGCCAAAACAGCTCAGCATTGGGCTGGAATTTAAAGTGCGGCATTCATGAGGCATAAATCTCCAAAGAGCATCATGGACCTACCTCTAACCAAAGTCTTTATGTATGTGATCATCATTGTTGTGGTATGTGCTGTTATTGCTATTACTTATTGTTCTAAGTATTGGTCTGTGCAGTGCGATTTTAACCCATTGGTGGATCCATTTCTTATGAGTGGGTTCCTTTGACTAGAGGCAAATTAATGCAAAACTAATAGCCTATGATGCAACACAAGGTGAACATTTTTCTCAAAGTATTTTTTCTCTTTACTTATACAATCCTTTAACAATGTAGTAGTGTAGTAGGGGGTGAATAGTTGCCAGTTGCACCAGGCTCTGAAGGGGCACCAGAAGCCAGTTTAGTGCATCTTATATCAGTAAGCCCAGTTGTATTTCAGACCCCTGCCTCCATTTACCTCCTGTGCTTGTCTGGGCTTCTTTACAAAGTCTCAGTTCATCATGTGATAAGATGGCGAGGGTCTTGGTGCAGCCGCACTGTTTGTCTTTGATAACAACAGACCTGGCACTGTATTGTATTATTATCAATGTAGCTAAAATGTGTAGTTACTGTTTAAGCCATTTTATAATAAAAGGAATGACAGCTATGCACTTTAGTGATTACTGTATATAAATAAGATATAGCCTGAATACTTTACATACTTTCACAGCTCTGTAGCCTACACAGAATAGTGGTATTGTTACATTAAATGTTTTTGCCATGTTTTTGCTTGTCACCTATCAACAAGGTGCGGTAGTGGAAACGTTTCTGAATGGTCCAACCACTGGGATCCCAGCAAATCATGGGAATGGCAGGGCCGTGTCCCTACATATGACTATAGCGCATGCTGCTGCTTCTTTTAACTCTTTATGACCCATAGAAATGACTTAGCGGTGTACTATGCTTCTCTTCATCCATGCATCATTAAATTGAGAGATGCAAGATGGCCATTTTGACAAATTGTTCACCAATTGTCTGGGCCTAGCTGGCTTTGGGTGTCAGAAACAGTGGCTAAATGAAGGTATGAAAACACACATACACACACTCACTCACACACTCACACTCAGTATAGAAGGTGGATCATCACTAGCTAAAATGCCAGCATCATGTATCTAGGCTAGAGTTGGCCCAAATTCATCATGTATCCAGGCTAGAGTTGGCCCAATCTCATCATGTACCCAGACTAGAGTTGGCCCAATCTCATCATGCACACAGGCTAGAGGTGGCCCAACAGAGTATCAGAGCCTCCTTTCAATTGTACAGTTTTACCCAATAAACATATCCTTTTACTCTAATATTGTAATCGTTTAATATTCATGACATTCTCATATACAAAGTTTCATTTGATTTCACCAACTCCTTCTTGGTATGTTTTTTTTTTTTTTTTTATCAATGAGTATAACCACAGCTGCAGGGTAGTCTCTGCTACTACAATCCTTCTCATGTTGCCTCCATAGTGATTACATAGTGGGCATGCTTTATAGCAACAGGTACATAAAAATGTAAAAAGTGTAAAACCTAAATAAGATCTAGCATGGGAAACAGTAGCATAATGGCATTAAAGGGGCTCTATCAGCAAAATCATGCTGATAGAGCCCCACATATGCATGAATAGCCTTTAAAAAGGCTATTCAGGCACCGTAAAAGTTATATTAAACTACCCCCCCCCCCCCCCCGTATTAAAATAAAACCCTAAAAAAGAATGTGCTCTACTTACCGAACATGCACGCTGGGTGGGCATTCAGGGTGTGTCTTCTTCTTCATCCCCGCCTCTTCTTCCTCCGATGTCCTCCGGTCCCGTCCTCCCCCGGCGCTCGCGAGCGGACACTGATATAAAAAAATGGCCTGGGCGCATGCGCAGTAGCATGCGGCTTCTACTACGGCTACTGCACAGGTGCCCAGGCCATTTTTTTTATATCAGTGTCCGCTCGCGAGCGCCGGGGGAGGACGGGACAGGAGGACATCGGAGGAAGAAGAGGCGGGGAAGAAGAAGACGGCGCACCCTGAATGCCCGCCCACAGTGCACGATGCGTAAGTAGATAACATTATTTTTTAGGGTTTTATTTTAAAACGGGGAGGGGGGGGTAGTTTAATATAACATTTACGGTGCCTGAATAGCCTTTTTAAAGGCTATTCACGCATATGTGGGGCTCTATCAGCATGATTTTGCTGATAGAGCCCCTTTAAGAATATAATAGTAGTTTATAGCATGCACCCCATATATACTAAATAAAAATTCATATATATATATATATATATATATATATATTTGTATATTGAGCTGAAATGACTTGATCTTGTTTTCCAAATTGCCTTGCACACAAACAGTTAATATGCTGGCACAGTTCACCGCGACTGGAGTCTTAACTGACAGATCATTCAGTGCTACACCCTGGCACCACCTTCTGCTAATTTTACAGTCATCACAAAATCATCTATTAATTATATCAATTCAAAGGTGTGAATGAGCCAAAACAAGCAGTGCCAAATACAATATAGAGAAGCAGGAGTTAGAAAAGGTTAATAAAATGTTAAATATAGCAAATCAACCCATTTTCCCTAGGTATCTAGAATGTAGGATTTATCTATTTAACCAGTTCGGTGTCACCATTACACAAGTTACATGGGTGCAATATGTAACTGTGATCTACCAGGCCTGTCTGGATCCCGTTTTCAGGATGGTTGCTCACAAACTTAAAAATATACCTTGTCTATGAATTACATCCAATGCTATAAACAACGGGTATGGTGACCAAAGCAATGAATCAGAAGCTAGAATGTATCTCACTCAAAGCATTGTTGGGCCCTGTAAAAGAGTTTACTGATGTTTGCGTTGACAGTAAACATAGCGCTGAGCTATTTCCAATGCTGTATAAGAGTGTTTAACCCTATAAAACAAATTATGTACTGTGAATCTGTGACTAAGGCCAAGGCAATGCCATGTACAGAGACTGCATGGATGAACACGTAGTCCCTGCGAAATCTGACAGATACACCGTATATACTTGAGTATAAGCCAACCTGAATATAAGCCGACCCCCCTAATTTTACCACAAAAAACTGGGAAAACTTATTGACTCAAGTATAAGCCTATGGAGGAAATGCAGCAGCTACTGGTAATTTTTCAAAAATTAAAATGGTTGGAGTTTTTGGGTGCAGTAGTTGCTAGGTGATGGGGAAGGGGAGGAGGTGTTTTGGTGTCTGTCTGCCCCTTCCCTGAGCTTGAGGACTGTTCTCTCCCCCCCCCCACACACTTGGAATTCAGCCTGGCTGAATATAGGGGATCTGCAGTGCTCCTATTAACCCCTTTCCGACAGAACAGGAGCACTGCAGATCCCCTATATTCAGTAGAGCGGGCACTTTCAGACACAGAGATACCTAATGTGTATGTGTTTCACAGTAATTTTCTACTTTTATATGTATTCTAGGGAAAGGAGGGATTTAGAACTTTATTTTATTTTTTTATTATATTTTTTTAAAGCTTCTTTTTTTTCACTATATTATGGGAGATTCTATACATTACTATTGCGGCTGGTCATAGACCACCCCCCAAAAAAAAATAATTTTTTTTTTTTTTTTGCTTGACTCGAGTATAAGCTGAGGGGGGCTTTTTGGTACTATTCCGTTATCGGGCCAGCAGCAGCGCATTTCAGCACCAGCTTTCGGGACAGCAGTTCAGTTCAGCAGCGGGAATTACAATGACATCCGAGGACTGCTGGCCCGATGCTTGTGCCCAGTAGCCAGTACATCAATGACCCCCCCTCCATCTCCTCCTCCTTCCAGTGCTGCCCCCCAGCTCTCCTTACATCTACCCCGTACCCTCTCCCCGCCACATGACTAAGCCGATGCTGGCCCGATGATAGAGGCCGTGCTTGTGTGTAGTAGGCAGTACATCGATCGATGCCCTCATCCTCCTCTTCCTTCCAGTGCTGCCCCCCAGCTCTTCTTACATCTGCCCCGTACCCTCTCCCTGTAATAGGCCTCACCGTAAATCTTGAGCAATGAATGCTACTAGATAGCCGCCGGACGCTGCAGAAAGTTTGTCCCTCCGGCTCGCTGTAGCTCACCGTTCCTATAGTCGGCGTGTTTCTTGTCAGGGCCTGGATTGAGCCCCGGTGTCTTTCCTTTCGGTCTCGGTACTAGCGCTGAGGTGAGGCCTAGTCGTGTGGCGGGGAGAGGGTACGGGGAAGATGTAAGGAGAGCTGGGGGGCAGCACTGGCAGGAGGAGAAGGATGGGGGAGGGGGGTCATCGATGTACTGGTTACTGGGCACAAGCATCGGGCCAGCAGTCCTCGGATGTCATTGTAATTCCCGCTGCTGAACTGCTGTCCCGAAAGCTGCTGCTGAACTGCGCTGCTGCTGGCCCGATAACGGAATAGTACCGGCTTTTTCAGCACAAAAACTGTGCTTAAAAATTCGGCTTATGCTCGAGTATATACGGTAGCTTTCATATTACACAAGAGACATTTATAGTTACAGTATTTGGAAAACAGTGGTTGCCATATTATGGGTCATTACAACCAGCAGTCTAAATGACAATTTATACGCTCAGGAGAGCAGAAGTAAGAGCCATAGGCTGACCTGTCAGATGAGCTCTGATAGTGATGAAAGCTCTGTTACACTGAAATCATACAGACTAGATCAAGTTAAAAGATAAAATACAGTGATACCTCGGTTCTCGAACGCCTTGACTTTCGACCAAATCGGTATTCGAACAGGAAATTCGAGAAAATTTTGTCTTGGAATCCGAACAAATATTTGGAACTCGAACAGCCGAACGTCCGAGATTAGCCGAGTTGAGCCGAATGGCGTTCATTCGGCCCAGCGCCTTGCCTGCGTCATCATTGTGAGTCAGTGAGAGAGAGAGAGTACTGCACTGTACTGCAAATTACTGTACTGTACACTGAATTTAACCCTTAGACATGGGTCCAAAGAAAGCCAGAAGTGGTAATGCAGACAAAGGTAAGCGGAAAGCTGTGAGAACAACGATTGAACTCAAGAAAGAAATCATTGGCAAATATGAACAGGGCACACGTGTGTCGGATCTGTCTGCAGAGTATGGCATGCCAAAATCAACCATCTCTACCTTCCTTAAGAATAAAGCTGTTATAAAGGCTGCCAGTGTTGCCAAAGGTGTTACACTGTTAACTAAGCAAAGGCCTCAGATAATGGAGGAAATGGAGAAGCTGCTCCTTATTTTCATTAAAGAAAAAGAGTTAGCAGGTGACAGCATCAATGAAGTCGTTATTTGTGAGAAAGCACTCCAAATATTTAGTGACCTGAACACAGAAACACCTGGTACAAGTGGTGAAGGTGCTTTCACGTTTAAAGCCAGCAGAGGTTGGTTTGAGAATTTCAGACATAGAAGTGGCATACATCGCGTCACTAGGCATGGGGAGGCAGCTAGTGCAAACCAGGAGGCTGCTAATAGCTTCATAAAAGAATTTAGTGACTATGTCAAGGCAGAAGGGTTTGTTCCTGAGCAGGTCTTCAACTGCGATGAGACCGGATTATTCTGGAAAAAAATGCCAGCCAACACCTACATAACCAAAGAGGAAAAAGCACTACCAGGGCACAAGCCTATGAAAGATAGGCTTACTCTTTTGTTTTGTGCAAATGCAAGTGGTGATTGCAAGGTAAAACCCTTGCTTGTCTATCATTCTGACAATCCCCGGCCATTCAAAAGACACAATGTCATGAAGAGTAAATTGGCTGTGATGTGGCGGTCTAACACCAAAGCTTGGGTTACCCGACAATTCTTTACAGAGTGGGTGCGTGAAGTTTTTGCACCTCGAGTGAAGGAATACCTGACAGGAAAAAATTTGCCATTAAAATGTCTATTAGTGATGGACAATGCTCCTGCTCACCCCCCAGCTTTAGAAGAAGATCTAGTTGATGACTATAGCTTCATAAAAGTAAAATTCTTACCCCCCAATACAACCCCTATTCTGCAACCCATGGACCAACAGGTCATATCCAATTTTAAGAAATTGTACACAAAGGCCCTCTTCCAGAAGTGCTTTGAAGTGACAAATGACACACAGTTAACTCTGAGGGAATTTTGGAAAGAACACTTCAACATCCTGAATTGTGTAAACTTGATTGACACTGCTTGGAGTAATGTCACTCATCGCACATTGTATGCTGCATGGCGAAAACTTTGGCCCGAAAGGGACAGTGAGGCTTTAGAACCTGAGTCAGCTCCTGTCGTTGATGAAGATGTTGCTGTGGTTGATGATGTTGTGGCCATAGGAAAGACCATGGGCCTTGACATTCAACAAGATGACATCAACGAACTAGTGGAAGGTCACGCTGCTGAGTTAACCACCGAGGATCTGATGCACCTACAACAACAGCAGCAGAAGGATATGGTTGAAGAAATTTCTTCTGAAGAAGAGGAGAGAGTGGAGGATATTTCTAGTGGCCTTATTCATGAAATGTGTGCTAAATGGGCAGAAATCGCCAATTTTGTTGAACAACATCACCCTGATAAAGTGGTAGCAAATAGAGCAGTTAACATTTTTAATGACAATGTTATGTCCACTTTCCGCAAAATTTTGCAAAGGAGAAAAAAACAGCAAACCATTGACAAATTCTTCCGTAAAGAAATCAGACAAGCAACTGCAGAGCAAGATTCTGATTCTCCTCAGCAAAAGAGACAGAGAACAGAAACACCCAAAGAGCAGTTACCCTCTGTTTTTATTGAAGAGGACTTCCCATCAGAACAATAACCATCCCCCTTCCCGCCTCCCTCCACTTTCATTCCCTCCTGCCATAAAGGTTGGTACAGGTACAGTAAATGAAACACAATTTACTGTACTGTACAGTACATTTTATTTTTTTTGTTTTAATAAATACTAGAGATGAGCGAACACTAAAATGTTCGAGGTTCGAAATTCGATTCGAACAGCCGCTCACTGTTCGAGTGTTCGAATGGGTTTCGAACCCCATTATAGTCTATGGGGAACATAAACTCGTTAAGGGGGAAACCCAAATTCGTGTCTGGAGGGTCACCAAGTCCACTATGACACCCCAGGAAATGATACCAACACCCTGGAATGACACTGGGACAGCAGGGGAAGCATGTCTGGGGGCATAAAAGTCACTTTATTTCATGGAAATCCCTGTCAGTTTGCGATTTTCGCAAGCTAACTTTTCCCCATAGAAATGCATTGGCCAGTGCTGATTGGCCAGAGTACGGAACTCGACCAATCAGCGCTGGCTCTGCTGGAGGAGGCGGAGTCTAAGATAGCTCCACACCAGTCTCCATTCAGGTCCGACCTTAGACTCCGCCTCCTCCGGCAGAGCCAGCGCTGATTGGCCGAAGGCTGGCCAATGCATTCCTATGCGAATGCAGACTTAGCAGTGCTGAGTCAGTTTTGCTCAACTACACATCTGATGCACACTCGGCACTGCTACATCAGATGTAGCAATCTGATGTAGCAGAGCCGAGGGTGCACTAGAACCCCTGTGCAAACTCAGTTCACGCTAATAGAATGCATTGGCCAGCGCTGATTGGCCAATGCATTCTATTAGCCCGATGAAGTAGAGCTGAATGTGTGTGCTAAGCACACACATTCAGCACTGCTTCATCAAGCCAATACAATGCATTAGCCAGTGCTGATTGGCCAGAGTACGGAATTCGGCCAATCAGCGCTGGCCAATGCATTCTATTAGCCCGATGAAGTAGAGCTGAATGTGTGTGCTAAGCACACACATTCAGCACTGCTTCATCAAGCCAATACAATGCATTAGCCAGTGCTGATTGGCCAGAGTACGGAATTCGGCCAATCAGCGCTGGCTCTGCTGGAGGAGGCGGAGTCTAAGATCGCTCCACACCAGTCTCCATTCAGGTCCGACCTTAGACTCCGCCTCCTCCGGCAGAGCCAGCGCTGATTGGCCGAAGGCTGGCCAATGCATTCCTATGCGAATGCAGACTTAGCAGTGCTGAGTCAGTTTTGCTCAACTACACATCTGATGCACACTCGGCACTGCTACATCAGATGTAGCAATCTGATGTAGCAGAGCCGAGGGTGCACTAGAACCCCTGTGCAAACTCAGTTCACGCTAATAGAATGCATTGGCCAGCGCTGATTGGCCAATGCATTCTATTAGCCCGATGAAGTAGAGCTGAATGTGTGTGCTAAGCACACACATTCAGCACTGCTTCATCAAGCCAATACAATGCATTAGCCAGTGCTGATTGGCCAGAGTACGGAATTCGGCCAATCAGCGCTGGCCAATGCATTCTATTAGCCCGATGAAGTAGAGCTGAATGTGTGTGCTAAGCACACACATTCAGCACTGCTTCATCAAGCCAATACAATGCATTAGCCAGTGCTGATTGGCCAGAGTACGGAATTCGGCCAATCAGCGCTGGCTCTGCTGGAGGAGGCGGAGTCTAAGGTCGGACCTGAATGGAGACTGGTGTGGAGCGATCTTAGACTCCGCCTCCTCCAGCAGAGCCAGCGCTGATTGGCCGAATTCCGTACTCTGGCCAATCAGCACTGGCTAATGCATTGTATTGGCGTGATGAAGCAGTGCTGAATGTGTGTGCTTAGCACACACATTCAGCTCTACTTCATCGGGCTAATAGAATGCATTGGCCAGCGCTGATTGGCCGAATTCCGTACTCTGGCCAATCAGTGCTGGCCAATGCATTCTATTAGCTTGATGAAGCAGAGTGTGCACAAGGGTTCAAGCGCACCCTCGGCTCTGATGTAGCAGAGCCGAGGCTGCACAAGGGTTCAAGCGCACCCTCGGCTCTGATGTAGGAGAGCCGAGGGTGCACTTGAACCCTTGTGCAGCCTCGGCTCTGCTACATCAGAGCCGAGGGTGCGCTTGAACCCTTGTGCACACTCTGCTTCATCAAGCTAATAGAATGCATTGGCCAGCGCTGATTGGCCAATGTATTCTATTAGCCTGATGAAGTAGAGCTGAATGTGTGTGCTAAGCACACACATTCAGCTCTACTTCATCGGGCTAATAGAATGCATTGGCCAGCGCTGATTGGCCAGAGTACGGAACTCGACCAATCAGCGCTGGCTCTGCTGGAGGAGGCGGAGTCTAAGATCGCTCCACACCAGTCTCCATTCAGGTCCGACCTTAGACTCCGCCTCCTCCAGCAGAGCCAGCGCTGATTGGCCGAATTCCGTACTCTGGCCAATCAGCACTGGCTAATGCATTGTATTGGCGTGATGAAGCAGTGCTGAATGTGTGTGCTTAGCACACACATTCAGCTCTACTTCATCGGGCTAATAGAATGCATTGGCCAATCAGCGCTGGCCAATGCATTCTATTAGCGTGAACTGAGTTTGCACAGGGGTTCTAGTGCACCCTCGGCTCTGCTACATCAGATTGCTACATCTGATGTAGCAGTGCCGAGTGTGCATCAGATGTGTAGTTGAGCAAAACTGACTCAGCACTGCTAAGTCTCTGCATTCGCATAGGAATGCATTGGCCAGCCTTCGGCCAATCAGCGCTGGCTCTGCCGGAGGAGGCGGAGTCTAAGGTCGGACCTGAATGGAGACTGGTGTGGAGCGATCTTAGACTCCGCCTCCTCCAGCAGAGCCAGCGCTGATTGGTCGAGTTCCGTACTCTGGCCAATCAGCGCTGGCCAATGCATTCTATTAGCCCGATGAAGTAGAGCTGAATGTGTGTGCTTAGCACACACATTCAGCTCTACTTCATCAGGCTAATAGAATACATTGGCCAATCAGCGCTGGCCAATGCATTCTATTAGCTTGATGAAGCAGAGTGTGCACAAGGGTTCAAGCGCACCCTCGGCTCTGATGTAGCAGAGCTGAGGGTGCACAAGGGTTCAAGTGCACCCTCGGCTCTCCTACATCAGAGCCGAGGGTGCGCTTGAACCCTTGTGCAGCCTCGGCTCTGCTACATCAGAGCCGAGGGTGCGCTTGAACCCTTGTGCACACTCTGCTTCATCAAGCTAATAGAATGCATTGGCCAGCACTGATTGGCCAGAGTACGGAATTCGGCCAATCAGCGCTGGCCAATGCATCCCTATGGGAAAAAGTTTATCTCACAAAAATCACAATTACACACCCGATAGAGCCCCAAAAAGTTATTTTTAATAACATTCCCCCCTAAATAAAGGTTATCCCTAGCTATCCCTGCCTGTACAGCTATCCCTGTCTCATAGTCACAAAGTTCACATTCTCATATGACCCGGATTTGAAATCCACTATTCGTCTAAAATGGAGGTCACCTGATTTCGGCAGCCAATGACTTTTTCCAATTTTTTTCAATGCCCCCAGTGTCGTAGTTCCTGTCCCACCTCCCCTGCGCTGTTATTGGTGCAAAAAAGGCGCCAGGGAAGGTGGGAGGGGAATCGAATTTTGGCGCACTTTACCACGTGGTGTTCGATTCGATTCGAACATGGCGAACACCCTGATATCCGATCGAACATGTGTTCGATAGAACACTGTTCGCTCATCTCTAATAAATACACTTTTATTTCTTATTTCTTGTTGAGACTCATGTTTTTCTACATATTATATACAAATTAGGCCAGTAAATAGGCATTTTCTGGGGCTTGGAACGAATTAATCCAGTTTCCATTATTTCCTATGGGTTTTTTTGTTTCGGTTCTCGAACAATTTGGTTCTCGACCGACCTCCCGGAACGAATTATGTTCGAGAACCGAGGTATCACTGTACTTGCTGTATCTCCCTTCCACTAGGGGGTAGTATAATAAGCTATAACTTTCTAAACTCCACCTAGTGAAAGCCAAAAACAAAATCATGTAAATGAATTTTCTTATCACTTCAAAACACGGCATTTTTCGATTTTCATTTTTAACTCACTGCCTTCCAAAAGCCAGAACTTGGGGTGCCGTTGGAATAAAATTGTGTTTGCGCATCCTTCTTATAGGCTTTATTTTTACGATGTTCACCATGCAACCAAAATGACAGGTCACCAGTACTCTATGGGCCGGTCTAAATTTATATTGTTTTTTATATTTTAGCCCCTTAAAAAAAATCCAAAATGTTGGAAAAATAAATTCTTGGGGTCGCTATATTCTGACACCCATAATTCTTTTATATTTCCATATATATATATATATATATATATATATATATATATATATATATACATGGAGTTTATTCAAATTTTTATGAGAGGTAAAAGACTAAGGTGTTTACCGTATGGGAAAAAAAATTATTATAATTTTGTAGACCGGGTACAGGGATATTCAGTGTGTAGGGTATCTTATTTTGCAGGGGCAAGATGTACTTTTTATTTATACCAATTTGGGGAATGTCTATTGCTTTGATGGCTTTTTATCCAAATATTTATGGGAGGCAAAACAGCATTTCGTCTCTTTTTTTCCACCGTGGCGTTCACTGTAATGGTAAAATATTTAAGTTTGTAGACCAGAGGCTTTTGGGCGTGTTCTAGGAAAAGGGGGGTGATTTGAATTTTTGTAATTGTAGATTTACACTCCACTAGGGGGTCTTATAAAATAGTGCATGTAATACAGATGTATGCCAGATCAGCCTGGGAGCCATCAATAGGCTCCCAGCTGTCGTGGCAATGGATCGCCTGCCCCAGATCTCATTTTAGGGACTGGTGATCCACCTCAAAATGGTAGCACTCATGTGCTGCCATGAAAATAGTGCCTCGGTCTCTATGTATGTTGTGCATAGTACTGGGACTGTTTCCCCCAGTGAAAGAGATAGTTATAGAGCAGATTCTCTTTCACACTTTCTGTGAAATATAAAAAAATTTAATTTTTTTTTGAGGAGTCTTCAGTAGTTGATACCTTTATTAATGGCTAACTAAAAATGATGACATATTGCGAGCTTTCGGGATAACTAAAATGTTCCCTTCATCAGACTTCTGTGAGCAGTGTGTGCCTGCACCCAACAGCTCAGAGGGAACTGCAAGCTACACATAGAGCCTACAGAGGGGAAAACTAAGATATACGTAATCTAATGACCAGAAACAGGAGGTCTCCTCATATATGAACATTATACCAAGGATTCATGCAAAGTTTGTTAAAAAGTTAAGCATGCTTTCAGTTAATGTCAGTGGGTATCACTGAAAGAGAATAAACATTTCATTATTACATTATATATGGACCCTATTATACAATCCAGAACTAGTATTTCTTATGCAGTGATGATATTGGCATTAAACTAGTATACCTTTAGCAGTAAGATCCAAGGAATTTCCAATGACTTCTGTATATTCACAAATAGAGGCATAATTGAAGCTCCTGGACCCCAATTATAGATCTGTAATGTGGCCCCACCTTCCTTGTGCCATTTAGAATAGTGTTGTATTTTATGTGGAAGAAAGAAATTTGGGTCCCCTCTTAGTCCAGGACCCAATAGCGACTGCTACCTGTGCCTACTCCCTATAGCTACTGCCTTGTGCACAGAAGCAATTGGTTCTGAGATGGACTTGGCACTTACCAATTTTTACAATTTTTTTATTAAATAAAGACTAAAAGCAAATATATGGTGATTTAACAATTAGCTAATAATAACAGCCAAAATGCTTGAACTGTGTACAGTACAACATAGCTAAATCTATTGTAAGACCTTTTCCACAGATACAGTAGAATTATTAAGATTCACAAATATTCCAAGTTAACATATGTAAGGTCTGTCAAATCTACAGTAGATAGAACCCGGTGCTAGATCCGGTCGCTTCACCTGCAATGCTTCATACAGGCTGTATCTGAGGGAATTGCTCTATTTAGTTTGTATTTATTTTGGCGCTCAGATGTTCCTGTCTGGCTCCACATAATTTGAAACCATTTTTTTTTAATTATTATTTTTGTTTGCCTGTCTTTATCGCTGAACACCACAGGATTTGCGCGCTAGTATAAACCACCTATTAAAATGCATAATATACAAACATTGTGCCTATATAGGTCACAATGCCACAGAATTTGCACCAGATGATAAATGACAGCGATGAAGAATCTGAGGCATGCACACAGCAACTGACTTGATAAATTACATCAGCTTACAAAATACTGCTCTCTTTTTAAATTGCACCAAATTCATCAAAGATTTGCAACTATCCAATGAATTTGTTGCAGTTTGGGCCACCTAATTGATATTTGATAAAATTGTAGGTTAAGTGAATTTTTAGACACACATGATGAATTCCTCACAATGTGTTTATGTCTCTCTAGTGTGTAATGGAGCAGATGTATCAGTTCAAGTTAGTTTTGCTGGAGTTTGCATTTCTGTGACAACCATTGAAACCATTGTGATTTAAGATTATCTATGGAAACTAATAAATGGTTCCAAAGACCCCAAAATGTCAGTAAAATCAAGATTAAAGAAAGATAACTAACATAGAAATAGTGATAGACAGATAGAGATATAGCAGGTAGAGTACTGGAATCACGGTATATTTCCCCCAGATTCCTGACATACGTGTGGTCCAGTGCGGGTCTGGAGTAGGCCTCAGCCCAGTGTGGGTCCTAGGCTTGTTACTGGGCCATAAAAGGCTGCAGAGCCTGCACTTCAGGGCAGATCCTGGTAGTGGGAAGAGGTGCCTGGGTCTGTCCTGGAGAGATGAGTTTTGGTGAGACCAAACTAGGACTTATGCTTTGTTTGATCGTGTAACCGGAAGTAAGCTACATGTATAGTTAGCCTTATTCTGTATTAGTTAGAGCTCAGACGAGCAGGAGTTTTGTTTTGCCTTTTGCTTGAAGTTGTATTTTTATTTTACTTATTTTTGTACCTGACGTGAAGGTTTATTTATTCTGCCATTTTTTTTTTTTCTAAATAAGCCTGTTTGCATGTTTGTGTCCCTGTCTCTGACTGGTTGGGTCCACACAATTGTTGCCACCGAGCTACCTTCCACACATTATATATATATATATATATATATATATATATATATATATATATATCTCAAATCCTCATACATAAAAGTCAGAAAAATCACCTGAAGCTGTAAATCATGTTCTTTGGTATCAGGAGCTACTTTGAGGTTTTGAAAATTATATACAGTGTACCCAAAAAAACAACATGGAGCCGCTCTTACATGGTGTTCATAGGAGCAGCCCATCCTGGCAGCAGTAAAGAGAAGTACATAAGATGGAGTACTGCACTATGTTGTAGAGAGGCGCTACTAGTCAGTCAGTGTCTATACTTCACTAATACAGGGGTTTTACCTGTGAAATGGCCATGCTGATTTGTTGGGTCCTCCAGTCAAGAATTTTACGTAGATTCCGGTTCAAGTTACAGTGGTCTAGAAAAGATGATTGTATGTTGAAAATATTATATCCTGAAGCCATTGTAACTTGAGGGACCGCTGTTATAATGTGCACATTGCATAATTTGTATATTTGTGCTCTTTTGTATATGCATGTAACGTGCTTATGTGTAATATGAATATACATGTATAGTGCATATGTGTACATTATATAGATGCTTGTGTATGTGTAAATGTTTACTGTATACATGTGCTTAAAGAAGACCTGGCACCTGGTGTGAAAAGCCTGTTTTATGTTTTCACTGTAGTTTTGTTTTTTTGTTTTTTTGATCTTGTATAGATATGGTGAAAGATACAGTATGCTATAAATGAATATACTGACAATCTATTTTCTCCACAATTAGGAAGAAGATCACTTAAGCAGAAAGTCAAAATGAGCGCCTCACCTCGGTATGTAGGATGCCAGCATCTATTCATGAATAACATTAGAAATACAACTAGTTGCAAAATCAACTATTGAAAAAGCAGTAGAGATGAGCGAACACTAAAATGTTCGAGGTTCGAAATTCGATTCGAACAGCCGCTCACTGTTCGAGTGTTCGAATGGGTTTCGAACCCCATTATAGTCTATGGGGAACATAAACTCGTTAAGGGGGAAACCCAAATTCGTGTCTGGAGGGTCACCAAGTCCACTATGACACCCCAGGAAATGATACCAACACCCTGGAATGACACTGGGACAGCAGGGGAAGCATGTCTGGGGGCATAAAAGTCACTTTATTTCATGGAAATCCCTGTCAGTTTGCGATTTTCGCAAGCTAACTTTTCCCCATAGAAATGCATTGGCCAGTGCTGATTGGCCAGAGTACGGAACTCGACCAATCAGCGCTGGCTCTGCTGGAGGAGGCGGAGTCTAAGATCGCTCCACACCAGTCTCCATTCAGGTCCGACCTTAGACTCCGCCTCCTCCGGCAGAGCCAGCGCTGATTGGCCGAAGGCTGGCCAATGCATTCCTATGCGAATGCAGAGACTTAGCAGTGCTGAGTCAGTTTTGCTCAACTACACATCTGATGCACACTCGGCACTGCTACATCAGATGTAGCAATCTGATGTAGCAGAGCCGAGGGTGCACTAGAACCCCTGTGCAAACTCAGTTCACGCTAATAGAATGCATTGGCCAGCGCTGATTGGCCAATGCATTCTATTAGCCCGATGAAGTAGAGCTGAATGTGTGTGTTAAGCACACACATTCAGCACTGCTTCATCACGCCAATACAATGCATTAGCCAGTGCTGATTGGCCAGAGTACGGAATTCGGCCAATCAGCGCTGGCTCTGCTGGAGGAGGCGGAGTCTAAGGTCGGACCTGAATGGAGACTGGTGTGGAGCGATCTTAGACTCCGCCTCCTCCAGCAGAGCCAGCGCTGATTGGCCGAATTCCGTACTCTGGCCAATCAGCGCTGGCCAATGCATTCTATTAACCCGATGAAGTAGAGCTGAATGTGTGTGCTAAGCACACACATTCAGCACTGCTTCATCACGCCAATACAATGCATTAGCCAGTGCTGATTGGCCAGAGTACGGAATTCGGCCAATCAGCGCTGGCTCTGCTGGAGGAGGCGGAGTCTAAGGTCGGACCTGAATGGAGACTGGTGTGGAGCGATCTTAGACTCCGCCTCCTCCAGCAGAGCCAGCGCTGATTGGCCGAATTCCGTACTCTGGCCAATCAGCGCTGGCCAATGCATTCTATTAGCCCGATGAAGTAGAGCTGAATGTGTGTGCTAAGCACACACATTCAGCACTGCTTCATCACGCCAATACAATGCATTAGCCAGTGCTGATTGGCCAGAGTACGGAATTCGGCCAATCAGCGCTGGCTCTGCTGGAGGAGGCGGAGTCTAAGGTCGGACCTGAATGGAGACTGGTGTGGAGCGATCTTAGACTCCGCCTCCTCCAGCAGAGCCAGCGCTGATTGGCCGAATTCCGTACTCTGGCCAATCAGCACTGGCTAATGCATTGTATTGGCGTGATGAAGCAGTGCTGAATGTGTGTGCTTAGCACACACATTCAGCTCTACTTCATCGGGCTAATAGAATGCATTGGCCAATCAGCGCTGGCCAATGCATTCTATTAGCTTGATGAAGCAGAGTGTGCACAAGGGTTCAAGCGCACCCTCGGCTCTGATGTAGCAGAGCCGAGGGTGCACAAGGGTTCAAGTGCACCCTCGGCTCTCCTACATCAGAGCCGAGGGTGCGCTTGAACCCTTGTGCAGCCTCAGCTCTGCTACATCAGAGCCGAGGGTGCGCTTGAACCCTTGTGCACACTCTGCTTCATCAAGCTAATAGAATGCATTGGCCAGCACTGATTGGCCAGAGTACGGAATTCGGCCAATCAGCGCTGGCCAATGCATTCTATTAACCCGATGAAGTAGAGCTGAATGTGTGTGCTAAGCACACACATTCAGCACTGCTTCATCACGCCAATACAATGCATTAGCCAGTGCTGATTGGCCAGAGTACGGAATTCGGCCAATCAGCGCTGGCTCTGCTGGAGGAGGCGGAGTCTAAGGTCGGACCTGAATGGAGACTGGTGTGGAGCGATCTTAGACTCCGCCTCCTCCAGCAGAGCCAGCGCTGATTGGCCGAATTCCGTACTCTGGCCAATCAGCGCTGGCCAATGCATTCTATTAGCCCGATGAAGTAGAGCTGAATGTGTGTGCTAAGCACACACATTCAGCACTGCTTCATCACGCCAATACAATGCATTAGCCAGTGCTGATTGGCCAGAGTACGGAATTCGGCCAATCAGCGCTGGCTCTGCTGGAGGAGGCGGAGTCTAAGGTCGGACCTGAATGGAGACTGGTGTGGAGCGATCTTAGACTCCGCCTCCTCCAGCAGAGCCAGCGCTGATTGGCCGAATTCCGTACTCTGGCCAATCAGCACTGGCTAATGCATTGTATTGGCGTGATGAAGCAGTGCTGAATGTGTGTGCTTAGCACACACATTCAGCTCTACTTCATCGGGCTAATAGAATGCATTGGCCAATCAGCGCTGGCCAATGCATTCTATTAGCTTGATGAAGCAGAGTGTGCACAAGGGTTCAAGCGCACCCTCGGCTCTGATGTAGCAGAGCCGAGGGTGCACAAGGGTTCAAGTGCACCCTCGGCTCTCCTACATCAGAGCCGAGGGTGCGCTTGAACCCTTGTGCAGCCTCAGCTCTGCTACATCAGAGCCGAGGGTGCGCTTGAACCCTTGTGCACACTCTGCTTCATCAAGCTAATAGAATGCATTGGCCAGCACTGATTGGCCAGAGTACGGAATTCGGCCAATCAGCGCTGGCCAATGCATCCCTATGGGAAAAAGTTTATCTCACAAAAATCACAATTACACACCCGATAGAGCCCCAAAAAGTTATTTTTAATAACATTCCCCCCTAAATAAAGGTTATCCCTAGCTATCCCTGCCTGTACAGCTATCCCTGTCTCATAGTCACAAAGTTCACATTCTCATATGACCCGGATTTGAAATCCACTATTCGTCTAAAATGGAGGTCACCTGATTTCGGCAGCCAATGACTTTTTCCAATTTTTTTCAATGCCCCCAGTGTCGTAGTTCCTGTCCCACCTCCCCTGCGCTGTTATTGGTGCAAAAAAGGCGCCAGGGAAGGTGGGAGGGGAATCGAATTTTGGCGCACTTTACCACGTGGTGTTCGATTCGATTCGAACATGGCGAACACCCTGATATCCGATCGAACATGTGTTCGATAGAACACTGTTCGCTCATCTCTAAAAAGCAGTACTGAATACAGTACTCCAGCTTTCTGGCACCTGGACATTGGCAACTGAACTATGCTGGCTGAAGTTCTCACAAGGGAATACAAGCCATCCAATATTCCTACAACTCAGCTCAACACCTGTGATGCAACATGCTCAAGACTGTACGGACTTGGTATATAATAGTGTAGTGTAGTCTACAATCCCTTTATTGGTCCTCACACAGTATGAAACCCCCTTAACTGGTGCCCACACAGTATCAAACCCCCTTAACTGGTGCCCACAAAGTATATTATCCAATATATAGGTTCCAACAAAGCATATTGCTCCCCATACAGTATTTGACCCCTTTAATGACCCCACAATATACACTGCTCCCTTTATTAGTCTCACATAGTATATTGTTCACTTCATTGTCCACCAGATAACATCTTGCCCTTTTTATTGCCAGACACACACACACACTCTGTATACTATTCCCTATTTTGGCCACACGGTTTATACTGTCACCTTTACAGGCCCCCACCCAGTATATTGCTCCTTTTATTGGCTCCCACACAGTATATTGTCCCCTTTACAGGGCACCACGCAGTATATTGTCCCCTTTACAGGGCACCACACAGTATATTGTCCCCTTTACAGGGCACCGCACAGTATATTGCTCTCTTAATTGGCCCCTACACTGTTTACTTTTCCATATTTTGCCCCCCACTTGTATATTGTCACTTTTTACTTGCCCCCAGACAGTATATTGCCCCTTTTTTTCACCCCACACTGTGGGGCCTACACAATTGCATGGGTCGTGTAGATATATAATCTAGTTGATTATGAATGGACTTTCCCAGCAACAATACTAATTTCATATACAAAGGTGATAGAAAAAGTGTCTGATCACTCAGTCTGACTGCTGAGATTCTGGCCAGAAGAACTCCTTGAGTCCCCTGTGTGAATAGAGAGGTAGTGCACATATGTGACCAATAGTCTATTCACTTCTAGAAAACTGCCGACATTTACCCGGTTCAGCATACCAGCGGTACTAGTCACTGTCCTCTCCTCAGTCCACACAACAGCCACATACATAGGCTCGGTCTTCCTCAGTGTTCTTGTTCAGCTGTATCTGCTTATGTAAAAGAAGTAAAGAATTCTGCAGTGAAGGTTCCAGTGTATGTGTTTCCATTCCTCCACCCGTGAGGAGCCCCAGTAGACATCCTGTGAGGGTGGGGGCGGTGTAGCTGGGCTGCTGCTCTCTTAAGATGGACTAGGCGAGTGTTATGTTAGCTCTGGGTGCAGCCCAGTGGATTCCATTTTACGCATCATCCCTACTGGTGCATGTGGACAGATTGCGCTATACACCAGTGACAGTGTCAGATCCCTGGAGATCAGAGTCTTAACACCTTTAAAGTACTATATCATAATCTGGCACAATGAGAAACCTCATAGACTTCAGTAATACAGATAATATCAATATCTCTGATGATACAAGCCAGGTGTATGTACATGAACCCGTTAATGTATTTGAGCTTAGCAACCTCTGACGACTTACCAGTTTGACCCTGTCATTTCCTTTTCCTTATCGTACCTTACTATAAACACCCACATATGGCATAGTCTCTAACCACGTATGAGATTGATATATTGCTGCCGCCAACATTAGTTTGTTTTGACTACCAGCTTTTAGTCTTTATTGTACTTCTTCATTGTTGCATTATGTTAATATGATACAGTTATACACTATTTGACAGCTGTGTTCACAATCTACCTGTCTCTTATCTTCATGACAATCTGGTCTAGAGCTGCATGGCAGGTGGAATGAGAATGTGAATAGAGGGTGGGGAGTGGGACCTGCACTCAGGTCAAACCACTCCAGCTGGATTCTTTTGGGTTCACTTAAAACAACCCTTCCGGTATTTTCTCTAAACTAGTATTTTCTCTTTCACATTCACAGAGGATGAAATGAGACACTTATAGAAAAAAAGTGAATACTCCAGTCATTTGGCTGGCACAGATCCTGAACATCAAAATTTATAATGATTGGAGTTGCAGAATCCTAGTAGAGTACGAAATAGTACAAATAGTTATGCGCACCTTAGATTGCTGGTGGCGCAAATTGCTTAAAGAGGACCTTAAACCACCTCTATCAACTTTGCCTCTTTCTATAGGTGCTGCTTCACTGATTCTGGTGCAAATTTTTTCTGTTGGTCTCAGCACCCAATATATTGATTAGGTTCTTAGGTGTGTGGCCTCCCCCTGGCTATCAGCTCCATCCCAGCATCTTACACTTGATAGAGAGCAAACTGGGTGCTGATACTAGTAACACCGATTGCTCAGGAATGGCGGAGACTAAAGAAAAAATTCCAGCTGTGCTAGAATCAGTGCAGGGCGGCTGTTATAGAATGCGAATAGTTGGAGTTGGTGGAAGTAGTGAATGGTCCTCTTTACAAATATTTCCCCAGATTAATGAAAAAAATCCTCCCCCTCCCCCCCGAAAGATAACCAAAAAAGTCAAGCTTGTCTAATTGTTACAATTCTGTTCAGCCATTTTTCAGTTAAATCCATAAAACATTTGTGACAATATGTGACAGATTGCCCTTCTTAAACCATAATCTGCTTAGTAAGGCCTCATTGTGAATCTATGATATGTACCATTGTCTGCCTTAGATTATGTATGCAAGTACATGGAAGTTTTTTATGGATTCTTTATGAATTCTGTATGAATGTGAATGTGATATTTTTACTGTTATCTATTATAGATATACTGGTACTGCTGTAGAAGATTAATGTGTCATTATTGTGTATATTATTAGTTTATTTCATTCTAATGTCTTTTTCTATTCTGTTTTAGACTAAACGGGGTGTCAAAACCCAACGCCAAATCTATATATGGTGAGTCCAATATTTCCACAGAGACCTAATTAAATGTTGATTTGCCTTGTAAAATGCTTTTCATTAATTCACATATAATAATTCACAATCATGAACAAATCAAAGATCTCCCTTATTTAATTCTATGGTCTTAGGTATCAGGACATAACAAACATTGGTTCCTTAGAAGGTCTAAAATTTAGGTACAACATCAGATGAACAGCATACAACATTTCATTTTTTTAACACAAATACAGCCAAATTGGAAAAGCCATATAAAAAGTGAATACAATCAATGTATCAATAGCTTGTAGGATCATATTACTTGAAGTAATGGTTTCCAGTATGACTTCATCAGTCTCTCTCTTTGATCTGGAGTAATTTTTGCCCACTCTTCCTTGTAATGTAGGTTTAGATCATTAAGGTTTGTGAGTAATTGATTATATACAGTTCTCTTAGGCTGCAGTCCCACGAGCCAGAAACGCCGCGATTTGCCTGCGGCAGAAACTCTGTACTTGCAGAAACAGTCCTTCAAAGTGGATGGGATTCATGTGAATCCCATGCCCACTTTTCGGTAAAAATCGCAGCATGTCCAAAATCGGCACGGTTTTGGGAATCGCAGCATGTGAATTATATCTATGGAAATGCCAGAGGCTTTCCCATAGATATAATTGTAACAGAAAGTCAACGGAGGAAAACTCAGTGAACTTTCTGTTCAAAGCACTGCGGGAAGATACGCGATGCGTTCCCGCTGTGGTTGTTTAGCACGGCGTTTCCAGCCCGTGGGGTCTTAGCCTTAAAGGGATTGAGCCTCATTTTTGTACTTCTAAAAAAATACTTTTTCAAGGAAATTATGCATCTAAATGTATGATAGTGCACAGTATGATGTCAACTGTACATCATACACTGTGCACTGTTGCTGGTATGATATTGAGTTTTCTGACTACAGATTCCCTTTAAAGAGGACCTTTCATGTCCTTGGGTACATGCAGTTTTACATACTGCTAGAAAGCCGACAGTGTGCTTTCCCGTTATGTGCCCCAGGGGAAGCGCTATCAGTGCCGTTACCGATAGTTTTTCACTATCAGAAAGGCGTTCCTGACAGTCTAACTGGGAACACTCCTCCTAACAGTCTGTCCGTAGCTTTGTACTGTCAGAGGGGGCGTTCCTTACTGCCCAGCCATGATGCTAAGTGGAGGGGAATGCCCCCTCCCCCCCATTGCTAGTCTATGGCAATACTGGGGGGCGTTCCTCACCACTTAGCATCATCACTGGGCAGTAAGGAATGCCCCCTCTGACAGTACAGAGCTACGGACATACTGTCAGGAGGGGTGTTCCCAGTTAGACTGCCAGGAATGCCCTTCTGGCAGTGCAAAGCTATTGGTAATGGCATCGATATCTCTTCCCCCGGCACATAACAGGAAAGCCGATAGTATGCTGAATTCAGCGCACTGTCAGCTTTCTAACAGTATATAAAACCGCATATGCCCGAGGACATGAAAGGTCCTCTTTAAGACAACTCCTGTTCTTATACCCTGTTAGGGCATATGGATATCATACTGGGGGTCCCCCATTTAGAGTTCTGGTAGACGTGAGACATGCTTGTATGACAAGAGTGGCCATTTATTAGAGTGAGTACCATGAAATACTACATTGTCCATGCACTTGCATAACTAGGAATGTCTGACTGGTCACAGTTGGTTTCTATGGATCCTGGGAGAACAATCCAGGGCAATCTGCTGCATTGTGAAAGGAGTTGTCACTTGTTAGAGGGTGGGCCTAATAGGTAATAGATAGCCATCATTAGAAGGACCCTTTAAAGTTGTCACTGACAAAAGGCATAAATAAGATTTACTGATGATAGGGCATTGAGAAACCTCATAAATAAAGGGTCAGTTACTAGAAAATCTAGAATATCTTGTCTTTTTGTATGTAATTATGGACACAAAGTTCATCATGACTCTGGGAATCCATTAGAACTGGAAGAACAGGCTAGTCACCCCTGTCTTGGCTATGGTCCTAATGTCTATAATTACTAATACAACAGGTGGTATAATGCATGTATACAACCCTTCTGTGCACATGACAGCAATAGGATTCAGCATCTTCCCCTCTGCTTGTACTAAATATACACATGGGTACAATGATTATAGACACACATATACAATACAAATACAATATGTGATACCTGGGAGCCTATTGGTATTCCCACTGACATATAGAAGAGAGAAGGACCGCTTCTGGAGCATGCTTGGACCTGTGATGCTCTAAGATAACGGATTACTTTGCCCTTTCCTAAAATTTAAGAATCACCTCCATATTTTTCTGCTCCAGTTTCATAGATAAGGGACAAAGGCTTCCAGCCTTTTGTTTGCATGCACAAGATTCACATGATATGTCCGAATGAGAGCAGGAACAGGCAGGTATACCGATGCTCCAATCTTGTAATAACCAGACAGGGCAGCTCTCCTTACAATATGAACATTCATTGCACTTGTTGTGTTCATAAACAGATATGACATTTAGACTGTTTAATGGCAGTCACTAGTGCTGGTCAACTCAGCAGCTCAGACAACAGGCCAAAGTTGGTCATGCATGATGTGAATCTATAGGGGGACATCAGACACTATATAGATCATGAAAAGAGATCTTTCATCATGTTGGTGAATCTCATTACAGCAACCCAATTTTTTTTTTTGTCAAAGGAAATACAGAGATAGCACACTGACCCACAGCACGGTCGTCTGCAACCGGCCTGGAGCCGAGGCCCCAAGTTACGGAAAAGCAACGTTTTTTGTTGCAGATTCTTCTGCGGTTTTTTTGAGCCAAAGCCAAGAATGGTTACAAAAGGAATGGGAAATGTATAGGAAGCTTCTTATACTTCTGCCTTCTGCTCAATCCACTCCTAACATTGTCTCACAAAACAAATCTGCCACAAAAAAACTGCATTTCCACAACATGCGGCTTCAGCATTGCATTTTTTCCGCAGCAATTTTCATAGCGTTTTCACAGAGTTTTCCTCCACGGGCTTTCTGCCCTTATTATACCTATATGGAAAAAGACAGCATTTCTGCAGATATAATTGATACGCTGCGATTTTCAAAAATGTGGGCATTTTTGAAAACGCAGCTTTTCCATTGCTGATTTTTTTCTGCAATGTGCGGATGAGATTCGCCAGAATCCCATTAGTTGTGCAGGTACTGTAAGACTCAATTTTTTTGCTGCAGTATTTCAGTAGTGACGAAAATGATGTGTTTTTCTCAACATGGGGCTTCAGCCTAAGACCTCACATGTGGGAGAACTGCTTTTTTTTGTTCCAGATTTTGCTGAGGTTTCTTAAGCCAAAGTGAGGAGGAGATTTAACAGAAGGGATAAATATAAGAGCTTTCTTTATATTTACCATTCATTTTGCACCATATGAGACCTTAGCCTAACTAGCTGCCATAGATGAACTGCATGGGTGGCACATGGGGGACACACAGATGTCACCATGCTTCCATGGCCCCTTTCATTCAATGAATAGGAGCCACAGAAGCAGGGTCACACAATTGGACTGGAAGAGGATCTGTTCCATATTTTGAGGGCCAGACTGTCGACCCATTATTTTATATGGTTAATATTGACTAAAACTGAGACATCTCAGGAAAGGAGAAAGATAACACGCACATATAAGGGTCAGTGCACACGGAGTTCTATTGGGAGGCTTTTTTCGGAGGTTGATTTTGAGGCGGATTCAGCGTCAAAATCAGCACCAAAAAACTCTGTGTGCACTGACCCGAAGTGTGTAATGATGTTAGGAACTTGTTCTATGAACTGCGCTTTTATCATCTCAGCGTTCCTTTAAGACTTCTATTGCTGCATACCTACAAGGGTGCAGCACTGTTTACCAGTCCATGTTAGTAAAATAGGCATCTAAAAAGAGAATATTTTGGCAGCTTGTAGGATGTACTTAACATAGCAAAGCAGGGAGTTGACACTCCAAGTTACAGATTAACATGTTATTTTGGACTAAAGTTTATTTTTCAGTTCAGTCCAATGTGTTGAGGTGCCTAAAATTATTTACATATATGTTTAAAAGGTAATTCATTAAAACAGGGGGGTCTTTTAACAAACGATTAGAAGGACTTGAATAGCCTTTTTTAAAGGCTATTCAGGCATATGTTTATCTAAAATAGGTCCCTAAACTTGGTGACAGGTTCCCTTTAACATTCACCCATTCTTATGTAGATGGGGAAGCACTTTTGTGCACCATGCCCAGTTTTGTTGCATTCCTCCCATATTTCTTCATTTTCTTTTAAGAGGTTTGTTCTTTTCTTATCTTGAGAATACAGCACCTTAGTGGAAATCTTCCTATCCAGTTCTCCAGGATTATCTGGCTGTTCTAGTATCATCTCTCGCTATTTTTAATGTAGTCTTATTCATATGAATGATGTCATGTTTTACAGGGTGTAACTCACATATTTCATTTGTATTCTCAGTCATGGTGATATACTTCTGTGTTACTTCATCTCTGCTGGTTCCGGTCACTAAGAAATATATTATTTGCATCTGTATATAGTAATGGATTCATCTATCTATCTATCTATCTATCTATCTATCTATCTATCTATCTATCTATCTATGTTGTACTTGTGAAATTTATACTATGTGGTTAGAAAACTAATATATGTTTCTCATAATGTTATATTCAGACCATATCAGACCATACCATTGCTATAAGATAATAGGTGCGGACATTAGCTTCATTCCATACTATTACTCTAACTTCAGTTCCTTGAGGGGAAGACTTGACAATCTAACCAGTCCTGCTTGTCCGGGATTGCCTCCTGGACAACTGCTCAGTACTACATATAGCAAGCATACAATTTCAGCTTGTAGGAACATTACAGTTTATCATGTGTTTCTCAAATATTAGCTAAGGGTGTCATCACTAGAAGCTCTGGGCTATGCCATGACATCACCTGCAATACAAGACTCATTCTTTAAATAGTCACATCGTTTCTACTCAGTAAATGAGTTAACTGGAGCCTGGATCTTCTGAGACGTACTATATTCAATTCTCCTACTCTACCTCTCTCAAGTCTATTCAGCAGTCCCCACTCTGTTACAGTAAGGGTATGTTTACACTGAATTTTTTGCAGGTGGATTTTGACGCAGAATCTGCCTCAAAATCTACCTGCAAAAAGTCCTCCCATTCATTTCAATGGGAATCACTCGCTTTTTGTTCTCACTAGCGATTTCTTTTTCAGCTAGTGGGAAAAACCAGCAACATGCCCTATCTTCCCGCGGATTCTGCAGCTGAGTCAGTCGCAGTGTGCTCTGTAACACAGTGGTGGCAGTTGAATATACTTAGGAGAGATGGTAGACTCCCTTTAAGGTTCCATTCATTTTTTGGCGAGGATTTTGGTGCTGAATCCATGAAAAACGCCTCCTCATAGAGTTCTATGGGTTCCGCTAGCTTTTTTTCCCTTCAGGTGGATTCTCCCTGCAAAAATCAACACAGTCAATGGGAGGCGGAAAATCCACATGGAATTGGCAAAAACCACGTGGAAAAACCTTCTAGTGGTTTTTTTCAAGTTCCATACACTGTGCTGAAGGGAAAAAAAACATTTCCTAATTCCTAAAGCGGATTTTTTCCTCGCCAAAATTCTCGCAAAAATTTCTGTGTGAATGGACCCTAATATGGCATCTATTTAGGTATCTGTCCTTCCATAGATAAGTTTTTAACTTTAAGAGCCTGTCTGATCCAAAATGGCACAAAAAAGCGCAACGCAGAGGCCTTTCATTTGAACAGAATCAAGCCTTTGTCGCTACAAACTAATAAAGCAATGCAGATATAATCATCTTTGTATCAATATGCAAATCAGCCTGCAAGTGCACTGGGGGCGGGCCTTATTTGCTCCCAGGCAGTCACGAGTGATCAGGCTCTCCTCTGGAATCTCTGTCCAATAACATTCCCTTTAGCTACAAATGACATTTTCACTTTCAGCATGCGTCAGGATAGTCTGTAGGCAAATCTAGCAAGATCAGGTCTGCCCTTGATGTGATGTGACGGAAGAAACGGCTCCCGGAAAAAAGACCTGAACGGCTCCGATTGATTTCAATGGGAGACATCTTTTTGGTCAGGATTTTGAGGCGAATGCGGCCTCAAAATCCTGACCAAAAAAACACATGTGAACTTACCCTTATTGGTTTTGAAGGCATTTTTTTTTACCTTAAAAACACTCTTTAAAGTGTACCACTGTTTTTGCTTCAACTTGGACCCTTCTGCAAGAGCAAAGGGCCTTTTCTGCACACTGCCTTTTGCCTGAAGAGGCCCCTTTGGCAATCCAGAGTCTTGTGAACTTACATTAGCTTTCCTTGTGTAATGCCATATTAACACAAGGTCAGGAGATTGTTTTCACTTCATATCAATGAGGCAGATTTATCATTGTATCTAGGCCAGTTCTAGTTTGAACATTGTATTTACGCAGCCCCTGCTCCACTTTCCTCAACACCACTGAATGTGCAAGAAAAGTTGGAGAATTTTCAGGTTAAACATTTCAACATCTTCAGTTTACCTGAACTTGACCAACAGGATACTTTAATTTATGAATTAATTAATTGCAATTATTGCAAATGAAATATATGATATGATAGATGTCATCGATTGCCAGGCATGTTATATACATTTTCTTCTCGATTTCACCCAAAGTCTAATATACAGTCCATTTGCACCAATATTGTGCACAGAAACATATCACACATCTTTAATAGAGATGAGCGAATACTATTCGATTCAGTAGGTTTTTGATCAAATATTACGGTATTCGACATATTCCATTCCGATCGAATACCACACGGTAAACACAGTAAAAATTTGTATCCCCTCCCAGGAAGCAGGAAAACGTAGGCATCGAAAAAAAATAGGGCTGTTGGATTTCCCATTGCTTATGTCATCTGTGGTTGTCATGGGCAACATGATTTAAGGGGGTGCATGCTAATGTTTCTTTAGCTTAAAATTTGGCTTTCTGTCCATACTAATGTAGAGGAAAGAAGTTTTCCAAGTATTTTTCCACTTTCATATAGGTTCTATTGAGTTTGGAAAGTGTCTAGTTGATAGGATGTGATATTGGGGTAACACTGGGACTTGGGCTTGTTAGATCCCCCCAGACATGCTTCCCCTGCTGTCCCAGTTGAATTCCAGAGGTGTTGGTATCATTTGCTGAGGTGTTATAGTGGACTTGGTGACTATCCTTAGTCGAATAGTGGTTTCCCCTGAAACAAGCATTTTTTCCCCATAGACTATAATGGTATTTGATATTCGGTCATACAGTCGAATATTGATGGTCTACTCAAAACGAATATCGAGTATTTCACTAGTCGCTCATCTCTAATCTTTAATAAATTTTCTCCAACTCTTTTTAGTCATTTTACAGGTCTGTTGAAGTCTGTGTAGAAAGTGTTATATATTTAGGACATTTTATGTTTCTATTGGCACAATTTCTACGGCAATTGTGGTGCATTTTGTTTCAGAAGTGACCCTCAAAGATTGCAGCTTGCGCTAATCTAAATAACACTGGCATTGAGGGCCAACTTTATGGCATAGGAGGCTAAGATAGCAGCCAACTGGCAGCCCTTGTAGAATCAGTCACAGATACGTGACCATGTGGAATGGCTGTGGTTTGGAGTTATACAGCGGTATTAAGTGAACCTACAAGGGCAGATACTTCCTCTCCGAGTGTTTTGCTGAATGTGTTTTGTCTCTGTGCAAACACTGGAGAATAAATATCTTGCGTCTCCTGTTTTCTTCTGCTTTGAAAGTGTTTCATTACCAAAATAAGCCATTCTATAAATAATGGTGTCCTGCCAATTCCAGCAATGTATAGGACTGGGCTGAATCTTACAAAGCAGGTTATCTGGAAGGTCAATGCCCAGTGCAAGGTGCTAAAGGCAATGGAGCACATCATCCATGGATGGACCAGGACTGCAGGGTCACTGTGGTTATTCACATGAACGACTATGGATTAATATTTAGAAGAGCTCTTCATCTAACATTTAAAGACATTTTGCAGACGGTCCCATTCTGTAAATAGTTACATAGCATCTACCCTTAAAGGGGTTAATCAGGCGCTTTAATACCAATGGGTTCTCTCTCTATAATGTCAATATGCCCTATTTTAACCTGGCCATACAGTATTATAGAATATTTTTGATCTCAGTAATTCTCTTATTGATGTCATTTCTAATGGCGCTGGCGCTGGCAGCCCCTCCAATCAGTTATGTTAATTCTCACGTGTCCTGCAGTGCCTCTGCAGGTCAAACAAAGCATTACAGCGTACTAATAACATCTCCTCAGCCCATATAATATTAGGCCACTTATACTACTTTATAGTTAAGTGACTTATATAGCTGCTGGTCGTGGATATACTGAAGGCTGTACTTGCTCAGATATCTGATATGTTTGCAAATTTAATTGAAATATATTGTTCTGAATTGTTTAACTAACTTTGAAATATGATGTTACCTATGTGACCTGAACAATGTTGCCTTCATAGATCATCCTAGGATCTTTTGGGCATAATATTTGTTTCTGATCTTTATACATTCTGCTATATAAAAAACATAAAAGGACACTATAAAATCTCCATCAAATGCATTGACTTGACATGTGATGTGAGCTGATCACCATAATTATAGTTCATTGCTGACACTGATGCTTGCTGGCGTTGCTTCATGAGGCAGGGTGGAGTCTTGTTTACTGACAGACCACAGCCCTTACAAAACAGGTAAGGAGATGATGCGCCATGAGAGGCTTTATATAGGATAACAGCTCCATCATGATCTAGGGACACATAGAATACATGCAGGCCATATTTGCTCTCTATCTTGGTTTTTTGATGACTATTTATTGTGGGTTTTGTAGGGCAGTTGATTTTATATAATCACTTGTACATCTTCAATACATAGATGATTCACAGGGGCATCTCATAGCAATGGTTACAACAGAAAAAAAATAAGGGGAAAAAAGTTGATCTCTCAGATTTCTAGTCACCCCTAACTGACATGTATGGCCATACCTACAGCTTAAGATATGTACTTTTGAGCGGAGAATACCCTCCTCCTCATCCACTCTAAATGCCGTATATCAACAGTAACTATCCATATTCATTGTACTTCTGCTATTCTTTCTTCCCATTTAGACTATATTTAGGCTAAGGCCCCACAGGATGTCCCGCAGCAAAAGAGTGCTGCAGAAAAAAACATGGCAGCAACGCATCGCAGTTCTTCCCGCAGGGCTTTAGTCAGAAAGTTCACAGAGGTTTCCTCTGCATACTTTCTGTTTCAATTATACCTGGCTATTATCGCTGGCTTTTTGGGAAATTGCGGCATGTCCGCAACACGGTTTTTACTGCAAGGCGGGCATTGGATTCCCTAGAATCCCAAACACTTTGTCCCCACTGTAAAACGCCGTAATTTACAGCAAATCATGGCGTTTACATCTGTGGATCCTTAGCCATACAAGCAGATTTGTTGCAGAAATTTCTGCAGCTGAAAAATATTTATAATGGGGGTTATTTGGAGGCAAGAACATGGTTTATTCAAGCACCATTCCGATTAATGAATCGATCAGAGACATTTGCCATATTTGAGTATACCCTAACTTGGAAGCACTTTAGGTGTAGCAGTAGCACTCGCTTCTGGACTGTAATATATGTATACAACATCCGTTGGCAGCAGAACTATATACTATATGGCACAAGGTAAGTGAAAGGCCCTGTTACAGATTTTGCGTTGTTGTCCATGAACCTCAATAACAACTTGTCATGTTATAGATCTATCATGGATAAGAGATTGGGAGAATTCTAGGATTTCTGCAATTGAATAACTGCGTCTTATAATAAAAGAATAAAATCAGAGGTGTAAATTGAAGCTTCTAAACCTCAATTTGAAATCTGTAAGAGGGCCCCTCTACCTTGTACTCTTGCACTTATTTTAAGGGCCTTCACTTTACCGGATATAAACTGTGCAGGGTCATTTGGTTTGTAACATAATTGTTCATCTTCATACAGTTTACATTTTGGTAGCAGTACATCCCCTGTTCACACATGGAAATGTGCTGCCAATGAAGGATCAGCCCATCCAAAGAGTCTTGTTGCTGGTTATCCAGCCGATCTGTTTCCTCATGGGCCAATAGTGTCATGAGCTTTCATGGCTGCTATCTGCAGTTTAGGGGATGGCTGCTATCTGCAGTATAAGGGATGGCTGCTATCTGCAATACAGGGGATGACTGCTATCTGCAGTATAGAGGATGTCTGCTATCTGCAGTATAAGGGATAGCTGGTATCTGCAGTATAGGGTATGGATGCTATCTGCAGTATAGAGGATGGCTGCTATCTGCAGTATAGGGGATGGCTGCTACCTGCAGTACAGGATATGATTGCTATCTGCAGTATAAGGGATGGCTGGTATCTGCAGTATAGGGTATGGCTGCTATCTGCAGTATAGAGGATGGCTGCTATCTGCAGTATAAGGGATAGCTGGTGTCTGCAGTATAGGGTATGGATGCTATCTGCAGTATAGAGGATGGCTGCTATCTGCAGTATAGGGGATGGCTGCTATCTGCAGTATAGAGGATGGCTGCTATCTGCAGTATAGAGGATGGCTGCTATCTGCAGTATAGGGGATGGCTGCTATCTGCAGTATAGAGGATGGCTGCTATCTGCAGTATAGGGGATGACTGCTATCTGCAGTATAGAGGATGGCTGCTATCTGCAGTATAAGGGATAGCTGGTGTCTGCAGTATAGGGTATGGATGCTATCTGCAGTATAGAGGATGGCTGCTATCTGCAGTATAGGGGATGGCTGCTATCTGCAGTATAGAGGATGGCTGCTATCTGCAGTATAGGGGATGACTGCTATCTGCAGTATAGAGGATGGCTGCTATCTGCAGTATAAGGGATAGCTGGTATCTGCAGTATAGGGTATGGATGCTATCTGCAGTATAGAGGATGGCTGCTATCTGCAGTATAGGGGATGGCTGCTACCTGCAGTACAGGATATGATTGCTATCTGCAGTATAAGGGATGGCTGCTACCTGCAGTACAGGATATGATTGCTATCTGCAGTATAAGGGATGGCTGGTATCTGCAGTATAGGGTATGGCTGCTATCTGCAGTATAGAGGATGGCTGCTATCTGCAGTATAAGGGATAGCTGGTGTCTGCAGTATAGGGGATGGCTGCTACCTGCAGTACAGGATATGATTGCTATCTGCAGTATAGGGGATGGCTGCTATCTGCAGTATAGAGGATGGCTGCTATCTGCAGTATAAGGGATGGCTGGTATCTGCAGTATAGGGGATGGCTGCTTCCTGCAGTACAGGGGATGATTGCTATCTGCAATATAAGGAATGGTTGGTATCTACAATATAAGGTATGGCTGGTATCTGCAGTATAGAGGATAGCTGGTATCTGCAGTATAAGGAATGGCTGCTATCTTGAGTACAGGGGATAACTGTTATCTGCAGTACAGAGGATGGCTGCTATCTGCGGTACAGGGGATGATTGCTATCTGCAGTATAGAGGATAGCTGGTATCTGCAGTATAGGGGATAACTGCTATCTTCAGTACAGAGGATGACTGCTATCTGCGGTACAGGGGATGGCTGCTTTTAGACTTTTTAATAAATAACTATTTCAACAAGACCGCCAGACATGTAATAAATGTGTAAGCAGTCCTAGCACTTTGGTTCCCTCATTCACACAACACATGCAGTGTATTGAATTGTTACTTTACATCTGCCCTTTAAGCTAATACACATCCTATATGAAGTGTACTTATGTAGTGCAGCTTGAGTAATCATGCATCAGAAGGGTGCCAAGTGCCGGGCCTCTTCTGTCACAAGACAAACTGGTTCTTCCAGACAACAGCCAGGTCTTCCTTAAACAGCCGCCTGACAAGGTTCAAGACTCCAAGACAAGGAGCAAAGAAGACTCAGTTTTATGCTGGATTCAGAATTATAAACCACCTGCCCCAGGTAAACTACTCAATGAAGAATTATTGTTGTATTAGATATGTATAGACTGTAGAGGGTGGACCAGAAACAATACGCTTTATATGGAACAGGCGATTCATCTCTGAGTGTACATCTGATCTGCACCCTGGGTACCTTTTAATATCAGATGCAATTTTATCCTTTGCTGAAGATCTGCTGTGCTACAGAGGTAACTAAGAGGGTCTTCCAGGGATTTGTCCTATACAAGTATGTCCATAAATACTTAGGAAACTAGGCAGAAATGCTGTTTCTATGCCACTACTAGCTACTAATGGACCTGAGGATATTACCCTGGTAGACCTACCGAGCATTGCTGCCATATAGCCAGAAGCCAGGTAAGCACAATATATATATTCATTTATAATAGCACTGTGAGTGCTTACACTATAGACAAAATATAGTCACACTCTATCATATGTATATGAGAAATATGATCACGCTAAACAGATCTGGGTACCTTCTACAGGTTAATATGTTTCATGTCCACAGGAAAAGACCACGTACTTTAGTGCTGTATACCTAATGTACTCAGCAGCTGAGTAGAGTTTATGTCACTTGCACACTTGAAAGTGAAGTATTGTAGGTGTTGGCAGCTTATAAAATAGAAACTCAAACAATCCGCAGGGTAACCTGTGTACATGCAGCACACCTTATCCCTGAAAGGCGTTGTCACAAGGCTGCAGCCTTTCCAGTTGTTTTGCACAGAATGAATACTGTCTAAATATTGCAGTGTGTCTGCATAGCAAGGGCTAATATAATAGACATTACCGAACCATAAGGAAAAGCTATAAACCGAAAAATATGAAAACCCTTTTTCACATTATTATAGAAGCAGGCAATTGCAGCACCCACACTTTATATTTCTATACAAATAATAAATGTTATCGCTGTCTCGCTGTTTTAGAAATGGAGTCAGAATTATGGCACCATGCACACAGTGACCTGCAGATCTAGCAATGTATCACGGCAGTAAAACTGGTTTAAGAAGGTCCTGAGAAGTCTCAGGTGACTTCTCATATATTTCAGATATGTGTAACCTGCACTGCTGTGTAGTTTGTTGGCTCCATTTGTGTGACCTGTACCATTTTTCGTGTGTTTTGGCAAGCAGTCAGTGCATGTTGGGAGTTGTAGTTTTGCCACTGGTACATGTGAACATTATATGCTAAATGAATGTTCATTATCTTACATGAAATATTACAAGGAATGACATGTTCCCATAATAAACACATTTCTTTAGGGCATTAGATGCAATGAACCCTTCGCTTCTGTGGGTTTAGGTGTGGATGTTTACAGAACACTGGAGGTGGAAGCCTTCATTTTACATTCCTTACCCTAATTACATTATTAGAAAACTCTCCCCTATTGTTCAGCATTGACTAGCAGGAGGGGAACCCTGGGTGAAGACATTGCGGTCTGTTTGATGGTGTGTGTGAAGTGCAAAGTCCTAATGATCTGTGCACAGGCCATATCAATAGCATTTACTGAAGGAGACTTGGCGCCTTGTATCCCACACCTAGTATCTAAGAAAGGCCTCCAGAAAGGCAATTGCACAAGGTGAAGCTTCATTTTAGTCTGGCAATGTTATTTGAGCATTGCATGATTGTGTTACTTGGGCACTATATGCTACACCAAAAACAGGGTTGGAGGGACAATTGACGCATATGTCACCACTGAAGTCCAGCTGTCATTATTTATCACATGTCAGTAGAGGGTTCATGGTACTACGTGACTCTGGATATGAAAGTTTAAGGTTACATGACCATGAGTGACCTGCCCTGGGTCTTTTGGACCTAGTTCACAGACACCTGAAAATCACGGTTGTGTGCACGGGGACACACAAATGAATGGGTTAAGTGTGTTAGGGAGAGCAATGTATTCACAGTACATTGACTGTTCTGGAATAACATTCTTACTCATATAGATGAGGGTCCCCTGATGTCCCATTATTAGATTTGTAGAGCACAGCAGAAGGATGGAAATCTGTGTTTAGCCTCCCCTGCTGCTGATCCAGGTCTCTGTAAAGTCACTGCAAAAATAGGGAGGAAGAGGAACGTCTGGCCCCCACTGCGCTCTGCGAATAATCAGGGCACAGCAGATCCTCATCTATATTACTAAAGATGTTCATCCAAAATAGAGACATGAACTGTATTGTAAAATACATAATATGAACATAGCCTGTCATGCACCATTTTTAGTATAGCACTGGTATCCTCATTTGGGAAATGGGGTCTTTATGGAGCCAGAGCTAAAGTGCAAGCCCTGCACAGCAACTACACCTCAATGGAGTATCATCTATGGATAAAGTATATATAAAGGAAATAGAAAAAAAAGAGATAGCACCAACTGCTGGGGTCCTTCCCCTAAGATGCCAAACTCATATACTCAAAGGTGTAATTTGCAAATCTTATCAATGCCGAAGTACTTTGAGTCCCTTTATTAAAATACAATATTACATTAATATAATATATGAGCTCTGATGAAAAGAAAAAGGGGGAAACACAGCATGACAATCTTTGTAACCTAAGGGAGGATTTTTGCCACCTGAGCACAATTGTCCATGAACCTGAGGGATGAACTTAGTAACTAGAACCTGCTCATTTTGCATGTGAAGACATCTACAAGTTTGCAAAAAGCCTAATGGATCAAAGGATGTTACTACAGGAGTATAGGGACAGTGCAAGGATAGAAAAGAAAAGTAAATGGACAAACTTCATTCATTAACATTATTCAAGAATATCACGGTACTGAAAGTCGGCTCATAGACCATTTTGTCTCTAATTGTTAGGTTTGCATTATAATTTCTTCATATGACCAGAGCTTGTAGAGCGGTTTGTTTGGTTTTAATGTTGGAATTATATATTAAAATATTGTATCCAAATAAAAGCCTAGATGTACGTTGGCAGAGATACCACACCACATATGAGCCCTCACGGGGACTTTTGTAAAGTGCCCTTGAAACAGGCCCCTATGAGGTCTGATATGTGGTGTTAATCTAGTAAAATATCTCAATCATTTTTGCATGATGGTGGTCGAAGCTTCATACATAAAGGATTTATTCCTTTAACATATAGCATAAGGTGAATACAAGAAATCTTTTGTCTGAAATGAAATAGTGAGAGTCTGCTGCACTGCCAGTACTTCTATTTAACCTGCCTTGTCATGGGCTGTTGCTTTTCTTCAATAAGACAGTATCTGTTTTTTTGCAGCACAAGGTAAATAAAGAGAGATATATGCTGAAAGTACTGCCATTTGGAATATTTTCGGCCTCTATCACCTCTTTTGCCATTATTGACTGTTTCTCGCCCTGCAGAATTTTTGGCAGTCTTTATCGTCATTTTCTTTCACCTTTGTAGGTGAGCAGGCAGACTTTTTCCCTGTACCATGCCTATTCATGAAACCTGGGTCAGTTTCTAGTTTAATGTATATACAGTCCTATGAAAAAGTTTGGGCACCCCTATTAATCTTAATCATTTTTAGTTCTAAATATTTTGGTATTTGCAACAGCCATTTCAGTTTGATATATCTAATAACTGATGGACACAGTAATATTTCAGGATTGAAATGAGGTTTATTGTACTAACAGAAAATGCGCAATATGCATTAAACCAAAATTTGACTGGTGCAAAAGTATGGGCACCTCAACAGAAAAGTGACATTAATATTTAGTACATCCTCCTTTTGCAAAGATAACAGCCTCTAGTCGCTTCCTGTAGCTTTTAATCAGTTCCTGGATCCTGGATAAAGGTATTTTGGACAAACAATTCAAGTTCAGTTAAGTTAGATGGTCGCCGAGCATGGACAGCCCGCTTCAAATCATCCCACAGATGTTCAATGATATTCAGGTCTGGGGACTGGGATGGCCATTCCAGAACATTGTAATTGTTCCTCTGCATGAATGCCTGAGGATTTGGAGCGGTGTTTTGGATCATTGTCTTGCTGAAATATCCATCCCCGGCGTAACTTCAACTTCGTCACTGATTCTTGAACATTATTCTCAAGAATCTGCTGATACTGAGTGGAATCCATGCGACCCTCAACTCTAACAAGATTCCCGATGCCGGCATTGGCCACACAGCCCCAAAGCATGATGGAACCTCCACCAAATTTTACAGTGGGTGGCATGTGTTTTTCTTGGAATGCTGTTTCTTTTTGGACGCCATGCATAACGCCTTTTTTTTATAACCAAACAACTCAATTTTTGTTTCCAAAATGAAGCTGCCTTGTCCAAATGTGCTTTTTCATACCTCAGGCAACTCTATTTGTGGCGTACGTGCAGAAACGGCTTCTTTCTCATCACTCTCCCATACAGCTTCTATTTGTGCAAAGTGCGCTGTATAGTTGACCGATGCACAGTGACACCATCTGCAGCAAGATGATGCTGCAGCTCTTTGGAGGTGGTCTGTGGATTGTCCTTGACTGTTCTCACCATTCTTCTTCTCTGCCTTTCTGATATTTTTCTTGGCCTGCCACTTCTGGGCTTAACAAGAACTGTCCCTGTGGTCTTCCATTTCCTTACTATGTTCCTCACAGTGGAAACTGACAGGTTAAATCTCTGAGACAGCTTTTTGTATCCTTCCGCTGAACAACTATGTTGAACAATCTTTGTTTTCAGATCATTTGAGAGTTGTTTTGAGTAGCCCATGATGCCACTCTTCAGAGGAGATTCAAATAGTAGAACAACTTGCAATTGGCCACCTTAAATACCTTTTCTCATGATTGGATACACCTGGCTATGAAGTTCAAAGCTCACTGAGGTTACAAAACCAATTTTGTGCTTCAGTAAGTCAGTAAAAAGTAGTTAGGAGTATTCAAATCAATAAAATGATAAGGGTGCCCATACTTTTGCACCGGTCAAATTTCGGTTTAATGCATATTGCGCATTTTCTGTTAGTACAATAAACCTCATTTCAATCCTGAAATATTACTGTGTCCATCAGTTATTAGATATATCAAACTGAAATGGCTGTTGCAAACACCAAAATATTTAGAACTAAAAATGATTAAGATTAATAGGGGTGCCCAAACTTTTTCATAGGACTGTACAGTATATGTTTCTGCCAATTACTTTCTCCGGATCTAAAGGTATCAAGCATGCTCTCATATTCGTGAGTCCCAACTTGACAATAAGCAGATCACAAAATGTCCACCCTTTTGGGATCTTCAATAATCATCTGTTTTTGTGGGAGAACCTGACGTTTCTTGGTGGTTACGGGTGCTAAGGAGTTTAATCCACCTTAGCGTGGTTAGGGTAATCTGTGGGTCTCCTTGGCTTATGGGCCAGATGGAAGCTGCAATCTCAATACTGATGCCAATGCTTATGGGCCCCCTAAGGCTCCTGGGCCCTGGTGCGACTGTACCCTCTGCTGCCCCTCAAGTTACAACCCTGTCCCTCTACCATCATGCTTGATGGTTGTTATGGGGTGTTTGTGCTAATTTGCCGTGTTTTCACTAAAACTGGTATTGATTTTTATGACCAAACATCTCAACCTTGGTCTAGTCTATGCTAAGGACATTGTTCCAGAAGTCTTCTGTTTTATTCAGATGCAACTTTGCAAACTTACCGTAAGTCATGTTGCCAAATTCTTTTTAGAAAGAAGATGCTTTTTCCTGGCAAGCTTTACAAACAAGTCATACCTGTTCAATCTTTATCAAATTGTGCTATCATGAATACAAACATTTAGCATGTTAACTGACGCCTATTATTGTGCAATTTCTCGTACCTCAGCCTGACCTTGGGGTGAATTTACTTTCACTTCTGGAAAGTTAGTCAACTCTCTTCAATATTTTCCATATGAGATGAGTGAACGAGTTAAAATCGAGCCAGATTTGGCCTTACGTTTACAAAAGTCTTGATTTCAGCCATCAGGTTTCCACTTCCGGGTTCAATCATCACCTGCAAACCAGAAGTTAAATTATTATATTCTGGAGTCTCTTTAGGTCCCAGAGTATAATAAGTGAGGGCAAAGGGGAGGTGTACAAAATAACAAAAAGTTATCCTCACCTATTCTGCACACCTTCATGGCGTCCAGCAATTCCTTTGCATCCTCTTCTGGCGATGTCTTGTGCCCTAAGGTTACTGCTGAGGGCAGTGTTTGGGCCTCAGCTGTCTCATGAGGCACAAAAACATCATGATGCTGTAGTATCATGATGTCGGCATGCCTCAGGTGACTGCTGAAACCCAACTACAGTCCTTGGCAGTGACCCTGGAGTACATGACATCACACAAGAGGGATGATGAGGGATCAGAGGAAGTGCCAGATGCCATGAGGATGCCCAGAAGAGGTGAGGGAAGGTGAGTATAAATGTTATTTTTCCACACCTCAATCTATTATACTCTGGGGTCTGAAATGACCCAAGAGAATAATAATTTTACTTCCAGTTTGTGGCAAAATTATTTGCCCTGAAAACTGGGCCAAACTGTCTGAACCCGAAATTAAAAAAATCTTTAGAGGTTCACTCATCTCTATGAATAATGTTTATCACTGTAAAATGATGGACTTTGAATTGTTCGAAGATGACTTTATAACTAGAGATGAGCGAGTACTGTTCGGATCAGCCGATCTGAACAACACGCTCCATAGAAATGAATGGATGCACCTGGTACTTCCGTTTTGACGGCGGCCGGCTGCTTAACCCCCCGCGTGCCGGCTACGTCCATTCATTTCTATGCGAGCGAGCTGTTTGGATCGGCTGATCTGAACAGTACTCACTCATCTCTATTTATAACCCTTCATAGATTGATGGACAGGAACAATTGTTTCTCTAAGATCATTGCTGATGTCTTTTCTCCTTGACATTGTGTTAACAAATGTCTCTTGTGCTCACGATCAATTCATTGAGGACATTTTATTAGAGGTACCTGGCTGCTACTCATTTCTTTTCATTCTTATTGAGGCAGTAAGGGTGAACTAAATATTCTACCTAAAGCTTCTACATTTTGCACTAGTTTTTGCTACACAAATAAACAGTATAATTTGTCATGTGATATTTTTGATATGAGGTTGTGTGTCCCTAACTTTAAGCTCTTCTAAGAACAAGATCTTTGTAGTTATGTCCTGATAAGTATAACCATAGAATTCAAAGAGGGTGTACTTACATCCGTTCAGTGTAGCATGGCACAGTTATCTCTTTCAGATTCATCGTAGAATCAGACAGGAAAAAAAAATAAAAACTCTGTATTATATTTTTATTAACATTTTTTTTTAAAGGGTTTGCAGTTTTATTAAGTTTATTAAGTTTATGCAAAAGCATATCAGGCCCATCCTTACTCACAGGTTAGGGATGGAGCTCCAGTCTGCCTATTTTCCAATACGAGTAGCAGACTTTACAGTAAACTATGGGCACTAGTAGTAAGTATTATTAGGTAAGGCCTAGTTCACATCTGCATTCGGTATTCCATTCAGGGAGCCCGCTTGGGGACCCCCTGAATGGAATACTGAGCACATTAAAAAGCGGTGAGCAAAGAAAGCACACGGACGCCATAGGCGATAAAGGGGTGCGTGTGTTTTTGCGTTGAGTCTGCATGAATCATGTAGAGAGGAAATTAGTTCTTGAAGTTCCTCAGCATTTTGTAACAGTTTGCAGACTGCAGATTGCAGAATGTCTGTGCAGACTATGAGCAGAATCAACCCCTTCCCTCTACATTCACTGTTTGAAGAGAGTAAAGTACTTCCCCCTACACCCACTGATATAAGCAAGAGGGATGAAATGTATCTATCGATATACTTCCTTAGCAACAAAATAATGAAACAATAAAATAGCTATAGGGGAGACACGTATTAGCAGGAACTTTAGGGTAAGTTCACACAGAGTTTTTTGGTCAGGGTTTTGAGGCCGTATCCGCCTCAAAACCCTGATCAAAAAGACGGCTCCCACTGAAATCAAGAAAAAAGCGAGGTGTCGCCTCACAATTTGGCCTGAAGATGCACCCTCCTCCGGATTAGGCCCATTCGTTGGGCCTAATACAGAGCAGAGTGCGTGGCTGGATGCCGGTGCAGTGCACTGGCTTTCAGTCGTGGCTACTCAGTATTTGGATCAGAACCTGAGGTGGCCTCCTCCTCAGGTTCCAATCCAAAAAAACCTGTGTGAACTTTCCCTTAGAGAGGGTTTTCAGGAAGAAAACAGCAACATTTTTAATCAAGGTGTATTGAATTTTGGTCCAGAATCACATGTTCTATGAAAAGTTAGTGACCATTTAAATACCGCTCACTTTCCCACTGCTGGCAGTAATGAACTCCACATCTGTAGGTACTCAATCCATAGTGGCATAGTAAACTCTTCAGTAAACTTTAACAAAATTAAATCTGTATTAGTAATGCTTATTAACCTGTTCTCACTCACTAATATATCATGCAGAATATTCAGTTAACACCCAGCACTATAATAGTAGGTGTCATTCATGGTGTGGCACAGGATCTATGCTCTCTTTAGTGTGCCATGGGTCTCACTGCTGGAGTCTGTGGTAACTCCAATTCCAATAGATTAACTATTTAGATGCCCTGGTCTATAATAAGTGGTTGGAGGGGGCTCCCTCTCTGACGCCCATGATGCAATTGCAGGGTGCCTAAGGGCTTCAAAATTTTACCAATGCTTATTGGGCTCACAAGCAAGGTCTAATACAGGGACAGTTTATTTCAGTTTAAGATCTAATTCACCAAATGGTAAGGAAGAAAGGACTAGTCACTGACCACAGATTCCCTGCCTACAAGCACACTACGCAGCAACACACAGTGCCATAATTTGCTACTGGAATTGTATTTGGGAAAGGTTTAAGGGAAGTGGATGGCAGAGGTTTAGCAACAAGTGCCCCTTTGTGGCCTCCTTATAATAAAACCCTGGGCATCTCTGACCACTCATCAGGCCTAATACCTCTTAGGTATACCAAGAGTGCAGGTAGGAGTGGTCCATCTATCTCACCATATGCTCTGTGTTATGCAGTGTTTGCCTTTCTGCAGCTTTTTCCAGACTGTTGTTTTCTTTCTTTGTGTTTTCTCTTTCCTGTTACTTAGTCCATTCATATAATACAAGAAATGCAAACAGAACTGTGACTGGAATTTTGCAATGTTTTATCAATATTTTCCTTCAAGACGGTTCTGAGAAAAGTTTAAGCAGAGTATGACTTCTCTTAGCTTAGGTTGTAACGTGGATGCTTTGTTATTGGGGTTGTCATTGTTTCAGCCCCATTTTATCTCCTAGTCAGCATCTCCTCCCTACTGAGATGTTGATAGGTTAAATGCTGCTTAGGTCCTGTTGAAATCAATGAGTATAAGTTGAGAACGACTCTTTAGGTTTAGGGTTCTACTAACACTATCCTATGTACAGACACAGAACATTTTTATTGTGGTTTTCCTATCTTAGGGATACATTTCAGTGATACATAAAGTTTCAGTGCCAATTAGGTGGCTAAGTCTAGCCTGAACTGTTGTTCAGGTCCAACTTGTTCCAAACTGCACACTGTTATCTCTAGATTTACATACAGATACTAGAGAGGTGTTGATTAGCACTGTGCTAGCCTTTATCAGGGTTCAGCAGCTGAGAGCAATTTGAAGAGCTGATAGAAGGCTCCATTAGCATTAATCACAGTGATGTCAAACAAGGACTGATGTCACCAGCCTGGCCAATGCTGCTAGATAGAAGAGGTGGTCTGAAACCTAGGCAATAAGCTGTAAGCTCTGAATAGACATATTTGGTTGTATCTGACAAATTGAGCAAAATCGATAAAGCAATGTATTGGATGAAACACTACAGGTATATTGAGCTAAAGGTTATATATGATCCTGGAGCTTTGAATACCCATTTAGCTCTAGTTATGGGGAAATATATCCTTTGCAACCATATCCCTGTATATCCAGGCAAAATAGCCAGAGTCTGGAAACGCGATATGAAAAATGTCTTATTGATGAGGTATAGCGGTCACCAGTAAAGATGAGCTGGAAAACCCTTTTAATAATTTTGTCACATCACAAGAGGTAGGGGCTGTGCTCCGCCAACTGAAGTCTACTGCAACAAATTTAAGTGTAAGTAATGTTAAATGAGCTGTGAAGACCCTGCCCATAAAAATTTCCACGAGCAGTGGAAACACAAGTTCCCACTAACGTCTTCTACTTTTATGTAATTTGTTTGATTTTAGATGAAAATTTATATCATACATTTTATCACCATTTTTAATTTTTTGTTTTGTTTTGTCCATAGAACAAAGGAAGAGATATTCAAATGTCATCATGGCGGATGTGTCCCAATACCAAGTGAATGTAAGTGTGCTAGTGAATCACCAAGGAAGTATGTATACAATGACATTTTCCCATAAACTGTAGTTTTGAATTGTTACCTATCAATAGAGCCCTATATCTTATTGTTCAGAGTGCACGGCATGAGCTGTCACAATGACTGACAGTCTACTCTGTTATTAAAGAGTCCGTCATCTGAATGCCACTTCTGACATGACCAACAAATATCTGACATGAAACTAGTTATTATCTAAAAATACAGACTTCCTAATGTACAGGTTAAAGAAAAGGTTACGTTTATTAAAAGTAAGAAAACAAGTGTGCCTTATACTGGCAATGTTATACTATTTATAGTATGCATTATAGTCTATGGGGTCCGCTGGAAACCACTTTTTTCATTGGACTGGTTTTCCGTCTTTGGGATCCCCATGCAGACCTGAATGATGGAGAGATGAATGCTAGCATAAACCTATCATAAACCAGTGGTGATTAGGGGCCACACGGTGGCTCAGTGGTTAGCACTGCAGCCTTGCAGAGCTGGGTCCTAGTGTTCAAGTCCCGCCAAGGGCAAAAAACCATCTGCAAGGAGTTTGTATGTTCTCCCCGTGTTTGCATGGATTTCCATCCCATATTCCAAAAAGACATACTGATAGGGAAAAATGTACATTGTGAGCTCTATGTGGGGCTTACAATCTACATTAAAAAAAAAACAAAAAAAAAAACTGTGGTGATAACAGATTTGCTTCGATAACATTTCACATAATTTTTTGCTTCGGATTTCCTCTAAAGAACAATTTCATTCAAAGCTCTACCGTATATGTGGACTAATAATATAGTAAACATGATCATACTGTTAGGGCAGATCATTTGGGGTCCTGCTAGGCCAGATAAAGATACCAGTACCATCTCAAAACATAGATCAGATCTTATAGACTTACATGTGGACTGGGATAATTTAGTTTGGCAATGCCCCAAATTCCGGTTGTTCCACCAAGTTCTACCAGTGTTACTACTTTTCACCTTCCGTTTTTGTAAAAGAGTGTAGGGAGAACCAGATTCAGAGGCATACCTTGAAGTTCTTAGTCCCCAATACAAAATCTGTAACATGACCCCTACCTACCATATGTCATTAAAATACTAGTGTCTGAAAATTTTCATTTGACATAGGCCTCCAACCAGTAAGACCTCTACTCCTACCTATGTTTCTGTTGTCTCTGTTGTATCACTCACAACTTATCTGCTTTGGATCATCTCTTTTTGTTATGAGGGCCTACAATAATAAGCTGGTCACAGGGTTTTTCCTTCTTTGACCTCCAGTGATCAGATTATTCTGGGTGAAATTCAGCAACAAGTGTTCTGTTTTCCCCACAGCTTTTAAGGCATTTCAGAGTGCCCTTTAAAATCAATGGGGAGATGTGATGGCTCCATGAGATTCTTTTTAACTACTCTCCACTCTGGCTAATATATGGTCAGTGGGCTCTATCCTTACATAGTGTTGATCTCTGCTGGTACTATCTTATTGGAGGGGTACGGCTCTTTCACAAGGAGAATGCCAACATCCTGCTGTCAATTTATTCATATATTTCTAGTAACCTATAGAATGTAGTGTAGTATGTTAAATAGCCAGATACTGTAGAGCATTTGGCCAATCAACGCTGGTCAATGCATTCCTATGAGAAAAAGTCAGTTCCCGCATAACGCAAGCTGCCAGCTCTCCCGACTAGCAAAGATGAGCCTGCTGCAGAACCAGCGTTGATTAACCGAATGCTATACAGTGTATAGCATTCGGCCAATCACCACTGGTTCTGAATCGAATCTTTACTGCGAATAGCGGCTGGGTAGTATTCAATCGAGTACGAGTATTTTGAATACCTTAGTATTCGATCGAATACTACTCGCTCATCTCTACTTATTAACACAGTGGTGCCAGCATAGGCTGAAGAGGAACGAGGATTCTGGAAGAGTAAAAAAAATCTGTTCAAAAAAGCAAAACTAAGTACATTTAGTGGTCATTAGATGTTCACATCAAGGGGAGTTATATATGTAATGTTTCTCTATTACAAATGTATCTTCTCTTATACCTGACAACCCCCTGACTGACAGCAGCCACATGGACACATTACATGCTGAACTTGGCCCTTCTCTCTCATTGATTTTAGCAGTAGACAATAGTATTTTCTTTTTACATAAGTGTAAACTCTCAACTTTCACCATTTATAACATTACATAAACACTTGGAAGATGGGCCCGTGTGTGTCAGGGGTGAAATTTATTTCTATGTGCTAGCAGAGCATGACGTCAAGGACAAAAATAGCCTTCAGCCTCTGAGTAACCAAGACTTTTTTTTCCTTTTGCCCCACCCAATTAATATTTCTTCACATCTGAAATGCAAATATAAGAGAGTAATTTAATGTATCACAAAAACAGCAGCAATACAGATATGTATGTGAGTATCTATCATTGTGCAATGCCTGGCACACCCGTTAATAGCTTCATCATAGCTTAGCAGCTAATCCCTGACCATGCATTGTGTGTGCATTATTCTAATCTAGTTATAGCTAATAGTCACAATGAACTTTGCTGCACCTATAAAGAAAACGTTGCTATATTTGTTACATCTGACTTGTCGTTTTAGTATGAAACCACAAGATTAATTCACGATTAGTTCAGATTTACAATATAACCATCTCATTGGTCTCCACAAAGTTACCACAGCATCATCTATATTCCAATGTCAATGTTGGCTTTACGTGAGATTGTCCCAAGGCTACTAACTTGGCGAAGGTTGCAGATATTTGGATCAAATATACTGTAACATAAGATGCCATATATGTAATGTGTAGGGAAACTACTCTCCTATGCAGTCTTATGTTGCATTTTCTAGTATTTTGTTGTATTTCCCATTCTAAACAGTCATATAAAAACTCTGTTCAGACTCTAAATGAGAATATACTTTCTCCCCTCTACGAGTAGGAAGTCACAGCACAATCTCAAGTACAACTTTAGATACAATCAGGTGTTGCTTTCTTTTACTTCTTTTTGATCACCTTGTTGATAAGATTAGCAGATTGTGAATCCATTGTGTTTCCATTTCTAAGGGCATTGTCTAAGTGACCTCCCTGGTTTTTACTTTTCACTGCAAAGATACAACTAGGTACCTATCTCATGGAGTGGTCCAGGTGTTGGTAGCAAAGTCCACCCCAGCTTGATACTGCAGATTACTGCACGGGAATGCATGGTAGAATTTAATATACAAAAGAACACAAAACATCCAATTCACAAATAAATTAGTTCCAAAGTATTATTCAGATATCCATAAAATCAATCATATCATTAGACAATTCCGCCTGCAAATTATAATAACAAATACATTTATTTAAATACATTTAATAAAAAATCAGTTTTACTGCATTGACTATGTGTTCATCTTTACAGCATCTGGTGACATTTACAATCGATGAAGAGGATGACGTCCACACTGTGGAAGATGCAATTCGCAAACTTAACGTCATGGATGCCAAAGGCAGAATATGGATCCAAGAAATGATACTGCAAGTCAACAGTTCCTCTGTTAAACTACTAGATGTAGAGTCCAAGGTAAATTCTGTTGTTTAATTTACTATGGGACATCTAACGCTTTTTACCTCTTCCCTTTGATCTTTCCCATTGTCCGCCATGTATGTCTCCTTGAAATATCTCTCAGATGCTGGTAACTTGAAGTTATTGTGCCCAAATGCAAAGTCTGTAACAGACCTCAACTATCCGGTCACCAAAGACCGGGTGCGACTGCTACCTTTGCACCGCCTATAGCTATGCCTCTGCTTAGGTGCTGCATTGGTCACGACACCCACCTGTCTTCCTGTAAGCCCCTTTAGGCAAACAGTGAAGAGGATGCAGCTCTATACCTCACCATGGCTGCTTAAGTCTCATCGGAGTGGTCAGACCCTCCCGATGATAAAATGTATGCCATTACAATACAACCTGTACCCTTTTAAACCTTTGAGATTATATCACATTATAGGAGTAAGATATTATCTAACCTCCCTTATAGTGCATTGTGTTATTTATATACTGTACATGGAGCCACGTGTCTATAAATCATAGTAAGTCATTTGTGTTGGTGTTTTGTCCGTACAGGAAGAGCTGGAAGTATTTCCTATCTCCGCCATCCAACGATGCGATACTTTTCTCCCAGAAAACAGGCATCGCTCTCTGCTGGTGTTGGTGTGCCAGGAAAGATACCAGCCCAAAGCTGATGTTCACTTCTTTCAGTGTGACGACATTGGGGTAAGTTTCAGGACTGTGAGAAATAAACCGGTTACTGTACAGTCGATAGGATCTTAATAATTTATTCTTACATTACTTATTCTTCCATTACTAGGTGGAGCTGATCAGTGAAGATATTAATAGTGCGGTGTCTGATTCCAGAACCGGAGATAATGCAAAGAGACCTACAGCCCTACGGTATTACAGCAAGCGACTCTATTTTCTCTTTATAACTTTATGGGGTTTCTTGATACTTTTTTCTTGTTGTTTATGAGTTAATGAATAATGTACTCATCCTCTGCTGACTGTAAGTTTGGACTGGTACAGAAGTAACCATTCTTGTGCAGGGTGAATAGTTGGAGGCTGTTTGTCCTTTTCACCACCTCAAGGCCAACTAACAATTATTACACTGTTGCAAAGGTGTCTATCAACCATCCAAATATGCTGAGGACAAAAGAAGGAGGAAAGGAGCTAGTGCTCCCCCCTGAGCCCGAATTTCATAGTTTAATGTGAGCACTTTAAAGAATAATTGAACCCCTTACCTTTTAGGCCCCATTAGAGATGCTAGATCTACCTATCTCTAGGGCACACAAAGTTCTTTTTGGGATATACAGCAAGAAAATCCCTATGCTTAAAGGAATTTGTATGCATAATAGGTTATCTGGCTAAATTAGGAGCAAAGTTATGGAATGGGCTGGTGAAGCAAGTGCTGTGTAGTTACAAAGATAGAAAAGCAATATGATTACATATTCCTAACAACTTGACCTAAGGGGTGTCTTATCTTTTGTTGTCATTGAATTGTTGGATATTAAATCTTTAACTTCTTATATACTTCCATGTTTCAGGAACACCCAAGAGAAGATAAATCAGCAAGGCACAAGTATTCCCAGTTTCTTCATGCCTCAGAGGCAATGGAAACAGCCCCAGACTCGTAGCATCTCCCCGGCAGAAATCCTAGAGCGAGAATCACAGCGGAGATTTACAAAATCTTCAAACACATCCCTGAACCCCCAAGTCATTATCAATCCCGTTCCACAGATGCAGCAGTCAAGCACTTCCTCACTGGTATTTGGCTTTATATTGACCACATATGTTGAGCTAGATTTTGATATTGTATATAGGTTTTCAGTAAAATGGTTTCCAGTTTTATTTTAATAGCAATGTTTTCAAGTTATCATCATATTAAGATATCTGCTGGCTGCCAGTGATTGTAACCATTCTATTACCATTTACTGTAGTCTTCAAATTGTACATATCTATCAGTAGTCACAGCTCATACAATGGTATCTAGTCTAGTCAATCTTCTGTCACCTGGATAGTTTGGACTCCGAGCTGGTCAGCAGAGCTGGTGAGGAAATGAAACCTATTATATATAACTTTTTATTATATAGCCGAAAGGTGTTGTGCAGGGAAAAACTCTCTTCAATTACAATAAGGAAATAAAACACAGTGCGACTCTCCTCCTCTGATCCCTGCTGATCCTATTCTGATGCTGCCTGTCCCTGCTGCTCTCCACTGGAAATGGCAGGAGATGCTCTCACAACCAATCTGATGGCGGTAGTAAGTTGTACTAGGCAGTGCTTAGCTGAGTAACATTTCCTGCGTTTCGACTAACAAGCAGAGAGTGGTATTGGTGTACGACTAGCAAGAGCTCAGTGGAAGTATTTATTTTCTTATACCCTGCTGTTCATTATTTAAGATATTTTTTTACCAGACAATCCCTTTAAGGACAGTACTTCACAATGGACCTACCACATTTTATTATTGCAAATTCAGAGTCAAAGTACAGTCTGTGCAGCCTAGTCACACTGAACTGGCCATCAAAGCAAACGAAACAAGTGAGTTAATTCACTAGCAAAGCCAATGCAGTGACCAGATCTGAAAAACCCACCTGCCAATAGACAAAGTATTTATCATTGAACTGTATATGCACATGACAATAGGTGATCATTCCGTCCGCTCTTGTTGTATTCAAAGGAGGTACAACTCCATAGCAAATGGACCTGTCAATAAAATTACAGCTGAATCAATTTTTCATGCATTCTTTTGTATTACACATAGTGACTTTCTATATAATGTGTGCCTAGGATCCAATCTATACTCAAGTGGTACGAAACGAGAAGAACCCACATAGCCCACAGAACTCTAGAAGTCCACAAATGCAACAAAGAAGTAGCTCAGGTGGACAGACATTTGGTAAGACATTAAAAGGACATTAAAACAAATATATTTACGTGCAAATATTATTATTGTTAGTCCTGTGTACTAAAGTAATTGTTCTAATGAATGTTTTCTTCTCTTAGTTGATGGGGAAATCCAAGACCCAATGTCCATCAGAGCTGGGCGAGAAGTGGTGAGTTTTATACAAAAGTGTAAAAGTTTTTCAATTAACAATAGACAATACACAGACAAGTTATAGCAGCCATTTTTGCAACTGTGGTGCTATAAAGTAGTCACAGTCTTCACATACACATATACAGCCGCAGGTTTCGCTGAATAAAGTACAACAAGTCTCCAACATTGTTATTTTTTTAGATAATAGCCAGTTACCCCCAGTGTTCCTTTAATGTTCCAATATGATATTTCTCCTGGATATAAGTGCCTCCTTTATCTTACTACCTTATCTCTTTGTGTTATACCAGTATTTTATAGTAATAGTAGCACTAATACTATTTAATACACAATGTCCTTGATTTTGTCTTCACTTTAAAGAAAGATGCCAAGAAATTGAGATACAAGCCACTCCCTGGCCTGGTCTGGAGTGTACTGTCTTAAACCGGATCTTTCTGTGGCTGGGTTATAAACACTAGATCTTCTATGAAAGTTTTTACTGTTGCTTTCTTGGTAACAAATGTAATCCTTTTATGAAGTCTATACAATTGATCCACTTAAGCCATTATATTTTACTATTGTCACGTCTGTTGTGGGTTGTGACCAATTTATGAAAACTGGAGTTCTTCATCTGCAGTGAATTTTTAGAAAAATCTTATTTATGCCACATATGGTACTCCCTTCCTCACACCACAATTCTTGTCTATCTGACCATATGGTTACTGATGATGCATAGGTTAAAAACAATAGGCGCGTCTTTACTTCTGCAGCATGATGATGTAAATGTCTGTGAGGGTGTTTCTCCAATTTTCCCCTGGTGTTAGCAGCTGGGACTTCATTCTTCATAACTACTGCTTATTGGTGACCATTTTCATTGGGGTGGGGGATGCACATTTGATTTCTCACTTTTGAAATGAGTGAATTATGGAAACCTTGAGTGTTTCCAATGAACAGATTCCAAAGTTCCTACTTTTTCATGGACAAATTTTTATATCTACAAGCTGCCTCTCGAGTAAGAATCCAGACTGTGGCCAAACATTCTCAAACAATGTCTGATTTACATTTCATAAATATTAAATTTAGATATTAAATTTAGGAAACCCCCTGGGAGTTAATGCTATGGACCCCCACAGGCCTCAGTGTAAACAGTATGATGGAAGTGGAAGTCCGGTGCAGATATAAGATATGCAAACTAATTGATTTACAGAGTCATTGTCCTCGTTTGGGTCACATAATGCATTTTGCAGTTTGTAGAATTGTTTTTTTACATTTGTATTGACCCTGTGTTGTCTTTATACAACATACTCCCTTTTTGGTAAAACAGCATCTCAATGACTGGCTTCATTATTTGTATATTATTATGCTTTGTTCTGACTTTTTGTTCTGTTTGTTGCACAGGATCTACTGAATCACTGCTTTGATGACATTGAATATTTTATGGGAAATCTTCAGAAGTCAGCAGAAGCATTTAAAGTCCTAAATCAAAGAAAAAAGTCAAGAAGGAACAAGAAGCCAGAAGCTGGAGGTATCACTGAACACTGAACAAAATGTTGCGTCATGTGTGGTTACTAGAAAAACTATTGTTAAAATTAATTTAAGTTGCATTGCTGTGATGTTGAGGGGAACCCAAGTCTTAGGAGGCATTCACACGGAGTATTTTGGTGTGGATTCTGACGCGGAATCTGCGTGGAAAACAATGCCTCCCAGAAGACTCGCAGAAAACGGAACTAATTGAAATCAATGGGAGGCTTTTTTTCCCATTGATTTCAATAGGTTATGCGGGAATGCTGACGTGAATTCCACGTCAGAATCAGCGCACAGAAACTCAGTGTGAATGCCCCCTTACACTTCAAAAAGGGATCTTAGTACTAAGCACAGAGCTGGACTCTTTTAGAAAAAGATAAGCCAGGGGATCAGTCAAAGGAGTCTAGTTCTGCTGTGATATCCTAATCCTTTACTTTTAAAACATTGCCTAACTATGGCCCTATGTTACAGAAACGCAGCTTTTTTCGCGGCATTTATGTCTCATTGGGCCCCAGCCTTAGTGTTTCAGATTTTGTTGCAGTTTTTTGAGCCAAAGCCAAGAATGTGTACAAAAGGAATGGGAAATACATAGGAAGTCCTTATAGTTCTACCTTTAGCTCAATCCACTCCTGGCTTTGGCCAAAAAAAAAACGCAACAAAATCTGCAACAAAAAAAGCTGCATTTATACAATGTGGGGCCTTAGCCTTAAAGTGGTTATCTGGTTTAGAAAACCCATTTTTAGAGAGGGTCTTCATTTCAGCACCCTCATCAGTTTGCGAGTGCAGAGTAACAACAAAGGAGATTGCTCACTGGGGACAGTCTCTTTAAAAAAAGGAAGTTCAATATAAAAATAAGCTTTACATGTCCACTGAATGTTCATGTCATAAGCATGTATGATATTCTTGTAATGTTCCTGCATCACATTTATATTTATACAGAGGGATTGCTGACTCTCCGAGCAAAACCCCCTAAATTAGAAGAATATGAAGAAGCAGGGAGGAAATTCAAGTACTGCTTCTGTCTTCTGGTATGTACTAAACACATAAAGTGAACCATACAGTACTAAAAAGAGTCTTTCTATAATTCTATAATTTGTTTCTCCTGTCTGTCTACATAGGCACGGCTTAGAAATAACATTATGAATCCCAGTTCCGTTGAACTTGTTCACTTCTTATTTGGGCCACTTAAAACTGTAAGTTTATTTGTTCATTTTTCTCCTTTATTCAAAAAGTGTACATTAGAATAAAATTTCTATAAAATGTGTAATGTGTTTCTTTACTGTTTTATTGGATCTTTTGTTTAGATCTGTATGGTGACTTTGGGCAAATGTGATTCATAATAAAATTGTATTAGTAGAAGGACTCGCATTTCCCACCATTCAGGCCCAAGCTCACATCTCTTCCACTAATATTCAAAGCTGAAAGTCATGACAAGCTCAATTCAGTGAACTGTCAGCTTTGCCGATACCTGCTTCTGTTGCAGAGATATTGATGCTGTTAGTTTCAAAACCAATATCACTGCTCTGTCAGAGAGGATGCTTCACAGCTCAGCACCATCACTAGGCGGTGAGAAACGCTCCTCTGATGGTACACTTCTATAGACTTGTTCTGGATGGCATTGAGCTGTGAAGCTGGCCCTTCTGACAGTGCAGTGAGGTTGGTGCCAAAACTAACAGTACTGATATCTCTTTAACCCTGGGTTCACACCAGCGTCCGGTCTCCGTTCAGAGGTTTCCGTATTCTGCATGCAGAAGATGGAAACCTGTCAGACCTTGTCCGGCCGTGAGTGCCGTTGAGCTTTTTGTGCTTTCCACGGCGAAACCGTTTTTTTAAACCGGACACATAGTCCTGCATGTATGACTTTGTGTCCAGTTAAAAAAAAAAACGGTTTCGCCGCGGAGAGTACAAAACCCTCATTGGCGCTCACAGCCGGACATTTTTCAAACCCATTCATTTGAATGGGTTTCGGGCCTCCAGTTTTGGGCCGGAAACGGAAATCTGAAAGCGGAGACCCCGGGCGCAGATGTGAACAAGCCCTAACTAGGGCAAAGCTAACAGTTCCCTGAAGTCAGCTTTCCAGCTGTATATAACATTTTCAATGTTAGAGAACATGAAAGGCCCTCTTTAACACTGGAAGACCAGCATTCATTGAGAAGAAAACATACCCAATGTGTAATACAGAGGTGTAGAAGGTCCTGGACCCCAATGCAGTCAGTAATGTGGCCCCTACCTACCATGTTCCACTAAGAATAGTGTCATTTTTTTATGTGGCATATATTTTCATGAAGAACCTTTGAGGCCTACTCAGTCCATAACCTCTTAGTGACTTGTACCTCCCTGTACAGCTACACCCCTGGATCATTTGGTTTCCACTCAGTATGACCCCAGTACTAATTTGGCCATAGGAGTTTTGCAAGATGATAATGTACTAATCTAGTAGCAGTCAGTAATGTTAAAACATGTCCATCCATTTCTGTTATCATGCTGTATTCATAAAAAGAAAGGCCAAAGAAGACACAAACAAGTCATTATAAAATGATGAAACTTGTTAATGCCTGATAGTCATCTTAGTGAAATCCTGTATCTTTCTAAGTTTATGTTCACATGGCGGAAACCTTTTCTGCCAGGTGACTTCTCCGCGTGGGTAGCCACAGTGCATGGGCATTCTGTCGTGGCATCCCACTCCTGATTAGGCCCGAATGAATGGGCCTAAGCAGGAGTGTGTCTCAAGCCACAGACGCCACAGCTGACTCAACCGCGGAATCTGTGGGAAGATAGGGCATGTCACTTCTATTTCCCAGCTAGCTTAAAAAACAGCTTGGGACTCCCACTGAAATGACTGGGAGACCTTTCTGCAGGCAGATTTTGAGACAGATTCCGCGTCAAATCTGCCTGCAAAAAACTCCATGTGAACATACCCTAACAAGGATGTATATCTGAGGGGATATATACCTGCTCATGGGCTCCAAAGTGACTAATAAAGAAATATACAGACAAACATAACTTGGCCTATAGAAGTTGTTGCAAAAGTTTAGTGGTCTTTGCGCTATAAAGTGTTCCCTGTTGAATGAGATGAAAATCTAAACTTTTTTTTTTTTCGGTGGACAGCTGGTGGATAGTTCTGGAGGTCCGGAAATGGCTGCTGATATCAAAAGTCCAATGCTAACCAAGGAAGCTGTTGCTCTGTTGAGCGAGTGCTTAGATGACAAAGAAGTAGAATTATGGAATTCTTTGGGGCCAAACTGGACCAAACCAAGGTAAGAATAGGTTGGACAGTTGCACATCCTGCAATATATAGCCATTAAAGTTGAAAAAAAGATGTATGTTCATCAAGTTCAACCAAATGATGGGAAAGAATATGACTGAATGGACGAATGAAAGCAATAACCATTCTATACATGTCTATAAGCATCAATGCTATTATGCTGTAAAATGATAACTAAATTGTTTATGAAGCTGTCACCTTTGATCGCTGTGACCAGTTCCTGGGGTAGGCTATTCCACAGGTTTATAGCCCTTACAGTGAATTAACCTTGTTACCTAACAGTGCAAAGTAAATGGCAAAGCATTGCAGTAGCAGTCGCATTCCCAGCCTAAAGTGCATACACAATCTAATACCCACCCCTCAACTACAACAGACCACCGCAACACCTGGATATGTGTCTTGCGATATCTTTACCCTTATTATCACATCTTGTTACTATAGTCCATTTGCCATGTAGCCAATCTCAGCAAAATGTAGTTTTTTCTTTCCTAAGGGTACACAATATTGTTGAGCTGTCACTACTATTATAAATTATGCTGAATATCCTTTCTCCATAAAGACTGGAATTCCCGCGGGACTATAGCGAGCCGTACACTCCCACCTTTAACAGCGGATGGATACCCAGCTCTGATGGAAAACTTTGGGAAGATCCAGTTGAGCTTCAGCATCGCCATGAAGAATTAAGGTCACAGGTGAGGACTCTGCATGTGGCAGTGATAAATACATACAGTGAAAAAATATAGGACCAGTTCTCTATCCTTGTTAAATTTTAGAGATGAGCGAGTACTATTCGAAACGGCCATTTCGAATAGCACACACGCAGGGGATGGAAACCCGGTGGCCAGTTTTTAAACCCATTCACTTGAATGGGTTTGCAATTGTGACCGCCTGTGTGCGTCGTCTGCCTGTCTGCAGGGAAACCGTTTTTTTTAACCGGACACAAAGTCGGACATGCAGGATGTGAACAAAGATTTCTGTCGCTTCAAAGTAATAATTTCTTTGGTCAATATTCTTGCATACAGTTTTATATGTAATGTAGAATATAAGGGTCTCTACATCCAAGCACATCATTTGCCCACAAAGGAATATAGTGGCTGAGTTTCTTCATTTTTCAATGCAGTTATAACTTCTGGTAGGAAATTATGTTCATGTTTACAGCCAGTGGAAGAACATAGTGCCGTATCGATTGCGTAACAGATACTGTAAAAGCGGGCTCGGCCCCATTGACTTATGAACTGTCTATTTCTCTTTCTTGAAATAACAAAAACAGATACGTTCACCCTTGTTAACATTATTACGTCTATTATCTGTGCATTTATGACTATGTCAGACAGTACCTCACTTTATAAGAGGTTGTTGTTGCTGCTGATGTACCTAGCTCCAGTCTATAATGGAGACATTTGTATCTATCTTCAGCTTTGTATTCACATCTGTGCTCTTGTCTATCAGGCCTTTCATATCCTGCGTGCAGGCAAAATAAAAGCAAAAATAATAGCTTCCCAACAGACCCCATTATATTCAATGGAGTCCTCGAGATTCCTTGTTGTCCACCATTAGTCAAATCCCTTACTGTTTAGTCTGTTCTTCTCTTCATACGATGAAACAGAAGAATGGACTGAACACCACATATATGAACCCAGTCTACACTTGAGTAGCGTTAAACATCTTTAAACTGAGCAATTGTAATAGTAATATATAAAAGGTATTTTCATTTTATAGACATTTTTGTCCATTGACAATTTTATATACTTTGTTCAGCTCTTCATTTTATTTTGTTTTATTTTCCTTGTAGCAATCGACTCCTCAAGTTCATCAGCCGCCACCTCCTCCAGCGCTGAATGGGTACGTACTATCCCAATAACAGCTAAAGGACCCTATAGCGATAGGCTACAAAATGTAATGCAAGGAGGTATCATATGTACAATTGATGTATTTACTATCCTGCAGTGTGGTGCCCATTGTCTGATTCCTGTACATCAAAATTCTTCTATTCTTCACTAACTTTGAGGAAGTGATCTTGCAGCTAAAAAAAATTTTGCCCCTTGGGGACATGTAACTAATTTGGTAGCGCTCTCAATTCTAGCACAGGGTATGTTGTGGGTGGGTCTGCTGCAAGGGACATCCCTTAGTAGTCCTGGTACGTGTGGTCTTAGAATCATGTACAGATTTTACTTCAGCAAAAAATCATTTAGTAAACTAAACATGTCTGTTATTTAATTATAAGCCTGTTGCATATCGCCATCATGTTCTATAGAGCTGTACAGAAAACTTGAAGGCTGAGGCCCCACAATACCAAAACTCTGCTTTTTTGTTGCAGATTTTGCTGTGTTTTTTGAGCTAAACTCAGTAGTGGCTACAAAAGGAATGATAAATATATAGGAAGTTCTTATATTACTACCTTCTAGCAAAATCTGCAACAAACAACAAACTTTTCCACAATGTGGGGAATTGACGTAAAGGGGTTATACTGTTTTAAGTAATAGGCCATCAATATTAGATCTGTAGGTGTTCAACAGCTGGGACCCCTGCAAATCAGCTGCACCAGGACAGCCTAAAGAGGACCTTTCCTGTCATTTTACACCAGTAGTATTATGTATCGCTAGAAAGCTAACAACTTTGCCGGTATAGTCCACAGTGCCAGAGTTATTGGTGCCCCTAGTTTCATAACAGATATCCTTCCACTCTCAGAAGGCCTTATAGCTAAGTGTCATCACTGGGGTGTGAGGCACCCCCTCCTCACAGAACTCTTCTATAGCCTTCTTCCTCACAGCCTAGCTATGATACCGATATCTCCAGCACCAGGGCGCAGACAGGCAAAGCTGAATTTAGCGCACTGTCAGCTTTCTAGTGCTGGCAGAGGACATGAAACATCCTCTTTAGGTTACTATAGTGCTGCCTAATTGAAGTCTGTAGGGAAGACACCACTACAGTTTATATGGCTAGTGAACAGGGTGACCAGTATGTAAATCTTACTGGTAGTCTGATGTCCCAGAGTAGCTGATCTGCAGGGATCCCATGTATTTCTGCAAATCTAATATTTCTGCAGACCTTTAATTTTACCTCCGCTAAGGACGAACTTGTTAGGTACTCATTCAGACATACGCATTACCCAATGATTGTATAGTGCAGAAAGTAGCAGTGGCACATGTTACATAAAAGATGTATACCATTGTATTTTACAGCCACCGTGAGACAGACAACAAATGCGTGAGCTGCACATATGATTTTGTTGCCAGAAACAGCAATGAATTGTCAGTGTTACATGGAGAAATATTGGAGGTATGTCTTATATCAGCTGTCTCAGTCCCTTAGCATTCTACTAGGTGTACATTCTCAGGATGTATTCTTTTCAAGCCATGATGTTTCTCTCGGCCCAAGATTGGTAGTTACAGTCATCACTTATGCTAGGTTCACACTAGCGTTCAGGTTTCCGTCCCGTCCTTCGCGTCCACTTAAGTTTCACCGATTTTATACTGGAATCAGCGGAGAGAAATGTGGAGTGAAGAATAGACTTCTAAATGTATAGGTTTCTCAGACGTAATGGGTTACAAGAGGGGAACTAACATGGTCAAATGTTCACCATACAAAACTATTTCTTTTTTTGTTTAATCTCTTTATGTTAAAATTGTGAAATGATGAATTACAAACTATATCCTTAGATATATACATACATGTAAAAAAAATGGGTTAGTATCAAATGTATGGAAGACATTCATTAAATGTTCATTCACTATGAATATCAAAGCATTTTCTGTCTTATGTCTTATACCTGTTTTTCACTACTTTTAGGTTTTGGATGATTCCAAGAAGTGGTGGAAGGTGCAGAATCGCTTTGGACAGATCGGTTATGTCCCTTACAATATACTTGCTCCTGCTACAGCAGACGAACTTAACAAAGCAAAACAAAATGGAGTCCCACCTGGGAGCCCCATAAAGGTACGGTCAAAGTGGCGGCACTTAAAATCAGCAGTTTGCTACATTTCCTTTTACCCAACAAAGAAATACACAATTATATATGGATAAATTGGAGGTTGTCCATAGCTTTATTAACTAAATATAAGAGGAATCTTGTTCATTATTGCATTAACCCACTGAATGCCAATGCTATGATCGCCATTGTTTCACCAGGCGACATAACAGCTTCTTTTTCCAGCCTTGGAAAGGTAACAAGGTTCTGCCAAATGGAGCTGTGCAACCTGATCAATGAAACAGCAATTATTTTACTGTAATAGACAAAAGATAAAAACTATCGAAACAAATGATCAACATAAAAGGGGGCGCAGTTCTTTCCAGGGTGCTGGGCAGAAACCAAAATAAGTAAGCCTCCCTGCACCTCCCCTATATTGTTTGGCCAGTCCACCAATTGGCAGGGATTGGGAGAGACAGAAGGCAGCCGCTATACCTCCGCCATTCAAAGGATTCTAGACTTAAGCAGCCTGGAAGCCCAAATTCTGTAGGATTTTAAATCCCTTTTTTTAACATTTGTATACAGAACAGTTACATAATATTACAATGTGTCAATAAGATCAAACTGAAATACAAGCAACCAGAACTGGATTTAATAAAGATTAGGCGATTAGGCCTTGTTCACATGGTGGAAAGTCTTTCACCCCAAATTCCTCTCCAGATTTTGACCCTGTACATCCTGTGGCTTAAAGCCAAATCAGATCTTCTGTGGGTTAACTTGTGGATTTTACTCAGACCTGGTTCACATCTGTGTCGGTAATCCATTCGAGGGAGTCCGCATGGGGACCCTCCCCCCACGCCCCCGAACAGACTACTGAACACATTGGCAAGCGGTGTGCAGTGAAAGCATATGGACCCATAGACTATAATGGAGTCCGTGCGCTTTCAACACGGTCTCCGCACAGAACATGCAGACAGAAAAGTAGTTCACGATCTACTTTCCTCTCCGCATGTCTCGTGTGGATACCTTGCGGAAAGCAATTATATTATAGTCTATGGGGTCCGTGTTCTTTCACTGCACACTGCTTGCCGATGCATTCAGTAGTACGTTCAGGGGGTCCCCGAACAAATTACCGACGCAGATGTGAACCAGGCCTCAGACACAAATGATCTAATGAGCAAAGGATTCTGTTGGCGAATCAGCTGCGGAATCTGCAATAAGATCGAGCAGGACACTTATTTTTTTAGTATCCTGAAAAAAAAAAAAAAAAACAGCTAACGCTGCTGCGTCCTCTAGAAAGCTGATTTTGAGAAAAGATCCTCTTCAGAATCAGCTCCAAATTCCTCCATTTGAACATACTCTTATATAGATAGCAATACATCAATATCAGTGATACAGGATGTTGTTATTGTAGATTGCACATATATTTCCATGCATATACCAAGTTAGTAAAACAATATCTTAAGTTAGGGCTCGTTCACATCAGCGTTCGGGTCTCCGTAGTTCAGGTTTCCGTTTCCTGCCTAAAACAGAGGCAGGAGACGGAAACCTGCAGGACTCTCTCTCACCCATTCATTTGAATGGGTGAGAGAGATGTCCAGCCGTGAGCGGCGGTGAGCGTTTTATGCTCTCCGCCGCGAAACCGGGTTTTATAATCCGGACACAGAGTCGGACATGCAGTACTCTGTGTCCGGATAAAAAAATCCGGTTTCACTGCAGAGAGCCTAAAACACTCACCGCCGCTCACGGCCGGACCCGGTCTGAGCTTTCCAATTTCTGGCATGCAGAAGACGGAAAGCTCAGAACGGACAGGAGAATGCAGGTGTGAACCTAGCGTAAACAGTATTATGAAAGAGGAATAAGGGTACATTTGTGAAGAAATGGGTAGGGCAAAATAAATGGCACAAAAATATGTTTATGTACGGTAACTCACCTTAAGAAGTCCTTACAATACAAGAAAAACAGGTTTCACCTCTTAAACTGAATGTATTACCAGAAAATTACCTATTTGTAAAATATTTTTTGGCAATGTTTTTTTTATTTTGCATGTCAATATTTATACTGTATTTAAAAACTCCTAAAATCTAAAAGTTTTTACTCTGGCTACGAAACCTTATAATAGGCAATTTCTTTGTACAAGTCATGTCATTATCACCACAGTCAGCTGCACTGTCCAGGTGCAGGTGTCGGACCCTTGCAGATCTAATATTGAAGGATAGGCCATCAATATTAGAAAGTGGATAAACCCTTTAACTAACCACTCTTTTTCTTCCAGAAGTCACAACCACCAACACCACCCAAAAAGCCAGCAAAATCAAATCTAATCAACCCCGGACAATGGGATACAGTAGATAGTCAACATCCACCACAGACTACTGTCCAGCAAGGTAGGATTGGACCAAGATGTTATATAGAGTTTCTAGACTTCTACAAATTAGACAGTCTATGACATGCTGAGGAGATGTGGAGTCAGGCTAGGTTCACATTTGCCTTTGGGTTCTGTTCCGGGGTCCACTTGGGGACCCTTTCCAACAGAAACCTAATTTACATAAAAAAGTGGTTACTTTAGGAAACCTGCAGACCCCATAGACTATAATGAGTTTGGTGTGGTTTGTGCTTGGTTTACCCCCAAAAGGGGCGAACGGAATCCTCAAAAGTAAAACAAGCGCTTATGTGAACCCAGTGTCAGATAGCATAGGATGTTCTGGACAGTGTCCAGTGAAATGGTTAATTATATTTGGTAGACTACTACTACTTATTACTTGACTGTCATGGCCAGTACTAGAGCTGGTTAGTGTGGGTGATATTGTAAATTTAACACAACCACTCATGTTCAAGGATTTCAATGAAATGAATTTTTTTTCCTTAGAAAAATATGACAGAATAAACAGTATGAATGAAGAATTGCTGCTCAGACTTGCAAATGGTCGAACAAACCAACAGAAGAGCCTACATATCCAGAAGTCATCAGATACCTCCATTCCACTTGATGAGGAATCCAACCCATCCGAGGTTGCCGCTTGGCTCCAGGCCAAAGGCTTTAATACCCTGTGAGTCTTCACCCTCTTTCCATCATCCAATTTGTTAGTCATGTTTAGTTTGTCCCATAAGTTGCCACTTATTGAATTATCTTCTTCAGGCCCTACTATAATAACTCACTGGAGTCCTCTCTAGAGATCGTTCTCCATGCATCCCCTCAGTATTGTCCAATGTAATCAGGAAGAGCAGAATGAATGTTAATATTGCTTGTCTAATAGGACATTGAGACTACCATGAGCCCAAGGCTGTATGAAGATAGGGCCCCACCAGGCAAAAATTTTCAGGGCCTTTTAAAGGGATTCTACCATTGAAATGAATTTTTTTGTCGATTACACGTCGGAATATCCTTTAGAAAGGCTATTCGTCTCTTACCTTTAGATGTGGTCTCCACTGCACCGTTCCTTAGAAATACCGCAGAAATCTCTCGCAGCGATGGGGGTGGGCCCCAGCGCTGAAAATGCGATGGGGGCGTCCCCACTGCTGCTTGAGAACACGCTCCAGCGATGACTCTATCTTCCGCTGGATCCTCCCCTTCTTTTGTCATCTTCCTTCTGCGTCACCACTGACACCTGCGCAGTTGGCTTTGCCAGTGAGACACTAGTAGAGCATGCCGGCCGGCGGCAATTTTTGGGAGGCCGCTCTTGCTCTTGTAGTTCAATACAGCAGCAGCCTCCCAAAAATGGCCGCCGGCTGGCATGCGCACTCGGCTCCATTGGTGTCTCACTGGCAGAGCCAACTGTGCAGGCGTCGGACATGATGCAGAAGGAAGACGAGGGAAGAAGGGGAGGATCCAGCCTAAGATAGAGGCGTCGGTGGAGCATGTTCTCGAGCAGCAGTGGGCACGCCACCATCGCATTTTCAGTGCGGGGGCCCGCCCCCATCACTGCAAGAGAACTAATTTGCATACCGGAAAAAATTCCGACGTGTGATCGCCAAAAAAATTCATTTCAATGGTAGAATCTAGAGATGAGCGAACACTAAAATGTTCGAGGTTCGAAATTCGATTCGAACAGCCGCTCACTGTTCGAGTGTTCGAATGGGTTTCGAACCCCATTATAGTCTATGGGGAACATAAACTCGTTAAGGGGGAAACCCAAATTCGTGTCTGGAGGGTCACCAAGTCCACTATGACACCCCAGGAAATGATACCAACACCCTGGAATGACACTGGGACAGCAGGGGAAGCATGTCTGGGGGCATAAAAGTCACTTTATTTCATGGAAATCCCTGTCAGTTTGCGATTTTCGCAAGCTAACTTTTCCCCATAGAAATGCATTGGCCAGTGCTGATTGGCCAGAGTACGGAACTCGACCAATCAGCGCTGGCTCTGCTGGAGGAGGCGGAGTCTAAGATCGCTCCACACCAGTCTCCATTCAGGTCCGACCTTAGACTCCGCCTCCTCCAGCAGAGCCAGCGCTGATTGGCCGAATTCCGTACTCTGGCCAATCAGCGCTGGCCAATGCATTCTATTAGCCCGATGAAGTAGAGCTGAATGTGTGTGCTAAGCACACACATTCAGCACTGCTTCATCACGCCAATACAATGCATTAGCCAGTGCTGATTGGCCAGAGTACGGAATTCGGCCAATCAGCGCTGGCCAATGCATTCTATTAGCCCGATGAAGTAGAGCTGAATGTGTGTGCTAAGCACACACATTCAGCACTGCTTCATCACGCCAATACAATGCATTAGCCAGTGCTGATTGGCCAGAGTACGGAATTCGGCCAATCAGCGCTGGCTCTGCTGGAGGAGGCGGAGTCTAAGGTCGGACCTGAATGGAGACTGGTGTGGAGCGATCTTAGACTCCGCCTCCTCCAGCAGAGCCAGCGCTGATTGGCCGAATTCCGTACTCTGGCCAATCAGCACTGGCTAATGCATTGTATTGGCGTGATGAAGCAGTGCTGAATGTGTGTGCTTAGCACACACATTCAGCTCTACTTCATCGGGCTAATAGAATGCATTGGCCAGCGCTGATTGGCCGAATTCCGTACTCTGGCCAATCAGCACTGGCTAATGCATTGTATTGGCGTGATGAAGCAGTGCTGAATGTGTGTGCTTAGCACACACATTCAGCTCTACTTCATCGGGCTAATAGAATGCATTGGCCAATCAGCGCTGGCCAATGCATTCTATTAGCGTGAACTGAGTTTGCACAGGGGTTCTAGTGCACCCTCGGCTCTGCTACATCAGATTGCTACATCTGATGTAGCAGTGCCGAGTGTGCATCAGATGTGTAGTTGAGCAAAACTGACTCAGCACTGCTAAGTCTCTGCATTCGCATAGGAATGCATTGGCCAGCCTTCGGCCAATCAGCGCTGGCTCTGCCGGAGGAGGCGGAGTCTAAGGTCGGACCTGAATGGAGACTGGTGTGGAGCGATCTTAGACTCCGCCTCCTCCAGCAGAGCCAGCGCTGATTGGTCGAGTTCCGTACTCTGGCCAATCAGCACTGGCTAATGCATTGTATTGGCGTGATGAAGCAGTGCTGAATGTGTGTGCTTAGCACACACATTCAGCTCTACTTCATCGGGCTAATAGAATGCATTGGCCAGCGCTGATTGGCCGAATTCCGTACTCTGGCCAATCAGCACTGGCTAATGCATTGTATTGGCGTGATGAAGCAGTGCTGAATGAGTGTGCTTAGCACACACATTCAGCTCTACTTCATCAGGCTAATAGAATACATTGGCCAATCAGCGCTGGCCAATGCATTCTATTAGCTTGATGAAGCAGAGTGTGCACAAGGGTTCAAGCGCACCCTCGGCTCTGATGTAGCAGAGCTGAGGGTGCACAAGGGTTCAAGTGCACCCTCGGCTCTCCTACATCAGAGCCGAGGGTGCGCTTGAACCCTTGTGCAGCCTCGGCTCTGCTACATCAGAGCCGAGGGTGCGCTTGAACCCTTGTGCACACTCTGCTTCATCAAGCTAATAGAATGCATTGGCCAGCGCTGATTGGCCAGAGTACGGAATTCGGCCAATCAGCGCTGGCCAATGCATCCCTATGGGAAAAAGTTTATCTCACAAAAATCACAATTACACACCCGATAGAGCCCCAAAAAGTTATTTTTAATAACATTCCCCCCTAAATAAAGGTTATCCCTAGCTATCCCTGCCTGTACAGCTATCCCTGTCTCTTAGTCACAAAGTTCACATTCTCATATGACCCGGATTTGAAATCCACTATTCGTCTAAAATGGAGGTCACCTGATTTCGGCAGCCAATGACTTTTTCCAATTTTTTTCAATGCCCCCGGTGTCGTAGTTCCTGTCCCACCTCCCCTGCGCTGTTATTGGTGCAAAAAAGGCGCCAGGGAAGGTGGGAGGGGAATCGAATTTTGGCGCACTTTACCACGCGGTGTTCGATTCGATTCGAACATGGCGAACACCCTGATATCCGATCGAACATGTGTTCGATAGAACACTGTTCGCTCATCTCTACTAGAATCCCTTTAAACATTTATTGGAGTGCTCCATCAAATCTCAGTGTTAGGTTTGGGTTTATATATTTGCATACAATGTGTAGAACATAAACTTAGGTTGCTGCTGAACCCAAGGATCAGCTATGTCTGGTTGAAGACTATTATATTTTTAATGGCCTAGCAGCCTAAACTGGAGTCCATTGTGCAGTCATTATAAAATGACAGCGTGTTTTTTAAGATGTGTCATAAACTGTACATCATGTGAATATGGGCTGAATTCAGTGTATTACAAAAACAGACATCACATCAACAAGATTTTATACTTTTTATTATACATGATACGTTTTGATCTTCGATCTTGGGACCAAACCCACCAATTTGTGCAGGACCTGCTGATGTGTATGACTCTCTCACGCCCAATCCTTTTTTATTAGGATACTTATCTGCAACTAGAGATGTATGGCAACAATTCACTTGCCTCTCACTATTCAGAACACATGCAGCTATAGCTTACCTATTGAGGGGGTGATAACATTGAAATGTAGTATGACATGGCACCCATTGAAATCAATAGGTGACCGTGTAATGCAGAGGTTAAATGATAATATTATTCATATTAATAATCTTTTTTTTTTGCCATTTTAGGACAGTAAAATCCCTTGGTGTGTTAAATGGAGCTCAGTTGTTTTCTCTCAGAAAAGAAGAATTAAAATCTGTGAGCCCTGAGGAAGGTGCAAGAGTTTACAGCCAGGTCATGGTGCAGAAGGCTCTTCTAGAGGTATAACATCGCAGACGTATTCCTTATAGTGTTTGTAATATATATGTATCATGAGCCAATTCAGTGGGTGCCAATGATGGGCTACCACAGGGTTTATTTCTAGTCTACCCTACAGATCTATATAAGAGCTCTGTACAGAAAACCACTGAATATTCTTATATCAAGCTTATTTCTTAAGTTGCTTCATTTTTATTTGAGATGCTTTAGAACAATCACTAACAAAATACACAGCAAAAACTGCATGTAAACCTTTAACTCCAGGAACAGGAGGCTGATAACTTTGTGATATTCTCTTTTAGGACTCCAAAAAGATCTCAGAACTGGAGGCTGTGATGGAAAGACAAAAGAAAAAAGTGGATAGTGAACTTGAGAAAGGCAGTCTCTGAAGGGATTTATTAGGCTACTCGGACTTGGCAGATGCTATTTAATGTCTTCCAAAGAATATATAAATATATATATAATATATGAACTGAAATATATGAATGTACCAAAGACGACCTCCAGTCATATCTGCTGGAGAACCTATCACTACGGAGCTACTGAAGAAAGAGGCCATTCCTCAATGTGTCTTGGAATTTAACGGGATATAGCGGTCAATGCCTTATAAACAATGGGATGGGAAGTTCTGCAAATGCACTATGCCTTATTTCCACATTCTCTAAATGAAGAATTTGTATAAAGAAATTGGTGACCACTTCTGACCTCTTATATTCTCCTGCAGCTTGGTTATGGTCAGGAATACAGTGTTGTAGTTTATTCCTTCAGGGTTTATGATCTGATTATTAGCTTTTAATGTTACCTGTTTATTAATGTTACTGATCTTTAGTCTATTGTTTGCAGAGCAGAGGAAAATCCTCTATTATATTGATATTTTTGCCAAAGTTTTGATATTCTGTATTTTACATGTGGGTGACTGAGGGCAAATCGCCTGTACGGGTATTGTAGGAGGAAAGTATGTGAGGTGCAGTATATGTTTGGACTCATGAGCAGCAATTCTGACTACACCAGCATGGTTTATAGTTGCCTTTCACTATATATATATATATATATATATATATATATATATATATATATATATATGATAGACTGTAGAAGTGCAGAGTTACATATGTCAATAGGCACACTCCAGTCTAATAAAACATAATGCTACTGATAAGATCAATTTAACAGTACAGAAATTTAGGTGGTCTTTTGGACTTTTGACTCGCCTGTATATACCATATATCTCAAGTGATGGGTCATACAGTAAATTCTTCTGTAATCTCTTTTTTTCTATTGTATGTAATTATGTCTGTCTATTTAAAGAATAAATTAAAGGGCTATATATTTCTGTAAATAAAATACTTTCACTGTGATCCCAATGTCTACCTAGTTCTTCATGCTTTATAATGGGTGCAATATGACATGCAAAATAATATATTTATGATTCTTTATTTACTGGATTTGGTGTAATATCCACCCAAGACTTCTTTTTCTGGATGGTATTTGGGCCTCTGTAGCACAAGCTGTAGTGTTTTTTCCAAGACTCTTCTCCCCTGGATCTCCTTTTTGGTTGTCTCTCCGTATGGTATGGCCCAAAACTTCTGGTACAGTTATTGAGCACATTAACATGATGATCCTCCACAATGCAGCCTAGATCTTGTACCATGTACATGAAAATATTCTAGAAATGATATAGTCCTGAAAGTGGGAAGTACTACCATTTTTAGGGCTAATACAGTACTATACTATTTTTTTCTAAATATTTCCTAACACAAATTCCCCAGTGGGGATTAACTTGTTGAATGGTGGACCAGACCGTGGGCCATGGTTACCATTCTGTAGCATCCCCTCTTCTTACAATAGTGTGTAAACATCTAGGAATTCAGCAGACCAGTTACTGGAGTTATGGGAGCCGAATCTTGTTCCTTTCTTGTCTGATGTAGAATTCTGGGTCTTTTTTTTCTGGATTTTTCATTTTCTAATGTGCTAAATGTTTTCTATTGGTGAAAGGTCTGGACTGCAGGCAGGTCAGTTCAGCACCCGGACTCTTCTTTCGTGAAGCCACGCTGTTGTGATGGATGCAGTAAGTGGATTAGCAGTGTCCTCCTGAAATATACAAGGCCTTCCCTGAAATGATTCTACTGGCCTCACTAGATATTCATGCATTGTATTGTGCAATTCCCCATGACAAGGGAATTGAGGTAACCCAATATTTTCTCAACCAAAAGAGACCACATATGTTTCCAAATAATGTATTTGTTCTTGCGCTCCTCACATTTGTGCTGAAGTATTTTTGTTTTGGAAATAATTCTTCCATCTCCTGTGGGGACCACCATGGGAAGTTCATGTGCGCCAAGCTATGCTACTGTTCTCCAGGACTGGTAGAAGGATAGTTTTTGGCTTGATAATGGTGAGCTAGAAAATAGACTGTATTGGAAGGCCACGCCACAAATAGTTTATCGTGGTAGTATAGTCTTCCCCCATAAATGTGGGGCATTATTTAAGGGTGAAACAAACTGCTCCTTTTTGTTGGGGTTTGAACATGATACATGATTCCTTAGGCAAAGATTTCGTGAGAGGGGCTATCCCGATTGTGTCTTGAGGAAAGCATATTCTATTGCCAGGACTGAGGATAGAAATCCATTTTTGAGACCTAAGATAAAAATAGAGGATGAGAGACAGCCAGACAGGGTCATTGCAACATTTGATTTCATTAGGTAAATGATGATGATACCTAACTATGTATATCCTTCAAGCCTGAATATGGCCCATCTTCAGTCATAAATTCATTCCTTCTGTCATGCAGCTCCTACACTCTGGAATGCACTGCCTGGACCTGAGAGATCAGAGAGATCTCATCCTTTAAATCAAGACTGAAAACACATCTGTTCAGTCTGGCATTTGAGCGCAATTAATACCTACACTATCTTGCCAAGTGCCCTTGCCCTTTGAATCTTACATATCTTCAGTCTGGCATTTGTGGGTAAATAATACCCGCATTGTTTGTGGAGACGATTCAGTGGTTGTTACACTAGATCATGGAGGCTGTACAACTTCAGTTAGGGTTCTGACTTGTGAGGCTGGTTGGGTGTCCCTAACTGGATTGTCCGTGAATTTTGTCTTTGGCAATATCATGAATAGATGGTATCTCTGACAAAGTTCTTTTCACCTAGATAATTTACCCCTTTGACTCTGAAATTGACTGTGCAGCCGTTTGTCATATTACTAGATGATTCCCAGAACTCATTCATGTGACTGGGTTTCCTCCTCCTCCTCCTCCTCATCATCATCAGCTGCTGACTCATCAGCCTCCCTGCTCTCACCTCCCCCTATGTACACACAGCATACAGTGCTCACTGAACCTCCGGTGCTTGTTGCTGGCTAATTAGCATATCAATAAAAGTGGGCTAATTCAAAAACGGCTGAGGTATTAACAAACAAAAGGTATGTGTGGAATAGCCTTTCTAAAGGCTATGCAAGTATGTGCTTAGATAAAGATGAGTTTTCCAAATGATAGAATCCCTTTAAAGGGATTCTACCATTAAACTACCTTTTTTTCTAATGAACACATCAGAATAGCCTTAAGAAAGGCTATTCGTCTCCTACCTTTAGACATGGTCTCCGCCGCGCCGTTCCGTAGAAATACAGGTTTTAACCGGTATGCAAATGAGCTGTCCGCAGCAATGAGGGCGGGCCCCAGCGCTGAAACACCGATGAGCGCGTCCCCATTGCTGCTCAGAGCTCTTTCCTGCGCCACCTCCTTCTTCTACAGCAACTCCGCCTCTTCTGGCTTCTCTTGCTCTTATAGTTCGATACAGGAGCATAGAGAGGCCACCCCAAAATGGCTGCCGGCCAGCTCCTGTATTGAACTGCAAGAGCGGCTACCCAAAAATGGCCACCGGCCGGCTCCTGTATTGAACTGCAAGAGCGGCTACCCAAAAATGGCCGCCGGCGGCCTTTTTGGGGTGGCCTCTCTATGCTCCAGAATAGAACTACAAGAGCAAGAGAAGCCAGAAGAGGCGGAGTTGCTGCAGAAGAAGGAGGCGGCGCAGGAAAGAGCTCTCGGGCAGCAATGGGGATGCGCTCATCGGCCTTTCCCTCATTGCTGCGGAGAGCTCATTTGCATACCGGTTAAAACCGGAATTTCTACGGAACGGCGTGGCGGAGACCATGTCTAAAGGTAGGAGACGAATAGCCTTTCTTAAGGCTATTCCGACGTGGTAATTAGAAAAAAAAGTAGTTTAATGGTAGAATCCCTATAAGTCAAACCTGTCCTTACACTTACCTTAGCCATAAAATAATTTAGGCTTATTAATGTAAATGAAGGTCGTTAACATAAATTGATTAATAATTTCCCAATAAAATTTCAATGGAAAATGATTTATTAAATCCCATGCTAATCATGTCATAAAAGGAAACTGAACCATAATATAGGTAAACTGCATAATGGTCTAAGATTAGTTTATCATTCCCTTCACATTCAATGATGCTGGTTTGGCACCAAAGGATGGGCATTTCATTGATATAATGGGTAGGAATGGTGATTAGATGACAATTGATTTCAGCTTGTATTTCAGTTGTCAGAACTCTGGGTTTGTATATGCTGGTCACCAAAAGATGGTGTTGATACAACTTTGTAAACTATCTGCTCCTGAAATAATACAGTATGTCTCCTATTAAAAGTTTTGTAGTAAAGGACATACAGATAAAATGTATGACTGCAGGATCAGAGAACACAGGGTTTGTTTGTAGCCTGTATCCATGAACACATATAGATCTGCATATATACTATATACACAAAATTAGATGACTTTTATGACTATTTGCAAAGTTGCATGCTCATATGTATTTGAGCAATGAAAATGGCCGTGAACATGGACATAACCTTTATGATAATTCTAAACCTGATTCACATAAATGTATATTCAACCCAAAGGGCTCAAAATGGGGTAATTTTCCTAATGTTTGTTTATGCCAACACATCAGTTGTACACACTGTCCGTAGGGTTTAGAGCTACTTTGTGTTCTTTTCTTCAGATTTAGCAATAGCAATTTTCTTCATAGTTAAAATACAACTTCCCTGTACAGAAAAATGGGAAAAAAGTAATAAAACCAACTTCACAGGCTCCAGGAGCTATACCTTTGGTCCGAACATCTTTGAGCTCAGTAATTCTAGAACTCAGTTCTCTAGGCTGTAATTCTTTTCAACTTCACAAAAAAACAGAGTTTGTGTAGTATAACACAAACCACTAAGATATCTAGATGTAATCCTAAAAAACACACCCATTGCTTTAGCCACAGTAAAAATCTATTAGTATTTAGCATAGTGCAGGACCTATTGTCATATAAGAAAGAGATGTTTCTGCGGTAAAGGATATGTACAGTTTAGCAATTTCCCAAAGTATCTATAATAGGAAACTATGCAATGATCTGGATTAGAAATATCCTACCATTTTTGCAGGGGTGAACCTACGGTTTGTGCCGCCTGAGGCGGACGTCAGAATGCTGCCCCTTCCCCCCAGAGGAGGGGGTGAAGTGGAGGGGCGGGGCCGAGCGGAGGGGGTGTTGCAGAGCGGAGCGAGCGTCGTTAGCAGGCAGAAAGCAGGCAGGGAGAGGACCTGCTCTCAGCTAAGCGTGAGGGGATGCCGCTGGAGCAGTGCTGCGTCCACAGGGCCGCCCCAATCCACCGCTCGCTTCCTGTGCCGGGCTGCCGAGACGGTGACGCTAAGCCAGTCCAGGACAGCTTGTCCTGGACTGGCTTAGTTCAGCAAAAATGCCGCAGTCGCTTCAGGACGCCTCATGGGAGGTGCGGCACTGCATTTTTGTATACAGTATAGGCCTGGTTCACATCTGTGTTCGGTATTCCATTCCGTTCGTACGGACATCGTGCGGAAAACACACAGACCCCCATTATAGTTTATGGGGTGCGTGTGCTTTCATAAGCTCACTGCTTGTCAATGTGTTCAGTATTCTGTTCAGGGGTCCCCAAGCAGACTCCCCGACTGAAATACTGAAAGCAGATGTGAATCGGGCCTTATATGGAAAGCGATGTGTCTCGAAGTTTGCAAATTACAAACAAACGTTGTGAAATCTTGTCCTGTAGTAACGTGTTACTCTCTTCTACCTGTAGGTTAGAGAAATGTAGTAATGTGTGACAGAAAGGTCAGACTACACATTGTTTTGTTTGAAGTCTGTAGCTGTAGACCCACAGGTCTGTATACACAAAAGGCTATGAGAATTCAGAAAACGGTCAGATTTCATAAAGTATGTAGTAAACTGGCGTAAATGAGGATAAATCTGACGGCCTTGGCCCTTGTCACACCTCCTTTTAGGAATACTGGCAAGGGCTGTACCAAATAGTAAGAAGGTACCATTTGTGCTAGAAGATCATGGGTCCAGCCTTAATTAGGATCACCTCTCTAGGGGTCCAGGAGCAGCTGCCATGGTTGCTTCTATTAATTGCCCAAAAAGGTAATGTGTCTCATTAGAGAGAGATGGTACAGGGACTTATTAGACCATGCATGCCCTATTAAGAATTCTGGGTAAGCAATATGCAAATAAGACCATGGCTTAGTTTTCTTTCAAAACTATGCATTAATCTATAGGGTGCTACCTTCCAAAAGGTGGTGCTGGGAGCAAGTTCCTCTTTTCCACCTTACCCAGTTTCTCCATATTCACAGTATATATGTGCTGATGTTTTCCCTTCTGCCTGCCCAGGTTTACACTTTCTTAGTAGCTTGCTGGAGTCTTCCCTCTGATTGACACTGGGTATGTAACATGCATTATAAGCAGCGGTACAGTGTTATATAGACAGGGGTATGAAGTACACGTCAAATGAGTCATTGTAATTTTATTCACATGCAGTACACAGGAATATTTCAGATTTCTCCATATTAACTCATTTGACAACCAAAACTATTAGAACTAAAATGTGTCCTATGTTGTATTTCCAAGATGGAGGCACTTTGGATAAATTATTATGAACGTGAATGAATAATAGGTTCCTAATATAATGTTATTAATGATATTATAACAATCCATAATGGAAATTATCTGGAAATACTGTTCACATTGCCCGGAAAGCTAAAGCACATGGTGTTGTTCATATTAACATATTAGTACAATTCTCCTAAACTATATTCACACGAGTTAGTTTCATCTCCATTTCTGCAAAACCTGCAAGCACAATAACAGCGGCATGAAGGCCGCATATAGGTGCACTCTAATATTAGGTACATTTATCTACCTGTAAGATAAGCAATGGCTCATATAGGAATGTAGAACACAACGTGACACAAACAACCATATCACATTCCATAAGAATATAAGAATCCACATTTGAATTATGAAGTATATTTGTATAAAACAGGCAAAAAGAACAAATAATCGCAGCCAAAGAGCCAGTCACAAAATAACACACATATAATGATGTGAATCTAGGTATCACATGTAAATTTATTTACAATAGTAATTCATTCCATAGAGAAACTTCTATTTTTCCGTCGGTTAAATCTGTATTTTTGATCCTTGTAACTTTGGAAGTAAAAAATAAAATGAAAAGTAATGTCTTTGTTATACACACAATGACCTCTAGATGTCACTATTGTCTTAGAGACCGGACAATAGTAAAAGCCCCATGAGAAGTAGAAAATGCTTAGTGTAGCGAATGGTTGTCCATCCCCGGGGGCTAAATACTGAAAGTGGTAAAGGTTTTTGTTAAATATTCCAAATATAAAAAGGAGTCTAGTGTGGGGTGATGGTAATTCAATGGTGAGCAGAGCCTGCTGTCCACACAGAGATGATATGGGGTTTTCAATGAAGTCCAGAAGCTCCAAACTTTTTGCAAATAGGCCCTCCATGGTAGAGATCAAGGGGGGGGGGACGCTAACAGGGAAGGGGTTGTGTTGTTAACAAGCTGAAAGGGAACGTGCAGTTTCTTGGCTGTGGTAGAAGGATGGAAACTCTGCATCCAATTTCTTGGAGCTGAACAGTCTTCTAGGAATAGCGTGCAAGCTTGTTGTAGTTTTGATCCAGATTTCTACACAGACACATCGACAATGTCATGACAAAGAGCTGGAAAATAGAAATGAAAGGAATAACATGTTAGAAATAGTCATAGTAATGTCACTGTGCAAGAATCAGATATTCATATCACTATTATAATCCAGGAGGGGAACTACAGCACCCATCATGTCCTGCCCTGCAGACAATAACAAACTAAAAGAACATTTTATCGGCATATATATTTCCCTTGACCTGGGGCCAAACCGCCATGAAGACCTGTTCAGAACACATCTATTGTATATACAAAAGCTTCTCATCATTCCCATCCCCTGTTGGTGCCCCCCACATAGTAATCATGCCCCCATTTCAGCCACAGTCCACCCCATAGAATAGCTCCTTAACTATATGCTGCTGACCAATTAATATTTTTGCTGTTAAAGGGTTAATATTCTCCTTTCTGAGGGTAGAAGTCTGTGTATCTTCTCTCCAGGTTGGCACAGTTCCTGGCTGCACCCTGGGCACACCTCATCAAGGGGCTTCCACTGCGTATAGGCCCAGCCTGATAAAACTGGTGGTATTTATGTCGAAATTGATAACTGGCACGCCATATGGAATATGGTGATGCTATGGCACTGCTGATAAATGTACACAGGTTTTAGCTTTTCAGCTAAAAAAAAACTATAACAAGTGCAGCACTTTGAGTCTAGTTCTATGCCAGATTGTCACACCACAGCTGTCTTGGCACAGGGAGGGGTTCAGTAGTTTAAGGGAGGGTAGTGGAGACAACAAGTGGCAAAGGGCTGTGTATTGTATTTGGAAAACTTCACTGAGCAAATGATGCTTATTATGTACAATGCTGGTGGCAGTGCCCTCAAGTTAAAGGGGTTTTCCTAGGAAAAACATCTATGGCGTATCCACAGGATATTTCCTAAATGTCAGATAGATATGGCAGCACCTATCCTTAGCTCCGAGCTCCGCTGTTTCCATAAACCCCAAAGAAGTGAATGAGAGTTATGGAGACAGCGTTGTACAACGAGCTACTTTATTTCTATAACTCCCATTCACCTCTATAGGAAATCCAGAAACAGCATACGGTAGTTCAGAGTCACGCTGTTTCCATACTATACCTTACAGCCAAAATTAGGTAGGATGTGTAGCATATTTCTAAAGCTGACACATGTACATGGTAGGGGGCTATTTGCTCACAGCTCCTTAGTGCATTAGTTTTGCCTTTGCCATTTTTTTAAAAGGAATACCGACTTTTTTTTTTTTTTTTTTTTAAAGCAGGGGTTAAACAGGTGGTGGTGGGGGTCTATTAGAATTGGTCTAGATGCTATATCGATTTTTGTTTTAAAGGGCTTGATCAGCACTGGGTATTGCCGGCCTATACTTAGGATAAGTCACCAGATTGGTGAAGTTCCATCATCTGGGACCTTCACTGATCAATTATTCGGAGTACTGTGTACAGAGCCGGTAGCAGATGCACTATTATAGCTCAGCTCCTACTCACCTGACCCCCACTGAGCTAGTAGATGAATTATACTAAGAATAGGCCATTAACAGTCAGTCTTGGAACCCACTTAAAGTAAAAAAAAGCCACATCAGTAATTTTTTAACTCGTATTTTACCTTGCCAATACTCCGAATAAAAGTCCCTGTAGAACAAGGGCACAAGAAGCTGCAGATATTAGCTCAATGATTTATATAGTGTTATTGTCAGCAATGTAATGTAAAAAAGCACCCCAAAAAACATCACTGCATCACTCAGAAGACTACACAGAAGATCCATCACACAGAAGAATCAGCACGCAGAAGAGCCAGCACGTAGAAGTACCGGCACGCAGAAGAGCCAGCACGTAGAAGAGCCAGCACAAGATAGACTTAATAGACTGCGTAAAACATGTAAGTGTTATATGGGTTGAATGTGACAACAAGTCTGCTATCCTCCAGAAATAGCACCACTATTGTTCTTAGGCTATATCAGGTATTGCAGCTCACGCTGTCATTTTTATGATGGCACTATTATGAGGCATGATGGTTGTCACTGTTATGAGGGCATATATGACTGCCAGTACTATGGAGGCACTGAGTTATCAACTGATATGGGTGCACTGTGACCTTTGTTTGCTTACCTTTCGACTTATCGGGGTGCTGCACATTTTGCCAATTTTCATAAAGGAATCACAATATTGCATGTAGCCCCACCATGGACAAGACCTTATTGACTAAGCTCAGCATTAAGATACAGGCCTGAACATTAGATCAGAGATTGCATTATCGTAGACATATGTAGGTTTTCATTACTACAAATATGTCACTAATGTATTTGTATCTAAGATGGGTTGGAGAAGGGGGGTTACTTTCTCCGTCCCTGAGCATATTGGGATCCTAATAATGACCCTACTCCACGTCCAGTAATTACAGGAAAGATAGGTTTACAGTCTCTTTAAAGCAAAGTGCATTGTGCCAGTGAGCTGCTGGTAAAGGATGTAGCTGAGTGGAGATGCAGGTGCTGACCATTGGAGGGGAATTGGCTGTCCTTGTGGTCCCAGGTTTAATGTTTCAATGGCTTAGATAGTACGCAGAATATTTTTGTTACAGTAGGGTTTATTTGGTTTATCGCTCTAGGGCTAGTTGCTCTGAACATTTTTCCATCTGTTTCTGCAGAGTTTACCCAGAAATTACAATGTGTAGTGCACAGGTCACAAAAACAGAGAAGAGGAAAGGGGAAGGATTCGGTCAGTCTGTCCCACCCGCCATCATGTGCTATTGAGGTTCACAACATGCACTGAACAGATAAGGGGTCAGCAGCACAAAGTAACAAAAGAGGAACAGAAAACAGACGGCTCCATGATGAAGGAGAAGAGAATATTTTCAGCAGGTGTGTTTATACAAGAGGAACGCCATACTGTTCTGCAGGCAAAGGGAAAAAACAACGCTGAAAGAAATGCCTGCACAAAGTGTCTGATTTACTAAGAGTGGCCATGCTGAAACCACAATGTATTTTGCATGTTAAAGGGAATATAACCTAGTGCTATCATCCATAGTACAGTCATACTGCCAGTGCTACCAACAGACCAACGGCATCAAAGACCAGCACAGCCACACATATGGTTAGGATTACACCATGTCTTCTTATTCTCAGGTCAGCAGGATGATGTGGTTAGTGATGGCCACATGAACATGGTTATGATGGTAATCTGTAGTTATATTCTCACCACATTTACCAGCAGGAAAACACGCCATTAAAGTAGATGTCCAATCTTATGTGGAATGCAAATCAACTGAAACACCAGTCTTAGTAAAGGCCCTAACAGGCGCAAGTCACGGATGATTTATGAAGAGGCTCTAGCATTGATGTATTGCTTTGTGGAATGTGGCGAGCGGGGCGCCGATTGGGAGATGTGCTGCATCTGTTGTGCATGAGGGGTTATTACATCAAAGAAGCGCTAAATTTTCACCCATTTCTATAAGAAAACATGTATAGAGGGTTTAATAAATTCACCCATTATGGTTTTTTTCTTAAAGGGATCCTGTCATTAGAATCCCTTTTTTTTTTTTTTTTAACTAACATGTAGGAATAACCTTAAGAAAGGCTATTCTTCTCCTACCTTTAGATGTCTTCTCCACGCCGCTGTTCGGTAGATTCCGTTTTCCGTCTTTATGCAAATGAGTTCTCTTGCAGCACTGGGGGCCATTTTTTTTGTGGCAGCTTATGCAAGCTCTTGTAGTAAGCGGCCACAAAAAATGGCGATGTGCAGGTTCAGTCGGCACTACCTGAGTCCCGCTGTCAGAGCCAACTGCGTATGCGTAGAAGATTGAAAGCCAGGCCGGAAGACGATGCGTAGAGGCCGGTTCCTGAAGAAGATGGAGGCGGCACTAGAGCGTTCTCTCGCAGCCCTGGGGATGCCCCCAGTGCTGTTTAAGCAATGGGGCCTGCCCCCAGTGCTGTAAGAGAACTAATTTGCATAAAGACAGAAAACGGAATATCTACTGTACGGCGATGGTGAGAAGACATCTAATGGTAGGAGAAGAATAGCCTTTCTTAAGGCTATTCCAACATGTTAGTTAGAAAAAAAGGGATTCTAACGATAGGATCCCTTTAATGTAAATTCTCTGGTAAATAATTCCTCAGTATATCCTTATAGTTTTTCTGATAACTAATTACAAATTCTCTATAGATCTTTATAAGACACTTGAATGTAAGCACACTATTGGTAGCAGCGTAGTCAGCCAGATTCTGCTTTAGGAAATTCAGCAGAAAATCTTTGTTTTACAGGACCAGCAAGGTGAATGAGATTCTGGCTTTTCCCATCCACATATTGTGAAAAAAAGCAGAATGTCAATTTCACCTGTGAAAATGCTTGCGGTTTCCTGAAGATTTAATAAGGGAAGAAAAGCTTCAAAGAAAAACGCAGCAAAAGCATAATTAAAAATGCTTCGGGAAATAAAAGGATGCGTTTAGTCTGCATTTTTTTTCGCAGTATTTTTTAGCAGTTCTCCACAAAGTGAGGCCTTACTTTTCTTCTACAGCATACTGATGACAGGTTTGCGTAATTCTCTTTCTCTGCCAGTGATTTGGAGCTCTATATCTTATAAAGATATATTAATAAATGAATCTTAGACCTATGTTAAACTATTTTTTTTTTTAAATGTAGTTTGTGAGCCCCACATAGAGCTCACAATGCACATTGTTTCCTATCAGTATGTCTTTGGAATATGGGATGGAAATCCATGCAAACACGGGGAGAACATACAAACTCCTTGCAGATGGTTTTATGCCCTTGGCGGGATGACCTATGTTAAACTATTGTTGCTCTTTAGCATAGCTGGCAACTGTCCTGTATTTCCAGGGACAGTCACAAATTTTTAATTTGTAATCCCAGCAAATTTAGGCATTTCTTAGCCCAAAAAGGAGGTGTGACTTGCAAAAGCCTGCGTGGAAGTGGAGCTAGAAATGGTCCAGTGGCAGGATTTAAATATTCCTACAATACCAATGGCAATGTTGATACTTACGGTATGCTTTATAGTTTTCCAATATTGGATCCCAGGTAGGGAAATTTTATTATCATCTTTGAACACTATTTTATAGTTTGCCCATTACGGTAAATCAATTTGCATGAAAAGCCGAGTTAAACCCCGAGCTTTTAAGTGAGAGTTGGAGTTGAAGTCATAGGATTTTTCTTGTGAATTAGAGAATCTTTACTGCTTCTGTCTGACCATGGCTCTAAGACATTTATAAAGGAGGTGGTATTGAACTGTGTACAATAGAGGTCAGAGATGGCGCTATGGCCCATGGACACCACTGCACTGGTTAGGCCTCCTGTATTGTACACCACAACTATCACATCTACAAGTAGTTGTAGGCAGCCAGAATCTTATTAACTGTTTAAGTAAAGGATTTGTGTGCAGGAAAAAAAAGGAGCTTTAATCATTGTCCAAGACTGGATAATAATTAGAGTGGTCATTAAGGGGGCTTTCAGGCTCTAAATGTATTTTTGATACTGATGACCTGTCCACAGGATAGGTCATCAGTATCTGAACTGTGGGGGTCCAACACCCAAACCACAGACATAAATCCTCTGATCCAGCTGCCTCCTAGTTCCCAAAGCTAAAGCAATAGGTAAAGAGCTGCAGTACCTCGGTATCACCACAATTGAGTGAATGGGGCTATTACTTGAATGGGAGCAGGCTGTTTCCACTCACCGTCCACTGTTGTAGCTTCTGGTGAAAAGAGGCAGCCGGATGAGTGGATCTGTGTGGGGTGTGGATGTCAGACCCCCACCGATCAAATGCTGATGGCCTATCCAGTGGAGCCAGAAAACCCCTCTAATACCATATTGGTGGGGGGTCGATATCTCACACACCCAATGATCAGCAGTTCAAAGCACCCTGTAGAGAGCATTAAGCAGACCACTCCATGCATGGTGTCCATGCCATGTTACTGCAGCTCAGCTCCCTTTAACTTGTATAGGATCTGAACTATAATAACATGGAAAAAACCACTGCACAGTATGTACAGCTGTGTGCTTCTGGCTCCATCCATACCCTAAGCTGAAAACAGGTGATCAGCAGGGGTGCCAGGTGTTGGACTCCAATTGATCTGACACTGATGACCTATACTTAGGAAAGGTTAGCAATATCTAATCCCATTAAGCTGCAGTACATTATGAAATTCATCTGCAAAAGAATTTGGACCTATTTAGAATTAAAAAGTGATATAGTGCTCAAGTAATTAAAAAAAAAATCAAAGCAATTATGGACTGTAAATACAAAGGCTGTACATACAGTATATACAAATGCACCTTCATTTAACTACGATGCACCTCCAAACACCAAAAGAGGGTATCTGAAAGTGTGTAGTAAATGACCCCAACACAGCAAACAATCCAAAGGGTCACACAAGACATAACCTGACTGGGAAGAAAAGGATGTCATCTGACGAGCTTCTCATTAGTCTTTTCTCTAGAACCAAAGCCAATATTTGACCCATGAACTGGAGAAACTGACAAAGTACAAAGAGGATTGGTTAGTCTTTGTTGATTTCTGGTCCGGATGGTGGAGGATGTGAGGGCCTCACAAAATAATGTAAATATTCTATATAAGAACGATCTGTATTTAGACATGTGAAGAAGAGAGTGAATACTCACAGCGGCAAGTGTGAGCTCATTTCCTGCAAATTCATAAAAATAATTCTTAAAGATAACAGTAAGTCAGTAAAATAGTAAGTTGTACGGTTTCCCCTATGTGTGCAGTAAATAACCCTGCACCGCATGAAACTTCCTCAACTCAATGTGGATTATATGAAATATGATGTACAAGAAATTCAAACATGTCCATGGTTTTTTTCAGGAAGTAGAAGTAACTCATGGTTAGAGAAGTTGGAATATTTTATATTATGGTTTCAGGAGACTTGTATAACTTTGTACCGTCGTTGTAAATTCTAACTTTTAGTTCTACATGTCTTTACTGCCCACCATAGACAATGAAGATACCATCTGTGTTAATAGGCGGAAATCATTTTCCAACCTTATGGTAAGTCATTTAGACAGACATCTGCTAATCTGATCAGCTAAAATTATGTTTTTTGCAGGTATTCTTAGTGGTTGTAAGGTCTCAACTACTTAGCATGCAAATGGTCTATTTAATGTCTCATGTCACCTAAATAAACTGACTAGACTTCACGTGCATTTACATTTATGTGTAAATCATGGCAAAAAAAGCTACAAAATTGACACATGTAAATTAACGATAAAATAGTATATTTTGAGTCACGCACCCTAAACTCACCAACTTTTTACCTAAGTGTGATTTGCCACTTAGATCTTAATGCACACATGCACCTTCAATATTTCTCAGCCCAACTACTCCTCCCAATATACACACTTGGTTTAACCATGCATGTATACAAAAGTATATGTGCATCAGCATATACCAGTAAAACAGGTAAAAAGGTGTCAAAGTGCCCATACACTAGCAATAGCTCTCAGCTCAACTGTTTCTACAAGCATACGGGTGACCTGATTATGATGTACAAATAAATGAATGAACAGTATAGAGAGCTTTCCAATCACCTCTTTAAGGCTAGGTTCACTTCTACATTAGAGTCTCCATAGGAGATTCCAACACAGATTCTGCCCAAAATTGGCAGAGAGAAAAGTCATGCACAGAGAACTTTTCTCTATGTCGGTTTCAGTATAAAACCATCAGAAACCCCATGGAAACCCATTATAGTCTATCCACGGTTAACTGCTTTTTTTTTTTTTTTTTTTTTTTTTTTAATGTAGATTGTGAGCCCCACATAGAGCTCACAATGTACATTTTTCCCTACCAGTATGTCTTTTTTTGTAATATGGGATGGAAATCCATGCAAACACAGGGAGAACATACAAACTCCTTGCAGATTGTTTTTTTTACGATAAGAACAGTGAGACTACGGAACTCACAACCACATTTTATGGTGGTGTCTGATAACTTAACAAGTTCAAGAGGGGCCTGGATGCCTTTCTTGAAAGAATATCATAGGTTATGAGAGCTGGAAATTTTTAGGATATGATGTTGTTCCTGGGACTAAGCCCAATTGCCCTATTTGGAGTTAATAAGCAATTTTTTTCTTCTGATTGGGCAATTGACATCCACCTCATATAGGTTTTTTTTGTCTTTCCCCGGATCAACTTGGTAGATGTATAGGATGGAAAAGATTGACTTGTGTCTTTAGTTAACCTTATCTACTATGTTACTATACACACTTGGTTTGGCCTAGCATGTACAAAATATCATATGTGCATAGGTAACTAAGGTCTTAAGCTGCCCATACGCCATCACTAACTCTGGCAGTGGTTTAATTTTAGGAAGAGCAAAAAGATTAGGTGTTACATTTCAGTCTAGAGACCCCCACAAACATAAGATAGGTGTCTAGTCCTACTATAAATTGTCAGCTTCGACTGACTTGACACTAATGTGTGGGGGCTTTTAAGATGCCTCAGACAGACAACTGGGGGGGGGGGATTTATTAAAATTGGTGCTTCCCACGCTAGTTTTAAATCATCTTCCCCACTGGTGCCAGGTGCCCCTGAATTATTAGGAGGATCCAGCATCTTATTTCAGGTGTAGCACAGTAAGTCCTTGTGCACCAGAAATGAAATATATGACAGTCAGGGTCTTGCATAGATTTCTGGTAAAACTCATACCATTTATGTCAAGGCATGAAAAAAGTTTATTTTTTTGGAATTTCCTGGGGTTTTTGCACAAAAAGTATAACTTCTTGCCTTCTGCAACCAACTTGTCACTTTTCTAAAAAGTGGACAGAGTGGGCTGAACAAAGCAGGGCAGGGATGTCACAGTCCAACAGGATTACTATAATTTATGCCAGAGCCT